>NC_139555.1:113148200-114507399 GCF_965112155.1 Podarcis liolepis
GTAGCAAAGGCTGTTATTTAGATGTTTGTATGTTGTATACTAACATGAGTTTGACCAAGCTGTGGGAGGCAGTGGAAGACAGGAATGCCTGGTTTGCTCTGGCCCATGGGGTCACAAAGAGTTGGACACAACTAAATGACTAAACAACAAGACAACAAATGTTGTATATCTTGCTTATCTCCCTTCTCATAACACTAGAACTCATTGACAATGAACTCATTTAATGAAGATTAAGGTTGGCACTTCTTCACACTGTTGAACTTTGGGTTTTGCTCCCACGAGACATGGTGATGGCCATAGACAGGATTAGGCAGATTCCTGGAAGATACAGCTATTAGTGCCTCCTAGACCCAATACCTCTGTTCTTCCTACACTGTCTGCATGCCTCCCAACATTGTTGTTGTTGTTTAGTCGTTTAGTCATTTCCGACTCATGCTGATAGCTTCAAGAACACCGTCCAACCATCTCGTCCTTTGTCGTCCCCTTCTCCTTGCGCCCTCCATCTTTCCCAGCATCAGGGTCTTTTCCAGGGAGTCTTCTCTTCTCATGAGGTGGCCAAAGTATTGGAGCCTCAGCTTCAGGATCTGTCCTTCCCGTGAGCACTCAGGGCTGATTTCCTTCAGAATGGAGAGGTTTGATCTTCTTGCAGTCCATGGGACTCTCAAGAGTTTCCTCCAGCATCTCCCAACATTAGTTGCTCAGAATTACAAGTGGGAAGAGCCTCATTTCTCTTCGGTTGACCACTGTGAGGTCAGGATACGGGACTAAATGGGACTTTGGCCTAATCTCGTAGGGCTTCTCTTCCGTTCTTACGCCACGCAAGGTGGTTCGTGTCAGGAAGCAAAAGAACAAGATGCAAATTTTGCAATTGCGAATGCGGGAAAGAAGCGATGGGTTGTATAACCAGCTACGTCAAGGGTGCGGAACTGGATCCAGACAGCAAGCCAGAACCTGACATCCCCTAATACCTATGTTTGCCAGGCAGGGCCGCTTACCTGTCAATTGCCCAATGTCACAATGAACTGTTTTCTTTTGCAGACCTACTTGAGTTCACCGCCCATTGTCTTGGGTTGGTGAGTCACTTAGTCCCTAGGGTCCCAAGGCATTGAAATCAGTAGATTTTTGTTAGTCACCAGCTGACGCCCATTGGTTTCTATAAGTTCATGACTTATTGTGTTACTGTCTTAAGAGAGCCAGTGTGGTGTAGTGGTTAAGAGCGGTGGACTCGTAATCTGGTGAACCGGGTTGGCGTCTCTGCTCCTCCACATGCGGCTGCTGGGTGACCTTGGGCCAGTCACATTTCTTTGAAGTCTCTCAGTCCCACTCACCTCACAGAGTGTTTGTTGTGGGGGAGGAAGGGAAAGGAGAATGTGAGCCGCTTTGAGACTCCTTTGGGTAATGATAAAGCGGGATATCAAATCCAAACTCCTCCTCTTCTTCTTCTACTTCTTCTTCTTCTTCTTCTTCTTCTTCTTCTTTAAGTACGTTTTCAGGGAAAAGGGGAGTGGGGCTTCTATCACATCGCCATCACTGGGCAGACCTCCACCCACCACTGACAGCTTGTCCATCTTGTTGAGATGGATTGGTTGCTTATGGAATAGCTAGTAGGATCAGCAATTAAGAAGGGAAAGGAAGGAGAGGTAGCTGAGGTCACATTTAAGCAGAAACAGTGGCCCAGAAACCCCAACAACAGGGGGTTCCATGGTTCTCAGAAGCCTTAAAACACAGGCAGAAATGCCTCCATATCTGACAAATTGGGAAATAATTAAGAAAGTGCTGTTGCTTTCAGGCTTCCCATAGGGGCGTCTGGTTTTACAATTCACATTGTAATTCTGGTTGAGAACAAGATGCTGGATCAGGCTTGGTTTGATCTATCAGGGTTCTTCTCCTTACCCTGCTTTCCTTGCAGGTAAAAATGTAAGCAAACAACCTCATCTATTCACAGTCTCATTTGTGTGTCTACTGGGGGATGTGCATCCTGTTACACCACCTGAGGCAAAACAGGAAGTGTCGTCTGTCCCTGCCACCATTGCCTGCACCACCTGCCCTCCACAGGTGGCAGAGAAGTGGCGCTGGTATCAGTGCCAATTTCAGGCAAGATCTCATCAAAATCTCGAGAGATCTTGTGGAGCGCACGAGATCTCACCTCAGATCAGTGCCAGCGCCACTTCTCTGCTGGTGGTAGAGGAGGCTGCTGGGATGGTTGCCTCACCTACCTAACAGCTGGCCCGGCCCTTGAGTGTACTGGAATCTGCTGTCGCGTCTTGGGCCGGTTGCTGTTGACTTCACAGTTATCTCTGTCTGCCACACAGATGGGTGATCGTGGGATCAACTCAGCACACCTGTGGCTTAGAGATAATCTGAGAGTCTGCGTCATTGCTGACTTTCAGAGAGATTCAAAAAACATTCCTCTTTACCCAAAAAGATACCAATCCTGGCAACCCTGAGGAAAGCGTTCTTAGAATGTTTTTAACTGTTTTTAGAATGTTTCGCTCCTTTTTTTTTGTCAGAATGTTTTATTATCAAAGTGTTTTTTGCCCCCCTCCCACCCGCCCCTAGGCTCTTCCTGGAGGAAGAGCAGGATATAAATGGAACAAGTCAATAAAAAGAAAATTTATACGTGTGCCCTGCCCTTGGGAGAAACCACAGGTGGGCACGCCCTAAGTACCAAAATGGGAATAGATGTTTCCAGTAGGTTTCAACCAAGAGAAGAAAAACACCGTTTTGGAATTTATTAATGTAGAGACCGAGGTAGTGCTTTTCGAATGAAGTCATCACTGTGTTTGACAAGAGCTCAATGGGACTTATTGCCGGATAGGAATATGTGAGATTGCAGCCTTCCATGTATCTGCGTGGATATTGTTGTTTTCCTCTGAGGCCCCTCTTCTGGTCCGCTTCACCTGTGGAGCTGAGGGAGAGGGTGATGAGAGAAAGAGCCTTCTCGCTCACGACACCCTATTTTTGGAACTGTTATCTTACGCTGGCTTGCTTGGCCCGGTTCCTGAACCTCCTGGCATTTTAACTACCAGATGAATACTTCCCCTCCCCCCCCCCCTTTTCTCTTTTTGCCATGGCCTTTTTGTTTTTTAGATATGTAGTTTTAACCTAGTGCGCCTTGCTTCATTTTGTGTTGCTTTTTCCCTTGCCATTTCCTTAAACCAGCTGTTTTGAGGCCCAGGATCAGGACAAAACACAAGAAAAACCCAGTCGGGCCAGTGACCCATCTAGTCCATAGCTGTCAACTTTTCTTGCGAGGAATCCCATTCGGAATAAGGGAATTTCCCTTTAAAAAAGGGAAATGTTGACAGCTATGATCTAGTCCGAAATCCCATTTCCACAGTGGCCAACCAGTTGTCTAGGGAAAACCCACAGGCCACACAGGAGCCCAGGAATCATAGAATCGTAGGATTGGGACCCTGAGGATCAAGTCCAATCCGCCTGCAATGCAGGAATATGCCACTGTCCCATACAGGGATCGAACCTACAACCTTGGTGTTACCATCACCATGCTCTAACCTCTTGAATTCCCAGGCAACTGGTATTCAGAGGGGTATTCAGAGGCAGCATACAACCACCCTGACCCACGAACTTGTCTAATCCCCTTGTCAAGACTTTTTAATTGTTAGCCAGAAATATACCGCATTTTTCACTCTATAACACGCACCCGACCATAACACACACATAGTTTTTAGAGGAGGAAAATCCGTAGGCATGCCACCTGTAGGCATTCCCTCCATAACACACACAGACATTTCCCCTTACTTTTTAGGAGGAAAGAAGTGAGTGTTGTGGTGCAAAAAATACGGTAATAAATAAAATAAATATGTAGCCCTACTGGCTTATGTTAGGGATGAACTGTAGTGTTCATTCGATCTAGGCTTTCCTTCAAACAATATTGGGAACTGTAGTTTGCCCCCTCACAGAGCTACAGTTCCCTTCTGGCGGTTCCCTCATTGCGAGAAGCAAAGCTACAGGGAACCAGGCGGAGGGCCTTCTTGGTAGTGGCACCCGCCCTGTGGAACGCCCTCCCATCAGATGTCAAAGAGATAAACAACTACCTGACATTTAGAAGACATTTGAAGGCAGCCCTGTTCAGGGAAGTTTTTAATGTGTGACCCTTGACAAGCTCCACTTCCTAAGATTATTTGGGGGAAGCCGTGTGGTTTCAACGTATGGTGGAGATGTGGCCCTAGACCAACGGTCTACCTTGGAAGTTTACCCTCCATGAGAAGATCGTTGCGGAAAGCTTGCACAACGTGACTGAAATTCCCTTGCGTGTGTGGCTGCTACAGAGGAATGTTATTGAGGGGTGGGAACAAGGCGTAACCCCACAGCCTGGCCAAACTGTTGCCGCGCCTTAGAATACACCCCAGGGTCTCATTCAATCGCTCAGCGATTTCCCAGCCAAACCACAACACTTCCTTGGCAAAGATTGTAATGGAGGCTGAAAAGATTCCTTAAGGATGGAACATTGGAAGCCCACTGGTCTCGAGAGGCTGAATAATAATAATAATAATAATAATAATAAATAATAAATAAATAAATAAATAAATAAATAAATATAAAAAACAACCCCCTTTCCTCAGCCCCTGATCCAAAATGTCTTCTTCACATGGTCCACTTGAGTCATCACAATCTGTCCCCGCCTTTCAGGGCAGGAATTCCAAAACTGCTCTCACACAGAGAAAGTCGAGGTGTGAGGAATGGTTTCACAACTTGTGGGGGTTCCCCCCACCCTCACAATAAATTGCAACCCTCCTTCGCTTTGCAACCCAAACACGTCTCAACCAGTTTCCTGCTTCACTTCCATGGGTCCCAGTATTGTCCAGCCAGGAACTGGTTGTTGATCAAAGGCTACCACCCTTACAGAGAAATCTGGAAATTTCTGCCTCGAGCTAAGCTGGAGTGTTGCGGTTATTTTCCCGATGACTCAGAAACACACGGCACCCTCCCAGCCCTTCTTCGCCAGCATCCCTCCTGAGTGGAATTCTTTCAACTCGCTCGCATTTATCGGAGAAAGCCATTGCTAAAATCTTCCCCCGTTACTCATTTGCCACACCCCGAAACACGCTGCCTGTTATGCAAACCCTTTTGGCCGTTTTCCTCTGCCTTGCGGAGAATGGAAATAAAAAAAGCTGGAAAGCTGTTTTCGTAAATCAGAAGAACAACTGGGCCGCGACGACCGCAGTACAAAAAGAGAAAAGCGCAAGACTTAAACTGGTTATCAGGGAGGGGGAGGCGCTAACGTATGGCCAGATTTCATTAAAAATTGTAAGATTTGGCCTAAGAGGGGGCAGCTAATCCATCATCTTCTCCGTGTGCCCAACCTGATGCCAATGGGAAAAACGAAAGTAGCACATGAAAAACTTAATTTTTCTCTGTTTGTGTGGCTGGCTTCTATGCAGTAACACCAAAACATGAAGACAGTCTTTAAATAAAGATAGTTGATATAAGATTGAGTTTTTGGGAGGGGTCTTTTGGATGTCCTCTGGGTGACCCCGTCAGTCTAGCTGTCCCCTAAGCTTTGGTACCAGAGTTCGCTTTGTTGCATTAATGGCTCTAGCCAAATCTTTTAAGTGACAGCAGCACTTTTCCAAACCGTTATTTTTTCCTCCTTCCGCCCTTCAGGGCAGGATATGCAGATACCGTAATTGTTATTTTCCTGCCTGAGCCTCTGTCCTATCTGTGTTCCTCTCTGTGAGCTTGCAAACGCTTGCTTGCCTTCACAATTCGAAGCAAGTAAGCACCGCACCACACACTTTTCTGTGCTCCGAATTGCCCTCTTGCTATTTAAAAACAAACCCAGGAACTGGTAGCGGATGCATCTGTTAGCAAATAATGTGTTGTTTGGGATTGGCCCCAGAACTACACCCTGTGAACACGGCCTCCAAATCTGATGTCTGTGCCAGGCTCAGCCATGAGGAGAAACACAGTGGGGAAGGACAGGGAGTTTTCCAAACCACAGTGTGGCTTCACAGTCTGTGGGAACCGGGGGCCAGGCAGGTGGATGCTTCCAGGTAGATTTCAGGGGCTTTACTCCTCTCTCGTTTCGAAGGCAGTGCTTTGCGTGGACAGGCGGAGTCCCCCAAACCCTGGGCGCCCCCCCCCCATGTGGAATAACGACTCAAGACAACGTGCTATGGGATTAAATTGGCCACAACTTTATTATATTTCAGATGTGGGTAGACCTTGGCTCAGGTATTGGGCATTTATCCCTCCCAGTCCCCAGCCAGGGACCTAGGGTTATCCAATGTTGGGGGGATGGGCCGGCTCTGGAGAACATATGTTCAAGCAGAGATAGCCGCCCCCGTTATGCTGCCGTCACAGGGGAGAGCAATGACGACCTCTCGGTGTACTGTCAAAGCCTTCCCTCAAAACAACCCCTTTAACGGGGAACCCTGGTATCGCCAACGCAAAGAGGAAGGGGGCATGGGTCACTGCTGCACGCCCCCCCCCATTCGGGAAGATAGACTAAAGGATTCCGCCCAAGGCCTGATACGGCCAAAGTTGTGACGTTTTGCTACAGGAAAGGCAAAACCTGCCAATGCAGGATAATTCCTTTACGGCCCTTCAACAACGACCTTGATGTAGCAGTGCCCGCGTACCTGTGAAGAAAAGGTTAACCTGCAAAAGAAGTCTTAACAGAGGGTGGGTAGGGTGGGAGAAGCTCTGGAGCCAACTGAAGATTCCCAGGTAAGATCCTCCCCCTATTGTGTGGGCAGGTAGTCCCTCCCCTACCTGGCTTGGTCTCCTTGGCAACGCTTCCCCAGGTGGGATTGGACAACTGGCTGAGGTAGGTGGAGACCTCCAGGTTTCCCACCTGGGGGAAGGCAAAGCCAAGCCGAACCTCTGCTAATGGAGCCGCACAGGGTCCAGGGGCAGCGCGCGTCCACGCAAAGGGCGCCCCCCCCCCCGTTTAATGTGGGGAGCGGTCATTCTGTCCTCTAACCAAATAGTGCCTTGTCAGCAGGGATTTTCTGGATTCTGATCTGCAGTGTGGGGAAAGGGACAGCAGGCAAGCAAATGTTATATTCCCCCTCCGGTCTGACTCAGAAAAGAGTTACCTTCGTGCAGGAACCCCTCCGTTGCCATCGCCACCCCTTTCAAGGATGCGCGCAAACAGGGCATACTGTTCCAGTTTGCAGAAAACACACATTTTTGAGGCCCTGGGAAAGGTCTTGTTTTCCACGAAGGGCTGTGGTTTGGAGCGGAGCTGTTTTTTCCAGACTGGGCATCCGCTTCGTTCCTGTCTGCAATGTTTGCTTCTTGCAGCAAAGCTCACCGCAGGCTGCTTGCTGGTCCTGCTAGTCTGTGTGCTTGAGATTATAGTGTCTTATTTGTGCGAGCCTTTGGCGGGGCATCGCTTGCTTATTTAAAAGAGCTGTGAATGCACATAATCCCACTCTGCAAAACACCGAAGGCATGAGGGAATAGAGAGTTAAAGGGTGCAAAAAGCACAGGCAATTTTGACCCATGTCCCTGTATCTCTGGGGACCAAATCCTACTTGTGGGATTTTCTGTAAATCTTTTGTGACGAGTGGGTGTGCCTTCTTAAAATGCCTACATTTGGTGGTGTGTACACCTTGATTTCCTCTTTTTTTCTTATTTAAAAAGGTTTTATTAAAACATTTTTCATGGTGCAATAAGAAAAAAGAAACTAATCCAAGTATAAACAAAAAGCAGACAGACAGAGAGAGAGAGAGAGAGAGAGAGAGAGAGAGAGAGAGAGAGAAAAGAAAACACAGTACAGTGGTACCTCAGGTTACATATGCTTCAGGTTACATACGCTTCAGGTTACAGACTCCGCTAACCCAGAAATAGTGCTTCAGGTTAAGAACTTTGCTTCAGGATGAGAACAGAAATCGTGCTCCGGCGGCGCGGCGGCAGCAGGAGGCCCCATTAGCTAAAGTGGTACTTCAGGTTAAGAACAGTTTCAGGTTAAGTATGGACCTCCGGAACGAATTAAGTACTTAACCCGAGGTACCACTGTACTCTCTCAAGGGTAGCTCTTAACCAGGCATAGGCAAACTCGGCCCTCCAGATGCTTTGGGACTACAATTCCCATCATCCCTGACCACTGGTCCTGCTAGCTAGGGATGATGGGAGGTGTAGTCCCAAAACATCTGGATGGCCAAGTTTGCCTATGCCTGCAGTCTTAACCCTTTATTCACACAGAAAGTTGTGGACCCTCCCGACTCTAAACCTGGGAACTTTCCTTCCTCCTCCCAGTCTCTCACCCTGGGAGGTCTTTCCTGTATTTCCTGAAAAATGATAATATTTAGGAAGGGCTGGGTCCTTCAGTTCTTCAATGTAAAGATTAGAGAACTAGGCAAGACCGTGCAAGTACATTTCTATGCTATATTATTATTGTTGTTGTTGTTGTTGTTGTTGTTGTTGTTGTTGTTGTGTTTATATTCTTTACTCCAAGTCACTCAAGCTGGCATGCATGGTTCTTGCCCTCCTCATTTCAGTCCCACAACCCAAAACGTAAGAAGAGTCTATTGGATCATGCCTGTAGCCAATCTTGTCCAGTTTGCCTCTAAAGTTAACCATTTGTCCCAAAGCAACACTTTTCGCAACTTGTAATTAAGCCACAGCTCTAAAGGCAGACAAGCCCGTACAGCTGGAACAATTGCTTTTAAAGGTCTTGCATTAGCCCGCCTCTTAGTGTGTCGTTTTCTAATCCCATTGGCAGCGAGGATGGACTTAAAAGATAGACTTTTTCGTAGCTTGCTAAATTGTCAAATGCCGCTACAGTGACAGCATTCAAAGGCTGCGTTCGCCACAAGAGATCTGTTGTTCTTTTAAAGGGAGAGGGGAGGCTATGAATCTCTAGCAGAGAGGTCTTTCTCCGTATCTTAAGAAGAGCGCCCCAAAATTTCACTTCAAACGAAATCTGAGGCAGATCTGAGCCCTTCTCAGGAAAAGCTTCCAAAGGAATTTCAAGCGGAGCCAAAAGGACCTGGGCAAGATTAGGCACCCTCTCTAAAGACAGCCCTATCTGTTGTCTGGCGTAGGCTGATAAAGACTGTGGTTCAAAATACCTGGAGGGCAGGAGGTTGGTAGAGACAGTCAGGCGCTTCGATCACAAATAGGGAGAGTGCTGCCACACTCATTTTATATATCGTGGTTTTAACTGTTTTTACAACATTTTGGAAACATCTGAAGGCAGCCGTGTACCGTGGTACCTCGGGTTACAGATGCTTCAGGTTACATACGCTTCAGGTTACAGACTCTGCTAACCCAGAAATAGTACCTTGGGTTAAGAACTTTGCTTCAGGATGAGAACAGAAATCGCACGGCGGCAGTAAGAGACCCCATTAGCCAAAGCGGTACCTCAGGTTAAGAACAGTTTCAGGTTAAGAACAGACCTCCAGAACGAATTAAGTACTAAACCCGAGGTACTACTGCACAGTGGTACCTCAGGTTACATACGCTTCAGGTTACATACGCTTCAGGTTACATACGCTTCAGGTTACATACGCTTCAGGTTACAGACTCCGCTAACCCATAAATAGTGCTTCGGGTTAAGAACTTTGCTTCAGGATGAGAACAGAAATCGTGCTCTGGCGGTGTGGCAGCAGCAGGAGGCCCCATTAGCTAAAGTGGTGCTTCAGGTTAAGAACAGTTTCAGGTTAAGAACAGACCTCTGGAACGAATTAAGTACTTAACCCGAGGTACCACTGTATAGGGAAGCTCTCTAAGGTTAAATGTTTCACTATGATTTTATATATGCTCGAAGCCGCCCAGAGTAGCTGGGGCAACCCAGTCATATGGGCAGGGTACAAACAATAAATCATTATTATTGTTATAACTGTTTTGTATATGTTATTATATTGTCACAAAAGTCGGATGCGGCCCCCATTCTCTACCAGAGAGGCCCAGGTTACTCCCAGCTTTTGAGGCCCCTAAGCATAGCTGTCAACTTTCCCCCTTTCTTGCGAGGAATCCTATTCGGAATAAGGGAATTTCCTTTAAAAAAAGGGAAACGTTGACAGCTATGCCCCTAAGCATAATAAATATGAAAAAGGTGACAGCACATGAAACCAAAATAAAGCACTAGAATACAGATATTTCTTAAGAAAGAAATGCTTTTCCAGCTGGGAGAGTATGCCACATTTTGGTCTGGTGCACCTAAAAAAAGAAATTGCAGACCTTCTTGAATGACAGAAAACCAAATCTGAGGTCCACCTTTCAGCTAGAGGCTTTCAGCGAAGGGCGTCCCCTCCCCCCCCCCCCGCTAGCCCTGACCAGAGTCCTAAGACTTGTGCCCTAATGTCTGATCAGTAGAATTCTCAGTTATATCTCTCAACTTTTAAAAATATATATTTCTCTGTGATTCAGGATCTGCTCTGCAGTGCTTGAAATGTTCGTTCACGTTTCACGGAATGCCCTGCCATACATCCACCACCACCTGCCAAGCAGGAGAGGTCTGTGCTACCATCCGGGGAGCAGCAGGTAAAGATACTTCTTTCATTTCTCAGATTATTCTCTCCCCCCGCCTCAAACCCCACCCTTTTCCTACTTCTGTTCTCTGCCCTGCCGTCCCCCAATGAGCCGTTCCTGGCATAATTCCCCCCCCCCTCCCTGAGAGAGCATTTGGGCCGGTTCCCATGAAAGAGACACACATGTGGAATAAATTACAGTGCTATTTAGAGTCCACATGCATAAGCCTGGCAAAAAAACCTCTCCCATTTTCTTAAAGCTGCTCGGCTATCTTAAATCTGGCTGACTCAGATTCATTACAAAACACTGTTTATGTAAGGAAGATCCACCCGCTGAAGCCAGATAGAGCCTAGTGGCATGAGGAGGGGATGTGGTTCATAAGATTTCTCTGGAATGCAAGACAAAGCTTGCCCCCTGCTCCCCCCCCCAGGAAACCTGCTCTTTACAACGGAATCGGAGCAAACATCAATCGAGTTTTCTGCGGATAGACATTTGCTCTGATTCTGCAGTAAAGAGGGGTTTCCTGGGGGGGAAGCAGCGAGGCAAACAGAAAAGCACTAGGACCCCCTGCCCAGAAAGCAAAGGACAATTTCTGCATTGCAGGGGGGTTGGAGTAGATGACTCCAGGGGTCCCTTCCAACTCTACAATTCTATGATTCTAAGTGGAAAACCGCTTGAATCCATGCTTTGTAGGCACAGGACCAAGGCTTGCCCAAGACATTTTGGCGCCTGAGGTGGACCAGAAAATGGTGTGTGTGTGCGTGCGCGTTCACACACACACACACACACAGCCAGGAAGGAAGGTGTAGGTGAAGATGTACATCAGGAACAAGGGAGGAATCGAATCAACCTTACCTGTTGGTTGAATTGGGAATCAAAGGCTGTTGCGACGGAAAGAGGCCCTCTCTGAATCAGGCTGGCTGGGTGCAAAGCCCAAGAAGCCCCAGAGGGCAGCTTCTGCCATTTCCTCCCTGGGAGGAGACCAGTAGACTCCCCTATAAACCAAGAAGCTGCTGTAGAGGTGGCATAGTGGGGGTTGCTGAGGAGGTGGCAGATCTGGCCTCCAACTCGCATGCCCGTGCAGCGGCAGATGCATTCCTTGGAGACTGGATCTGCTGCCCCCTTATGGATTCTGCCATCTGAGGCAGCCGCTTCACCTTGGCTCTGTTGGATGCGTCCAAGCAAATGGGGGCAATTCACAAGCCCCCAGCTGGCTCCAGCCCACCAGCCGGCAGCCGGGCGATCTCCGGTCCTTGGCACAGCATAAAACAGCGACTGGGGAAACCCAGCCAGATGGGCGGGGTACAAATAATAAATTATTATTATTATTATATTCACAAGGGCAGAAAGAGGCATATGTAAAGCATATTTACAAGCAGTTTATTCAGGACAAAGGAAAAACATGACTTCTCCCTTTCACGTCCAAGCAAGCAGCATAAGCAAAAGCTATACACAAACGGAAGTTCCCAGCAAGCTGTGCTGGAAAGTAAACAGGCATGTGACACACAACAGCCTGTTCCTCTTAAGGTGGAACGGAATATCTTAACAGCCTCATGTGTGAGCCAGCCCTGCACGGGACAAGTGAGGTGCAGACGAGCCTTACCTGGGAAGCAATGCCTCACCAAACCACATTCAGCTCCCTTAAATATTATGATCTGGTCTTTCTCAGGCAAAACCTTTCTAGGGCTGCCATATGTCCAGGTTTTCCCGGACGCGTCTGGGAATTGGGCTGCCCAAACTGCATCCAGGCCAGTGGCGTAGCGTGGGGGGTGCAGGGGGGGCCAGCCGCACCGGGCGCAACATCTGGGGGTTAGGGTTAGGGGGCGCAGATCCACGGGTTAGGGGGCGCAAATTACTTGCCTTGCCCCGGGTGCTGACAACCCACGCTACGCCACTGATCCAGGCACATTTTCGTTGAGTTGAAATGCTCTCCAAAGCAAAGCTCAACAACTTCACTGCCCCCCCCCCCCCCCCGCAATCTCAACAACCTCGACAAAAAAAGAGCTTTGTCCAGATTTTCACTTTTGGGAATATGGCAACCTTACTTTCATGCATTCGCTAAACACACAAAGGGTCCCACATGCCAAAATGTTTGTCTTCCTCAACTAGGGCACCCTCCAGATGTTGTTGGACCAAAGCTCACCATCCTCCCTAACCCATAGCTGACAACGTTTTTCTTTTTTTAAAGGAAATTCCCTTATTCCGAATAGGATTCCTCGCAAGAAAAGGGAAAAGTTGACAGCTATGCTCTAACCATTAGCCATGCTGGCCTTAGGCGATGGAAGCAGAGAAGCTTCCAACATGTGAGGTTCAATGAAATGCCCCTTATTCATTGCCTTTTGTTTGTTTGTTGTTCCTTGCTGCAGCTGGCCAGGGGCTTATCATGAAGAGGAACTGCATCGCTAGTGAGAAATGCAACAAGAACGAAACTGAAACTTACTTGGGCGTTAAGTACACCACCACTTACTACTGCTGTGAAGGCGATTTCTGCAACTCGGCTGCCACCCTTCCCACCAGCCATCTCTCCCTGCCAATGGCTCTGGCTATGCTGGGCGTCTGGCTCGTTCGCCTCCTGTAAGCCCTCTCCTGAGGAGGAGGAGGAGGAAGCAGCAGCAATTTCTACAGGATAGCAAAAAAAAGGCCCCCAAATAATAATCATCCAGTCATACCGAACACTGTATCAAGTAGATTTACCCCTTTCTTCCTTCATTTTGTTTCTCTATACTTTGAAAAAGGCACTTGTTAATGAATCGTGGGCTGTGTTTTTCTCCTCCCTATCTCAGATAACAAGAACCACATGCAAGTGGGTAAGGTTAGAGGCGGGAAGGGAGAGACTAGGGCCATGTTAGGAGAAGAAAACTTCCTTGCCTTGCCTGCCAACGCTTTACCCATCCGCTTTGTTATTTTATTGCGAGAAGATGCAGAGGCGGCATTTTATTCTATGTTTTGCCGCACATCTGCGCCAGGTGCGTGGCGGAATTCTCCTTACCATTTGACAGGAAGACACAAAGCCTCGTTGTGGGTCATTTTTAACCACACATTTCAACCTGACAAGCGGTTAAATAAAATTCTTGTAACCGCATGGCAGTTTGCTTGTTCACCTTGGGCACAAGTACAAGTCGTCTCTGCACTTGCATGTGTATAAAAGAGTGGATATGGATGTTGATTTGTACAGCTCAGCTGTTGCGTACGGGTCGAACGTTGCGTGTGAATAAATATATCCACGTACAGCTCAACCCTCACTGAATGAAGCGTGTAAATACCCCTAAGGATGGTACAGAGAATGGTTGTGGACAACCTTTTTACCTCACATCTAACTCCTGGTGTGTGGTAAAATTCTGCTCACCGCCTGACAGAATAATACAGAAAATGGTTGGAGATTATCAACGTGCCACACATTTCGCCACACCTGGGCCCATGGTAAAAATTATTCCTGTCCTTGGCGGGATGATACAGATGAAGAAGCTACCTCAGGGTGAGAGCATTCGCCCTGAGGTAGTTTGTCAGATCATCCAGGTGGCTTTAGACAATTGGATAACACATGGCATTGTGACAGAGTCAATGGCTGGTAAACCGGTTGCCTCCATCCACTCCCTGTCTGAACTTTTTCCAGGTCTGGCAGTTTCCATTTTAGGAGCCCACAGAGTGTGAAATTGCCAGGGAGTCCCTTGTGCTTTTTTTGCACAAAATTGCTGAGCATGGGATCTACCCAGACCACAGGCAGTGCTCCTGATGTTCATATTTTGCTTGGGGCCCATAAAAACACGAGACTGGACCTGGTTTTATCCCTCACCCTCCCTTTCCATCTTCTTTGTATTTTCCCTTATTCTTTGTTTCTTTCTCTTGTTCCCTTTTCACTCATCCTTGTCCAGTGCCTTTCTTTCTTTTTACAGATACACTTTCTCCTCAGGTTTTCTTTTTGTTACCTGTTCTTGGGCCTTTTCAACCATTTACACTCCATTCCACATTCTGCTTTGACCGCACCACGCCCTCTCTCTCTCTCTCTCTCTTTCTTCCTTTTTTTGATTGTTGTTAATGGACTCTTTATAAGCTCTTTCATTTTATAGCTGCCTAGGGCGGCAAAAGGGGTGTTGTGCTCCCCTCACAACTGTCTGCGGTCTCTTTTGTCACCCAGAATATGGTTACTCATAACCACTCCTTCCCTCTCAATGTGGCTGTGGGATTCATCACATGTTTTTTGACTCTCCCCTGACTTCTCCTGATGACAACGGTGTGTCAATGAGGGAGACAGTTGGAGGGAGATCCCAGAGGACAGTTAAACCCTCCTCCCCTCTCCCCACAAAAAACACACTTTTACAACTTGAGTAGTGGCCAAGTGCCCATCTACAGAAAGAGGGGAGGAAGAAACCCTAACCTATTCGAGCTGCAACCACAGCGATGGGCTCACAGCTCCACATTTTGCCTGCCCCAGGGGTAAGCACCTGGGGACTGATGTGTCCATTAGCGCACACCTGCAAACATCCAGCTGTGCATTTGCAGCTGCATTGCACACACACATCTGGAGGCAGAAATGGGCTTAGTTCCCACAACACACACTTTGAGCTTGTCCACACTTCTGCTGGTGCCGCCACTTCCCCACGGGGAAACCCAGTCTTTACAGCTGAATTGGTGCAAACGTCAGTCGGGTTTTCCTGAGGAAAGCCTGATGGGGGAAATGGAAAACTTCTCAGCCCTGTGGTTTCTACGCACAGGACAAGCAGAAGTATGGACAAGCCCTTTGCCTACTTACAAGTGTCAGAAGGGAGAGCTGTGTGTAGGCGCGTTGTTGACAGTTCAAGGCCACACTTTAATTGCTGATATTTGCCTCCAGCCTCACCATTTCAAGAATCGTTTTCCTGTCTTTTCTGTTTCCCTTCACACCTTGCATGTGGACTTTCTGAAATCGTCTGGAAACAGGACACTGGATTAAAATGGACCCTTTGGGTTGATCCAGTAATGTTCTTCTCCTGCCTTTTAGCTTCTCAAAAACCGCATATTTTTTTTGTCCACAAGACATACATTTCAGGCCAGCCACATAATCAAAGATTTGGAGACAGGAGTTCGCAAATATCCAGACACTGCAGGGCATTGAATTAGGTAGGGAAATGGGTTTCGTAATTCATGTAGCAGGGGAAGAATGTACTTTGGCGATGTTTTTTTAAAAAAATCTAAACTTGGTTTCCATGTGCAGATCCAAACACGTTGATTGTTTGAAGAGGATTTTTTTCCCTTCCAAAGTGTGTGTTAATTATAATTAAAGCGCCTTAAATCACATATTTCTGTTTTCTCACTAGCAAAGAAGAGCTCAAATTATTATTCATGAAAAAATGCTTTTTTTTAGAAGAGAGGAATTTGATACTAGAGTTTTAATATTTGTTTATGAGGGCAGCGGGGAGGAGAGACGTTCCCAATAGCAGGTGCGATCTCACCCTAAAGAGTTGAACACTCACTCGGGTTTCAACATTCAAATGTATTGAATTGTTCATTTAAAAGTTGGGGGTTCAAACATGGAGGTTTCCACATGCAAAACCAAAAGCGTGAGGAGGTTCCCCTCCCCCTCGCCGCCTCGCCTTTCTTATGGCTCCAAACAGCAACTTTTATTGTATCAAAATAAATATGATTCCTCCATATTTGAGTTTGATTCCTTTGTCCTTTTTCTCATTCCAACCATGGGCATAGCCAAGGTTTTTGTTGGGGGGCAGGCTTTTGTTAGGGGTGCAGAACCTCATATTTGTATTGATTTAGGGAGAGCAGCTGCAACATTGCCTTATTTTGCACCCTGCTTAAAAACACAGAAAAAGCCATTTCCCACCAAATGGGCCAAGGCTGACCTCTGCTTCTGGGCCTGCATATCAGGCCCTCCAAGTGTCCCTATTTTCCAGGGACAATCCTGGATTTACAGAAGCCGTCTCGGTTTCTGATTTGATCCCGGAATGTCCCACTTTTCCTTAGGATGTTCCTATTTCCATCGGAGAAACTATTGTGTATTCAGTGTTTTGTGCTTGCCTGAGCTTGAGTCTGGACTACGGATTCTGAGCCCCTGTATTCTGATTTGATGCATGATGTCCAATCACAGAGCATTTCAGGATTTGGACCTCTGCCATTGGCTCTTGAACTCTGAGCCATGATTCGCAGCTTGGAAGCTTAGACAGCCAATCACATTTGGAGTGGGAGTGGCCCAGGCTTTCAGGAAGGTATATAAGCAGTTGCTTTGCCCCTGTTTCCCAGTTATGTAGCTCAATAAAGCTTCTTGCTGTTATCACTGCATATTGCCTTGTGAGAACCCACCTACACTTCGGAAACGTTCAGGTAGGTAGCCGTGTTGGTCTGACGCAGTCGAAATAAATTAAAAAATTGTCCAGTAGTACCTTAGAGACCAACTACGTTTGTTCTGGTTATAAGCTTTGATGTGCATGCAGAGTATCTGAAGAATTGTGCATGCACACGAAAGCTTATTCCCAGAACAAACTTAGTTGGTCTCTAAGGTGCTACTGGACAATTTTTTAATTTTTTTAATTTATTCAGAAACATTGGTGGTTTAGGAGTTATCTGACCCCCCCCCCCCAAAAAAAAAACAATCTGAAAGCAGCCTTCTATAGCAGGGGTGAGCAAACTGTTTCAGCAGAGGGCTGGTCCACCGTCCCTCAGACAATGTGGTGGGTCGGACTATATTTTGAAAAATAATAATGAACGAATTCCTATACCCCACAAATAACCCAGAGATGCATTTTAAATAAAAGGGCACATTCTACTCATGTAAAAACACCAGGCAGGCCCCACAAATAACCCAGAGATGCATTTTAAATAAAAGGACACATTCTACTCATGTAAAAACACGCTGATTCCCGGACCCTCCACGGGCCGGATTTAGAAGACGATTGGCCTGATCCGGCCCCTGGGCCTTAGTTTGCCTACCCCTGCTCTATAGGGAAGTGTGTTTCTATATAAATGTTTTATGTTTTATTATGTTTTTATGTATGTTGGAAACCCCAGAGTGGCTGGGGCAACCCAGTCAGATGGCCACAGTATAAACAGTAAAATGCTGACGATGAATAGAACTTCCCTATTTTCATCTGGGAAATGGTGGAGGGTATGCAAATGGTTGTTAAGCATGTCTAGAGCACATGCAATGAAGGCTCTACTATGAAACTAAGAAAGCTTAAACTTCAGGGTTTCTGATCATGGAGGAACCCCAGAAGTGGCTTTAGTCTGTATGACTCAAATCAGTTGCTTTTTCGCTGTATATATTTCAACAATCTCAAAAATTTGAGAGTTGCACAGCGCAATGTGACACAACCCAAAAGCAGGACACCATCTTCAAGGACCCCAATCCTGCGTGAGTCACGTGATTCACATAAGATTGCAGCCCTGGGGAAAGTGGTCCGTCATTCCCCCCCCCACAGCACCCAAAAAAGTGGGTTTTGGGGTGTCGTGCAAGATCCCGGACCTGGGGAAAAAGTGAGCCCTTGGCCTGAAATCACGTTTCCAACAACGGCCTGAAGCTGGAGGAGCCAGCTCTGTTATTTTCTGCGAATAAAGGTCAATGGCAATATTTCGAGCCTCAGCAACTTCTGAGAGTCCAACGGTTTCCCCACATGTGGGGCTATTATGACAAACGCCACACTTTTCAGTTAAGCAAATTATTGGTTTTCCGGGTGAGGAAAATCAAGTCCAGGGACAGCCAACCGTGCGGTACTAGGATTTATCTGCACCGCAATGCACACATAATAATAATAATAATAATAATAATAATAATAATAATAATAATAATAATAAGTTATTATTTATACCCCGCCCATCTGACTGGGTTTCCCCAGCTACTCTGGGCGGCTTCCAACATAATATTAAAATACAATAACCTATTAAACATTAAAAGCTTCCCTAAACAGGGCTGTCTTCAGATGTCTTCTAAAAGTCTGGTAGTTGTTTATTTCCTTGACATCTGATGGGAGGGTGTTCCCCAGGGCGGGTGCCACTACCAAGAAGGCCCTCTGCCTGCTTCCCTGTAACTTGGCTTTTTGCACCGAGGGAACTGCCAGGAGGCCGTCGGCGCTGGTCCTCAGTGTCTGGGCAGAACGATGGGGGTGGAGACGCTCCTTCAGGTATACTGGACCAGTTGTATCAGTTGAACTATATATCTGTATCAGTTGAACTATAATAATGAGACAGGGGGTGGGGTGGTTGGCAGGCCAGTCTGAACGATTTCTCCACCTGCCCTCAACTCTGCAAAAAGAGATTGCTAGAGTAGGTTGGTGTGGTTGGAGAAGCTTAGCCTGGCACATTCCTTTTTTTTTGCCGGGGGATTGGCACGGGTGGTCCCAAATGCCTTTGCATAAGTAAAGAAACGGACAGAGGTTCCTTGTGCAAGGTGGCCATTCTTGCTTCCCCCTCCCTCCCCCCTACCAGGGTGGGGATGATGCCATCCAGCTTTCTCTGTGCAAATTGGATCTTCAGCTAAAGCCAGGCTGGCAGAGGCACTGGAGAAGGCGACTTGCTGTCTGCAAGAATCCTACAGCATCGGTGACCCAACACCATCAATAGAAATCAGACAGAGGAACAGTCAATCATGAGTGTGTTTAGAGCTCTGAACCATACGCTCAACTTTTGTAATGTAGTCTGTCCTGGGCCCGCCTCCCTCCTCGTTTATTCCCCTTGAAAGCGTGCAATCCAAACTCCTCAAAGCCCTTCTGCAATTTCCTAGATGCGTTTCAAATGCATGGTTCTTAGGCAAAGATCACAAGACGACCTGGCAGGTAGTCAGATTCTGCACCCAGATTTGTAGGCACAGATCATCCTCTAGAATTAAATAGCTTACTAGGGAAATGCTGAAGTCTTCCTTTGGGGTGCCTCAGGGTCAATTTTTTATGGTAGCCCAAATCTCAGTTGTACGGGTGTATGTATGTATCTCAATTTTAACTCACGAGCTATTGCTGCAATCTGCTCCGATTGTATATTTTATCTTTATGAATGCTGTTTTTATTGTGTTATGTTATGTGAGGTGGTCTTTGACTGTAATAAATTATCTATCTATCTAATGTAGTCTGTCTGTCTGTCTGTCTGAAAACACCAGTAAACTTCAAGGCATTTTATTCAAAGGAAACAGAACCAAGCAAAGGTCTCACTAGTAAATTTCTCAGCACTTGGAGAGTGCTGGGTGTAACCGTTATCACTGTCTCCTCCAAAGTATGCTAGGAATTGTTATGACTCCTTGAAATATTCTTTTGCCCTCCTGCCCAGAGCTACAATCGTCAGAGCTCCTAAGGGAGAGGACTTTTTAGGCTGCAGTTGTATACCCGCTTACTTGGGAGTAACTGAACTCAATGGGATTCCTGAGCAGACAGGTATAATATGACTGTGCTCCTAGTCTGCTAGTTTTAGATATGCTCGCAGGATTACAAGAGGAAGCCCCATTAAGCTGTGATATATAAACACATCTTCTGCCATTCCTTGAAGTAGCCAAGTGTTGTCTCTTGCAGAAAGGAGGCTCATACATGAGGGCAAACAGGGGAGCGCCCAACCACAGTTAAGTTCCCACTTGCCTGCCTTCTTCCTTGCAATTCACCCAGGGCATGACAATGTCCAGGGCCATCTTTACCTGGGGGTGCAAGGGTTACGAGGCACCCGGGCGCTGAATTCTGGGGGGTGCCAGGGGCCCGTCGCTGAAGCCGCCTAAGTTCTTCACTATCTACCTCAGGGATGCCCAACCTGTCAAGCAGGATCGACAGGTTGATCCCCGGGTGATTGCGGTTGATCGCTAGGTCATTTCCAGCGGTCCAGTATACCTGAAGGAGCGTCTCCACCCTCATCGTTCTGCCCGGACACTGAAGTCCAGCTCCAAGGTCCTTCTGGCGGTTCCCTCACTGCGAGAAGCCAAGTTACAAGTTATTGTATTTTAATATTATGTTGGAAGCCCCTTAGTAGTGTCTTTCATTTTTGCATGACTGCAAAAACAGAAGACGGGCATTATCACTACCGCACTACCGCTTTCTATTTTTTCATGTTAGCATTTTTAGCTGTTCTCCCATCAAAAGCTCAACAACTTAGACTTGCGCGCCCATAAAAAAAGCTCAGCAACTTTGACCTGGGGGGCGCTGAGTGGATCTTTGCACCCTGGCACCGCATATACGAAAGATGGCCCTGACAATGACAATGATTCCTCCTTCTCCTCCTTAGTCTCAGGGTTGCCTTTGCAGAACTCAGCAGGGATGACAGGGATCAATGGAGAACCTATTGGCTCTTGCCTGTCTTGGGCTTTGCCTTTACCTGCGTCTGACCTCTCTGCCATTCCGCCCTGCCGGTCCCAAGTCCCTGCCACACTTTTCCAGGATATGCTGCACCTGGGGGGAGATTCCCCTTCCACACAGGGGTCATGAAAGCTGCCAACTTCTTCCAGGACCCCAACTTCTGTGCCTTTAACAGCAGCTTGGCTGGTGCTTATTGTCAAGCGACAAGGCTCATGCCTGGTCTCTGGAAAGCTCCACATGTTGATGAACTAGAAAAATAAAAATGCAGCTCCCTTTCATGATTGAAGACATGTATAAACTTTGTGTAGAAACATAAACTTGCTATGAACAAATTTTAACATTTTTTGGAATTCATTTTTATAAATACTGTATTAGATTAAGGTCTGGTTAACTACAATAACAAATTTCTCCCCTTTTTTGCAATGCACACAATATTTCTTTGTTTGCTTGTTTTCAACATGGGCACTATTTCTTGTTTCTTCTTGGTTTTTGTGATTCTGTGCACTTGTAATTTCGTACTTTTTATTTTTCAATAAAGAATTTTAACAGGGAGAAATGTAAAGTATTGCACTTGGGCAAAAAAAATGAGAGGCACAAATACAAGATGGGTGACACCTGGCTTGAGAGCAGTACATGTGAAAAGGATCTAGGAGTCTTGGTTGACCACAAACTTGACATGAGCCAACAGTGTGACGCGGCAGCTAAAAAAGCCAATGCAATTCTGGGCTGCATCAATAGGAGTATAGCATCTAGATCAAGGGAAGTAATAGTGCCACTGTATTCTGCTCTGGTCAGACCTCACCTGGAGTACTGTGTCCAGTTCTGGGCACCACAATTCAAGAAGGACACTGACAAACTGGAACGTGTCCAGAGGAGGGCAACCAAAATGGTCAAAGGCCTGGAAACGATGCCTTATGAGGAACGGCTAAGGGAGCTGGGCATGTTTAGCCTGGAGAAGAGGAGGTTAAGGGGTGATATGATAGCCATGTTCAAATATATAAAAGGATGTCACATAGAGGAGGGAGAAAGGTTGTTTTCGGCTGCTCCAGAGAAGCGGACACGGAGCAATGGATCCAAACTACAAGAAAGAAGACTCCACCTAAACATTAGGAAGAACTTCCTGACAGTAAGAGCTGTTCGACAGTGGAATTTGCTGCCAAGGAGTGTGGTGGAGTCTCCTACTTTGGAGGTCTTTAAGCAGAGGCTTGACAACCATATGTCAGGAGTGCTCTGATGGTGTTTCCTGCTTGGCAGGGGGTTGGACTCGATGGCCCTTGTGGTCTCTTCCAACTCTATGATTCTATGATTCTATGAATATATATTTTAAAAAACTTCACGTGCTGACATATAGGATTATATTCAAGGTAAGTTAAAGCCACTTAGCAGTGCACCTGTTCCGCTAGTGAAATGTTTAGTGGCAGTGGAACATTGCTGGAAGAAGAAGAAGAAGAAGAAGAAGAAGAAGAAGAAGAAGAAGAAGAAGAAGAAGAGGAGGAGGAGGAGGAGGAGGAGGAGGAGTTTGGACTTGATATTCCACCTTTCACTCCCCTTAAGGAGTCTCAAAGCGGCTAACAATCTCCTTTCCCTTCCTCCCCCACAACAAACACTCTGTGAGGTGAGTGGGGCTGAGAGACTTCAGAGAAGTGTGACTGGCCCAAGGTCACCCAGCAGCTGCATGTGGAGGAGCGGAGACGCGAACCCAGTTCACCAGATTACGAGTCCACCGCTCTTAACCAGTACACCACGCATAAGCAGGGTGCCTTTCCACACTTTCCTCCCCCCACCCTGTTTTCCCCCAGGCATTTTTAAAGCTCTGTGTCTGAGCTCCACCCCACCCCCCAGATCTTTTCCCACAAAAACCCACTTTTTAAGGTTGAAGCGCAACAACGGCAATTTCTGGTTTTCCGCACATTACAGTTTGCTCTGATTCAAGAGTAAATAGCAGGTTTTCGTTGAGCAAAAAGGAAAAAGCGGAGCTCAGACACAGAGCTTCAAAGTGCACACCTGTGTCTGGAAGGAGCGAGGCAAAAGATAAGTTTGGCTAAGCCCTAACTGTTAACAGTACAACCGCTCCCCAAATCCTGATGCTGAAAGGATGGCCTGCCCAAATATTCGACATGAGACCAGGCAGGAAACTGCTTTAATTGAAAAATGGACACAGATAATAAGATTGCTTGCAGGGAGAATTGCTTTCTGTGCCTGATCCTTCCATCTACGAGCATTATGCAGAAATCTAGGGAAGGTTTGGCAAGGTGGAAAGTCTTCCCTGGAAGGACAGATAAAATCAGATGCCTGGAAAAAGTTAATGCCGGAGGGTCATAACAGCATACAAGCTTCACTGGGTGTGGTCCACGGTTGGCTCACTCATTGGGAACCAAAGGCTTTCCGTCGTCACAGCAGGCATCTCTCATCAGGTCCTGACATTCACATAGACTTGTGATGTGCCGTCCAACTTGGAAACATCTGTGAAATGACAGAGGGATGAGTCATTCTGTTTTTCACCTGTGTACACGCTGGGCTTCACAATCAAAATCCCACACAAAATAATTATATCAAAACAAGGGCTGTATGCCACAGCCAGAATCAATTATGCAATTGGTTGTGTTTGCTTAGTTTGCAAAATGCCTTACAGTGGTACCTCGGGTTACAGATGCTTCAGGCTACAGATGCTTCAGGTTACAGACTCCTCTAACTCAGAAATAGTACCTCGGGTTAAGAACTTTACCTCAGGATGAGAACAGAAATCGCACGGCGGCAGCAGGAGGCCCCATTAGCTAAAGTGGTGCTTCAGGTTAAGAACAGTTTCAGGTTAAGAACGGACCTCCAGAACGAAATAAGTTCTTAACCTGAGGTAACACTGTAGTCAGCTCAGAATTTGGGGGAGGGATAATCAGCTATTATATGCTTCTGTTTTGAAAAGAAAAAGAAAGCGTTTCTCTGATGTTTCTCTCAGTGCTGAATTCTGATCACAAATTTCACATCCGCTGTGCGATGGAATTGTAGAACTCACAGAGACACAGAAACTAAAACATTTCTGCTCTCAAAAACCCTCTAACGAAACACGCAGTGTGGCTCACAGGCAGACACAGAAACAATAAACTATTATCCTACCCCAGGCATGCAGATCCACACCACGTATTCAAACCGCATGACTTCCCCCAAAGAATCCTGGGAACTGTATAGTTCCAAGCTACAAATCTCAGTACCCTTGACAAATTACAGTTCCCAGGATTCTTTGGGGGAAGAAGCCGTGTGCTTGAAAAGTATGAAGTATGCTTGAGTCTAGGGACGCGGGTGGCGCTGTGGGTTAAACCACAGCCTAGGACTTGCCGATCAGAAGGTCGGCGGTTCGAATCCCCACAACGGGGTGAGCTCCCGTTGCTCGGTCCCAGCTCCTGCCAACCTAGCAGTTCAAAAGCACGACAAAGTGCAAGTAGATAAATAAGTACCACCCCAGCGAGAAGGTAAACGGCGTTTCCGTGCACTGCTCTGGTTTGCCAGAAGCGGCTTAGTCATGCTGGCCACATGACCCGGTAGCTGTACGCCGGCTCCCTCAGCCAGTAAAGCGAGATGAGCGCCGCAACCCCAGAGTCGTCTGTGACTGGACCTAACGGTTAGGGGTCCCTTTACCTTTACCTATGCTTGAGTCTAGTTCACACAGAAAGCAGATACAGTTTCTGAACAGGGCTGGGCCAATTCAGAGGGAAGTGGGGGACTGCGTAGCTCTCTCACTTAAAAAATAAACAGACTTGAGGAAAACTGTTTCTAGGATAACCTCTCACTATTTTTAGTTCTGTATGTGCTGCGATTTATTTATTTATTTATGCATGCATGCATGCCCCTGTCTGCAATCTGACACACAGCACAGTGCAGGGACAATTTTACCACCTCATCAGTTATTTGTGCATAGTTGGTCTGACTTGCCAAACACTCCCACCTATTGGAACACAAAATTATGGCACCCGATACTTCTTTCCCCCCCACTCTTTAGCAGAAGAAGCAGGACTCCCGCATGTAGCAGTGGAGCATGGGAAACCGAGTCGGACAATTTGGTCCATCTAGAGCAGGACTGTCTACCCTGACTGGCAGTTCCTCTACAGGGTTTCAAGCAGGCAGTCTCTGCCAGTCCTACCTGCAGACGCAAAGGAATGAAGCCAGGATCTTCGACTCAACAAACACTGGGATTTGGCAGTACCCCAGGGCTGGCATACCACATTTGGAAATGAGTGAAACAATAAGCATGTTCATCGAAGGAGCTCCCTACACAACCCAGAGGCTAAAATTCCTCTGTCTCCCATCCTACCATTGGACTGTTAGGATATTGATGTTCCGCTCCACCTTAAGAGGAACAGATACAGTGGTACCTCGGGTTAAGTATTTAATTCGTTCCGGAGGTCCATACTCAACCTGACACTGTTCTTAACCTGAAGCACCACTTTAGCTAATGGGGCCTCCTACTGCTGCCGTGCCGCCGTAGCACAATTTCTGTTCTCATCCTGAAGCAAAGTTCTTAACCTGAAGCACTATTTCTGGGTTAGCGGAGTCTGTAACCTGAAGTGTATGTAACCTGAAGCATATGTAACCCAAGGTACCACTGTATGTGGAGTTGTTGTATGTCACATGTCTGTTTACTTCCAGCACAATCTGCTGGGAACTTCCGTTGTATATTGCTTTTGCAATGCTGCTGTTTTGCTTGGACACGGAGGGAAGAAGACATGTTTTCCCTTTGTCCTGCTGCTGAATAAATGCTGTAAATATGCTTACACGTGTTTCTGTCCGCTACTTCCGCTGCAAAGAGTTCTTATCTCTGCTGGATTGTGTGCTCAGTCTCTCAAGGTTTCTGAGGCTTGAGTCGCAGTTTTGATGCTATTCTGAGAACCAGAGTTTTGCCCGGCTGCCGGCCAGTGGCTGGAGCCAGCTGTGGGCCTGCCAATTGCCCCTGTCTCCCAGCAGCATCCCAGCAACAGGGTTATGGGCCCAGATCCACAGCGCTTACACGAGCGTAAGGCTGCTCATGGCTGCAATCCAACCCGGCAGAGACAGAGGTATGTGAAGTGAATCGTCCTGGCCGAGGCTAGAAGGTTTTTGATGTCCATGCCAAGACGCAATTAGGCCAAAGATAAGCAGGCCTTGTACTTGAGGGTCAACCCACAACCCTCCCTGCTCCAACTCCCTAGAACTCTCCCCTAGCCAACCCAGAATTCCTTGCTCCAGCTGCATTACCAGCCACACTTTCCTTTGCACTTTCCACCCCAAATAATAATAATAACAACAACAACAATAATGTTTACCGTATTTTTCCATGTATAACACACCCCCATGTATAAGACGCCCCCTATTTTGGGGGACTCCAAATTAAGAGAAGGGATGCAGGTGGCACTGTGGGTTAAAACCACGGAGCCTAGGACTCAGAAGGTCGGTGGTTCGAATCCCCACGACGGGGTGAGCTCCCATTGCTCGGTTCCTGCTCCTGCCAACCTAGCAGTTCGAAAGCACGTCAAAGCGCAAGTAGATAAATAGGTACCACTCCGGCAGGAAGGTAAATGCCGCTTCCGTGTGCTGCTCTGGTTTGCCAGGAGCGGCTTAGTCCTGCTGGCCACATGACCCGGAAGCTGTACGCTGGCTCCCTCGGCCAATAAAGCGAGATGAGCGCCGCAACCCCAGAGTCGGTCACGACTGGACCTAATGGTCAGGGGTCCCTTTACCTTTACCTTAAATTAAGAGAATGGGGGGAGATGGCCCAGAGTTGTTCAGCTTTTTATACCGGGGGGGGTGGCCCAGACATTCTGGAGCTTTTTGGGGGGGGTTGCCAAAAATTGCTCACCTGACTGACATATGCTGCCACTAGCACATGTCGCAAAAGCCACCTATCATCTGTCCCCTCGCTGGCAGAAGCCGCCAATCGCCCACCCAATTGCCGCGGTGACAGCCAATCAACAACAGCCCTTGCCACAACCACCAATAACACGCCCAGTAGCCGCTGACAATCTCCAGTTTGCAGCAGCAACAAATCACACACACCCTATACACTATCTGGGTACAGTGGTGCCTCGCAAGACGAAAAGAATTCGTTCCGCAAGTCTTTTCGTCTTGCGATTTTTTTCGTCTTGCGAAGCACGGTCCGTCGCAACTGCGCCTCTTCAAGCGGCTTTAAAAAAAAAGTGCAAGACGTTTTCGTCTTGCGAAGCAAGCCCATAGGGAAATTCGTCTAGCGAAGCAACGCAAAAACGGAAAACCCTTTCGTCTAGCGAGTTTTTCGTCTTGCGGGGCATTCGTCTTGCGGGGCACCACTGTATAAGGCGACCCCCAATTCTTAACATTATTTTTTAATTTAAAAAACCCTCGTCTTATACAGTCATACCTCGGGTTGAAGTAGCTTCGGGAAGAATATTTTCAGGTTCTGCTCCACATTACTTCCAGGTTTTGCCGCATGTGCAAACGGTCAAAATGACATCACGCACATGCGTGGAAGCGGCGAATCGCAACCCATGCATGCGCAGACGCACGGACGTGGGTTGCGTTCATTTCAGGATGCAAACGGGGCTCCAGAATGGATCCCATTCGCATCCAGAGGTACCACTGTACATGGAAAAGTATGGTACCATATTTTTTGCTCTATAAGACTCACTTTTTCCCTCCTAAAAAGTAAGGGGGAATGTGTATGCGTCTTATGGAGCGAATGCAGGCTGCGCAGCTATCACAGAAGCCAGAACAGCAAAAGGGATCGCCGCTTTTACTGCGCAGCGATCCCTCTTGCTGTTCTGGCTTGTGAGATTCAGAATTTTTTTTTCTTGTTTTCCTCCTCCAAAAACTAGGTGCATCTTGTGGTCTGGTGCGTCTTATGGAGCGAAACATAGGGTATATGCCAACCATCTGATCGGGTTGTCCCAGACACTGTGCCAGGCTGCCCAGCAAAATATTACAAACACTATAACTAAAATAACATATTGTAATGTCCACAAAATATATTTTTTCCTGTTTTGTTTTGTTTTCCAAATGGGTACTATTTCTTGGTGCTGCTTCTTATTTGTGTCTTACTCTGCGCACTTGTAATTTTGCACTTTTTACTTTTCAATAAAGAATTAAAAACAAAAGCACAATAAATGTCAAACGTTAAAAACTCCCCTGCCTTCAGATGTTGAAGCATCCCTGAATATAGGCACAGAAGCCAGGGAACCTCCAAGCACGTACCTTTCCTGAGCTGCTCAAGGTGGGCTGGGTGCTTCTCGCTGCAAGGAGAGATGGGAAAGACTGAAAACAGAAATGCAAGTTGCCGTCCGGTGTCACCCGCTGGCCAGCAGGGCAACTTCCAACAGTACTCAGACTTCCTGTCTCACGTTCACTCAGACACTCACATGATCTACACAAAACATAGAACCACTAGCTGGAGCAGCTCGGATAGATAAAAATCCTAACAGTCACATAGGTCTCGTGCTCGCCATACATTAAAAAATAGCTGTCAACATTTCTCTTTTTTAAAAGGGAAATTCCCTTATTCCAAATAGGATTCCTCGCAAGAAAAGGGAAAAGTTGACAGCTATGCATTAAAAACACATTTGCGGTGGTACCTCGGGTTACAGACACTTCAGGTTACAGACTTCACTAACGCAGAAATAGTACCTCGGGTTAATAACTCTGCTTCAGGATGAGAACAGAAATTGCACGGCGGCAGCGGGAGGCCCCATTAGCTAAAGTGGTGCTTCAGGTTAAGAACAGTTTCAGGTTAAGAACGGACCTCCGGAATGAATTAAGTACTTAACCTGAGGTACCACTGTAATTAATATGGACATAATATTTTATGAAGAATTAAAGGAACGGTGGAAATTAAAACCTCACACAGGAAGAAGAAAGGAGAACTTCATTTGCGAACTTACAAACTACTATATGTGTTAATGCAAACTGAAGTTAATTATTGTAGCTGTGGTATAAGGGTTTTTATCAATAATGGATTGTATTTGGTTTGAGCGATAGTCTGGAGGCAGATTTAAAGGGAATCTGACCTTGACGTACAACACGTTGGAAGCCACACAAAATTTATAATTGGCTATGTGATTGATTTGTATTTGAATTGGTATTGCTGTTTGGTATTAATATAATATGGCACATATTGGATTTTTTGTAACCGAAAATTATTTATTTTTTTAAACAAAAATAAATAAATGTGTGTTAAATGCAGGGTGTGGGTTGAAGTGGCCTGTGTCTAGTGTCCAATAGGGACTGGAAAGCTGTGGCCCAGAAGCTGATTGCAGGCCTTTCTGTGTGGCCCTCAGCACTCTCCCTAGGCTGCCACCCCCCTCACCAGTCCTGATTCGAACCCCAAGTGGCTGGGATGCTCCCTTGAACTCGGGTGAGGCCTCTTCCCTCTTTCAGTGGAGGCCACCGTGGGGTGCTGGGGTGAGGACATCAACTAGCCTACTGTGGTAAAATGTACATTTCTTGAGATGCCCATTTTTGCCTCCAGCCCCGCCTACCACTGAATAGGAGCAACATTTGTGCCTTTTCCTCCTTCCTGCTCCAGCCCCTGGATCACTTTGTCCGGCTTTTTCTGCCCCTTTCCCAACTCTGCAATTCCCTTTTTGAGATGCTGTGATCAGGCCCATATATGCTTTTTCCAAATGTGGTAGCCACAGAGATTTGGTGTGACAGTTTCATTTTTTAAAAAAATCCTTTTCTTTCTTACATTTCATGCAAGTTCCCTGAGTCAGCTCGCAATCTTGCTCCTCGCTGGGTCCTTCAGACCAGCTATTTGCCTTGAGGAGGGGGGAATTACCGTTAATAAACCAAGACGAGGACACTTACCTGTTTACACACCCACTCTTCACCTGTGCACTCAAAACACACAAATGCCACCAACGCTTTGCAGAGGTGGTGACGTCCCAGGTGCTGGCCAGTAGCCACTCTCCGCAGCTGACTGTTCCTGGCTCAAACCGACCGTGTTGGGAATAAGCAGAACTAGTTCTACAGGACTTAATGCAGCTCGGGAAAAGTTTCGTTTGTATTGAACGCAACGAGGACTCTTTGAAACCAGCCCTGCTTGGTTTCCTAGCTCTGTACCATCTTTTCTGACCAACAACAACTCCCTACGACCTCGATCCAAGGTCTTCCCTTCTTCCCTTCCTCTTGATGTTCACCAGCCTGGTCAGGACAATTCTCCACTTACCGACAGCTTCTCCATAGCAGCAATCCCAGCACGAATATGATTACAGACTGCAGCGTGACACAAACTGCCAGCGGGATCCAGGTGCCCCCATTTCCTTCACTTTCTGGACATGGAGGCGTTAAGGAACCTTTTACTTTTCCTACAGGAGAGAACAAGACCGTGAAATCCTAGCTCCAGCTTCTCCCCCACAGTGCACCAGAGAAGGTTTCCAACCTTTTGATTCCCAAAATGTTGTGAAATATACTCAGAGTCGCAAAGTGATTTCATGCTCTTTATTCAGCTCATAGTGAATATGGAATGAATGAAAGTCCCCTCACAGTATCTGCTTTATATACATTATTTACACAATGGGCTGCACATGATTGGCTAATCCCGGAATTCTACTGTAAGCCAATCAGGTTGTGGATTCACTTCTATCTGGAGCAGGATTGGGTGGTTCCTGCCAACCAATCATACTGCTGCATTGTTCTAGGACCAATCAGACTGCTGCATTCTGAATCCTATTGTTCTAGGACCAATCAGACTGCTAACCCAGAAATAGTCCCTCGAGTTAAGAACTTTACCTCAGGGTGAGAACAGAAATCGCACAGTGGCAGCAGGAGGCCCCATTAGCTAAAGTGGTACCTCAGGTTAAGAATAGTTTCAGGTTAAGAACGGACCTCCAGAACAAATTAAGTACTTAACCTGAGGTACCACTGTACTAGAGTGTCAGGATCAGGTCAGCGATAAAACGCCCAGTGCCTGAGAAGTTAACTCTTTATTCAAAGAAACCAGAACAGTGCAGGCCTTGGGATCTCAGCAACTCTTCCCAGTAGGGAGTGAATGTCCCCACCTTCCCACTGCTCTCTACGGCTCCTCTCCTGGGTCCTTCCCCAGCAACCTGAGACTCCTTCATCTTCTCTCTCGTTGTTCCTCCCACTTCACGCCTCTTCTGGTCCTGAGACACCAGGGGGAAGATGAGCTTGTCACAGCAGGAGGGGGAGATTCCTTGGCTTCTTCACCACTCTGCCTCTCTGCCCCCTTCCTCACCAGCCTCCGCTTCTGCCTCTGATTCTGGGCTGCTCTCTGCCACAGACTCTCCCTGCTCACTAAACCCTGTTACCTTTTCAGCTTCCCACATCTCTGCCTCCCAGTCTTCCCCTTCTGACCGCTCACTGTTGTCCCACCACCAAGCCTCTGTGTCATGCATGGAGAGTCTGGCTCCCCCTTCGGTAACTTCACAGATAAGAATTAACGAGCAGTTTATATTTTACAGTCCTTTTTATTCAGGCATCAGGCCACAAGCAAAAATCCACTTCCCTCCACAAGGAGAGCAGTTGGCTACTCCAATTCTTCCCCCTTCCATCTTCCGCAACATCCTGTTCACCAACAGGAAGTTCCTCCTCCTCCTCTCTGCACTCTTTGTTCTCTCATATGTTTGATTCTCCTAGTTTGTGGAGAGGGAGGGTCCTGCACAGTCTCGAATAAGGTCTCTGCTATCTGTGCCCTCCCTTTTATTTCTCTTGTCATTATCTCGTAGCTAGGCAACTCCTGTCTAATCTGGTCTGTGTCTGTGTCTCCCTCTGCTTCTGAGACTGCTGGAAACAAGGGGGGTGAGTCTCTCCCTCCCCCCAGCCCCTCTTCTGAGGGGAGCTGATCTGCCTGAGCATGCATTCCCCAATCCTCTGCTTCAGGCCTTTCCCTGACACTCTGGCTCTGAGACTTCTTCCCCAGGGGGTTCCCCAGCTGATGCCTCCCATCAATCCTCTTTACCCAGCCAGTATATGACATCGAGCAGGGAACAGCGTAGGAAGCTGCCTTACACTAGGGTTACCAGACGTCCCCGTTTCCCGGGGACATTCCCCGGATTTGCAGATAAGTCCCCAGACAAATTCCATCCCCAGAATGTCCCCAGATTTCATCTAATGTCCCTGGGAAACGCAGCAGCAGCAGTCTCAGCAGCCCGGAGCAGTTGGCTCTGGCTGGCTTCAGGAGCTGCTCGGAAGTCCCCATATGATGGTGGTGCAGGGGCTCGAAGATGCAGCTTCCGGGCTGCCTCCACCTTCCCTGACCCCAGCAACTGAGCTGTGAAGGGGGGCTTCATGCTGCCCTTTGGAGCAGCCTCCCAACTCCTACTTGCGTGCAAGCAGGAATGGAGCGGGGATCTCTCAGCTGTGAAGGCAGGCTTCACGCTGCTTATCAGAGCTTGCGTGTAAGCAGGAGAGGGCAGGGATCTCTCAGTTAGGCAACGGGAAGCCTCCCTTCCCAGCTGAGCGATCCGTGCCCCCTCCTGCTTGCGTGTAAGCAGGAGAGGGCAGGGACCTCTCAGTTAGGCAACGGAAAGCCTCCCTTCTCAGCTGAGTGATTCCCGCCCCCCTCCTGCTTGCATGCAAGCAGGAATGGGATTGGGGCTGCTTTGATGGGAAGGGAGGCATCGTGCTTCTTGAGTCTCACCGCACTCCTCCACCTTCCATGCCTGACCCACCGTGCACCGCTTCCCCACCACCATCACCATCAAAGAGCCTGGGGCTGCCCAGGCTCCTGGAGAAAGGAGATAGAAGCCTCGGAGGAAGGGGAAACGTGGTAGTTGAGGTCAAGGCGGCAGCAACCCCTCTGCCACCGCTATCGCTGCAGCATCAACGCCCCGAACGTGTAGTAATTAGTTAATTAATTAATTAAAGTGTCCCCGGATTCATTGAAAAAAAATCTGGTAACCTTACCTTACACCAAGTTAGAGCATTGGTCCACTTAGCTTAGTACTGTCTACACTGGCTGGCAGCAGCAGGTTTCAGGCAGGGGACAGTCCTATTCCTATCTGGTGACTAAACCTGGGACCTTCTGCATGCAAAGCAGCTGATCTGTCACTGAACTAGGGGATCCTTTCCAAAATACCGGTACTATTAAACAATACAGTGTTGACCAGCTGATGCAATACTGGGGGACACTATTCAAGCATTGCATCTGGATGTCTTTTTTATTGTGCATTAATGGTGATTTGTGCTCATGGTAGTTTTGAAGTAGTTCTATATTATCCTGCTCTCACTACAGCTTGCATCTGCAAAGGTTTTGGGACAGACACACAGCTGTTTCCAGTTGGTTGCATGTTCCACGCACTTTCCTGATAAAATCCCATTAACTTTTCATATCACGAACATTCCAGAGGTTTGGTTTTGTTTTGTTTTGTCCCATTTTGTTGTGCTGTAATTCAAAAGCGCACCTCTAGATGGCAATGGCACCATAAGTAACGCTACTAGCAGAACACTGCAGAACTAACAAAGCAGAATTGTGTGTGGATGGTCTGGAATAAATCTAACCGAATGCAAGATGGCTACATACACACAAAGTGCAGGTAACTTGCAACTTATGCACATTTAACTTGTGCACATGCAGCTTCATGCACTTGGCAAAAAAATAAAAAGTAAAAGGGTTCAGAAAGTGAGTGAGCGTCCAGGGGAAAAGACCTTTGCAATCCCACCCACCACTGAATACAAACAATTTTTGCTTTACATGCTAACCTCCGGAATCCTCCAGAAAAACAATGTCTCAAAGGACCTGTTGATGGCATTTTACCATTGTACTGTGGAGAGTGTATTAGCTTATGGTCTGTGTGTGTGGTTTGGGAGCTGCACGGTCAGGGGGAAAACAATGCTGTCCAGGGTCGTAAAGACTGTGGAGAGAATAATTGGGTGCACTCTTCCCACCTTGGATCAAATCTATGCTTCCAGGTGCCATAAGAAAGCTGCAGACATAGTGCAGGATAGTGCGCACCCCGGAAATGATCTCTTTCAGCTTCTGCCTTCTGGAAGAAGGTACAGGGTTATAAAGACGAGGACTAGCTGCCTGAGAAACAGTTTCTACGCAAATGCAATTCTGGTTCTAAACGCAGCATAAGGAGTCTCTATAGTATATTGTATTTTAAAATGGGGTTTCAGAGTTTTTAGCGGGTTTTGAACGTTTTATGTAGATTTTTTAAATTTCATTGTTCTGTATGGGATAACGACAACAAAGATATTGTATCGTATCGTATCGTATCATAACCCCAGAACGCAACCCCCGCCCAAGTTGAGAGTCACCTATATTTAAAGCACATTCCTACCCCAAGAATCCTGCGAACAGTAGTTTACCCCTCACAAAGCTGTATTTCTCAGCATCCTTAAAAAACTACAGTTCCCAACATTCTCTGGGGTGTGTGGAAATCTGCTTTAAATGTAAGATGTGCAAGCAGCCTATTATTGCACCAATAAAGGTAAAAGGTAAAGGTAAAGGATGTCTGGATGGTTAAGTCCAGTCAAAGGCGACTATGGGGTTGCGGTGCTCATCTCGCTTTCAGCCCTAGGGAGCTGGTGTTTGTCCACACACAGCTTTCTGGGTCATGTGGCCAGCATGAGTAAACCACTTCTGGTGCAACGAGACACCGTGACGGAAGCCAGAGCACACAGAAACACCATTTACCTTCCCGCTGCAATGGTACCTATTTATCTACTTGCACTCCTTTCGAACTGCTAGGTTGGCAGGAGCAGGGACCAAGCAACGGGTGTTCACCCCGTCACGCAGATTCAAACCGCCGACCTTCTGATCGGCAAGCCCAAGAGGCTCAGTGGTTTAGACAACAGCGCCACCTGCTGTTATTGCAACAATAACATATTGCAATCTACAGGCGTGCAGACATGTAGCCTTTGAAACACACAGGAGTAATTTCTTCACAGGGCGCTTTTGTACACAGCGGATTGCGACTGTACGCACCTTTGTGCGATAACATCGCCTAAAGCAGCAGCTACTTTCTGTGTTGTCTGTACACAGACTTAGGTGTGTTTTCAAACTAGCGTGAAATGAGGCTCTGTGTTTCCCTCCCCTCGGTTAATGATTCCACAGCCCTTTCAAAAATATGCATACAGTCATCAATATCTCAGAACTTTAGCTACCCCCTCCCTAGAGAGCAGATTCCCTGCAAAGTAGCCCAAATACCTAGAAAGCCCCTTACCTGGAGGAGAGGGCAGCCAACCGCAGCAGCCGCACGAATCCTGTTCCCTCCCCGTCAAACGGAAGGTGATCTCCTGCTTCCCAGCAAAGCTGCACTTCAGTCTTCTCTCTTTGGTCTCCTTCCCTTCCCTCAAGCAAATGTGGAGCTGAGATGCTCTGTGACCTTTGAAGATGCTGTAGTCTCTCTCCTTCTCGCCTTGCTGGAGAGCCTTCTTGCCTTCCCACCAGCTCACCACATTATCGCCTAATTCCTTGCTCGAGACAGAGCAGCTCAGGACATAGCACACGAGATCAGACCGTCTGCTCTCTACCATCCGCTTAGTGCCTGGATGGGAAAGAAGCATCTCTGATGTGCCATGTTCAATTCAAGAAGCATTTGGGACCGGGGCAGGAGGTGGGATGGGTTTAGTGCCTTTCTCTTCATTGCCAGGGATCCAGGACTCGCTGATTCAGAGACAGGAGGGTCCGCCAGGGTAGGGCTGGCCTAGCCAACTCATTATCCCACCAATGGCAGCGGTTATTGGGAACAGGGAACGTAGGAAGCGGCCTTATAACGAGTCAAACCATCAGTCCATCTGGTTGAGCATCACCTACACTGACTGCCAGAGCCGGCCCTATGATGAGACAGAGCGGGGCAGCCGCCTCAGGCGGCAGATGCTGAGAGGTGCAGAGCAGAGAGCGTTGTTGTGCCACTTTTCCTGCTCTGCCCACCCCCCTCCAGAGCTATCATGCTGCCCTCAGGTGTGGCAGAGGCATAGGAGCCAACTCACACCCAATAAAATATTTATATACAAGGACGATACAAGAATGGAGAATGAAACTGACAGACTATGCGGAACTGGATAAACTAACTGGGAAAATTAGATACGTGTGAAACCAAAAGTTCATCGAAGACTGGGGAAAGTTTGTAGAATATCTGAAAAATGTATGTGATATGCAAACAACGCTAGTGGGGTTTCAAGAAGCACTGTAAAAGTTAAGATGTATTGTTAAAAAGAAATAGAAGGGGGAGGGAAGACAAATGGCAATACAACGAAGGGAATGCGTACTGAAGAATAAATATGGATGATTGCCAGAGAAGCTGAAGGAAGTCCCAAAAGAATTAATTTGTTAAAATTTCGATAAAATTGTATAATTTTGTTGGGAAATTAATAAAAATTTATGGTGGGGGGAAAGAGAGAGAGCTGGGCCATAAAGAAGGCTGATCGCCGAAGAATTGATGCTTTTGAATTATGGTGCTGGAGGAGACTCTTGAGAGTCCCATGGACTGCAAGAAGATCCAACCTATCCATTCTGAAGGAAATCAGCCCTGAATGCTCACTGGAAGGACAGATCGTGAAGCTGAGGCTCCAGTAGTTTGGCCACCTCACGAGAAGAGAAGACTCCCTGGAAAAGACCCTGATGTTGGGAAAGATGGAAGGGACAAGGAGAAGGGGACGACAGAGGACGAGATGGTTGGACAGTGTTCTTGAAGCTACCAGCATGAGTTTGACCAAACTGTGGGAGGCAGTGGAAAACAGGAGTGCCTGGCGTGCTCAGGTCCATGGGGTCACGAAGAGTTGGACACGACTAAACAACTGAACAACAACAACAACATACTGAATCTTGTGGCTGATTATGTGGAGTGGGCATTACCTTACTCCCCCGCCCCGCCCCATATTTTTTTATTTTATTCAACTTGGCACCCCTGGGCAGAGGACAATGCCCTGTGTCCAGTTTCGAAGTAAGATTTAACTTCCAGCCTGGTAGGCTTCTGTACGTTTAAGGAGGAGGGGAGGCACCATCTTGTCATTTGCTTCAGGCAGAAAAATGTCTTGGACCGGCCTTGCTGAATGGCAGCGGCACTCCTGGATTTCAGACAAGGATTTTCCCCAGTCCTGCCTGGAGATGCCACAGATTGAACTGAACTACAGTCTTACGGCCCTATAGAAAGGGCTCAGAATAAGATAGGAGCTGGGGATTCGTCAGTTTAAATGGATTTTATTATTTTTCCATAAGAGAAACAAAAGTCATAAGTGCTCCATTTTATGTACTGAAGTTCTCAGACTGGGCCAGCAGGCGGATACTGTAGTTAGTTTTCACTCAGGTCCACATATGCAAATAAGGGATTGAAAGTGACGTTCAGTGATTGGATAGTTACAGAAAATGGTTACTGTTGCGTTCTGGTGGAGCTCTATATAAAGCAGGCTGGCTGAACCCTTCAGTTCAGTTCTGTTCTGGCCTGTGAATAAACAAGAGCTGTTTGAAGAATCGCTGTGTCGTCTGATATGTTCACCCACAACTTAACACTCCACATATTAGGAAAACAGTAACAGGTATGGCAGGGACCCTAAGTGCGTTTTCAGTCTCATTTAACCCTGGTCCACTCACCTGTGGTGACCACCAGGTCGTAATAATTGACCGAGCTGCACCAATATCTGCCTTGATCGCTGTCCGTCACATTGCTAAACTGAAGGGAGTCATTTGGAAGCACGCTGAGGCGATCCCAGGCCTCTGGGAGACGAGTCACGGGGCTGTTTTCCCGCTTGGAAAAGAGAAGGGTGGGTCCGCTTTGCTGAAGGTACCAGGATACTTCCCCACGTTTGCCAGGACATGGCAGCTCCAGCAAAGAGCCTTTCTCTGCATATATCACTTGTGGGGAGAGAAGGCTTTGTTAGGCCCCAGAAGGTTAGGAGACACAAGAGAGACACCTCAAATATTTTGGAACACAGCTCACATCACCCAAAATGGCCAACAACAAAGGATTTTGGGAGTCTTCAGTCCAACACATCTGGAAGACACGCCATTGGTAACCCCACAACTGGCAGTGCCATATCTAACATTAGAAACAGAAGAATCATAGAATCATAGAGTTGGAAGAGACCACAAGGGCCATCGAGTCCAACCCCCTGCCAAGCAGGAAACACCATCAGAGCACTCCTGACATATGATTGTCAAGCCTCTGCTTAAAGACCTCCAAAGTAGGAGACTCCACCACACTCCTTGGCAGCAAATTCCACTGTCAAACAGCTCTTACTGTCAGGAAGTTCTTCCGAATGTTTAGGTGGAATCTTCTTTCTTGTAGTTTGGATCCATTGCTCCTTGTCCGCTTCTCTGGAGCAGCAGAAAGCAACCTTTCTCCCTCCTCTATGTGACATCCTTTTCTATATTTGAACATGGCTATCATATCACCCCTTCACCTCCTCTTCTCCAGGCTAAACATGCCCAGCTCCCTTAGCCGTTCCTCATAAGGCATCGTTTCCAGGCCTTTGACCATTTTGGTTGCCCTCCTCTGGACACGTTCCAGTTTGTCAGTGTCCTTCTTGAATTGTGGTGCCCAGAACTGGACACAGTACTCCAGGTGAGGTCTGACCAGAGCAGAATACAGTGGCACTATTACTTCCCTTGATCTAGATGCTATACTCCTATTGATGCAGCCCAGAATTGCATTGTTTGGAGTCATACCATTGGGTTTGGGTAGGGCGGAACAAGACATTCTCTTAAAATTTAATTTTTTGGTCAGGCTCCCCCTGAGTCGTTAGAGAATCTCAGCCCCTTCTCTGGACAATGTTAAGTGAGACGTCCTTCCACGAGTGGAGAATTTCAGCCGACACTGTGGCTCCCAACCGATTTTAAGGTTGTCATGGGCTTGGCCTCCACTCATTACAGCCCTCCTCATTGACCTTGTCACCTCCAACATCCACAACTATGCTCTAGCAACAGTGTTTTGTTCAGTATTACAGAGCCAAATCATTCAAACTGAGAGAATTTTTCAGAGAATATTCCCACCCCCTTGCCTTCCCAAGAACCGTTGGAGAAAAAACTCCCTCCCATTCCGCCTGCTTTGAGAACATTTGGCAACATGTTCCTCCCACACCCTCCGGCCAACTGAAAATAATGTGGAGAAATATGGAAGGCCATTTGCCCAGTGTGGTCCCCAGGGTGAGTCTCAGCCATCTTACGAATAATTCCTTCAAATTATACAACCAGTTATCATTGAGTTGGAAGGGTTCCTCTGGGCAAATTCAAAGTTAGAGCATTCGCAGCAGCCTCTCCTTGAAGACGTCTAACAAACTGCTCCCGTTGCCAATTTTTTCCTAGCCTTAAAGAGTTTCTCCTACTGCTCAGCTTAAACCTTCTCTCCTGCAACCTTAGGTCAAGTCCTGCCTTCCAAGGGCAGCAGAGAGCAGGTATTTGCCCTTTTCCACCCAGCAGCTCTTCAGGTTTTGGAAGTGTGTGTGTGTGTCCACCTCCCTTTTTTCCGCAGTCTTAACAGTCCTTTCCCAGAAGTGTCTTGCCAGGCGGGCAATTGCTGCTGTGCTAGCTTCCCGCAGGTGGGGAGGTCAGCATGGTGCGACACACCAGCAGAGCCAATCCCAGACCTTCCAAGAGCTCCTACTGTCCAGGATTTACAGAAGCTGTCCTGGTTTCTGATTTGATCCTGGAATGTTCCGCTTTTCCTTAGGACATCCCTATTTTCATCGGAGAAATGTTGGAGGGTATGGAGTTGTAAACACACACGCACACATACACACACAAACCTAGCCAAGGAGATGAGTAACTCTACAACCTTTAGAAGACACCTGAAGGCAGCCCTGTATAGGGTTGTTTTTAAATGTTTGATGTTTTATTGCGTTTTTATATACAGTGGTACCTTGGTTCTTGAACTTAATTTGTTCTGGGAGTCCGTTCGATTCCCGAAACAGTTTGAAAACCAAGGCACGGCTTCCAATTGGCTGGAAGAGCGTCCTGCACTCAATTGGAAGCCGCGGAAGCTGCGTCGGATGTTTGTCTTCCAAAAAATGTTCGCAAAGTGGAACATTCACTTCCAGGTTTCCAGCGTTCGAGGGCCAATTTGTTCAGGAGCCAAGCCATTTGAGTACCAAGGTACCACTGTATGTTGGAAGCTGCTCAGAGTGGCTGGGACAACCCAGCCAGATTGGCAGGGTATAAATAATACATTTATTATGATGATGATGATGGAATAAAGGTAAAGGGACCCCTGACCATTAGGTCCATTCGTGACCAACTCTGGGGTTGCAGCGCTCATCTCGCTTTATTGGCCGAGGAAGCCGGCGTACAGCTTCCAGTCATGTGGCCAGCATGACTAAGCCACTTCTGGTGAACCAGAGCAGCGCACGGAAACGCTGTTTACCTTCCCGCCGGAGTGGTACCTATTTATCTACTTGCACTTTGACGTGCTTTCGAACTGCTAGGTTGGCAGGAGCATGGACCGAGCAGCAGGAGCTCACCCTGTCACGGGGATTCGAACCGCCAACCTTCTGATCAGCAAGCCCTAGGCTCTGTGGTTTAACCCACAGCACCATCCACATCCGATGATGGAACAGGACGCTTCTATTTTCATCAGAAAAATGTTGGAGGGTATGCAATCTGGTCTCCTGCTAGCGTGCTTGCACCATGCCTCTCCCCTCCCAGTGAGCAACAGCGGCCCACCTGCCAGGAAGATATGGCAGTACCCCCACCACACCCAGTAAGCTGCTTCTGACCTCTCCCCAGCAGAGCTGCCTGGCGCCGCCTCCACCCCCTCCAGTCCCAAACATATGCAAACCAGCCCATCACTTCTAGGTCTAGATTCATGGGTTTTCATCAACGCCATTACCAAAACAAATGCAATTCAGAAAGCGGGTGGGGAGAGGAATCTTACGTTCAGCACCGCCAAGCCGTAAGAAGATTGCAGCCAGAGCAGCAAGGGCCGCCTTGAAATTTTGAGAGCCGCCATCCATTTTGGAGGGGAGATGCTTCTGGCTGGACATTGCAGGCAGCAGAATGATCTCTTCTAGCAGGGCTCTCCTTCTGGGTTCTTACTGTGGTGTTTTGTTGACTCATATGCTGCATTTATTTTATTTCTTTCAACCATAAACTGCTGAGGCATCAAAGGAAGGCAAAGAATACAGGCATCAAGTCATATCTACATCCGACATACCCTGAGGGCACTGGGAGGATGGCTTATCTATAAGGGCATGAATTTGTTTGTAGTGTGGAAGACGGAAGTAGCAAGAGGGAGAGGATATATAAAGAAAGACCATCAAATGTCCTGTGCAAGGAGTCCTGCTTGTTTGGAAGCCAGAATGGTGCTACAGTTCAGTATTCGACTAGGACATGGGACTGCCAACCTAGCAGTTCGAAAGCACGTCAAAGTGCAAGTAGATAAATAGGTACCACTCTGGCGGGAAGGTAAACGGTGTTTCCGTGTGCTGCTCTGGTTCGCCAGAAGCGCCTTAAGTCATGCTGGCAACATGACCTGGAAGCTGTACGCCGGCTCCCTCGGCCAATAAAGCGAGATGAGCGTTGCAACCCCAGAGACGGTCATGACTGGACCTAATGGTCAGGGGTCCCTTTACCTTTTAGGACATGGAAGCCCAAGGTTCCTCACTCACCATAAAGATTACTGGTGACCTTGAGGCAGCCTAACCTACCTCGAAAGGTTGTTGTGACTGTGATTAGAAAGAAGTGGGATTTATTGACTGGGGAGGGGGAAGGAGGAAAGCACTTCTTATGCTGCAAAAACTATTTATTTCGGAAGTAAGTCCTGCTAAAATCACAGAGCTTATGCCAAACTATCTGAAAGACCACATTCCCTCATATAAATCTGTCTATGCTTTGAGATCTTCAGGGGAGAGGGCCTTCTCTCAGTCCTGCCACCCTCACAGACATGCTCGGTGGGGACGCAGGACAGGGTCTTCTCAGTGGTAGCTCCCAGACTGTGGAACTCCCTCCCTGGAGAAGCTAGCCTGGCTCCCTCCTTGCCCTCCTTCCACTGGCGGGTGACTATCTTCTTGTTCCAACAGGCTTGGGGGGGGGGACCGACTGCTTTTCGTGAGAGGGCTGCTACTATGCTGTTTCTATTGTAATTATTTGTGTGATTTTAATACAAATAGTTTTAATTCTACCAATGTTTGATTAAAAAAAATGATAGCTTTTCCTATGTTTTAGCAGTTCTTAAGATTTTTCAATAAAAAATACTTAAGTGAGTTCTCCCCCCTCCCCCACAACACAAATCCTGGTTAATTATTTCCAACCCGCTTGTGAAGATTATCAGAGATCGCAAAGAAAGGAATATATGATAACAACAAGAAGATGAGGAAAGTAACAAAGAGACTATCTGGACAGAACTGGAAATAATGTGATTTGACTGGCCTGTTAATATAAATTATATTTTAAAAAAACACACAAATCCTGGTTACATCCATGCCTTGATTTCTATCCAGTGTAATAATAATAATAATAATAATAATAATAATAATAATAATAATAACAACAACAACAATAATAAGTGCCTTTTTTCTTTAAAAAAATGTTCAGGGGTACTCTCATTTTGACTCAATAAAATCACCATTTTATAGCTCAAATCAGGAGCAATAAATACAGTAAATGGACAAAAGCACAAAGAGTCACAAAATGTTTAGGGGTATGCGTACCCCTGTGTCCCCCCCGAAAAAAGCACTGATAATAATAATCATAACAACAACAATAATAATATTTGTGTAAATAAGGTTGGGACTGGACTGTATGCCTAAACATCCTCAGCAGAGTTGGAACTGAATCCCACTAAACTCAACAGGATTTATTCTCCAGCAAAATAGGGCTGCGGTTCCTTTAAGGGCTAGAGCGACGCGGACGCCGCCTTGCGTTAGCGGCCCTAGAAGGCAGAAGGGAAGAGCAGGCGCCGGAATCTCGTTCTGGGAAGAAAGCGGGGGGGGGGGGGGCGAACCAGAAGTCTTTTGTCCCGGTTCCCTTCCTGTACGAAACCCGGAAATGTAGCTCCTCCCCACCCTCTCCCTGCCGGTGCCGTTTTGGCTTCAGGTCCGTCCCAAGATGGCGAAGCTGCTGAGCTGCGTTCTGGGCCCACGGCTGTACCGGGTCTACCGGGACCGGGACCCCATCAGACCCCGTCGCCTCAGGGCCGAGGCAGAAGACACGTCGCAGGCCCCGCTAGAACCGTCTTGGGTGAGCTTTAATCAACTCTTCTCCCCCCCCCTTTCGGAGACTTGGTATCTCCCTCGTCGCCCTTTACTTACATAGGGTTGGGGGCGAAACCATTACTCTTAAGGGGGTGGGCATTGCCCCGCTTTCCTTGATGTCAGCATAGAGCAGCCTGAGTCTCATGGAGAGTCCGGGATACCAGTGGGCGATACCATTAGGATTGCGGGGGGGGGAGTGGGGGAAGAGGTATGAAAAAATCCAATTACTGAGCCCCTTATTTAAACATGGCACACGCCCATCGTGGACAGTGTCATTACTGAGAGTCTGGGGCCACCTTTCTGGGATGAGGCCATCATAAAACACGGGGGTGAGGATGGATTATTCCGGCCTTGAGGATGTTTTCCAAAACAGTGACTAGCCTTGAAGGAGGAATGGAGAACAATACATAGCTGGAATGTTGCATCCTTTTGTACAAGACTTCCTCTTCTGTTTCCCCTCCCCCGTTCAAAATTAGCATTGCCACAATATCCTTACCGTTGCATTGCAAAGATCCAACAGGTGTAACTTTTTTTGACAAGGCACTGTTGGGATAGAGTAGGCTGCCCCTGATGAATATCTGCCTGGTGAGAATCTGTTTCTCTAACTTTAAAAAAGATAAGCCTCGTATTTCTGTGTGAAATCCCTCAATGCACCTCTCATTTATAAGAAACAAATGGAAGCAATATTTTAAAATTTAAGAAAGGAAAAGCAGAGAGAATAAAAGCAAAACTAACAGCAGTTTGAAGCAGTCAGCGAGCTGGAAGGGGAGTCAACGCCAAATGCCTGGCCTGGGGAAATTGAAGTGTATGCACTTGGCCCCTGCAACCTTTCAAAGTTGGTGCATTTCCAGTATCTTAAGAGAGTTAATGCACTTGGCATCTGCAACCCTTTGAAGATGGTTCCTTTCCAATATCTTTAAAAGAGAGGGTGTTCTGTAGGCAGGCTGCCACCACCGTCCCCATCTGCCCAGATTCAGAAGATGGGGTACCTGGAGCCAGGTCAGTGAGGAAGATTCCCAAAGATCAGACAGGTTAGGAATATAGAAAGCTGCCCTATATAGTGGTACCTTGGGTTACATACGCTTCAGGTTACAGACTCCACTAACCCAGAAATAGTGCTTCAGGATGAGAACAGAAATCGTGCTCCGGCGGCGCGGCAGCAGCAGGAGGCCCCATTAGCTAAAGTGGTGCTTCAGGTTAAGAACAGTTTCAGGTTAAGAACAGACCTCCGGAACGAATCAAGTACTTAACCCGAGGTACCACTGTACTTAGTTAAAACCATTGGCTCATCTGACTCAGCCAGTGGTGCTAGGGGGGCGCTGATGGGAATTGCATCCCCAAATATATGGAGGGCACCAGGTTGACAAAAGCCAGTCCACACTTCGTAGCAAACACAGTCCAAGGTTTCAGGCAGTAGCATTGCCCAGCGCCATCTGAAGATGCCAGCACTGAACCTTTTACATGCAAAGTTACAGTCCCTTGATTAGCTTCCATGAAACCCCAGGATTCCTGTTTGGAAATCACTGTCCTAGTTCATTACTGATGCCTCTCTGGGCAAACCTGTTGGGAGGAAAAGGCTGTATCGGTTACATGCTAGCAACACACACACAGCTTGCAGCATGGGAAATGGGAGAATCAGGTTGCTCAATATTTCTTGTTATCTGCAGCGTCCTTGTGTACATCACCACTGCCTTGTCTAGTGGGATAAGCAGATATTTTTGTTTCCAAGGCTGACTTAACTTTCGCCTATATTCTTCCTGGCACGCATGGCTGCGAGGCCGCATCTTCCAAAAGCTGCGCCTTAGTGGCCATTTTGCTTTTGACTTGAGTTTTGTACGGGGCCCTGCGTCAGGAGGGCCTAACCTGCATCCTTCCAGATGTTAGACTCCCAAATCCCATCATCCGCAGCCAGCACGGCCAGTGGTCAGGAACCAGAGCCTCATCTGAAGGCACATAAGGCCACCACCTTGTTGAAGCTAAGCAGGATCCTGGGTGACTGAATTGGTAGAGAGAGTTTAGAAACTAGACCAATGCTTGGAGGTGGTGTTAGGCCGGATGCAGGCCAATAAATAGAAGCTGAATCCTGTGAATATGTCTGTGTTCCATGTCCCGAGTTTTCAAGTCAGAGAGGTGGGGAGATTGCCTGTTCTGGACAGGGTTGCCCTTCCCGGGAAGGAGCAGGTCGGTCGCTGAGGGGTACCCCTAGATGTGGCACTTTTCACTGGACGCTCAGTGGGACGCAGGTGGCGCTGTGGGTTAAACCACAGAGCCTAGGTCTTGCTGATCAGAAGGTCCGCAGTTCGAATCCCCACGACGGGGTGAGCTCCCGTTGCTCGGTGCCTGCTCCTGCCAACCTAGCAGTTCGAAAGCACGTCAAAGTGCAAGTAGATAAATGTGGTGGGAAGGTAAACGCCGTTTCCGTGCGCTGCTCTGGTTCACCAGAAGTGGCTTAGTCATGCTGGCCACATGACGCTGTATGCCAGCTCCCTTGGCCAGTAAAGCGAGATGAGCGCCGCAACCCCAGAGTCGGCCACGACTGGACCTAATGGTCAGGGGTCCCTTTACTTTACCTTAGTGGACGCTCAGGTGGCAGTGACTAGTAATGTCTTTCCATCTCTGGCTGGTTCGCAGGCCACAGCCCCTTTTAGACAGAAATTACTTGGCCCCAGTATTCCATGCTCTGGTAACTTCCAGATTGGATTGTTGCACTTGGCTCTGTGTGGAGCTACCCTTAAAGATGGCTCAGAAATTACTGCTGATCCAAAACGTAGCGGCCAAATTACTGGCTGAGGTTCCATTATGGATCTTGCACAACCCGTGTTTTAAAAGAGCTATACTGGTTTCCAGTTTAAGGTGCTCATGCAGTGTTTAAAGCTCTAAACAACTTAGATCCCAGATTATCTAAAAGACCACCTCCTCCCCTACAGAACTCCTCAGGTGTTAAGATCAACAGAGGAGACCCTGCTAGTTGCTCCAGCACCTTCAGAAACTTGTGGCTTTGGCCTAAGATAAGACTTTCTCTCTGGCAGCCCCTAAGTTGTGGGACTCCCTCCACACAGAGGTAATAAATAAAAATGGTGGCAGGTGGAGAACAACCAACATCTTCAGCGCTGTGTACCAAACAGTTAATCTAGCCACTAAAATATATTGAGTCATCACAATACCAAGGAAGACGTACTTATTTCTAGAGTCGCTGCTTTCTGTTTCACTTTTCACCCTCGCCTGTATTGTGCAATTCTCGTGCCTTGCAGCTTCCCAGAAATGCAGAATCGCAATACATCACTTTGTGCTTCCTGCCTTCTCTCCTCACCCCCACGGCGCCCTCAAATCTGCTCTGATAGGTTGGCTGGAAACCTAGAGCAGGTTTTTTTTGGGGGGGGGAGGTTTGCCAGGAGAGGGAGGGGAAGTTCTGCTGTGCTCACAGAAATTGTTCTGCGTGTGCAAGGACTTTGTTGGATGCAGCCCAACAAAGTGAGCTTAGTGCTTATTGAATTTTGAGAAACTCTGAGCTCTCCAGCCTCTCCCCAGCAAGGGAGCACTGAAGACGAAGAAACTTGCGCTCTGCATCCGTAAAAATCAAGCTTCGTAGAGGAAGAGCTACTAATCACATGTGGGCCCCGCCTTTCCGCCAGGGAGCAAAGGGCAGCGTGCATGAGCTTAATCCCTTATCATTTAGAAGAGAAGGCTTTGCACTTTCTTTAAGGCTGCAACAACAGCTTACTCACCTGCCTTGATCCTTGGCCGCTGCAGCATTGCACCATCCCATTGCTGGCAACTGGCTATACATTGCATGTGAAGCTGTGCAGTGTCGCTGGCTTGAGTTGCAATCCAGTCTGAGGAACCTTTGGCTCTCTGCATGTGCCTGAGCTGTAAATCCCATCATCCCTGCAATTGGGGCTGGCGGGAGTTGTAGTTCAGCCACACCTGGAGGGCCAGAAATTCCCCGGACTTGCGATACGTCATCGTGAAGAAGCTGGCGGCTAAACTCCCCAAATGGCTGCTGTGTTCGTAGGACAGCCTTCCCCCACAACCTGCTGCCCTCTGGACGTTTTAGGCTACAACTCCCACTAGTCCCAGTAGCCCCAGACGGGTGTGTTTATTAAAGTAGTCGTCCCATTATGCGGTCTGCCCAGGAGCATACATTGGAGCGAGAGCTCAGGTTTTAGGTCCCTTCTGGATACTGTACTTTAGTATGCCTGAGTTATAAGAATTCTAAGGTCCCAAATATAAAATAAACGTTCATAAATGTACATAAGTATATTAATCACGTGTCTGAAATAGTACAGGAGAGCAATCCTGAAACCATTTTGACTCTCCCAAATGGACCTCAAATATTTCTCTGAAGGAGGGAGAAAATGGGGAAAGCCTTCCCTTTGTCTTTTTTGCATACAAATCCTGTCTGAAGGACATCTTTGTGTATGAATAGAGTGAGCCTGTGACCTGGATTCAGGAACTAAAAGTATTGGCGGGCACACGCGCTAAACCCTGTCTGTGGTGCCTACCCCTTTACCCCAAATGATGAGACATGAGACCAAAGTATGGGTTCAAATTGGCCACAACTTTATTGAGCTTCAGAAGTGGGAAACTTGGCACAGGCCTTGGCAGGCTGCCCAGGTAATGCAATCAGTGACCATTAACAGATATCCTGGCCAACAGAGTTTCTGCTGCAGACCGCCTCCTGTGATGTATTTATGATGTTTGGGGTGGTGGTCTTGGGCTACAGGGTGAGCAATTTCAAAAGTCCTTATAAGGGCTTGCGCACCATTGTTCTGGGTTCCTCCTCTCTGCTGCGTGTGGTGAGTGAGGACCCTGTTGCAATAGTTTAATAAAGATCAGGCTTACTAGCTGCTTTGCTTCTCACTATTCTCTGGTTGGCCTCTGTTATTTTCTCCTACCGATAGGGAACCCACTTAAGGACTCGAAACAGGCTCTTGGATACCCCATAAAGGAAAAGGAGCAGGTTTTTTCTATATCAACTGCTCGGTTTCTCTTTCTCTCTCCCTCCCATAATTTTTTTGCTGCCATTTTTTTTAATTATTATTATTATTATTTAGTAAATTTATATACCACCCCTCATTTGTAGACCTCAGGGTAGTTTGCAACATACAACTGCTAAGTCACCAGGCATGAGGCTGCAGTCCAGGCAAGAAGCTCTGAAACCAATACAGTGGTACCTCAGGTTAAGAACTTAATTCATTCTGGAGGTCCATTCTTAACCTGAAACTGTTCTTAACCTGAAGCACCACTTTAACTAATGGGACCTCCTGCTGTTGCTGCGCCACCACTGCACAATTTCTGTTCTCATCCTGAAGCAAAGTTCTTAACGCGAGGTACTATTTCTGGGCTAGCGGAGTCTGTAACCTGAAGCGTATGTAACCCGAGGTACCACTGTATGAGAAATCAGAAAGGTTTCTGTGGTTTACATGAGTAACAATACAGCATCAGTAAAAGTTTCCTGTCATTTGGGAACTAGGGTCGTGTTGCCTACAGATAAAAGTGCAGGGGTTAATTGGTTAACTTCTTTGAAGCACCATGTCCGCCCCCCGCCCCCCCAAAAAACCACATGCACCAGCTTTTCAAAAGAAAACCGTCCTTCTCTCCCTTCCCTCCTCTAGCCCTTCTTCAAAAGACCTAAGCCCAAGTTCAGTAAGTGTTTTGTTTCTTTTCAACAGGAATCTTACTACCAGCCACGGACGCTTGAAAAACATGCGGACAGCATCCTCGCCCTGGTGAGTACATACCGTATTTTTCGCTCCATTGGACGCACCGGACCATAGGAGGGGGAGAACAGGGGGGATTTTTTTTTTCCTTGTTCTCCCCCTCTAAAACAAGGTGCGTTCAAGGTACATTCACCAGAGCTTGTGGGGCTGGCGGTGGGGGGGAAGCGCTGCTTTCCCCCCCACCGCCAGCCTCAAAGATCCCTGAAGCCTTTGGAGCGCAGTGCCCCGCTGCCCTGCAGAGGTTTGCGCGCAGCCATCCCCAAGCTAGAGCAGCGAGACGGAGCCCTCCGTCTCGCTGTTCTGGCTTGGGAACAGCCTTGCTAGCTTCTGCAGGACAGCGGGGTGAAGGCACCCCGCTGCCCTGGAGAGGCTGTGCGCGCAGCCGTCCCCAAGCTAGAACCGCGAGACGGAGCGCTCCGCAGTGCTCCGTCTTCCTGTTCTGGCTTTGGGCTTAGCGGCGCAGCCTGCATTCGCTCTATAGGACGCACACACATTTCCCCTTAATTTTTGGAGGGGAAAATGTGCGTCCTATAGAACGAAAAATACGGTACTCTGTGTGTTCTGTCCGCCAATGTGCTCGTTATCTCCCAGCTATTCTAGACGACCTAGTGGCAGTGTAAAATAATAATAATAATAATAATAATAATAATAATAATAATAATAATAATCTATTATTTATACCCCACCCATCTGGCTGAGTTTCCCCAGCCACTCTGAGCGGCTCCCAATCGAGTGTTAAAACAATACAGCATTAAATATTTAAATTTCCCTAAACAGGGCTGCCTTCAGATGTCTTTTAAAATAAGATAGCTGCTTATTTCCTTGACATCTGAAGGGAGGGTGTTCCACAAGGCGGGCGCCATTACCGAAAAGGCCCTCTGCCTGGTTTCCTGTAACCTCACTTCTCGCAGTGAGGGAACCGCCAGAAGGCCCTGGGTGCTGGACCTCAGTGTCTGGGCTGAACGATGGGGGTGGAGACGCTCCTTCAGGTATACTGGGCCGAGGCCTTTTAGGCCTTTAAAGGTCAGCACCAACACTTTGAATTGTGCTCGGAAACGTACTTGGAGCCAATGCAGGTCTCTCGGGACTGGTGTCATGTGGTATACTCATTCTGCAAAATGCGTTGGAAGCTTAGGGGCTTCCACTTAACTCAGGGGCGTAGCTAGCTGCTCCAGCACACATGGGGGTGCCGCGGCGAGCTGCCCACGGAGTACGCCTGGCGGACAAAAGCCACGTTTCAGGCAGCGTGGGGCTTAAAAATAAAATAAAACCAGTCTTCTTTCTTGCATGTAATAATCTAGCACGGCAGGGAAAGAATGCATTAAAACTTTCCCCCTGTTGCACTAGTTTTATACAGGTGTGGAGGGCTGTTTGTTTGTTTGTTTACAGGGGGAAGCATTCAGAAATCCCAGCGCACGTCCCTCACATGATCCTCCATTCTGTGACGGTGCAATCCAGAGTGCCATTGGTGCAATCCAGAGTGGTGCAATCCAGAGTGCCTGCATAATAATGTGTAGGACAGCTGATGCCTGTCCCGAGGAATTTGGGTTTCCACCTCTCCCTGGCCCAGAATGTAACCTTTTACTAAGAGGTTGTTGAGAGAAGCAAGACCTCATTAGGAGCAGCTCAGTGAAAGCATGTTTACTCGCAACCCGGTCCCCCTTGGTTTCTGCTAGTAGCCATGGATGCAGCGCTGCACATTGCAGAGTTGATTCTCTCGTCTCTCTGAGCATTAAACCGGCTCCCTTGGCTCCCTTCTCTCTGTCGCTTAAAACACCAGGGCCTTAGTCAATGAACCCCCCAAAATGCCTAGGAAAAGCCTGCTCTCTGTGTGACTTACGCCGTTCCTTTGCTCTGTCCCTGCAGGCTTCCGTGCTGTGGTCCATTTCCTACTACTCTTCCCCGCTCGCTGTGTTTTACCTGTACAGAAAAGGTAACGGGTTGCTGCTCTCTGGGCAAACTCTTTGGCAAGGTGCTGCTGGCTCAAGCGTAGCGCTAGAAAGCTTCCGACACTGGGAGGTTGTGGGGGTGCGGCACTGTTAGCTCAGTGATAAAGCACTTGTTTTGCATGCGGAAGGCTCCAGGTTCTATCCCCGGCCTTCCCAGGTAGATCTTGGAAAGATTTGTATCCAAAACACGGGTTGTCCGCTGCCTGGTAGGAGGAACGAGGTGCAGAAGCCGCCTTACGGCGTGTCAGACCTTGAATCCATGCTGCTTAGGATTCTTTATACCACATGCAGAGAAGCTACCGCTCATCAGACATTGCTGAACTACAACTCCCATCATTCCCTGGCCCTGCCCTCTGGGGTTGCTGGGAGTTGGCAATTCAGCAACATCTGGAGGCTCCCACACCTGGCACAACCAACCCTAAGCTACAGGGACTGGCGGTCTGACCATGGTATAAGGTCAGGGCAGAAAATCCTAAAATCTGCACTGAAAAACACTATCGTTGCCACAAGAAAACTGCTGGTGTGCCCTGAGAAATAAATTTAAAGTTGCTGGCGAGCCAAAACTACCCCCTGACAGCAGAGGCTGTGCACCACGTCTTGTTTTTGTTTTTAAACTCTTTATTTCATGCTTTTACCCTGCATTTTCATCCTGTGAAGCACCCTGAGATCTTCGGAGGAAGGGCAGTTATCTAAATTTAATAAATAAGTAAACCTTCCTGCTGGCTTCTGTCAGGGGGTGACCTTGCTCTTGTTCTTGTGTTTCATATTGTTGTTGGGTCAGTCGGGCAAGAGAAAGGACTTCTTCCCACAACCCGTACTTAAAGCTGTGAAATCCACTCCTGCCAGAGGCAGCGAGGGCTGGTAATGTGGGCGTCTTCAAAAGAGGAATATTGCCAGTCTACAGACCTCCCACAGAAGAGGCACACAAAGAAAGGTTTATATGGAGAGAGGGAGGGACGCAGGTGGCACTGTGGTCTGAACCACTGAGCCTCTTGGGCTTGCTGATCAGAAGGTTGGCGGTTCGAATCCCCGCGACGGGGTGAGCTCCCGTTGCTTCTGTCCCAGCTCCTGCCAACCTAGCAGTCGGAAAGCACACTAGTGCAAGTAGATAAATAGGTACCGCTGTGTTGGGAAGGTAAATGGTGTTTCCGTGCGCTCTGGTTTCCATCATTGTGTCCCGTTGTGCCAGAAGCGGTTTAGTCCTGCTGGCCACATGACCCGGAAAGCTGTCTGTGGACAAATGTTGGCTCCCTTGGCCTGAAAGCAAGATGAGCACCACAACCCCATAGTCGCCTTTGACTGGAATTAACCGTCCAGGGGTCCTTTACCTTTATGGAGAGAGGCAATCCCTGAGGTATTGCGGTCCTGAGCCATTTAAGGCTTTGAAGGTCATAAACCAATGCTTTGAATTGGGCCCAGAAACTAATTGGCAGCCAGTGCAGTCGGGCCACGACCAGCGCAATACGCTCTTGCTCCAATAAATGTTTGTTCCTTATAGGAGATTGCCGTTCTTTCTCGGGGAACTGCCCTGCATCACGAGGCAGCTGCCATTCAGGGCCAGACAAAGGATTCCTTGTGCGCATGTTGTGTGGAGAATGACAAGGAGATTTTACAAGGCTGACTTCTGCCCGGCAAATGTTTCCTCGGATTTTTTGGTGTGTGGGGTTTCCCCCTCCTCCACTTCCCAAAGTGCGATCGTCTGCCAGTGGTAATCTTCCTCCCCCCCCTATTATATTTTGGGGAGGGGTGAACCCAGGTCCTCCTAGTGAGTTCATAGACGGGGTGAAATTTGAATCGGGGCGGTGAGCCGCATCCTGCATCACCACTTGGTCTCTTAGCAACTCGGCAAATATTTTATTACACTTGGAAAACAGGCACGTATCATTGGACGTACATTGGGCTTCCTCTTTTCAAAGCTCAGGTCAGCTTACGTGGGGCTCCCGGCTGTCTCCCGTCTGGGCACTAATCCCGTCGTGCGTGTGTTTCAATTGCCAGCTATCTTGAGCCTGTTTTCTTTAGAAAGGTGGCTAAACGCATTCAATAAACAGCACAATTGCTACAGGAGCAGCAGATTTTCCCAGACAGCCCGTTGCCGTCAGCGAGAACCTTGCTTTTCCCACAGTTTTAGTTATATTATTTTCAAAATAACTCCCGCAGCATGAGGCATTTTTAATCTTCCTAACAGCATGGGAAAACATAATTTATTATCTCTCACACACACACTCCACTCAAGGATTTGTTATTGGCAGAAGAGCTTCTTCTGTCAGTCTCTAAGAATCTGAGGCTACCCTCCTCACTCCCCCCCCCCTTTTTGGAGGGGGCACAAGTCTGAAGCCTTCATGGTTTCAGATGCCGAAGTCACAATGCCCCTGGCCTTTTGACAACCTCGCTTCTGAGACTGGTGTGGAATTCATCTTAGGTAAAGGGACCCCTGACCATTAGGTCCAGTCGTGGCCGACTCTGGGGTTGCGGTGCTCATCTCGCTTTACTGGCCGAGGGAGCCGGCGTACAGCTTCCAGGTCATGTGGCCAGCATGACTAAGCTGCTTCTGGCGAACCAGAACGGCGCACGGAAACGCCGTTTACCTTCCCGCCAGAGTGGTACCTAACTATCTACTTGCACTTTGATGTGCTTTCGAACTGCTAGGTTGGCAGGAGCAGGGACAGAGCAACGGGAGCTCACCCCGTCGCGGGGATTCGAACCGCTGACCTTCTGATCGGCAAGTCCTAGGCTCTGTGGTTTAACCCACAGCGCCACCCGCATCCCAGAGTTCATCTTAAATGATTATTAATTTCAGTCAGCTCAGTGTCTGACATGTTGCGTTGTTTCTATTTAGTTGCATGAGGTGTCTATATCCCACGTGAATAATGTGATAATTTAATGCGTCCCTCCCTCAAATCGTAATCTTGGGTAATGAGGGCCAATAGAATACAGTGGTACTTTGGGTTAAGTACTTAATTCGTTCCGGAGGTCTGTACTTAACCTGAAACTGTTCTTAACCTGAAGCACCACTTTAGCTAATGGGGCCTGCTGCTGCGCCGCCGGAGCAAGATTTCTGTTCCTATCCTGAAGCAAAGTTCTTAACCTGAAGCACTATTTTTGGGTTAGCGGAGTCTGTAACCTGAAGCGTATGTAACCTGAGGTACCACTGTAGTTGCCAAAATGGGGCAAACGGGGTGAGGGAAGAGGGAGTTAACAACATGTTCAGAGAAGCCTTCAGCTTTGCAGAAGGACAGAAAATATTTTTTTTTAAAAAAACAGCATCTGATGTCCAGGCCTGCCCAGTAGCTACAGAATAGTGAAAGAAAAAATGGGTGTGTTGTGTTCTGCTGGAGCCTAACAGCATATAGCATCCTGGAAAAAGGGAGACCCAGCTGGCAGATCCCTGAACAAAAGCATTCCTGCCAGGGAGTGAAGCTGCACAGCAACGTTTTGTGGCTGACCCCACTGGTTGCATTTTTCGGATCCTGCCGTCCTATTGATGCTCACAGTGCAACTGCCAAGGGTTTCAACATGCATAGGCCGGATGAATCGCAGCAATGTGACGGGTAACAGGGGCTGTGGAGGGGCCATTCCCTCTGCTGGCCGCCAGTGCTCTTTCATGTAAGCACACCGAACGGCTTTCTCGTTGCAAGCGCTGTGCTCGGGAGCTGCTGGCCTTTGCCCTTTGTGCACTGATGGCAAATCGCACGCTTGCGTGTTCCTCCCATGGGATAGAACAGGGGTAGGCAACCTAAGGCCCGGGGGCTGGATGCGGCCCAATCACCTTCTCAATCCGGCCCACGGACGGTCCAGGAATCAGCCTGTTTTTACATGAGTAGAATGTGTGCTTTTATTTAAAATGCATCTCTGGGTTATTTGTGAGGCCTGCCTGGTGTTTTTACACGAGCAGAATGTGTCCTTTTATTTAAAATGCATCTCTGGGTTATTTGTGGGGCATAGGAATTCATTCATTATTATTTTTTTCAAAATATAGTCCAGCCCCCCACATGGTCTGAGGGACAGTGGACCGGCCCACGGCAGAAAAAGGTTGCTGACCCCTGGGATAGAACAAACGTTCTGAGCACAGTTCTCACTGTAAGAAAAGCATCCCGTGGAAAGCAGCGCTTTGAGGTTCCGAGCGCTTGTTCTGACTGCCTCCCCCTCTTTACCTGTCTCTCTTTCCAGGGTATTTGACGATGTCGAAAGTTGTTGCTATCTCTCACTATGCCGGGACCATGCTGCTCTTGCTGGCAGGAATCGCCTGCCTCAGAGGTGAGCGTTTCCTGGAGTCTGAAGGCTCTTGGCAGAAGTGGAGATCCTGTGTCCCCTGCCCAATAGCCCCAGACTACAAACTCACATCATTCCTGGCTAGGGGCAATGCACGCTGGGGCTGACGGGAGCTTGGGGGTTGTAGTCATCTATGTTTTACTCAGAGCAAAGCCATTGAAATTGATAGACCCAAGTTAGACATGCTCATTAATTTCTGCAGGTCTACTCCAAGTAGGACCAGCATTGACTGGAACCCAGCAATGTCTTGGAAACCTTATCCGTTGAGTCAAGAGCCACCATTGCCTTCTTTGGATTTTGGTGGCATGAAATTGTCCGATTCATATTTTTTTATGTAGGGCCATCAATGCATTTAAGCTCACAAAGGGGGAGGGGAAGCAACCTAGAAGCTATCACTCCACAATTATAAAATGAGTAAAACAGAAAGAAAACAGCAGATTAAGCAACGTAAACATGATGGTTTGCGTCCAGCTCATACGCAAAAGCAGGCTGGCTGACATCAATGGACTTTAGTTGGTCGCCACTGGTTTCAGCGAGTCTGCTTCAGATTTTGACTTACTTGGATTCAACCCACCTTGGTAGGGTAGCACAAGGAATAAAGTCACGTCTGTGCCCCAAGGAGCTTCCAAACAACACTTCGACCAGGAGAACGGCCAGTGGGCGAGAACGGCAGCAATAATATTTGTGATATCAAGGGGTTAAACGAAAGGCTTCATAGAAGAGAGAGCTTTTGAGGAGGGGTGGGAAGAAAGTGAGTGGGGAGGTGGTGCTTTGTGGGTGCTGAAGCAGAAGAGGCAGCCAGATGCTGTGGGGCTTCAGTCCTTGAAAGCTTTTCCTCCTCTTCTCAGGCATCGGTCGCTGGACAAACCCCCAGTATATCCAGTTCATCACCATCCTAGAGGATGCACACCGGTATGGCACTCCTGAGCACAAGGTAAGAGTGGCAGCGATTGACAGGCCCCATCCCAATTGTCTCCCAAGGCCCACCCATCATCTCCTGACTACCCTTGGCTTGAGAGCATTACATGTGAAAAGGATCTAGGAGTCTTGGTTGACCACAAACTTGACATGAGCCAACAGTGTGACGCGGCAGCTAAAAAAGCCAAGGCAATTCTGGGCCTCATCAATAGGAGTATAGCATCTAGATCAAGGGAAGTAATAGTGCCACTGTATTCTGCTCTGGTCAGACCTCACCTGGAGTACTGTGTCCAGTTCTGGGCACCACAGTTCAAGAAGGACACTGACAAACTGGAACGTGTCCAGAGGAGGGCAACCAAAATGGTCAAAGGCCTGGAAACGATGCCTTATGAGGAACAGCTAAGGGAGCTGGGCATGTTTAGCCTGGAGAAGAGGAGGTTAAGGGGTGATATGATAGCCATGTTCAAATATATAAAAGGATGTAACATAGAGGAGGGAGAAAGGTTGTTTTCTGCTGCTCCAGAGAAGCGGACACGGAGCAATGGATCCAAACTACAAGAAAGAAGATTCCACCTAAACATTAGGAAGAACTTCCTGACAGTAAGAGCTGTTTGACAGTGGAATTTGCTGCCAAGGAGTGTGGTGGAGTCTCCTACTTTGGAGGTCTTTAAGCAGAGGCTTGACAACCATATGTCAGGAGTGCTCTGATGGTGTTTCCTGCTTGGCAGGGGGTTGGACTTGATGGCCCTTGTGGTCTATTCCAACTCTATGATTCTATGATTCTCTGGGAGCTGCAATCCCAACATCTAGAAAGCCGCAGGTTCCCCATTCCTGATCTGTTTAGACTTACTCCTCGCCAGTGGCAGCCACCCCCTCCTCCTGATCCTGAATCTTCCCAGAAGCAGGAGGACAGTATAGATTTGGAACAGTGCCTTGCAGAGGGGCGTAGTTCAGAAGGCAGAAGCTGGGAAATACTGGATGGGGAACAGCTTGGAGAAGAAACACTGGAAGAGAGAGGCTTAACAGATTCACTGTCTCTGGAAAGCATCCATCCGCTTTCCCCAAGGTTAAGGAGAGCTGAGAAAGTCGCAGAACGGAAAGCACAGAGGGTACGGACTCAGGTTACAAGACATAGGAGTGGTGTAGATTAATAGGGACGGGAGTAAGCCTTAATTGGGAGCGCCGCCGTTCTAGAGAGATGCGTTCTGTGTCTCTCGCTGTGATTATTAAAGATTCTAACTGGTACAAAGACTCCTTTTCCTTTGTTCTGCTTATCTGTGGCCAAGGGGGAGGAAGCTGATTCCCAGAAGCCTGACACATGCTTCTCAATTGATTAGTTGATCAATTGGAAAGGTTAGTTGATCCCAGGGCGTCAGCTGAAATAGGTGAAAGGTTTGCCTCCTTCCCAGCCTGTGTCTGAAAGGCTATTGAGCCAGAAGCTTTGTTGACCCATTGATTCAGCGTCTACATCCGTGATTTTTCTCACGCTTTCTCCGCATTGCAGAAGAAACTCGCCAGTTACAACTTTGATTTCCGGAGCTGGCCTGTGGATTTCCGGTGGGATGAAGCTACGAGTCGGTGAGTGGGTTGGGAGGAAACAGGAGTCTGGCCTCCTAGTCTCTTCTCCACTCTCCATATTCCTTACCCATGAAGGCAGCTCTCGCTTAGGAAAAGCCGGTGTTTCCTGCTATAGGCTTCCCTTATATAGTTAATCATGTTATACTTCGGTAGATGTGAATGTGCATAAAGGTCCAGCAATTTCCACAATCCTAGGATTGTAGAGTTGGAAGAGATCCTGAGGATCATCTGTTCCAACCCCCTGCACTGCAGGAATATGCAGCCATCCCATGCAGGGATCAAACCTGCAACCATGGCGTTATCAGCACCACGCTCTAACCCACTGAGCTATCCAGGATCTCCAGACATCCCCAGCATTAGCTGGGGATTTGCATGCTAGCCAATGCATGACGTCTCCAAGTGATGTGGAAAGAGCATTCATCCGTTGAGACATTTCATACATTTCTGGTTGCTGTGCACATTCTTCCTTGGAGACTTTGCACATTCACCAGCAAATGTATGTAAATTCCAGCGTGTCATTTTTGCACATTACCTAGTTGGGGTAATGTGCAAAAATTAGAAGGGACGCGGGTGGTGCTGTGGGTTAAACCACAGAGCCTAGGACTTGCCGATCAGAAGGTTGGCGGTTCGAATCCCCACGATGGGGTGAGCTCCCGTTGCTCGGTCCCTGCTCCTGCCCACTAGCAGTTCGAAAGAACGTCAAAGTGCAAGTAGATAAATAGGTACCACTCCGGTGGGAAGGTAAACGGCATTTCCGTGCGCTGCTCTGGTTTGCCAGAAGCGGCTTAGTCATGCTGGCCACATGACCCGGAAGCTGTATGCCGGCTCCCTCGGCCAGTAAAGCGAGATGAGCGCCGCAACCCCAGGGTCGGCCATGACTGGACCTAATGGTCAGGGGTCCCTTCATCTTTTAGTTGGGGTACATAGCTGCCTATTTACCTCCCAGATGTGCATATGTTCTCCGCTAACCTGTTGCCCTCCAGATGTTTGGGGCATGGAGCTGACGGGTCTTGTAGCTCCCAGAGCACCTGAAGGGCACCAGAGAAAAGTTGGGGTAGTCACTTCCAACTCCCTCCTGCAGGTCAGATTCCCGAAACGTTCCCCTGTTGCGGTCAGAACCAAAGCACCGGAGTGCTGTCAACGGCTTCCTCCACGCCCTTAAGAAGCTGCCCTGCCAGATTGCCAGGTAAACCTCCTCTTTCGCTCTTTGCCCTTTTGCAAAGTATAGCTCAGAAGCATGAGCCCCTGCCTGCTGATGCCCACAGTTATCAGCGTTTGGCCTCTGACATGCCAGGAGCCCAACTTGAATGTGCTCTAAAGACTGGCTGTCTCATATCCTACTCAGGGTAGGGTTTTCATAGTTAACCAGGGTCTCTGTTTTCAATTCATAGAGTCCTTTCTACAGGTCAGTTATATTCGCTGTGAGACATTGTTGTCATAGACATGGTGAGGTTGGTGGGAGAAAGAAGGCGGGTAACCATCCTTATTTTCCTTAGTATATGTGCAGAGTTATTGTGTCGGTGTCATGAGGGTAGGTTCTTTGAGGCGTTCTCAAAGTAAAGGAAGGATTGAACTCTGATTAATAAGAATACACACAGAAGCTTGAACTAGCAAGACTCTGGGAAGGGTGCGTATAATAATCTGTCTCTCTACCCCTCAGCCCAGGTTCGTTTTATTCACAAAAGAACTTTTTACAGAGTGTTCGTAAGAACAAATCAGATTTCTTCTGAGCATTTCAACAAACCCCACGTGGGGACAAAGTTAAACTACAAACACTAGTTAGGCATGCATACTTTTGGGTAAATGAATGAAAACTACAAAGGAGTGCATTCAGCAACCCCGGAGGTCATAAACAATCAATACACATGATAAGAAAGATGGCCAGGAGGACAGCGATCATTACCACCTTTATGTGAGACCTGTTTCCTGGCCCTAAGATTAACATCCTGGGATTAACATACCAGAAAAGCTACAGCAAAGAAACTGCCCGCTGTCTTTGATGACCCAGGACGCCTGTCTGTCTAAGAGTGTACGTGACTTGTGAAGAAAGAGAAATGGAACAGGGATGCAGAGGTGTGGATTGATCAAGAATCATATCAAAATAGTTTAAACCCAGTCAGCGCAATGCTTTCATTGCTGACACAGGTGGCTTACTCTATATGTGTTATAATTCCTCATAGCAATCCCACCTGATCACTACAGTTCTTCATTTGTCTGCTTGTTTGTTTTTGTCATGGGTGCAAGAAGTTGAAGAGCCCAGAGCGTGGTTGACTGGGGGGGTGCAATGAGCCCCAAACCTTCCACTGAGTTTTCCATCCATGGTTGGAGACTCCTTCAGTGCAAAGCTCAGCATGGTGGTTGCATACTTTGGAGACACCGATCCCTTATTTCTCCTTTATTTCTTGACAGCTTCATAGTGGCTCACACCTTTGGACGGCGCATGCTGTACCCAGGCTCTGTGTATCTGCTGCAGAAGGCCCTCATGCCCATGTTGCTCCAAGGGCAGGCCCGACTGGTGGAGGAAGTGAGTGCCCGCTAGCTGAGAAGCTGCGATCAGTTTCTCTGTAGCTGGACGGCACGGAAGTGCTGCTTCCCGGCTTCGTTTTGCACCTGGGGAGCTAAGAGGCTTAAATCCCAACCGTGCTCTGTCCCTCTTGTATGTTGCAGTGCAACGGGAAGCGAGCGAAACTGGCGGCTTGCGATGGAAATGAAATCGACACCATGTTCATGGACCGCAGAGAGACCTCTGAGCCCCAAGGCAGGAAACTGGTGAGTTGACGCCCAAGGACCAGCGCCTAAGATCTTGTTCATTCATCCAGTGCTGTGCAGGGGCAAGAGATGAAGGAAAGCGATGATAATAATAATAATAATAATAATAATAATAATAATAATAATAATAATATAATTTATTTATACCCCGCCCATCTGGCCACTCTGGGCGGCTCCCAACAGAATATTAAAAACACAATAAAACATTAAAAACTTCCCTAAACAAGGCTGCCTTCAGATGTCTTCTAAAAGCCTGATACAGTGGTACCTCGGGTTACATACACTTCAGGTTACATACGCTTCAGGTTACAGACTCCGCTTACCCAGAAATTGTTAGAGGGGGGTTTTCCACTGGTGGCAGATGACAGAGACTCTGACTCCATGAGACAGGTGTAAAACCAAATTAAATAAAGGTTTTATTTCAAAACAGCAAAGCTTGTGGATGTTTTCCCTACAGGCAGGGTTCAAACTGCAGCTTTCCTCCTTTTGTAGCCATGGCCAGCTGCAACCAATTAGCCCAGAGCTCACAAAAACTGTTCTTAAAGGTATAAACATGTTTCTGTTCAGAATGATTCCCAACAGAAATATTACCTCGGGTTAAGAACTTTGCTTCAGGATGAGAACAGAAACCGTGCATCAGCACAGCAGCAGTAGGCCCCATTGACTAAAGTGGTGCTTCAGGTTAAGAACGGACCTCCAGAACAAATTAAGTACTTAACCCGAGGTACCACTGTAGTTGTTTATTTCCTTGACATCTGGTGGTAGGGTGTTCCACAGGGCGGGCGCCACCACCGAGAAGGCCCTCTGCCTGCTTCCCTGTAACCTCACTTCTCACAGTGAGGAAACCGCCAGTAGGCCCTCGGAGCTGGACCTCAGTGTCCAGGCTGAACAATGGGGGTGCAGACGTTCCTCCACATTTGGCTTGCTGCAAGGTACATCTCCTGCTGGCTTCAAACGTAATAGCTTCCCTCTCTCCCTTTTTCTCTGCAGGTTATTTGCTGTGAAGGAAATGCGGGCTTTTATGAAGTTGGCTGCCTCTCCACCCCGCTGGATGGTATGATTCAAGTCTCTCTTTTTCCCCACCAAAAAACAAAGCAAAACTGTAAGGGTTAGAATGGAAGATTCTCCTGGAACTTTGCATTGTGCTGTTTGAGAGAGGGAAGCACATTTGGGCGCAACCGTTCTACTTCCATTTTTCCAGCTTGGACAGAGTTGCTCAGTCAAGACGTTCTGATTCCCAGAACCTGATGCAGGAATTTTTGACTGTGGTGCTGGGGACTTGTGAATTGCCTTTTGCCGCCTCTTTAGATATTTCTGCGACTGAACCAGAAAGCAGGTGACTTTATCATCTGTGCAACTCTCCACTAATACGTGTCCTTCCCTGGGATGCAGAGAGATGCTCGGCACTGATACGTTCAAATCTTGCTGGGGAGAAAAAAACCATCTTTCCTTCTTCTGCTCCCCAAATGCTGTACTTCAGTTGCTGTTCCACTTGATAAAATGAATGGCGATTCCTTGTTTATTGCAACTTGGAAGTGGCGCCGCACGAACAGGCTAACAAGTGAAAATGTCCTTCGACCAAAGAATCAGAGGCGACATTTTGTGAAGCTCGTGGGGACCTGCTGGGCTTTCCACGCCCTTGTTCATGAGATACATTCCTCATTAACCAGGCCTTTGGCTGATTAACATCCGATGCCCTTTTAGAATGTGTTGTGGAAGAGGGGAGGATTATGGGGTTGTCTTTATTTTTAAAATGTATATTGTGATTTTATGTTGTGGGTCACCCTGAGATCTACAGGTATAGGGCAATATACAAATCGTATCATCATCATCATCATCATCATGTCAGTCACCCATGACAGCACCTCTCCCCACTTGTGATTTCCAGCAACCAATGTTTAGAGGCGCACTGCCTCTTGACGGTCAAGTTAAAACGCAGCCATCGTGCCCAGTGACAGCCTTACCTCCTATGAATTCACCCTCTCTCTTTCTCTTTTAGCTGGATTCTCAGTGCTGGGATGGAATCACCCCGGATTTGCAGGCAGCACGGTGAGTTACGTCAAGATTTTATTATTTTTATTATTTTTATTCATTTTTTAAAATTTTCCAATAAAAACAGTCTATTAACATATCCATATAATCATAATCCAATTAAAAACAATAAACTAAAAAAACAACCAAATTACAGTCCAAATTATTAATTATTACAGTGGTACCTCGCTTCAGGTTACATACGCTTCAGGTTACAGACTCCGCTAACCCAGAAATAGTGCTTCAGGTTAAGAACTTTGCTTCAGGATGAGAACAGAAATTGTGCTCCAGCGGCAGCAGGAGGCCCCATTAGCTAAAGTGGTGCTTCAGGTTAAGAACAGTTTCAGGTTAAGTACGGACCTCCAGCACGAATTAAGTACTTAACCCGAGGTACCACTGTAATTTGTCCTGGGCTTCCCATAGTCTGGACCTCTGTAGTATATCTCCAGTATCTTCGTTCCTGCCTTCTTCTTGTTGTTCTCATATTTTCCACATGTGATTCTCAATCATGTCAGAAATCATATATCCTTTCCTCCATCGAGTACAGCTTTGTTTGTGTATATATATTTTTTCAACTGTCTGTTTACCAGCGCAGCTTTTCCTGACTCCATTCCAATCTTCCAATCCAGGCTGTCGTCCAAGTCTAATTGTTAAATTATTGAGCATACTGTTTGCAAGTTACGCCGAGATTTTAAATTGGGTTACTTTTAGGGCATCCGGTGGATATTGTCTGGATAAATCCAATTTAGATGGACCCATTTGGAATCGGGCACAGGGGCGGTGGGTGCCTGCCTACCTCCAGTGGTGAGAAAGATGTGCCCTTTCATTTAGACATTTCCTCAAGTCACTCAGAATTCTGGATATCGAGGCTTCTCTCTTCCTGGTCTCTGCTCTCTGCTTTGCACTGTCTCCCTTAATAAAAGAGAGAGCAGCACAGCAATTGGTCTTTCCACAAGGAAGGGTAGGTCCTACCATCCAGGATGCGGGGACAGAATGCCATTCCGTTAATAATAATAATAATAATAATAATAATAATAATAATAATAATAATAATTTATTATTTATACCCCGCCCATCTGGCTGGGCCTCCCCAGCCCCTCTGGGCGGCTTCCATAGAAACCAAAAATACACTAAAATATCACACGTTAGAAACTTCCCTCAACAGGGCTGCCTTCAGATGTCTTCTGAATGTCAGGTAGTTGTTTATTGCCTTGACATCTGATGGGAGGGCGTTCCACAGGGCGGGTGCCACTACCAAGAAGGCCCTCGTTTAGCACTGGATCAGCGCTGGAGATTCTCGCACACAAAAAACCCCAAACCCATGTCCTGGAGCATCATGTTCTTATGCAGCAAGGCAAAATTGGCAAAGCGGTAGCTTTCTTCCTGAAAAGAATTGCAGATGCTTCTGAACAAATAGCAATGACTCCTATTTCAAGTGGGCTTGTCGTACGATCATAGAATTGTAGAGTTGGAAGGGACCCCAGCGGTCATCTAGCCCAACCCGCTGCAATTCAGGGCTCATCGTAACTGTGTGTAAATTGTTTCCAGGTGTTGAAGCTGCCTCTTCTGTCCTAAAGTCTCTCATTCCCCACATGGCTCAGACAGAACTGAGGCACTCAAAACGGAAGCGTAACCCCCCAAAAGGAACACGTTCGGCTTCCAAAAAAAGTTCACAAGCCGGAACACTTACTTCTGTGTTTGGGTTCCAAGTTGTTTGAGTACCAAGGCGTTTGAGAACCAAGGTACAACTGTACCATCCTCCTGTTCTCAGGAAGGTTCAGGAGAAGGGGGAGGCGGTCCCCACCATTTCTCCTCAGCCCAGCCCCTGACAGGCCCCTTCTCAAGGGGGCAAGCGAGCGATTGGAAACATTTGTTTGTCCATTGTTATCTGAAGCATTTTTACCCCGCTCTTCGACTGAGACGGTTTCGGGGACAGCTTACAAAGATCGCTTAGCTAGACAGCCCCTGCTTTCAGGCTCATAGTCTCTCAAAGACATGACACAAAAGGAATGGGGAAGGAGGACGAATTGGGAGAGGAGGTTTGCCTGAAGGATAAAATAAAATACAGTGGTACCTCGGGTTAAGTACTTAATTCGTTCCGGAGGTCCCCTCTTAACCTGAAACTGTTCTTTACCTGAAACACCACTTTAGCTAATGGGACCTCTCGCTGCCGCCGTCCGATTTCTGTCCTCGTCCTGAAGCAAAGTTCTTAACCTGAAGCACTGTTTCTGGGTTAGCGGAGTCTGTAACCTGAAGTGTATGTAACCCGAGGTACCACTGTAAAAGCAAGAGGAAGCAGAGAGGAAAGGAAAGCTCTCTTTGATCAGGCACACGACATCATCCCATCTCTCCCAAGAGTCTTAACTCCCAGCCTCTCCTTGCACTGACCATTTCCCTCTCCTGCCTCAGGGAGTGCCGCTGCCTCAGAATGAAGCCAACGCCATGGATGTAGTGATGCAGTACGCCATCCACCGCCTGGGCTTCTTCCCTGAGGACATCATCCTCTATGCCTGGTCCATTGGGGGCTTTACAGGTCAGAAGCACTGCTAGCCAGAGCTGTGAGGCATTGATACCGCCGTGATAGGCAGGGGGAAAGGGGTTAACCAGAGATGGGCTGGAACAGGCAGGAGAACGACAGCATGCAATTTGCCCTGGATTCCTGGGAATAGGTGCAGGGCCTTGTGAGGGAAACCCCTCTTGAAGGCCTAATAATAATAATTTATTATTTATGCCCCACCCATCTGGCTGGGTTTCCCCACCCACTCTGGGTGGCTCCCAACAGAATTAAAAGCAAAATAAAACATCAAATATTAAAAGCTCCCCTAAACAGGGCTGCCTTCAGATGTCTTCTAAAAGTCAGATAGTTGTTTATTTCCTTGACATCTGATGGGAGGGCATTCCACAGGGAGGGCGCCACCACCGAGAAGGCCCTCTGCCTGGTTCCCTGTAACCTCACTTTTCTTAGCAAAGGAACCGCCAGAAGGCCCTCGGAGGAGGACCTCAGTGTCCGGGCTGAACGATGGGGGTGGAGACGCTCCTTCAGGTACACTGGGCCGAGGCCGTTTAGGGCTTTAAAGGTCAGCACCAACACTTTGAATTGTGCTCGGAAACGTACTGAGAGCCAATGTAGGTCTTTCAGGACTGGTGTTAAATGGTCTCAGTGGCCACATGATGTCATCTCCCTGGAATTAGGCGAGGGGGGTATTTGTGCCCAGAGATGGAAAGTCCATATAGCACCTGTCCTTTCCCCCACAAGTTAACACAATGTATGGTCCGCCAGTAAGTTCTCCTTCTATAAGCCGGTGCAAACAAGGCATGTTCATGCCTTCAAGAAACAAACTGTTCTGATATTTCTAGCCATAAACAAGAGCGGGGAGTTGGAATAATATTATAAGTTTTGGGAGCAGGAAACCTCAGCCTTAGGATGGGAAGGAGTCAAAACTTTGTGGTAGTCAAACAGGGGAGCGGAGTGGCGTCGATGCACATTTGAGTTCTCCAATAACTCCTCTTGTCTCTCTCTTCTCTCCTCCAACCCAACAGCCACTTGGGCCGCCATGTCGTACCCGGATGTCAGTGCCCTTATTCTGGACGCCTCCTTCGATGACCTCGTTCCTCTCGCCCTCAAGGTCATGCCGGAAAGCTGGAGTAAGGGGAAGCAAACAGAAAATGCACATCTTTTGTATGCTCAAATGGTTTCAGACCCTTTTATTTGTTTTGTTTTGAAATAAAATCCACCCCACCACAGAGAGTTAATATGCAACTGCTCAAACCATTCAGCACCCTAGCAGTAACCCTTGGAAGCCCCTCTTTTTTTTTTTTTAAATGATATTTATTACTTTTCGAACAGTTTCAACACAACACTACAAACAAACAAAAAGAAAAGAAAAAGAACAATACAAATACAATACAAAAGCACTACATAACACATTAAACTAACAAAACAAAACAAACAAAAACATTTTAAAAACACCTTAAACATTTTCAATATCTTATCTTTCATTCGCTTCTTTCCAACGACCTCCTCACACCTCCCTTTTTGTATACCACTTCTATTAATTGTTTCAGCAATTCCTTTCCATCTTCCTCTGTTTTCTATCCTATAATTATCTTAACACATTCTTGCCTTATTTTTTCCTTTAATTTTTTCCTTTAATAGAAAATTAATGGAAGCCCCTCTCTTGGCTCTTGAATTTAATCCGTTCCGGGAGTCCGTTCGACTCACAGACCAGTTCGAAAACCAAGGCGTGGCTTCCGATTGGCTGCAGGAGCTTCCTGCACGCAGTCAGAAACTACACGCCGGATGTTCGGCTTTCGAAAATCGTACGGAAACCGCAACGCTCACTTCTGGTTTTCGATCGTCCGGGAGCCGAAACGTATGAGTTTCAAGGCATTCAGCTTCCAAGGTTCTGTGTAGAAACACAAAATGCGTACTTCTGGTTACAAACTTAATTCGTTCTGGAGGTCCGTTCTTAACCTGAAACTGTTCTTAACCTGAGGTACCACTTTAGCTAATGGGGCCTCCCACTGCCACTGTGCGATTTCCGTTCTCATCCTGAGGTAAAGTTCTTAACCCGAGGTACTACTTCTGGGTTAGCGGAGTCTGTAACCTGAAGCGTCTGTAACCCGAGGTACCACTGTAATAAAAACAAAAACAACCCAATAACATTCCCTCTCCCCAACACATTTTTAAAAGGCACTGGGTGTCCATCAGCCCATAGTCTGGTTAAAGAGGAATGCTTTTTCCTAAAGATGTACAATGAAGGTGCCTGTCAAACGTCTCTGGGGAGGGATCTACTAAGCGTCCATTTTGTCTGTGCCACTTCCTGTCAGTGACCAGCCCTCTCTCCCATCTCCACTGCACAATAAGTGGTGATTCTGGGTGGGGGGAGTTAAGCCAGGTTACTGTGAAAACTACAGAAGAGAATTGAGTTACGGACTTGTTTGCTGGTGGACGAAGCTGATCTAACACCTTCCCTTCCTTCCGCAGGGGGCTTGGTCACCAGGACCGTGAGGCAACACCTGAACCTAAACAACGGGGAACAGCTTTGCAGGTAGGCAGCAAAGGAAAAACTGGATAGTCAAAAGCGCCGGCAGGAAAATGAGGTGAAATTAGCAAACGTGTTGACATCTAATCTTTGGAATAGTGAAGCTGGGTTTTGCACTGAAATGCCGGGGTGGAAATGAGCTGGTTTTAAGAACAGGCAGGCTGGTGGCCCCCAGATGGATGGTTTTTCCTTCGCAGGGGAATGCAGCTGGCTGTCTGCCTTTCAAGAGGGTTTTTGAAAACTCGGCCTGTTTCCTTGGCTTTTGACTGAAAGCTTTTATTGCATCGCACAGATTGCTCTCTGGTGGAATCGATTGTAATGAAATTTCAGGCTTGTTGCCGGTCGGGCGGCTTTATCTTTGAAAGGCAGCTTGGAAAACACGTGGTGTTAAATATTAAACCCTTCAGCTGAACGGTTGTCACTTTTATCGGAGCAGTAGCTGGGATCCCCAAATCACCAGGAATACTTTGTGGGGGGGAGGGAGAAAGAAATGGAGCCAGGGCAGATTTGGCTTGGTTACAAAATGCTGGATTCCCTCAGCTCGCAGAAACGTTTTGTCTGATTGGTGTGCTGAGGAGAGAGATCTGGTGGTACTGGGATTGGGGAGTTATTGAGATTGTGTTGTGGAACAAGGGAGGGTCGGTCTGTAGCAAGACGGAAATCTAGTACCACACATGCTGTATTTTAGCTGTTGTGGCCAGACCAATAGGCTAATGTAAAGAAATAACCATGTGTTAACATTTGGATGGCACGCAGATCCTGTGCAGAATGAGAAGGGATAGAGACCTCTTCCCGTGCTGCTGGAAATTCTGTCTGAGACCGACTTTGAGTCTTTGCCTTCTACTAGCCTTCAGCTGCCTGGTGCCTTTCAGATATTGCCGGACTACATCTCCCATCATCCATTGGCATGCTCTTGGCATTGCGGTCCCAAAGACAACTGGGGTGTACCATGTTGCTGATCCACATAGTACTTTCCTAGATGCTTTCCCTCAGAGCCACCAAGGACCAGAAATTTGATCCTAGTTAAAATGAAAGCTGTGTGAGTTGCCAGCCTCCAAATCGAGGTTTGGACATTTGGTGGTTACAATCATCACAGCGTCTGCTTTCAGCTGGAATTTGGCCCCAGGTCCCCACAAGATAGCACATGAGCACCCTTCGCTAGCTAGGTTACATGAATTCAACAGACTCAGCGGTTGTGTTTAGGCCACCACATCTCAGCTTTTTAAGCCAAGATATGTGTGGACCTGCCGTGAGATCCCTTCGCATTAAGACACGATTAAACCAAGACGTTTCCGACCACAGATTCCCATTTTCATCCATACTGGGAGGCTGCAGTTACCAGCTTGGGAACAAGCCAAAATCTCAGCATCAACTTTCAGCTGTGGTTTGTGATCCTGACGTGTTCCAAACCATAGTTTCTTGCTTTGGACAGAACAGGAAGTTAGAATTACAGTGGTACCTCGGGTTAAGTACTTAATTCATTCTGGAGCTCTGTTCTTAACCTGAAACTGTTGTTAACCCGAGGTACCACTTTAGCTAATGGGGCCTCCTGCTGCCGCCGTGCGATTTTTGTTCTCATCCTGAAGCAAAGTTCTTAACCCAAGGTACTATTTCTGGGTCAGCGGAGTCTGTAACCTGAAGCGCATGTAACCTGAAGTGTATGTAACCTGAGGTACCACTGTACTTAGAAGCTTCTTGGTTTCATTGTGGAAAGGGAGGAGCCAAACGGTCTTTCTCCACAGGATATGATTGCCTGAACCGTGCCAGTATCTGCTTCACATAGGATATTTTGGGTTGGTTTACTCGGACAGTTTGCTCTTCTTTTGGAGAACTGCAGTGCAGCGTGCCTATGGCTTCTAGCCAATCTCCCAGTCATTTGTCTCGTTGAGCCCAGTTAGCTTAGCTTCAGCAGCAGCATACACTCTTAATACAACGCATGTGCCTTGACACGGTCTCCTCCTCTTCAGATACCAGGGCCCCGTGTTGCTGGTGCGCAGAACCAAAGATGAGATCATCACTACGACGTGAGTAAAAACTGCAGTGGAGAAAAATAGCCTGCTATCCGGCCGGCATTGCTAAGCCGTACCTGTCCCAGCTGAGATGTGAACGATGAGATAATGGAAATGTTGCTTCTACATAATTGCTGTCCCTCAGAGAAGAGGATGGCCTAGGGGGAAACCGTGTCATCTTTGGTAGAATACACAAGAGTAATACAGTCCTAACTCTATGCACTTCTGGTTCTCTAGGGTTCCTGAAGACATCATGTCCAACAGAGGGAATGATTTGCTTTTGAAGTTGTTACAGCACAGGTGAGCAGATGTTGAAATCACAGTCCCAGCTGCACCATCTCAAAATTATTGTCGGTTCCCTTGCTCTCACATTTTCTCCTGTGTGACATGACTACTGCCAGGGCGAAGCTAAAACCCATTTTCATAGAATCATAGAATCATAGAGTTGGAATAGACCACAAGGGCCATCGAGTCCAACCCCCTGCCAAGCAGGAAACACCATCAGAGCACTCCTGACATATGGTTGTCAAGCCTCTGCTTAAAGACCTCCAAAGAAGGAGACTCCACCACACTCCTGGGCAGCAAATTCCCACTAACTTGAAAAGGTTCTGAAAATCAATTACGTGGCGCTTTTGTGGGTTGACATGTAGCCACATTGTTGTTGTTGTTTAGTCGTTTATTCGTGTCAGAATCTTCATGACCCCATGGGCCAGAGCACGCCAGGCACTCCTGTCTTCCACCACCTCCCGCAGTTTGGTCAAACTCATGCTGGTAGCTTCAAGAACACTGTCCAACCATCTTGTCCTCTGTCGTCCCCTTCTCCTTGTGCCCTCCATCTTTCCCAGCATCAGGGTCTTGTCCAGGGAGTCTTCTCTTCTCATGAGATGGCCAATGTATTGGAGCCTCAGCTTCAGGATCTGTCCTTCCAGTGAGCACTCAGGGCTGATTTCCTTAAGAATGGATAGGTTTGATCTTCTTACAGTCCATGGGACTCTCAAGAGTCTCCTCCAGCACCATAATTCAAAAGCATCAATTCTTCGGCGATCAGCCTTCTTTATGGTCCAGCTCTCACTTCCATACATCGCTACTGGGGAAACCATAGCTTTAACTATACGGACCTTTGTTGGCAAGGTGATGTCTCTGCAGGGTAGCCACATACCCTGATATTTTGGTAACCCCATTTTTTCACCCTCTCTTAACTTCTCCTCTGTGTCGCTGCCCTTCCCTCTGCACCCAACACCGACTCTCCTCGCTTCTAATCCTTCTTTGTTGTTGCTGGCTGTGATCCGTTTCAACAAGCTTCTCCCTGCCTCCAGGTATCCCAAAGTCATGGCCGAAGAGGGCATCCGAGTCGTACGAGAATGGCTGGAGGCTTCCACCCCCATGGAGGAAGGTAAAGTTGGCAAATGCCAGGACAGGAGCAGACAGCATGGTCCTCCTCCAGGTCTGGTGAGCTACAAACCTCCCATCGGCCCCAACCAGCATGAGCAGTGGTCTGATGGAAGTTTGGGCGCCACAACATCTGGAGGCTAATATCATAGAATCATAGAGTTGGAAGAAACCACAAGGGCCATCGAGTCCAACCCCCTGCCAAGCAGGAAACACCATCAGAGCACTCCTGACATATGGTTGTCAAGCCTCTGCTTAAAGACCTCCAAAGTAGGAGACTCCACCACACTCCTTGGCAGCAAATTCCACTGTCGAACAGCTCTTACTGTCAGGAAGTTCTTCCTAATGTTTAGGTGGAATCTTCTTTCTTGTAGTTTGGATCCATTGCTCCGTGTCCGCTTCTCTGGAGCAGCAGAAAACAACCTTTCTCCCTCCTCTATGTGACATCCTTTTATAAATTTGATCATGGCTATCATATCACCCCTTAACCTCCTCTTCTCCAGGCTAAACATGCCCAGCTCCCTTAGCCGTTCCTCATAAGGCATCGATTCCAGGCCTTTGACCATATCACGTTACCTAAGGTAAAGGTAAAAGGACCCCTGACCATTAGGTCCAGGCGTGACCAACTCTGGGGTTGCGCTGCTCATCTCGCTTTACTGGCCGAGGGAGCCGGCGTACAGCTTCCGGGTCATGTGGCCAGCATGACTAAGCCACTTCTGGCAAACCAGAGCAGCGCACGGAAACTCCGTTTACCTTCCCACTGGAGCGGTACCTATTTATCTACTTGCACTTTGACGTGCTTTTGAACTGCTAGGTTGGCAGGAGCAGGGACCGAGCAACAGGAGCTCACCCCGTCATGGGGATTCGAACCGCCAACCTTCTGATCGGCTAGTCCTAGGCTCTGTGGTTTAACCCACAGCACCACCCATGTCCCTTCATGTTACCTATCCTTGTGCAAATCTGCAATAGTGCCTTAGGTTAGGCTAGGTACTGCGGACCAGCGTAAAAGTTAGCAGCGGTACAGAAGGCCCTCCGAAAGCTTCAAATGTCTTCTTTTTAAAAAACTTTTTAGGCCTGTGTTTTTGGCATTTTGCCAAATGAGGTGGGGCTGCACTTGATTTATAAGGGTTCAGGCTGGGGAGGGGCACTAACGTCTGGGAAGCAACCGCCCATCATCATTTTTGGGACCATTCTGGGCATAAGTCAGGCTGGTGTAGAGTCACCGGTGTCTCTCCCTTTTGCGACAAGCTCCCTCCCGCACTGGAATCCCAGAACCAGACAAGGCATGAAAAGGGCGGGGGAGAGATTGGCTGCATACAGGCGCAGTCTCCGATTGCTTGGGAAAAGCTCTGGAGAAGAGGGGTCTTAGACACCTGTGGGGAAGCGGGGACTTTCAGTCTCTGCAACTGATGCATGCGGTAAGGCAGGCTTCCGCAACCTCAGCCCTCCAGATGTTTTCAGACTACAATTCCCATCATCCCTGACCGCTGGTCCTGCTAGCTAGGGATCATGGGAGTTGTAGGCCAAAAACATCTGGAGGGCCGAGGTTGAGGAAGCCCTGGGGTAAGACCTACCGGAATGAGCTGCTGTGCTCGTCTGGTCTGACGCTCAGTCAAGTGAAGATCGTGGGGTTTTTTACTAATAGTTACAGTGGTACCTGTTGGGATACTGCCAGGGAGACATAGTCCATCATGACTCCACGTCGCCTCCGGACGATCTATCGATCTCTCGTAGATACAGTATCAGCAATTAGCGACACGAGCTCCAGAAATAGCTTGCCACATTCCAGAGCTGATGCACGCCCTATCAGCAGAATTCACACAGCGAAAGATGCACGCAGGAGAGCATTATTTACAAGTTTATTCAGCGTTGGTCAGAACAAAGAAAACATGACTGCCTGCTTCGGTGTCTCAGGCACAGAGAGAGAAACGAAAGCAATAGACAAAACATAAACTTCCTGTGAACAGGAAATACGCAGACTCTGTGACTCACAAAGCCTGCTCCCTTTTAAGGTGGAACGGAAATATCCTAACAGTACCTCGGGTTAAGAACTTAATTCGTTCTGGAGGTCTGTTCTTAACCTGAAATTGTTCTTAACCTGAGGTACCATTTATTTATTTATTTACGGCTATTAGCCCATAAAATATGTACAAACATAAAAACACAGAGGCATAAGGACCGATATATTCGACACCAAAGGGTGAACATCACGGTACTAGGGTGGGTCAATGAGCAGAGCCAAATAACAGCTTGGGGCCCAGAGAGCTCCAAGGGACGGATCACAGAAAAAGAAACTGAAGACGAGGTCCGACATGCACTCTCATCGTAACTGTCCAATTAGTTTTGGTGTTGTTGTTGTTTTTTAGTTGTTTTTGTGTGTGAGATAACAGCGTTCAGGAATCTCGCCACCTGCAGAGTTACCGAGGGATCTGTATCCTGCAAAAGTAGTGCGGCGTGTGACTCAACAGGCCGGCCCACCAAGCACAGTAGAGCAGGACCTAGGAATTTAGTCCTGGCTATGCTATGTAGGGGGCAGTTGAACATTATATGTGGAAGAGATTCAACAGTTTTCCCGTCACACACGCATAACGGAGACACCAAACCCTTAGAAAATCTGTGGCTCAGCAGGTTCGATGGAAGGACATTGAACCTTGCACGAATAAATGCAAGTCGGTGTGGAACAGATGAAAGAGATGACATGTATGCTGGAAGGCCAAGTGGTGGGGTTATTCCGTGATACCTGGTGGAGCAAACACCCCCACCCCAAGCCAGGTTGTGTTGATATTCAATGTCTGCTAATCTTTGCTCTATAAGGCTTTTGGCTGAGCATAAGTTCATCTTTAGGGAGTCCGCTGGAGAAATTCCGATGCTCAGGAGTTTGGCATGGATTTTTCCTACCCACGGATTGACAAAGTCGTCTCGCCAGAGGCACTGAAAAAGGTAATGGTCGGGAAGCCTATGCCAGCTGGACAGCCAGTAGCCAAAGACTCGCTTCCAGATGACGGTCTCCAATGATGCAATCCTTAACTCCAAGCGTATGGCTGCGTTGCTCACACACATGGGGAGTTTCAGGAGGCGACGGAGAAACTGATTCTGTAATGTCCCAAGCGATGTTAAATTGGACCCTGGGGCCCAGAGCGGGGCAGCATAACAGAGAGTGGAAACCACTTTTGCGTGGTATACCTTCAAAGCAGAAGGGATGTGGGAGGCTCCGTCGGCCGCAAAAAATTGGAGCAGAGAATAGAGTATTGTTTTCCCTTTGTTTAGTAGATACTGAATCTGTGGCTTCCAGCTTAGGTTGTAATGAAAAAAGACTCCTAGGTATTTAAATTTGAAAACCTGTTCTAGTTGGACTCCATCTAACTTCCAGCTGTAAGTTTTCCGAGACCTGGTAAAGACCAGGACTTTGGATTTCCCATGATTAATAGTCAGATGGTTAAGTTTGCAGTAAGCCGCAAAAATCTTTAGAGCTCTGCATAGACCGACTCTAGAGTAGGAGAGGAGCGCTGCATCATCGGCATATAGAAGCAGAGGGCAACGAAAATCAGCTAGGCGGGGGGCATGGATGTTGGCTTGAGACTCATTCAGAAAGAGCCTCATATCGCTAATAAACAAGTTAAAGAGGAGTGGGGCCAAAATGCAGCCTTGGCGCACACCTCTATTTATTGGGATCTCGTTGGATAAGTTTCCCGCCGGTGTGAGTCTCACTCTAGCTGACGACCCGTGGTGTAATTGAATTATAAGCCATAACAGCCTTCTATCTATGCCCCATCTTTCTAATTTCTTCCATAGACAGTTTCTTGGGATACTGTCGAAGGCGGCCTTTAGGTCTATGAAAGCGACACATAGGCGCCCCCGACTCGGGGCAGAATATTTCTTGGCAAGATGATACATAATTACCATATGGTCAGTGGTCGAATAGTTGTTCCTAAAGCCCGCTTGCTCATGGCCAATCAAATTTGAGTCGTTTGCCCAATGGGACAGCTTAGACAGCAAAAATTTTGCATAGATTTTCCCGATGATAGACAAAAGGCTGATGTTCCGATAGTTCTCCGGGTCAGCAGGGGGACCTTTTTTATGGACTGGCACGATCACGGCCATCTTCCATGACCTAGGGATAAGCCCCGTAGAATTAATCGCATCAAAGACTTTGGCCAGGATTTCAGCCCACCACCTCGGTTGCGCAACAATAGCCTCAGCAGGGACTAGATCCGGCCCGGGGGCTTTGCCCGTTTTCAGATCTAATATCAAGTTCATTATCAGGTCTGGGTCGGTAGAGGGCCACAAAGGTAGATGGTCAGCTCGGAATTCCGTGGATGAGTTGGATTCCTCTGCCAAGGAGAAATATTTACTCAAGAATTGTTCCCATGTGGGCGCAGGGATAATCGTCAGTGGGTACTTCCTTCCTCTTTTGTTTATCAAGGCCCAAAATTCCTGTGGTCTGCGGGATCTAGAGGCCGCAATCAAGGCTCGCCAACGCTTTAGATACCACTCACGTTTGGCCAGCTTTAAAGTCTGTTTGTATGCTCTTTTGGCTTGTAAATAGGAGGATGGTAAAGCCTGGGCATTTGAGTTTTTATATTCATTATAGATGGCGCGAAGAAGGGATCTTGCTAGCTTGCAAGAGGTGTTAAACCAAGGGGCCCCAGCACTACAATGCGCCACTTTCGCCTTCTGAGGAGGTGATGTAAAAAAAATGGTGAGGTTTGTTATAAGAAGGTTAAAAAGATTCAAAACCGAACTGGAATCTTGTAAATCAGTAGTTATTTGAGGTAGATAGGCAGTGATTTCCCTATGGAAAAAATCCTGGTATTTTTGGGCCACGGCCTCGGACCATTTGATCCCTCTTATTTTGATCGCTGATGAAGTTTCCAGAAGGACTGAGTGTTTATAGTCCTTCTGGCGCCGGAACAATGACAAAGTGGTCACTATTGGGAGGTGATCACTGAAATGTTGGTTTTCGACTTGGAAGGAAAGTACGCTGACGGCCAAATTTGCGGAGATCAAGAAGTAATCGATAACACTGTTAGATGCTGGTCCCAGGTGAGTGAACTCCCCCGGTATATCGGGGGGGAAGGTGCCGTTCAAGAATACTAAATTCAGGCGAATGGCCATTTGATAAAGGGTCACTCCAGCTTTGTTTACTCTGTTGTCCTTTGAAGTTCTAATTCTAGTATGTTCTAAGTCAAAGTTGTCCAAACATGGGGGAGTCCACCATTTGGACTTGGTTAGTAGGTCCCAATTTGTGGCAATTCGAGCATTAAAGTCACCCCCAATTAAGGAGTACGAGTTTGGGCATTTGGTATGACATGACAATAGGTGATTTTCAAATGATTCCCATCTCCATTCAAGATCGGGTGTTGAGCCTTCGGGGGGGAGGTAAACATTAGTAATTAGTAATGAGGACTTCCCTTCTACGATCAGTCCAGATAGAGCAAAAGGCGGGGAAGCCCGTACCAGAGTGAATTTGGCTCGAAGTTGGAGTGAGATCCCAATCAGAAGACCCCCTTTGGGGCGACCACCTTTCAAGGAAGGGGAGGCCGGAAGTGTTAGAAGATCGAAGCCGTCTATGGTAATCTCTTCCTCGTCCCATGTTTCTTGGAATAGGATGATGTTAAATGAATTTATGTACTTCCTGAATTCGGGGTCTGATTTCTTGGATCTCCAACCAGCAATGTTCCAGCTAAGTATTGATAATGTCGGGTCCTTATGCTGTCCCGGTAATTGTCACTTTGGGTTGATTAATGGGTTCTTGGGGGTAGAGCGAGGACCCATAAGGAAATCAGTAATTTTAGTTTGTGCGGATAAAGTCTTCTTCTGTGTTGATTGGATCGATGATTTGGTAACATTAACAGGCAGGAAGGGCTTTGCCGAGGAGGAAGAATTAGACAAGGTTGGTGAGGTCGGGTGTTGTTCATTAAGGTGAGTAGTAGCAAGTCTTTGATGGGCTATACTAGTAGATCCGTCAGGGTTGTCAGTCTTAACCAGGGTAGCGCTGAGAGGTGTTCCAGCCATCACTTGTAGTTGCTGCGCAGATGGAGAAGAATTGTCACGCAAATGTATAGAAGAACGTGAACGTGGGGATGGTACATGCATAGTCATTTCCTGGTGATCTTCAGACAGGGTAGATTCTAGCTCAGGCATTGAGGCAAAGGAATCCTCAGCTTCCCTATTTTGATTAGACTTAAGGTCAAAGACGGGAGTATTAAGTTTATCGACATCCTCCACGGAGGAATGGTGCTGTTGGACAACAGGTGACTGCTGATTCAGGTCAGTAGGGGGTAACAAGGTAGCAGGTTGAGAGATTATCAAGGCATTTGATGGAGACACCTTGTGGGACGTGGAGCGCCTGCTCTCCCCACTCATCGGAATAGAGGGGTCCCCTTGCGATAGGAGTCTTTGTTTGAGTAGATCCAATCTATCAAGAATAGCCTGCTGTTCTTCTGAAGGGAGTTTTTGATAAGAGAAGATAAGATTTCTCTCTTCAGGGATATTCCAATCTCCGCTTGCAATTGAATCATTCCTCAACGTAGCTAGATGGGCACTTGAGAACGCAGATGGACCAGGGGGTACCCGGCTAGATGTTTTTCCCTTTGATATAGGAACAGAAGGAGGAAACGAGCGTCCATTGCCGGTTGAGATGTTGGCAAAAAGAGGTTTAACACTCGTGTCCTTAAAGACTCTTGTTGTTACAATCTCCCAGGGTGCCAGCCGATCTTTCTGTCTTGCAAGAAGATGTGGGATCCTTGCAGACTGGAAGGAGAGCATAAATTTCCTTGGCCAGGGCGTGGCATTTAGGGGTACTACAGATATAAGATCTATCTGGAAGAAAGGAATATTTAGCAAATCACGTAGGTACCCTCTAGCCATCCTCAGGTTATTCCACCTAAGTCTGGGGGCGTCACGGGAAAAAATGGATAGACATATTTTATTAGGTTGAAAAATCAAGGATTGCTTATTCCTTTGGGGCAGTGGCGACCAGCGTCTTGAGCTCTTAAGATGAGTTTTCTGATCAGGCTGTCTCTTTAAGGCGCTTACAAGCTGCACAGGAGATTGATGCAAATTAGATAGCTCAGTTGAGGAAGGTAAGTGGGCCAGAAGGGCCCGTGAAAGTTTGTTCAATGACAATGAAATCCCCTCCAATTCCTTGAAAATGAAGCTTAAAGTCCTGATAACCAGTTGTATTTGATCAGGTACTAATTCATGGGCAGTTTGCCCTAATGCGTCCCGTTTTAATGGCGGAGATGTGATTGAGGGGTCAGGGAGGAGGGCTTCCCTATGGCTTCCATCCCCCGCTGAATCAGCTAGCTTTTCCAACTCTCCTTGATCATACAGAGGCCAAAAGCGGTTGTATATTTCGACCGCAGAAACAATTACTTGCTCTGTTTTGCAATTATTAGTAGAAGGTGGGGGAGATTCAAGCTTCGACTGCTTTACTCTTGGAGGTGAGCAACCTTTCTCAGCAGATCTTGGTCGCTTGCCATAACCCATTTGTCGCTGTCTCACTAACCACGGAGGTTCAAAGTAGAGATAAACAGAGATAGAAGAAAACTTATCTGTTACGGGCACAACGTCTCTACTACTCCTCCTCCACTACTCCTCAGCATAATCCAGTTTTCAAGGCGGCGTTACTAATCAGCTGCGGGCAGAAGGTTTGAATATCCTTGTTGATACGTATATTGGCCCCGACAGGCCAGCCGTGGGAGTAAAACAATTAAAAACTTCTAACAGAGGTAAAATAATTTAAAAGTCTCGAGGTACCATTTTAGCTAATGTGGCCTCCCGCTGCCGCTGCGCAATTTCTGTTCTCATCCTGAAGCAAAGTTCTTAACCTGAGGCACTATTTCCGGGTTAGCAGAGTCTGTAACCTGAAGCATCTGTAACCCGAGGTACCACTCTAATTCCAACTTTAAACGGTGTGATTTACTGCCGCCTCGCTCTTTTGACAGCTGCAGTCGCTCAACAGAAGGGAATAGCACTCTCTCTACAATAGCGTGGGGAGTGACTTCTGGACCGGGAGCTGTATGCAACCATTCTGACAGACTCTCCCTGGACCATACAACTTTGCCTGGCTGGAATGTGTCTGTGAACCCTGATTAACACTGACAACACCTCTTGCTTGCCTGAATGGATGGCGAGAGAGGAACGTGGGAATGTTTATCAAAACTTTTCCACTGTGCAAAGATTTTTATTTTTTTTAAATACTCCCGTTTCCCTGGCCCTGCCCACCACCGGCATATGGATGCTGGAAGGTTGCCTAGCAGAGAATGCAGCCTGTCAGCTGAAATACATTCCCTATTGGCGTGCTCAGTTGTCTTTTTAAAAATAAGGTGTGTGGCCAAAGATGAGAGAGAGAGTGGGGCTAAAGTTGGACCCAAATTAACCGCATCTGCAAGGAAGAAAAGGTTAATAGATAAACTAGAATTCCACGATGTTCCACAGTGTGCCAGTAAACTTGCCATTTGGCTGCTAGGGCAGCGCAGTTGGCTCTGAAAACCTTCAGGCAGCCAGGCCCTCGTCCGCACTAACCTCTTCTTCCTTGCCCCTGCAGCCTCTGTTTATAGCCGCTACGAAGTGGAGGACGACTGGTGCCTGTCTGTCCTGAAGTCGTACAAAGCCGAAGACGGAGAAGATTTTCCCTGGAGTGTCGGTGAGGCCTGTTCTAGAGGGGGAAAGAGCAACCAGGAGGGAATAACGAGGAAGGGAAATGGAAACGGGGTTATGGAATAATGACCAATCGGGTTTGAACTGGCTAGTGGCCACGTTAGCCGCTAGAAGAGTAAGGATGAGGATGATTGGCCGGGGGCGTTGTCCTTCTTGGTACCTGTCCTGGAATTAGCCAGTGGCGAACTTGGAGCCACCAGTCCCTTTGAACGTAATTTGGCCAATTGGGAGTTTAGGACAGACCACTCAACGCTGGAATGGGTGGGTATAAGAGGTGCCAATGAAGACTATTTGAAAGGGGGGGAATTGAGCGGCAATTATCCACGAGGAAGTTGAAAACTTTAGGAATGGGTCCCAAGTGGAGCAGATAATGCAAGAAACTGGTCAGCTGTATATATAATTTTTGAATTTTTTAACAATCATGCAGATTAAATAAGTTTCCCAATAAAAATATACAGTTTGACTTCCCTGGGTTATTTATTTCATAAAACTTATGCACTGCCTGATTGTAAAACAAAACCCCAAAGCGGTTTAGGGAAAGGTAAAGGACCCCAGGATGGTTAAGTCCAATCAAATTTGACTATGGGGTTGCTGCGCTCATCTCGCTTTCAGGCCGAGGGAGCCGGTGTTTGTCCACAGATAGCTTTCCGAGTCATGTGGCCAGCATGACTAATCTGCTTCTGGTGCAATGGGACACTGTGACGGAAACCAGAGCACACGGAAATGCTGTTTACCTTCCCGCCGCAGTGGTACCTATTTATCTACTTGTGCTGGTGTGCTTTCGAACTGCTATGTGGGAAGGAGCTGGGACAGAGCTCACCCCATCACAGGGATTTGAACCGCCGACCTTGCGTTTGGCAAGCCTGAGAGGCTGAGTGGTTTAGACCACAGCGCCACCCGCTGTGGCGGTTTACAAATAGATGAAACCATGAAATCAGGAAAAGATAGCAACCATACTTTAAAAGAGGCATAGGCAAACTCAGCCCTCCAGATGTTTTGGGACTACAGCTCCCATCATCCCTAGCTAGCAGGACCAGTGGTCAGGGAGGATGGGAGTTGTAGTCCGAAAACATCTGGAGGGCTGAGTTTGCCTACGCCTACTTTAAAACAATCAAAAGTTAAAATACTAAAACAGCTTAAAATTACCTTGGCTTTCTTATTAACCTGCTTTGCAGTTTTAGCTTCTCTTGTGGGCTGAGAGCTGGCTGTTCTGTGGTTTTGTTATCGTGGTTTGTGTGGTGTTGCATCTCCCGTAACCCCTCTGGTATCTGTACAGATGTGCAGTGGGTAATAAATGTTGCAGTTTTAAAGCCATCTATCCCCACATTTTGTGGTATCAAATTATCCCCGTAGAAGAGGCAAGCTGGACTGTGTGGGGCTGGCCATACCAGTCCCGGCTGCCTGTTTCAATCCTGCTAACCTCATCCCTTTATTCTTTTTTTTTCAAACAAGGTGATGACATGACATCTGAAGGAAGACGGCAGCTTGCACTGTTCCTGGTGAGTTCCGAGTCATTTTGCCCCTCCTCAATTGCCCTGTCGGAGTTAGGGCTTTCTGTTTATTTAGGCTTCTTGTATACAGCTTTCCATGATGAAAGACCACAAAGCTCTTCAGATCTCGAGGTCCTGTCTGCAGCATCATCCCCAGGATGCCAGGCAGTGAATGGTCCTGAGATTTATTATAATTAGTTTTTTGACATATCATTTCCAACATTCATATAATATAACTTCTTATCTTATACTTTTGACTTCCGTCAACACCTCTGATGATTTTCTGTTCTTTATCACTTATTCTGCATTTCTTAGTTTTCTCTATTACTCTTAATTATCGTTAACTAATAATTCGCCTCATAGTCTTACTTGTAATTATTTCCAATAATCCTCCTTACAAAACTTCTTGCAATCCTACTAGCATGATCTGTTCATTACTATTACTTTTCAAGTGCCGTATTTTTCGCTCTATAAGACGCACCAGACCACAAGACGCACCTAGAGGAGGAAAACAAGAAAAAAATAATTCTGAATCTCAGAAGCCAGAATAGCAAGAGGGATCTGGCTTCTGGGATGGCCTCTTGCTGTTCTGGCTTCTGGGATAGCTGCACAGCCTGCATTCGCTCCATAACACACACACACACATTTCCACTTACTTTTTAGGAGGGAAAAAGTGAGTCTTATAGAGCAAAAAATATGGTAGTTCATATATTTACTCCAGTCTTCTAAGAATCTCTGGTCCCGCAGGTTTCGAATCCTTCCTGTTAAATTTATCTAATTCTGCATAGTCCATCAATTTCGTCCTCCATTCTTCTTTCATCGGTAGTTCTTCTTGCTTCCATTTTTGTGCCAATAATATTCTTGCTGCCGTCATTGCATATAAAACCAACTTTACAATCCTGTCTATTAATATCATCTCCTACAATGCCAAGTAAAAATGCTGCTGGTTTCTTAATAAATATATATATCAACATCTTTTTCATCTCATTATATATCATTTCCCAGAGGTTTTTCACTTTTTTACATTCCCACCACATGTGATAAAAAGTTCCTTCCTTTTCTTTACATTTCCAACATTTATTACTTATTTGATACATCTTAGCTAATTTCACAGGGGTAATATACCACCTATACATCATTTTCATCACATTTTCTTTCAAAGCATTGCGTTCAATGGTCCTGAGATTTAAGCATCTCATGTTCTACCGACTTAGCCAGGGCTTTCCAAACTTGGGTCTCCAGCTGCTTTTGGACTACAACTCCCATCATCCCTAGCTTGTAGGACCAGTGTTCAGGGATGATGGGAACTGTAGTCCAAACACAACTGGAGACCCAAGTTTGGAAAGCCCTGGCAGATGTGATGGAATCCTCTTCCTCTAGGTCAGGGATTGGGGACATCACCAGATCTTACTGGACTCCCAGCTCCCAACAAACATAGTCAGCATGGCCAGTGGTCAGGGATGTTGGGAGTTGGAGTCCATCAATATATAGACCAAATGCAGCATATGGCCTCTTCCATCATTGCTGACTTGGCTTGAAATGGCCCTTTTGGCATGAAGGGGGCAAATCCTTCTTGAAGTAGGTGTGGCAGTCGCCATCAGCCCTTGCCTGGGTTCAGTGTAGGTGGAACTGGCCTCAAAGGAAAGGGCCCCAGGAAGCAGTGGTCTGTGAGCTGGTATTGTGGTCTGCCCAGCAGGCAGCCAAGCAAAACCAAAATGCTTGTTTACAAAGCTGTTGTCCTACCAACTTTACTGTATGCTTGTGAAACTGGACCACTTATAAACGCCATGTCCAACTCCTCGAGAGATTCCATCAAAGGTCTCTCTGAAAAAAATTTCACATCACTTGGGAAGACAGGCAAACTAATACCAGTGTACTAGAAGAAGCAAAGATCACCAGTGTCGAAGCAATGATTCTTCAGCATCAACTTGGTTGGACTGGTCATGTTGTTCGGATCCCTGATTATCATCTTCCAAAGCAACTACTCTATTCCGAACTTAAAAGTGGAAAGCGTAATGCTGGTGGTCAACAAAAGGCAAATCTTTAAAAATGTAGTATAAACACCGATAATTGGGAAACTCTGGCCTGCAAGTGCTCCAGTTTACCGAAGGTGTCGTGGGCTTTGAAGACGCTCGAACTCAGGACGAAAGGGAGAAACGTACTAAGAGGAAGGCACACTTGGCAAACCCTCACCTTGATCAACTCCCACCTGGAAACCAATGTCCCCACTGTGGAAGGACGTGTGGATCCAGAATTGGCCTCCACAGTCACTTACAGACTCACTGTTAAGACCGTGTTCATGGAAGACAATCTTACTCAGCCCACGAGTGATCTTCAAAAAAGTAGAAGATTGTGGTCTGCCCAGCAGGCAGCAAAAGCAGTTCTGGGGAGGAGGGAGGAGTTTGTTCTTACTTTAATATAATTTGTGCTTCCCAACACACAAACCAAAACACTACTCTCCTTCGAAATTCATTCTTCTCCAATCGTGTATGTGTGTGTGTATAAAGGGAAAGTGTGTACAAATGCACATATTAGTGAAAATAACATACAAAAATGTGTTCACAGGGGGAATTGCTTGCAAAAAAAATTATTAGGCATAATTGTATGCAAAACCCTGTTGATTAGGAGAAAGAAAATTTTTGTGGAAACTTTTAAAAGAATAAAACAAAATTGCAAACTGTGCAGAAACATTGTGAACTAAAGACAGGAGAAAGGAGAAATTTGCCCACCCCTAGTTTCACCTCTGACCAGTTTGGGGGGGTGTGGAGAGCAGCAGAGATACTTTATCACAAAGCTCAGCATCTTTTCCTGTACATTCTGCCCTCAGATTGTCTCCTTCCATTCCTCTCCCCGTGTCCTCACAATTGGTTACTGATTCTCCGGCAAAACTAGAGGATTACTGCTTCCGTTGCCCGAGTTTCCATGTTTGTTTCCCCACTGCCTTCCTCATCCTGTCATTGGAAATCCATTTTAACCTTGTTTTCTCTCCTTCTCACTCCACAGGCCCGGAAGCACCTCCAAAATTTTGAAGCAACGCACTGCACACCGCTCCCTCCCCAGGAATTCCACCTCCCTTGGAGCTTATAGCACCTCCATCACCCCTGCGCCAGTCAAGGCCTCCTGTATTGATACCTGACCACCCAACGTAGTGCATCTGCTTTTCTTGTGTGTGTGCGTGTGTGAGTGAGTCTGACCATCTCTGCTACCCTCCTACTGCAAGCTGTAAATCTGCTTCCTCTCCCCTGTAATATTTATCCTCCAACACCCTCCTTCGCCCAGAAAATAAAACCACACACAGTTGTAGAGGTTCACAATAAAGATGGTATTTTTTTATACTTACCGAGTCTTTTCCTGGCCCATGTAACTTGGGAAAGGTGGGTGGTGAGTAGGGGGTCTGCCAGCCTTACTGTATGCTTGTGAAACATGGACCACTTATAAACGCCCTCTCTCCTCATAAGATTCCATTAACGGTGTCTCCGAAAAAGAATTCACATCACTTGCGAAGACAGGCGAACTAATGCCAGTGTATACTGGAAGAAGCAAAGATCACCAATGTCGAAGCAATGATTCTTCAACATCAACTTGGTTGGACTGGTCATGTTGTGTGGATGCCTGATGATCGTCTTCCAAAGCAACTACAGTGGTGCCCCGCAAGACGAATGCCTCGCAAGACGGAAAACTCGCTAGACGAAAGAGTTTTCCGTTTTGGAGGTGCTTCGCAAAACGAATTTCCTATGGGCTTGCTTCGCAAGACGACAATGTCTTGCGAGTTCCTGCTGTTTTTTTTCCCTTCCCCCCCCTTTTTCTAAGCCGCTTATCAGCTGATCCGATCAGCAGATAAGCCGCTAATAGCACTAATCCGCTAATCCTTCAATGGGCTTGCTTCGCAAGACGAAAAAACCGTTAGACGAAGAGAATCACAGAACGGATTCTTTTCGTCTTGCGAGGCACCACTGTACTCTATTCCAAACTAAAAAATGGAAAGCGTAATGCTGGTAGTCAACAAAATAAAGACTCTCTCAAGGCAAATATTAAAAAGGTAGTATAAACACTGACAACTGGGAAACACTGAGCTGCAAGCGCTCTAATTGGAGAACAGCCTTTACCAAAGTTGCTGTGGGCTTTGAAGACGCTTAAACTTGGGATGAAAGGGAGAAATGTGCTAAGAGGAAGGCACGCTTGGCAAATCCACACCGTGATCAACTCCTGCCCGGAAACCTGTGTCTCCACTGTGGAAGGATGTGTGGATCCAGAATTGGCCTCCACAGTCACTTACGGACTCACAAGTGATTGCCAAAGAAGCAGAAGAACAAACTACCTAAGGCAGTTCTCTGGAGAAGGAGGGAAGAGATGATTCTTTTTAACACTGGCATTAAGTGGGGCATCTTGTAGCTATTTTCTTACCTTCCTCCTCAAACCAGCTTAGCAGGGCTGAGGTTGAAGATGGGGGAAGCTCCTCTGACCAGGTGGCCACCAACTTGAGTGCTTTTAAGACACATTTAGGTAAACGAGGAAAAGGTTGCTGACCGTTACCAGCCACGAATTATGGGTTCTGTTGGTTTAAAATAGTATTTATATGCACCACCCTCTTGCAAAATACCAGGGCAGTGCACAGCGATATGGTAGGCATCTGTCTGTCTTAAAAGACAGGGGATTGCGCCTTTGGGGATGAAGTCAAACCAATGGGGAATCGCAGCGCCTGCTGTGGCTGCAGAGACTGGTAAATCGTAAGAGCTGCCTCCTGCCTTGTTTTTGCTGTCTTAGCAGCACCAACTTGACCTTACTGGGGCGCCAGCCTGGACCATTGGTATGGAGGCCCTGCTGGTCTCTGCCCACTGGTGGGGGCTGCCCTCAGGGGTCTCCTAGGCTCCTTTCCCCCCTTGATGGCCTTTGATTCCCAGTTCAGATATCAGGTGAGCTTGATTTGATTCCCACCCGCCTTGTTCCTGATGTAGAAACTGCTGCTTGCCTTCTATCACTGTGCCATTGAGAGCGTGCTCACTTATGGCTTATGTGTGTGGTACGGAAGCTGTACTACCCGGGACAGGATGGGGTTGTGCAGGGTTGTTAAGGCAGCAGAAAGCATTGTTGGCTGCCCACTCTCCACCTTAGAGCAGATTTATGCCACAAGGTGCCATAGGAAGGCACTGGACATAGTAAAAGATCCATCGCCTCCTGGTCACTGTCTCTTCGAGCTCTTGCCGTCGGGACGGAGATACAGGACGATGAAGACAAGAACAAGCCGTCTTAAGAACAGCTTCTTCTCCAGAGCGATCTCGGCCCTGAATGGGAAGCCCAGACTTTGAAAGTCATCTAATCTCCCTTGCTGTATTATACTGTATTGTTTAATTAGTGTTTTTATGGAGCAGTTAAGTAATTTCGTTGTCCCCGAAGGGGGCAATGACAATAAAGATATTATTATTATTATTATTATTAGATATTCACTCACCCATTGTTCCCTGGCAGGGTGCAAATATCATTATTTGGGTTTGCCTCAGGCGCCAAAATGTCTTGGGCCAGCTCTGGCAGCAAGTGAGGCAGAGATACCCCTGGCCAGGCTTCGGCCCGAGAGAACGGACACAGGCTATGAACTCACCCGCTGCACCAATTCTGCTTCAGTGCTTCCTTTAGTTCCCAGAAAGTGGGTTTTCTCTTCCAACATCCCAAAGCTCAGCAAAATGAAAATGAAAAACGGGACTAATACAATTCTAGGCTACGCCAACAGAAGTAAAAGAGTGTTGAGGTCGAAGGATATAACAGTACCACCAAACATGACTAGAGAAGCAGCGTTAGGTGGGCCAATGTGTGCATAGCTTAATGCCCTTGTTACAGCTCTCTGTGGTTCCGCACTGCTCAAAACGGTGATTCGGCATAAAATCCAGTTTATGCAAGGTCAGCAAATGCTCCTGAAAGACTGCACAGCAGAATAGGTACCACTTCCAGGGCACACAGCTGCAGCCGCTTGGAGCATCTCTTAAGTGCTGAAACAAACAATATTGCACTGTTCACGATGGCAGTCCCCCTCCTGGGTCCTATATGTTCTTGTAAAACCTAGAATATGGCAACAGCAAAAAAGTTTGGCTTCATTCATTGGCACTTTTAACGTCTCTCTTTTTAGACCCTCATTCCGCTTGCAAGTTTGCAGGTGCCCTTGTTGCAGAAAAGCAGAGTTAGGCAAAAACAGGCCAGTTTAGTAGCCGCAGGATGCTAACAACTTTTTTTGAAAGGGGTGGGCAGGGATCCCGGAAAGTAACATTCCATACTGCGCCATTTTGTTGCATCTCCCACAAGTCATATAATGAAACTGTTCATTTGCTCCCTGTTAACGGTGTCCTCATTTTGCTGCTTGGCCATCTTTGTACTATACGTTCAAGGCACTATGATACCACTTTTATCAGTCATGGCTTTACCATCCTGGGAATTGTAGTTTGTTAAAGGTGCAGAGCCAACAGTGTGGTGCGGCAGCTAAAAAAGCCAATGCAATTCTGGGCTGCATCAATAGGAGTATAGCATCTAGATCAAGGGAAGTAATAGTGCCACTGTATTCTGCTCTGGTCAGACCTCACCTGGAGTACTGTGTCCAGTTCTGGGCACCACAGTTCAAGAAGGACACTGACAAACTGGAACGTGTCCAGAGGAGGGCAACCAAAATGGTCAAAGGCCTGGAAACGATGCCTTATGAGGTACAGCTAAGGGAGCTGGGCATGTTTAGCCTGGAGAAGAGGAGGTTAAGGGGTGATATGATAGCCATGTTCAAATATATAAAAGGATGTCATATAGAGGAGGGAGAAAGGTTGTTTTCTGCTGCTCCAGAGATGCGGACACGGAGCAATGGATCCAAACTACAAGAAAGAAGATTCCACCTAAACATTAGGAAGAACTTCCTGACAGTAAGAGCTGTTTGACAGTGGAATTTGCTGCCAAGGAGTGTGGTGGAGTCTCCTACTTTGGAGGTCTTTAAGCAGAGGCTTGACAACCATATGTCAGGAGTGCTCTGATGGTGTTTCCTGCTTGGCAGGGGGTTGGACTCGATGGCCCTTGTGGTCTCTTCCAACTCTATGATTCTATGAGTTCTTGGGAGGGGGCTATCTATTCCCCTCGGAGCTACAATTCCCAGAGTTCCCTAGGAAGAGGGATTGGTTGCTAAAGCACTCTGGGAATCGTAGCTCTGGGAGGAGGAATAGGGGTTTTCTAACAACCCTCAGCACCCATAACAAACTACAGTTCCCAAGATTCTTTTGGGAGGGGAGCCATGACTATAAAAAGCAGCAGCATAATACTTTACATGTATAGTGGAGGTGTGGCCTCTGTTTGCTAAAAGGGTCTGCCCAAGTGGTAAAATGAGCTGAATTTTAAACTGCTGGTTTTATGAGGGCCCATCTTCAGATGGTAGCATCTATTACAGACCCTCTAAGTGTTCCTATTTTTCCAGGAATGTCCCTGATTTATAGAAGCCATCCTGGTTTCTGATTTGATCCTGGAATGTCCTGCTTTTCCTTAGGATGTCCCTATTTTCATTGCAGAAATGTTGGAGGGTGTGGAGTCATCTGACCCCTGAGCCTTCTAAATCCTGTAGAGGGAAGTTTGTTTAATGTTTTATTATGTTTTTGTATATGTTGGAAGCTGCCCAGAGTGGCTGGGGCAATCCAGTTAAGATGTGTGGGATATAAATAGTACAATTCTAATTATGGAATGGGACGTCTCTTACTCTCTTCAGAGAAACGTCGGAGGGTATGCTATCATTTCAAAACGTGGTAAATGTTGTACAGTGGTACCTTTGGATGCGAACGGGATCCGTTCCGGAGCCTCGTTCGCATCCTGAAGCGAACGTAACACGCGACTGCATGTCTGTGTGTGCACAGGTCACGTTTTGCCGCTTCTGCACATTCGCGTGATGTCAGTTTGAGCGTCTGTGCATGCGCAAGCGGCTAAACCCAGAAGTAACACGCTCCGTTACTTCCGGGGCACCGCGGAGTGCAACCCGAAAATATTCATCCCGAAGCCACTTCAAGCCGAGGTATGACTGTACTGTGGAATTTGGTGGCATCTCCTCAATTCCTTCACCAGTGTTGTTTTCCAGAAGCCCTCAGAGATGAGGAAAAAGGTAAAGGGACCCCTGACCATTAGGTCCAGTTGTGGCCGACTCTGGGATTGCGGCGCTCATCTCGCTTTACTGGCCGAGGGAGCCGGCGTACAGCTTCCGGGTCATGTGGCCAGCATGACTAAGCTGCTTCTGGCGAACCAGAGCAGCCCATGGAAACGCCGTTTACCTTCCTGCCGGAGCGGTACCTATTTATCTACTTGCACTTTGACGTGCTTTCGAACTGCTGGGTGGGCAGGAGCAGGGACCGAACAACGGGAGCTGACCCCGTTGCGGGGATTCGAACCACCGACCTTGTGATCAGCAAGTCCTAGGCTCTGTGGTTTAACCCACAGCGCCACCCGCGAGGAAGACGGGCATAAATAGAAATAATCCTAACTGACTGTAAGTCAGCCTTCCAGGCTCTCATTCTCCTCTCCCGCAAAGTCCCACATCTAGTTATACTGTGTCTGCCGGGAGGCGATTAAAATGTAGCTCTTTTCCGTTTGACTTTTCTTAGAAAAGCCCAAGACACCACCACATGGAGAGATAACATTTCTCAGTGAATAATGCTTTCCTGTTCTGCACAGTTCACCCTCTCACTTCAGGAATTATCATTGTTATGAAATAAATGGCAGAACACTGAACAATATGGAATTTTGTTGGCTGAGGATATTGATAGGATTATTCGTCCTGAGCAAAGAGCACGGTAATAGATCTGTCTGTGAGGATCAAGAAGGAGGAGGACGGGTGGTGGTTGGGAGAAGATGTCGTTGGGCCCTGAATGAATGCTTGCTTCTCAAACACGGGTGTAATTGGCAGAATTATTTTATTTATCTATAGGATTTTTTTCAAATTTTTTTGGTAAGTGAAAGGTTCGGCATGGGAAAACAGAGAACAGGACACGGATCTGTGTGGTTAAATAATGGAAAGTGGCCCCTGTGTTGATGATTGTGAATAAAACGCTCGAAGAATCCTAGCATGGAGGGGTCTGCTGTTGCCAAGTCAGAAAGTGACTGAGAGGAAGGGCAGGGCAGGAATGCGAGGCTTTTGGGAATTATAGGGACAGAACTTTTCTGCTGCTCCAGAGAAGCGGACACGGAGCAATGGATCCAAACTACAAGAAAGAAGATTCCACCTAAACATTAGGAAGAACTTCCTGACAGTAAGAGCTGTTCGACAGTGGAATTTGCTGCCAAGGAGTGTGGTGGAGTCTCCTTTTTTGGAGGTCTTTAAGCAGAGGCTTGACAACCATATGTCAGGAGTGCTCTGATGGTGTTTCCTGCTTGGCAGGGGGTTGGACTCGATGGCCCTTGTGGTCTCTTCCAACTCTATGATTCTATGATTCTATGATTCTATGATTCTATGATTCTAACTACCTAAATTTATTCATGTATGTGACTATAGCGGCAAGAATGTTACTTGCCCAAAATCTCAAAGAAGTCATCCCAGCGAAAGAAGAACGGATACAAAAACTTACGGAATATTCAGAAATGACGAAACTCACCGGAAAAACTTTTTAATAAAAGAATGGAAATGGTTTATTGAATATTTACAAATAAACAGATGAGAACATTGGCAGGGTTATTGTAATAACCTGCAATTTTATAAGAGTATACAGTGTTACCTCGGGTTACGAACTTAATTTGTTCTGGAGGTCCGTTCTTAACCTGAAACTGTTCTTTCCCTGAAGCACCACTTTAGCTAATGGGGGTCTCCCGCTGCCGCCGCGCCACCACCATGCAATTTCTGTTCTCATCCTGAAGCAAAGTTCTTAACCCGAGGTACTATCTCTGGGTTAGGGGAGTCTGTAACCTGAAGCATCTGTAACCTGAAGCATCTGTAACCTGAGGTACCACTGTATATTTAAAGTAGATGGATAAATGAATAAGTTAAGTAAATTTAGAATATGCATAAAATATAATATAAAATAAAGGAACCGCAGAAAGAGGGGGGAAGGAAGTCGAGTTTTGAAATGTTAAAATGATTGTAAAAATATTGAAATGTATAAAATAGAAAATCATAAAGGAAGGAATAAAGGAATACGAGGCTTAAATAAACCAGACAACAGAATCTCCAAAGCAAAGAATGAATCAAGAGGGCACAGAGTCACATCTCAATGGCAGGACATCTGCCTCGCATGCAGAACTTTCCGGTTTCAATTCCAGGACTCTCTAGGTAGGTCTGGAAAATATTCCTGTGTGAAATCCCAGAGAGATGCTGCCAGCCAGTGTAGACATTGCTAAGCCAGATAGACCATTGCCCTGTCTCAGTATAAGGTAGCTTCCCTCATTCCTTTGTGGGGGGCCTTACAAGTGTGGGGTGAGGAGGGATGGGGCTTGGGCAGAGGAGGCGTTAACACTTTCGTTTCTCATCTCCATCAGCTTTCGTCCCCGAGAGAATCATCCGCGCTTCTGGGGAGCAGGCCACGCTTCCCTGCGAGTCCGTGAGCCCCTGGACCCGTTGGTTTTGGCTCCCTCTGAGTTCCAGGTGTGCTGAAGTCCAAAGCGGTTACGTGGAAATAACCTGGAGCCTTACTGGAAATGAGGTGGCTCCTGTTCGGTTCAACCAGCGGCTGGCAAACCAGACATCAGGATCCCTGGTCCTCTGGAATCTGGTCATGAGCGATTCAGGCACCTACGTCTGCCGTTCGCCCGACGGCTCAGAGACTCGAACCATGCTGGACGTGACCGCAGGTATGTTTCTCAAATAATAGCAAGAGTTCGCCTTCTCTCTATTGTTGTTGTTTAGACATTTAGTCATGTCCGACTCTTCGTGACCCCCTGGACCAGAGCACGCCAGGCACTCCTGTCTTCCACTGCCTCCTGCAGTTTGGTCAGACTCATGCTGGTAGCTTCGAGAACACTGTCCAACCATCTCGTCGTCCATCTTTCCCAACATCAGGGTCTTTTCCAGGGAGTCTTCTCTTCTCATGAGGTGGCCAAAGTATTGGAGCCTCAGCTTCAGGATCTGTCACTATTAATATACTTCTTCTTAATTGTATTTCAGTTCAACAATTACTTTGATAAAATGCATATTTTGTTATGTGTAAATGACTTTAGATACCTATTAGGTCCATAAATTACCATATAGCATATATTCAACATAAAAAACAGCGACAATTTGTTGCTGACAAAGGACAGCAGGACATATAAAGGGCCCCATTGCCTTCAGTAGCTCAGGGCCTCATCAGACCTCAATCCGGCCCTGAATAGAAGACTGGCCACTGTAACACAGAAGACAAGGCGACCTTGTTCTTGGCTTGCGACAGAATTACAGAATTGGAGTGTCACATATCCAACATACAACATAGAAACAAGATTCCAGAGTATCTCCTGGTCTTCCCTCCTCCCCTTTGTGGGTCCTACCGTCAATCATTTCCTCCTGCATCTTTTATAATAATCCAAATCTTTTACTTCTCCATTGTATCCAAAAATTCACCATTAAATTACAAGTGTTGTTCCAATCCTAGTAACGATTTTAATGGCTTACAATGGTTTTTAAGGTAAGTGTCAGGGGTTTAGGAGCAGAAGCACGGGCAAGGGAGGAAACAGAGAGCGAAGGGGAGGAGGCAGAAGAAAAGATGAGTGACGACGACGACCCGAGATCTCCTAGTCTTTCCAGTGAATCAGAGGATTCACAGAAAGGAGCACCAGTGGCGAGGGCAAGGGGGGAGTCTAGGGGGGCACCCCAGGAAGACAGAGCCAGAGAGGACTCAGGGGGGAGCAGCTGGAAATCGGGACCAGCGTCACCGCCAGGAAGCAGGGAAGAGGAAGGGAGCCAGGGGGGAAGCGCTGGCAGCTCACCACAGGAGGGAGGACATGAGTCAGGAGTGGCCACACCTCCACAGGAGGGAGGACATGAGTCGGGGATGGCCACACCTCCATCGGGGAGCGAAGAAACGGTTGAGAGGAAAGTGGAAGGTTGGGCGCGCGCGCCAAGTTCAAATGCAGAGGAAGGCGGCGCAGTAAGCAGCCCCGAAAGAGAGCCAGGTCCTAAAGCCCGGCGCAAGGAGGCAGGAGGGTCTGGGTCAGCGTCAGAAGAATCCCGGAAGGAAGAAGCCCCGGGGGGTAGAGGGACCCAGAGGAGGACAGTCAGGAGGAAAAGGTGGAGCAAGGCTAGGATATTAAGTTGGTGCACACAGGGCGGAGACTCAGACGGAGCTTCGCCGACCTAGCTACTAGGCGTAGAGTTGCGCGCAGCAGCGTGAGAATGGAAACTGTAATTCAATAAAGACTTTTACTTAATGACCGCTGGCTAGCGTGATCCTCTGTGAGCTAGGATCTTCAAGCAGCTCTGACAGTAAGCTCCGTCTCTGCTTGTGGGCATCTACAGCCTCGAGGAGGGGAGAGACACAGGTGCCTACTAGCAAGCTCACGAACGGCAGACGACATGACGGCTGAGCAGCAGATAGAGGAACTCAGAAACGCGGTGGCACAACTGAACGCCGAGGCTCTAGCATCCAGGAAGAGGGAGGAGGAAGCAGCCGCAGCCTGCAGGGATCTCCAGGTCAGGTTAGACGTGCTGACAAAGCAGACACCCCGGCAGGAGGGCATTGGGTTGGCGAGACGGACAGGCGGGCTGGTCTCTCACTTCGATGGGAACCTGCAACAGTATCCCAACTTTAGAGCCGACGTACTGTGCGCACTGCAACTGCTGCATAAAGACTTTAGAGATGAACAAGAGAGAGTGGGGTTCATCATGTCCCATCTGCATGGGGATGCGAGAGCATGGCTACGCAATTTATGGAGAGATAAGGATCCGGCGCTACAGAATGCAGATGCCTTTATTAAAGCAATGGATGGGTGTTTTTTATCAAGTATTGACGTGGATCTTGCACGGAAGGAGGTGCATGGGCTGAGACAAGGGAGGGCCAGCGTCAGGCAGTACCATGCCCGCTTTTTCGCCTTGGTCAGTGCCCTGGAATGGGACAGAGATTCGGCTCCTGTAAGAGACCTCTTTTGGGAGGGGCTGCATAACTCGATTAAAGATGAGATCGCCAGGGGGGAGAGACCCCGAACCACCCAGGAGGTCGTTCAGAGGGCACTGGCAGTGGGGGTGAGGCTGGAAGGACGTCCGTGGAACAGGGACGAAGGGCGTGGAGGGCGCGAACCAGCCGGGGGCCCCTCCTTCTTTCCCAGGGAAGCAGCGCGGGCGCAATCCACGCCTCCGCCAGGAGGAGGAGCCGAACCTATGGAGGTGGGAGGTGCAAGGGCTCAGTCAGCAACCAGAGCCCTAGCACCAGCAGCAGTGAAAGCGAAGCCTCCTAGAGGGAACAGGAAGTGTTACGTCTGTGAGGAGCCAGGGCATATGGCGAAAGAGTGTCCCCAGAGGCCCCACAAGCTCACTGCAGCCTCAGCAATGGTGACTGCAGCAACACAGCAAGGAGGACCACAGCAGGGAAACGAGGCTGTCTGGCTGGAGGAAGAGGCACTGGGGCCCAGCCAGACGTGTTAGTGACGCAGTCCCCAGCGATTTTACAGCCCGTGAACCCCCTCCCGCCCAAACCAGTAGTGAGGCTCACAGCGTCTCTCCAACTGCCCAATGGAATCACCATGGACGTGCCAATCACCATTGACTCAGGCAGCAATGCGGACTTTATAGGGCAGGACTTTGTCGACAGGCACGCTGTGCAGTTGCTGCCGGCCACACTGCCCCTGCAGGTTGTCACGGTGGATGGCAGGGAGCTGCTCGGGGGGCAAGTGGTGAAGCAGACGCCACCAATGGTGATGCGACTTGGGAATCACAGAGAAATCATCAGCTTCAACGTCACTCGACTATCTGACACGCCCATTGTATTGGGCATGAGTTGGCTGGACAAGCACAGCCCAGCGATGGCTTGGTACCAGAGGCAGCTGACCTTCAGCTCTTCCTTTTGTGCTGAACACTGCATCGTGCCCAGGCAGGAAGGAGAGGAAGAGGAGTCACAGCTGCTGCTAGGCACGCTGCAAGCGATTCCACACAAGTACGCTGAATTTTTGGAAGTTTTCTGCGAGAAGGAGGCAGACAGGCTACCCCCTCACAGACCATATGACTGCAAAATTGACCTGCTGCCGGGGGCGGCGCTGCCTAAAGGGAAACTGTATTCCATGTCAGAGGACGAACTGCAGGAACTCAAAGAGTTCATTGACCATAATTTGCAACGCGGCTTCATCCGGGAGTCCAGGGCAGTGGGGGGCAGTCCCGTATTCTTTGTTAAGAAGCGGGACACGCCCCAGAAAAGACTGGTAGTGGATTACAGGATTTTGAACAGTCTGACTAGGCCATCGGACTTCCCCATGCCCCGTATTGACGACCTCCTCGCAAAGGTACGGAAGGGCAGAGTGTTCACCAAGTTGGACCTGCGGGGGGCGTACAACCTCATTCGCATGCGGGAAGGAGATGAGTGGAAGACAGCCATGTTCACGCCACTGGGGACCTACGAATATAGAGTTATGCCTTTTGGATTGCAAAATGGCTCCCACGTTTTTCAAGCGTTTATGCATCACGTGTTGGCGGGACTTCTCTACAAGACGTGCGTCTGTTTCTTAGATGACATCCTGATCTTTTCGGAGTCGCAGCAGGAGCATGACGGACACGTCAAGGAAGTGCTGAGCAGGCTAAAGCAACATAGGCTCTACGCCAAGCTGGAGAAGTGCCAATTTGACGTGCCGGAGGTGGATTTTCTGGGCTACAAGCTGTCTGACAAGGGGCTCGCCATGGACAGCGCCAAGGTTCGAGCGGTGTTGGATTGGAAGAGTCCGCGCAACCGGAAGGAGGTCCAACGGTTTGTCGGCTTTGCGAACTTCTATCGCAAGTTTATCAAGGGCTTCGCGATGCAGACAGCGGCCATCACTGACACGCTTAGCTCCAAGAAGAAGAAGTTCGTTTGGACAGCGCAGGCGGAGCAGTCCTTTCAGGCACTCAAGCGTCTCTTCGCGTCGGAAGAGCAGCTGCTTCATGTCAACCCCAGCAAGCCGATGAGGGTGGAGACAGACGCCTCGGACAGAGCCGTGGGGGCGGTCCTGTTGCAGAAAGACCCGCAGGGGGTGTGGCGACCGGGAGCGTTTTACTCCAGGAAGCTCAGCAAGTCCGAACAGAACTACACCATCTGGGACAGGGAGTTGCTGGCCATTCACGCAGCGTTCAAGGCGTGGAGGCACTTTCTGATCGGCGCCAAGCACACGGTGCAGGTTTGCACGGACCACAAGAATCTAGAGCACTGGCGCACGGCACAGTTCCTGAACCAGAGGCAGATACGTTGGGCTGAGTTCTTTGCAAACTTCGACTTCCGAATAGAGTATGTCCCGGGGGACACCAACATCATGGCAGACGCTCTCTCCCGTAAGCCACAGTATCTGGAGGACGCAACGCCAGCGGCCGCCATGCACATCTTCGCACCAGCAGTGTGGGCGTGCGCCGCGGCGACCGTGGACCTAGAGGCGGTGCGACGGGCGTTGCAGGAGGACTCCTTCGCACAAGCAAAGATGGCAGAGGTGCAAAGGGGCAAGGCAGCGGCCGACGGTTTCCGGCTACGAGATGGATTGCTCATCCGAAAAGGGGCCATCTACGTGCCGGGAGACGAACTTCGAGCCAAGGTGCTGCAGCAGCTGCACGACGCGCCCACGGCCGGGCACTTTGGCAAGGAGAAGACGGTGGAATTAGTAGCCAGGGATTTCTGGTGGCCTGGAATGAGAGGGGAGGTCGCAGACTACGTGGCGAGGTGCGACACCTGCCAGAGGGCCAAACCAGTGCACAAACCGCCGGCCGGACTGTTGGAACCGCTGCAAACTCCGGTCGAACCTTGGGAAAGGGTGGCTCTGGACTTTGTCACGGATCTGCCCAGCTCAAGGGGCAAGACGGCAGTGCTGGTGGTGGTGGACCTGTTTTCCAAGATGGCGCATTTCATTCCGTGTGCGAAGGTGGTCACGGCGGAGCAAACCGCCAAACTGTTCATAGACCACGTGTTCAAGGTTCATGGTCTGCCACGGTCTATTCTGTCCGACCGGGGGCGGCAGTTCATCTCGAATTTCTGGCAGAAGCTGATGGGCTTCCTGAACGTCAAGATCAACCTGGCGTCGGCGAGACACCCGCAGACCAACGGGCAAGCGGAGCGGGTCAATGCCATCATGCAGCAGTACCTGAGATGTTATGCAAATCAACAGCCTGCGACGTGGGTGGATTACCTACCGCTTGCCGAGTTCGCCTACAACAACACGAAGCACGTGTCCACGGGGGTCACGCCGTTCTTCGCCAACAACGGGAGGCACCCCAGAACCTTCCCGGGACTGGAAAGAATGGGGGAGGGGGAGCCGCAGACAGCAGATGCGTTCGCGTCGGAGCTGCAGGAGGTCCACGATCAGCTGAGGCGCCACCTGGAGCTGGCCAAGCACGCATACAAGGTACAAGCAGACAAGCACAGAAGGGTTGGAGAAGAGCTCCACGTGGGAGACTGGGTTTGGTTAGCAGCCCACGCAGTGCCGGCCAGGTCGTTGGCCAAGAAGAAGCTAGGGCATAAGCAACTGGGGCCCTACCAAGTCGAAGAGCAGGTCAACCCGGTAGCTTTCAGACTGGCACTTCCGGAGGGTTCCAGAATGCATCCGGTATTCCACAGATCGGTGCTCACTCCCTACAAGGCACCGCACAGGTTCCAGGAACCCGGAACAGCGCCGAGTCCGGTCAGAGACAGAACAGGGCACGCGGAAGTGGCACAGAAGGAGCGCATCAACGAAGTCACTGAGATTTTGGACTCCAGATGGGGGGAAGAGGGGGTAGAATACTTTCTCGCCAAGGAGGGCACCCCGGCCAGTGCGAACAGCTGGGTGCCGGGCTACGCCTTGGACGAACCTCTCCTCAAAGACGAGTTTCATGCCCTCTTTCCCCATAGACCTATGCCAGCAGAATATTTCGACGACTGGCTTTTCACGCCCACACTTTCGGCCAGCACTTTCCGGGGGTTCGACTCGGACGAGGACCCGACACAAGACGTCCGTTCCCCAGAGGGGTCACCCTCGGGATCTGCATCAGAACCCTCGTATTGGTGGGACGATAGGCCAGAGGAGCAGTGGCGCAGACGGTGGCTGGAAGGCCCAGGACGAGCAACACCGACAGGAGGAAGTGAGGGAGAGACGGACATGGACGTTTTCGGGGACGACCCTGGTTTCGAGCACGGCGGCACAGAGATGGAAGCGGAGGTGACTGTCGTCGACGAGAGCGGGGAGGAAGACCCGGGAGACTTCAGATGGAGGCCTGCCACGGGAAGCGACCGATACCCGACGTTCGTCCCTTTGCAACAGCAGCCCCCAGCTCCAGCACCGGAAGGAGGGGAGGGGGGAATGGGGGGCTTCGAGGGGGGGATGGATGTCAGGGGTTTAGGAGCAGAAGCACGGGCAAGGGAGGAAACAGAGAGCGAAGGGGAGGAGGCAGAAGAAAAGATGAGTGACGACGACGACCCGAGATCTCCTAGTCTTTCCAGTGAATCAGAGGATTCACAGAAAGGAGCACCAGTGGCGAGGGCAAGGGGGGAGTCTAGGGGGGCACCCCAGGAAGACAGAGCCAGAGAGGACTCAGGGGGGAGCAGCTGGAAATCGGGACCAGCGTCACCGCCAGGAAGCAGGGAAGAGGAAGGGAGCCAGGGGGGAAGCGCTGGCAGCTCACCACAGGAGGGAGGACATGAGTCAGGAGTGGCCACACCTCCACAGGAGGGAGGACATGAGTCGGGGATGGCCACACCTCCATCGGGGAGCGAAGAAACGGTTGAGAGGAAAGTGGAAGGTTGGGCGCGCGCGCCAAGTTCAAATGCAGAGGAAGGCGGCGCAGTAAGCAGCCCCGAAAGAGAGCCAGGTCCTAAAGCCCGGCGCAAGGAGGCAGGAGGGTCTGGGTCAGCGTCAGAAGAATCCCGGAAGGAAGAAGCCCCGGGGGGTAGAGGGACCCAGAGGAGGACAGTCAGGAGGAAAAGGTGGAGCAAGGCTAGGATATTAAGTTGGTGCACACAGGGCGGAGACTCAGACGGAGCTTCGCCGACCTAGCTACTAGGCGTAGAGTTGCGCGCAGCAGCGTGAGAATGGAAACTGTAATTCAATAAAGACTTTTACTTAATGACCGCTGGCTAGCGTGATCCTCTGTGAGCTAGGATCTTCAAGCAGCTCTGACAGTAAGTTATAAATTTTCCCCGTTCCCTATTAAAATTTTGGTCTTTCTTTGATTTCTGATTTTTCCGGTCATTTTAGCCATTTCGGCATAATCCATCAACTTGATCTGCCATTCTTCTCTGGTAGGGACTTCATCTTCTTTCCATCTCTGGGGAGCTCTGCTCTTTTTATCATGGCCTTTTATCCTCTCCTCACAGCAACTGCAAGCCAAACATCTTCTTGACAGCACCCCCTCCAACTCCCAGTACTGACCCTTGCCTTGGGATGGCCAGGGCTGTGAGTCGTCATGTTCAACTCCCCACAATTCTGTTCATTTACAGCGCTATGACGCCACATTAAGAGTCGTGGCTTCCCCCCAAAGGATTCTGGGAGCTGCGGTTTGTTAAGGGCGCTGAGAGTTCTTGGGAGACCCCTGCTTCCCCTCACAGAGCTACAATTCCCAGAGTTCCTTGGGAAGAGGGATTGAGCACTCCGGTGATGAGCACCCTTAATGAGCTATCGTTTCCAAGAATCTTTGGCTGTTAAAGTTGTACCTTGGTTTACAGACTTAATCCGTTCCAGAAGTCCGTTCTTAAACCAAAGTGTTCTTAAACCAAGGCTCTGTCTCTGTTATACCCAATTGCAATTCAATGTATTCCTGTTGTGTTTTATGATTTTCCTGATATTGTAAGTGACCCGGAACTGGTCTGTGACTCTAATAAGAAAATTCATTCATTCGTTCAAGGCGCGCTTTCCCATAGCAGTGGGGGACTCAGTTTACAAATGGAACACACTCGACAGGAAGTGAAACATGTTCTTATTCCAAGGCAGAGTTCACAAACAATACACCTACTTCCGGGTTTGCAGCGTTCTTAATCCAAGTTGTTCATATACTAAGCTGTTCTTAAACCAAGGTACCGCTGTATAGCCCTTTAAAATTATAGTGTGGATTTGGCCCGTGTAGAATTGCTCCAATAGGGGCATTGTGAGTGAGGTGTGATGGCAGCTCAGAGCTGCCCTCCATTGCTACCAAAGAAGACCAGAAGCATAGGTCTACGAATGGGGGGGGGGGGGGCGCCTGACCAGAAAGTACCGTATTTTTCTGTGTATAAGACGATGCTTTTTGCTTTAAAAAAAATAGGCAAAAATTGGGGGTCGTCTTATACACGGATAGTGAATGCAGAGGGGGGACGTGCGATTAATGGCAGCAGCAAGCAGGAGATGGGCAGCAGCATCTGGGCAGGTGATTGGTGGCTGCAGCAAGGCCTGCTGGCGATTGGCTGTGGCAATTGGGCAGGCGATTGGTGACTGCGGCAAGTGGGCGGGTGGGCTGTTGGTGGCGGTGAGCGGGCAGACAATTGGAGGCAGTGGCGAGGTGTGCGATCGGCAGTGGCGGGCAGGCAGGTGAGCGATTGGAGAAAGTGACCTCCCCCACCCCACCCCCCAAAAGCTAAACAACTTATATTCTTAATTTGGGGTTAAAAAAAAGAGGTTGACTTATACATGGGGGGCGTCTTATACACGGGAAAATACGGTACTTTGCTGAGGACCTCTTTGAACCTGGAGCTCGGCCTGCTAATTCATCCCTTTTCCTCTTCTCTTCCCAGGCTGCCACAACAACGTCTTTGTCTCCTTCTGGTGGCTCAACGCCTCCTCTTTGATGCTCAGCTGCCGTCACTGCCGCTCGTCAGGCAACTTCAAGGCAAAGTCTTTTCGCTGGATGCTGAACTCAAAACCGCTGGGCAACGGGCACCGGTTCGAGAAGACCAATTATGGGTCCCTTGTCCAATTACTGTCCACCCGGCGGAGGGCTTGGGGGCGCTGGGAATGCCACTCTCTTGCCAATCACACTTGGGTCTCTGAAATTTGCTTGGAGCCACCCGTCGAAGAGAAGGGCGCAGGTGAATTTGAAATACTCTGTGCGGTTGTCCAACTTACATCCAGCCTCTGCGTTAAAGCAAGTATGGAAAACCTGTGGTCCTCCAGATGTTCTTTGACTATAGCTCCTATCCTCCCTGGTGCTGGCTGGGGTTGATGGGAATTAGAGTCCAAAAACATCTGGAAGGCCACAGGTTCCCCATCCTGGCTCTGAAAAGGAAGACTGCAGCTACTATAGCTTTTTCCATCTCAGTGCCAAAGGGATGGAAGAAATCCCACCTAGTGCAATGCTATTTATTTCATTTGGTTTGATAAGATTCATATGCCACTTAATCAACAGGAACCTCTAAGCATTTTGTGTATAAAATAATACCTACCTAGCAAGTGTCGTGGTAAAAGCAAGACATCCCGTTTTCATGTAAGAGCACGGTGGCCATTCTGGGCGCTGCAACCCCACACAATTTCATGCTGCAATCTTGCTCCAGAAAAAGCACTTTTGTGGTGGTACGATCTTGCACAGCTTTTGGGGAGCTCCATGCGCGCCCCCCCAAAAAAGTGTGTCATTTGGGCTCCATGATCTTGTGTGTGTCATGTGTGGGAGCATGTCCAGGAAGATGCGGGTCCCACCTTTGGGACCCAATGTATTGGAGGGTATGACAGTATGAAATAACCATCTCCCTTTTTCTCACCCTACAACACCACTGTGAGTGACCTAGCTGCTCCCAGAAGTCTGTGGTCATACTGTAGTCCTCAGTGCCATCTGTGGGCCATCAAGGGAACTGCAGCGTGATGACATACTTACATTTTTGTTATATGTGTAGCGATAAGCAGTGTTAAAACAAATAAAATGGCATGCCATTTTGTCTGGGTCGGCTTGCCTAAATGAAAATGCTTTCAGTTATGAGAATTTGGACGCACAAGAGCCAGGCCTGTAGCCCTCAGAAGGATTGTCTCCTACTATCCCTTGACAAAAGTGCTATTCTCAGCATCTCAGGGCTGGTATTCCACCATGAGGGATCAATTATGTTACAGAGGTTCAGGAGTGAGGACCAACCAAAGATATTTGCCAGAGCACTTGCAGAAGGTCCCAAGTCCATAGGAGCATATGAAGCTGCCAATGCAAAGTCATACTATTGGACCATCTAGCACAGGATTGAGATTCCTGCATTGCAGGGGGTTGGACTAGATGACCCTCAGGGTCCCTTCCAACTCCACAATTCTATGATTCTATGACTGCCTACACTGGCTGGCCTTCTTGCTTCCAACGAAGGCCAACAGGCAATTTTGAGGTTAGGGTGAAAAGCGCGTTTGTTCCTCATTTCAAAACAACCTCCCAACCCTTCCCTGAAGGTTCTGCTTCTGCTGAGCTGCCTCCCTATTTGGTGTCATTTCTCTCGCCAAGTCCTGCTGCTGCCGTGACTACGGACGCTGTGCCTGCAGAAGCCGGTGGAGTGAAGGGCACCGAAATCTGGATTTGGGCCTTGCTGTTCCTTGGTCTGGCTCTGGTCCTGGCTGCTCTTGGAACAGCCGTGTGGATGTGGAAGAGGCAGCCAGCAGCCAGGTGAGTCAAAGGTATTTTCCGCGGTGAACGCAGTGCTGTCTGGTGTCTATGGAGCCTGGTAGAGCGGGAGACAGGGAGGTCAACAGTAGGTGGCGCCAAAGACAACGACAGGAGGAGCCAGCTCATTCTAGTTTAGTCCCCCTCTTCCAAGGTCAATGCTGAGACTAAGGAAGAGGAAGCTGATAGCAGTGGTGGACCTTGGAGGTCTAAAGTTTAAGCAATGTAGACTAAATTTGCTTTTGGAGCTACTCCAGGATTAAGGGCCCTGAAGCTTAAGCTTCATGAGTATCAGAGTAGATCTGCCCCTGGGGCTGATGGGAGTTGGAGTTCAGCCATAGGTTCCCTCATCCCTGCAGCAGACAGACCAGTGCTCTGACATTTTCATGCAAGACAGTTTCATATCCCTGCTCTACGTTGACACACATCTGGGCCTTCCTGTTAGTACCAGGCAGGGTTAAGATCAAAACAACCCCTTAGAGCCAGCAGATATAATGAAATGGCACTTGTATTATGATGGCATCATAGTGTGTCATTCTCAATCCCCATGACTGGTAGCCATGGATAGGGAAAAACACACTTCCTGAAGACTTAATGATCTATTCCTATACACAGGTGCAGGAGAGATGGAGAGTTTAGTTCAGAGTACCACTGTCGGCCATAAAATGTATGTAGCCCTAAGACTCCTGCAATTTTCTTTCTAGGAAGCAGAGAGGAAGGAAGGAGAGGACAGGTGAGGAATGAAGGAGAAGTTCTTCCTTTTGCCATTTAAAAAAGCTTCATCTTCCAGACTGGTCAGTGGTCAGGGGTTGGTGGGAGAGAAATAATAATAATAATAATAATAATAATAATAATAATAATAATAATAATTTCCCCAGTTTCCCCAGCCACTCTGGGCAGCTTCCAACAAAGATTAAAAGTACATTAAAATGTCACACATTAAAAACTTCCCTGAAGAGGGCTGCCTTCAGATGTCTTCTAAATGTCAGGTAGTTGTTTATCTCTTTGACATCTGGTGGGAGGGCGTTCCACAGATGCACTCCAAGAATACCATGTTGGGAGAAGGCATCTTTCCTCGTGAAATTCCCACAGCAGGGAGTTACACACATGGCCCAGAGAGATTGCCCTGATAAATGATTTCATGTTTCTTTCATCCCACTTGTCACGGCGATCCCAAGGTTGCGCTTCTGCGATAAATCCAGCCAGAGTGAAGGAGGAACTTTACCAGAGGAAGAGTCTGGATGAGGTAAATACTGGCTAGGCATTCCTGGCAGAGCTTGGGGCTAGGATATACTGTATTTTTTGCTCTATAAGACTCACTTTTTCCCTCCTAAAAAGTAAGGGGAAATGTGTGTGCGTCTTATGGAGCGAATGCAGGCTGCGCAGCTATCCCAGAAGCCAGAACAGCAAGAGGGATCGCTGCTTTCACTGGGCAGCGATCCCTCTTGCTGCTCTGGCTTCTGAGATTCAGAATATTTTATTTTCTTGTTTTCCTCCTCTGAAAACTAGGTGCGTCTTGTGGTCTGGTGTGTCTTATAGAGCGAAAAATACGGTAATTTGGGGCAGGCGCTGCACATTCAACTGCCTAAATTGCCCTTTCTCTTTTCTTGCTTCTCCTCGCAGGGACCTGCTTGCCTTCATTATGCACAACTGGAATATCCCCGAAGGAAATCCACCTCTGCTTGCACTCAAGACAGCACCACGGTGTATGCAGTCATTGTCTGACGCCGTCACTTCCGACGCCCACACTTCTAACATTGGCAGCCACAACTTCTACATCTCCTCTGCACAGTTCCTTTTGCTGCTTCCTCTCAAAGCCTCCGGAAACAGTGAACAAGAGGTTCCCACACATGACTTTTGCTCCTCAGACTCCATGTCCCTGAACGCCACCCCAGCCTCCTGCTTCCTTTAAACAGGCCTGCTTTTTGTCACCTTTTCTGCTTCCTGCCTCTCTCTCTCTGGCTGTGAGAGAGAAAAAAAGCACAACAACTTTGTTCGGATTTTCACTTTGGGGAATATGGCAACCCTATTTTAAATTACTGTATTTTTTGCACCATAACACTCACTTTTTTCTCCTAAAAACAAAAAATTTCCTTCCAGTAGCACCTTAAAGACCAACTAAGTTAGTTCTTGGTATGAGCTTTCGTGTGCATGCACACTTCTTCAGATACACATGCACACGAAAGCTCATACCAAGAACTAACTTAGTTGGTCTTTAAGGTGTTACTGGAAAGAATTTTTTTGTTTTGACTATGGCAGACCAACACGGCTACCAATCTGTAACTTCTCCTAAAAAGTAAGGGAAAATGTCTGTGCGTGTTATGGAGGGAATGCCTACAGGTGGCATGCCTACGGATTTTCCTCCTCTAAAAACTACGTGCGTGTTATGGTCGGGTGCGTGTTATAGAGCGAAAAATACGGTATATTCAAAGCGCATTCTTGCCCACCCAAAGAATTCTGGGCCTTGTAGCCTGTTAAAGCTGGGAACTGCAACTCTGTGAGGGGTAAACTACAGCTCCCAGAATTCCTTGAGGGAATGATGGTGCTTCTAAGGTGTTTTAAATGTATAGTGCAGTGATAGCGAACTTTGGCACTCCAGATGTTTTGGAACTACAACTCCCATCATCCCTGACCACTGGTCCTGTTAGCAAGGGATGATGGGAGTTGTAGTTCCAAAACATCTGGAGTGCCAAGGTTCACCACCACTGGTAGAGTGTGTGTGCACCACACACACTGTCTCTCTCTCACACACACACACACCTTTCCCATCAAATGCTTTCTCGAGATCCGCCTCTTCCTTAATCTCACAGAGTCAGGGCCAGATTTACAGGTCATAAGCACTGAAAATGTCATGGTGCAGCCCACCATGTCATTCAAAATGAAAACCATGCTAAACTGTAAAATAAACTTTTTTTAAAAAGTAAAACATTGCAACACATGACAGAATCTGATTTCCTCACATTATTTCAATTTGTATCCGTAGGTGCCCCCTGGTTTAGGTAAGAATAAGTAATAAATAAAATGAGAAGGGGGGTGGTGCGGACAGGGCAAGGGTTTGGAGAGGGCTGTAAGGACACCTAACAAAATTCGGATTTTCTCCCCCATGGTGACTACTTCAATTATTATTTTTTAAAAAGTCAAATGTCAAATTATTATTATTATTATTTCTTAAATTGTGTGTGTGTATGTGTGTGTGTTTCTGTTTTTCTGGTGTCCTGAGCATGTCCTTAGCTGTCCTGTTGGTTCATCCAGTACTATAGGAAATCAAACTAGAGTTGAAATTAACTATCACCAAACCCCCTACATCCATTTTCCTTCCATCAGCTGATAAGAAGGGATGCAAGTTCCCAGTGGTTTGTTGCTGTTTTTTAAAAAACCAACTTGCACAAAGCAGCTGCATTAAAAAATAAAAAATTGCCCCTGCAGGCAAGGAAGAAAAGGAAGAAGCAGCCTTTTGTGCAATAAACTCCAAATCGTTGCTGGACTTGGAGCAGCAGTTATTATTATTACAGTGGCACCTCGGGTTACAGACGCTTCAGGTTACAGACTCCACTAACCCAGAAATAGTACCTCAGGTTAAGAACTTTACCTCAGGATGAGAACAGAAATCGCACGGTGGCAGCAGCGGGAGGCACTATTAGCTAAAGTGGTACCTCAGGTTAAGAACAGTTTCAGGTTAAGAACGGACCTCCAGAACAAATTAAGTTCTTAACCTGAGGTACCACTGTATTACTGAGGCATCAGATCAAGGCCTGCATTTTAAAATGAGCTTTAAAAATATATTTGTAAATGTTTGTATTTCTCATGCCAGGCAGAAACCAGCTGGCTAAGTACTTTGGCAGATGTTTATCTTCCTAAACAGGGCCCCTCTGATTTATAGCAGTACTTCAGGGTTTTAAAAGGAAATTACAGGCTGGGAGCCTGACCATACAAATTACAGAATACAATCAAGCTGCAAAAACACAATTGAGAGTTGGTAAATAGTGAGATTTATTGTTTAACAGATAATACCATGTGCCTCCCATCAGATTCGAGCCACATCTTCCTAAGGTTAAAGGGCAAGAGCTAATAGAAACAGCAGCTGGCTTGAAAGGGGGGTGTAAATTTAAGGGGTTGCTTTTGGAAACTGTTTTTTACTAAGTTCCTTTCCTTCTAAAAATCTATCTTTGTTATGTATGAAATATATTGGCTTAAATGTAATTATGCAAAGGATTTAGAAAGTAAGAAATGTTAGATTCTTATGTTAGATTCTTATTTCACTGATGGTGTGTGAGAAGATGAACCCAAGATCTCTGTTTAAGATAAAATTAAAACCATTAGCCATCTGTTTTGGAGTGAATAGGGCAATAGGGCAAAGATGATCTGATAATTAAGGTGCCTGGTCGAGGCAAATGTAAGATATATGGCTACTTGTCTGCCATTTATGGATAGAAGGAAATATAGCTCTTTGTCTCCCATAAAAGGTAATAGGAAATGGGTGTATCTTTTATGATTGGTTCTAGCAAACAGCCAATAGGAATTTCAACCAGGCTGATTGGACAGAGGCAGCCAAAGGAGGAGCAAGAGGGCTGGGCTGAGGGAATATAAGTGCTGGCCATCAGGGCTGGAAGGGCAGAGCTTTGGTAACCATATACCACTGTGTCTCTCATTTATTTGTCTGACAAATAAATTATTATTTTAATTTCTCTATTGCTGCGTTGAATATTTCATTCCAGCTAAGCGTTAACCACAAGCAGGGTGCTACATTACTATTATTGCTTTCCCCCCTCAAGGGTACGCAATACTGGCCCCTCTTTTTTTGTTGTTGCTAAAATGTGTGGCACTTACTGTTAACAACTTCATGGTGAGTACCAGCACCTATAGTTCTAGGGGGGAAGCACTGATTACCATCATTATTATTACTTCTGCCGTTTTGTGCCGAGCTGGAATATTGAGAAACTGGTATTATAAAATGAAAATCAAAGGTCCTGGCAGGAAGAAACACAGATTTACTTATCACGACCAAGGTTGTCTGCACGCTCCTCTTTCCTTTGTATCCAGTGTGTGTGTGCACAGAAAATAATAGATCTACCTGATGGCCAACCCATGGAGACATTGCTATGTAGCCCCAAGTATTATTATTGTGTGATTATGAAATGATTGTATAATCTTAGAAGGTTGTGTAATTTTAGAAGGAGTGTTGCTGTGACCACCGTCATGAAGCGGCGCTTCTGAACTTGCCACTGCGCGATTCACAGGAGACAGAAATGTATTGCAGTGCGTGTGTTTTCTAATATTTTGTAATCCAAAGGAAGGCAGGAAATTTCCTTTCAAACGGCTGCTACTCATCCGCCTTCTTTGACCCCAATAGTTCACGACTGCTGACACTTCCTGCTCATACTTCTTCAGACGGTCTCCTATCAAGCTTTCCTGGTATCCTGAGCTGTTAAAACGTTTGCAGAAATTCCTAAGTTCGTTGGAAGGAATTGTTTCTGCTCGCGATCCTTGAGATGCGCAGCGGCGGCAGCAACTAGCCAACCCTCTTGGTTAAGTCGCTCTTGGGTATTTCGGCGTATACGACGGCTGGCGTCCCGTTATCCATCTTAGTCTGGCACCCTCCAGCCTCTCTGAACTCTAGAGCTGTGTATTCGATTCGATCGGCTCCCTGGATAGCATTGGGTAGGGAAAGAGAAAAGAGACACGAGAAGAAGAAGAAGAAGAGGAGGAGGAGGAGGAGTTTGGATTTGATACCCCGCTTTATCACTACCCAAAGGAGTCTCAAAGCGGCTAGCATTCTCCTTTCCCTTCCTCCCCCACAACAAACACTCTGTGAGGTGAGTGGGGCTGAGAGGCTTCAGAGAAGTGTGACTGGCCCAAGGTCACCCAGCAGCTGCATGTGGAGCAACGGGGAAGCGAACCCGGTTCACCAGATTATGAGTCTACTGCTCTTAACCACAACACTACACTGGCTCAGAGCACAAGGCAAAAATAAATAGTTTTAAGAACAGCCTGGCTAGGTCAGACCAAACACCCATCTTGTCCAGTATCCTTTTGGCCACAAGGGTCAGCCGGGTGCCAGTGGGAAGCCTGCAAGCCGAACTTTCCACATTTATTTATTTAATATCCTACCTTTCCTCTGAGATCAAGTGACATATACGTGCATCTTTCCCATCCCCAAAACAATCCTGTGAGGTAGTTTAGGCCAAAAGCGTGAGCTTGACCCAAACGGCTCAAGGTCACCCACGGAATGGTATATAAAGAAGTGTGAGATACAGCGATTAATGATAAATTAACAAGCGCTGTCAAAGTACGAAGGGGAATATGGAAGAGAAACGACTTTGAGGAAATTGGGAAGATATTTGTAGAAAGGGGTCAAACCATCTCAAGAAGTGGTTTGGGGGGGGGGGTTGGAAAGTTGGATAGTTAGGATAAATAATGGTCTCATTTTTATGCACATTTTTTATTTATATTATTATTATTACTTTGTTTATTTATTTATTTAAAATGTCACCCAGTAAGCTTCATGACTTAGTGGGGATTTGAACCCTGATCTCCTATGTCCAGTCTTTATCAAGCCTTTACCCATACCAACCCCCCAAGTCCTATAACAATAGGAACAGGCCTCCAGTTTATCCTCTGCAGGAACAGGGGAAGTTAACCAATTAGAAGTTACCTCCATGAAAATTTCACCCAATTTTGCAGCCAGCAAATGGAACTGAAAAGTTAAGTGCACATTTGGGCTTAGCCACCTGACTCAGTCCTGACTCCCATCCATGTATAATATGGGAATAATAACACTTTCCTGATAGGCCTAAGATTAAATTAAGTTATCATTGAATAAATGGGATTTAGAATGTTAAGAAAAGTGAATAAGATGGACTATAATTGGAAATTGTTTTAGTTTAATAATGATATTGGAAAGCTGTTACTTTTAATTACAAGGAAACTCAGAAGGGAGGGATTTAAGGAAGTCAACCAAGATGTTTAAAAGGTTGGATTTGTGAAGAATTAAGTTAGTTGTTATTGTTTATCTGTTTATTGTCCCCCCTTTTTTCTCTTTCTTCTTTCTTCTTTTTCTTTTTCTGTTTTTGTGTATCATCTTGCTTTGTGGTTTGTGTTATCATGGTGGAAAATCTAATAAAAATTTATTTTTTAAAAAAGAAGTTACCTCCATGTAGGTGGGGTCTTCCATTCCAGATTCTGCTTCCATTCCAGGTTCTGTTTTCTCTCTTCTCTTTGAAGATCCTTCTGGTCCGGGGATCGAAAGAAGGGCATAAGACAGGGAGAGTGAACCCACAGCCCTGGGCGTTGGACTCCCAACTCCCATCATCCTCATGCAATAATTGCCGCATCAGAAAGAGCGATAAGTAGGACAAAAGCCCTACACCTCACCATCTGGGTCCTTGCTCTCTTGCATTTCCTTCGCCTTCGTAGTCTCACTGGGGATTAAAAGAACGACAGAGAAATGCTTTCTGAGTGTTTGCTATTCAAAGTGTTCATTCGGATAATAATAATAATAAATAATAATAATAAATTTTTATTTATACCCCGCCCTCCCTAGCCAAGACCGGGCTCAGGGCGGCTAACAACCAATAATAAAAATAAGTTAATTAAAATACAATTTAAAAGATTAAGATGCAACATTAAAACATTAGGGTGCAATCTCTTCATAGGAGGAGAAAGGAAAAAGAAAGGGGGGGGGATTAAACTGATTCTAAGCCAAAGGCCAGGTGGAGCAACTCTGTCTTGCAGGCCCTGCGGAAAGAGATCAGATCCTGCAGGGCCCTGGTCTCAAGAGACAGAGCGTTCCACCAGGCCGGACCCTGTGCTGAGAAGGCCCTGGCTCTGGCTGAGGCTAATCTAACTTCCTTAGGGCCCGGGACATCTAGGGTGTTGCTATTTATGGACCTTAAGGTCCTCCGTGGGGCATACCAGGAGAGGTGGTCCCGTAGGTACGAGGGTCCTAGGCCGTGAAGGGCTTTAAAGGTCAAAACCAGCACCTTAAATCTGACCCTGTACTCCACCAGGAGCCAGTGCAGTTGGTAAAGCACTGGGTGAATATGCTCCCATGGCAGAGACCCTGTGAGGAGCCTCGCTGCAGCATTCTGCACCCGCTGGAGTTTCTGGGACAGCTTCAAGGGCAGCCCCGGGTAGAGTGAATTACAGTAGTCAAACCTGGAGGTGACCATCGCATGGCTCGCCATGGACAAGAGAAATGTGCTGTGTTTGAGTGGGTATTTTATATCACCACCACCAACACACATCTGATAAGGCACGGTAAATTGAGACTGTCCATACAACTCCAATTTTGTGGGTTGGTTGTGCATCTGTTATTTCCAGAGCCTCGTGGAATGCTAGTTCAAGATTGGCTGGTTACATTTTAGATGCTTGAGCCGAGTCATGGCTTTCAGAGCATGTGGTGACAGGGCAGAGATCCTGAGACAGTGTAAGTCCACAGCATCTGGTTGGAGACCAGGGGTTGCATCCAGGGGAGGCATTGAAATCAATAAACCTAAGTCAGCCACATCCATTGCCTTCAATGGGTATATTTTATGTAGGAGTGGCATTGGATAAGACCCCAGGTTCCAAGGAGACCAAAATTCTGGGGTGACAGAGCACATATTTATAGACTTATAAAGTTGGTCACTTAACAGAGTTGGATTTTAAAAGGTAAAGGTAAAGGACCCCTGACAGTTACGTCCAGTCGTGAATGACTCTGGGGTTGCGGTGATCATCTCGCTTTACTGGCCGGGGGAGCCGACGTTTGTCTGCAGACAGTTTTTCCAGGTCATGTGGCCAGCATGATTAAGCCACTTCTGGCAAAACCAGAGCAGCTCACGGAAATGCCGTTTACCTTCCTGCCGGAGCGGAACCTATTTATCTACTTGAACTTTGACGTGCTTTCAAACTGCTAGGTTGGCAGGAGCAGGGACCGAACAATGGGAGCTCACCCCATCGCGGGGATTCGAACCACCGACCTTCCGACTGGCAAGCCCAAGGCCCAATAGCGAGAAAAATTCCATCTCTGATGTAAGTGGACTAGGAAAAAAATTCTTGGAATTTCTGAGAATGCTTCCACTTTAGTGCTAAATTTCCATTACGTAAAAGCTAGCCATTTCAGTCCACTTGGGTCATTGCTAAAATAAAAAGATCAAACTTGGAATGTTGATTCAGAAATAAAACCCAGGATATTTGCCTATTCAGGAGTTCTTCTAAGGAATATCAAACCTCAGCATCTCTAGGTGGTGCTGTTGGTCTGATTGTAAAGGGGTAAAGGTAAAGGGACCCCTGACCATTAGGTCCAGTTGTGACCAACTCTGGGGTTGCGGCGCTCATCTCGCTTTATTGGCTGAGGGAGCTGGCATACAGCTTCCAGGTCATGTGGTCAGCAGGACTAAGCCACTTCTGGGGAACCAGAGCAGCGCACGGAAACGCCGTTTACCTTCCCGCCGGAGTGGTACCTATTTATCTACTTACACTTTGACGTGCTTTTGAACTGCTAAGTGGGCAGGAGCTGGGACTGAGCAACGGGAGCTCACCCCGCCGCAGGGATTCGAACCGGCGACCTTCTGATCAGCAAGTCCTAGGTTCTGTGGTTTAGCCCACAGCGCCACTGGTCTGATTGTATCAGAATATAAATGTATGTTACAAATTCATGGTTGCGTGGAGACATATTGAATCCTTTCAGAAACCAGTATTTTGCAGACACAAACGGATGCTTTCACAGACTGGAAACTCCAGTCTAAGCGACATACATAAAAAACCACCCCAATTTCGGTACCTGATGCTGTGTGAGCGACGATTCCTGCAGATGAGGAATACGACAACTCCCACCAAGATGAGAGCAAGGAGTCCAGCCACGCAGCCCCCAATTATACGCGGGTCAGCCGTATTCCCTATATCATAGGGGGTGGGGTGGGGGGAACGACAACCAGCTTAGAAATGCAAACACCTCATTGGGCAGGAGGAAGATGGGGTGGGGCAGCTTTACATACAAAGGGGACTCCCACCCAAAAATTCCCCTCCCCACCTGCCCTTTCTCCTGAATGCAAAAAATTATTTATTTATTTTCAAATGCTTGTTATTGAGTTTTCTTTAACATAAACAAACAAAATAAATACTCTAAAATTCAACAGTCCACTTATTTTCTAAACGCTCTACCGCGTGCGGATTCCCTCCCTCCCTCCAACAGGCTTTCCTATTGAATTTTTTCTTTTTTCGCAGATTCTTGATAGCATCCTATACACATCACAAAATTAATTTTAATCCTACTACCGTCTTTAAACTTCTACAGTTATTACCTATACGCTCAACAAATTTACTCCTTTCATTTTTGAACTTGGATTCCTCTTGGCGATGGACCTTGTGGGTCAGTTTTGCTAATTCTACATATTCAGCCATTTTTGTCTGCCACTCCGCTAATGTTGGTATTTCCTGAGTTTTCCATATTTGGGCTACTAAAATTCTGGTGGCAGTCATAGCATACATAAATAATCTCTGATCTGCTTTTATTATTTCATCCCCTATCAAAAATTTCTTTTTCAAAGCTGAGCAAAAACAACCCCTTAGCTCTAACTGAGGTGTGTGGAGTCTTTGGTTCTCTGGATATTGCTGAACTTCAACTCCCCTTAACCCTGGCCATTGGCTATGCTTGCTGAGGCTGATGGGAGTTGTAGTTCAGATATACCTGGAGGGCCAAAGTCCCCCACTCCCCACCCCTGCTGTAAACCTAGCTCCATGGTGGGAAAAGCAGCTCCTATTAATAATAATAAATAATATTTTTTTATTTATACCCTGCCCTTCCCAGTTCAGAAAACTGGGCTCAGGGCAGCTAACAACAAATTTAAAACACTTAATTGTTGCAACAACAAAAAACAGCATAAAATACAGTATAAAACGTGAATAACAATAAACTCAGAATTCAAAAATCAATTTAGGGGGGAAATCCATCCAATAAACATTAGGTGATCACCAGGGCTAGCTGGCTAAATTAGTCCTATTTGGGCCAGCAAGGAGACCAGGAGATAATTAGCTGTGGGATCCCAGAGCGGGCAATCTTCACAAAAAGGGGAGGGGGAGGGAAGGGAGGGGAATAAAAGATCAGGCTAAGTTCAAATTGAAAGCCAGGCAGAATAGCTCTATCTTACAGGCCCATCAGAAGGAACTTACATCCTGCAGGGACCTAGTCTCATGGGACAGAGCATTCCACCAGGTCGGAGCTATCACTGAGAAGGCCCTGGCCCTGGTGTAGGATAGTCTGACTTCCTTAGGGCCCGGGACCTCTAAACTATGGTTATTCATGGACCTTAAGTTCCGCTGCGGGGCATACCAGGAGAGGTGGTCCCATAAATACGAGGGCCCTAAGCTATTACAATACAGTAAGGTCATGTGTCCTTTAAGGTACAAAAACCCGTCTTTGTTTCTTATTTTAAGTGGTGCCTTGTCATCTATGGGCTGTTGCAGACATGCATGTTCCTTGTATGATGGGGTGGTGATTTGTACGTATGAATAAGCCATCACAGATAAAAGATACAATAATAGGTCTCTTACACGGCCTCGGACCAGTATACCTGAAGGAGCATCTCCACCCACATCGTTCAGCCCGGAAACTGAGGTCCAGCTCTGAGGGCCTTCTGACGGTTCCCTCCCTGCAAGAAGCAAAGTTACAGGGAAGCAGGCAGAGGGCCTTCTCGGTAGTGGCACCCGCCCTCTGGAACATCAGATGTCAAAGAGATAAACAAGTATCTGACATTTAGAAGACATCTGAATCTGAAAGCAGCCCTGTTTAGGGAAGTTTTTAATGTTAGATCTTTTATCGTGTTTTTAATATTCTGTTGGGAGCCCTCCAGAGTGGCTGAGGAAACCCAGCCAGATTATTATTATTATTATTATTATTATTATTATTATTATCACAACATCACATCAACACTGAAAGGTCAAACTTCTCAGTTAAGAGTCGGTCCACACATTCAGCTTGCAGCCATCAAGGAATGACTAAATGATGGAGTTAGAAGAAACCTTGGAATGAACACTTATGGAAGAACTGGGCCCGTTTATCGTAGCTAAAATGCCTACAAGCCTTTGCCAAACTCGACACTCACCTTCCAGATGAGGGTTTGGCTCAGACGGCATATCATCCTCCATTCCTGGATTTTCTAAATTGCCTTCCAAACAGTAGCCATTCTGACAGGCAGAACAGCTCCAGAGACCATAATAGCGGCTAGAAAAACGTTTTATTGTTATGGCGTTCCTTTTTACCCGGATATCTGCACTATTGTTGGAAACCGGCAGGCCATTTTGGGTCCATGTGATCTTCGTGTTGCCATCAGATTTATCCCCTCTCTTGTCCTTACAGGGTTTACAGGAGAGGGTTACCGAATCATGGTGTCCAGGGGGTGTTGTAGAAGGTTTGACATGAATTCCATTTTCTTTATCTGACATAAATGAACAAATGGATAAGAACAATCAGGCCTGGGGAACTGACCTCAGTTCTTCCGGTGACAGGATTTCCTCCTATGCTATTCCTCTAACAGAGACTACGGTTCTTTCATCCCAATTTACAGTTTGAGGTCCTGATCGCATTTCCTTCCATGCCCCCATTGTGGCAGTGTTGGGAAAAAGAAAACAAATTAACATGACATTGGGGTGAGCAGAGAGGTTCAAATCTCTCTGTCCAGCACAGTGTTCTGATGGGGTTACAAATTGCTCTCCTCTTTGGCGGCTTCCAACATATATAAAAACATCATAAAACATTAAACATTTTTTTAAAAAAAACTTCCCCATGCAGGGCTGCCTTCGGATGTCTTCCAAAGGTTGTATAGTTACTATTTCCTTGGCTCAGCAGGTCACATAACACCATACCCTCCAACATTTCTGTGATGAAAATAGGGACGTCCTAAGGAAAAATGGGACATTTCGTGATCAAATCAGAAACCAGGACAGCTTCTGTAAATCCAGGACCGTCCCTGGAAAATAGGGAGACTTGGAGGGTCTGAAATCATCTGAGGTCATGTTGGATCCACACCACAAATTTAAAGCTTAATCCACTTTTAACGGTTTCTTACAGCTTCCCCAAAGGAATCCTGGGAACTGTCTTTGGTTCAGGGTAGTGGGCACTGTGGCTCTGTGAGGGGGTCTTCTAACAAACCTCAGCACCTTTGACAAGTAACAGTTCCCAGGATTCTTTGAGAGAAGCCTTCTTGGTGGTGGCGCCCGCCCTGTGGAACGCCCTCCCATCAGATGTCAAGGAAATAAACAACTACCTGACTTTTAGAAGACATCTGAAGGCAGCCCTGTTTAGGGAAGTTTTTAATGTTTGATCTTTTATCGTGTTTTTTTTTATTCTGTTGGCAGCCAGACAGAGTGGCTGGGGAAACCCAGCCAGATGGGTGGGGTATACATAATATATTATTATTATTATTATTATTATTATTATTATTATTATTATTATTATTATTTAAACTGGTATAACACTGAGTTTAAAGTGGATTTGTCCTATGTGCATCTAAGCCCCATCCAGGGCCGGATTTAGGTTTGATGAGGCCCTAAGCTACTGAAGGTAATGGAGCCCTTTATGTGTCCAGCTGCCCTTTTCCTTTTTTTTGTATATAATTTTTATTAGTTTTCTTTTCTAACAACAAATATCAAAATCATTTCCAAACATACATTCTACACCCCCCCTTCCCGTTGACTTCCTTCCGCTTCCCCTCTGGTTTGTTACATTAAATGATACAATCTGCTATTCCTTACCCATCAAAATGTTATTAAAATGTTATTCTTCAGGCATTTTGTTAAGTAAAGTTGTGAATATTTATTCAAATCCTGCTACCGAGTCCATTTCTTTCAGTTGTTTCTGCAGACAGTTCATTGGTAGGCAAACCAAGGCCCGGGGGCCAGATCCAGCCCAATCGCCTTCTAAATCTGGCCCGTGGACGGTCCAGGAATCGGCGTGTTTTTACTATGAGTAGAATGTGTCTTTTTATTTAAAATGCATCTCTGGGTGATTTGTGGGGCCTGCCTGGTGTTTCTACATGAGTAGAATGTGTGCTTTTATTTAAAATGCATCTCTGGGTTATTTGTGGGGCATAGGAATTCCCCCCCCCTTTTTCCCCTTCAAAATATAGTTCGGCCCCCCACTAGGTCTGAGGGACAGTGGACCGGCCCCCTGCTGAAAAAGTTTGCTGACCCCTGAGATAGTTTATGAAAGGTTCCCATTCTTTTTAAAAAATCACTACTGTCTTTTTCATTGCACTTATCCATTAGCTTTGCTGATGTCCTTTTTCAACAACAAAGTGTCGCTGTTTTTGTTGTTGTTGTTGTTGAATATATGCTATATGATCCTTTTGAATTATCCATTCTGAAGGAAATAAGCCCTGAGTGCTCACTGGAAGGACAGATCCTGAAGCTGAGGCTACAATAATTTGGCCACCTCATGAGAAGAGAAGACTCCCTGGAAAAGACCCTGATGTTGGGAAAGATGGAGGGCACAAGGAGAAGGGGACGACAGAGGACAAGATGGTTGGACAGTGTTCTCGAAGCTACCAGCATGAGTTTGACCAAACTGCAGGAGGCAGTGGAAGACAGGAGTGCCTGGCGTGCTCTGGTCCATGGGGTCACGAAGAGTCGGACACGACTAAACAGCAACAATATGCTATATGGTAATTTATGGACCTAAGAGGTATCTAAAGCCATTTGCACATAACAAAATATGGATTTCATCAAATTGTTGAACTGAAATACAATTAAGAAGAAGTATATTATTAGTGAAATGGGGGGGGGGGGGGAGAGAGTGGAGCCCTAAGCTATAGCTTGTTAACTTATATGTAAATCCGGCACCCACACTGCAATGTAACCTCCCAGTATTTTTACCAAGCTCCACGGAGACGGAGATCTTTGATGAATTTCTGTTGCCGTTGGAACAGTAGAAAGTGCCCGAGTCGTTCATGCTTTTGAGGACGAGGACCAAGTTCCTCTCTCCCTTTTCTCCCTGCTTTTCTGCTCGCGATTGAAACCGCCCCAGCAGCACCTGGTCTTCTCCAACAGAACTTGTAGAGAATATTTCCTGCGTGCCTCCATGGCTGAAGCCAGCACAGATGGGGTACTGCGGAATCCAGTACCAAGTCAGTTTGGGCCCCTGAATTTGGCAGGGAATTTCGACCTCTTTTCCAGCCTCCACTGAAAGCACTGGATCAGCTAAGGTGTCTCCTGCCTTGATGTTTCCTCGCCCCTTCCTGGGAAGAGTTTGCTGCTTACCCCTGCGAGCGTCTGTCATCAAAACAGCCAGGGCAGTCGCGGCCAGAATTAAGAAAGGAAAGGGCTTCATGGGGGAAAGCGGAGAGGGGAGTTCTCCAACCGTGCCTTTCCGCAGCACGGCAGCTTCTGCTTCTCAAGAGGAACTGTGGCAAGAACGTGCAAGAGGGAGGCCACAAAACTCGACAGCAGAGGGAACGAGAAAGAGGAAGGGCAGGACGGTGCTCTATGAGGAAACAGGACTCTAGGCTGCCAAAACAGACTGTGAGTGGATAGTGTAATTATAATGTTTGGCCACTAGGTGGCTAGATAAAATTGTATCTAGACCTGAGTCCGGGGCTTCTTGAGTCTGTTTTGTTCTTTTAGGAGAGGGGTGATCAAAATTCCTGAGTTGTATGTCCTCTTAAGTCTTCCGTGATAGCGGCTGGGTGTGTTTGTTTAAAAATGTTTTAAGATGACTGTAATAAATAATAATAATAATAATAATAATAATAATAATAATAATAATAATAATAATAATATATTTATACATACCCCGCCCAGCCACTCTGGGCAGCTCTCAACAGAATTAAAAGCACAATAGAACATCACACAGAACATTGAATTATGGTGCTGGAGGAGACTCTTGAGAGTCCCATGGACTGCAAGAAGATCAAATCTACCCATTCTGAAGGAAATCAGCCCTGAGTGCTCACTGGAAGGACAGATCGTGAAGCTGAGGCTCCAATACTTTGGCCACCTCATGAGAAGAGAAGACTCCCTGGAAAAGACCCTGATGCTGGGAAAGATGGAGGGCACAAGGAGAAGGGGACGACAGAGGACGAGATGGTTGGACAGTGTTCTCGAAGCTACCAGCATGAGTTTGACCAAACTGTGGGAGGCAGTGGAAGACAGGAGTGCCTGGCGTGCTCTGGTCCATGGGGTCAAGAAGAGGCGGACATGACTAAACGACTAAACAACAACAACAAGAAGACTTTAAAATTCTTATCACAGTATCTATTTGCAGTGTGTGTGTGTGTGTGTGTGTGTGTGTGTGTGTGTGTGTGTGTGTCCATAGCTTTCACCAGATTCTCAAAGGAGTCCATGACCCAAAACATGTTAAGAAGCACGGCTTTCGAGGGGGGAAAATCTCCCTTCTTGTTGCTGTTATTAGATGCTTAGGATTCAGGGACTCAGACTGTCTGGTTACAGCATCTCCTCTAGAAGTTCACCTTCTGCCCACAACTAACTCATTGCTGACCACAATATATTACCACAATGGGGGTTTCTTGACTCCCTTTAAGATTTTCTTTCCATGTGGTCGAGAGTTTCCTCCCTGTCCCCCAGCTCAACACAGAACGTAGGCATGTGTGTTTCAGCAGGGCCTGGAAATTTGCAGTTGTCCTGGGGCGGGGAGTCCCTCTGGTCGACAAGTAGGTCATACGATGATGACAGCAAACGTGGCAACAGATGGGGGACGAAAGATCACCTGAAATTTACCACCGAAGCTTCCTTTTCTCACTTCCTGCTTCTGCTTTTCTGACCTGAGGGACTTTCCCCACCTTCCTCCTTCTCGATCCTGGAGATATTTATATTTTACCCGGTTCACAGCTGGCCCAGGCAGGTGAGGGGGTGAGTAAACTTAAGGTTGCCAACTGAGGGCTTACACCTCCCTTTTCTAATACAGTCTGGCAAGTATCTGTTCAGCTGAGCACACTATCAATATGCGTAAGAGATTCAGGAACTGAGTATTTACCATCACAAAAGAATGGCCAGACTGCCCAGAAAGTGCAATCAGTGACCATTATCAGGTATCTGGCAGACAGAATTTCTGCTGTAGACCACCTCCTCTGCTCTTGACCGCCTCCCTCTGTGATGTATGTATGATGTTTCAGAGGGGTGGTCTTGGGCTACAGGGTGGGCAATTTCAAAAGTCTGTATAAGAGCTTGCACACCAATGTTCTGGGTTCCTCCTCCCTCCTGCGTGGCGCAGGGAGTTGAGACCCTGTTGCAACAGCTTTAATAAAGATCAGGATTACTAGCTGCTTTGCTTCTCAATATTCTCTGGTTGGCCTCTGTTATTTTCTCCGACCAATACAGAACCTACATAAGGACTCTATACATGCTCTTGGGAAAAGGAGCAGTTTTGGGGGGAACAGGAGGCAGGCAGGTGTGGGGGACTCCCTGGTCCTGAATGGGGTAACTGTGCCCCCTGAAGGACCAGGTGCACAGCCTGGGAGTCATTCTGGACTCACAGCTGTCCATGGAGGTGCAGGTCAATTCTGTGTCCAGGGCGGCTGTCTACCAGCTCCATCTGGTACGCAGGCTGAGACCCTACCTGCCCGCAGACTGTCTCGCCAGAGTGGTGCATGCTCTAGTTATCTCTCGCTTGGACTACTGCAATGCACTCTATGTGGGGCTACCTTTGAAGGTGACCTGGAAACTACAACTAATCCAGAATGCGGCAGCTAAACTGGTGACTGGGAGCGGCCGCCGAGACCATATAACACTGGTCTTGAAAGACCTACCGTACACTGGCTCCTAGTATGTTTCCGAGCACAATTCAAAGTGTTGGTGCTGACCTTTAAAGACCTAAATGGCCTCAGTCCAGTATACCTGAAGGAGCGTCTCCACCCCCATCGTTCTACCCGGACACTGAGGTCCAGCGCCGAGGGCCTTCTGGCGGTTCCCTCATTGCGAGAAGTGAGGCTACAGGGAACCAGGCAGAGGGCCTTCTCAGTAGTGGCGCCCGCCCTGTGGAACGCCCTCCCACCAGATGTCAAAGAGAAAAACAACTACCTGACTTTTAGAAGACATCTGAAGGCAGCCCTGTTTAGGGAAGCTTTTAATGATTAATAGACTATTGTATTTTAATATTCTGTTGAAAGCCGCCCAGAGTGGCAGGGGAAACCCAGCCAGATGGGCGGGGTATAAATAATAATAATAATAATAATAATAATAATAATAATAATAATATATTATTATTATTATTATTATTATTATTATTATTATTATTATTATGCGTTAGTTGCAGGGGGTTGGAATGGATGACCTCGAGGGGTCCCTTCCAACTCTGTGATTCTGCAATTCGGCATGCAACGTCTGTGGCTTTCCCCCAACGAGTTACTTACCACCCTTCTGAAGCAAGTTATATCGAAAGCGCTCTTTGTTTTCAGTTCTGATTTTGATTTGGCATGATGACTTACCTTGGCCTTCCTCCCCGGCTCTGGGATTCCCCCACCCAGCGGCTGTGACGGCCTCCGCGGCCAACCAATCAGCTTTCCCTGCCCACTCTGCTTGGGTACATCCAAGGGAGGGGAAAAACTTCGTCCTGCTTTCAGATGGGAAGCCAGAAAGCTTCAGAAAGAGAGAGGCACATGACGGGCATCTGCAGGACCCAAGCAGACAATGAGGTACATGGTTGGTGGCAGGAGGGGAAGGCGACATACAACATTGTTTTCAGGGCTGGAGGGTGGATGGATTTCAGCAGGGGTGACTTTTCAGATGAGAGAAAAGGCAAGCGACAGGTGACATTCTAGCAGCTTTTCTCAAACTGTGGGTCCCCAAATGTAATCTTGAACTACAACTCCCGATTTTTCAATATGGTTTTGCAAGTATCCTTTAAACACCTTCCAGAACTCAGAACTCCTATTGGAATAAACAAGTTCCGTTTTAAATACTGAAATACTAAGTAAGACGGATAACAACGTGTAACAGAAAACGAAGCATGAAATTAGGTTAAAGGTGTGTGAAAGAAAGCAATAGAAGTGGAAAGAAATGGCAATTGAGTAGATTGGAAGTCTAACACAAAGGTGGGGTGAGGGGCGGTGGATGGTGATGGGAAAAGCAATTATTTGTGAATTAGAAATTTTAAAAAAATTAAAAAAGAACTACAACTCCCATCACTCCTAGCTAGCAAGGCCAGAGCTCAGGGATGATGGGAGTTGTAGTCCAACAACATCTGGGGACCCACAGGTGGAGAACCGCTGTAGAGGTTTCTAGCATTGTGTAAGCATAGAGAGTTTTTTCACCTCCCTCCCTCCCGACGCTAGGCCTCGTGAACATCCAGCGAGGCTGAAGGTTCGAAGATTCGGGACAGATAAAAGAAAGTGCTTCTTTCATGGGTCTCAAAGTCGGAACTACAGAACTCACTGCCACATGAAGCAGCGATGGCCGCCATTTTGGACGGCTTTAAAAGAAGACTGGGTGAATTCACGGAGGATACGTCTATCCATGGCTAATAGCCGCAATGCCCATTGCTCTGTCTTCATGCTCGGTGGCAGTCAGGCTTCTGCTGGAAACCATGGCGAGGGAGAGGGGTCTTGTGCTTGAATCCCGCTTGCGGGTTTCCCCGGATAGCTCAGCCAGTAGAAGAAGAGGCTCTTGACCTCCGGGTTGTGGGTTTGAGCCCCGTGTTGGGGAAAAGATTTCTGCACTGTAGGGGGTTGGACTAGATCATGGGTAGGCAAACTAAGGCCCGGGGGCCGGATCCAGCCCAATTGCCTTCTAAATCCGGCCTGCGGGCAGTCCGGGAATCAGCGTGTTTTTATAAGAGTAGAATGTGTCCTTTTATTTAAAATGCATCTCTGGGTTATTTATGGGGCAAAGGAATTCATTCATTATTTCCCCCCCAAAATATAGTCCGGCCCCCCCACAAGGTCTGAGGGACGGTGGACCGGCCCCCTGCTGAAAAAGTTTGCTATAATATCCTAGTCACTAGATGACCCCTGGGGTCCCTTCAAACCCAGCAATTCTATGATTCTCTTATTTTATCTGGTTGGCCACTGTGAGAAGAAGGCTGCTGGAGCAAAGGGGTCTTTGGCCTGATCCAGTGTTCTTATGTTCTTGATGGGAAGCGGGGTGGGAAGGCAGGAGTTTTTAGCTGCCTGTGTCTTAGGGAAGCCTGGGCAACTGGTCCATCAACTCAGCATTTTCTGCTGTATTCGTGGTTCTCTGGGGTTTTCAGCGGCAGTTTCTCCCAGCCCTACTGGGACATAGAATCGCAGAATAGTAGAGTTGGAAGCAACCCTGAGGATCATTTAGTCCTTTACCCCAACTCCCCACGGGTTGGTTTGAAGATAAACGAAATTATAAAATTTTGATCAAAATCAAAAAACTCCTGGCACAGAAAAGAGAATGGAAATGCCTAATAGATGCATCCAGAGAGAGAGATTCGGCCACCTTCTGGAGACTGGTAGCAAATGGAGTGCGATCTACTTCCTCAGAAGTGGAGTATACTATACCTGCAGGGACTTGGGAGGCATTTTTCCAATCTTCATATTCAGCTCTGCCTTTGACACAGCCACTAATACAGTGTGCGGCAGGTGATGAGTGGCCTCCGGTGTCGGTCGCGGAGATTAGGAGGCTTATTCAGGCACTCAAACACAGAAAAGCCCCGGGAGCAGATAACATCTCTCCTGAACTTCTCAAAGCCAATATTGACTGGTGGGCCCCAGTCCTTGCCACCCTTTTCACCAGCATAGATCAAACAGCAATAATACCAGAGGACTGGGGATTGGCAATCATCGTTCCCATATTCAAGAAAGGCTGTAAACTTGATCCAGCCAATTACAGACCAATCAGTCTCTTAAGCATCATCAGCAAACTTTATGCAACTCACTTACGTGAAAAGTTTGCGGACTGGCTGGAACAGGAGCACATCCTAAAGGAAGCCCAGGCTGGCTTCAGGGCACATAGATCAACTCTAGACCAAGGATTGGTATTGCAACATCTAGTGGAGAAATACACCTCAAAGAAAGGAGGCTCTCTCTATGTAGCCTTTATAGATTTCAAATCAGCCTTCGACTCGATACCCCGGCACAGACTTTGGGAAAAACTAAATGTCACAAACATCGATAGACGTCTTTTGCTTCTTATCCGTAGACTACATGAAAATACTCGGATCCGTGTTAGATGCGACTGTTATGGGAACCTATCAAAGGAAATCCAAAGTTCCCATGGTGTCAAGCAAGGCTGTGTTCTTGCCCCTATTCTTTTTAACTTCTATATAAACTCCTTAGTCGGAAAGATGGAGGAAGCAAGTACTCATTCCCCAAATCTAAATAATACACCAATCCCGGTCCTTTTGTACGCAGATGATGCGGCACTTATTTCCTTCTCTTGTGTGGGTCTAAGAAAACTTTTACGAGCTCTTACAGAGTATTGCGAAGCTGAACACCTAATAATAAATTACACTAAATCAAAAATTATGGTGTTCTCCAAGAGAAAACTCCGACATAAATGGAAAATTAATAACCAACCTATTGAGCAAGTAACATCTTTTAGATATCTTGGAATAATTTTTGATGAGAAGGGATCTTGGTGCCATCAGATTAAGAATTCCATTGTAAATGCGCAAAGATCTTCCAGAGCTATCATAAGATTCTTTTACAGAAAAGGAGGTCAATATGTTCCTGCTGCCTCCCAGGTCTTTGTTGCAAAAATACTTCCACAATTGATGTATGGCACCCAGATATTTAATTGTCAAAAACTCAAGTCCCTGGAATCTGTACAAACTAAATTTTATCGTTCCCTACTAGGGTTACCTACCTGTGTCTCTAACACTGCCATTAGGCTGGAGGTAGGCCAACTCCCTATTAATGCCAGGATATGGATCCTGAAGATTCACTTCTGGCTAAAACTCATATTTTTCCCAGTGGGAGTGGCTCCATTGACTCTACTAGACCCGTTCCAGTCTAAATGGAGATTGTCGCTTTATGAAAAATTGAGGGGCCTGGGGCTTTCCCCACAAGAACTCATAGCCTCAGGCTTTGAAAAGGCTAAAATGATGGTGAGCCAGCGAATAGGAGATGTAGAGCTTCAGGACCATATGAGCAAGATAGATAAATATCCAGATATCCAAGACTATGGAAAAGGGTTTAATCTAACCCCATATCTGCTGGACCTACAAATCGCAAAATATAGGCGGGCATTTACCCTTACCAGATTTGATGTATTGCCATCTGCCTTACTAAAGGGCAGATACGAGGGCACACCCTATGCTGAACGAGTTTGCCCATGTGGTCTGAAGGAGGTGGAAACGGCTTCACATGTGCTGTTACACTGCGACCTTTACGGGGATATCAGGTTACTGTTTATCTCCCCTATCGTTCAGAAATTTCCAGGTCGATCTGAATCTCAGCGGCTGAAAATCCTACTAGGAGACAAAAACCCAGAAGTAACACTGAAAGTGGCCAAGTTTTCTGCGGCCGCGATCAAGCGGAGGGCATTAGCTGTAAAAAAGTAAAAGATCTGACCCCTGGATAAGCCCCCCCCTTTTTTTAAGCCCATACATATACTGTAGTGCATATATGAGTATGTATATGTGTGTGGGGTGTGTGTGTGTGTGTATATGTGTATTGTTTTTATGTATAATTTTACAATTTTTAATTGACACCATCATTCCCTTGTAAATCATTGCTGCCTTTTATGTTTTTTTCCTTTTCTTCTGGTCTATGACCGTAATAAATTTATTCATTCATTCATTCATTTAGTCCAACCCCCTGCAAGGCAGTGGAACCTCGAGTTAAGTACGTAATTCGTTCCGGAGGTCCGTTCTTAAACTGAAGCTGTTCTTAACCTGAAGCACCACTTTAGCTAATGGGGCCTCCCGCTGCCGCCACACAATTTCTGTTCTCATCCTGAAGCAAAGTTCTTAACCCAGGGTAATATTTCTGGGTTAGCAGAGTCTGTAACCCGAAGTACCACTGTAATAATAATAATAATAATAATAATAATAATAATAATAATAATAATTTATTATCTATACCCCGCCCATCTGGCTGGGTTTCCCAGCCGCTCTGGGCAGCTCCCTACAGAGTATTGAAAACACGATAAAAAATATGATAAAAGTTCGACTTTCCCCTATGAGGATCAAACCTGCAATGTTGGCATTATCAGCACCATGCTCCAGCCAACTGAGCTGCCTGTGGCAGATTTCAGGAATAGAACCTGCATGCAAAAGAGATGATCTACCAGTAATAATAATAATAATAATAATAATAATAATAATAATTTATACCCCACCCATCTGGCTGAGTTTCCCCAGCCACTCAGGGCGGCTCCCAATCAAATGTTAAAAACAGTACAGCATTAAATATTTAAAAACTTCCCTAAACAGAGCTGCCTACCAGTGACCTACTGCCCCTCAAAGGCCCAAGAGACTGCCTTCGGTGGCATGACTCAGCTGTGGGATAAAGAGGGGGCATGCTTTGAGGACCCACAATGACAGCTACCTTGCTTAGTCGTCCATCCGCCCCCCCCCAAAAAAAACCAACCGTAAAATGCTTTGTGCGCTGCCCGGGAATCGAACCCGGGTCGCAAGAATGGGAATCTTGCATGATACCACTACACCAGCAGCGCTGGCGACAGCTGCCTCCCTGAAGCTTAAAGGGGTTTGTGTCCAGTCAGAGCTTGGATGGGGAGACTGCCTGGGAAACTCATGCATACAACCTTGAATTTTATGATGGAAAAAGGCAGGACATAAATGTCCGAAAGAAAAAGAAAATGGTTTTGGAGCACCTGCAGTTATGTCCTTCGCTCTCCTTTCCTCCTAAAATATCCACATCTAAGCCAGAATTTACAGGTACAGTGGTACCTCGGGTTAAGAACTTAATTCGTTCTTAACCTGAAACTGTTCTTAACCAGAGGTACCACTTTAGCTAATAGGGCCTCCCGCTGCCGCCGCCGCGCGATTTCTGTTCTCATCCTGAGGTAAGGTTCTTAACCCGAGGTACTATTTCTGGATTAGCTGAGTCTGTAACCTGAAGCGTCTGTAACCCGAGGGACCACTGTACAGCTTTTCAGTGGGAGCACGGCCGCAAGATCAGCTCTGCCCCTCCTTCCTCCTTCTCAAAAACTAAATTTGGGACGGATTGCAATTGATGAGACCTGTCCCACCAACAAGAGGCCCAAAACACTTTAAAATCCTTTGGATGAAGGGCCTAAAGCCTGGGTAATGAAAGAATGCTTTTGCCTGGCAAGAACTCCCAGTGGCTACACGGTGGCAAAGAGAAAATACTTTGCACATGCTCAAAGGAACGCCGCCGATTGTTCAAATCCTCGTGTGACAAGACTGCAGCTGGAAACCGCAGTCCGGGGCGAAGCTAGGAGTTGAATTAAGTGTGGGAGGGGGGCAAGTTTCAACCTCAGCATTTCCACAGCACGCAGGGCTGGGTATTCCCAGAGTGGTTTAACATTCACGGGAAGCTCTGGGAATGGGAGAGGAATAGAGGTCTATTTGCTTCAGGATGAGAACAGAAATCGCGTGGGGGCACAGCCACAGCAGAAGACCCCCATTAGCTAAAGCGGTACCTCAGGTTAAGAACAGTTTCAGGTTAAGAACGGACCTCCAGAATTAATTAAGTTCTTAACCCGAGGTACCACTGTATGGTTAATTGTTTGGATTATTTTGATTGTGCTTGGATTATGCTGATTATGCACAGGGTGAGTCCTTTAAAAGAGGCTACACAGTGCACATGTTCCGCGGGACTTCTTTTAAAAGACTCAACCTGTATTTTGTGCTTTTGTTATTTTGATTGTGTATTTTGTGCTTCATATATTGTAACTTTGGCCTACGGGTATAGGATGGCATACGAATCAATAATAATAATAATAATAACCGTATTTTTCGTCCCATAGGATGCTCCGTCCCATAGGACACACCTAGTTTTTTGGGGGGGAAATAAAGGAAATTATTTTTCCCTTTATTTCCCCCCCAAAACCAGGTCGGGGAAACCGAAACAGGTTGAGGAACAGCGGGATGGCGGCGCTGCGCCTCCCTGCTGTCCCCCAAGCTTGTGGGGCTGGCCGGTGTCTGCCCGGCACGTGGGGCGCTCTGCGCCTCGCGCACCGGGTGGCAGGCTGCTATCCGCACCGTGGGGAGCCCTGCGGGGAACTCCTGCAGGGCTCCCCACGCTGCGGATGTCTGCCCGGCGCAAGGGGCGCTCTGCTTCACGGCGCCCCTCGCACTGGGCGGCAGGCTGCTATCCGCAGCCTAGACAGCCCTGCGGGACCTCCCGCAGGGCTGCCTAGGATGCGGATGTCTTCCTGAAGCCTGGAGAGCAAGAGGGGTCGGTGCGCACAGACCCCTCTCGCTCTCCAAGCTTCAGCGAAAGCCTGCATTCGCCCCATAGGACGCACCCAGATTTCCCCTTCATTTTTGGAGGGGAAAAAGTGCGTCCTATAGGGCGAAAAATACGGTAATAGAAGTGGCATCACGGCACTTTAAGTGTATGGCCGTAAACGTGGTCCGAGAGACTCTCCCCCTTCCCACTCTGGAAAATGCCTCTGTGCCATTCTCAGCTTGCATGAGGCCCTTTCTTCTTCCTGAAAGCTGGGGAATTACATTTTGCCACTGCCTCCATCCATCCATCCAGCCACCCACTGCTTCCCCTCCCCTGCACATCTCAGAAGTGGGGTTCCCCTGGGGCTCTCTCCCCCCTGACCACAGGAAAAAAAAAATCCCTGACACTTGATGTCATCCGGTGACAAAGCTGAGTGGAATAAACGTTGACTGCGTCTGGGGGGAGAAACTGTGATCTCCTCGCATGACTGGCAGGAATGTTGGGGGAAACCCAGAATGTTTGAACTGCAGCCTGAGTAACTAAAAACAAGGGGGAACCCAAAGCGAGACTCCCAGGTGCAACAGTGGGAGCCAGGGAGGGGATGCAAAATGGCTGTAATCATTTGCAGAGGATCTACACTATACTGCGCTTGTGGCAGTTAAAAACCTCTGGCAGCGGCTGAACGGAAAGGAATCTGGCAACACGCCTGGCAGTCTAACTCTATTGATAGATAAAACTTTATTCGCATTAGCCAATGGCCATAGCAACAGTAAAACATTACAGTGTGCGCAGAAAACAAAATTTGATATAAGAGCAAAGTGTAAAGTCCTGAATCAGCCGTCAGTTAGTGGCCCTTATTCTGATTGCCCCGGCTACGAACCTAGCAACCTTTGCTGTTATCTGCTCATTTTGATCTGCTAGTAGAAAGGACATTGTGGCAGTGGTTGAGCGCCCTGGGATGGTTAGTACAAGTGGGGTGATGATCTCGTTCCTCAGGTCTTTGTAGAGAGTACAAGACAGGAGGACGTGTGCCGCTGTTTCGGTGCTACCATCTCCACAGGGGCAAAGACGTTTCTCAGACGGGATCTTTTGGAAACGACCCTCAAGCACCGCAGATGGCAAAACATCCAGTCTTGCAAGTGTAAAAGCACGTCTGTATTTTGGGACAAGAAGTTTGTGCAGATATGGGGCCAGGGAATCAAAACGGAGGGGTGGAAAATGAACATACCAAGGGCAGAATTTCCTTAGAGTGGCCAGGTTGTTCTGATGCTCGATATCTTTTAGACGTTGACCAGTTAGACTGTTTGCTTTAGTAGGGCCCATGGTGAGTAGGTGTTGTGGGGATAGGACACAAGAGTTTTTGATAGACGGTTTTAAGCCAGGCACTTTTATGAGAGTCTTGAAGTACCAGGGATAGTAAACCGGGGGGGATTTGAGCCAGAAGTTAAGAGTTCTTTGCCAAGTCTGTACTTCTACAGAAGGGAGACTTGCCTCCAGTCTCAATGATGCGTTTGGGACACATGGCGGTACAGGAAAAATGCCTTAGAAACTTTGATTGAGCAGCTTCCAAAGTGCTAAAGTGGTCCAAATCTGAGACCCATATAGTAGCTGTGCTAGGGGTTTAGCTTGGAAGACTTCTAGGGCTTAAATATATCCACCTCAAGGGGCAGTAAAGAGAAAGGCAAAGTAGGAACAAGCAAAGCAAAGCCCGAGTCTATATCTGAGAAGGAAACCTCAAACCAGTTCTGAAACAAACATAACAATGGAGGTAACTTCCCAGAGCCCTGGAAAGATATCAACTGTCAACACGGGTAGTAGAGAGGTGGTGACGCATAATATCGATGGGAACATACTACAGGTCCGGCAATTTTCGATCCAGAAAAAAGGCTGGAGCCTAACTCCACTGAGGGAAGTGGAGGTTGTCCCCTTCTTCCCTGGCAGAGAGGTGGGACGCCATTTTTTGGTTCACCTCAGGCGACAGAATGTCTTGGGCTGGCCCTGCTGCCACCGCACCAGTTGCTGATGCAGGCCAGGCTGGCCACTGGCCACGAGAGCTAAGTGGAGCCTCAGAGGCCCCATACTGTCAGACAAGAAGAGATGGGCATTTTCTTCCTGTCTTGCTCAAAGTATCAGGTTGGCCACTGTGAGAAGCAGGATATTGGACTATGTAGGCCTGAGTTGGTGGGAGTGGTCTTGACCTTTCTTTTCTTTACTTTCTTGCCTTGCAGCTGTGAAATGTCCTCACCGGAATGCCTGAAGGAGAAAGGAATTGAGCTCCTCACCCATTTTGACAAGGTGGGTCTTAAGGAGATGATAGATGGTAGGTAGGTAGGTAGGTAGGTAGGTAGGTAGGTAGGTAGGTAGAAGAAGAAGAGTTTGGATATGATAACCCACTTTATCACTACCCAAAGGAGTCTCAAAGCAGCTAACATTCTCCTTTCCCTTCCTCCCCCACAACAAACACTCTGTGGGGCTGAGAGACTTCAGAGAAGTGTGACTAACCCAAGGTCACCCAGCAGCTGCATGTGGAGGAGTGGAGACGCGAACACGGTTCCCCAGATTAAGAGACTACCGCTCTTAACCACTACACTACACCACACTGGCTATAGGTAGGCGTAGGTGCAGATGGGTCCCCACGAGACAAGACTCAGTGATAACAGCAAGAACCTTTATTGAACAAACAGAACTGGACAACAGGGGCAAAGCAACTGCTTATAGACATTTCTGAAGGCCTGGGCCACTCCCACTCCCAACGTGATTGGCTGACCAAACTTCCAAGCTGGAAATCATAAGTCAGAGTTTAAGGGCCAGAGGCAGAGACCCAAATCCTGAAATGTTCTGTGATTGGATCTCCTGTATTGAATCAGAACACAGGGGCTCAGAATCCATAGTCCAGACTCAAGCTCAGGCAAACACAAACCACTGAATACATAACAGATTAGATAGATAGATAGATAGATAGATAGATAGATAGATAGATAGACTTCTCCTCCCTGCGAACACAAATGAATGGCTGTAGGCAGTTGCGGAGGAACCCTATCCGGCACCTGGTACAGGGCAGACCGTATGGAGTGCGCATGCGCAGAATCCCATATGGTCGCTGTGCGAGAGGCAGCCAGTGTGGATGGCGTGCAAGCAGCGCCCATGGCCGCTCTACAGCTGGAGAGAGGCAGGAGCCATCTTGCCACTAATGAGGGTGTGGGAGAGATATAAAGATCTAATAGAACAAAAAAACACCTTGGTGGACAAAAAATAGAACAAAAGACAGTGGCTGGGGAAGCCCAGCCAGATGGGCGGGGTATAAATAATAAATTATTATTATAATTATTACTTCACCAATTGAAGCTTCGTTACTTTAACCGCTTGGCGAAAAAGGGATTCCCCCCCCATCCATCTCCCCTCCCTCCACTACCTATAGAGATTTGCTGAAGGATCAAGAAGGAAATTAAAAGATTATGAGGAAATAAAAGATCGTTTTCAGAGTTGGTTACACTATAGACAATTACATGAGATGTACAAGGAAGACAACCCCAACCTCTCTCACCACCAAAGGAACACAAGTGAACAACACAAGCACGCTGACACCAAACTCTACATACATTGAGCATAATAGAAACACCGCTACCCGACCCCACCCCCATCCATCTCCCCTCCCTCCACCCCCTTTCCTTCCCCCCCCTTTTTTTCTTCTCCCCCTAATGCCTCAACAAATGAAACGGATTTGTAAAAATGTTATATGGGGGGAAAAATACGAGGCATTACACTTACACTGTAAAACAAGAAAACCCTTAATAAAATATTAAAAAAACAAAAACAAGAAAGGGTTTAGTTATACAACTTCTAGATTTCAAAAGGAAGTTATAGAAAAAGTGAAGCTGCTGAAGAAAGCATATACAGTGGTACCTCGGGTTACAGACGCTTCAGGTTACAGACTCCACTAACCCAGAAATAGTACCTCAGGTTAAGAACTTTGCTTCAGGATGAGTACAGAGGCCCCATTAGCTAAAGTTCTCAGGTTAAGAACAGTTTTAGGTTAAAAATGGATCTCCAGAACGAATTAAGTTCTTAACCCGAGGTACCACTGTAGTATCTTGCTAGAATGGGAAACAAAAGATGAGGAGGTCAAATTAGCCATGATCAAATGGGCACAATATATAGGACATAATATACAATTTGAGGACTGGGGAAAACTGAGGAAAATAGTTTTAAAATTTGCAGACTGTTCTCTTTTGAAAGAAAACTATATGAAAATGATGTATAGATGGTATAGAACACCAGTACAGATAGCAAAAATGTATAAAACTGGGTCAAACACATGTTGGAAATGTAAAGAAAAAGAAGGGACTTTTTATCATATGGGGTGGGAATGCAGAGAAGTTAAAAAAACTGGGAAATGATATATAATGAATTGAAAAAAATGTTTAATTTGACATTTGTAAAAAAAAAACCAGAAACATTTTAGTTAGCGATTGTAGGACAAGACCTGCCAAGAAAAATAAAGAACTTATTTGTGTATACTACAGCAGCGGCAAGAGTCTTGTTAGCACAAGGATGGAAGAATGAGGAAATCCCAACGAAAGAACTGTGGCAAGAAAAATTGATAAGCTATGCGGAATTGGCCAAATTGACATATAAACTGCGTGAAAAGGACAACAGTGACGTCAAGGGAGAATGGAAACTTTTTACAAATTACTTAAAAAGTCAACAAAATTATTTGGACAGGTTTTGAATAAACACCCACAAATTTATTAGTTGAACACAGGACAGATAAGGCAAGGATATGTACAATTTTATAATATGCAGAGAACAAAATGTGCAAAGAAATCAGAGATGGGAGCTGAGGGAAGTCCTTGGTGGGAGGGAAGGGGGGGAAATAATGTGATTGATTATGTGGACTGATATTTTGTTATGCTGAAATTGCTTAATAAAAATACTTTTTTAAAAAAACACAACAAAATGACAATGGGCGATGCTCTCCTGCAGGTTAGCCTTCGATATCAGCAGGCTCACGACGAACAAGTAGGTGGAAGCATGGCGTCCCAGCACTCTCACCTGCTCGGGGCTTTGCAACAGTTATCGGGTCTGGACAAGCTGTGGGAGAGGCTAAAGTCTGACCTTCCGTGTGAGCAGAAGCTGGGCGAGCTGGAAACACGGCAGAAGACGTTGGAGAACATTGTCTCGGTTTTGAGTCGGGAGCTGGGCAGGAGAGAGGAGGCCCCTGCAAATGCCCTCGGAGAAGCCATGGCCAGGATCCTTTACCTGGAGGAGAAGGTAGGAGAAAGTTCAAATATATAAAAGTTCAAATATATAAAAGGATGTCACATAGAGGAGGGAGAAAGGTTGTTTTCTGCTGCTCCAGAGAAGCGGACACGGAGCAATGGATCCAAACTACAAGAAAGAGGATTCCACCTAAACATTAGGAAGAACTTCCTGACAGTAAGAGCTGTTCGACAGTGGAATTTGCTGCCAAGGAGTGTGGTGGAGTCTCCTACTTTGGAGGTCTTTAAGCAGAGGCTTGACAACCATATGTCAGGAGTGCTCTGATGGTGTTTCCTGCTTGGCAGGGGGTTGGACTCGATGGCCCTTGTGGTCTCTTCCAACTCTATGATTCTATGATTCTATGATTCTAAGTCTCATGCAGACCGCAGCTTGGAAAGACTAGGATTCACTCTCAGGAAACACTGGAGTAGGAACAGGGAGCCTATGGGCCTGCAGATTTTCTTGGGCTATGACTCCCTTGTTCCCTGACCATTGGCTATGCTGGTGTAAACTGGATATCTGGCCATATCTAGAAGGATGCACTTGTCCCCACAACAGACCTTCTGCAATGTTATTTAGCATTTTGTTTTGTTTGGTTTTTTAAAAAATTATTTAATCATTTTTTCAATACAAACAACAACCGCAAAAGCACATACAACAAAAACCACCATAACACTAATAACACAATTTGACATTTCAGATTTGAATACGTTGATATACCTATGACTACACCTTTTTAACAATATTTCCCCACCTCTCTCTCCGCCCTCCCCGCCCCCACTTCCCACCACTATCCGCCTTATCGCTTCCGGATTTCTTCATATTTATCCAGTCTTAATTTGCGTCGACATGCGATTCGTTCGTATGTAGCTAATCTGTCCATATTATCAATCCGTGTGCTCAATGGAATCTTTTTGCGGCTCTTCCAGTTTATCAAAACAAGTTTTTTTGCTTCTAATATAGCACGGTACATCCATTGTTATATAGCGTTTGTTGGCATCCATCTGTCTTAGGAAACAATGGAGTGTGTCTCCGGGGGTGAAGTCAAACGGCTGCGTTAGCAAAGTGACCTTTTTGGAACGCAAACTTGGGCAGTGTGTATGGAGGTCCTGGGCTGGCCAGATGACAAGTCCCTGCTCTCAGCCTTGCTGTGGTCCAAAGGAAATAAGAACAAGAGTTTTGGCACCAGCTGGGCTGCAGAAGTTGCCGAAAGGAGGCGTACAAGGCACATATTCAACCACCTTAGGGACTCCATTCCAGATTTGTGTAGGGTTTATTCCTTAGCATTGATAAGGGCACAACTGGAACACTCAAAGCAGCTCCGCTACATCAGCAGGCTGAGGAGCCTTATCTTCCCATGCCTGGAGGGTCAAATTTGACAGGTGGGTGGGGCTGCTCACCTGTCAATCACCTGGCACTTAGTGGTACCAGGTGACACTGTGCTTTGAAGTCCTTTTGCAAACACTCTTATGCTGCTATTTAAATGTCTGGTTTCCAGAAATTTATAGAGTAGCGCAGGGCTATTATTATTATTATTACTATTTTGCAAAACACTGGTCCAGATGAAACAATGATATGACTGCATTAGGCAGCTTCCTCCATTCCTCCGTTGCTGAAGGTATGAATAATTTGATGCAAAAGACTTGGAGGAAGAGCCTTGAGCTCAGTGACAGAGCACAAATTTTGCCCACCACCTCTAGTTAGGGCTAGAGAACTGCTGCCAGTCAGCTGTTTTTGGACTGCAGTTCCCATCATCCCTGACCACTGGTCCTGCTAGCTAGGGATGATGGGAGTTGTAGTCCATAAACAGCTGGAGACCCAAGTTTGGGGAACCCTGGTGTAGACAATACTGAGATGGTCTGAGGCAGCTCCTCTCATGTCCCTATGAGCATTTTTGCTTTATGTTCTGTTCACCTCGCACTCAAACAGACGGCAGCTTCCTCACAATACTCCGTTCATTTCCTTCCAGGTGCAACAACAAGACTCCCTCTTAACCCTGAAGGATGTGATGATCAGCAACTTAGCATCCCGCCTCCAAGTCTTGGAGCAAACCACGTACGATGGGTGTTTCTTTTGGAAAGTCCCCGAGATGGGACTCAGACTGCAGGAGGTGCAAACAGGAAACAGGCCTGCCCTGTATTCCCCTAGTGAGTTGACCTGAAAGCGCGAGGAGGACAGAAATGCAAAGGGGGGTTCTGGTTTTGTAAGAACGTCCCCTGTGAAGAGGGGCCAGTTCTTAAACTGTGGTGTAGTGGTTAAGAGCAGTAGACTCGTAATCTGGGGAACCGGGTTCGCTTCCCCGCTCCTCCACCTGCAGCTGCTGGGTGACCTTGGGCCAGTCACACTTCTTTGAAGTCTCTCAGCCCCACTCACCTCACAGAGTGTTTGTTGTGGGGGAGGAAGGGAAAGGAGAATGTTAGCCGCTTTGAGACTCCCTAGGGTAGTGATAAAGCGGGGTATCAAATCCAAACTCTTCTTCTTCTTCAACCACTCTGGGAACTGTATCTCTGGGAGGAGAATAGGGGTTCCCCAACAACACCCAGGACCCTTAACAAAACTACAACTCCCAGAATCCTATGGGGGAAGCCATGACTGTGGTGTGAACATGGCCTTGATGTTAATAATAATAATAAAAAAAATTTATTTATATCTCGCCCTCCCCAGCCGAAGCCGGGTTCAGAGCGGCTAACAACAGTAAAATAATACAACATTCTCAAATACAACTTGGGAGATGCAAGGCAGGGATGTGAGTCAGCACCAATGGTGCCTCTCCATCTCCAGCCCAGCTTGGGACAAACCAAGTTTATCCACTCGGGTGCCATAACCCTGTCAGTTTGCAATTCTTAGTGCAGAAAGTATTGATCTGATGTGTAGAGATCTTTCCTATTCTACTTAATTCAAGAGGGTTCTGGAAGCTTCTCTGTGTGAAAGAAACAAGCAGAAGGCTCGTGATGTTTGAGTTATTCTTTCGGAGAAGCTGAGTACAGGTGGCCTAAACAGGTTCTGCTACCTCTTCTGTCAAGGTCACGCTGACTATAAAAATAGGCCAGAAGGAGCCTGGGTTTCACCTTTCTCTTTCTTTCTTTCTTTCTTTCTTTCTTTCTTTCTTTCTTTCTTTCTTTCTTTCTTTCTCTCTCTCTCTCTCTCTCTCTCTCTCTCTCTCTCTCTCTTCCTTCTGGTATGGTGTTCTGTACATAGCATGCTTGGTGCTTGGTGTTAAGGTTTAGACCTATTGTAAGTTTAAGTTAAGTCTGCTGCAACTGGATTTCTTATGGACAGTGGCAAGCCTGAATGTTTTGGATTTGTGACCTTTATGCTCATTTGCCTTCAGTAAAGCTCTGCTGGATGAAATATAATTGTCTCTGGTCTACAGTCATACCTTGGGTTGAATGTGCTTCAGGTTGAGTGTTTTCGGGTTGCACTCTGCGGCGACATGGAAGTAACGGAATGCGTTACTTCCGGTTTTCACCGCTCACGCATGCGCAGACGCTCAAAATGATGTCACGCGCATGCGCAGAAGCGGTTAATCGTGACCCGCGCAGTCGCGGTTTGCGTTCGCTTCAGGATGCAAATGGGACTCTGGAACGGATCCCATTCGCATCCAGAGGTACCACTGTATTTTGGGGGAATCCTGCAACGTGTTTCAGTTTTTACTCTGCCAATGATGCACATTGGAATTTGCTCTGGATCAATATTGAGTAGACTTTCAATGACAGGCCCATCTTTTTGACGCCACCTGTTTCCTTCCCTTTTGCCCCCAAAGCGTTTTACACCAGTCGCTACGGTTACAAACTCTGCCTCAAGCTGTTCCTGAACGGAGACGGGGCCGGAGCGGGCACCCACCTCTCGCTTTTCCTCGTTCTGATGAGAGGAGAACATGACTTCCATCTCAAGTGGCCTTTCCGGCACAAGGTACGGGGGCTTTTGTGCTTGGGGTATAAAGGTAAAGTAAAGGGACCCCTGACCATTAGGTCCAGTCGTGACCGACTTTGGGGTTGTGGCGCTGATCTCACTTTACTGGCCGAGGGAGCCAGCATACAGCTTCCGGGTCATGTGGCCAGCATGACTAAGCCGCTTCTGGCGAACCAGAGCAGTGCACGGAAACGCCGTTTACCTTCCCGCCGGAGTGGGACCTATTTATCTACTTGCACTTTGAGGTGCTTTCGAACTGCTAGGTTGGCAGGAGCAGGGACCAAGCAACAGGAGCTCACCCCGTTGAGGGGATTCGAACTGCCGACCTTCTGATCGGCAAGTCCTAGGCTCTGTGGTTTAACCCACAGCGCCACCCGTGTCCCTCTGTGACATGGTCCCACTAGGGGTATAGGAGAGTCGAATAAGAACCATAAGGCAGCGGTGTGGAGCCTGTAACCTTCCAAGCATTGCTAGACTCCAGTTCCCATCGTCCCTGACTAGCTGGAGCTGAGGGGAGTTGCTATAACAAAACAAAACAAAAACCCTATGGAAAAAAGCGTATTAAAAATTTTCCTGCTCTCTGCTGCCATCTGGTGTTGCATATTTATAGCACATCAAATCATTGTTTCTTTTCTAATGTGGCTGCGTTTTTAGAGCAGGATCTGAAATATTTTCCTTGAAGCTGGATTTGGTTTTATTCTGGATTGTTCCACTTGATGTTTCAATGTTTTTGCAAACCGCTTTGAGACACCCCCCCCCCCAAAATATAAAGCGGTATAAAAATGATAATAATAATAACAATAAAAACTCCATGGAAGACGGTGCCTAGGCATGCCATTGTGGTTTAAGGTTCCATTTGACAATGAGCTCATATATATCTAACACTGCCAACGACTATGAAAGGCCACTCAGAAGCTGTGATCGTTACAATTGATTTGATATTTGCAATTGAGAAACATGCCTTCTTTTGCCCTCTCCCCCCCCCCCCAGGTCACCTTCACTCTCCTAGATCAAGTCAACAAGCGCCACATCTCCACCTCCTTCCGCCCCTTGGAGACCTCATCCTCCTTCCAGCGCCCCACGAGCGAAGCCAATGTGGCCAGCGGCCTGCCCGAATTCTGCCCCTTGAACTTGCTCCATGCCCCGGGGGCTACCTATATCTGTAACGACACATTAGCCATTCAAGCTGTGATAGACACAAAGGCTTAGACTTCAGGCGACTTTCGCCCTTCCTACCATATGGCTGCTGCTCCGAGAGGCCGAGGTGGCACGTTTCCAAAGGGAACTCTGCCCAAAGGGACTCTTTGCTGCATTCTCCACAGTCTCTTCTCAAACGGGGTGCGACTGGAAAAAGAAAAAAAAGGAAACCTTTGGAAGATTCCCCTGTCCCCCCCCCCCAAACGCTAGCAAGACAGGGCAGCGAGCGCTCTGTGCTATCCGAAGAGGAAGAAAGTAAATTCAGCACCCAAAACATGGCAGGCTCTATAAACTTTATTCCAAGAGCTGTGTAGCGCTTTCGTGTAAAATCCAGGCTGTTGCGGCACGGATGAAAGGTGTGAACTTAAAAAAAAAGAGTGTTTCTGCCTTAATTCTAGTATTTCAACAGGTAGAGCTTTCCCCCTCCCTGTGGCACCATGCCAAGACTGCACCTGTTGGTTTTCCGCCTGCTGTACCTGAAACCAGCGACCCACCAAGCTGCTGTTGTGCCCTGCCGGTGGTCTGATAGGCCTTCAATGTTGTTGTTCTCTTCTCCCTTGCCTTCTTAGGACTGCAAAGTCAGGGAGGTTGTCAAGTTACCCGAAAAGACCACAATACACGATGGTCTCCTTGGATGCGCAGCATAGCACCATCAGTCTTGTTTGTAGGCGCCCAGAACTTTTGGCCATTAAAGTATTGAGATATGAGGTCTATTTCCCTTGTACTACGGTGGGTAGGATTTGTGCTTTTTATACGTATCGATGGGTGAGCATTTGTAGGTTTTTTTGTTTTTGTTTTTTCCAAGTGGCCTTGATGCGTTTTGCCATTATTTGCATCTTGCTAAATTCGTAATTGCTCTGGAACACATTTGTGTGACAGGCAATGGGATAATGATCATAATAATGATCACAAAGACTGTAAAAGATGTGCTGCAGTCATGATGCGCTAAGAACAGGCCCCAATGCTTAGATTTGATTTCATCACAACTGAGCGAAGATGGCAGCTGCCAGCCGCGAAAAGACCTTTGGATTGATTTGGCAGAAACACCAGCGTGTGAGGAGATGCTGCGAACTTATAGAATGTAGCGTTCCCAAAGCAAGGAAGGATTGGACTCTGATTAATAAAATACACACGAGGCTTGACCAGCAAGACTCTGGGAGGAGTGCGTATAATAATAAATAATTCTCTCCCACCCTCGTTTTATTCACAAAAGAACTTTTTACAGAGTGTTCGTAAGAACCGATCAGATTTCCTCTGAGCATTTAAAAAACAACAACACGTGGGGACAAAGTTAAAAGTTAAAACTACAAAGAGCTAATTTGAGCATGCATAGTAGTCCAGAGTAATTAAAATAGGAAGCAAGGAGGAATACTTTTAGGAAACCCTGGAGGTCATGAACAGGAGAGGCAGGATGGCAGTATTTAACATCTCTTTGTGAACTCTCTTCCTGGCCCTAAGTTTAACAAAACTATCAATAGCTACATCAAAGAAACTACCTACTATCTTTATGACCCAGGATGCCTGATGAACAACCAGTCTGTGTTTAGAATGCTTATACGTGCCTGTCAGGTGTAGAGAAATCAAATGGCAGAGATGGAGAGGCTTGTGGGATTTGATCAGAAATTATTGTCAATGAATCAAACCCAGTCAACGCAATGTTTTCATTGCGGACACAACGGCTTGATGCATATTTTATAATTCCTCATAGTGATCCCATCTGATCACTACAATAGAGGGGAATCATAGACATAAAACCCACACAGAAACGCATCATTGCTTGTTTTAACTTGCTTGTGGGAACAACTCAGAGACTGTGAAAGAAGGAAGGTTAACAACAGAAAGAATTAGAAGAACCTTTGGAAGTGACTATGAAAAGCAGTAGAAGTATGAGATGATGAGAACCCTCCAAACTTGAAGCATGGGAGGTCCTATTAAAAAAATTATAATTTGGCAGAATATTTGGATTATTTGATATGTATAATTTGGAATATTTAATGTGATTTGATTGGATTGTAAAAGTGGAAAATTTAATAAAAATGAATTTTTAAAAAAAGAACAGGCCCCAACTCCTTTCACTTGCCGAGGCCTCGTTCGATAGCTACCACAGAAATACACAATTTCCGGCAGGAATCTTTAAAGAGAGGAACTGAAATTAGTGTTTTTCATTACTGTTATTGATCTTTTTCCTTCCAACAGCCATATCAAGCCAATGTACAGTGGTACCTCAGGTTAAGAACTTAATTCGTTCCGGAGGTCTGTTCTTAACATGAAACTGTTCTTAACTTGAAGCACTTTAGCTAATGGGGCCTCTTGCTGCCGCCATGCCGCCACTGCACGATTTCTGTTCTCATCCTGAAGCAAAGTTCTTAACCCGAGGTACTATTTCTGGGTTAGCGGAGTCAGTAACCTGAAGTGTCTGTAACCCGAGATACCACTGTACACTGAAGATGTACAACGCAGAAACAGCAGGGCTTTTTTCCCAGCTGGAACTCAATTCCGGCACCTCTCAGGTGGGCGCCATTGGCATTATAAGAGAACAAGCGAGTCGTTCATGGTGAATCCCGGCACCTCTTTTTCCTTTAAAAATAGCAATATACACACACAGCTAAAACCATGCAACATAGACACTTGTGGTAAAGACCCGGTTATCTGTCTGGGAAAGTCTGTCACAACAGAACTGTCTTTGGGTATTCCCAGAAGTTGGGCACCTGTCGTATCTCAACAGGAATGCTATTCCGCAGAGCCAGGGCAACCAAATGGCTGTTAGTGGGAATAGGTTGCCAACCACATTGGTGCGTATACACACACACACACACACCCCTACCTCTCAAGTGGATGAACCTATAACAACAACACAATGCAAAGGGTTACTGTTATAGGGTCCAAAATTCAACATTCTTACAAGGTGACACCTGGAATAGGATGTGATTATCATCCCTCCCCCCCAAGGATATTATTATTATTATTATTATTATTATTATTATTATTATTATTATTGAATTTATATACCACCCTATACCCGGAGGCCTCAGGGCGGTTCACAAAAGATCACAATATCTAAAATAAAAATAAAAACAATAACCCCCCCCCCAAAGAGAGCCACATTTTAAAAGGGTATAGGATGTTGGTCAGGTCAGCCAAAGGCCTGGTTAAAAAAGAAAGTTTTTGCCTCGCGGCTAAAGGTGTATAATGAAGGCGTCAGGCAAACTTCCCCGGGGAGAGCATTCCACAGACGGGGAGCCACTGCAGAGATGGCCCCGTTCTCGTGTTGCCACCCTCCGGACCTCTCGAGGAGGAGGCACATGAAAGAAGGCCTCAGAGGGTGATCTCAGGGACCCGGTAGGTTCATATGGAAAGAGGCGGTCCTTGAGGTCATAGAATCATAGAATCATAGAGTTGGAAGAGACCACAAGGGCCATCGAGTCCAACCCCCTGCCAAGCAGGAAACACCATCAGAGCACTCCTGACATATGGTTGTCAAGCCTCTGCTTAAAGACCTCCAAAGTAGGAGACTCCACCACACTCCTTGGCAGCAAATCCCACTGTCGAACAGCTCTTACTGTCAGGAAGTTCTTCCTAATGTTTAGGTGGAATCTTCTTTCTTGTAGTTTGGATCCATTGCTCTGCGTCCGCTTCTCTGGAGCAGCAGAAAACAACCTTTCTCCCTCCTCTATGTGACATCCTTTTATATATTTGAACATGGCTATCATATCACCCCCTAACCTCCTCTTCTCCAGGCTAAACATGCCCAGCTCCCTTAGCCGTTCCTCATAAGGCATCGTTTCCAGGCATTGCGTTCTGAGCCGTTAAAGACACTGCATTAATTCCATTAAGGCAGGACCTCCCTGTGTTGAGGAGGGCTTAGTCCACATACCTTACGCTCAGGAACTTAGCTTCCCCACCTGCCCCGCAGCAAAAGCAAAAAAGACTCATCAAGACGGTGACTTGGTTCAATCTCTTTTTATTATTAATTGTTTAAATTGATTCCACAAGGGGTTAAAGAGGCAGGGAGTGAATCTAAAGTCCTACATCCGTCAATACGCCTAACTCCCCCCAACAGAGGGCGCTCCCTCTACAGATTTCAAGAACATTCCTATGACCCCCACCCCACTCCTGCCCCCTAACTACGTTACACAAAACACATACAACAGCGCCGCTCGGAAGGAAGCAGAGCTCCTTGCCAACCCGTTGTCTTAATCTAGCTGCTCCTCTGTGGCTGCGCCGGCCTTGCGGATATGCAGAGAGGTTATCTGTTGAGGGTGGCAGTGGGGGAAGCCATTGTTTTTGAGTTTGGGGAGTGTGGGGGGTCTGATTCTGAACTCCCAGTCCCCAAACTGCAGCACCATAAGAGATGGATGTGGCAGGCCAAGCAGTCACAGAAGGAAAGTCATTCCAGAGGTCATTCCAGATCAGGGATGGTTGAACCTGTGGAACTTGTTGGACTCCAACTCCCATCAGCCCCTGCCAGCATGGCCAATGGTCAAGCATGATGGGAGATGTAGTCCAACAACATTCTCATTCTAGTTATTGAGTCTCATGCAGGGCAAGTGGAGTGGCTCTAGGGACACCTTCCTACATCTGACACGAATCATCAGGTGTTGAGATTCAAAACTGAACAGGAGACCCCCTAGTCCACCAACCATCCATCGTAATGGAGTTGCCAAGTTCTGTAGCACTTGGATCACCTCAAACACGTTGAAAGCCACTTATGTCCCACCTGCCCATGTCTCCTGCTCAACAGTTCTTCCAACATGGCGGCTATGAAAGAGAAATGGCCACCATCTTGGGTCTAGTCCTCACAATGGACACATCCCTTAAGCACCTTCCAAGATGGCTGCCCACCAATGTCTCTCAGCACCCAGTTTCATAACACGTCCCCCTCAGCGATGAAGGGAGAGCAGTGCTGCTCTTTTTAACGGTCCATAACGGGCTAAGAAACTTGAGGGAACCTCACTAAAAAAAAAGAGCGATCATTAATTGAAGAGCTAGAACGTCAAGTTTCCCGCTGATGGCTTTTTCTTCAGCACTAGGAGCAAAGTTGAGCACCTATCTACTCTGGGGTAAAAAAAAAAATGTATTCGTAAAGTGTACACTGTAGAAGACAGGAGATAAAAAGAGACTCGTGTGGCTCCGTGGAAGCGAAGATCCAATGTAAATAAAAGAGAGAAACTGTGAGATTTAAGGCCGGTCAAATTAGCGTGTTTGGAGGTGTCCTTGCCTCACAAGGAAGCTAAGGGGAGAGAAAGCGGGGTGGCTGCCCAAAGGAACCAAGAGATGGGGTTCCTCTCGAGGGAATGCAAGAACCTGCATTTTATTGTGGGGTTCGATAGGCACTAGATCTCCAGCTTCTTGTTGATGAGAAGAGAGCAGGAACTGAGAGTCCCACCAAGTTTGGCCACCTCAGTGCAAGCCGCAGGGATGAGGGTGTAGTCCGGAAGCTTCTGGAAGGGCTGTGAGAGGAGGCAGAGAGAAACCGGTTAGACCTCTTCCCAAAGCTATCTCCGTCCCTGCAGTGACCAAGACACACCTGAAGCTTGTGAAAAGGCAGGCGGTTTTGTGCGGGGAGACAGAGCACACAAAATGGCTGCAAAGCTTGCAAAAGGCCATGCTCAAAGGTCAACGCATGAGCCACCATTCTTTTGTGGCAGCCTTTGAGCTGGCCATTACGGAGTCTCAAATTCTGCCCCAAAAAGGATTGGCATGAATACCGTATTTTTCGCTCCATAAGACGCACCTTTTTCCTCCTAAAAAGTAAGGGGGAAAGTCTGTGAGTCTTATGGAGCGAATGCGTGGTCCCTGGAGCCGAATTGCCCAGGGGCGAAAAGCAGATTGTGCTTTTTTCTTTTTTAAAAAAGAGGAAAGGGGGTGTTGAAATGAAGCCGCTGAGCAGCTGATCGGCAAGCGGTTAGGAGGAAGATAAGGGACACTAGCGATAAAGGAGGCGATAAAGGAGGTAAAAGCACATGGATCCTCGGGATTTTTGCATTGGGTCACCCCAAATTCACCATCAGATCACATAGCATGTCCATGGCTACAGTCTGCACACACACAAAAAGTGCATCCACTGTATTGTGGGGCCGCAGTGGCGCAAAAATGTGGTTACAAAGCATGGATCCACATGGATCCTCAGGATTTTTGCATTGGGCTACCCCAAACTCACCATCAAATCACATATCGTGTCTGTGGTCACAGCATGAACCTCAAAAATCATACATTCACTGTTTCGTTCAGAATATTCCTCCCCCCTTGTTTTCCTCCTCTAAAAACTAGGTGCATCTTATGGAGCGAAAAATACGGTACGTACAGTCATACCTCGGCTCCCAAATGCCTTGGGAGTTGAACATTCCAGCTCCCAAATAATCAAAAACCAGAAGTGAGTGTTTTGGTTTTTGAATGGTGTGGTGGTGGTGTTGTTTTTTGGAAGCCAAACGTCTGGCGCGGCTTCTGCTATTGTTTCCGGCGTGCCTGCGCAAGTGGAAACCAATCAGAAGCCGCGCCTTGGTTTCCAAATGTTTCGGAAGTTGAACGGACTCCTGGAACGGATTCCGTTCGACTTCCGAGGTACAACTGTATTGCTTTAATTGTTATGCATTTTTTAACCGGCTAGGGTTTACGCTTTTAATACTTTGAGATGGAATTGCTTTGTTGAGTATTTTAATTAGGTATGGATTTTAACCTTGCAAGCTATTTAGATGCCATTTTGGCAAGTAAGTGGCACATTAAAGGTAAAGGGACCCCTGACCATTAGGTCCAGTCGTGGCCGACTCTGGGGTTGCGGTGCTCATCTTGCTTTATTGGCCGAGGGAGCCGGTGTACAGCTTCCGGGTCATGTGGCCAGCATGACTAAGCTGCTTCTGGCGAACTAGAGCAGCACACGGAAATGCCATTTACCTTTCCGCTGGAGCGCTAGCTATTTATCTACTTGCATTCTGAAGTGCTTTCGAACTGCTAGGTTGGCAGGAGCAGGGACCGAGCAACAGGAGCTCACCCCGTCATGGGGATTCGAACCATCGACCTTCTGATCGGCTAGTCCTAGGCTCTGTGGTTTAACCCACAGTGCCACCAGCGTCCCTAAGTGGCACATTATTTATTATTATTATTATTATTATTATTATTATTATTATTATCATCATCATCATCATTATTATTATCATTATCATCATCATCATCATTATTATTATTCCTAGATGCAATCCTCCTCCTCTTCTTCTTCTTCTTCCTCCTCCTCCTCCTTGCAGCCTCCACACCTGGTCCAGGGATATAAACTTAACCCTCCCCCCCCCACCCACCAGGTAAAGCACTCTTCCCCCTTACTTGTATGCTGTTAGGATATTCCTCAGCACTGCGATGCAGAAGCACACTGCTCTTCTGACCAAGCCGTGCATAGATGCAATTTGCAGCCGGGTCATCCGGCACCGTCAGTGTTTCATAGTGGTGATCGGTCAATTGTTCCATGGTCTTCAACAAAAGAGGGCGATGGGAAGAGAAGGGAGAAGTTCATTAACAGAGGGATTGGGGAGTAGGCCTTCACATGAGCCCCAAGGCAACTGACCAACATCAAAACCAAGAAAGATAAGTTCTAAAAACACCACAAACACCCAGAGCAGAGACCTCTTCTGAAAGCAGAGACGTTTCTGAAAAAAACCAGAGGCATTCTTGTTGGGAATGGTGGGAGAGGATATTGATAAGAAGGACCAGAAATTGTTTTTATACGCAACAACAGCAGCGAGGTTACTGCTGGCTCAGGTGTGGAAACAGCAACAATTGCCGACAGTAGAAGAGTGGCAGTATAAGGTTATGGAATATGCAGAAATGGCCAAACTAACAGGGAAAATTTGACAACAGGGCAATGAAACGTTTCAAAAAGAATGGGATAAATTTATGTCGTATAGCGACAGGATGGAATAGTGAAACCAGTAGAATGGAATTAAAACTCATAATGGGAAAATAAAAAGAAACTGTCTTAGACATTAATGACATGTGAACTAAAATGTAAAATATAATTAAGATAATCAACAGTATTTGTAAATGAATATGAACAACAAGATTTGTATACATAGAAAGATTTATTTGTATACAAACTTTGTGGAAAAAGATGGAAGAAGAACAACAATATGTAAAATAAACAAAGACAATGTGAAAATTTTTAGATATAAAAAAGCCAGAAGAAGGAAAGAGGGAAGTAAGCTCTCAGGAGCAAGTACAAATGTAAAATGTAATGTAATATGTTTATGTATAGTAAAAACTAATAAAGGTCATCGGGTGGAGGGGGAAGCAGACATCTCTTCTGCTAACCAGAAGAGCTGGTCACCCCAATAATGTGGTTTCAGGAAGAGCACAGATAGCAGGCACCAGTCACATCTCCACAGAACAGGGGCAGCTACGCAGAAGGCCCTGCTTCAACTTTCTGTGGGGTGCGGCTTCTGGTATTTGGGGTGTGTGAAGGAGCAAGTCTCATAAGGCATTCATAAGGGATAAAGGCTTTCTTGAAGAAGAAGAGTTTGGATTTGATATCCCGCTTTATCACTACCCTGAGGCGTCTCAAAGCGGCTAGCAGTCTCCTTTCCTCCCCCCCACCCACCCACAACAAACACCCTGTGAGGTGAGTGGGGCTGAGAGACTTCAGAGAAGTGTGACTGGCCCAAGGTCACCCAGCAGCTGCATGTGGAGGAGCAGGGAAGCTAACCCAGTTCACCAGATTACGAGTCCACCGCTCTTAACCACTACACCACACTGGCTCTTGGGAGTGGAGAGGAGGTGGACCCAAGTAGCCCACCTAATCCAGCATCCTATTCTCACAGTGGCCAATCAGATGTCCCAAAGGAACTGGGCCAATCAGATGTCCCAAAGGAACTGAGCGTAACAGAGCTCTCCACTCCTGCCTTGCGGCTCTTTCTCAGGAGAGGCCCCCTGGGAGGTTGTGGACGTTACCTTCATGGCTTTCTTGGCCACGTCGCTGCTGCCAATGACAACCGTTTCAGAGCCAGCCATGCTGCAGAAGCTGCGGAGGTGCAACGTACCCGAGACAGGAACAGTCGAAACCGCAAAATCCTGCACAGAGACATTCCGTAAGACTTCCAGACGTCCATGCCACACAGTTGCAACCAAGAGCTCCACCCATTCTTTCCCCATACAGGACTGAAAAGGGCAGGGGTGAGAAACCAGCGGGAGGCTCCACACAAGTTTCTAACAAGGGAACTGCCGATGAGGTGATCTTTCCCCTGCAAGTAAAGCCTTAAATGACCTCTGTCTTGTACACCTGAAGGAGTGTCTCTACCCCTGTTGTTCTGCCCAGACATGGAGGTCCAGCACAGAGGACCTTCTGGCGGTTCCCTCCCTGCGAGAAGCCAAGTTACAGGGAACCAGGCACAGGGCCTTCTCGGTAGTGGCGCCCGCCCTGTGGAACGCCCTCCCATCAGATGTCAAGGAGATACAACTATATAGAACTACTATACAACTTTAAGGAGACATCTGAAGGCAGCCCTGTATGGGGAAGTTGGTAATGTTTGATGCTTTATTATGTTATAGTAAATAAATAAATAATAATAATAATAATAATAATAATATAATTCATTATTTATACCCCGCCCATCTGGGGAAACCCAGCCACTCTGGGTGCCTTCCAACAGAATATTAAAATACAATAACCTATTAAACATTAAAAGCTTCCCTAAACAGGGCTGCCTTCAGATGTCTTCTAAAAGTCTGGTAGTTGTTTTTCTCTTTGACATCTGGTGGGAGGGCGTTCCACCATATATCTGATGGAAGCCACCCAGAGTGGCTGGGGCAACCCACTCTGTACAAATATAACCATAAAATATATCAACAAACAACAAATATAACAACAAACAACAAATACAACAACAACAACAACGCCTCATTTGGGGCTTTCCTTTTATACCTGAGGATCACACATGGTGAGACTAATTATATGGCTGTGAGCTGCTGAAAAATATTTATATTTTGATAGTCTCCCTTTCACAACATGGGGGAGCATGTTTCATACAAATGCACAAATACAAATTAGAAAGAAATGCAGACCCCCCCCCATCTACCACCAGCCAATAGTTGCTTTTTCAGTGGGTTAAGGAAGAGTCCCAAGATGAGGACAAGGATATGGTTAGGAACTGTTCATCAGAGATTCAAGGGTGTCACACATTCTCTGGGTGTGGCTATGATATGTGGGTCACATTGGGACGTGGAGCAAGGGAAAACAGCTGAGGAAGCAGTGGAAAGGTTAAGCAGTTGGGAGCAAAGAAGTCTCTGTTCATTTCTTGAATTGTTTTCAACGTGAGAGTTCTCAGTAGAAGTTGGCTCAGCAGCGGCCTTGAAAGACAGATTATCAATCTTCCCTTTAATGTGCCACCACAGGTGACTACAATGGAACCTCGGGTTGCGAACGTGATCCGTGTGGGTGGCACATTCGCAACCCGCAGTGCCGTGTCTGCGCAGGTCGCGATTTGGTGCTTGATTGTGATTTTATGTAAACTGTGTTATTTTTACTGTTGTTAGCCGCTCTGAGCCCGGCTTCAGCTGGGGAGGGTGGGATATAAATAAATATTATTATTATTATTATTATTATTATTATTAGACGCAGGTGGCGCTGTGGGTTAAACCACAGAGCCTAGGACTTGTCGATCAGAAGGTCAGCGGTTTGAATCCCTGTGACGGGGTGAGCTCCTGTTGCTCGGTCCCTGCTCCTGCCAACCTAGCAGTTCAAAAGCACTTCAAAGTGCAAGTAGCTAAATAGGTACTGCTCCGGTGGGAAGGTAAATGGCGTTTCCATGCGCTGCTCTGGTTCGCCAGAAGCGGCTTAGTCATGCTGGCCACATGACCCAGAAGCTGTGTGCTGGCTCCCTCGGCCAATAAAGCGAGATGAGCGCCGCAACCCCAGAGTCAGTCACGACTGGACCTAATGGTCAGGGGTCCCTTTACCTTTACTATTATTATTATTATTATTATTCTGCGCATGCGCGAGCACCGAAACCCAGAAGTGACCCATTCTGGTACTTCTGGGTTTGGCGTGGTGCGCAACCCGGAAATGCATGACCTGAAGTGTCTGTAATCCAAGGTACCACTGTACTGGTTATATTTCCAGGGCACTCCATCTATTCATGCGGAGCGCTGGGGGGGTGTCCAGCAGATGAACATGTGCCAGACTTGTGAATAAGGCCGCAAAAATGTTTACTAGTCTGCTAGGGGCTGGCAGAGGAGGGGCAGAAAGTTCCAGCCCTCCTGCAGCAGTTTGCTCAAGCAGTTGCACAGAACTGCAGGCACTCGCCTGCAGGCAATATCCTTGTCACCTACGGGTACCAGGCTACTGCTTAAATGCAAGGCTGCTGTACACCTTAGAACAGGGGTGGGAAGCAGAAGCAGAATAGCAAGAAATGAATTGGAGAAGAGGAGGTTAAGGGGTGATATGATAGCCATGTTCAAATATATAAAAGGATGTCACATAGAGGAGGGAGAAAGGTTGTTTTCGGCTGCTCCAGAGAAGCGGACACGGAGCAATGGATCCAAACTACAAGAAAGAAGATTCCACCTAAACATTAGGAAGAACTTCCTGACAGTAAGAGCTGTTTGACAGTGGAATTTGCTGCCAAGGAGTGTGGTGGAGTCTCCTTCTTTGGAGGTCTTTAAGCAGAGGCTTGACAACCATATGTCAGGAGTGCTCTGATGGTGTTTCCTGCTTGGCAGGGGGTTGGACTCAATGGCCCTTGTGGTCTCTTCCAACTCTATGATTCTATGATTCTGTGAATAGCTAGGAACCACAACTGTGCAGGTTTTGGGCAGGGAGGTAGCAAAGGTTTAGTTCCCAGATTCCAGCTCACCCTGAAAGCATCTGCAACCATCTCTGCTCCTCTGTGATTAGTCCACTTGGAAATGCCCACGAAGAACTCTCTACCTGTAAAAAAGGCATTAAGAGGATGGAGAATACCAGAACCGGCAATAAGTCAGATTCCTGAGCATTAGCTCTCCCCAGACCTGAATAACAACGATGGTTTATCTCTTTCCAACTCAGATCTGACTACAACTGCTGCCTTAAAGCTACAATCATGGAAGGTATGTGGAAAGGGCAAGCGCAGCAGCAAGGTTATTGCTGGCTCAGGTGTGGAAACAGCAAAAATTGCCTACAATAGAAGAGTGGCAGTACAAGGTTATGGAATATGCAGAAAAAGCCAAACTAACAGCAAAAATTCAACATCAGGGTGACGAAACGTATAAAAAAGAATGAGGGAAATTTATGTTATATATAGAGAAGACAATGTGAAATAGGGAAACCAGTAGAACTAAAATAAACCTCGTAACAGAGATACACAAGAAATTTATTGGATAATAATATCAAAATGAATTAAAAATGCATATTAGGACTATTGTTGAACAATATTTGTAAATGAATATAGACAGGCAACAAGAATTGTATATATAGAAAGATTTATTTGTTTACAGACATTTTAAGGAAAAAAATTGAAGAACAATTATATATAAAATGGATCCAGTAGTAGATAGGTAGCCGTGTTGGTCTGCCATAGTCAAAATAAAAAAAATTCCTTCCAATAGCACCTTAAAGACCAACTAAGTTAGTTCTTGGTATGAGCTTTCGTGTGCATGCACACTGCACACTGTGTATCTGAAGAAGTGTGCATGCACACGAAAGCTCATACCAAGAACTAACTTAGTTGGTCTTTAAGGTGCTATTGGAAGGAATTTTTTTTATATAAAATGGACAAAGACAATGCGAAAAGTTAAAGAAGACATAAAAAAGCCGGAAGGAGGAAGGAGGGAAGTCAGCTCGGTCGAGTAAGAACAAATATGAAACATAATGTATGTGTATGTATAGTATGTAACTAAAAATTCAATAAAGATCATCTCAAAAAAAAGGAATGTATGTGGAGAGGAGAGAGGGCTTCATTTGCACCAGGTTTCTGCCCTAAAATGCATTTACAAATAGCAAGAGGCAGTCCTGGAACATACAGATCCGTACTGGCAAGAGTGCCTCTGAGCATGCATTAAGTGCAGCTCCCTCCCTCCCTCCGTGAATGCCCACCTGCAGACATGTGGGATTGGAGGGCACAGGGTTTTCAGGCCGGTGTCTATGACTTCCAGGCAGCTTTGAGTGTTGTGTGTGTGTGTGTGTTTTATTAGAACAGAAACTACCGTATTTTTCGCACCATAGGGCGCACCGGACCATAGGGCGCACCCAGTTTTTTTGGGGGGGAATAAAGGGAAAAAAATTATTTCCCCCCCAGGCGCGGGGCTGGGGCGGGGGAAGGTCGAGCTTCCCCCGACCCCAGCCCCCAAACAGGCAGCTCTCTGCAAGCCGCGGGAGCGCTCCCGCTGCTTGCGGACAGGTCCGCGAAGCCTGGGCGCGCCACCAGGGGTGGGGGGAAACCCTCAACAGAATCTCATCAAGTTCTCCACCGCCCTCAGCGCTACCATCATCATTTACATGGCACTTCCACTATGAAAAGAGGTTTCGAAGGCTTAGTCACCCTTACCGCAGAACAAAGAAACAAAAACCCCGTGGTGTACTTTCAAATTCCCATTTTATCAGGTTAACCCAAATGCAAAGTTCCCTCCATCTTCTGGACCTCCCCGCTCCTGAGATAAGGGCCACAATCCTCAGCGACAGAGGAGTCATTTACCTGTGAACAGGACATCGCTCCCATCCAAGGTGGCGCCTTCATCTGTAACCTCCACCACTCGCAGTTTGAGCTCCTCCAAGACCTTCTTGACGCTGCTGATCTGGGAAAGCAGCAGGGATAGAGGAAGAGATCAGACATTTTCTAGCGCATCCCCTTTCCTTAACACCTCTTCATGCAACTCTCAACACAGTATACCTGAAGGCGCATCTCCACCCCCATCGTTCAGCCCGGACACTGAGGTCCTCCTCCGAGGGCCTTCTGGCAGTTCCCTCCCTGCGAGAAGCGAGGTTACAGGGAAGCAGGCAGAGGGCCTTCTCGGTGGTGGCACCTGCCCTGTGGAACTCCCTCCCATCAGATGTCAAGGAAATAAACAACTACAGTGGTACCTCGGGTTAAGAACTTAATTCGTTCTGGAGGTCCGTTCTTAACCTGAAACTGTTCTTAACCTGAGGTACCACTTTAGCTAATGGGGTCTCATGCTGCCGCCACGCCACCGCCACACCATTTCTGTTCTCATCCTGAAGCAATGTTCTTAACCCAAGGTACTATTTCTGGGTTAGCGGAATCTGTAACCTGAAGCGTCTGTAACCTGAAGTGTCTGTAACCCAAGGTACCACTGTATCTGACTTTTAGGAGACATCTGAAGGCAACCCTATTTAGGGAAGTTTTTAATATTTTGTGTTTTATTGTGCTTTTAATTCTGTTGGGAGCAGCCCAACATGGCTGGGGAAACACGGCCAGATGAGTGGGGTATAAGTAATTATTATTATTATTATTATTATTATTATTATTATTATTATTATTATTATTATTGGCTCCCATCAAACGTTGCCGTATCACTGTCAGACAGGCCCCAGGGGCCACAAAATGGACGCTATATGCAACCCTCCATAAACCACTCCCCACAGTGGCCTGCCCCAAGATCTCCCTGTGCACACTTGAAAACGTTGGCAGCATTAAGATAAATTCAACAGCGTAAATAAGTTTTGATGGATGTAATAATGGAACACTGAATGGTTCCGTTTATGTAAAATATGCAGGGATCTATGAATGAACCATGGAAAGAGAAGAAAGGAAGTCACTGACATTTTAAGGTTGTTTAAATGAATATTCTAAATTGTAAAACAGAAAATTTAATAAAAATCACACACAAACACAAACACACCTGGCTGTTGCAGCTCTCTTTGAGGAAGCCACTGTTGGGATACTGCCAGGGAGATAAAGTCCATCATGGCCCCCAAGCCGGCTGCCGGATGATCCATCGACCTCCCGTAGGCACGCAGTATCAGCAATTAGTGACATGAGCTCCAGAAAATAGCCTGCCACATTCTAGAGCCGATGCACACTCTCTATCAGCAGATAATGCACAGCCAAAAGTTGCACTCAGGAGAGCATTATTTACAAGTTTTATTCAGCGTTGATCAGAACAAAGAAAGACATGACTGCCTGCTTCAGTGTCTCCAGACAGAGAGAACGAAAGCAGAGACACAACAGAAACATCCTGTGAAAACAGGAAATACGCAGGCTGTGACACAAACATCCTGCTCGCTTTTAAGGTGGAACGGAAATATCCTAACAGCCACATGCAATCAGTTTGCATCCTAGCATTGGAAGGGACCTGGAGGGTCATTTAGCTCAACCCCGCAGGCAGTCCAACGTCAGGCAATTGATGTTGCCCAAGCAGGCAAAGTCAGCAAGTAGAGATGGGGTGGGGGAACCACAGAACCCGAATGCGGCCTTACGGTCTCTTCTCTCTGCCCCTTAGGACCACCATCTCCCTACAAGCCCCACTCCATATCCTCTTCCAGTAAAATTGGGTGGGGGGCTGGTTAGAATACATCTTTGAAATATACTCGGAGTCGAGAGTGGATTTCATGCTCTTTATTCAACTCATAGTGGTGAGGAGGAATGGACGTTCCCCCAGAATGTCTGCTTTATATACATTATTTACACAATGGGCCCCACGTGATTGGCCAATCACCTGTAGGCCAATCAGATTGTGGATTCACTTCCACCTGGAGCTGGATTGGGTGGCTCCTGTGGACCAATCAGACTGCTGCATTCTGAATCCTATTGTTCTAGGACCAATCAGACAGCTGCATTCTGGATCCTATTCAACTCAGTACCGGATGAAGGATGGAAAGGGGAGAGCGCAGATGTGTGTAGAACCACAGGCTTCTGAAGATCTGGAATGTAGCCGACTGCACGACATAAAATTCGCATCCATGGCTTGGCCTGCTTTTGCCTTTCATCCTCCCCACCGCTGGCAGGCGACCTGCGGAGACTGAGCCACCCTTGGGCTGGAAAAGTTTCCCCCAAGCTAGAGCAGGTGCCAAACAGCTTCTTGAAAAAGGTAAAAAGGACAGAGAAGGGTACTGATTTCCTCGGCTTCTCCTTTTCCTTTTCCAAGATGGCGTGGAAATATTTTCTGACTGACAGGGGTCCTCCTCGCTATATAAGAACACAATTCTGCATAGAATTCCAGACAGGCAGGTATCCTCAGGACAAGAATTGCCAGAAAGCCCAAACTGTGATCTGGCACGCGGGTTTATAGCAGAGTTTAATTCAAGCCCTGGTTATATAAGGGGAGTGTGGGGCCAGAGCGGCCCCAGAAAATCTGCATGACCTTTTGTTTCATTTTCATTCCACAGACACTTCTGGGCCAGGCTTATTTCACAGATGATTCACAGGCCTCTCTCTCACACACAGACCAAGATTTCAATTTAATTAATTGAAGTCAACAACGGAATGTACTATCGGGTTTTGACCACAGCAAAGATTTCCCTTTCATCAAATTATGAGTTTTTGCTTTGGACTTCTTCCTATTTTACAGACTCTTATAACCTCAGGATACTTCCGCATTCTCGTTCTTAGCTTGACAGTCTATTTACATTTTTTCACCCTCCGTGCCATAGTTCACCTATTACTGGCAGCTTTTAAAAAAGAGAGAACAAAAGGAATTAATAGAAGGATGTGTGCTTTTTATAAAAACTGCAGGGCGAGCCCTTAAATAACGTTGCTTTATTCTCTTTGATGTTTTAAGCTATGCATGTTTTTGATCATTTTAAGTCAATTTTAGACATTTTATTGAGTGTGACAAATAAATGTGAAATAATAATAATAATAATAATAATAATAATAATAATAATAATAATAATAATAATAAACTTCAGAAACAAAGACTGAGGGCTGCTTAATGCAAAAAGTTGCAAGTTCTGTGAGGAATAATATTAGAAATATTGCAAAAATGGAGGAGGAGACGTGATATGTTAAGAATGTAAAGGCAATATTAAGTTAGGAAATGCGTAAGAAGTGATTAAGACAGGATTATCAGAGGTGCTGATGGAAGTCCAATAAGAATGTATTTGTGATAAATTGTGTGGTATGTTTTATAATTAAAAACCAATAAAAATATTTTTTTTTAAAAAAGTTGCATCTTACACAGATATGCAATGACAGTCCTAAATGCTTTAGCTGAGATTCCTGCATTGCAGAGGGTTAGGCTAGATGACCCTTGGGGTCCCTTTGCAACTCTACAATTCTATGATTCTATGTGTGATGGCCTGGGACTCAGGCTTGGACTTGGAACCAGAGGAGTCTCAGTCTGCAGCGGATCCTTTGCCTCAGGCATCATCTGAACCAAGTCTGGGGTCTGATCCTGAAGAGTCCCAGTCTGCACAGGTGCCCCTGCAACAAACACCAGCTGGGCCGAGTCAGGGGCCTGATCCTGCCCTGGCTCCAGATGCGGGGATGACCTCGTTGCCTTCAGCTGGGCCATCACTTACAGCTGCTCCACTACCGGCTTGATCAGGGGAGGCTGAGGCGGCCCCTGGGTCTAGTAACCCTCCGACGTCTCCCCAGCTGCAGAGACTAAGGTCTGAGGGAAGGAGAGACCTGAGTACTCGCAGGAGGAGTGCTCGCCTTCGGGCGAAGCAGAGAGGTGAGTCGCCGGGGGATCAGGACCGGCCGCTACCCCGGCAAAGATAAAAGGCTGTCGGACCCCGTCCCAGGTTGCGGGAGCAACATTGCTGTATGCCAGAGATCCTGTACCCGTCCTTGCCTGGTTTCCTGTCTTGGCCCTGTCGGACTGACTCCTAGTGGAACCTTCAGAGTCTGGACCGCGTTTCACGGGTTACCCCTGGGCCCAGCACACTATGACTGCATGTGTGCCTATTTTGCCAGGTTTGCACAGGATCCCACCGCTGTAAGATGTACCCTTTGTACAAAGGAGGTGACCAAAACACTACACTTAGAACAAACTCAAACAAATACTAAGCATAGGAAAAGCCCGCCAAAATCTATCTCCTCAAGTACCCCAGGAGCTGGCCTCTAAAGCTTTGTGCAACCCCTGAACTGGAAGACCCGGTGAACTGGAGCACACATAAAACATTGACTGGGCTCCCCAGCATTACATCTACCAACATGAACCTCCTTCTTTACGTACAAAAAGTAAAAGGCACATGTTAGGTGCCATCCCTACCATTAGGCAGAGGGAGGTGGCTAAGTGTTGGTGCTGACCTTTGAAGCCCTAAACGGCCTCGGTCCAGTATACCTGAAGGAGCGTCTCCACCCCCATTGTTCTGCCCAGACACTGAGGTCTAGCGCCGAGGGCCTTCTGGCAGTTCCCTTGCTAAGAGAAGTGAGGTTGCAGGGAACCAGGCAGAGGGCCTTCTCGGTAGTGGCACCCGCCCTGTGGAACGCCCTCCCATCAGATGTCAAAGAGAAAAACAACTACCATACTTTTAGAAGACATCTGAAGGCAGCCCTGTTTAGGGAAGCTTTTAATGTTTAATAGACTATTGTATTTTAAGATTCTTTTGGAAGCCTCCCAGAGTGGCTGTGGAAACCCAGCCAAATGGGTGGGGTATAACTAATAAATTATTATTATTAACTCTGGCAGCTGGTTTGGGGTGTCATGAAAGGGTAGATATCATTTTTAATTATTGCATTTTGACTCCCAGAGGTACTTACAGAACTCCCTGACAAAATAACTCCCTGACTACTTTGCACCTCGATTTGACGGACAGGGCATGAGGGGAGAGGGGGAGAAAGAAGAGAAGCCATTTGCTAAATTGCCTCGGGCAGCGAAATGTCTTGGGCCAAGCCAACACTGTGTCAACATGATAATGTGTGTACAGAGTGGTCAGCCAACTGGATCTCTTGTGGTGCCTTTGCTTCGATAATTTCCAACTTGCCCAAGAGCCTTTTTTAAGCTTGCTCCAAGGGAAACTCAGTACTTTTCACGTTCCTTTTATTTAAGCTGCAGAAAGGCGTTCTGTGAATGCTCCGAAGCCCTTTTCAAAGGGTTTCAAAAGGCCAACTCTGTTCCGCTGAGGGGTGGGGGGTGGGGAAGGCATTCCATGCATGCTCAGAGACACAGCAAATGAGTTGCTAGGAGGTTGTTGTTTTTAAAAAAACAGAAACAAAATAAAGATGGCAGCATATGGCACAGAAGCAACAGTTAGACAGGGAGTTCATGGGTGAAGGTACCCCCAAACACTTATATTTATTTTAACTAAAAGCATAAGAAGAAAAACACAAGAGAGAGAGAGAAGGAGAGAGAGAGAGAGAGAGAGAGAGAGAGAGAGAATGAATCAACTTCTGTCTGACAGTAATTAGCAGAGAGAGGCAAGGAAATGTGGACCCTTTAAGAGGTGCCAAATATTCTCCAGGGCTTGGGTGGAGTGTGTATGGACACACCATTCTATATTCAGCACACTGCACTGGAGCAGGGAGGTGGGTCATGAGAATGGCGGATGGCCGGGCGGGTGGGAATGAGGCACGATGCCAACTGCTGAGGCAACCGGCCAGGCGGCTTGCCTCAGCGCTCCGGGGACACGGGTGGGATTAGTCCCAGAGGTTCCTACAGAGGAACAGATGGGACCTGCGATTGACAGGGTTTAACTAACAGCTAGCTGGCGACCGGCTGCTCTCCCCTGCCCCCACCCTTTCGAAGGCAGCAAATCCACTAGGACAGGACTGGAACCTTAAGAGGGCAATGCTGTGCATGTTTACTCAAGAGCAAGACTCACCCACACATGAGGCTGGCAAATGTATTTAAGGCAGCCGTTTGCCGCCTCACGGAAGCATGCTATGACAAACTTTGAGAACACTCCCGACTTATCCCCGTGACCTTGTCACACCCTCAATAATGGCCTGTTAAAATTTTAAAAAGAAATAAAAACCAACCGTAGCAATCTGGCACAAGGACTGGGCTTATACTCAGGCATCAAAGGCCTAGAAGTTAGTACAGTCATACCTCAGGTTACAGACGCTTCAGGTTGTGTTTTTTCGGGTTACGGGTGTGGGAATGTTCTGGGGTGCAGGAGAGGATATATTGTGGGATTATATCCTTATCCAACTTGTGCTAACAAGTTCCCAAAATATCAGCAGAGTTTATAGACATTCCCCTTTAAGTTCACAACAGTAACGCTTGCACAGGTTCGCTAGAACCTCTATAATAATTACTCTGGTAATTTCCCCTTTGTTCCCTCTTAAAATACAAGACACAACACAATCTTTATAAAAGTATAACAGAGTTTACTCACGTTCTGTTCACAATATGATCCTAGAAGGCAGACAGGCTTAAAAAGGTTACATACATTCAGAATCTATCTTGTAGCAAGATAGTCCTTATCTCCTCTCTTGGCTGGGAGCCAAGAGAGCATCCTTAGATGTTTCCTCATCGAAGGAAGATGGCAGAGAAAGAGAGTGGCTGCCTGCCCTGTGCTTTTGTCATTACCTGCACAGGTGAGGCCACACCCACCTCTGGTCACATGTGGAGGAAGTCCGTCCCCAGGAAGTTTACCTGCTTGCTGGACAGACATCCCTCCTCATGTTCTAACATGTACACTCTAGGAATGTTGTCATTGACTGCTCCTGTGTTTACATCCCACAACGGGCCGCCGAAACCCGGAAGTACCAGAACGGGTTACTTCCGGGTTTCGGCGGTCGCACATGCGCCGAAGCACTAAATCATGCTTTGCGCATGCGCAGAAGCACTGAATTACAACCTGTGCATGCACAGACACGGGTTGCGAACGCTGCGGGTTGCGAACGTGCATCCCGCACGGATCACGTTCGCAACACAAACATCCACTGTAAATGCTCACTGCCAAGTTAGTAAATAGCCATTTCCTAGGGTGCTTCAAAACTGCCTCCGGGCAACCAGGCGAGGACGTTTTGGGGGGAACGGGAGAAAAATAGCGCCCGGCAAATAAAAAGCGGAGATCGCAAGACGACTGGCAACCCTGGCAGGTTTATTTGCAAGATGATTCAACACAAACAAAATGAACAGCTTACCTCGTCCCGCCGTGACGGCACCCATGGCCGCGTGAGCAGCGCGGTGTCTCCCTGTATCACGGCCAGGTCCCCCACCAGCGTGGAGCAAGGGAGGCCCTCGTCCGCAGCCAGCTCAATGACCTGCAGCCCTAGCTTCTGGCGCAAGATGCCGGTGTAGACGCCGTACTGCCGGTGGGCCTTGGCCAGGTCGACAGGCTCAGCCCCGCCATCGGACGCGTCTGCCGCCGTCTCTGCCGTGCCGAAGGAGGAAGGGATGCAGCGGACAATGGCGTGCGTATACTTGCCAAAGGAAGAGATGCTGGCCATGGTCTGGAAGGGAGGAAGAGAGAGGTGAACCGTTGAGCTGGTTGGCAAGCTGCCCCTCTTGCTCAAGTCTGAGGGGCAATACAATGAATTGCCCCGGTCAGCTCCTGAGAACGAGGGAGAACCACTTCAGGCCCAGAAGAAACAGAGCTTGGATTTTTGTTGTTGCATTCATATCGTTCCTCACTGAATCTCCACAACAACCCTGTGAAGTAGGTTAAACTGAGAGGCAGTGACTGGCCCAGGGTCACTCAGTGAGCTTTCTGGCCCAGTGGGGAATCGAACCTTGGTCTCCCAAGTCCTAGTCCAACACACTAACCACTGCACAGAGAGTCAGCATGACAGGAAGTCAGGAAGTTCTGGGTTCAAATACCTGCTCGGTCACAAAGCTCACCAAACCTGTCATGCTGTCTCGAGCCTACCCACCTCATAGGGGTGTTGCAATGATAAAGGGGGATCTCTCCATGCCCTGAGCTTTCTTAGGGGAGGAGCAGGGTATATACCCAGCTCTGCATGACTCAAATGTGCCTGTCATTCTAGGACGAGTGGTTGGGTCCAGTTAACAGTATTTCCCAGGAAATGTTAGGATACAGTTTCTGAAGGCGTAAGATGGCCGCCAAACAGGCGCCAGCATGTGCCATGGTGGTGGTGAGGGGGCAAAGGTTGGAAGTAGTGCTGGTCGATATCAGCTTTTCAACGTCGCTATGTATCGCCAGCCAAACATCGTGATATAATAATAATAATAATAATAATAATAATAATAATAATAATAGTAATAATAATTCATTATTTATATCCCGCCCATCTGGCTGGGTTTCCCCAGCCACTCTGGGCGGCTTCCAACAGAATATTATAATACAATAGTCTATTAAACATTACAAGCTTCCCTAAACAGGGCTGCCTGTTTACTGTTACTGACACATTGCAATGTTGAAAAGCGGAGGGAGGAACAAGCTGCAGTGGTGGTTTCACGCTGAAGCCTTGCGAGGCCAGGGCCAACGCAGCTTGTTCCTCCCTCTGCATGCTGGGTGCTGGCAGTGGAGGGACCCAGTTTCACTTGCAATATACCCCTGGGTCAGGGGTCTGCAACCTTTAAGACAAAAAGAGCCACTTGGACCCGTTTCCGAAGAAAAAACAACAACTGGGAGCCGCAAAACCATTGTGACATTTAAAACAAATATATCTCTGGAGCCACGATCTGACAGCGGGCGGGAAGGTGACGTCGGGAAGGTGCGTGACTAACGCACGCACCGCCCCCGTGTGACATCACAGCCAGTACAGCGCCCGCCACAGTGAGGAGTGTCGGGGCGCACAATGCGCCTCCTCCCCTCACTAGTATCTGCCCCGGAGCCGCAGCAAAGATGTAAAAGAGCCACATGCGGCTCCGGAGCCGCAGGTTGCAGACCCCTGCCCTGGGTGAAGGTGCCATTGCGCTCTACCCCTCAAACCAGTCCTGGGCAATGTATCACAACATTGCCCAGGGCTACTCACTAGGTTAGTCTTAGGTGAGCCTTTCTTCCAAATAATTCACCTCTGAGCTATTCAATCATTCATTCGATCTCTTGCCCTTCACTATAAGGGTCCCAGGATGAGCGGAAACAGCAAAGGCAGCACAATGTAAAAACAAAATATAAACATCCAGCCATACACAACAACAACTGGGCTGGGGTGGTGAGAGACACCCAGCCATGTACACACCCTATTATCAAAGGAAATGTTCTGGTTAACTGAAGAAAAGTGCTGGAATCGCAAACACAAACCCTAAGCAGTCTTATCTTCATAACAACAACAATATTGATATGCCACTTAATGCCAAAATAGGCTTCTAAGCCGTATGTGAAGTGCAAACAGCAGATACACAAGCATGGAAGTCGGAACATTCATAATTAAAATGCATTCCTAATTAAAATACGCAATAAGACAGTCCTGATTAAAAACAAAACAGCAATTAAAACAGGAGGTTCAGATCAAGAGATCGAGGGAGTGCGAGCGTAAACAGGTGTCTCTTCAAAAGCCAGCAGAATGCCAATACGGATGGAGCCTCTCGTACGCAGAGACAGATCCCTGGCCCTTCTAGTCTGCTGTTATTAGTCTATGCTTAGGGGATGTGGTGGTGCTGTGGTTTAAACCACTGAACCTCTTAGGTTTGCTAATCAGAAGGTTGGCAGTTCGAATCCTCATGACGGCGTGAGCTCCCGTTGCTCTGTCCCAGCTCCTGCCTACCTAGAAGTTCAAAAGCACGCCAGTGCAAGTAGATAAATAGATACCGCTGTGGCGGGAAGGTAAACGGCATTTCTGTGCGCTCTGGCTTCCTTGCACCAGAAGCGGTTTAGTCATGCTGGCCACATGACCTGGAAAACTACCTGCGGACAAAGGCCAACTCCCTTGGCCTGAAAAGCAAGATGAGCGCTGCACCTCATAGTTGGATTTGACTGAACTTAACCATCCAGGGGTCCTTTACCTATAGTCCATTCTTTAAAAGCAGAGACATCACCTTGCCAACAAAGGTCCATATAGTTAAAGCTATGGTTTTCCCAGTAGCGATATATGGAAGTGAGAGCTGGACCATAAAGAAGGCTGATTGCCGAAGAATTGATGCTTTTGAATTATGGTGTTGGAGGAGACTCTTGAGAGTCTCATGAACTGCAAGAAGATCAAACCTATCCATTCTGAAGGAAATCAGCCCTGAGTGTTCACTGGAAGGACAGATCGTGAAGCTGAGGCTCCAATACTTTGGCCACCTCATGAGGAAAGAAGACTCCCTGGAAAAGACCCTGATGTTGGGAAAGATGGAGGGCACAAGGAAAAGGGGATGACAGAGGACGAGATGGTTGGACTGTGTTCTCGAAGCTACCAGCATGAGTTTGACCAAACTGCGGGAGGCAGTGGAAGACAGGAGTGCCTGGCGTGCTCTGGTCCAGGGGGTCACAAAGAGTCGGACACGACTAAACAACAACAATAGTCAATTCTATATCAATGGCCTACTGTTTGAGGTGCTTGGGATCAACCTATAACCTTCTGCAGGCCAAAGCATTGTCCTTCAAACCCTCCCCCCTTATCTTGTGATCCTGTAGGCAGCGTTGATAAATGTGAGTTTAATGACATTGCTGTGGGACACTCTGAACCCAAGGGATAATGGTGGGCTATGAATATAACAGAGACACTTGCATGTGTGTGTGTGCACACACACTTTGACTACCACTAAAGAAGCAGCTGTCACCCCACAGAAAGGGGATGGGGGGGTACCTATTACCCCAGGCTTCCCCAAAGACTGGGGGGGGGGGGAATGTGTCCATTGCCCCATTCCTGACTGTGCAGAAAATGAAGCTAGGAATCTAGTTAAGGATTGCATCCCCCTCTGCCCTTCTATTGGAGTGTGTGTGTGTGTGTGTGTGTGTGTGTGTGTGTGTGTGTTAAGTAGATCCCAGATCAAAGGTTCTCAGGTTCCACCAGCTACCGACTTCCTGGGAGGTTTCAAACAGTCTTCCAAAGGCCAATCAATAGCGCCAGAGGACAATAATAGATTCCACTCATCACCAAGCTGATTAGGTAATTGCTTCCAAAAGGAAGCCAATCAGCAAATCAATGCCCTGCGTTTGGGACTGGCCGCTGGGCTGTTGTTGTTGCTCATTGCACAAATCAGTCACGAGCTGAGCACTGAACAGCCCAACATCTGGAACTCTTCAGCATTCTTTAGAGCACACACACACACACAAAACCAAGGCGTACATTATGACATGCACACGGCTTGCGGAAATATGGTTCCAAGTACACAGATGCTGCCAGACGACATCTCTGGGGCGGAGCAGAAATATCCATAGGTCAAGGGGGCACCACTTCAGTGGCCTGCAGAGCTCTTTGCTGCAATTTATGCAAACGACCCAAACCGCAACAGTTCCATCCATTTCGCAGATTGCAAAGACCCGGGCGGCGTTAGCACAGAGTCTGAGGCCAGGCATGGAATGTTAACGTGAGCCGCTCCAGTTTGGTTTGCAAACTTCAGAGCATGAGGGGCCTGATCTTTGCAAATCCCAGTACAAACTGACCTGATCCACAGTCCAGATTGGAATGCTGCTAACCTTTGGATTTTGCACGTCTCCGACTTTTGCAGCACATACCGGCATGTTACCCAAATGTGTGTTTTAGGATCAAATCTGTTTAGAAAGGTGTGTTTTGAGTGAAAATATTTAAATACACTCCCCCCCCCCCTGCAGATTTTCCATACTGACATTTGCAAACTGTTGCAGAAATGGGGTGGACCTATACGTGGATTGATACAAACCCGAAACAGACTGACCCATCCATTCCTGTGTGTTATGTGTGCCTCCACATCCCATCAATTGAGTTTTCAACCACCTACCCTAGGGACACGGGTGGCACTGTGGGTTAAACCACAGAGCCTAGGACTTGCCGATCAGAAGGTCGGCGGTTCGAATCCCTGCGACAGGGTGAGCTCCCATTGCTCGGTCCCTGCTCCTGCCAACCTAGCAGTTCAAAAGCACGTCAAAGTGCAAGTAGGTAAATAGGTACCGCTCCGGCGGGAAGGTAAACGGCATTTCCGTGCGCTGCTCTAGTTTGCCAGAAGTGGCTTAGTCATGCTGGCCACATGACCCGGAAGCTGTACGCCGGCTCCCTCGGCCAATAAAGCGAGATGAGCGCCGCAACCCCAGAGTCGGCCACGACTGGACCTAATGGTTAGGGGTCCCTTTACCTTTACCACCTACCCTGGATTTCAGAGTTTCCTCATTTTCTTTCCAAAGTGGGCCAATGCATCAGAAATCCTCAATTGTTCAATTCCCAAACGGTATACAAAGCACTGAGTGTGGGCAAGAAGGCCCCACGAACAGCTTTCAGTTCCACATCTTCTCTAGTCTTCTATATTAGGGGAAGGCGGACTATGGGCTTTTGGGATCTAGTGGAAACCTGTGATCCATCAACAAGAGTGTGCAGAGGAGGGCAACCAAGATGATACAAGAGTCTGGAGACCAAGCCTTATGAGGAGCGGTTGAAGGAGCTGGGAATGTTTCGCCTGGGAAAGAGGAAACTGAGAGGAGATAGCTGACAATGGCTATCCCATCTCAAGGGTTGTCCCGTGGAAGATGGAGCAAAGTAAGCTCTGTGCGTTTGTGGAAATGGCAAAATTGACGGAAATCATTAGAGGCCATTCAAATCAGGGAATAATTAAAGAGTGGGATGGAGTGAAGGAATACATGGAAAAATATGGTTCTGGAACTGGAATATTAATAGATAATGTGTAAAACATGCAGGGGTAAGCAAGGAAATAATAAAAGAGTCAATGGAATAATTATTAAATTACAACAACACAACAAGATGGAAGAAGTAAAATAATAAAAAATTGAGATCACACATGGGTGAAGGGGAGTGGGGGGTATAGGGGGATTTATAAAAAATTCTAATATAATATTTCTAGTTGTGTTGCATTTATATACAGCAAAAGGAAGTCTATAGCAATTAGGTATATTTTAATTTGGTCAACTATGTAATAGGCTTATGTTACAAAACGAATATGGATTTTGAATTTGATGTTTGTAATTCTCTTTTGGTTTTGGAATAAAAAAAACAAAACTCACTTCCACAATCATAAAAAAGGAAGATGGAGCGAGCTTGTTTTCTCCTGCCCTGGAGGGGAAGACTCAAACCAATGGATTCAAGTTACAAGATAGGAGATTCTGATTAAAACATCAGGAAAAACTAAGAGCTGTTTGACAGTGGGAAGGTCTCCCTCGGCAGGTTGTGGACTCTTGACTGGAGGTTTTCAAGCAGAGCTTGGGTGGCCATCTGCCATGGGTGCTTTAGCTGAGATACCTCCATTCCAGGGGGTTGGACTAGATGACCCTAGAGGTCCCTTCCAGCTATACAGTTCTATGGTTCCGTACACCTTCTCTGGTAGTAAGACAAGCATCACAGGCAGCGGCTGGGTGGAGACACCTCCCTTCTCTGTGTGACTATGGCGGTGGTGGTGCTTTTTTTTTTTTACAGTGGTACCTCAGGTTAAGAACTTAATTCGTTCTGGAGGTCCGTTCTTAACCTGAAACTGTTCTTAACCTGAGGTACCACTTTAGCTAATGGGGCCTCCCGCTGCCGCCGCCGCGCAATTTCTGTTCTCATCCTGAGGTAAAGTTCTTAACCCGAGGAACTATTTCTGGGTTAGTGGAGTCTATAACCTGAAGCATCTGTAACCTGAAGTGTCTGTAACCCGAGGTACCACTCTATTTGGAATTTATCTACTCCCCTTCTGCACACCGCCTACCTTTTTTAAATAAAAATAAAAATATTTCGATAAAAAGCCTCCCTCCCTGGCAGGTGCTATTCCAGCCCGGCCTTCTGCCATTATTAATAAGGGGAAATAGGGATATAGCGCAGGTGACAAACACAACCAACCAGCCTCCAGAGGGAAAAGCAGGACTCATATGGCAGGACTCTAATTGGCCCATTCTGGACGGAAGCATCCTAGGCAACCGCCTGGTCAGGTGTAGTGGCTGATGTGAGCTGCGATAAGCCAGCTCCCCACCTATTTATAAAACCAACTTATAAAAATGTGGGTCTGTGTGTTTGCATATGCGCTCTCTCTCTCTCTTTTTATATAGATCGTGGAAGCGTGCAAGAAAACTGTCGAAACATATGTAATTGATTTGCAATTGAATTGCTATTTGATGTAATTAATTTGTATTTGAATTGGTATTGCTATTTGTTGTGAATATAATATGGCGCATACGGGTTGAGAACTTAATTCATTCTGGAGGTCCGTTCTTAACCTGAAACTGTTCTTAACCTGAAGCACCACTTTAGCTAATGGGGCCTCCCGCTGCGCCGCCAGAGCACGATTTCTGTTCTCACCCTGAAGCAAAGTTCTTAACCCGAGGTACTATTTCTGGGTTAGCGGAGTCTGTAACCTGAAGCGTTTTTAACCTGAAGCGTCTGTAACCCGAGGTACCACTGTATTGGATTTTTGTAATTGAAAATTAATAAAATTACCAGTATTTTAAAAAACAAACAAACAACCATATTTTTAAAGAACCCAGAACAAATGAACAACACGGAAACAAATCAATTCTCTAAAAACAGAAGCACCATCAACAGGCGGACAAAGCTACCAATGGCTATTACTAGCCACAATGACTATGTTTCACCTCCATTTCTCACGCCCCGGGAAAGGTCACTTTCAGTGCCGCTAAACAGGGTGGTTTGACTTCACCCCCCAGAGCAGGGGTAGGCAACCTAAGCCCCGTGGGCCGGATGCAGCCATAGAATCATAGAGTTGGAAGAGACCACAAGGGCCATCGAGTCCAACCCCCTGCCAAGCAGGAAACACCATCAGAGCACTCCTGACATATGGTTGTCAAGCCTCTGCTTAAAGACCTCCAAAGTAGGAGACTCCACCACACTCCTTGGCAGCAAATTCCACTGTCGAACAGCTCTTACTGTCAGGATGTTCTTCCTAATGTTTAGGTGGAATCTTCTTTCTTGTAGTTTGGATCCATTGCTCCGTGTCCGCTTCTCTGGAGCAGCAGAAAACAACTTTTTCCCCTCCTCTATGTGACATCCTTTTACCAATCTCCTAAATCCGGCCCGCGGACGGTCCGGGAATCAGCCTGTTTTTACATGAGTAGAATGTGTCCTTTTATTTAAAATGCATCTCTGGGTTATTTGTGGGGCATAGGAATTTGTTCTCTCTTTTTTTCCAAAATATAGTCTCCCCCCCCCCCAAGGTCTGACGAACGGTGGACCGGCCCCCTGCTGAAAAAGGTTGCTGCCCCCTGCCCCAGAGGCACACTCCATTGCTTCTCGAGACAGACGGGAGCCAACCACCTCCACTGCCAAAGAGCAGCATGAATGTGAATGCCCGTTGCGGAGATTGGCAAGCAGGGAAGAGAAACTGGCTTGCAGGCTTCCAAGGGGGGCACCCGGTTGGCCGCTAAGAGAACAGGCTGCTGGACCAGAAGGGCTCCATTCTCCCTCAAGGTGTCTTAACGTTTTTATTCACAGATGGCCTCCCCTCCCCCCACCCTCTCCCCAAAACGTAGCTGGTCGGTTTCCTCCCATCCCAGAGGTCCCATCATCTAGAGCAGCAGTTCTCAACCTATGGGTCCCCAGATGTTGTTGGACTACAACTCCCATCACCCCTAGCTAGCAAGGCCAGAGCTCAGGGATGATGGGAGTTGTAGTCCAACAACATCCACGGACCCACAGGTTGAGAGCCGCTGATCTAGTGAGTCTGGTAATCCTTGCTTACAGGTCTGCTCGGTTCCATGGTGAACTTCCAGCTGTTTTCCAAAATAGAAGCACAACATGGTGTTCTCCAAAAAGAAGAGAGAGAAGGTTCTTTTTATTGTATGTGGTGGTCTTGTAGTAAGGTGAAAGCTTACTGGGGAATGATATATAATGAAATGAAAAGGATGTTTAAAATAGCGCATTTTTCCGTGTGTAAGATGCCCCTGTGTATAAGACGCCCCCTATTTTGGGGGGCTCAAAATTAAGAAAATGCACTATGCAATTCTTTGGCGATCACTCATAGCTGAGTAAGATTGTCTTCCATAAACACGGTTTTTAAAATGAGTTTGTAGGTGACTGTGGAGGCCAATTCTGGACCCAAACGTCCTTCCACAGTGGGGACATTGGTTTCCAGGCAGGAGTTGATCACGGTGAGGGTTTGCCAAACCTGCCTTCCTCTTAGCACGTTTCTCCCTTGCGTCCTGAGTTCGAGTGTCTTCAAAGCCCACGACACCTTTGGTAAAGGCTGTTCTCCCGTGTATAAGACCACCCCTTATTTTAAACTTCAAAAATTTAGGAAAAAATGTAGTCTTATACATGGGAAAACACAATAACTTTCATTTAAAAAATCAAAAGCCTTCCTTTTGGGAATTATAGGGACAGAACAACCTAAACTGTATAGAAATTTATTCATGTATGGCTACTACAGCAGCAAGAATGTTACTTGCCCAAAAATGGAAAAAAGAAGAAGTCCCAGCTGTTTTCCAAAACAGAAGCACAACATGGTGCTCTCCGAAAAGGAATTTCCATTTCTGCACTAGAAAATAAAAAATTAATAGCTGGCTCGACAGGGATTAAGCTGATGTCACACATATTTCTTCAAGGCAGTGACACCCTGCCTCATCTGCCTGAACTCCACTCCTCATCATGTCCCAATTCCTGCCTCACTTCATGGCGACCCAACATGGCAACCCAACTATATAGAGTGGTACCTCGGGTTAAGAACTTAATTTGTTCCGGAGGTCCGTTCTTAACCTGAAGCTGTTCTTAACCTGAGGTACCACTTTAGCTAATGGGGCCTCCCGCTGCCGCCGCACAATTTCTGTTCTCATCCTGAGGTAAAGTTCTTAACCTGAGGTACTATTTCTGGTTTAGTGGAGTCTGTAACCTGAAGCGTCTGTAACCTGAGGTACCACTGTATTTACGTAAGTGGAGGAGATGCTACAATCCTACATATACTCAGCGGAACTTGCCTCTGAGTAAGCATGCACAGGTTTTCATGTAATTACAGTATTTATTGGAGCACTTCTGTCCTACCTTTCTAAGGCAGAAGGAAATTCAAGGAGGCTTCCGAATGGGGATGTCATAAATAATAACCTCCCTTTCTGATGTTCAGCGGTGAGCGTCATAGCCATCCATGCACAAGAGGTATCAGCAAGAGGTACTATTCTGTTTTGCTTTTATTCATATGCAAACCACGTGCAATATGAAGAGCAGGATACAAATGCTTTGAAAGAACCAATAAATAAAACCCAGGGTTTGCAAATGTAACCCCCCTGCAAAAAGGGGGGGGGAGTTGTGGGGAGCATAAGCTACAGAATATCAATTGATGGTTTGATGGGTGGGGGACAGAAAATCAGGAGGAAACGAAGAAGTGAACAGAGTACAGTGGTGCCCCGCAAGACGAATGCCTCGCAAGACGGAAAACTCGCTAGACGAAAGGGTTTTCCATTTTGGAGGTGCTTCGCAAAACGAATCTCCTATGGGCTTGCTTCGCAAGACAACAATGTCTTGCGAGTTCCTGCTGTTTTTTTCCCTTTCCCCCCCTTTTTCTAAGCCTCTAAGCCGCTTATCAGCTGATCCGATCAGCAGATAAGCCGCTAATAGCGCTAATCCGCCAATCCGCCAATGGGCTTGCTTCGCAAGACGAAAAAACCGCTAGACAAAGAGAATCACAGAACGGATTCTTTTCGTCTTGCGAGGCACCACTGTATTCTGTGAGGGGCCACTCTAAACTGCTACGTTTTGTTACAGGTCCTGCTTGTAGAAGTAATAATAGTAGCATTTTTAAAAACAACAACAACAACCAACTACTACAGTCATACCTCTGGTTGCGAACATGATCCGTGCGGGAGGCATGTTCGCAACTCGCAGCATTCATAGCCTGAAGCACTGTATTTTCGCACGTGTGTGACACGATTCAGTGCTTCTGTGCATGCGCGTGACGTCATTTTGCGCTTCTGCGCATTCGTGAGCACCAAAACCCAGAAGTAACTCATTCCAGTACTTCTGGTTTCGGCGCGGTCTGCAACCCGAAAACGCGCAACCTGCAGTGCTCGTAACCCGAGGTATGACTGTATTATTAAAGGTAAAGGGACCCCTGACCATTAGGTCCAGTCGTGACCGACTCTGGGGTTGCGGCGCTCATCTCGCTTTATTGGCCGAGGGAGCCAGCGTACAGCTTCTGGGTCATGTGGCAGCATGACTAAGCCGCTTCTGGCGAACCAGAGCAGCGCACGGAAACGCCGTTTACCTTCCTGCCAGAGTGGTACCTATTTATCTACTTGCACTTTGACGTGCTTTCGAACTGCTAGGTTGGCAGGAGCAGGGACTGAGCAACGGGAGCTCACCCCGTCACAGGGATTCGAACTGCCGACCTTCTGATCAGCAAGCCCTAGGCTCTGTGGTTTAACCCACAGAGCCACCCACAGAGCCACCCGCGTCCCGACTGTATTATTACCAGTAGACAGATCCCTGTCCCCAAGGAACTTACAACCTAAAACAGGCAATGTGGAAGGCAACAAAGTAGGGAGTGGCGAACCTCAGGACCAGGGGCCAAGTGGCCCTTCAGGCTTTCCATCTGGCCCCCAGCACTTCCCCCAAGACATCATGCCCCTCACCAGCCCTGCCTACACTTTCTTCTCCAGTCCTTCTGCCTGGCTGCAATGTGGCCTTCAATCCCGAGAGTGACCTTTACTTGCCTCAATGGGTGCATGTGTGTGTGTGTGCGTCAAAACATTTTACCTGTGTGGCTGGAATGTAGCTTATAGTAGGAATGGAAGAAGAGCCAGTGTCCTCTCCACAAAATTGCCTCTAGCACCACCAATTCCTAGCATGGAAAACCCAGGTTTCCCTAGTTGAAATTCGGGGGGGGGGCTTCTCCCTCCCTGCAACAGAAGTGTGAGGAAGGAGGAACAACAACAAGGAACCCCAATTTGCCCTTAAAAATAAAATGTTAACCCTCCTCAGAGTGCACTAATTTAAGTTCATGAGCACAACTGAAGTTATTGATTTCAGTGGGTCTAACTCTGAGTAGAACCTGGCTGGATGCTACCCATATTCTCTCTCACCAAATGGCAAAGTTCTGTCCATAACATTCAGTTGCACATAATCATAATCATAATAATTTATTATTTCTACCCCGCCCATCTGTCTGGGTTTCCCCAGCCACTCTGGGCGGCTTCCAACTGAATATTAAAAATTGTTCTCTGTTCAGTTGGGGAATCTTTCTTTTGTCAGCACCAACACTTTGAATTGTGCTCGGAAACGTACTGGGAGTCAATGCAGATCTCTCAGGTGTTATGTGGTCCCGGCGGCCACTCCCAGTCACCAGTCTAGCTGCCGCATTCTGGATTAATTGCAGTTTCCGGGTCACCTTCAAAGGTAGCCCCACGTAGAGCACATTGCAGTAGTCCAAGCGGGAGATAACTAGAGCATGCACCACTCTGGTGAGACAGTCCACGGGCAAGTAGGGTCTCAGCCTGCGTACCAGGTGGAGCTGGTAAACAGCTGCCCTGGACACAGAATTGACCTGTGCCTCCATGGACAGCTGTGAGTCCAAAATGACTCCCAGGCTGCACACCTGGTCCTTCAGGGGCACAGTTACCCCATTCAGGACCAGGGAGTCCCCCACACCTGCCCACCCCCTGTCCCCCCAAAACAGTACTTCTGTCTTGTCAGGATTCAACCTGAATCTGTTAGCCGCCATCCATCCTCCAACAGCCTCCAGACACTCACACAGGACCTTCACCGCCTTCACTGGTTCTGATTTAAAAGAGAGGTAGAGCTAACTATGACAGGAATCTGTAGTGAATCTGTAGTCAGGTTGCGCAAGAACAGAATTTGATGCACGAATCTGCCACAAAAAGCCTCATCTGTCTCAGTTTCTTTTTAAGAGAAAGCTTCTTCCCTTTGATCAGAGCCAGCTCTATGTTTGAGGGAATACTTGATAAAGTACCCCACAAGCATGCACGCCATTGTGTCACCAAGACCCCCCTGGAGGAACTAGAGAGGCGTACCCCAATAAGCACTGGCGTCCCCTGGGTCTAGAAGTGGAACCATCAGTTTCTTGCTTGCCTTTGGATGAAGGATAGAAGGGGAAATGCGAGAATGAAACGAGCATGGGTTGCTCCACCCACCTTGGCTTCTGGCCCCTCCCACTACTGGCATGCGGCCCCTGGGAGGTCACCCAAAAAGGAATGCGTCCCTCTGGCTGGAAAAGCATAGCTCAGTCTGCAGAGCATGAGACTCTTGATCTCTGGGTCTTGGATTCAAGTCCTACGTTGGGCAAAAGGTTGGACCAGACAACGCTCATAGTCCTTTCCAACCCTACAATTCTGTACTTCTAACCCCTGCTATACTGTGTTATTGCTTTGGCATTCCACAGCCCTGCTTGGTCCTCCCAAGTTTTCCATCCTTCTTAATTTCGGCCCCACCTTCCCATGAACCCCACTGCACAGATGGCGGTTATGGACCAGAGGCCCGTTTGCTGTTAATCTCAAGAGATTGGAGAGGGGAGGAAGCAGACTGAGCGAGCCGGCCTCCCGATGTTAACACAACCCTTATCTCGGGCGGCTCATTCCGGTCAAAATGCAGCAACAAACAGCGCTTCCTTTGTTGCTAGAGTTGTTTTGGCCAAGAAGCGGTTCTCAGCAGGAAAAGAGGAGGGTGAGGAACCCCCTGCCTCACCCAGAAATCCCCACATATACACAGAGAGAGAGAGAGACACTTTGCTCCTCACGGGCTGGGACAGCGAAGTCGCCAGCCGAGGTCAGCGAGGGTCACTAATGGAGGCCAGTCTTGCAGCCGGGGGCGTTTAGCCAAAGGAAACCAGGACCCCACAGGGGAAGGCCTTGCAAGCCAAGGGGAGCAGCCAGGATGCGCTAAGGCGGAAAAAATGCAACACATGTTTCTGTTTAAATTCATGTCGGAGGGATAAAGGGGGGGGGGGAGAGAAAAGACAAGAGAGAGGCAGAGGGAAAGGAGAACAATGGGATTTGCAAGCAGCAGAGATACCCAGAAGGTGGTCTCGAGGGCCTCCGCCTTCTCCTCAGCCACCACACGCCCAAACCCCACAAGCAAAAGCAAAACGAACTCTCCAGGCTCCTTGGGGCAACTGCTCTAGGGGAATATTTGTGCAGCAGACACAGGAAATAGTTTTCTCCTTTGCAAAAGGGATACTCTCTTTCCTGTGGGCAAACAACCAGAAAGCAGGCCTTTTGGGGTTGCTGGGACACTCTTCCAGCAGAGATTCAGGCATTTAATTTTGGGGTATCCCTCAAGGAGGTTTCCATGCTGTGCCTGCGCAGTTATTCGGACCATTGTTGAGAAGCAAGTCCAGTCCCTTTGATGATTCTTCCGTACTTCTTTTGATGACATCTGTGATGTTTGCAGGAAGCTGCCAAGCCTGGCTCAGTCCACCTGGGTCTTCTGTTATGAAAGGAGCGGCTCTCCAGAGTTTCAGACAGGGAGTCTTTTCCCTGCCCTATCAGGAGACGCCGGAAGCCAAGCACTGATGCCTTCTGGATGCAAAACAGTTGCTCTGCACTCATCTACACCTTTCCAGTAGTTTTCTGTTGTCCCAGAGGGTAGGATCCAAACCAACAAGAGTCAAATGATAGCTCCAACTAAACGCTGGGAAGACCATTCTGATGGCAAGAGCAGACTCTCCTTCATTGGAGATATTTAAACAGAGTTTGGATGGCATAGAAATAAATTGAGCAGGGCCACCGCATATTTAAAACACTACGATACCACTTTAAACTGTCATGGCTTCCTCCAAAGAATTTTGGGAGCTGTACTCTGTCAAGAAGGGATGCAGGTGGCGCTATGGGTTAAAGTACAGAGCCTAGGACTTGCCGATCAAAAGGTCGGCGGTTCGGATCCCCACGACAGAGTGAGCTCCCGTTGCTCGATCCCTGCTCCTGCCAACCTAGCAGTTTGAAAGCACATCAAATTGCAAGTAGATAAATAGGTACCGCTCCGGCGGGAAGGTAAACGGCGTTTCCATGCGCTGCTCCGGTTCACCAGAAGCGGCTTAGTCATGCTGGCCACATGACCCGGAAGCTGTACGCCGGCTCCCTCGGCCAGTAAAGCGAGATGAGCGCCACAACCCCAGTCGGTCACGAGTGGACCTAATGGTCAGGGGTCCCTTTACCTTTACTTTTGTCAAGGGAGCTGAGAGTTGCAAGAAGACCTCTGTCCCCCTCACAGAGCCACAATTCGCAGAGTGGTTTAACAGTCCAATCCCTCTTCCCAGGGAACTCTGGGAATTGCAGCTCCGGGTGAGGAATAGGGTTCTCCAAGCAACCCGGAGCATCCTTCATAAACTACAGCTCCCAGGATTCTTTGGGAGTAGCCACGATTCTTAAGGCAGAGCTGTAAATGTATAGATGTGGGCAAGCTGAATCTGTCAAGATTCCCTCCTGCCACACAGCAGCCGTGCCCTTCTTGGTGTTTGTTAACTCTACACACAAAAAGCAGCAGGGCAGCGGCATGTTGATCAAAAATTAAGCAGGTCTCATGTTACAGTTCCTGAAAAATAATACTATATGCTTGAGAGGCTGTGTGTCACAGTGATGGGAATGCCAGACTAGGCCCAGGGATATCCTAGGGTCAAATCGCTGCTCATTTTGGAAGCTCCCCGGATGTCATTGAGCCATTAACACACCCAAGAGGTTTGGTGCTAAAACCAGAGGTGGCAGAAGCTATGCTCCTCACATTGAGCTCCCTGGAAGAAAGGCAGGATAAAAATTCAGCCACTGTTCTAGCAACAGCAATAAATCTGTTGTGATATAAATTAGCATTCTGTTTGGATGCAAGAAAAGCCAAACTGAAAGAACCACCAAACCTATGTTTACTCAGACATATGTTGAATGACAAACCTAGACAGCATCTCCAGTCTTCCACTGCCTCCCGCAGTTTGGTCAAACTCATGCTGGTAGCTTCAAGAACACCATCCAACCATCTCATTCTCTGTCGTCCCCTTCTCCTTGTGCCCTCCATCTTTCCCAACATCAGGGTCTTTTCCAGGGAGTCTTCTCTTCTCATGAGGTGGCCAAAGTACTGGAGCCTCAGCTTCAGGATCTGTCCTTCCAGTGAGAACTCAGGGCCGGTTTCCTTCAGAATGGAGAGGTTTGATCTTCTTACAGTCCATGGGACTCTCAAGAGTCTCCCCCAGCACCGTAATTCAAAAGCATCAATTCTTCGGTGATCAGCCTTCTTTATGGTCCAGCTCTCACTTCTATACATCACTACTGGGAAAACCATAGTTTTAACTTTACGGACCTTTACTGGCAAGGTGATGTCTCTGCTTTTTAAGATCTTACAATTACGCAATTGGCTTACCAAACTCAGTATTGTCTGGACCGACTGGCAGCAGAGCCCCAGAGTTATGGGAAGCACTCTCTCCTGTAGACGCTGGGGACTGAACCTGGGAGCTTCCTCATGTAGATGCTCCACCGCTGAGCTACAAAGCCCTTCCCCCTAGTTGGGCCCTGCATGGCCAAGGTCCTACAGCAGGGATGAGGACATGGTGCGTCTCCCCCTATGTTGGTCAACGGTTGAGGGTGATGGGAGCAGCATTCAAAATCAGCAGGGAGGCAGGTGCATTTTGCGACTGGGAATCGTCTGACTGCAAGCAATTTGAGAATTCTAGGTGCTGCGTATAGTAACTGAGATTCAAAATTCAAGTTCAAATCTAGCACAATACAGTCGTACCTCAGCTTCCGAACGCCTTGAGAGTTGAACGTTCTGGCTCCTGAACGATCAAAAACCGTAACTGAGTGCTCCAGTTTTCAAATGTTCTTTTGAAAGCCGAATGTCTGGTGGGGCTTCTGCGGCTTCCGATTGGCTGCAGGAAGCTCCTGCAGCCAATCGGAAGCCATGCCTTGGAAGTTGAACATTTTTGAAGTCGGACTTCCGGAATGGATTCCGTTTGGCTTCCAAGGTACGTCGGTACGTTACATAACATATATTACACACACAAATTATTGTTATTGGTTTTGGCCACAATGGCAGGGGCTGAGCCCCATTTACATTTGCGGCGTTCAATTAAGAACTGCTATTAAAAATGTGATACTGTGGTACCTTCGTTTACATACGCTTCAGGTTACAGACTCTGCTAACCCAGAAATAGTACCTCGGGTTAAGAACTTTGCTTCAGGATGAGAACAGAAATCGTGCTCCGGCGGCGTGGCGGCAGCAGGAGGCCCCATTAGCTAAAGTGGTGCTTCTGGTTAAGAACAGTTTCAGGTTAAGAACGGACCTCCGGAACAAATTAAGTACTTAACCCGAGGTACCACTGTATTAGCAATATGTCACTGATGCCAATAGTGTCATCGTTCATGCATTTCGAAAAAATGAATAGAAAGTGCTGCTGTAATGAGAAAAAAGGTGACTAGCCATTCTGTTTTTGCACCCGTATCCCAGGGTCCAGGAGCCACGTGGTGAGTAGCTTTTCTGGATGGAAGTTGCAGGCCAATGCCATCCGCAAGGCCACAGGCTCCACATCCCTGCTCTACCCTTTCCACCCAGCTACCAGTCAACACCCGCTCTTTCCTCCCAAATGTGAAGCTGTGGAGTGACACAGAGCGCTACACAATGGCCAGAAGGACCCAGCCCACCTTCCAAGTCGGGAGAAAGGCCCTCTTCCCGTCACACTCGCCAGAAGTCAGCGGCAGACTCGCCAGGATGAGCAGAACTGCAGAAGGCTTGGACAGAGGGCAAATTGGGGTGGGCAAAAAAATCCGGCAAGAAAAAGAGAGATCGTCTTGAGTGGGAGCCGTGAAAGAGCTCACTTGCGCTTCCCGTGCACATCCCCTGTCAAAACCTTCAAGCCCACAGAGATTCCCGGCACGAGCCAGCTGGAATGACTTGTCCCTGAGGTGGACTCTACATTCTCCGTCTCAGTGTGTGACACACACACCCCCAAGTTTATCAAGAAGCAGTTTTGCTAACCAACAGCCAAGCAGCTCAAAGCCAGTCTCCCTGGACGCACATATCAACACGCCCTTTCCCCAACAGGAATCATAAAGCACAGAAGCAATCAGAGAACGAACAGCAAAAATGCAACACAGAGCGAGAAAAACCAGGAAAGGGCCTCTGGGCGGAATATAAGCCTTGTCAAGAAAAGAAATATGTATTCGCCACTTCCTTAAAGAACACGTTTCAGCAGCAGTTCCTTCCCTCCCCATGTTGCCTCCTGACCTGCTAATTCATTATTTTGTTTCTCTGCTGTCTAAGACAAGAACTGGAGCTGGCTGTGACATACCTGCGCCCCAATTCCTTCCTCTCTCCAAAGAAAAGGCTGATCCCGATCCAGCGGATTCCTTTTATTGGTTTGGTTTGGTTCTGGCCAGGAGGAAGGGAAAGGAATTGATGATGTGGGAACACAAGTAATAAACTCGGGACTTTCTGCTCTCCTCCTCTGCCTCTTGAACTCTTGAGTACAGTCAACTCCACAGCTGGCCTCGAGAACTGTCCCACCCATTGCCAAAAAACCTGTTTAAAAATCTTGGGAAGTCTAGGGAGGAAACTTCAAGAGCAAAGTTGGCAGGCTTTAATTGTATATCCACAAATGAACACACAGAGGCACCTCTAGCTAGGGATGTTTTCTGCCCAACACACCTATCAGGGCTTCACCCGAGTCCAGACCCAACTCTGTAAATGGGTTTCAAAGACATAATTGAGCCCAAACCAAGTTATGTATTTGCTTACGGCATTTGTATCTTGCTTTTCCTCCAAGGAGCTCAAGGCAATGTACCGTATTTTTTGCTCCATAAGACTCACCTGACCCTAAGACGCGCCTAATTTTTAGAGGAGGAAAAAATATTCTGAACGAAACATGTGGTTCATGCTGTGGCCGCAGACATGCTATGTGATCTGATGGTGAATTTGGGGTGACCCAATGCAAAAATCCTGAGGATCCATGTGGATCCGTGCTTTGTAACCACGTATTTGCGCCACTGCGGCCCCACGAAACAGTGGATGTGTGTGTGTGTTTGGTGCAGGCTGTAGCCATGGACATGCTATGTGATCTGATGGTGAATTTGGGGTGACACAATACAAAAATCCTGAGGATCCATGTGCTTTTACCTCCCCCCTCCCAGGCAGCCTCCTTTATCACTAGAGTCCCTTATCTCCCCTCCCGATCGCTTGCTGATCAGCTGATCAGCGGCTTTGTTTCAACACCCCCTTCCCTCTCTTTTTTTTAAAAAAGCACGATCTGCTTTTTGCCCCTGGGCAATTCAGCTGCAGGGACCACGCATTTGCTCCATAAGATGCACAGACATTTCCCCTTACTTTTTAGGAGGAGAAAAGTGCGTCTTATGGAGCGAAAGATACGGTATAATAGTTTTTCCCCTCACCTCTCACTTCAACATCACAACAGCCCTGTAGGGTAGGCTAGGGCTGAGAGAGCAAGTGAGTGGCTGGTCCAAAGCCATTGAGACAGGTTTCTGACCACATGAGGCAACATCAGCCACAGGATTCCCCATGCTTGCTCTAACCACTACACTGACATGTGAAGCAATTTCTCTTCCCAAACATATTTCACTTGGCTTTCAACCACCTGATGTCCCCACCATCTGGGGATCCTTGGACCTGCACTGTTTTCACACACTAATCCCACACCCTGTAGAATTCTATCAGTTACATTTTATCTGCACAATCGAAATGAATTTCTGGAACCAAATTGCTTTTTCTGTGCAGTCTGAGCGGGAGAAAAAGAGGTCAGAACAGGTCAATAAATATGTGGATTGTCCCTGGATCAAGCGACTTTTCTTCTTTAAATTCTCAAAGTTCTTAACCTAGCTTCAAGGTTGTCATCGGAACTAGCCGGATGCTTAATCAATCACAGTCAGACTATCACTTGAAAAATAAGACTTCAGAGGCATCTTGCCTAAAAATGGCAACGAGACATTCAAGTTTTGGCAACTGAAACCTTGGTTTCAGGAGCCATTTGGCGCCTAGCTTATATATCTGAGTTTCTAACAATATTGTCATAATTAACAGGGCAACCCTATAAAAAAGGTAAAGGGGCCCCATGACCATTAAGTCCAGTCGTGACCGACTCTGGGTTTGCGGCGCTCATCTCGCTTTATTGGCCGAGGGAGCCAGTGTACAGCTTCCGGGTCATGTGGCCAGCATGACTAAGCCGCTTCTGGCAAACCAGAGCAGCGCACGGAAACGCTGTTTACCTTCCCGACGGAGCAGTACCTATTTATCTACTTGCACTTTGACGTACTTTCGAACTGCTAGGTTGGCAGGAGCAGGGACTGAGCAACAGGAGCTCACCCCGTCGCAGGGATCTGAACCGCCGACCTTCTGATCGGCAAGTCCTAGGCTCTGTGGTTTAACCCACAGCGCCATCCGCGTCCCATACATGCCTTCTAAACAGTAAGCCCCACTGATGCAAGTGGAACTAACCCACAGTCAAGGGCACCACAGGACTTTTTCCCAGGGTGGGAGATGTTAATTTTTTCCAGGGGGGCAAAATAAAACACAGAAGGAGGAAGAGCAGGCAATTTTTTCACACAAAGAAAACAGAAGAGTGTCTATCCATTTTGTCTCCTATCACTGGTACTAAAAATGCTGGAAACTTTTATTTAAGGAAGCTGAGAGCCAGGGTCACACTTCATCGACAGGACAGAACGGACACTGCTCCCTTGCATGCCCTCCCCCTGTGTGCAACCATGCCCCCAGGTACAGAATAGCAGCCTTCACTAATAAGCAGAATACAAAAAAGTCCAGTATCCATATACTATTTGGAAAATCAATTTGACAAGCTACAAACTTTTTACCCGCTGAGATCAATACATTCCTACCGCGCCAAATATTTCAATAAATAACAAGGAGAAAACCAGAGCCCATGAAACACAAGCGTTCAGCCTCTTTACTCCCAGCTTCAGCAGCCGCTATGATGAAGAACACCATTAAAGTGAGGAAACTCAGCCTGGAACCAACAGGACCCCAGAGAGAAAGATTCAGGAAGGAGCGTCGGAAGCGTCGTATACCATTGACAGCCAGCTCAGTGCTAGGAAGGGCCAGGGCAGGGCTGTGGCTCAGCGGCAGAGAATCTGCCTTGCAAGCAGAAGGTCCCAGGTTCAATCCCAGACATCTCCAGGTAGGAGATGAGAGAGAGCCCTGCTGGAACCTGGCCACTGCCAGTCAGTGTAAGACGGTATGGAGCTAGATGGACCAATGGTCGGATGAAATGCAGGGCAGCGTCCTATATTCTTATGTGCCACCTGTTCTGGCCGGCAGGATGTTAGACAGGAGTCTTCCAGGAATTGAACCTGGATGCGGAGCACATTTTCCTTCCACTGAGCTGCAGCCTCTCCCCACCTAGCTAGCTCAGAACCTTCTATCCCAGTCTCCACCCAGTTGATGACCTCCGGGGGTCAGAGGGCACCAGGCTGGCTGGCAAAGCCCACTCTCAGCAGAAAACCTAGGGTGCGTTGGCAGTGCACCACTGCATCGCCACAGCCTAACCCAACCTACTACGCGCATGTGGTTTTTTGGGAAATCAAGCACCATCCGCAACACCATCTGCCCAGGACTCACGTTTCTTTCCTTTCTCCCCACGACCCCGGAACACAGCGATTTCAGCAACACCCCGCAACTTTTAACAATAACGATAACGATATCTTTATTGTCATTGTCCCATGTGGAACAATGAACTTGAAAAACTACATAAAACTACATAAAAACCCCTAAAAACTCTAAAACCCCATTTTAAAAAGTTTTCCTGGCAAATGTCGCACTCCTGCCGAAAAAGGAACCCAGGAATCTTAGTCAACAAGACACTCTTGGTTGTTGTTGTTGTTGTTTTAAGTGTCACAAAGTACGGGGACGAAGCTGGCAGAAGGCCAAAGGAAAACATCTGGAGAAGGCTGGGAGGACCTAGCCGGCAAAAGCCAGGACTCCTGGGTTTCACCAAGGCAGCTGAAGCCCCTCTGGAATTCGCCCCATGCCTCTCTCATTAAACAGGTGGATTTGGTTGTGCTGTGCCCTGTCTGGCACTCTTCTCCAACCAGGTACGAACCATACCTGTGTTTTCCCAAAGGACCCCCGTTCCTGCTTCCCCCTTCCCAGCGCGCTTAGACGCCTGCTCCTCCAGGAACTGGTTCCAATCCTCCGTGTGCCGCCACCTGCACTCCCAGTCTCGGACCAGCAGAAACCAGGACTCTTGGCTCTCGATCTCCACCCACCCACCCAAAAAAGCCACACCCCCACGAGCCTCTCCCACCCAGAGGAGCCTCGGCTTCCTCTTGTTCCGCTGGCCTGACTTGCACACCCATCTCCCAGGAGGTGGAAACCCAAGAACAGCAAGTCAGCCCCCCTCTCCCCTCCCCACCGCCGACCGTGGGTCCGATTGACCCCACTCCTCCTCCCAAGCCCCCTTGCTCTAACCTCCTGCTAGCTGCGCACCCCCCAGAGCCCCCAAACTGTCCAAAGGACCCAGGCGTCCCGATTCCCGCCCACCTTGGTCCTAGACCCCTCCCAAAAAAAGCCAAACAAAATTGGGAATAGACACCACCCCCCCTGCTATGACCTATCCTACCAGACCCCGTGGAAGGGGTGGGACCTAGAAGTCCATCCCAGAGACACCTCTTTTGACATCCAGCCTGCTAGATCCCCTTCGCCTAAGGAACCCAGGCGTCCTAGCTCAGCCAGCGCCCCCCACCCACCCAAAAAGAAACCACCCCGGCCCTCCCGTGCCCCTCTCACCTCTCGCAGGGCGCTTCCATCCACCAGGCGCCTCCTCGCCGGAGAATGTATGGGGTGGGGGGAAGCGGGAGGGCGCCGCCGCTCTCTCGCCTGGGATGGGGGGCGAGCAGGCAGGCGATCGCTTTCCCGGCCCCGTAGGGAGCGGGGAGCAGGGGAGGCGGAGGAGAGGGGTCCCGGCTGGGCTCCGTCACCCCCGAAAGCGGCCGCGGCTGGGCGGGGGGCGCGGCGCCGACTTCGCCATTGCTAGCGCAGCGCGGGGCTGGGATCTCATTGTCTCGAGGCTGGGGCGGGGAGGGGGCGGGGCTCCGGGACGCCCCTCCCCTCCCGAGGGGTTAAAAGCAAGCGCCGACTCCCACCCCCCGCCAGTTCTTCCCCACCTTCACGCTCCTGTTGTTTGCTCACGGTGGACTCGATCGTCTCCAAAAAGTGTGCAATATTGATAATCGTTAGATAGAGTTAGACTGAGAGGCGGGGGCGGAGTAGGGCGTGGAGAATTCATTTGTCACACTAGAATCCTTCTTAGAGACCTTTGTGGTTTAATGTGTATATTACCCCTTTCCCTTGGAGCCACACCCTCTTTCCGTGCTTAATGAAGTTTTTACCGCCTGCCTTTCTGCTTAGAAATGGGATCTTATGCGTCCTTTTCGTGGGACGCAGCGAGCCTTCCAGTTGCACAGAACTATTTCATCTTACAGAATTTATATACCGCTCTGAGCTGCGCAGGCAGGGATTGACACTCCTGTTCGACCCTGTCACCTCAGGATCCCTGATTATGTAACAACTAGCTGAGATTTGTCGGTAGGTTGGGGGAAATGCACTCTGCACATGCTTCTATGTGTCTTTATCGTGGCAGGTATTCTGGGCTTGGCATTGGAAACAAATGGCAGTGCTGAGCTGTGTGTCCCTGACTTGGGGGGGAAATTGGTCCCTTGGGATAATGATATTATGATGTGCTTAGGATTGTTAAGGGGAGAGAGCTGCTCTCTTACCTTGGGAGGTTAGTGTTTTTAGGATGTTGGAATTGGGGGGGGGGGGTTCTGGAAAGTTGCTGCTTTCTGATGCTTCCAGCTGTAACATATAAAGTCCTAAACAGACTGGAGCAAAAGGTTTCTAAATCTAAAGGACCTCCTTTAAGCGTTAGCATCTCAGCTCTCAAAGTATCCCACACCAAACTCACCTGGCAGCTTTGCTATTATTACCTTTTAGATGTCAGGCAATCCATTAATACAGTGGTACCTCGGGTTACATACGCTTCAGGTTACAGATTCCACTAACCCAGAAATAGTGCTTCAGGTTAAGAACTTTGCTTCAGGATAAGAACAGAAATTGTGTTCTGGCGGCGTGGCAGCAGCAAGAGGCCCCATTAGCTAAAGTGGTGCTTCAGGTTAAGAACAGTTTCAGGTTAAGAATGGACCTCTGGAACGAATTAAATACTTTGGAGTTAAAGAGCTCTTTCACCCTCTCCTCCATCGGGTCCTCCTGCCTTTGTGGCTCCAGAACCAAGGCCCAAATATCTCACCTCCCAGGGGCAACCATGTCACATAGCTACACTACCACGTCATGAGCTGAATGGGGCTTGGTCTGCAGCTTGAAAACTGCAGCGCAGGCAAGGTTGGATAGCCAGAAGGAGAAACAGAGGTATGTTGATAGAATTCTCAGGGGCGCTTAAACACACTTAACTTCATCGCACACGCTATAGGCACACAGATAATGTTTTGCTAGTAAGGGTCTTCATCACTCACCTCCACAGGAAAGGATATGTTTTTCCGTTCTCACAGTAAACGTATTTCCAGTTTGAGAATGGAACACCAGCATGGGCCAATATCGGCCTATCTTTCTCCCTTTAGAAAGGCCTCCACAAGGCTTTATAGGCAGACTTAGAAGTCTGAAATAAAACCACATTGTGAGAACTGAAGTCTTGAGATTCTTTTGCAGTGAACACGCTGGGTGAAATGTTCTCCCAGTGGGAATGCCATGTCGTTGTCGCCTGGCCTAAATGTGGGCCAGAGGCGAATATCGAAATGTCTGTGAGGGTGGGAAGTGGAATGTGGTGAACTGACTACGGAGGACAATATTTACCACAGTTCATGGAGAATATTAGCACTGGCATTTTCCGCATGGATAAATGAGGGACGCGGGTGGATAAATGAGGGACGCAGGTGGCGCTGTGGGTTAAACCACAGAGCCTAGGGCTTGCTGATCAGAAGGTTGGTGGTTCGAATCTCCACGACAGAGTGAGCTCCCGTTGCTCGGTCCCTGCTCCTGCCCACCTAGCAGTTCGAAAGCACGTCAAAGTGCAAGTAGATAAATAGGTACCGCTTCGGCGGGAAGGTAAACGGCGTTTCCGTGCACTGCTCTGGTTCGCCAGAAGCGGCTTAGTCATGCTGGCCACATGACCCGGAAGCTGTACACCGGCTCCCTCGGCCAATAAAGCGAGATGAGCGCTGCAACCCCAGAGTCGGCCACGACTGGACCTAATGGTCAGGGGTCCCTTTACCTTTACCTTAATGTTTTAAATAAACACGATGGGCATCATCAGTATGTTTCCTAGTGGAAGGAATTGCGGCCATTAGTGATGCCAAATGACTTGTATTCTTGAGCATTCATCCATCCTGATTGGCTTGAATGGCGTTTACCCGTCTTCCTGTTTCTCCAACTTAGGTCCCTAGCAGCTGTTGGACTACAACTCCCATCATCCCTGACCACTGGTCCTGCTAATCTAGGGATGATGGGAGTTGGAGTCCAACAGCAGCTAGGGACCCAAGTTGGAGAAACCCTGTGTTGCTTTTCAGTGCATTTCCCTCTACTTTCCTAACTGTAAAAGTCCGCTTTTTCAAAAAAGAAAAAAAAAAGGCGGAGTCCTCATGCAAAAGCCTTTGTGTCCACTTTGGTTGCACAAACCGAAAGTTGAATCCTGACAATCTCCAGGTGACCTCTGTGGTGTCTTAAGGTACTTCACATCAGTCATGTGACCCTGTCTCTGCTACTGCACCTCATTGCTCCATCTCTCTATTGCTCTTATCCAGAGAACAACATGGCGCCCCAAAAACCTGAGCCTGGTACCCAGGTCATTTGCTGAGCTCATCTCTGTGGAAACCGAGGTGACAAGGTGACACTTCTAGACTTGTGCGGCTCCTCGCATTCTGTGGATCAGAACATGTGTGGGCTTAGCTCCCAGAGACAGGCAGGAAGGAGGGAACGTACTTATCAGTCAGCTTGTGTTTTACTGTTTATGTTATCAGAGTGTCTGTTCAAGCCATCTGTGTGTTTTCAGATTTCCCACCAGCCCCCTTTTTTGTGGGTGTAATGTGTCTATGTGTCGTCTTCAGGCTTGGCTCTCTTCTGCAAGACGGGCTTGTGCCTCTGTATTGTGTAACTACCAGCTGGCCGTGCCTTTCCTTCTTCCTTTATTTTGTGTAAGCGGTTGTCTCAGTGAACTTATGCATGCTGGAACATTGTGCCCGGTTTGATTCCCTGAGCTCCCATGTTTTGTCTTACCAGGGGGAACTTGCAAGGATCTGAACAAGAGCTGTGTTTGTGATGTTGGCTTGTTAATTGCTTGCCCACAGGTCTGGAGATGGAATCTAAAGCATGGCAAGCGTGGGTCAGAAATACACATACAAACACACACGAAGTGCCTTTTTCCTTGCTGTTTCTGACACGTCAGTTCCCATTGCCAAAGAGGCAATTTTTAAAAGACGCTTGCCTTTTTAGCTGTAGAAAGTGCTCCAGCAAAATGGGTGCCAGGGTCAGGTCAGTAATAATTCACAAGGCGTCAGCAAAGTTAACTCTTTATTCAAAGAAACAAAACAGCTTAGGCCTAGTGAGCACAGCAACTCTTCCCAGTAGATCTTGCTCCAGTGAGGCAGTTGCAAGGACTGAATGCCCCCACCTTCCCACCGACCCTTAAGTCTTCTCCCTTGGTTCCTTCCCAAGCATTCTGAGACTCTTTCGTCTTGTCTGTCTTTGCTCCGCCCTCTTCATGCCTCTTTGGGTTCTGAGAGACCAGGGGAAATGGAAGCTGCCCATCGCAAGAGGAGAAAACATCTGTGCCTCTTCACCAGCCGGGCTCATCTCTGTCTCTTGGCCCTCCTCCTTTCCAGCCTCTGCTTCTGCCTCTTGTTCTAGACTGCTCTCTGTCACAGCCTCTTCCTGCTCACTGAACCCTGTTACCTTTTCAGCTTCTGACACTTCCTCCTCCCGGTCTTATCCCACTCTTCCTCTTTCTGTCACACACCCAGCAAGCATCCCTGCCTCTTTGATGGATCTCGGCCTTTGTATTTTATCGCTTGTGTTCCGAGGGCTGTGCTGGAATACATCTGTGGCTTTTGTATAGCTCAGTTTTTGTATCGAAACTGCACAACTTCGCTTAAGTAGCAATTTTTCTAGAAAAAAGAGGAGCCAGAGCTCTCTTGGAATGGCAACGGCGCCCACCTGAGAGGTTCCCGAGCTGAACTCCGGCTGTAAAAATAAATTTTAAAAGCCCTGGGGATGTCTGTCTGTCTTGCTGGAGTGTTTGCATTGCATTTCCAAAGTTTTCCTTGTGTCAGCGGGGACGGGCACGTAGACTTGCAGCCATTAACTCAGAGAACTGCAGGAATTTGCAGCAGGTTGCATATAAATGGCCAGGCCCACAAGACAGACAATATTTACTGTTGGTGGTTAAACAACGAAAAAGCAGACAACCTTGAGGCACACGGTGCATTCCTGTGCAGAAAGGCCAAAGCTGTATAGATTGCATTCATAAAAATTGCCAGCAGGGCTGACACAGTGAAGAGGCCAAAGGCCGTGTAGACCATGGGTAGGCAAACTAAGGCCCAGGGGCCAGATCTGGCCCAATCGCCTTCTAAATCTGGACTGCGGATGTTCTGGGAATCAGCGTGTTTTTCCATGAGTAGAATGTGCCCTTTTATTTAAAATGCCTCTGAAATATACTCAGAGTCGAGTGTGGATTTCATGCTCTTTATTCAGCTCATAATAGTGAGGAATGAAAGTTCCTCCAAATTATCTGCTATATATACATTATTTACACAATGGGTCACATGTGATTGGCTAATTCTGGGATTCTCCTGCAGGCCAATCAGGTTGCGGATTCACTTCCACCTGGAGCTGGATTGGGTGGCTCCTGTGGACCAATCATACTGCTGCATTTCTCTAGGACCAATCAGACTGCTGCATTCTGAATCCTATTGTTCTAGGACAAATCAGACTGCTGCCTTTGGGATCCTATTCAACTCAGTACATAACAGCATCTCTGGGTTCTTTGTGTGGCCTGCCTGGTGTTTTTACATGAGTAGAATGTGTGCTTTTATTTAAAATGCGTCTCTGGGTTATTTGTGGGGCATAGTAATTCGTTCATTTCCCCCCCAAAAAATCTAGCCCGGCTCCCCACAAGGTCTGAGAGACAGTGGACCAGCCCCCTGCTGAAAAAATTTGCTGAACCCTGGTGTAGACATTATCCAATTAAAGCACATGATTGTTTTCACCCAAGGAATCATGGGAACTGTAGTTTATCATTTATTCATATATACCCAGGATTTTTTTGGTGGGGGGAAGTAATGCGCTTTGAATATACACAGCCTCGTTCGCCACTGTCCCAGAGGGTGGGAAGAGATCTAATGAGTTTAAGCTGCGTGAGGGTAGATTTAGGTGGAACACCAAACAAACTTCTTGATGGCGAGAGGAGTTCAACAATGAAACAGATGGTGGGCAGCCATCTTTTATGGGAGCTCTGGGTCTGGATTTCCAGCTTCAAGCAGGGGTGTGGACTAGCTAGCCTGCAAGTCCTCCTGCAAGTCTATGATACGAAGTGATTTATGCACGAGATTGTGGCAGCCATTTTGGGTGCCATGATCTCACATGCTCTCATGCTTCACTATCGCCCTGAAAAAAGCACTTGGGGGACGCACTCTTGTGTGGCACCCCAAAACACACATTTTGGGGGCCATGCAAGAATTTGCCCCCTCCAAAAGTGCTTTTCAGGGGGTGAGAGCGAGGCGCAGGTCACATGACTCACCCAGGAGCACATCCCAGAAGACACACGACACAGTTTTGAGTCCTAAAAAGTTGTATGGTGTGGCCATCCCATTCTCTCCAGACTGGCCCTGCCTCACGTGTGGGGAGGTTGGATTCTGCTCACTGTAATGGCGCGAATGCAGCTTTGTATCCTCTTCACCTCGTTCCTAATTTCTAATTAGCAACAAAAGCAACATACATTGTGCAAAGGTGTGCAAAATTGCCTCAGTTTACACCATTTTAAAACGTCTTTTCCACACACGCACACACCCTCAGTGCAGAATTCTGGGATTTGTTCGTTTTATAGAGAAAAAACAGGATCCGAGCACTCCCTTTGGGTACAGTTTGTGCCTCAGGCTCTTACACCATAAATCTGCCTGAGGGAAAGCTGTTTCCATTTGCAGCTTGGCCACGATCCAAGGCAAGAGGTAGACACACTTAAGCCTGTTGAAATAATTGAATTCTGTTTTGTGTTCGCTGATTTGAGGCATGTGTTTCCAAATTGCTCCAGCGTGTTCGTGTGTGTGTGTGTGTGTGTGTGTGTGTGTGAGAGAGAGAGAGAGAGAGAGATGCTTTGTAATTGCCGCTCTGTTGTGGGTCTTGCATGTGTGAATAACATTGCTCTCCTAAATCTCAGCATGTGCTAAGTCTTCTTTTCCTCTTTCCTCTTGAGAGGTACTTTGCATTGGTGGTCTTAATAATTCCACATGTGTTCACCAGTTCTGTCCTGCAAATCCTTCCCCCTTTGCATTGTCGTTTACAGGCAAATGCATATTTCCTGAGGTAGCAGAGAGTTCAAGAAGAGAAGTTGCTGGACTTCAGCTTTCATCGCTCCTTGCCTAATGGGGAGGGAAAATGGGTTTTGTAGTCAAACAACACCAACACAGAGTTGAGGGCGGGAATCCACTGCAGTTTGCATTTAAAGGCAAACCTACCCAGTTCACACTTTCTGAAACAATATGTGAACCGTAACACCACCATTTAAAAATACAGTCATACCTCGGGTTACAGCCGCTTCAGGTTGCATTTTTTTCGGGTTGCGGACCGCCAAAACCCGGAAGTACTGGAATGGGTTACTTCCGGGTTTTGGCGGTTGCGCATGTGCAGAAGCGCTAAAATCGCACTTTGCGCATGTGCAGAAGCACCAGATCACAACCCGCGCGTGCGCGGACGCAGGTTGCGAATGCTGCAGGTTGTGAACATGTATCCCGCACGGATCACGTTCGCAACCCGAGCATCCACTGTGTTAACGGGAAAATCCGAGGGCTCCCTTGGACAAAAACAAAGACACCAACCAGGATAACTTGGAGCAAAACAGCAGCCTGTAGGCTTGGCCTTTATTGATCTGTTGCAACAGGGTGCTCCCCTCACCTGCAGGAGAGAGGAGGGACCCAGAAAAATGGTGTGCAAGGCCTTATAAAGACTTTTGAAATTGCCACCCTGTAGATCAAGACCACCCCCAGAAACATCATACATACATCACAGGAGGGGTGTAACCTAAGACCACCCCTCAGATACATCTCACCTACATCACAGAAAAGAGGGGTTGAGGGAGGAGTTGTGGTAACCTGAGTGTCCTGTCACCTGGCTGGTTCCCCCTTTCCCCCTCCCCATGAGTACTTTCCAGGTGACAGGAGAGTTTGCAGTTTCCTGCCCCCAGAGGGAAGAGCTGATTGTTGTCCTTTGTTCCAGTCCCTGCTGAATCCACTCCTATATGCAAGTTCTTTGTGATCTTGATGGTCTTCTGTCCAGGACCATCAAGGTTGGCATAGCAACTGGGCAGGGCTCCTGTGTATGTGCTGGTATGCTCAAAGGATTATGGCTGCCCTGTATCAAACCTTCCCCATTTTGTAGTCCTTCCTTCATGGAGTAAAATAAAAGTGGAACAGTGCAAATCCGATGTATGGTTGATTTTCTATGAATTTATAACAGAAGCGTAGCGTATGTAGTGTGTGTGAGTGTGTGTGTGAAGTTTGTACAAACTGAATTATTGGGGGGGGGGGTTTTCCTGCGACAACTGTAAAAATAAAAAAACCCACGCTCCTCTGAATTTTACAATGCAGTTCTCCAGCCAAGTAACATGTACAAAAACACAAGCGCTAGGGTAAAGATGCACATATTATTGAAAATAGTGTACCCCAAAATGTGTTCTTCATAGGGAAATTTCTCCTTGTGGCTGTTTAAAGGCAATGATAGTACTTCAAATACATGGTTTGGGTGGGGTCTTGCTTCAACACTGGTGACAGGATGGTGCCTTGCACTGTACTTGAGGCAGCTGGCAAGATTGTGGGGTTCAGGAAAGACCCTTTGGCAACAGGTAGGAATGGCAAAGGGGGCCTTTGGAGGAACAGCCAGGAGCTGCTGTTGCTACCGCCCATCATCATCTGCTGCCTGAGCCAGTTGCTTCACTGTGCCTAACAGTAGGGCCGGCCCTGACACAGAGACACAAACAAGGGGACCAAAAAACAACAGGAGGCTCTGTGTTTTGAGCTAAGAGGAGAAAGACACCATGTGATCCACTGCAAAAGAAAGATCAGTTGAGAGAGAAAGCGAGAGCACAGGAAGACAACAATATGTGTCGCTGTTCTTTTTTGCCTGCTGCTAATAAAAATCCTTACAGAACATGTGGATTTGGGAGGGTCTTTATTTACTTCCAAGTTCCTAGTCCTCATTGCAAAGCACAGAGGGTGGTGTCAGGGCAAAGGCTGAAGTATTCATGCTCCCCGGCTGTATTCCCCTACTCGTCCTCATCTAGCTTATCCCCACCTCTTTTCCTTTAAAAAACTTTTTTGCTGATGGGGGGGGGGGACCCCTGCAGAAACCCAAGCTAGACAAAGGAGATCAGATAGGGTGGATGTTCTGAAACAGGCCCCCTTTTTTTATTCACTCTTGAGGACTTAAGTACCGAGACAGAAAAAGATCAGAGTCGCACACAGCTTGGACTTTCAGTTAAAAGGCCACTTTGGTCCATATTGTGACTGTAATTCTAGTATGATTGCAGAGTGTGATGTTGCTCCATCCTTTATTCTCTGTGGTGGCCACTCTTAGTTACTGGAAGTTAAGAGTAACAACCAACTCAATTTAACAGGAGCAAGTTGGTGCTGAACCTTGTAGACAGGCGCTGTCCATTAACTGTGTGCCATCATGGAATAAGTCAGGGTGGAGATCTTATAGCCTGGAGGGCCAAATCTGCTGGATTCCACACACCCCACACACAAGGAGGACTGTGAAGGAACCAATCACACCTGTTATCAGCCAACTGGAAGGTGTGGATTTTGTTGACTGTTGCCTGATATGTTCCCCCTCCCGGGCAGAAAGCTGTCCAGTGCTCAACAGCCTCCCCCATGAGGAAGGACAGCTTTAAAAGTACAGATCAAGCTGTGAAGAGGTCCTTTTCTAGGTGTGTGTGGGCCCAATTGATTTCCCACGCCTCTGTGCCAATAACTCCTATTAGGAAAAGAAAAAGTTCTCTGACCCTGCTTTTGGTGGATGTATAACAGCAGAGATCATTCCGTGTGAAGCTTAAGGGTTAAATCTATTGTCATTAAAGTGAGCTAGCCAGGCAGGGTGGACGTGTTATGTAGCAACCAGGCAAAGTAGCATGATCTTACCTGACGCAGCATGTGCCCTGATTGGCTGTGTAGTCCTGAGAGAGTTTTCCCTTTGTTCCAGTTCATAAATTTATTGTTCTAGCTGAAAGTCATGGCAAACTTGTATTAAGCAATGCTTTTGAATTATGGTGCTGGAGGAGACTCTTGAGAGTGCCATGGACTGCAAGAGGATCAAACCTATCCATTCTTAAGAAAATCAGCCCTGAGTGCTCCATGGAAGGACAGATCCTGAAGCTGAGGCTCCAATACTTTGGCCACCTCATGAGAAGAGAAGACTCCCTGGAAAAGACCCTGATGTTGGGAAAGATGGAGGGCACAAGGAGAAGGGGACGACAGAGGACGAGATGGTGGGACAGTGTTCTCAAAGCTACCAGCATGAGTTTGACCAAACTGCGGGAGGCAGTGGAAGACAGGAGTGCCTGGCGTGCTCTGGTCCATGGGGTCACAAAGAGTCAGACACGACTAAACAACTAAACAAGAACAATTAATAAACTAATAACAAAGCATACATCCATAATATTAAAAAGTCTGCAAAGACTTTGCCGGGTTCCTGAGCATTAAAACACAGTTTCCCTTGTGCATCTCTGACAGTTCTGATTACTCCATATATTTGTTTGAATGTTTTCCTGCTCAGCTATATACTGTTTTGCTTCTGTTTCCTCAGTAAAGTGTTATCGAGGTTTTGTCTCTGGACTCTGCATTATTTCAGTGACTTTTTCTTAAGTACTGCTTCCAGGCTCCTCCCCTTCCTCTCTTTCCTGTGACAAGAAACCCTGCCGCAGGCCTGCATTTAGTGCCCTGCTAGGGAGCTGTGCTACAGTCATAAACTTGTTTATGGTACCAGTACGCATGATGCCTGACTCAGTAAGCAGGACAGCCCTGTGCTATATCCCCTTGGGTGCTGCAAGGAACAGTTTATAACATCAGCAGAACTGAAGTGTGTGTTTATTTGTTGATTTTCGTAATTTACAGCCCTCCCTCCATATGTAGACCTCAGGGGCAGGTTTCTCGTAACATCAAACACAAGCAATGGGATTTTAAAATCAGTTAGGAGAGAAAACCACGAAAAGTTATGACAAAAGCATTTGCTTAAATCATTCTGCAGAACGACACACAAGTGTATTGATTACTTTTTTTAAAAAAAAATTATTTGATTTTACAAATACAAAATTATAACAGTCCAATTACATATCCATACGTAAAGATTACTCTGAATCTCATGACTTTCCCACATCCCCTCCATGGGGTCCTATTCTAAACATTCTAAACATTTACAACTGCATATTCTTCCACATCAATCCATATTGTCCACAGTATTTGTTACCTTGCAAGTGGAATTAAAATCTTGCTAATGTTTCCATCTGCTTACAGTGGTCTCCTAGATAATGTATGAATTTCCCTCCTTCTTTCGTAAAGTTTTTGTCCTCTTGGTTCTTGAGTTTTCCAATCAGCTTTGCCATTTTGGCAAACTTAGCTCGCCATTCCTCTCTGTTAGGGGCTTTGTCTTCTTTCCATCTCTGGGACTAGTGTTTATGAGGTAAAAGCTGCAGGATACCAAGTGTCCCAACAGGAGTTGCTCTGGAAAAAGGATGCTTCCAAATCGCTTTCCTCAACAAGAGCTCAAATGCTAAATCAGGGACAGGGGACCAGATTTCACTGGACTACAGACACAATCATCCCTGGCCATCGTTATTCTGGAGTGAATGTTGACTTCCATCTGTCTCAGGAGACTATGGAAGGGCGTGCCTTTGTGAGTGAAGTCAAGCTCTCGGACAGTTGCATCGCCTGCTGTGGCTGTAAGGACTGATGTGGGAGAGACATGTTTTGTGGCAGCTGGGGTAGATGAAGGCGTCCAGTTGTGTTGCTGCAGATGCTCCATGGCGTTTGTTCTTTCTGCGCTCCTCCCAGCAGTCCTTCCTCCTCTGGTCACTGCTGTGGATGCACAACCTGACTGTCTGTCTCCAGGCACTGCAGTCGTCTGCAAGGGATTCCCAGATGGCAGGGCTGATGTTGCCAGCCTTCATGCCCCGTTTGCAGACGTGTTTGTAACACAGAGTTGGTCTGCCGATGGGCCTGGTGCTTGAAGCCAGCTCATCGTACAGCACATCCTTGGGGAGCCTGCCGTCTTCCATTCTGTGGGCATGACCAAGCCAGTGTAGACATTGGTTGCTGAGACAGGAGTGTGAACATGCTGGGACTGACATCTTTGTTTGAAATTCTTTTCCTGACTCAGCACATCTGGAAGGCATTGAGGCATCGCTCCTAGCAGTTGTCTTCTTCTTCTTTGGCAATCACTCATAGCTGAGTAAGAATTGTCTTCCATAAACATGGTTTTAACAATGAGTCCGTAAGTGACTGTGGAGGCCAATTCTGGATCCACGCGTCCTTCCACAGTGGGGACATTGGTTTCTGGGCGGGAGCTGATCACAATGTGGATTTGCCAAGCATACCTTCCTCTTAGCACGTTTCTCCCTTGTGTCCTGTGTTCGAGTGTCTTCAAAGTCCATGACACCTTTGGTAAAGGCTGTTCTCCAACTGGAGCACTCGCAGGTCAGAGTTTCCCAGTTGTCAGTGTTCATACTACATTTTTTAAAAAATTGCCTTGAGACAGTCTTTAAACCTCTTTTGTTGACCACCAGCATTATGCTTTCCATTTTTAAGTTCGGAATAGAGTAGTTGCTTTGGAAGACGATCATCAGGCATCCGCACAACATGACCAGTCCATCAAAGTTGATGCTGGAGAATCCTTGCTTCGACACTGGTGATCTTTGATTCTTCTAGTACACTGACATTGGTTTGCCTGTCTTCCCAACTGATGTGTAAAAATTTTCAGAGACATCATTGATGGAATCTTTTGAGGAATTGGAGATAGCATTTATAAGCGGTCCATGTTTCACAAGCATACAGTAAGGTTGGCAGAACAATAGCTTTGTAAACAAGCATTTTGGTTTCCCTGCGAACGTCCTGGTCCTCAAACACTCTGCACTTCAATCGGGAGAAAGCCGCATTTGCAGCATGCTCAAGACACGAACCTGATAGACCTTCACCTTGGTATCAGACCTTAGCTTCACAGGGGCCTGGAGCCTGAAGCCAGCACATCCTTGGCGATTCTGCCATCTTCCATTTTGTGGCCGTGACCACATACAATTTTTTTTTAAAAAGCAGTAGATTAGGGAAAGTACACTTTGCCAAATTTCATGCAGAACCGTGTGTAGTGGGAGAAATTCACACTAAAACGCTGGTAGGTTTTTATGAGATTTTTTTTTTAAAAAAGTGCAAATTGGTTCAGAAATGGGAAGAGCTGGTTTGAAAAAAGGGAAACCTTAATTGACACGCAAACACACACACACACGTAGAGTAAGCCATCTCTGCTGCGTGGGGCCTGGGACTTCTGCCCCAGAGTCCTGCCCTGAGAGCACAGCTGATTCAAATATGCTGATGGCCGCAGCCTTAAGTCATACAGTCTGGGGGGGGGGGTGTCATCATCTTCTCCTGCTCAACTGGCTCTTGCTGTTTTCCATAGCAGGGGTCAGACAGCCACTCGCCTGCAGGTCAGATCGTCAGGGAGCCCTGCAGACGCTTTGCTCTCTCTTGGGAAGCATTCGGCTCGATGCTCTCGCTTGAATTATTCAGAACCTTTGGCCCAGGGTGTCCATTTTAGCTGCGCCTCTGCTTATCTGCTTGGGGTTTAATGTCTCTCCCCCCCCACTCCATATTAGTGCTTTCTGAGCTTCTCGTGGCTGTGATCAAAACAGCCGGAATAATAAAAATTCAAAATGTGTTGGGTTTCTTTTCTTCTTTATTATTGTAACTCGCTCTACGTGGGGCTGCCCTTGAGACTGACCCAGAAACTCCAGTGGGTGCAGAATGTCGCGGCGAGGCTCCTTACAGGGTCCTCGCCGTGGGATCACATTCACCCGGTGCTATACCAGCTGCACTGGCTCCCGGTAGAGTACAGGATCAGGTTTAAGGTGCTGGTTTTAACCTTTAAAGCCCTATACGGCCTAGGACCTTTGTACCTACGGGACCACCTTTCCTGGTATGTCCCATGGAGGACCTTACGGTCTTCAAATAAAAACATCTTGGAGGGCCCGGGCCACAGGGAGGTTAGGCTGGCCTTGACTAGAGCCAGGGCTTTTTCGGCCATGGCCCTGATCTGGTGGAACGCTCTGTCACAAGAGACTAGGGCCCTTCGGGACTTGATATCTTTCTGCAGGGCCTGCAAGACAGCTGTTCCACCAGGTCTTTGGCCAGGGCACAGTCTGACCCCCTCCTTCGGTAATCCTCACAGAACTCTAGCCTAACGGTTGCCATCAATTTGATTCTGAATTGATTTCAGAATGTATTTCAATTAATTGACTATGATTTTATGTAAACTGTGCTGCTTTTACTGTTGTTAGCCGCTCTGAGCCTGGCTTTGGCTGGGGAGGGCAGGATATAAATAAAATATTGTTGTTGTTGTTGTTAAGTTGTGGGCGAACATATCAGACGACACAGTGATTCTTCAAGCAGCTCTTGTTTATTCAAAGGCCAGAACAGAACTGAACTGAGGAGCTCAGTGAGCCTGCTTACATAGAGCTCCAGAACAATGTAACTGTTGCAACTTTCTAAAACTATCCAATCACTGAACGTCACTTTCGATCCTTCATTTGCATAAAAACTATCCAATCACTGAACGTCACTTTCGATCCTTCATTTGCATAACTATCTACAGTATCCCCCTGCTGGCCCAGGGTGAGAACTTCAGTACATAACAATTATTTAAAGAAAGCAACACAGCAGCAACATACCAACAGCAGCAGGATTAAAACATTTGCAGCAGGGAACCTGTGGCTCTCCAGATGTTGTTGGATGATGACCCCTGAGCCATCAGATGTGCTGGCTGGGTGTGATGGCCTGGGACTCCGGCTCGGACTCAGAACCAGAGGAGTCTCAGTCTGCATCAGATCCTTTGCCGAAGGCATCATCTGAACCAAGTCTGGGGCCTGATCCTGAAAAGTCCCAGTCTGCACAGGTGCCCCTGCAACAAACACTAGCTGGGCCAAGTCAGGGGCCTGATCCTGCCCTGGCTCCAGATGCGGGGATTACCTCGTTGCCTTCAGCTGAGCCATCACTTATAGCTGCTCCACTACTGGTTTGGTCAGGAGAGGCTGAGGTGGCTCCTGGGTCTAGTAACCCACCGACATGTCCCAAGCTGCAGAGACTCAGGTCTGAGAGAAGGAGAGACCCGGGTACTCGCAGGAGAAGTGCTCGCCTTCGGGCGAAACAGGGAGGTGAGTCGCCAGGAGATCAGGACCAGCCGTTACCCCGACAAAGATAAAAGGCTGTCGGACCCTGCCCCAGGTTGCGGGAGCAACATTGCTGTATGCCAGAGATCCTGTACCTGTCCTTGCTTGGTATCCTGCCTCATGTCCTGCCTTGGCCCTGTCGGACTGACTCCTAGAGGAACCTCCGGATTCTGGTCCGGTCCTGGACCGCTTTTCATGGGTTACCCCCCGGGCCCAGCACACTGGGGCAGGTGGCTGCTGGCAGTCCAGCAACCCCTATAGGTTGAAGAGGCTTTGAGCCATAGAATCATGAACTCACAGAATTGTAGAGTTGGAAGGGACGTTGAGGGTCATCTAGTCCAACCCCCTGCAAGGCAGGAATCTCATCTAGATCATGCCTGACAGGTGGCCACCCAACCTCTGCTTAAAAACCTCCAAGGAAGGAGAGTCCACAGCTCTTCCTGCCGGAAAGTTCTTCCTGAGGCTTAGTTGGAATCTCCTTTCCTGTAACTTGAAGCCATGGGTTCGAATCCTGCCCCCCAGAGCAGGAAAAAACAAGATAACAAACTTTTTTATAGAAGAATGGAAATGGCTTATTGAATATTTACAGATAAATTGCAAACAGATAAAAACATTGGCAGGGTTATTGTAATGACCTGCAGTTTCATAAGGGTATATATTTAAAGTAGATAACTAAATGAGCAAATGAATTTGGATATGCAGAAGATATTAAAAAAATAAATTCAAGGAACTGCAGAAAGAGGGGGATAGGAAGTCCAACTTTGAAATGTTAAATTGACTGTAGAACTAATAAAATGTGTAAACTTGAAAAGTTTGTTTGTTGCAGCAGCCCTACTGCCTCCCAAGGTAAGGTGCTGGCCTCATGTTTACTTCTGGCAAGTCTCTGTTAGGCCTCTGTTAGGCTGGGGGCATCCTTCTGCCAGGCCCCTGTGGTGCAGTGTGAGGACGCACCTCTCTTTGGGGCAGGGGGAGTGGCTCAGAGACTAGAGGTGGCAGCAGTGGCTGCCTGGAGGACTCCCAAGGAGAGGGGAGAGGAGGAGGAGGAGGAGGAGAAGAAGAAGAAGAGGAGGAGGAGGAGGAGGAGTAGTTTGGATTTGATATCCCGCTTTATCACTACCCTAAGGAGTTTCAAGGGATGCGGGTGGCGCTGTGGGTTAAACCACAGAGCCTAGGACTTGCCGATCAGAAGGTCGGCAGTTCGAATCCCCGCAATGGGGTGAGCTCCCGTTGCTTGGTCCCTGCTCCTGCCAACCTAGCAGTTCGAAAGCACGTCAAAGTGCAAGTAGATATATAGGTACCACTCTGGCGGGAAGGTAAACAGCGTTTCCGTGCGCTGCTCTGGTTCTTCAGAAGCGGCTTATTCATGCTGGCCACATGACCCGGAAGCTGTACACCGGCTCCCTAGGCCAATAAAGCGAGATGAGCGCCGTAACCCCAAAGTCAGTCACGACTGGACCTAATGGTCAGGGGTCCCTTTACCTTTACCTTTAAGGAGTTTTAAAGCGGCTAACAATCTCCTTTCCCTTCCTCCCCCACAACAAACACTCTGTGAGGTGAGTGGGGCTGTGAGACTTCAGAGAAGTGTGACTGGCCCAAGGTCACCCAGCAGCTGCAGGTGGAGGAGCGGGGAAGCGAACCCGGTTCACCAGATTACGAGACTACCCCTCTTAACCACTACACCACACTGGCCCTCAGGAGGCTGAGGGAACACCCCACAAGGGAGGGTGTTCGAAAAAGGGTGAGAGGCTGCCGGCTCTGCAGGCAAGGGGTGAGAAGACTGGGCTCCTGAGCCCCACAGAAGTGCCGCAGAAAGGATGCCGTTGCTCAGGGGAGCCATGGACTGGATAAGGTCCAAAACCTTTGCCGCTTCCATTGTTCTGCCTCATGCCAGAGGGCAAAGACCATTTGAGGAGGGCTTCCATAGATGCTCGAGGGTGCGTCTAGATCTGCGTAGGAGCAGGCGGTTTTTCAGATACAGTGGTACCTCAGGTTAAGTACTTAATTTATTCCGGAGGTCCATTCTTAACCTGAAACTGTTCTTAACCTGAGGTACCACTTTAGCTAATGGGGCCTCCCACTGCTGCCGCCGCCACGCAATTTCTGTTCTCATCCTGAGGTAAAGTTCTTAACCTGAGGTACTATTTCTGGGTTAGCGGAATCTGTAACCAGAAGCATCTGTAACCCAAGGTACAGAGGTATCTGAAAGAGTCTGTCCTCCGATCGTGCCCCACTTCATTCTTTGGTGGGCTGTTCTGGACCTGGCTGTCTTGAAATGTATAGCTGAACTAGATGATAGCGCGGAGTCTGCGAAGGAAGGCTGTGGGCTGAATAGGGAGCAAAAGGTTTGTCCAGGCGGCATCCGTTATCAAAGACGCCATTTCAGGAGGGCTTCGCCGGGGGCCGGGGTGGGGAATAGCACTTCCGCAGCCCCCCAACCTCATGTTAGACCACCATGTGATGTTTCCGCAGGGCCACGTGTCTTCTCAGCTGGCTGGCTGATTCCATACACTGAGTGCCTGTTGTTATAAACAGTGAAATGGGCCTCTTTCGAGTCGCTAGGCCTGCCAAAGGCATAAATCCTGAGAGAGAGAGGCATAAATCCTTCAAGGGGGGGGGGGGGTACGTGATCTGCATTGGTAACATTGCTGGGGTTGTAATGAGATTTTGAAAAGCAACCCAAAGTAGCGGTTCCTTTGGAGAAGGACTGCAAAAAGGTCCTGTGTCCAATCCCCGGCTTTTCCAGTATAAAAAGGACCTCAGCAGCAAAGAGGAGCAGCTCCCCGGCTCCTTGTATTGCAGGCGGTATTCAATCCCCTATTGGTGAATTCAGGCCACGCAATTAAAGTGGATTTGGCGCTCTCGCGCAACAGACCCACTCCCCTCCTCCCCAAAGGAAATCTGACTTTTTTGCTGCAAAGGAAGAGGTGGGGAAAGGCACCCAAACTGTGGCATAATCGTTTTATTGACTTAGCTTTATTTAAGTGAACATTTTCCCGAGGGGTTTAGCATTCAATCCCTTTTCCCAGGGAACTCTGGGAATTGTTAGGTCTCCGAGGTGAACAGTGTGGAGGGGAAGTACCCTAACAACTCTCACCCCCCTTAACAAACTACCCTTCCCAGGATGCTTTGGGGGAAGCTGTGTCTGTTTGAAGTGGTGCAATGCTGTTTTCAATGTATAGTACAGATGGGGACCAATGCTTCTCGCTCGCCTAGAGGGAAAGAAGCAAGGCGTGCGTCGTGCGTAGAAAGAAATCTCTGAAGGTGAGCGGTGGAAACGCAGCCTACACCCAGTGGCGTAGCGTGGGTTGTCAGCACCCGGGGCAAGGCAAGTAATTTGCGCCCCCTAACCCGTGGATTTTGCGCCCCCTAACCCGTGGAGCGCGCCCCGCCCCAATGTTGCGGCCGGTGCGGCCAGCCCCCCTGCACCCCCACGCTACGCCACTGCCTACACCTGTTGCTCCGCCCACTTGTTAACTCTGGCCCCGCCCACTACTTGCATGTGGCCTGTGGAAGGTTCCGGAAGGGGGCCATCAGACCGATAAAAAATTTGCACCCCTGCTTTAAAGAGTTGCTGAGGATTTGGAGACCCTTTGCCTTTTAGCTTAATCCGTTCGGAATCCAGAAATTTCGGGTGCTTGGTCAAATGCCCTGGGTTTAGCTAGGGGTAGGGGTGGAAGGGGGACAGAGAATTAACTGCCTCGCTCTTCTGCGTTTGTTCCGGGGGCCACAATTCTCCCGCTATGGGGTGCCTGCGGCCCCAGCATGATTTGGCTGAGCCAGAGGCTGCTGTTGTTGACGCTCGCTTTCCCTGAAGTCTTGCCTGCCTCGCCCTGGAGGCTCAGAGCCAAGTCAATTAGGCCCGTTAATCCCAAATCCCTGGAGCTTTGGATCACAAGAGCAAGCAGTCATTGAATCTGGCACACGAGCGCCGTGCAGCTGAAGGCCCTCATTTCCAATCTGCCGTAGCTCCTCTATCCAGCTTCAAGGGGTAACGGGATTAAAGGGGCTATTCTTAACCATCATCTTTCGGCCCTGAGTTCGATTTCTGAAACTTACACACTCTACAGTTTCCTCTGATGGCAGACAGCTTACCTGGGTCTCATCAGAACCAGGCAGAGCCACACCTACATCTAGTTAGTTTCAGCCTTCAACGCCTCAGGGAGCGCTTCTTTTTCACATCGATTTGCCTGCCAAGGAACCGCCTTCGAAATGCTCCAGGGTCTTCTGAGATGTGGGCACCTCCCGGCAGCCTGTTTATTCAGCATCCATCATAATTTACTTGTGCAGTGGTTACACTACGTAAATCCCTGTGTATACTGTTTTAGACCAGAGTATTTAAAAGACTGGACGCGGGTGGTGCTGTGGGTTAAACCACAGAGCCTAGGGCTTGCCGATCAGAAGGTTGGCGGTTCGAATCCCCGCGACGGGGTGAGCTCCTGTTGCTCGGTCTCTGCTCCTGCCAACCTAGCAGTTCGAGAGCATGTCAAAGTGCAAGTAGATAAATAGGTACCACTCCGGTGGGAAGGTAAACGGCGTTTCTGTGTGCTGCTCAGGATTCCTGCATTTCAGGGGGTTGGACTAGATGACCCTTGGTTCCCTTCCAGCTCTTAAAATTCTATGATTCTATTATTCAAGGGCCTTCTTGATAGAAACACTCTGGATGGCTTCAAGAGGATGGCTGAAGACTTACTTGTTACTTCTGAGTTATTTACTTCTTCCTACTTATTTGCCGGTGAACACGCATAGGATTTCACTTTTAAAATTTTAACAGAAACAAGCTAACCTAAAAAGGGAGCAGGCTGTTTTTCAAGCAGAGCGTTCGCCATTACGAAGGAAACTCTGAGGAAATGGGAGTTTCCAAGGAAGCCTCCTCAATTTCTGCCTTTCCAGCCTCTTCTAAGCCCGGATGTTAAATTAATGTTAATCACATGAAGAAGGCTGCTCATTAGTGGGGTGGAAAACTTTAAAAGGGACCCTGTGCCTAGCCCAGTCAGGCAGTGCAAGAGCCAGAGGGACAGGATAAGGCCAAAGATGAAGGCCGTGTTTTTGGTCAGCTGCGCAACCCTCCTTCTCCTTCCATCAGGTAAGTGGAAGTTAACTGGCAGGCCTCACCCAATCCTATAGCCTCTTACTTCTGAGTAGCAGTAGGGGAGGAATTAGACTCCGCTCACATTTAAAGGTGGCTCCACCTTAATCCATGCTTCCCAAAACAATTTGTAAACCAAATCAAAGCCACCCTTCAAAATTTGGGCCTTTCTGAATTTTGCAATGCACTTTTCCAGCACAGTAATATGTTCAAAAATGCACATTATCTGGGGGGTCGGGTGGGGGGATTTGCTTTTAAATGCATATATTTGTGAAAATAGCATGCAAAGAAAGGGAAAGGGACTCATGAAAATGTGTACATGGGGGGGGGGGAAATCATACACGTACATTAGGATAATTTTGTTCTGAGATGCTGATGGATTTTCATGGAAATCACAAAGCGACATTGAGACCTGGGGAACTGAAAGCCTGGAAGGATGAGAAATAAACTGAAAAGGAGAGGTTTGCCCTTCCCTGATTCCCCCAAACAAGTGTGGGATTATACTGTGAGCAACTAATTTGGAGCAGAAGACCTGGTACACCCTGGGGTTTTAGGATAGCTGAATGCAAATATAAAGAAAATACTTGGGAATGCATTCCTGACAACATACGGATGGATTGATGTTTCAGCCTGACTGAGTTGAAAAAGAATTATTCTCTTTACGCTTGGCTAGATGATAACTTTTTGTGATGGTTCCCTGATTGCTTCACTGAATGTTCATGTGTTGTGGGTTGTATATAATTTCTGTTGTCTACTGGTTTCGCTCTTAGGTTTGCTGTAACCCAGTGTATAAGTGTACGTGCACAAGTTTTTATTGATTCTTTGCCTGGTTTTTTTAAAAATACATATATATATGGAAAGTCTTGATAAACTGTTCACTTTAACAAAAAAAGTTTTGTTTTATTTTATACTGGTTCAGCTCCTGTGGCGTTAACAGGAGCCTGACAGGCAGAAATGTACAGTGGTACCTCAGGTTACAGATGCTTCAGGTTACACACTCCACTAGCCCAGAAATAGTGCTTCAGGTTAAGAACTTTACCTCATGATGAGAACAGAAATCGCGTGGCGGCAGCGGGAGGCCCCATTAGCTGAAGTGGTGCTTCAGGTTAAGAACAGTTTCAGGTTAAGTACGGACTTCCCGAACGAATTAAGTACTTAACCTGAGGTACCACTGTAGTCAGTAAAGTTTTCCCAGGCATGAAGCTAAAGGAATGGGATAAGTTTAAAAGCTGGAACAGAGTGGAAAAGCGGGAAGCCTAGCAGAGATATATATGTGGGGATGAAGAATGCCTGATCAGCATTTAGGATCACGGAGGGCTGTGTTTGAAACTGTGGACCTCCTCAGCCATAAGGCAAAAACAGTGCAAAAATAACAACTGTTTGTACACGATGCCATCAACATACAGGGGCTTTACGCTCTAAGAAAGCGGACAGATCCCTGCCCCAAGGAGCTTACAATCAAGTTGGCACAAGGGAGGCCATAACAGAAGGAAAGGGGCAGAGCCATAGCTCAGAGAATGAAATTCTGCCTTTCATGCAGAAGGCCAAACCCTCCAAGTGTCCCGATTTTCTAGGGACAGCCCTGGATTTACAGAAGCCGCCCTGGTTTCTGATTTTATCCTGGAATGTCCCGCTTTTCCTTAGGACGGCCTGATTCATCAGAGAAATGTTGGAGGATATGGAGTTATGTGACCCGCTGAGCCAAGGAAATAAGTACAGTGGTACCTCGGGTTACATGCGCTTCAGGTTACATACACTTCAGGTTACACACTCCGCTAACCCAGAAATAGTACCTCAGGTTAAGAACTTTGCTTTAGGATGAGAACAGAAATTGTGCTCCCATGGCGCGGCAGCAGCAGGAGGCCCCATTAGCTAAAGTGGTGCTTCAGGTTAAGAACAGTTTCAGGTTAAGAACGGACCTCCGGAACAAATTAAGAACTTAACCCGAGGTACCACTGTAATGGAATAGGATGTCCCTATTTTCACCAGGGAATTGTTGGAGAGTATGGTAGGTCCCAAGTTCTGTCCTCAAAGGGAGACTACAGTGTGAAACAGATGAATTGCAATTCATCGAGAAGTTCTGAATAAAAATAATTGGGTGTTTGTCCAATGCAGGATGTCTGTTTCCATCGCCACTGCTTTGTGAATGATGATCGCTGCAATTGCGTTTGCGTTTTAAATGCAATTCTCACAGTCTGCTTTCCTGCATTTCCATTTCCTTCCAGCCTCACTCCTACCCATTCTCTCTCTCTCTCTCTTTGCCCTCATATGTATGCAATACATACCTGTCAATTTAGGAATAACATTCCACACAGCTGATGAAGCGGACCCCAATGCATGCCGCAATAAATGCGTTCGTACTCAAGATGCCACAAGATAATTGGGCAGCTCCCTCAGCAATGCACTGCAGGGCCAAGGGGGCCTTGGCCCGGGATTGTTTGCCTGAGAATTTAAGGGTGTCTCCTATACATGTATAAGGGACACGGGTGGCGCTGTGGGTTAAACCACAGAGCCTAGGACTTGCCTATCAGAAGGTCGGTGGTTCGAATCCCCGCAAAGGGGTGAGCTCCCGTTGTTCGGTCCCTGCTCCTGCCAACCTAGCAGTTCGAAAGCACCTCAAAATGCAAGTAGATAAACAGGTACCGCTCTGGTGAGAAGGTAAACGGCATTTCCGTGCGCTGTTCTGGTTCACCAGAAGCGGCTTAGTCCTGCTGGCCACATGACCTGGAAGCTGTACGCCGGCTCCCTCAGCCAATAAAGCAAGATGAGCGCTGCAACCCCAGAGTCGGCCACTACAGGACCTAATGGTCAGGGGTCCCTTTACCTTTACCTATACCCGTTCTCTTGTTCGCCTATAAAATGTGAGCTGGGGGTATAGGATTTCAGCTGATGCACTTTCTCCCAGTGCCGCAGTTAAGTGGGGGAAGGACTTTGGGAGAAGGAAGAAAGGATTTGGGGTCCCTACCCAGGACACCCCAAAGTTGAAGGCTGCTAGGCTGTGATCCTTCTGCAACAAGGCTCTTTTCATTGAGTAAGATGTTCTGGAATAAAGCAACAGCTGTTCAGCATAATAAGGGAGTTCTTTTACAGCGAGAAGCATCTGGCAGAGCTGGAGGAGGCCTGCCTGCCCACGGGGAAATAATCATATCCTGAGATTAATGGGATTTGGAGGAATATGTTTCCCCCTTGTGGAAGTAAGGAGGACTAACAGCAGCTGTGTTGTGGTAACCCGATTACTGCTGTCATGCATAGTCAAACTATGCTCATGTTGCATGCATTTAATTGAATCGTCATAAACTGTGCCACGTGGGTCAATATCCAAACCCAATATTTTATTCAAGTTGGCACCGCTGAAAAAGTGGGTTCTTATAGATATCTTTATTAAATTTTCTGTTTTACAATTTAGAATACTCACTTAAACATCCTTAAAATATCAATTTCCCTTCTTCTCTTTCCATGGTTCATTTTGCATATCATAAATCTCTGCATATGTTACAAAAACGAAACCATTCAGTATTCTATCATTGCATCCATCAAAACTTATTTACCTTATTGGTTTTATCTTAATGCTGCCAACATTTTCAGGTGAACACAATCCCCCCCCCCCCGTATATTCAATAAACATTTTCCAATCTTCTCTAAACGTATGTTGTTCTTGTTCTCTAATTCTTTATGTTAAGTCTGCAAGTTGCGCATATTCCGTCAGCTTAAGTTGCCATTCTTCTTTAGTTGGGACCTCACTCATTTTCCATTTTGGGGCTGACAAAACATGGGCCGCAGTTGTAGCATATAAACTTATGCCAAGTTTTGCCTGACTGAGACGCATGGGAGCTGTAGTCCAAAATACATGGAAGCTCGAACTCACTTGACCCTGACATTAAGAGTTTCATGCTCAACCGACGGAGTTATCCCTGTTTCATTGAGTTGTGAAATTGCTTTGTGATACAGTGGTACCTCGGGTTAAGTACTTAATTCGTTCCGGAGGTCCATTCTTAACCTGAAACTGTTCTTAACCTGAGGTACCACTTTAGCTAATGGGGCCTCCCGCTGCTGCCGCGCAATTTCTGTTCTCTTCCTTAGGTAAAGTTCTTAACCTGAGGTACTATTTCTGGGTTAGCGGAGTCTGTAACCTGAAGCGTCTGTAACCTGAAGCACCTGTAACACAAGTTACCACTGTACTTCATAAGAGGCAGTTCATAAATGAAATTAGTTTTTTAGTATTATTGGCTACCATTTTTTCTATGCCTGGAATATTTGGCCTTCGGATACTGTTGGACTCCAATTCCCATCAGCCCCAGGCAGCTTGGGCAATGGGCAGGAGTGACAGGAGTTGTAGTCCAACAGCTGCAGGAGGCAAGAAGTTGCCCATCTCTGGTCCGCACCACTGTGCCAACTAAGAGCTATGATTTTCAGCACCTTAAGGCCACCTTTGTTCTTTGCCTTCAGGATCCGCCTTGCGATGCTACACCTGCCTGTTCCCTACCATCTCCCCGCTGGACTGCCTGAAGTTCCCCACACCGTGCGGCCCGTCTCAGAGATGCCTCACGTCCGTCATCAGAGGGCACAGAGGTTCTGCTGCCATATTTCTAGCGATTGCTTTTGCCAATAGTTTTGACGTATTGATCCTGCTTTTGTCAAGGCCAGAGGAATAAAGCCTGGGAACGCGGGAGGAAGAGAGGAGGGAATGTTTTCAGAGATGGACAGGGAGCAGCTACCACTCTCTCTAGAAGCAAACTCAAAATATTTAGTGCTAATAGAAATGGGAGACAAAAACAGGCCCAGTAAGAAACAAAGGGGAAAGCACCAACATGCTCTGGAGGAACCTGGATTTTATTTTGCTTTATTATTTCTTAGATTTATGTACCTTTGTAGGAAATGGTTGTCCACTGGGCTTGTCCATTACGCCCAGGATCCAGAACGCCTTGGTACTCGGACGTTTTGGCTCCTGAATGACGCAAACCCGGAAGTGAGTGTTCCAGTTTGCAAATGTTCTTTGGAACCCGAATGTCCGACGGGGCTTCCGCGGCTTCCGATTGGTTGCAGGAGCTTCCTGCAGCCAATCAGAAGCCGTGCTTTGGTTTTCGAACGTTTTGGAAGACGGACGGATTCCGTTCGACTTCCAAGGTACAACTCTAATGGACTTCTGAGTGTCAGCTGGGAAGAGGAAAAGAGCAGAATGAATGCTGTCCTCCACCCTCTCCCCTATTCGTTTAAAATATTGCAGTGGAGAGTGTGGCCGGCTGGCACCCTAAGCTCGGGTTTCAGGGTGAGGCTATGCTGCCACATTTTATTACAGATCCCACTCCTCTTAGGTTCCAAAGCCAACTTCTCTGTTGTTTACGCTGGAAGCAGATCCAGCCCTTTCTTTTAGTCAGAGCATAGTAACGAGCAAAGGAGGGTTTTCAGTTTTCCAACGTCAGAAAACATAGAATCAAGTCTATCAAACATGACCCAACTTTTCCTGTTTGGGTGTATCTCCCATCAGTGTAGCGGCAAGATTGCTGGGCCAGGGCCTGGGAGTCAAGGGTTCAAATGCCCATTCAGCCAATGAAGCTGGCTGGGGAAACGGGGGCCAGTCGCTCTCTCTCAGCCTCCGCTACCTCACAGGGTTATTGAGAGGATGAAATGGGAAAGGGGGAGAACTCTGTATACCACCTTTAACTCCCTGCAGGAAAGGTGGGTTATAAATGCAGTACTGTTAATAGGTAAACAGTGTTTCCGTGCACTCTGGCTTCTGTCATGGTGTCCCGTCGCGCCAGAAGTGATTTAGTCCTGCAGGCCACATGACCCAGAAAGCTGTCTGTGGACAAATGCCGGCTCCCTCGGCCTGAAAGCTTCAACCCCATAGTTGCCTTTGACTGGACTTAACCGTCCAGGGGTCCTTTACCTTTTACCTTTTTTTACTGTTAATAACAATTCCTGTTTGCAGTTGGTATACTCTTGCTGCTCCAGACGAGGGAAAGCAGCACCCAAAGTTATCATGCAGAATGTTCCAGGTTCAAATCCCTGGCATCTCCAGTTTGGGGTTGGGAATTTCCCTGTGAATCCCTGGAGAATCGCTGCCAGTGTAGACAATATTGAGCAAGATGGATCCAAGGATCTGACTCGGTATAACTCAGCTTCCTGAGATGGCATCTTCCATTCCTCACACAACATGGCCCAGACCATGGACTGCTTGAAAATTGTGGAGATTCCTGGTGGAACACAGAGTACCGTATTTTTCGATCTATAGGACGCACTCAACCATAGGACGCACCTTGTTTTAGAGGGGCAGAAGAAGAAGAAAAGATTCTCCCCCCCCCCCTGCTCAGCACCCCTTCAGCGAAGCGGCAGGAGAAACAGAGCCCCTTCCATTTCTCCTCCCGCTTCGCTGAAGGGGCGCTGCGCATCTCTCCCTCTCTGCTGAAGCCAGGAGAGTTTTGCTCTCCCGGCTTCAGCAAAGGGAACCTGAAGCCTTCGGAGCGCAGCGCAATGTCCCGCTGCGCTCCCAAGGCTTCAGGTGGCTATCCATGAAGACTGGAGAGTGAGAGGGGTCAGTGCGCACTGACCCCTCTCGCTCTCCAGGCTTCAGCGAAAGCAACACGTAGCCTCCGGAGCGCGGAGGCAGCGCTCCCTCTGCGCTTCAGAGGCTTCGCGTTGCTATCGCTGAAGCCAAGGAGCCTGCATTCGCTCCATAGGACGCACACACATTCCCCCTTAATTTTTGGAGGGAAAAGTGCATCCTATAGAGCGAAAAATACAGTCATTTTCCTGCAATTGTAATGTACTGGAGGGTTTTGAACCGTAATTTTATAGACTCCCCATAGAGCGACTGAACGAAGCTCACAGGCCACAGTTGGGAAACGCCTGATTTCAGACGTTCACTTTCCAAGTCTATGAAAAGGAAGAAATGGGTGCATGTGGGATTCCCCCTGATCTTTTGTTTACTCTCATCCCTGATCTCTTTTCCTTAGGTGCCCTGGAACTGGTTATCTATGAGAAGACCTGTGGGGATTCTTCGATGTGTGGGGCCCACGGCACCCGGTCCATGCTGGGAACCAATTTCACCTTTTATTCTTCCTGCTGCGACACCGACCTGTGCAACTCAGCTGCTAGGGGGCCGAGCCTTTTCTGGGGGCAAGCCGCACTGATCCCCCTGTCAATCATCCTGGTCAACCTCCAATGAGAGCCAGCCCCCAAAGCAGTCATGCCCCAGGGTGTGAGACGACTCAGGTCCAGTCACCTCATATTGCTGCTTTCTCTCGGCCCCCGATAACCAAAATGCTCTGGAAGAAGTCTAAATAAGAATGTTCCTGGTTTCACGTCGCTTTTTTCATCTCTTTCTTTGGGTTATCTTCTTAACCGCAACTTGCGCACGGAAATTTATTTTAAACCACCCCAATCCCCATAATGTACACACAACTGTTTCAAACTATCTGATACCACAGTTGGCTTTACATTAGAAAGAAGAGGGGGAAAATTTGGTAGGATGGTAGAAACAGGGGGACACAAGCCTCTCTCCTCTTTCTTTGCCTTTTCTATGCTTTCAAAATTCAGAGTGTAAGCTGCTTGGGGCAGAGCCCTGTTTGTTTGTTGAAGCCTTCCTTACCACATGATTTGGATTATAATTCCCATGGGAGTTGAATGATAGATTTGTAGAGTCCAACCCCCTACGAGGGAGGAATCTCAACTAAAGCATCCAAATCCAAAGCGCTTTGATGTCGTCGTCCCCTTACAATCAAGTGGTATATATAAGCTTTATGGAATAAATAAAATGAATGAAAATAAAATAAATGAAATGAAATGAGTACGTCTAGCTACATCTGGAGGGCAGAAGGCTGGGAAAAGGTGGTACTTTGGATGCACCGTGTACCACGGGTAGGTAACAGCAACAACCACCTTGAACTGTGGAATTTCCTACAAGATTTGGGAGACAGTGACCTGGTTTCCTACCCCCACCGATTAGCAAGGGGAAGGAATCCTTCAGAAAGCGAGCTAAATCTTAAAAAAAAAACACCATTGGAAGTTTGAGGGCACTTGGTTAAGGATTATTTAGTTATAGAATGCCCTGACTAAAAAGTGGGGTTTGCTGTTTTAATGTAATTTTAGGCATCATCTAGCTAGGGCGCAGGGACATGGGTGGCGCTGTGGGTTAAACCACAGAGCCTAGGACTTGCTGATCAGAAGGTCGGGGGTTTGAATCCCTGCGACAGGGTGAGCTCCCGTTGCTCGGTCCCTGCTCCTGCCAACCTAGCAGTTCAAAAGCACACCAGTGCAAGTAGATAAATAGGTACTGCTCCGGCGGGAAGGTAAACGGCGTTTCTGTGCACTGCTCTGGTTCGCCAGAAGTGGCTTAGTCATGCTGGCCACATGACCCGGAAGCTGTACGCCGGCTCCCTCGGCCAATAAAGCGAGATGAGCGCCGCAACCCCAGAGTCGGTCACGACTGGACCTAATGGTCAGGGGTCCCTTCACCTTTAGCTAGGGGGCATTATTCCCAATGCCGCACAGCACGTGGCTACGAACAGCCAAGGAAGGATTGGCGCAAGAGATTGACAAAAGTGACTCCTAAAGGCAAACTCAAGGAGTCCCCATTTCATCATCGCACGCACCCCCCACCCACCCAGGGACCATTCTCCCCATGTCCCCTGTGGGGGGTGTCTCCTAACAACTCTCACCACCCCTAAAAAGCAACAGCTCCCAGGGTTCTTTGGGGAAAGCTGTGACTGTTTAAACTGGTACAATCCTGCTTTAAGTGTGTAGTGCAGCCCAGTTGGGCATCTAACACTAATAATCATGTGGCAGTTAGTGGCTGGTGTTACACTGATAAAATCTGAGATACCGCTGATGTTTCTAGTCACCTGACCAGAAGCAGCCAACCAGAGTTCTTTCAGCCACCAGCAGCAGGACCAATCGGTGGGGTCCCTCAAAACTCATGGAAGGACCCCAGCATTCTAACCCAGTCAGTCTCCTTAATTAGCCAATCAGAACATTTCACCGCCGCTCCTCAAATATTTAATAAGATTCCTATGGTATCACCCTCAAATCTCTCCATTTTGCATAACTATCCAATTAAGATTCCTCAATGCTACAGAATCAGCCAAATATTTCAGTACCCATTCATTGGTTCCCCACTATTTTCAGGAGTGAGGAGGCAGGAAAAGCACTCGGGTTTGATATTTTTACAAATGTGTACTTTTATTTTATTCTTGTTCTTACTGAAATTCAAATCATGTCCCCCCCCCCCAGAAAATAAGTCATTCTCCCTCCTTCCTCCCCCCTTCCCCTCCGCCAAACGTAAGTACATACATAAAAATACCCTTCAACGGGCCCAACCCCAGACCCCAATATCCCTGCCACGGAAACCCTACGTCCCTTTTTCCAACTCTCAGAAGTTTGTTATTTCAAGGCTTTGGCAACCAGCTCATAAGCTAGCTCAATCTCTTCGTCGTCTGGGCAGGTGCTGGCAAACTCCTCACGGGCGTAAGCATTCTTGAGATAGCGGTGGATACCTTGGAATGCCTCAGGGATGGTAAAGTTGCGGTACTTCTTGCACACCACCTGTTGAGACGGAGAGATCAAACATCATTTCGGCAACATGGCGTATGAATGAATCAGGCACACATGCGTTCCGAGATTCCACACAAGAAGGAATTTGGTAATAGGTGCAGAACTTAGAAGTCAAAGCATTTTGCCTGCTTGCGGAAGTCTGCCTGCTTGTGTGATTCAAAACAGGACAGATTAACATCTCACACAATACACAATACAGTGGTACCTCGGGTTACAGACACTTCAGGTTACAGACTCCGTTAACCCAGAAATAGTACCTCGGGTTAAGTACTTTGCTTCAGGATGAGAACAGAAATCGTGCTCCAGTGGCGCAGCGGCAGTAGGAGGCCCCATTAGCTAAAGTGGTGCTTCAGGTTAAGAACAGTTTCAGGTTAAGAACGGACCTCTGGACCTCAGTATCCAGGCAGAACGATGGGGGTGGAGATGCTCCTTCAGATATACAGTGGTACCTCAGGTTACATACGCTTCAGGTTACAGACTCCGCAAACCCAGAAATAGTGCTTCAGGTTAAGAACTTTGCTTCAGGATGAGAACAGAAATCGTGCTCCGGTGGCGCGGTGGCAGCAGGAGGCCCCATTAGCTAAAGTGGTGCTTCAGGTTAAGAACAGTTTCAGGTTAAGTACAGACCTCCGGAACGAATTAAGTATTTAACCTGAGGTACCACTGTACTGGACCGAATCATGAAACAATCCCTGTTCCCCTCACAGAGCTACAGTTCCCAGGGCAGTTTTTAGTCATCAATGCCTCTGGGAACTGTAGCTCTGCTAAGGTAATAAGGGTCTCCCTACATACAACAATCAGCAACCATAACAAACTGCTTTGAATGTGTGGTGCAGCTGGGGCCATTGTGGCTGAAGATAATTTTTCTTTCCCCCCTGTAGCTCGATTTCAAGAAAGACCAGTGATTCAATTAAGCTCAAACCTCAGCCAACAGATTTCCACGCTTATATTGTGATAAGTTACCATATTTTTCACTCTATAAGACACACTTTTCCCCTCCTAAAAAGTAAGGGGTGCGTCTTATGGAGCTAATACGCAGCTATCGCACAGCGATCCCTCTTGCTGTTCTGGCTTCAGCAAAAGCAACGCAAAGCCTCTTCAACAACATTTGATTCAAAATATTTTTTTTCTTGTTTTCCTCCTCTAAAAACTAGGTGCATCTTAAGAGCGAAAAATACGGTATTTAGATCTTGAAGTAGCCATCTACCCAGATACTTAACAGGAGAATCTTTCCACAGAGATGCCTATCTTTTTGCCATTTTGTCCTTAGAAGAATGATTTAAATTAAAACCCAGCCATGAAAAGATCTGGCCAGGTTAATTTTATAACCCGAGTCTTGGGGAATCTGAAGTCCCAATTTAACTTGCTGCACTAGGGAAAGCCCTCTTAACTCCCAGATTCCATCCAATCCTCCTGGCCTTACGGGAGTTGGGGGTGGAGTGGGGCTGGAGGAGGAGCAAAAGAAGAGGTTTTCACCTTGACGATGTGAAGCTTGGGCAGAAGATTGCAGTCGGCCAATGTGAGCTCATCCCCATCAAGGAATTTGCGGCGGGACTGACCCTCATCCTCAGCACTATTCTCGTCCACCTCCTCCGGCAGCGGCGTTGTCAAATAAACATCCAGGACCTTCAACGCTTTCAGCAAACCTTTCTCGAGATCTAAGAAATACGGGGGGGACGGGCAGGGGGAGAGGGGGGAGGAATGAATGGAACCATTGAAAAGCCAAGGAGTGACGAGGGAAAACATCAGGAAGGGTTCAAGTAGCATCTAAGCTGGAAAGGGAGCCATTGGGATTTGAGGTAAGAGGGAGACACAGAGGGAGCCAATGGCATCCAAGAAAAAAAGAATGACAGAGCCAATGAGATCAAGGAATTAAGGCACCATCTGCATTTCAGGCAGTGTCCTACCACTTTAAATGGTCATGATCCCCCCAAGGAATTATGGGAGATGTAGTTTGTTAAGGGTGCTGAGAGTCACCCTATTCCCCTCACAGGTCTACAATTCCTAGAGTGATTTAACCATTGACCCCTCTTTTCAAGGAACTTTGGGAATCATAGCACTGAAGGAGAAAAAGGGTCTCAGCACCTTTTTCTTTGGAAGGGGGAGGTGGGAAGTCGTTGAATGTATAATGCAGGGTGGATTTGATTTAAATCAGCACCTTTTGATTTGATTTAAATCAGCACCTTTTTCTTTGGAAGGGGGAGGTGGGAAGTCGTTGAATGTATAATGCAGGGTGGATTTGATTTAAATCAAATCAATTTAAATCACAATTTAAATCACTAGACAGTAAAACTTGATTTAAAACCTTTTTTTTTACAGAAAGACATTCTTGCTGGTATAATCTTAATATTTACAACCAAATGAAGGTTTCATTTTTGGAATAATAAATTTTCAGAGTAGTTTTTACAGTTATATAAAAAATTACTGATTTGGTTATACTATTAGAAATGCATAGACAGGTCATTATGAAATCATTGTGAGGTTTAATAAGTTATATATTTGGACAACTTTTCTGCTGTACTTTATTGGAAGGAGAAAAAATAATCATTTCCTTAATAACAATTTATTTAACTGAAACAATAACATTATAGCATATGTATCCATGTTTGTTAACTGATGTGGTTAAACAATTAAAAAACAACAACTTAAGATTGAGTTTTAGCACACATGAAAAACTTAAAACAAATCCTTATTTCCTGATGAATAGCCTTTGGACTATAATATAGCTTAAATAGAAAACTATGTTTAGAAAGATTTTGCCTCCAAAAGCATTTTATTTTAAAAATCCTATTTAATAAGAAAATCCAATTTTTTAAAAAAATGTGGGTTTTTTGTTTACTTTTTTTTTAAATCCCTGATTTTTATACACCTTGGTATAATGAAAGATGTTAATGTGGAAATGTAAAAACTGGAAACTTTAATAAAAATTATGAAAAATGGGGGGGGGGTTCCTCAGCACCCTTAAAAAGCTATAGCTCCCAGGATTCATACGCAATTACCTAGATGAATCCCGCCCAATTAAAACGAAGATGCAACCAAGCAGCAACTGAAGCCAATGGAGGAAAGAAGCCAGTGACAAGGAAAGGCTATCCTAGTCAGTTCACTGAGAGGCCTGGGAAAGAAGGGGCCAAAAGAATTGAAAAAGACCAATCTGAGAATCAAAACACTTGGGAAGAGGCCGCCCAGTGAGGATTTGGGGGCCAAGATACTCACTGGAGTTCTGCCCCGGGTTCGAGTTCTTGATATAGGCAGAGAACTTGGCAAAGACGTCAAGGCCAGCTGTGTTGGACTCGGGGTTACGGGCAGCCAACTTGGGGTACCTGTGAGAGAAAAGGCAGATTTATCATCAACCGTGAAGTGGCCTCGCTTAGTGGCGTCACCCGCAACTCCTCCTAGAGAGCCAGCAACCCCATTTCCCTAACCAGCTCCCCTAGATCCACAAAAATTATTGAAAAGCATTGAAAGTGATCAATAAACGGAGGTTCTGCCCCCTGCCCCCCAGCAGAAGCCTGCCCCCTTGAGGGGGCGATCTCCTAAAAAATGCTCATAATAATAATACTAATAATAGTTTATTTCTACCCTGCCCATCTGGCTGGGTTTCCACAGCCATTCTGGGTGGCTTCCAACAAAAGATTAAAAATACATTAAAACATCAGTCATTAAAAATGTCCCTAAACAGGGCTGCCTTCGGATGCCTTCTAAAAGTGAGACAGCTGTTTATTTCCTTGACATCCAACAGGAGGGTGCCACTACCGAGAAGGCCCTCTGCCTGGTTCCCTGTAACCTTGTCACAGTGAGGGAACCACCAGAAGGCCCTCAGAGCTGGACCTCAGTGTCCGGGCTGGACGATGGGCGTGGAGATGCTCCTTCTGGTATACAATAATAATCCTTAGAATGCCCACAATCAGCTCAATTGCCTCATATAATTCTTACTTGGGAGGGCAAAGGACCTCCTCAAGGAACTCTTCAATCTTGTTAGTGTCTGTATGAACCTCGGTCCCGTACATCAGGAACGGGAGCTGACCTCCGGGGCATAGTTTCTGCACCGTCTCGGTCCTCCTACAAGGAAGAGAAGAAGAAGAAGAACATATTAAGAGTGCTTGTAACTGCGAGAAGGACCCCGGAGCGAAGATAAGTGATGCTGGCCGGACGGGGAGATGCACGTGCGAGTCCGTAGCAAAAGGGAGGACGCCCTAGGGTGTCCCTGCGGCAATTTCTACCCACCTCTTGGTGTCCACCGTGGTGACGTTGAAGGTCACGCCCTTGAGCCAAAGGACCATGAAGAGTCGCTGGGAGAAGGGGCAGTTCCCGATTTTGGCTCCATCGCTGCCGGCCTGAGGAAATGAAACCAAAACATTGAGATCTAAGCCTCAATCTAACTCTGCCATTCTATAATTCAATGACTAGACCTGCCTTTAGCCTAATCCAGCTCGTCTTATGTACATCATCATCATCATCGTTAAGTTGTGGGTGAACATATCAGACGACACAGTGATTCTTCAAAAAGCTCTTGTTTATTCACAGGCCAGAACAGAACTGAACTGAAGGGTTCAGCCAGCCTGCTTATACAGAGCTCCACTACAACGCAACAGTAACCACTTTCTGTAACTATCCAATCACTGAACGTCACTTTCAATCCCTTATTTGCATATGTGGACCTGAGTGAAAACTATCTACAGTATCCCCCTGCTGGCCCAGGGTGAGAACTTCAGTACATAACAATCATCATCATTTATACCCTGCCCATCTGGCTGGGTTTCCCCAGCCACTCTGCTAGCTAACCCCACAGCCTTGGGATGGTACCCGAAACGTAGCTTAAGTAATTCTGGAAACGTAGCTAAAGTAATTCCTGCTGCAAGCCAGTGTTTGATAGACAGATAAAACTTTATTCGCATTAGCCAATGGCCATAGCAACAGTAAAACATTACAGTATATGCAGAAAAGGAAGTTTGATTTAAGAGCACAATTTAAAGTCCTGAATCAGCCGTCAGTTAGTGGCCCTTATTCTGATTGCCCCTGCTATGAACCTAGCAACCTTTGCTGTTATCTGATAGGACAATTTTGATCTGATAGGAGAAAGGACATTGTGGCAGTGGTTGAGCGCCCTGGGATGGTTAGTACGAGTGGGATGTTTTACAAAAGTCAGAATCACAGCACTTTTACCAGCGACTTGGCCTTCAGGAAGCCACAAAAGCATGTAGGAAAGGGCTGAGACAGACTTGCAACTTAAAATTCCCAGGTATCAAAAAATGTTATTTATGTATGCCACTACTGCGGCCCGTGTTTTGCTAGCCCAGAAACTGGAAAACGAGCGAGGTTCCAACCAAAGAAGAATGGCAACTTAAGCCAACAGAATATGCGCAGCTTGCAGGCTTAACATATAGAATAAGAGAACAAGAAGGACATACGTCTAGAGAAGATTGGAAAACGTTTATTGAATGTATGGGAAATAACGGTGTACAGCTGAAAGCGCTGGCAGCATGAAGACAAATTGAACAGTGTAAATAAGTTCTGATGGATGTAATAATGGAATGCTGAATGGTATAGTTTTTGTAAATTAAGCAGGGATTTATGATATGTAAAATGAGCCATGGAAAGGGGAGAAGGGAAGTCACTGATGTCTTAAGAATGTAGAAATGAGTACTTTAAATTGTAAAACTGAAAACTTAATAAAAATGAGAGAGTTTTAACCACTAGAGGGAGACAGTGGCATACGAAAGGTCACAATACCTTGTGCCACAGTGAAATATAGTATTGGGCTCTTTGTACTTACAAAAGTCACAGCCACCCAAACCTTTTTAAACAAAAAACAAAAAAACAAAAAAAACAGAGTCGCCCTGTTCCGAAGTGGCTGTAAATCACAGCGCTGGTGATCAGTTGGCATGCTTTCCGCAGGTTTCGGTCTCCCCTGCAGGCTGGGAGCTCCTGCTGAACCTTGATCTCTGTTTAGCTTGCCACACAGGAGTCGCTAACTAAGCAGGTTTATCAACCGGGTTCTATACAAGTTCCTGGAAGGGCTCCGAGCGCAAGCCTGCAGCAGGATTTCTCCTAGTCCAAAATGAGGAAAGACACAGGGGTATCCAAGCGGCCAAACTGAACTGAAGGGGGCACCGCGCTAAAGGAGGCAGCCTTAATGGCGTTGCTTTTATTACCTTTTACTATACCTGTGTTTGATGATGTACTTTAGATGCAATGTGCTCTCCGTATAATGAGCTTTAAAAAATATTGAAATATTGTTGTTTAGTCGTGTCCGACTCTTCGTGACCCCATGGACCAGAGCACGCCAGGCACTCCTGTCGTCCACTGCCTCCCACAGTTTGGTCAAACTCATGCTAGTAGCTTCGAGAACACTGTCCAACCATCTCGTCCTCTGTCGTCCCCTTCTCCTTGTGCCCTCCATCTTTCTCAACATCAGGGTCTTTTCCAGGGAGTCTTCTCTTCTCATGAGGTGGCCGAAGTATTGGAGCCTCAGCTTCAGGATCTGTCCTTCCAGTGAGCACTCAGGGCTGATTTCCTTCAGAATGGAGAGGTTTGATCTTCTTGCAGTCCATGGGACTCTCAAGAGTCTCCTCCAGCACCAGAATTCAAAAGCATCAATTCTTTGGCGATCAGCCTTCTTTATGGTCCAGCTCTCACTTCCATACATCACTACTGGGAAAACCATAGCTTTAACTATACAGGCCTTTGTTCCCAAAAGACCAGAGGCTTTTTTGCTTGGTTTGATGGGAAAGGAAATTAAGATAAAGGACCAAAGATTATTCATGTATGCCACAGCTGCGGCAAGGACTTCGTTGGCCCCAAACTGGAAATCACAAGAAGTTCCTACCATTGCGGAGTGGCAGTCGAAAATGATAGACGACATGGAACTAGCCAAACTGACGGGAAGGATTTGGGATGGGGACGACCAGAGATTCCAGGATAACTGGAGTAAATTTACTGAGTATTTAAAAGACAGTTGTAAAAACTTAAAAACACTAGCAGGACTGAAGTAACTCCTATAATGTAAAATAAATAAGATGAGAGGATAAAATACGTGAAAGAATGTGACAAGGGATACCAACTGAAGGGAAGGAGGGAAGTCATGGCTCGGCAGAGCACAATGGTTTATATGTTGATGTATGTATGAAATAAGGGACACGGGTGGCGCTGTGGGTTAAACCACAGAGCCTAGGACTTGCCGATCAGAAGGTCGGTGGTTCGAATCCCCGCAACGGGGTGAGCTCCCGTTGCTCGGTCCCTGCTCCTGCTAACCTAGAAGTTCGAAAGCACCTCAAAGTGCAAGTAGATAAATAGGTACCGCTCCGGCGGGAAGGTAAATGGCGTTTCCATGCGCTGCTCTGGTTCGCCAGAAGCAGCTTAGTCATGCTGGCCACATGACCCAGAAGCTGTATGCCGGCTCCCTCGGCCAATAAAGTGAGATGAGCACCACAACCCCAGAGTCAGTCACGACTGGACCTAATGGTCAGGGGTCCCTTTACCTTTACCTATGTATGAAATGTATGGAAGGAAAGATTATGTAAGGAAAACAATAAAAAATTATTGGGGGGGGGGGAATAGATGCAATGTGCGACCCCAGACAGAATGGCCAATCTTGTAGCAAGCCAGCACCTCTGGGGACAGTGGGCTGCATAGACAACAGGGATCTCTTATCAACAGTTGCCAAAGGGAAGAAGATCTCTTGCTCTAGTAACCCACACAGTCAGGGAGGAGATAAGATGAATCCTCTTCCATGGAGGACTATGGCCACCAACCGTTGCCATGGGAACAGATGGGCTTCCCCAAACATCCTCCAGAAAGTTGAGTTGTCGCCAGCTTAACACGGTGCAGCCAGTTCCTACTTAGACTACTCAGCAATGGTTACCCCTCAGTCACCGCCAGCCTGGCAGGCACAAGGGACAAGAAGTTGCTATAGAAATGCCCAAACAGAAAGGCGTGTGGAGCCAGACATCAATCAAAATGGCCGCCGGACTTAAGAGCTGCTCCGCAATGTCAATCGGCTGTTTGTTTGGTTTTTTTGGCAATTCGCTATTCCTGTGCAGACAAAAACAAAACGAAAAACCCACATCTAAAATTCTTTGAAAACCTGACTCAGGTTGCAGAATACATTGTGCTGACGTAACCGTCTCCATTTTTCGACTGTCACTGTGCAAGATATACTCAGGGTAGCAAATATAATATAATATAATATGATATGATAATATAATATAATATAATATAATATAATATAATATAATATAATATAATATAATAGGCAGCTCCTGCACCTTTCATATTTGTACAGAAGAGGGAACTCCAGTGCAACCTGTCAGGCAAGCTAAACAGGGCTTTTGAGCAAGTACTAATAAGTTTGCTTGAACTTAAATAATTAGATTTATATCCTGTCCTTCTTCGCAAAGGAGCCCAAGGTGGCAAACACATCCTTGATAAAACAAAACGATTTTAAAGAAAACAAAAACTATTCAAAAACCCAAAAAGTATCTAAAAAGATTTTTTTAAAAAAAATTTAAACCCAATAAATATTATAAAATTAGATTTAAAAGAAACACACCCAAAAACCTATTAAATCAGCAACAGGGAACTTGTGGCCCTTTAGGTAGTGTCAGGACTCCAACAGCCATCAGCCCCAGCTAGAACTGTCGATGGCAACAGTGAGGGATGTTGAGAGTTATAGTCCAGCAATATCAGTTTTCCCCATCCCTGTAATTAAAGGTGTTTCCTTTTGCATCCAGCCAGACTGCCCATGACTCAACAGACCGCAATTTCGACGGGCATCCCAGCTGCATAAGAAGTTCCGATGGCAAGAAGAATCTGGCAATCCAGAGAAGAAGAAGAAAAACCTTTCTCCTTTTTTTAACTTCCTAAATTTCCAAACAGAAAATTAGTAATTTTAAAAGGCCGCAAGCGCTTTCCCCAGAATATTTTGCATACCATATGTACCATACATTTTAAGCCACATTCCAACAATCTTGGGAACTGTAGTTTATTAAGACTGCTGGGAAACATAGCTCCGTGGCGGAGTAAACTACAGCTCCCAGAATTCTTTGCAGGGAAGCCATGACTGTGCAAAGTTCTATACAGTGGTACCTTGGGTTACAGATGCTTCAGGTTACATACGCTTCAGGTTACAGACTCCGCTAACCCAGAAATAGTGCTTCAGGTTAAGAACTTTGCTTCAGGATGAGAACGGAAATCACATGGCAGCAGCAGGAGGCCCCATTAGCTAAAGTGGTACCTCAGGTTAAGAACAGTTTCAGGTTAAGAACGGACCTCCGGAACGAATTAAGTACTTAACCCGAGGTACCACTGTAAATATATGTAGCCAGTAGCCCCAGCAACGTTTCCACCCTAAATAATCCCCAGTGCCTTTTCCTAACCACTTTCTGCCAATTGTTCTCATGGCAACCCTGCCCTTTCCTTTCTTCCAGGGACTAGAAGGTTTAAGTTTTTTAAAACAAAAAACCATGACTCTCCGGTTGCTAAATCGGGCACAGAAACAAAACCGCAAACCCTTACATGGGGGAAAAAGAGAGAGAGAGAGGCCCTTCCCTGGAAAAAGATCAAGCAAGAATGAGCCATAAAAGTGATAAGTCGACTAGCTTCTGGACACAAGGATGGAGGGTGGAGATGAAGTCACATGATTTCCCGGTGGCTTGGGGCGGCCAGCCTAGTCAGATCTGGAGGAGACAAGAGGGAGTTCCCAGGCTGACATCATTCTGAGACTTAGTATTTTTTTTTTTTAAAAAAAAAACCTTTCTAAGGAGATGTTCATTTAAGCCTTTGAACGGCAGCCAGGAAATTCCACTATGGGCTGTCAGAAGTTACTCAGCCACCCAACGCCCCCTTATCTCCACCTAATACATTCCGCTCTTGGAGAAGCCACGCTTCATCCATTGCCAAGGAACCCAGGAGTCCGGGCCACAGACATTCAACCCCACTCTAAATAATTATGCCAGGAGAGGAGAACCTCACCTTCACTGGGCCTGCTGAAACGCACCCTTGAACTCTGATAAGGAATCCTGCTTGTCTGAATGGAGGGCACATAAGGAAGGATGTGTGAGCACATGTAGAAACTAGCCTGCCCTACCGTATGACAATTTTGCATTTGTCGCCCTCCTCACTTTTGCTCTGCTATATGGCCCTCAAAGGCTGCCTGGGAGGGACTGTGGCCCTCAAGGTGGAGAAGGTTGCCCACCCTGAATTAGGTCCTACTCCACTTGGGACGTGGGTGGCACTGTGGCGTAAACCACTGAGCCTTGGGCTTGCCAGTCGGAAGGTTGGCGGTTCGAATCCCCGCGACGGGGTGAGCTCCCGTTGCTCGGTCCCTGCTCCTGCCCACCTAGCAGTTCAAAAGCACACCAGTGCAAGTAGATAAATAGGTACCGCTCCGGTGGGAAGGTGAATGGCATTTCCGTGCGCTGCTCTGGTTCTCCAGAAGCGGCTTAGTCCTGCTGGCCACATAACCCGGAAATACTGTCTGCGGACAAACGTCGGCTCCCTCGACCAGTAAAGCGAGATGAGCGCCGCAACCCCAGAGTCGTCCGCGACTGGACTTAACAGTCAGGGGTCCTTTACCTTTTTTTGAACCACTTCTCTTAGGAGAACCCAGGAATCCCAACCCTTAATTTAACTTGCCAAATGCTACTCCCCTGGCCAGCACTTAGTGTAGCTGAGGAGTGGTTGGCAACCATGCTAAGGATGGGACTCCTAAAGTGGGATACCCAGCCACTCTCTCTATTCTAATCCCCTAAAAATGGCAGCTGAGGAGACGTCTTCATCACTACGGCTTATTCCCTTTCACGAATTCCTTCCAACCTTCAAATCCACTTGATCCCTCACGCTCCTTTGAACCTGCAAAGGCAGCCCAGACCGTCAAACGCCCACCAATGAGACTGCCAGGTCCGTAATCTGAAAAGGCATCTCCTTCAGGGTGGAACCCTCTTCAGGCCCAAGGGCCACCGGGCAACTTTTGGGGGGCCATATCAGCAGGGGGCGGGGCCAAGGGCAAAAGTGGGTGGAGCAACAGATATGAATTTTCCCTTCCTCACAGAAGGCTGGTTTCAACAAATTCCTTCCTCCACTCAGGCAAGGAAGAGGCATGAATAGAGTTCAGGGGCCCATTCCAGCCAGCGATGACACCAGCATTTCTAAGGAAATGACATTTTGAGGGGCTAAATATAGGCAGAGGGAACCGGGGATCCCTATTTCCGTCTCTCTCTCTTTTCCACTAGAGCACACACACAGAAAAGACATTGTAAGGAGACTTTGTTCCCAAGCACCACCCCTTTGCTCTCCTCTTAAAGCCAAGCCTGCTGGCAACCTTCCCGTCTCTAACCCAATATTTATGTATTTGCATTTCACACCATGACGAGAGCAGCCGAGCTTAAAGAACACGTACCACACTGTCTGCCTGAAAAAGGGAAATGGGTAAAAATGAAAAACTGGAAATGACACTTTCAAGTTTGCTGCCTCCCCTTCTGACCAGTGTTACAAACTTGGGTATATAAGCTAGGCCCCAAATTGCTCCTTAAACCAAGGTTGTGGTCATCAAAACAGAATGTTTAGTTGCTATTTGGGGGCAAAACGGCTCTAAAGCCTTGTTTTCCGAAAGGTGGACTGTCTGGGATTTGATTCTCAGTCGAACATCTGAGAAGCTTGCTCACAACTTTCTGACATTTGCGGCCGGATCAAGCAAAATTTATTAATTGCAGATGTTTTGGTAGGTGGCATTTTCATTTGCAAAATTGCTCTGAGGTATTCTATGGAAGAGATTCACAAATGGAATTCAATTAAACCAACCAACAAATGAATAAATATACTGTCTTTTTGAATTCCCCCAATATGGACCAACATAGCTAAAATCTTATAATTTTTTTTATTGGTAGACAGGATGGTCGACTTTACAGTCGGCTGTGTGGGCAGGTGAGGAAGGTGAGGAAGCAGGCAGAGGGCCTTCTCGGTAGTGGCGCCCTCCCTGTGGAACGCCCTCCCATCAGATGTCAAGGAAATAAACAACTATCTGACTTTTAGAAGACATCTCAAGGCAGCCCTGTTTAGGGAAGTTTTTAATGTTTGATGTTTTGTCGTGTTTTTAATATTTTGTTGGTGAAACCCAGCCAGATGGGTGGGGTACAAATAAATTATCATCATCATCATCTTATATCTTTAACAAGAGAGGGGATTTCATCAAGTACAGCCTGCCACGCAACTAGTAAAGGTACAGGGTCCATTTCCCCTTTTGCATCTGGCTAACCTCACAGTAGACTCTCCTTCTCCCCCCCCCCCCCACCGCCAACTCAAAGAACCCAGGACTCCAGATTCTAAGTCCTCTTTTCTGGCTCCGGATTAGTTCAGAGTACACTCACGCTGGAATAATTTGCTGGGCTTGATAACGCTCTAGCTCTGCCACAGCCTTTGGCCTAATCCAGGAAAGATACAGGAGCAAATCAGTGACAACCGACTCCAGCACACGCGTAAAGTTTGCGAGAGCGTTCCTGCCCACACATGCCCACACACCCAGCAGCCGGTGCTCAGATCAAATGCAACTCGGACAATAAAAACAAGGGAATAAAAAGCCGACAACAAGCTACACTGTGAGGAAATGGATTCCAGGGAACAGAGGGAGGGAGGCAGGCGCAGTTTCTGTTAGGTGCCACAAAATATGCAGAATGCACCTGCTGATTCAGGGAGATCCAGATTCTGCGCTAGGGTTAATTAATGCAAATGGTGCAACATTCCAGAAGCTGTGTGCACACCTGAGAAGGATGTGGCAAGCTGAGGTGAGCGTCCCTGCAGAGCCCTGAAAGCAATGCTGCGGGGAGGACAGGACTTGCCCACCGATGCAAATATCAGGGGCGCTGCAGCCCTCTCAGGGTCTCACTCCGCAAACCCTTTCTGATGGTGTACACCAGGCACAGGCAAACTCGGTCCTCCAGAAGCTTTGGGACTACAACTCCCATCATCCCCGACCACTGGTCCTGTTAGCTAGGGATGATGGGAGTTGTAGTCCCAAAACATCTGGAGGGCCAAGTTTCGCCATACCTGGTGTACACAGAGGAGGATCCGCAGAATGTCGATCATCCGGAATCAAGGCTTCCGCCCAGAGCTGCCAACTTCACGATACGATAATCTTCATTGTCATTGTCCCATACAGAACAACGAAATTGGAAAAAAATCTACATCAGACATTCAAAAACCAACAAGCCTGCTATCCCAGCTTGGTTAACCCCCTAAAAACTCTGATACCCCATAATTAAATATAAAATACTCCCACAGAGTATATTATGTTTAGGGAAGCTTTTAATGTTTAATACGTTATTGTATTTTAGTGTTTTGTCAGAAGCCACCCAGAGTGGCTGGGGAAACCCAGCCAGATGGGCAGGGTATAAATAATAAAATTATTATTTATTATTATTATTATTCTTATTATTATTATTAAGATTACCTTACACTGCGTTTAAAACCAAAATCACATTTGGATAAAAACTGTTTCTCAGGCGGCTAGTCGTAGTCAAGGTGCTTTCCACAACTTTCCACGCAGCCAGAAATCCTGCAAGGAGCTCACAGCTGCGCAAGAGACCCGGAAAAGAGGTGTGCAGGTAAATTTGCTGAGCGCAAAGCAGCCACATGCAAAAAGAAAAGGAGGAGGAGACGATGTTCCAGTGCCTTTAATAGTTCTGTACGAGAGGGAATCTCGCAGGGGAGGCCTGGTTAATCAGGACAAATGGGGCACTGGCCCACCAACGTCAGCCTGCCAGCACCTGTTTGTCATCTTACAACCAGGACGGGAGTGGCACTATTTTGTCACCTCCCTCCTCCAGGGTTTCGCTGCTGCCCCTGCAGAGCTCATCTTGTGCAAGGGAATTCCATGGTTCCTGACTGTGCCCTGTGCAGTGTTTCTTCCTTTGGCCTGTAATAATACCCGCCCTTTAAATAGCACTCTAGGTACATTACCTTGCTGTAATAACACCTAGTAACGCAGGTCAATATTATTATCCCCTATGCTGAAGACGAGGGTGGGGACCAGTGAGCAATCAAAGGCAAGCTTGCTTTATTTCATCTGAGAGGTTTCTGGCTTAAGTCCTTTCTCCCCACGCCCCCATATATTTTTTTTATTAGATTTTCTATTTTCTATTTTAGAGTATTCATTTAAACAACCTTAAAGTATCAGTGGCTTCCCTTCTTCTCTTTCCACGGTTCATTTTGCATAACATAAAATCCCTGCATACTTTACATAAACTATACCATTCAGTATTCCATTATTACATCCATCAAAACGTATTTATGCTGTTGAATTTATCTTAATGCTGCCAGCATTTTCAAGTGTACACAATTCCCCCCCCCCATATACTCAATAAACATTTTATAGGCCAGTATTGTTAGACCTCTATTTAATAGTGTCAGAGCTGCCCTAGGTCCCAGCTCACAAAGGACCAACGCCAATCCGTTGTTATATACAAAAGTCTTTATTGAAGTTCATTTTCGTTTTCACAGCCGCAGCGTGCAGCTCTACGTCTGAAACTCTAGACCGCTGAAGCTCCGTCTGAATCTCCTCCCCCCAGACACCAGTTTAAGACTCTAGCCTTGCTCCACCTCTTCCTTTGCTCTTTCCTCCTCTGGGTCCGCCTGTCAGCTGGGGTCTCGCCCTTCCTAGACTCTTCTGACGCTGAATCCCCTGAGTCTTCCCCCTGCCTCCGGCGGGCTTTAGGACCTGGTTCCCAATCCGGGCTTTCTGCTGTCCCATGCGCCTGTACATTCGAACTTGGCGCGCGCCCCCAGCCGGCAACCTTCCTCCTGACCGTTACACTGCTCCTGTCACTGCTTCCCCCTTCGGGGAGGCTATCTGGACCTGACCTCCCCTCCGTTCCCCCACTCTCCGATAGAGGCGTGGTCAGCCCTGACTCATCTTCCCTCCCTTCTGGAGGCGACGCTGGCCCTGACATATGGGACTCTTCCCCCCCCCCCCACTACGCTCTGGTGGGGAAGCTGGTCCTGATCTCCAGCTGCTGCTTTGGGAGTCCCCGCTGGCCCCCCTTGCCCTGACCATCGGCGCCTCCTTCTGGGAATCTTCTGATTCGCTGGATAAGCTCATGGAATCACTCGGGTCACTGCTATACCCCCCTACGCTGCTCTCCGATTCTTCCCCTTCGCTCTCCATTTCCTCTCTCCCCTGTGCCTCTGTTCCTGAGGCCCTGACAAATAGTAATAATAATAATTTATTATTTATACCCCACCCGTCTGGCTGGGTTTCCCCAGCCGCTCTGGACAGCTCCCAGCAGAATATTAAAAGCACAATAAAACATCAAACATTAAAAACTTCCATTCAGATGTCTTCTGAAAGTCAGATAGTTGCTTATTTCCTTGACATCTGGTGGGAGGGCGTTCCACAGGGCAGGTACCACCACCGAGAAGGCCCTCTGCCTAGTTCCCTGTAACTTCACTTCTCACAGTGGGGGAACCGCCAGACGGCCCTCAGAGCTGGATCTCAGATGGAGGTGGAGACACTCCTTCAGAGGTTGGATGGCCACCTGTCATGGATGCTTTAGCTGAGATTCCTGCAATGCAGGGGGTTGGATTAGATGACCCTCGGGGTCCCTTCCAACTCCACATTTCTATGACCCCCCCCCCCCGTACAAGTTAAGTTGCTGGACCCAATGACCAACGCTAGTCCTACTTAAGAGTAGACCCTGAAGTTAACGGACATGGCTAACCAAAGACTCATTAGTTTCAATCAATGGGCCTACTCAAGAGTAGGAGCTTAGTTGGGCACAACCCATGATCACATGCATCCGTGGCATGGTCATGTGTCTGCAGAAGTACTAAAACAAAAAATGAAAAGGTCAGAATTGCAGCTAATAGACAAGAAGTCAAACACTGGTGAGCTGCAGTGTGACCGTCATCTGAAACCAGGACTGTTGACAGTTCATCCCCCTAACTTCTTGGCTTCTGTGTGATTAATGGATTAAGTTAAGTAATTTTAGCTGTTTATTGCAAAATGGCTCTTTTGAGCCTGTTTCTCTGAAGCCTGAAATGGATTCAAAGAAATCTGCTTCAGACTGGCTTCAGGCCCATATTTGCAAGGTCTGATCCAGCAGGAATCTTCTACAGTGGTACTTCGCGTTAAGAACTTAATTCGTTCCGGAGGTCCGTTCTTAACCTGAAACGGTTCTTAACCTGAAGCACCACTTTAGCTAATGGGGCCTCCTGCTGCCGCCGCGCCGCCGGAGCCCGATTTCTGTTCTCATCCTGAAGCAAAGTTCTTAACCCGAGGTACGATTTCTGGGTTAGCGGAGTCTGTAACCTGAAGCATCTGTAACCCAAGGTACTACTGTATCTGACTTTTAGAAGACATCTGAAGGCAGTCCTGTTTAGGGAGGCTTTTAATGACCGATGTTTTAATGTATTTTTTATCTTTTGTTGGAAGCTTCATGTTACAAACCCTGCTAACCCAGAAATAGTACCTCAGGTTAAGAACTTTACCTCAGGATGAGAACAGAAATCATGCTCTGGTGGCATGGCAGCAGCGGGAGGCCCCATTAGCTAAAGTGGTACCTCAGGTTAAGAACAGTTTCAGGTTGAGAATGGACCTCCAGAACAAATTAAGTTCTTAACCTGAGGTACCACTATAATCGTTTTCTGTGCTGGGAAAGACTTCCTCCTTTAAGGAGAAAAACAGGCAAAGGTCCATTTTATAGGTAGGGAATCCTGCGTGCATTTCCAGTTTTCCGCCTTTGAACAGAGCCCCTGCAAAATGCACTCAGCTTATCACCTGGAGGAAGATAACGCCCAGTGAGTCAGACCACTTGGATCATCCAGCTCAGTTTTGCCTACACAGACTGGCAGCTGCCCTCCAGGGTTGCTGCAGACCTGGGAGCTTCTGCTCTGCAAAGCACTGAGCTACCTGCTGGAAACTGCCAAAAGCCTCGAGAGTCTGCTGATTTTCCTCTCCCCAAACCCTCCTTGCCTGTGCTTGCTGCTCTCTCCGCTGAATTCAGTGATGGGGAAAGCAGCGGTGAAAACAGCCCTTCCTTATTATTACCATATATTCCCTTTGACTCTGCCGAGTCTTGACCTCCCCCCCTCCCTGCAATTGGTATATTAAATCCATTCTTATCGCACACATTATTCTTATATCCCTACTGCTTTACATTGAAGGTATCATTCCAGTCCTGCTAGTGTCTTTACACTTTTACAGTTCACCTTTAAATATCCAATTATTCCTGATTGCTGGGAAAAGAATACCGTATTTTTTGCTCTATAAGACTCACTTTTTCCCTCCTAAATAGCAAGGGGAAATGTGTGTGCGTCTTATGGAGCGAATGCAGGCTGCGCAGCTATCCCAGAAGCCAGAACAGCAAGAGGGATTGCTGCTTTCACTGCACAGTGATCCCTCTTACTGTTCTGGCTTCTGAGATTCAGAATATTTTATTTTTTTTCTTGTTTTCATCCTCCAAAAACTAGGCGCGTCTTGTGGTCTGGTGCATCTTATAGAGTGAAAAATACGGTATGTAAAGAAAATAATAAAAATTTACTTGGAAGAGAAAACAGCCCTTCCTCCGGTGATTACCTTGGCGCCTGACAAAGACGACAGGCAGCCATTAGGTGTCCTTCAAACAGAAATCCAAGACGACAGGGGAAGATGTGGCAGAGAGGGAAGGACTTGAAGTCCCAGAGTACAGCTCCACCCTAGGCCTGCACAACTTATTTGACCTGTTTATAACAATGTGCTGAAGGCCTTTCTAAATACGCCTGCCAACCTTGGATTTGTGGAAGCAGCACTGTTGCCAGTGCCACACGATACTCATTCCACACTCGTAAGAACTTGATCTTTCGGTGTGGCCACACCCATACATTGTCAGTCAGTCATTCAGTCAGTTTCATTGCACATAGCCAAAGGCTGCCGCAATGTACACAGAATCGTTCAACAATTAAAAGAAAATACGTTGGATTAATACAAAAAACTGAAAACATTTATATTATCAAGACATTAGCTACATTAAACAGAGCTAAAAAAGTACCTTAATATAAGACATTAAACAATAAAATTTATAGGCTAAAATCATCACATGGCCACTATTATATTAAAAAATAATGTTGATTAATACAATGTGCAATTTTAACAGGAGTTTGGTGATAAAGGTAGAATATAGCTTGATGTAAAGGTAAAGGTAAAGGGAACCCTGACCATTAGGTCCTGTCGCGACCAACTCTGGGGTTGCGGCGCTCATCTCGCTTTATTGGCCGAGGGAGCCGGCGTACAGCTTCTGGGTCATGTGGCCAGCATGACTAAGCCGCTTCTGGCGAACCAGAGCAGCGCACGGAAATGCCGTTTACCTTCCCGCCGGAGCGGTACCTATTTATCTACTTGCACTTTGACGTGCTTTTGAACTGCTAGGTTGGCAGGAGCAGGGACCAAGCAACGGGAGCTCACCCCGTCGCGGGGATTCGAACCGCCAACCTTCTGATCGACAAGTCCTAGGCTCTGTGGTTTAACCCACAGCGCCACCCGTGTCCCTAGCTGGATGTAGATAGGGTCAAACAAATTCATCTCCTTTACAGTTGGTGGCTATCTTGGCTATATAATTTGCTCTAATTTTCCTAGCGGCAGTTGCAAAGAGTGCTACACGCCAGGTCACATACTTATCTGCGTCTGCAAGGAGATATAAAATCATGTCAGAGGGGTTCTGGCCAGGGGACCTTGTCATTATAGGTGCTAAAAATCATTCTCTTGCTTCATTATATAAGGGGCAGCGCAAGATATAATGCATAAGGTCCTCTACTTCAGGACATTCCCTAATGCAAACACGTTCGTTTGCACCCATACGTTGGAACTCCCTGCCTATAGACATCAGACAGGCGTCTTCAATGTTCTCTTTCCGGCGCCTGCTAAAAACATTTTTGTTTAGCAAGCCTATTCAGGTATGTAAAATGCTGGCATGTGTCATAATCTGGGTGACTTCAATTTTTTAAAATACATTTTAAATAGTTGGTTTTAAATGTTTTTACTGATAATTTCACACACACACCCTGTTTTTGTAAACCACTATGGAGGATGTTCTTGTTTTACAATCAAGCAGTATATACACCTTATGGAACCAATGTACAACCAATGAAGCTTAATAACTCGGACCATAAACCAACATCTTCCCAGTACGTTTCCTAGCACAATTCAAAGTGTTGGTGCTGACCTTTGAAGCCCTAAATGGCCTCGGCCCAGTATACCTGAAGGAGCGTCTCCACCCCCATCGTTCTGCCTGGACACTGAGGTCCAGCTCCGAGGGCCTTCTGGCGGTTCCCTCACTGCAAGAAGCGAAGTTACCGGGAACCAGGCAGAGGGCCTTCTCGGTAGTGGCACCCTCCCTGTGGAACGCCCTCCCATCAGATGTCAAGGAAATAAACAACTACCTGACTTTCAGAAGACATCTGAAAGCAGCCCTGTTTAGGGAAACAACTATAACCCAGATGGGCGGGGTATAAATAATAAATATTATTATTATTATTCCACCAATGAGAAGACAGTGGCACAAAATTGAAACCCACTGAGGCAAAAGAAAATTACACTGCCAAACAATTAATAGATTTTACAGGGAGGATGTTCCAATAGGTATTGGTTGACAAATTTTGGAAGAAGCAATCCACTCCCATCTTTTGGGGGGGGGGCGGGGAGAGGTACCTGGCACAGGGTATCTATTCATGGAAGTTCCTGTTATAAGAAAGCTTGGGAAGGTACCATAAAAGCGAAAACATGGAGAATAAAACTAGCAAGGGCTAAATCAAATCATGTGTAGCAAATCAAGGAGTGTGGTGGAGTCTCCTTCTTTGGAGGTCTTTAAGCAGAGGCTTGACAACCATATGTCAGGAGTGCTCTGATGGTGTTTCCTGCTTGGCAGGGGGTTGGACTCGATGGCCCTTGTGGGCTCTTCCAACTCTATGATTCATGTGTAGCAAGGGCTACTGGCCACAATGGTTACATTATCCCTCAATAGCAAGCCTTTGAATTCCAGTTCCTGAGAAATACAGATGGGCAGGAATGCTCTTGTGTTTACAAGGTTTCCGATAGGCATGGGCCATGGCTGGCCACAGTGAGATGCACCACTAGCCTGATCCTGTAGGGCTCGTCTTCTGTTTTATTTTTTTAAAAGCTGGTGCAAATATATGTGGTGTCAGAACCAAAAGGTTTACTATAAAAATAAAATAAAATTGGGAAAGTTATGACTGGAAGTGGAATGGGAGGCAAAATCACGTTCGTTCGTAACCCGACACACCAGAGGTAATACCTAATTGAGGAGTGGTTTAGTTGCACGTGATTTATTGAATCAATTCAGTTTGCGGAACCAGCCAACAGACTTCACAATTAATTATTACCCTTGGCAAGCTTCATAACCTGCCCTTCACCATAAACGGGGCACACCACAGCATTTAAAATTATACCGTACAGTTTTTAGATATTGTGCACAAACGAGCAGGCATTCCGGGAAGGGACTAAGGTGAATTATGTATTTGTGAGCGGTGCCCCACGGACTCCCTATTCAACTTGCTGATTTATCCCCTGTGCTGCTAACGCAGGCAAATAAAGCAGATTCTTGCCAGCCACCGCTCCCCTGTTGCCCCATTCAATCACCACAATAGGGCTATTTTCCCCCCCTCTGCAGCATGACTGGGAAAACAAAGAGCTCACCTGAGGTGCTTCCAAGCTATCGATCACTAGGCCGCCTCTCGGAATAAAAAATGGCCCCCAACAGACAATTCTCGTTGGAGGGTAAATCTGGCTCGGAACAAAACATTCCTGATGAATTAAGACCCTCACAGAGGGGACTTTGTCGTGGTATTCAAACAGCATCTGTTTGCTGACAGGATCAGGGTGTTTGGGTGAAAAACAGAGACTTTAAACACACAAACACATGCATCTAGACTGAGACGTCTGGAGAAAAGTTCTGTCCATACAACTCTTCCCCCATATTCAAGGTCAGACTATTTTGTCCATTTAGTCTGCTACTGTCTAAAAAGGGGTCGCCAATGCAGTACCAACAAGCACCATAAAAACCCCAATAGTCTTTGCTGGTGGCCCCCTGGCAAGGCTCCTGGAGTGTGGAGTTGCTTTTAAAAAAAGAAGAAAAGAAATAAATTAACTATCCAACCCTCCCCAGAAAGTAAGTTACAAAGCACAGCGTGCAAGTACCCTTCAAAGCAATTTCTCTATTAAAGTTCCTTTATCCGATACAGTGGTATCTTGGGTTACATACGCTTCAGGTTACAGACTCCGCTAACCCAGAAATAGTGCTTCAGGTTAAGAACTTTGCTTCAGGATAAGAACAGAAATCGGGCTCCAGCGGCGCGGCGGCAGCAGGAGGCCCCATTAGCTAAAGTGGTGCTTCAGGTTAAGAACAGTTTCAGGTTAAGAACGGACAAATTAAGATTAAGAACAGAACGAATTACGTACTTAACCTGAGGTACCACATGTACATTAGTTTCACACAGAACATTTGCAACAATAACGGGCATGTTTACTCAGAAGTCCCTTTGTGTTTAATAGAGCTTTACTCCCAAGCAAGCGGGTAGGGGATGGCAGCCTATGTTTGGTTTCAGGTTGGCATGGGGGGAGGGAATGAAGTTCTTGTGCCCTTAGCAGCTGCCCAGCAGGCAGAAATTCAACAGGTTAAGCCTTTTCCTGTATGAAAATGCAACTCTGGGGAAAGCTTCGCCATCTCTCTAATTTTGAATTATGCCACCCCCCCACACACAAAAGCAGTCATTTTGTGGCTGGCACCCACAGAGCACTCTCAAAATTCTGGTCCAAAGAGGTTGGTGAACTGCGGTCTATGACTCGCTGTGGCTCTCCAAGGTCTTTCCTTTCATCTGCTATGATGATACTAAGGACTGCAGGGTTGTAGCTCAGTAGGAGAACATCTGCCTTGCCTGAATAAGGACCCGGGTTCAATCCCAGGCATCACAAGATAGGGCTGGGAGAGCCCCCTGCCTCTGCCAGCCAGTGTCAAGAACATTGGGCTTCATGTACCAATGCTCTGAGCTGGAATAAAGGCAGCTATCCATCTCCCAAGGACTGAATTATTGAAACTGTATACAAAATTGTGCACCGTCGCTGAGCTGGTCAAACACACCTGGCCAAACACACCTGAGATGTGTGTTTTCAGCCCCAGCCCCCTTATTCCTGTGACTGTGCTCTGTTCCATGTGTTGTTTAATTCTGAATTTTAAATTCCTGCAACCCACCCAGTCCTCAGCCAGAGAAGAGCAGGTCATAAATTTAGTAAGGGACAATAATATGCTCCCAGCTCTCTTAACTGACCAGAGACAGTTCCAATATTCTGCTACCTGTTCCTGGTGAATCACATTTTGTCCCTAATTTTCCGTTCGGGGAAATATGAAGAACATATTTTTATTGTTGTATTTTTCTCAAAAAAAGAGAAGTGTTATCATACATATTCACATGTGCAAAACACACACACACACACACACACACACACACACACCAGTTCATTGCTTCCCCTTTCTCTACGCCCCCATAGCTACTTACAGTGGTGCCCCGCAAGACAAATGCCTCGCAAGACGGAAAACTTGCTAGACGAAAGAGTTTTCCGTTTTGGAGGTGCTTCGCAAAATGAATTTCCTATGGGCTTGCTTCGCAAGACGACAATGTCTTGCGAGTTCCTGCTTTTTTTCCCCTCCCCCCCTTTTTCTAAGCCGCTAAGCCGCTTATCAGCTGATCCGATCAGCAGATAAGCCGCTAAAAGCCGCTAATAGCGCTAATCCGTCAATGGGCTTGCTTTGCAAGACGAAAAAACCGCTAGACAAAGAGAATCACAGAACGGATTCTTTTCGTCTTGCGAGGCACCACTGTATCTAGATAGCAGAAGTTGCTAAAAAGGATCTCAGTTGCAGCTAGGAATGCTTGAGGAATTTATCAGTGAATTCTGAGAGGAGCTGGCCAGATCTCCATCTCAGGGACCTGGCTTACAGAACAGGACACTGGTCGCTTTTAGATTCTGCACCTCTCGGCTCAAAAGCATGCCCAAACAGCATGTAAAATGCATATTTAGAAACGCACAATCTGTGAGAAAAACACACTGCGCGTGTCTGTATTTGCGTTTATTTTTATTTTTTACAAAAGAAGCTTCTTAGATTAAAGCAAAACAGGACGGGAAATGCTTATGCCTGACCACACACACAAAACCAACACAGGCCAGAAATAAATACTGATTCGCCAACCCCCTAACTGCAGCCTAAGCTCAGTGCCGTCAGATCCATTATGTGATAGTAAGGATTCTGTTAAGCAAGGGCTTTGTTTTTGCTTGTTTTTACACACACACACACACACACAGAGAGAGAGAGAGAGAGAGAGAGAGAGAGAGAGAGAGAGGTGGAGTTTTGGTTTACTTCTTGGTTTTAAATGCAGCGTAAGGTAGTCTCTATGGGAGTATATTGTATTTAATTATGGGGTATCAGAGTTTTTAGGGGGCTAACCAGGCTGGGACAGCTGGCTTGTTGCTCTCTGAATGTCTGACGTAGATTTTCTTTTTTTAAATCATTTTTATTAAGTTTCCCATTTTAACAATCCAATCAAATCACATTTAATGTTCCAAATTATACAAATACATATCAAATAGTCCAAATATTCTGCCTAAATTATAAAAAAAAATTGTTGCGACATGCCCATGTTTTCAATTTTGTTGTTCTGTATGGGACAATGACAATAAAGATTATCGTATTGTAAACCAGTGCAGGACGGACCATCACAGAGCAACATAACACAAGCAGAAAAAAGCCTTCAGCAATATATAATAGAATCGCAGGAAGGAATTCAGCATAGCGCTATGGCAGTCATTCTGTCAGTGCACACATTTCAGCTTGCCAGGTGAAATGACCCCCTTCTGATGTTTTGGGGTTCTCCTGATCCCCACAAGCCAATTCCGGAGGGGGGGGAGCCCTGTCACACTAGCAACTGCTTCTGCAACTGTGACTTTTAAAAACATAATTTGAGAGCCGGGAGGACCCCGATGGCTCGCCTGTTCCAACCCCCCTGCTTTATGGGGGCGTATGGGATGAGAAGGAATTTTCAGTGTAAGGAAAAACAGGGGTGTTTTCCTTTGCAAAACACAATGCACTGGCAATGTCATGGGAGTTGCTTCTCCGTGCAGCAATCCCCATGCTGCCAGGGTAGCACATGTGAATCCGGCAAACACATGGCCAAGGGGGAAAAGAAGAGGGGTGGCCCCACACACTTTCGGCTCTGATCCAGCCTGCTGCTCCTATGCAATCTCCAGGGAATCCCACCCACCCACCCCAAACACCACCGTGGGAATGCAGCTCTCAACAGAGAAAAGGTTGCCCGCGCCTATGTAAAATTAGCCAATCAGCAGGCACAAAATATAACTGCTGTGAGACATCTCCAGCCTCGGGGCCACTTCAGGCCCCCTCCCCATTTGGCCCACATTAAGCCCAAGCCCACCTGTCCTAGAGTGGATGTCCTTTACGATGTCGTGTGAGTGGCAGGGAAACCTGCAGGTGGCTGGGCTAACGGGGGCAGGCTGCTGATTGTCTGGGCTTGCAAAGCCTCACCTATCAGCTGATGCTCAGGCCCTGCTTAAGATTCGCTTCTGGCACTTTGCAAGCCGCACCGATCAGCTGATTGGCAGCACAGGCATAAACAGGTCACCTGACATAGTTGTGACGATTGACACGGGGAGACACCTGGGTGGCACCTGGCTTGAGAGCAGTACATGTGAAAAGGATCTAGGAGTCTTGGTTGACCACAAACTTGACATGAGCCAACAGTGTGACACGGCAGCTAAAAAAGCCAATGCAATTCTGGGCCTCATCAATAGGAGTATAGCATCTAGATCAAGGGAAGTAATAGTGCCACTGTATTCTGCTCTGGTCAGACCTCACCTGGAGTACTGTGTCCAGTTCTGGGCACCACAATTCAAGAAGGACACTGACAAACTGGAACGTGTCCAGAGGAGGGCAACCAAAATGGTCAAAGGCCTGGAAACGATGCCTTATGAGGAACGGCTAAGGGAGCTGGGCATGTTTAGCCTGGAGAAGAGGAGGTTAAGGGGTGATATGATAGCCATGTTCAAATATATAAAAGGATGTCACATAGAGGAGGGAGAAAGGTTGTTTTCTGCTGCTCCAGAGAAGCGGACACGGAGCAATGGATCCAAACTACAAGAAAGAAGATTCCACCTAAACATTAGGAAGACCTTCCTGACAGTAAAAGCTGTTCGACAGTGGAATTTGCTGCCCAGGAGTGTGGTGGAGTCTCCTACTTTGGAGGTCTTTAAGCAGAGGCTTGACAACCATATGTCAGGAGTGCTCTGATGGTGTTTCCTGCTTGGCAGGGGGTTGGACTCGATGGCCCTTGTGGTCTCTTCCAACTCTATGATTCTATGAGATAAGGGGCCAACCCACTTCTTTCTTTGGTGATTGCTCGTAGCCAAGTAAGATTGTCTCCCATAAACACGGTTTTAACAATGAGTCCGTAAGTGACTGCAGAGGCCAATTCTGGAGCCACACGTCCTTCCACAGTGGGGACACTGGTTTCCTGGCTTTGAAGGACCAGATTCCATCTGGTCCAATATTACGTTCCAACAGCGACCAACCAGAGATGCCTCTGGGGACATACAGACTCTGCAAATGAGAAGCAACAGGGGGTATCTGGCTGTCCCCAGCACCTGGTATTTATGCCTCTGCATAAAGAAGTTCCAATTTTGCTGACCCATGGTTGCTGGTAGACCTAACCTAAAGAATGCTTCTAAGCCAGAGGCCATCACACCTTGCAATATATAACATCATTGAATTAATTATGCATTGTGCCCTTCAAGTAGAGTGAGGCAACTCATTCCTTTCTTCCTTGCCACATTTTAAAGGGAGAACCATGTTTTGAAAACATGTGTCCTCAATTCAGCCACAGTCACCACTGATATATACAGTGATACCTTGGGTTACATACGCTTCAGGTTACATATGCTTCAGGTTACAAACTCCGCTAACCAAGAAATAGTACCTCGGGTTAAGAACTTTGCTTCAGGATGAGAACAGAAATTGTGCTCCGGCGGCGCGGCAGCAGCAGGAGGCCCCATTAGCTAAAGTGGTGCTTCAAGTTAAGAACAGTTTCGGGTTAAGAACGGGCCTCTGGAACAAATTAAGTACCGGTACTTAACCTGAGGTACCACTGTACATCGGGAAGAACTTTCTGAGGGCAAGAGCTGTTCGACTGTGGAACAGACTCCCTCGGGAGGTTGTGGACGCTTCTTCGTTGGGGGTATTAAAGCAGTGGTTGGAATATCATCTGTCATGGATGCTTGAGTTGAGCATTGACTGCTGCGTTGCAGGGGGTTGGACTAGATGACCCTCGGGGTCCCTTGCAACTCTTTAGTTCTGCAATTCTCTGATATCCCCAGGCAAGTCAATTACCTTTCAGCCCCAGTTTCTCCACCTACAGAATTCAAACAATAAGCCTGACCTACCTTCGTAGGCTATTATAAGGAAGGAGAAATGGTGTTTACTAGCTCTAAGCCTTCAGGTTTGGGCAAGGTTAAAATAAATTAAATTCTACGCTGGCCTACTTTAGATCAAACATTTGAACATATCCTCCTTTTTTTCTTTTTTCTTTTTTGCCTGTCTACTCCCTTCTTGACAAAAGTACACGGTCCCTTCTGTCCCTAAACCATGTGATGTTTGTTATAGGAGAAATGACCTTTTAATTCCTCTCAGAGAACTGTCAAGGCCTGTCAGTGCTCTACTGTGGGCACCTTGCCCTCGAACAGGTAAAATGCTTGTGAATATTCCATGCCATCACAAAGTCCAAGTCCAATGCTGAGAATGAGTTTATATCCTCACATATATTTTTTTTGGGGGGGGGGACACAACTGCAATTTCTGTGCTGCGCATCTTTGGGATAAAGGTAAAGGGACCCCTGACCATTAGGTCAAGTCGTGGCCGACTCTGGGGTTGCAGCACTCATCTCGCTTTATTGGCCAAGGGAGCCGGTGTACAGCTTCTGGGTCATGTGGCCAGCATGACTAAGCCACTTCTGGTGAACCAGAGCAGCGCACGGAAACGCCGTTTACCTTCCCGCCGGAGTGGTACCTATTTATCTACTTGCACTTTGACGTGCTTTCAAACTGCTAGGTTGGCAGGAGCTGGGACCGAGCAACGGGAGCTCATCCCGTCGCAGGGATTCGAACCGCGACCTTCCGACCGGCAAGCCCAAGGCTCAGTGGTTTACACCACAGCGCCACCCGCGTCCAACTTGGTACCCACCAAATGCTTTGGACTACAATTCCCATCAGCCTCCGCTGCAGTGACTCGCAGCAGGCAACCAGGGTTTCAGACAGGAGTCTTTCCCCAGTACTAACCTGGGGATTGAACCCGGGACCTTCTGCATGCAAAGCAGATTGCTCAACCACCAAGCCACGAAGGCTGGCTTCTCCCTGCAGCCACTCAAAGCATCTCTAACTCCCAGTGTGTCAGCCTGGACCTTTTTACCATTGTCTTCTTGAAGAGGGCAAGGTTTAACTGGCCTCCCAAATTTGTGGTTCTCTGGTTACTGATCTCCCCTTCTTTTTCTTTCTCATCTTCCAGGAAATTTATAGACTGTGTGTTTGAATATTCCTCAGAATATGACAGTGCCTTATTACAACACACCGCTATTTGCCTGCTCAGCATCTCATGCTAAGTGTGTGGGGGGGGGAGCAACTTCCCTTTTCGTATTAAAATGACAAACGTTCCTGTTTTGTTTATTATCTGCTACCCGCCTGCCCAGGTTTTTGAAAAACAAACGAACACCTATATAGGTTTTCTGCCAGTGTTAGAAGCTCAAGATATATATATGCTAGGCTCCCAATGCCTCCTTAAACCAGGTTTACCGTCACCAAAACAGAATGCCTAGTTGCCATTTTGGAGCCGGGCGGCTCAAAGGTTTTATTTTTCAATGAGACTTTTTGGTTCCTGAAATTTGTTCTGGTTGTGCAGGATGAGCTGCTAGTGTGTGAAAACAGTCAAGATCCATGGATCCCACCTCTAGATGGTGGAGACGTCAGGCACCATCCTGACGCCCAGACATTTTCAATTGGTTGCAAGTGGCCAATAGCCAGGTGCAAAATGTGCCCAGTCCATTTTGAACGCTGCTCTCTGCCTTGACTTGAGAAATATTGAAGTCATTAAAAGAAACGGCTCTGTTCTATCATTCTGGGTCTCTTCCCTCCACTAGGAGCTTGAGAAGTACCGTACTTTTCTGTGTATAAGATGCCTCCATCCATAAGACTATTTGGGGGACTCACATTTAAGAAAATGGGGGGAGATGGCACAGAATTGCTGAGCGTTTTTGCAGAGGATTGCCCAGAGTTGTAGAGCTTTTTTTAGGGGGGACTGCCGAAAATCACTCACCCACCTGCACGTGTCGCAAAATCCACCTCTCGCCTGTCCCATCGCTGGCATAAGATGCCAATCACCCGCCAAATTGCCGCAGCGTCAGCCAGTCAACACCACCCATTGACGCAGCAACCAATAACACACACAGTAACCAAACTAACCACTACCCATGTATAAGACAAACCTCATTTTTTAGTAGGATTTTTAAAGAAACAAACCTCGTCTTATACACAGAAAACTACAGTATACTGTACACTGCAGTATCTCATTTCCAGCTACTGAGGATTCATATACCCCTGAATACGTTTATAAAATTTTTGTAGCCGCCCAGGAGACAAACCAAGCTATTTTGTTAGGCCCGGGGATTAGTCTTCTAGGTTAAGGGAGCATGGCAGAGATGTGTAAGATTTTGAGCAGTATAGGAAAAGTGGGTAAGGATTTCTCCCTCTCTCATAATGCCAAAAACTGGGGGAATCTGGAAAGTTCAGGACAGACAAAAGAAAGCAGTTATTCACACAGCACATCCTTAAACTAAGGAATCGGGTCCCAAAAGAGGGAGTGACGGGTACCAACTGGATGGTTTTAAAAAGAATTTTAGACAAAAATCATGGCGGATAAGACTACCACTGGATGCTACACATAGTGGCTGTGTTTTACCTATGGAGATTTGGCTTGTCGCTATGGGAACAAGAGGCTGGAGTAGGTCTTTGGCCTGGTCCAGAAGGCCTCTTCTTATGAGGGAAACCTGGAAACAAAACCAGGCGAAGCTGAAAGAGGCAGTAAGGCATAAGAACATGCAAAGATCCTTACTCCTTCTCCTGGACGGGAAGTCGGGTCTATAGAAAAAGACAATTTTTTTATTTCAACGTTTTGAGATTACTCTTTGGTATCTTATTTTATTTTTTTGTTTTGTGTTGATGCATACAGATAATTAGGGACGCGGGTGGCACTGTGGGTTAAATCACAGAGCCTAGGACTTGCCGATCAGAAGGCCGGCGGTTCGAATCCCCGCGACAGGGTGAGCTCCCGTTGCTCGGTCCCAGTTCCTGTCCACCTAGCAGTTCGAAAGCACGTCAAAGTGCAAGTAGATAAATAGGTACCGCTCCAGCAGGAAGGTAAAAGGTGTTTCCGTGCGCTGCTCTGGTTCGCCAGAAGTGACTTAGTCATGCTGGGCACATGACTGTACGGCTGTACGCCGGCTCCCTCGGACAATAAAGCGAGATGAGCGCTGCAACCCCAGAGTCGGTCACGACTGGACCTAATCGTCAGCGGTCCCTTTACCTATACGGATAATTGTCTTTCTTGGTGTGTTAAAGTGAAAAGAAAAGGAAGATTCAAATATCCTGCATGGCCCTGACACAAAGTCCATGCAGCCAAACACCCTGTTCCCAACAGTTGTCAGCCAGATTATTCTGGGATGCTTACAAAGCAGTTAACACCCCTCACCCTTTTTGTCAGTATCGTGTCCATCCTTGCACCATTCCATCCTTGCACCACAGAACCTCAGCCTCCCAATTTCAGGCACGCAGGCCAGTTGTTTTAGTACCTGAATGGCCTGGGAATATGACCCTTTTCCTGGGTCCGGTTGGGATTTAAAAGCCACTGCTGCCTGCCCTTGGGACCTTTAGCAGAGGTTACATCCTATTGGGAACCCACAGATCAGAAGAAACCCGCCAGCTTGCAGAATAACTCAAAAAGCGACAGAGCTTGAAAGCTTAATGAGCTCCGGAAACTAAAAAACTTTAATGAGCTTCGGAAATTAAAAGCTGCAAAGGTGGTGCTTTGTCTTAACTCCGCCTGTTTGAGAAAAGAGCCGCCAGACATGAGCTAGGAATGGGTGAAGGGTCTTAACATGAAGGCAGGCAAGAGGGTGGGTGGGTTGCCACGACAGGAGTACAGGAAGAGGGAAGCAACACAACCAGACAACACCTGCTTTGCATGCAGAAACTCCTGCCTCCAGTTTTAGTTAGTATGGTTAAGAAAGACCACCCACCCCTAGACCTTGGAGAACCATTGCATGCTGGCTGGCATAGTGGTTAGAACAGGCATGGCCAAACTTGGCCCTCCAGCTGTTTTGGGACTACAGCTCCCATCATCCCTAGCTAACAGGACCAGCGGTCAGGGATGGTGGGATTTGTAGTCCCAAAACAGCTGGAGGGCCAAGTTTGGCTATGCCTGGGTTAGAGTGCCAGTCTAGGGCCTGGGAGAGAGCAGGGTTCAAATCCCTGCTCCACCATGAAGCCCAGCAGGTGATCCTGATCTAATCACTGCCTCTCAGCCTAACTGGACTTGCAAGGAGTAGTAGGACTAGGTATGCGGCCACAAGCATTTGGGAAGAAAGGAGGGCTAAATACGCAGCGATAGAGTATATAAAATAAAAACAAGCACCAGGCTAGATAGACTTGTATTCTGACTCAATAACATAAGGCAGCTTCATATGTTTTCCATGTTACAGAGCACAGAAGCAAAGAGATTGTCAACTGCGGCGCAATGAAGATTCTGCAAGGTAGATGCAACATGAAAACTGTGGCTCGTTCAGATTTCAAAAACGGCACACCACACTGAAAACAGAACTGCAACAAAACAGATCCTTTTTTTCACAAAGCAATTCGTGCTTTTGGCAGGCATACCTGGACCACGGGCCCATTTAATTGTTTAACAAAAATATAGCGACTCACTGGACAGGAGCGGCAAGGCAAGGCATCGATGGCATTGCGGAATAAACACCTGGAGGGTGATATGCTCAGTGGGGGGTTGAGGGGCAACACTCGCCTAGTGTTGTAAGATGAGGGGTGTCGCCGGGGGGGGGGGGAATGCGAAGAGAAGCAGCAGTTGGTGGAAAGCACTGAAATGTAAGCATGGAAATGGCACAGTGAGTCTTAGCAGGAGTGGCAGGAGCCTTGTGGCTTCACAAGTGGCAATGGGAGAAGAAAACTGGGGGTGAGAAGAACGTATTTCACAGGCACCCACACTTCTCTCTTTTAGTATTAAGGCAGGGGTGGGGGCACTTTTTCCAGGCTGAACGCCACATTCCCCTCTGGGGGCCACACACCAGCGGTGGTCGTGGCCAGAGGCAAAAGAAGGTCCATAGATTCATAGAATCTGAGGATAATCTAGCCCAGGGGTCAGCAAACATTTTCAGCAGGGGGCCAGTCCACTGTCCCTCAGACCTTGTGGGGGACCGGACTATATTTGGGGGGGGGGATGATGCAAGAGCGCCACGAGCCCCAGTGGCTGCTTACCTGTGTCTTGTGAGCAGCAGGGGCTGAGGCAGTGGGGTAGACTATGAGCGGCGCGTGAAAAGGCTCCGGAGAGGGGCTGCTTAAAATGGCGCCCGCTCAAGCGCTGCTGCTACTGGCACCAACAAAGCCCAGCCCCCTTCCTCCTCTAGGCAGGGCGGGGAGAAGCCAGGAGGAGGGAGGGAGGAGGCGGTGGCGCCGCCACCGCTGAGGGAGGGAGAGGGAAAGAATGTGCGTGCTGGCGATCCACGCGGCAATTCCCAGACCGTCTGCAGGCCAGATCCAGAAGGCAATTGGGCCTGATCAAACCCCCGGGCCTTAGTTTGTTGACCCATGATGTAGCCCAACTCCCATGCAATGCAGGAATACGCGATGCAATGATTGCCAAATTTGCCTTTGTGTAGTAGGCTAGTTTCCACACACGCAGCCAGCCCTTTCTATCCCCCATCCACGGAAGCATGACCCGTGTCCAAGGGCACATTTAAGCCAGGCTTAGAAGGCCACAATTGGCTCCCAAGGTGAAGGCCCCACATTCTGGATGGAAACAAACACGGCCAAGTATGCATATGCAACTGAAAAGCACTCGCGGCCTAGCAGCCTGCGGAGCCACAAATCAAAAGAGGACCGAGGTTGCCTCACAGCACACTCCCACCAGGCAGGGTTGCAACAGGCCCTGCATCGCTCACAGTGCAAGTCTGGACACCGAGCCAGCTGGTGCAAACATGGGGAGCAACTAACCAGTCAGCTTACCAAAGGGTCCCCAAAGGCCTGAACTGAAGGAAGCAATGGAGGCAGGAGGAGGGTACCAATTTAAGAAGGCAGGACAGAGACACCTCCACATCTTGCCTCATGGGGAGGGGCCTAATAATAATAAAAATAATAATAATAATTTATTATTTATACCCACCCACCTGGCTGGGTTTCCCCAGCCACTCTGGGCGGCTTCCAACAAAGATTAAAAATACATTAAAATGTCACACATTAAAAACTTCCCTAAACAGGGCTGCCTTCAGATGTCTTCTAAAAGTTCGGTGGTTGTTCTTCTCTTTGACATCTGGTGGGAGGGCATTCCACAGGGCGGGTGCCACTACCGAGAAGGCCCTCTGCCTGGTTCCCTGTAACTTGGCTTAGATCAGTGGAAGAACACAACGCAGTGCATGCCAATGTCCAGTCCCCAAAAGCTTCAGCTAACCGTAGCCTTGGGTTAAGAGGTGAGGGTGAAGACCTGAGATCATGGGCAGCAGGGCGAAGATGGGACTAGAAGCCTGACTCAGTCCTAGGCGGCTTCCCAAGTCCAATGCACAAGATCATACTGATTCCTTAGCTCAGTCAGGGCAGATTTGAGGGTAAACCATATACAGCACGGGTCTGCCCTTGTGGCTCGTTGGAGGTTGAAACTGCTCTACATGTACTATTACGCTGTCGTCTTTATGAGGATATACGTTTGACTTTTATTACACCTGTTTTGCAAAAGTCCAGGAAAGAATCGGAACTCCATAGTTTAAAACTACTGCTAGAGGATTAGAATCCCAAGACTACATTAAATGTAGCCAAATTCTGTGTGTCTGCAATCAATCGCAGGAAGCAAGTGGTATCCCATAATGACCAAACCCCCAAATGTTAACTACAGGGAGCACGCTAATAATTAATTTTAATTTTTATATTTAAATCGTTGTTATACTCATATTGTCCTTTGTATTTCTGATATTTTTTATGATCTGTGATATTGTGTGTGTTGACGCTGGTCTGTGACCGTATTAATAAATTCATTCATTCAGCCATAGCTCAGTGGGTCAAGAATGCAGAAGGTCCCCGTCATCTCCAGATAGGACTAGAAGATATTTTAGCCTGGAGCCTTGCAGAACTGCTGCCAGTCCGTGCGGACAATGCCAAACCAGACAGACCTGGTATGAAGCAGCTTCCTCCCCTCCTTTACTTTCAGAGGGCTGAAGAAGCATGCAGACCTGAAACTCCACACCACATCCTGGCCCACCAGTCCTCCTGCTCCTGTCTAGAGATGCCACACCCCTTCCTGCACAAGCGAGTTGGCCATCTATGGACCAGAAGCACAGAAGACATGGGACCACCGCAACTTCATCAAAAAGGGGATGGGTTTGCCTCGCCTTTCGGAACACGCATTCCACGCAGGTCTCGGGCAGTGGATTTGTGCCAGAAATGCCAAATGCCCTTGTCATCCAGCGTGGCTAAGAGTGTCAGACCAGTAGCTGGAAGACTAGAGTCTGACTCAGTGCATTGAGTGACCTCATGGCAATTACTACTGCCTCTAAGCCAAACCTACTGCACAAGGCTGTGGCAAGAGGAGGGAAAGATGTGGGGCTGGAACCCTTTTCACATCACTTTGTGGTTCTTGGTGGAAAAGTCGGGGGGGGGGTGACGGGATGCAAATTTAATATAAATAAAACCCTCTCCCACCTCTTTTCTAACTTGCCACTTCCAAAATAAGATTGATAGCAAAAAAAGAGGTTTTTTTAAACACGCACAACTGCGGGAAAGCAATTTCCAAAATAAGATTGACAGCAAATAAAGAGGTTTTTTAAATAAAAGACACCCAAAAAAAATTGCAGGAAAGCAATTTCTGACCAGCAGCACCATCTAGGACTTGGGGGCAGAAACGCAACAAAACGGGCACCTCCCTCGCCCACCCAAATGTGGCAATGCCCATCATCCTGCACTTAAAACAACCAGGTCCAGAGTTTAACATTACAGACATGCCAACCACAGTTTTGGGCAGCCTTTTCCCCTTCTTTATTTTTAGAGTTGCCACATGTTTCTTTGTTTCTCTCCGGCTGCAACAGAAAGGCGGCTCTCCCCTCTCTCCCCCCCCCCCCCGAACCTCAAGCCAAAAGCCTTAAACGAAAGTTTTGTGTTGTTGTTTTTTTTAACTCTCGGCCATTCTCACGCTACGAGGCGCCGAGGTAACCAGACAGATAACCGCCAGGGGAAGTATTTTTAAGAAAAGCAAGCAAGGAAAACAGAAGCCTGCCCAAGAAGGGCGCGGCGGGGGCTTCTTCTCGGCTGGCTTTGGGCTTCCACTTACCCAGCCAGGGAGGAAGTGAGGACAGGGTGGGGGCCAAGGAGGATCGGATGCGTCTTTCCCCCGGAGAGGGAGCTCGTATATATATGATTTTCCAGCTTCCACGCTCTCCGATTCCCTGCAAGGGACGGAGGCGCAGGAAAGGGCGCGCAGGGCGCAGCGTTGCTCTTACCTTGACGAAGAGCTCGACTTGGGGCTGCTCCTCGGCCATGTCGAGGGAGGCTGGGCGCGCTGGGATTGGGGGGCGGGAGGGCTTTGGGGGCAGAGAAGTTTCGGTGGGTTGAAGGGAGAGGACGACGGGCCGCGCCGATCGGCTCAAAAAGAGAAAGAAAAGCAAAGCCTCTCGCAACTTCAAGCAACTTCCCTCCGCCGCTCCGGGCCACGCCCAGGAACTGAGCCCGGGCGAGCCGTGAGTCACCGAGGATGGGCGGATGGGAGCAGAGCGCGGGCGGAGGGAGAGAAGGAGGGAGGGAGAGAGAGGGGGGGGGAGAGGACCAGCCCCGGCTGGGGGGCTGTGGAGCAGCCGCGGGGTGGGATCCTCTCTTGCCCCAACCTCCTTCGCTTCGCCTTCTGCTACGATTTCGCTCCCGTTGCCCCTTTCCCACTTTCTCAGCCTCTTCCTTAAGCCCTAAAAGCAGAGGGGCAACTAGGCTTCATTTCACCTGGGTCAAATTTTGGCACGCACAGTTGTGGTGGTCTGGTAGTAAGGTGAAAGCTTACTCGGAAATGGTGTATAATGAAATGAAAACGATGTTTATAATAACGTTTTTTAAAAACAAACACAAAACCCAGCAGCCTTTCTTTTGGGAATTATAAAGGTAAAGGGACCCCTGACCATTAGGTCCAGTCACGGAGGACTCTGGGGTTGCGGCGCTCATCTTGCTTTATTGGCCAAGGGAGCTTCCGGGTCACGTGGCCAGCATGACTAACATGACTTCTGGCGAACCAGAGCAGTGTACGGAAACGCCGTTTACCTTCCCGCTGGAGCAGTAGCTATTTATCTACTTGCACTCGCGTGCTTTCGAACTGCTAGGTTGGCAGGAATAGGGACCGAGCAAAAGGCGCTCACTCCGTCATGGGGATTCGAACTACTGACCTTCTGATCAGCAAGTCCTAGGCTCTGTGGTTTAACCCACAGCGCTACCCACGTCCCTTTGGGAATTATAGGGGCTACTTAAACCAGGCATGGCCAAACTCGGCCCTCCAGATGTTTTGGGACTACAACTCCCATCATCCCTAGCTAACAGGACCAGTGGTCAGGGATAATGGGAATTGTAGTCCCAAAACATCTGGAGGGCCGAGTTAGGCCATGCCTGACTTAAATATTAATATTAATTTATTATTTGTACCCCACCCATCTGGCTGGGTTTCCCCAGCCACTCTGGGCGGCTTCCAACAAAGATAAAAAATAAATTAAAATGCCACAGATTAAAAACTTCCCTGATGTCTTCTAAATGTCAGGTAGTTGTTTATTTCTTTGACATCTAATGGGAGGGCGTTCCACAGGGTGGGCGCCACTGCAGAGAAGGCCCTCTGCCTGGTTCCCTGTAATCTCGCTTCTCGCAATGAGGGAACCACCAGAAGGCCCTCAGAGCTGGACCTCAGTGTCCGGGCAGAACAATGGGGGTGGAGACGCTCCTTCAGGTATACTGGGCCGAGGCCATTTAGGGCTTTAAATGTCAACACCAACACTTTGAATTGTGCTCAGAAACTGTATAGAAACTTATTCATGTATGCGACTACAGCAGCAAGAATGTGACTTGCCCCAAGATGGAAAGAAAACGGATACAAAAACTTATGGAATATGCAGAAATGGCAAAACTTAGCGGAATAATAAGAAATCAAGATGACAAACTTTTTATAACAGGATGGAAATGGTTTATTGAATATTGACAGATAAGTTGTAAACAGATAAGAACACTGGCAGGACTCTTGTAATAAGCTGCGGTTTCATAAGAGTATATATTTGAAGAAGGTGAATGAATGAGCAAATAAGTTAATTTGGATATGCAGGAGATATTAAAAATTAATTTAAGGAACCGCAGAAAGGGGGGAGGAGGTCAAGCTTTGAAATATCAAAATGATTGTAAAATCAGTGAAATGTATAAACCTGAAAAGTATAAATATAACAACAACAACAACAACAACAACAACAACAACAACAACAGTAAGTTTGGCACACACCACCCACCCGGTTGGGAGGCCCCTCTGGGGGCTTCACCCAGGGCAAAAAACCTGGCTAGCTGCCCAACTCCTTGAAGCTACGGAGGACACTCAATTGATAACTTGTTCCCTCCGCCCCAAAAAAATGCAGGGATGTGGAGGGACCTGTGGCTCTCCAGATGTTCACAGCTCATTGCAGCTCCCATGGTCCTTCCCCGCTGACCCCTCTGGCTGGGGCAGGTGGGCAAGGCAGTGCCAGCAGCATCCTGAGGGCCACAGGCCTCTGCCCCCCCCCTGACATACCACCCCTGTTTTAAAGCATAAAAGTGGCCCGCCTCTTTCCATGGGCCACGACGACGTAAGCGACACTGTTTGCCCTATTGCGGCTGGTCCAACAGGTTTCTCAGGCTCTGGCTATGTTACAAAAGCCTGTCAGTCCTGTTGAGCTGAGGGTAGAGTCTCCAGGAAGCTTATTCTGGCCAATGTAAAGCACTTTTCTCGTGGGGCAGGGAGATGTTGTTGTTGTTTAGTTGTTTAGTCGTGTCCGAATCTTCGTGACCCCCTGGACCAGAGCATGCCAGGCACTCCTGTCTTCCACTGCCTCCCGCAGTTTGGTCAGACTCATGCTGGTAGCTTCGAGAACACTGTCCAATCATCTCGTCCTCTGTCGTCCCCTTCTCCTTGTGCCCTCCATCTTCCCCAACATCAGGGTCTTTTCCAGGGAGTCTTCTCTTCTCATGAGGTGGCCAAAGTACTGGAGCCTCAGCTTCAGGATCTGTCCTTCCAGTGAGAACTCAGGGCCGGTTTCCTTCAGAATGGAGAGGTTTGATCTTCTTACAGTCCATGGGACTCTCAAGAGTCTCCCCCAGCACCGTAATTCAAAAGCATCAATTCTTCGGTGATCAGCCTTCTTTATGGTCCAGCTCTCACTTCTATACATCACTACTGGGAAAACCATAGTTTTAACTTTACGGACCTTTACTGGCAAGGTGATGAGGAGTCTTCTCTTCTCATGAGGTGGCCGAAGTATTGGAGCCTCAGCTTCAGGATCTGTCCTTCCAGTGAGCACTCAGGGCTGATTTCCTTCAGGTCTGATCTGCTTGCAGTCCATGGCACTCTCAAGAGTCTCCTCCAGCACCATAATTCAAAAGCATCAATCCTTCTTTATAGTCCAGCTCTCACTTCCATACATCACTACTGGGGGCAGGCAGATAATCTTGCTGAAATCAAAGCAACTGGGCCGTTTCACGCATTGTATGGCTCAAACGGGAAGGGCCCTAGATTGGGGGGGGGGCAGTGTCTGCTCCACAAGCAGAAGGTCCCAGGTTCAGTCCCCACCCCCCACCATCTCCATCTAGGACTGGGAGAGTCTCAGACCCTTGGGAGCCTACACTGCCACTCAGTGTTGACCATATTGAGCTGGGTGCACCAACCCTCCACTTCAGTATGAAGCCACTTCCCATTTTCCTCTTAGTTTCTAGAAACCTGGGTTTGTCACAAGTAACACTCATCTGAGAGCTGTAGCCAATACAGTGGTACCTCGGGTTACAGACACTTCAGGTTACAGACTCTGCTAACCCAGAAATAGTGCCTCAGGTTAAGAACTACCTCAGGTTAAGAACTTTACCTCAGGATGAGAACAGAAATCACACCACGACGGCAGCAGGAGGCCCCATTAGCTAAAGTGGTACCTCAGGTTAAGAAAGGTTTCAGGTTAAGAATGGACCTCCAGAACGAATTAAGTTCTTAACCCGAGGTACCACTGTATAGCCCTCTGGCAAAGCATATTTGCACATTTCACACATTGCAAAGGCCCACATTTGTTGCATTCGTGACTTACCGTATTTTTCGCACCATAGGGCGCACCGGACCATAGGGCGCACCCAGTATTTAGGGTGGGAAATCAAGAAAAAAATCTTTTTCCCCCCCAGCCCCAAAGAGCAGCGTACAGGCTGTGCACAACCTCTCCCTGCCGGTGGGGTTGCGCGCAGCTATGGAGCAAGCCAAGGCAGGGGGCGGGATGGATCCCGCTCGCTGTTTAGGCTTCCCCTTTAGCCCCGTGCAGCCTCTCCTTGCCGGAGGGGTTGCGCGCAGCTATGGAGCAAGCCAAGGCAGGGGGCGGGATGGATCCCGCTCGCTCTTTTGGCTTCTCCTTTAGCCCCTTGCAGCCTCTCCTTGCCGGGAGACGCTGCACAGGGCTTTCCTGGCTTACCTGGGAGGTGGGGGGATTCCCTCACCTCTCGCAAAAGCCTGCAGAAGCCGTGCAACTCTTTTAAAGAGATCACGGCTTCTCCTGGCTTTTCTGGGAGGTGGGGGGATTCCCCCACCTCCCGCAAAACCGGCAGAAGCCGCGCGCACTTTAAAAGTGCTGCACGGCTTCTCCTGGCTTTTCTGGGAGGTGGGGGGATTCCCTCACCTCTCGCAAAAGCCTGCAGAAGCCGTGCAAACCCTTTAACAAGATCGCGGCTTCTCCTGGCTTTCCTGGGAGGTGGGAGAAGGGACTGATGCGGCCAGTCAGTCCCTTCTCCCTCCTGTGGAAAAGCCCGCAAGAGCGCACGGAGCTTGTGTGCAGCTCTTGGGGGCTTTTCCCGCCTGCCTCCCCCTGCATTTGCTCCATAGGACGCACACACATTTTCCCTTGCTTTTTAGGAGGGAAAAAGTGTGTCCTATGGTGCGAAAAATACGGTATGTTTTCAGGAGTGTTTTTTTTAAAAAAGGTCGCTTAATAATGTACACCTTTAAAAGTGTGTGTGGGGGGGTAATTTATGGCCTTCTAATTGATAGGCTTCGTTTACATACCGTAACTAAAAGAAGGGTGCTGGAGGTTTATAGAACTGGTGTGGAGAGAATGGTTAAGACTTCTCCTCCCAAGCATGGAAATTTGGAGCCAGGTCTTGAATTTGACTTCTTAGTGATTTTGGGACCTGGCAGAGAAAGGGTTACTTCTCCATGCAGCATCTAACAAGCTTGTGGGATTCGTTGCCACAACACGCTGCCTTAAAAAAATAAAGACAAGACAAGACAAATTTATCGAGTACACCTAAGTGCAAGCTGTACATTTAGAAACAGAACACCTCTTGTTGGGGGTTAAACAGCAGTCTTGCCCTGCTTGTAAATGTCTCACAATATCCAGCTAGTATTCCTGCTCCCACTAGTGGGCTGGCTAGGCCTTTGGAGCTATTTTCCCTTCGGAGAAAGGAACACAAAAATCCTCTTGCTCCAGTTCTCTCCAATCTTCTGTTCTGTTTCATCTCCTTGTTCTTACTAAGCCCTCGTTATTGCAAAAATAATTACTACTACAGTTACTGCATAGCTGTCAACTTTTCCCTTTTCTTGCGAGGAATCCTATTCAGAATAAGGGAATTTCCCTTTAAAAAAGTACAGTTATAATTGCCATCCCACTAAAATGCTTGTCATGGTGACGTTTATATGTCTATGCTTGTCATGGTGACGTTTATATGTCTATGTCAGAAGGGAAGGGCCTGCGAACAAGCAAGGATGCGTGCCTTGAGTGCAGAACTGGGGCACAAAGAACCTTTGGCTCTCCAGATGTGACTGGACTCCAACTGCCATCAACCTCTGACCGTTGGCCGCACTGGCTGGGGCTGATGGGAGTTGGAGTCCAACCGCATCTGGAGAGCCGCCGTTTCTTCCCATCCTTCGTACGGAACTTCTAGCCCAGCGTTTCCCAGACTTGGGTCTCCAGCTGGTTTTGGACTACAACTCCCATCATCCCTAGCTAGCAAAACCGGTGGTCGGGGATGATGGAATTTGTAGTCCAAAAACAGCTGGAGAGCCAAGTTTGGGAAAACACTGGTCTAGCCTCTGCTATTGCTCATTCTGACAGGATTCAGCAGGAGCCCCTCAGAAAGAAAGCTAACCCTAGCGAACAATGTCTGGGTTACCAGTGGCACCATCCGGACTGCGCATTTAAAGCAGTTTCACGCCACTTTGAACAGACATGGCTTCCCCCAAAGAATCTCAGGAACTGCAGTTTGTTGTGAGCACTGAGAGTTGGTAAAGGTAAAGGGACCCCTGACCATTAGGTCCAGTCGTGGCCGACTCTGGGGTTGTGGCGTTCATCTCGCTTTATTGGCCGAGGGAGCCGGCATACAGCTTCAGGGTCATGTGGCCAGCATGACTAAGCCGCTTCAGGCAAACCAGAGCAGCACACGGAAATGCCGTTTAACTTCCCGCCAGAGCGGTACCTATTTATCTACTTGCACTGGCGTGCTTTCGAACTGCTAGGTTGGCAGGAGCAGGGACCGAGCAACGGGAGCTCACCCTGTCACGGGGATTCAAACCACCAACCTTCTGATCAGCAAGTCCTAGGCTCTGTGGTTTAACCGGTGGGAAGGTAAACGGCGTTTCCGTGCACTGCTCTGGTTTCGCCAGAAGCGGCTTAGTCATGCTGGCCACATGACACGGAAAAACTGTCTGCGGACAAACGTGGGCTCCCTCGGCCAGTAAAGTGAGATGAGTGCCGCAACCCCAGAGTCGTTCGCAACTGGACTGAACAGTCAGGGGTCCTTTACTTTTACCTTTTTACATTGATTATTGCTTTCATTTTATGGATCAGTGGTCTCGTTGGATAGTAGAATTCATGTTAAATTGCTGTTTTAGGGGTTGTTTTTAAAAGTCTGGAACGGATTAATCTGTTTTGTATTCCTTTCTATGGGAAAGCGTGCATTGGTTTTGGAACGCTTTGGTTTTGGAACAGACCTCTGGAACGGTTTGAGAACCAAGGTACTGCTGTAAGTCGCTTTGTGTTTCCTTGGGCAAGATAAAGCGACTAACAAATTTAGTAAATAATAATAATAATAATAATAATAATAATAATAATAATAATAATAATAGACGCCGAGAACCAGCAAAGTGAACAGGGCTACAGCTGCAATCCTAAGCACATTTGCCTGGGAGTAAGTCCCATTGGATGCAATGTGTGTCAGGGTTCAGCCTTGTCCAGACCTCAGATCCTGATGAGCAAGGCGAGCTGGGCCCTCCAGCAGATCTCCACACAGAGCTAATGATGTTGAGGAGCTATCAGATCCAGACATACCTGCCCCTAGGGCTGGCGGTTTCCTGGCTAACTTTCTTTCTCTCACACCCCCCCCCAACTCCTCCAGACCCACAGGAACAAAGGAGACGGCAAGCCATCAGCCATCTCCAGTCCCTGCCAATGTTCCCCACTTGCTACCTGGGAGTCTCCTCAGGAGTTGGGAGGAGAAGTATATGGAAATTGCACCCGCGCCAGATATTTCCTGGAGCAAATCTTTAATGAGAGTCAGGAAGAGGTGGCAAAGCCAGCGCCTGTATCGGTTCCCTGTACCAGCTGCTTCCTTGCAGGCTTTCCTGGCCTGGGGGAAATGAAAGTGGGGCTTATTTCTGAATAGGCGTACCGAGGGTGGAGTCGAGTTTTGCACTCAGATCAGGGAGACCTGGATTCCTCACACATCCAGCCATGTCGCTCCTTCCTGTTTTGTAAATATAGGCGTTGGCTGTGATTTTTTAAAAAATATATAGCTATAAAATGGAGGGGGTGTAGCTGTGTCCGTTGTACAAACTCATCGCAACGCAAGGAGGCAAAGCTTAAGGAGGCAAAGGTACAGTGGTGCCTTGCAAGACGAAAAGAATCCGTTCTGTGATTCTCTTTGTCTAGCAGTTTTTTTCGTCTTGCGATGCAAGCCCATTGAAGGATTAGCGGATTAGCGCTATTAGCGGCTTTTAGAGGCTTTTAGCGGCTTATCTGCTGATCGGATCAGCTGATAAGCAGCTTAGCGCTATTAGCGCTATTAGCGGCTCTTAGCTGCTTTTAGCGGCTTATCTGCTGATCGGATCAGCTGATAAGCGGCTCAGCGGCTTAGAAAAAGTGGGGGAGGGGGGGAAAACCAGCAGGAACTCGCAAGACATTGTCATCTTGCGAAGCAAGCCCATAGGAGATTCGTTTTGCGAAGCACCTCCAAAATGGAAAACTCTTTCGTCTAGCGAGTTTTCCGTCTTGCAAGGCATTCGTCTTGCGGGGCATCCCTGTACTTTAATGTGAATGTGCTGGGAGCTACCTTTAAGAGGAAGGGCGAGATGTAAACATGGTAAATACATACATGTATTACCTTAAGCCCTTGCTTCTGCTCACATGTAGTTCCTGAACTAGCTGCCATTTCCCAGCCTGGCCTGTCTCACAGGATTGTTGCAAGGCTAGGAGGCTCCCTGGAGGAAGGTGAGATTCAATTTACAGAAACGATTCTGCTTCTTTAGGGAGGCCGGCCTCTCATTTTGGTAGTCTCAGGGTGTATCACTGCTGCTTTCTTAGACAGGCGTAAATGCCGTCTCCTCAGTCTGGCGAGCCCTGGGAACCATTGTTCTATTGCGGGTCCCCAACAGAGAATTCTTAGCCTCTGCAGCAAACTACAATTCCCATAATTAAGCAGTGACAAACCTAGACAGCATCTTAAAAAGCAGAGACATCACCTTGCTGACAAAGGTTCGTGTAGTTAAAGCTATGGTTTTCCCAGTAGTGATGTATGGAAGTGAGAGCTGGACCATAAAGAAGGCTGATCACCAAAATATTGATGCTTTTGAATTCTGGTGCTGGAGGAGACTCTTGAGAGTCCCATGGACTGCAAGAAGATCAAACCTATCCATTCCGAAGGAAATCAGCCCTGAGTGCTCACTGGAAGGGCAGATCCTGAAGCTGAGGCTCCAATACTTTGGCCTCCTCATGAGAAGAGAAGACTCCCTGGAAAAGACCCTGGTGTTGGGAAAGATGGAAGGCACAAGGAGAAGGGGACGACAGAGGACGAGATGGTTGGACAGTGTTCTCGAAGCTACCATCATGAGTTTGACCAAACTGCGGGAGGCAGTGGATGACAGGAGTGCCTGGCATGCTCTGGTCCATGGGGTCACGAAGAGTCGGACACGACTAAACGACTAAACAACAACAACATAATCTTGTGTAGCTAAGACTGACGAATCCTGGGAGGGAAGGAGGCTCAGAATCTCATTGAGTTCAGCTCCTCAGCCGTGACTCTTAACTCCCCTGACTTACAGACAGGAAACTGCCAAGAGAGGGGTGCAGGTGGGTGTGGACTTGAAACAGCACAATAAACCTCTGTGCACTCCAATGAATGGGAGACTGGCTGGCCACAAGCCACATCCTTTTTAAAACAGCTCATCATTCACTTCTAGGTTCTGTTATTGGGGGGGGGGGAGAGAAAAACATGGGGTGGGAGGGAAGAAATAACATATATATATATATTCCTCTCTCCTCCTCGCCCCCCCCCCTTGAGAGCAGTGTGGCGTTCCTGGGGAGGGGAGGCAGGGGCTTCACTACTGGCACCAGTATGGCACTAGGAGGGGCTATTGTGCAAGAGGCACAATTTGGAAGAAGCTGGTCAAGGCCAGATTTTCCAAAGAGCTACTGGTTGCAGATTTCCTCTTCCTCCACCCTCTAGTTTTAGGGAAGGTTTGGCAAAAACCTCTGGTTCTGGCTTAGAAGAAAGAGGGAATGTTGGAGAGGTAGGAGAGGATTAGATCATGGCTGAAAGCACCATCGGGGAATCCCCCAGTCCATCCCTTCGGCTTGTCCTTCTCCCTTTCTTTTCCCTCCCCTCTCTCTCTGTTATATTGAGTTAACAGGATGACACCCTTTCCTTTCTCAGGCATAGCCAGCCTCCCCTCTCCTTGAAGCTGTCTCCCCACCAGCCCCACCCTCTGATGAGAAACTGTCCCATGGCCCTACTGAAGACTAAGGATGGTTAAACCTGTCAATTCCTGCTTCTCTTAGTGTCTCCTTTTTTCCTGTCACAAGTTCAATTCTCCACATTCACAGCTCACTTTGTATTTTTGTATTTTTTTAAAGCAAGTCCTCAAGGGGAAATTCATCAGCGAATTTCTCCTAATACTGCATGCACATGTTTGTGTGCAATTTTGCGCAATGTTGTTGCTGTTGTTTACATTTATATACCACCAATGTGGTTTTTTTCTGGGGGGGGGGGACGCAGGGGTACGCATACCCCTAGACATTTTGTGAATCTACGTTAGGCCTCATTGAGGGGCAGAATTTCAAGATGAGTTGGAAAAAGGAGAGTACCCCTAAATATTTTTTGGTACAAAAAAAAGCACTGTGCAGTGGTACCTTGGGTTAAGTACTTAATTCGTTCCGGAGGTCCGTACTTAACCTGAAACTGTTCTTAACCTGAAGCACCACTTTAGCTAATGGGGCCTCCTGCTGCTGCTGCTGCGCTGCCGGAGCACGATTTCTGTTCTCATCCTGAAGCAAAGTTCTTAACCCGAGGTATTATTTCTGGGTTAGCGGAGTCTGTAACCTGAAGCGTATGTAACCCGAGGTACCACTATATACCACCTTTCCCCCGAGCTCAAGTTGGCACACATAGTTCCTCTCCTCCCCGTTGTATTCTCACAACCACCCTGTGAGGTTGGCTAGGTCTGGCCCGAGGTCACTGGGTAGGAATTTGAACCCTGGTGGCCCAGGCCAACACTCTAACCACTGCACAATACTAACACACACTTTTGCAAAGCCATATCCCCATAAATGTTGTGTTTTAATGTTATTTCATTAATATACAGTGGTGCCTCGCAAGACGAAAAGAATCCGTTCTGTGATTCTCTTCGTCTAGCGGTTTTTTCGTCTTGCGAAGCAAGCCCATTAACGGATTAGCGCTATTAGCGGCTTTTAGCGGCTTATCTGCTGATCGGATCAGCTGATAAGCGGCTTAGCAGCTTAGAAAAAGGGGGGGAAGGGAAAAAAACCAGCAGGAACTCGCAAGACATTGTCGTCTTGCGAAGCAAGCCCATAGGAAATTCGTTTTGCAAAGCACCTCCAAAACGGAAAACTCTTTCGTCTAGCGAGTTTTCCGTCTTGCGAGGCATTCGTCTTCCGGGGCACCACTGTACAGTCATACCTCGGTTACAGACACTTCAGGTTGCGTTTTTTTGGGTTATGGACCGCCGAAACTTGAAAGTATCAGAATGGGTTACTTCTGGGTTTCGGCAGTTGGGCATGTGCAGAAGCGCTGAATCGCAGCCCGCGTGTGTGCAGACACGCCGCTGAGGGTTGCGAACGTGCCTCCTGCACGGATCACATTCGCAACCCGAGTGTCCACTGTATACATTTTAATGCACCCTTTACCCTTGCATTTGAATGTTTTGTACACTTTACTTGGCTGGCGAACGGTATTGCAAAATCCAGAGGATTGCAAAATTCAAAGAATGGTTGTGTTTTACATAACATTTCAGAAAGTGTGAAATGATATATAATGAAATGAAAAAGGTATTTAAATATACCTTCCCTAAGTAACCAGAGGCCTTTCTCCTGGGCATGTCGGCCAATTGGTGCAAAAGAAAGACAGAACATTCTTTATGTATGCTACAACAGCAGCAAGAATACTCATCGCAAAGTATTGGAAGACACAAGACCTACCCACCTTGGAAGAATGGCAGATGAAGGTGATAGACTACATGGGATTGGCAGAAATGACTGGCAGAATCCGAGACCAGGGAAAAGAGATAGCGGAAGGAGATTGGAAGAAATTTAAGAACTATCTTAAGAAATATTGTAAAATTAATGAGTTTTAGAATGATGTGGTTTTAAAATTAAAGGGAGTACAGCTGTAAAGATTAAGTTAAAAGAAAAGAGAGGACGACAATTAGATAAAATTAAGGGTGAGAATTTGCTGAACTAAATTTTTGAAATGGGAATGCAGAAAGGGGAGGTATGAGGAGGTCGCTGAAGTAGGATTTAAGAAAATAAGGTTCTGAAATTATGCTTGTTCTTTTTTATTTTTGTTTGTGTTTGTGTGTTTTGTTATGTTTGTTATAATTTGCAAAATCCTAATAAATATTTTAAAAAAGAAAGAAAGTGTGAATTGAGAACTTTCTCCTTTGTAAACCGCTTAGAGTTTTGTTTAAATATAAGCAGTATATATAATTCGTACAAATAAATAAATATATGTCAACTGAATCATATTTCTCCTCCAACCCTAACATAGACCTCCATCCCATGGCTGGAGGAGAGGAGAATACAATAGTGAAATGAAGGGACTCCTCCACACATCCTGTTTATTTTGTATTCATCCTTGTTTGTCTACACAAAGCTAATGCTGAGGTTAGACCAGGCATAGGTAAACTCGGCCCTCCGGGTGTTTTGGGACTACAGCTCCCATCATCCCTAGCTAACAGGACCAGTGGTCAGGGATGATGGGAATTGTAATCTCAAAACACCTGGAGGGCCGAGTTTGCCTATGCCTGGGTTAGACTATGTCTGGCTTTTGTGAAGCATTCATTCCCATTTCTTTGCACTGAGGTTATGCAACAATATGCATTCATCCTCGTTTGCTATTGCACTGCTTGTACGCCTTCCTTTTCACCCCAACCTGCCCTTGTACAGTGGTACCTCAGGTTACATACGCTTCAGGTTACAGACTCCGCTAACCCAGAAATAGTGCTTCAGGTTAAGAACTTTGCTTCAGGATGAGAACAGAAATCATGCTCCAGCAGCACAGCAGCAGTGGGAGGCCCCATTAGCTAAAGTGGTGCTTTAGGTTAAGAACAGTTTCAGGTTAAGAACGGCCCTCCGGAATGAATTAAGTACTTAACCCGAGGTACCACTGTATTTTAATGTTGTAACCCAATCTGGGGCCTTAGGGTGAAGGCCGAGTAATTCATAATAATGACCAGAAAAAGTGAAAAATTGCAAACTAAAGTTACATGCCTGGGTAGGCCTGCTGGCAGGAAAACATTTTTATCAAGAGCCGAACACAGTACAGTCAATGGGCAGGGAGTTCCGGGGTGTAGGTGCTGCCACACGAAAGGATCGATTTCTTACAAGTGCATAAAGGGCCAGTTCTGCAGATCAAAGCACAGACTTCCTCGCTACTTCTCTGAGTCCCCAACTGCTTTTCAAAGAGCCGCTTTTTTAAAAACCTAAAAACAGATATCCCATTAAACAGATATTCGTCCCCTTTGCACAGCTCATATTCTAAGGCCTTTGGGAAGAGCTGGCATCACGTAAACCTATCACACCTCTCCTCAAATGATTCTATTCAAGCCTGACTTCCAAGATCACTGTTCTCTGTGTCCATAAGGGACCATCACCAGGAAGCAAAGGCTGCAGTGGAAATTCGAGAGAATTGCAGGTAGCATCTGTTCTGTTGACCACCACATCCCTTCCCTTTCCCCCACAGCCTTATTGCCACTCTGGGGCAGGTTAGCAAAGGGATTTCCAGGGCTCCATGCTCTATTCTGCAGCTGTTGCCATCTCGGCCCCTGACCCCCAAAAAACTGCAGTCATACCTCGGGTTACGAACGCTGCAGGTTGTGAATTTTCGGGTTGTACCGGAACAGGTTCCCTCTGGGTTTCGGCACATGCGCAGAAACACAAAATGAAGTCACGCACATGCACAGAAGCACCGAATCGCGTCACGCGCATGTGTAGACACAGCGCTTCAGGCTGGGAATGCTGTAGGTTGCAAACGTGCGTCCCGCACGGATCATGTTCGCAACCTGAGGTATGACTGTAATTAAGAAGGCATAGGGGAATGGAGAATCGGGGAGGGGGAGAATATGGGTGGTAGAACAGAGATAAGGTGAGGCCTGTTTGGAATGGGGAGGGGGCACAACTCAGAAACATATAGCAGGGCCGGTGAGGATGCTATGGAAGTCTCTGAATATTTGTTATAGGAAATTGCAGGTTGTTGTGCATTTATTCATCTTAAAAAAAAGAAAAAAAGAGTAAACTTTCTCCCTTCTGCGAAATTGCATCATTATGTTTATTTATCCAAAGTATTTATACCACTCTTTTATACTTTTAAGCTTGTAACAATTCAATCAGTGTTAGTAGTAGCAGTACTATTCACACTGTATCTTCCTATATACATAGAAATGTAAGGTATCGTCATGCTCTGCAGTTTACTTTGCCGCCAGTAGGTGGCCATGCCAACTGCAGCATGGGAAGTCGCAGGCAGGCCCAAGTGAGTTGTTTAACAGAGGAAAGGAGGCCTTTCACACAGCGGTTTAGCAAACCGCTGAGTGAAGCGTCTACCTTCCCTCTGTTAAATGAACCAGTAGTAAGAGGAGGGGCTTGAGGAAGTTGTGGGGGGATGTGGTGGGCTGTGGGTGGGTGGAGGCAAGGAGGTGGATGAGCTAAGGGGATTCCATAGCTGGCAATTTAGCATCCTTAGAAAAAGTCCCTTTCCTTTGGCCACCTGCTTAAGCTCTGAATATGATCTTGAAGAATATTTGTATGCCAGAGAATACAATACCGTACTTAATCCTAGAAGTGTGCTGTGATCTTTTATCTGTAATCTGTAGGGTTTGGAAGCAGCCAAGCCTGTTTGGGATACACTCTATGCCAGTGGTGGCCAAACTTGGTCCGCCAGCTGTTTTGGGACTACAATTCCCATCATCCCTAGCTAACAGGGCCAGTGGCCAGGGATGATGGGAATTGTAGTTCCAAAACAGCTGGCGGGCCAAGTTTGGCCACCACTGCTCTGTGTAGTTATTCTGCTTTGAGGAGGTAGCTGGGTCTGAATCCGATCTATTAATTCTAAAGCTCTGTTTCCTCTCCACCCCCCTTCCCCATTGGCTATGGGGGGAAATCTAAAAATGGCTGTAATGTTTTATTTCCTCTTCACAGAAGTGGATGAAACTTTCGGGTAAAATTACAATTAACCAGTACAGTAGACACTCAGGTTGTGAATGCGATCCGTGCGGATTGCACGTTCGCAACCCGCAGCTGTGCATCTGCGCATGCGCGGGTTGCAATTCAGCACTTCTGCTCATGCGCAAAGTGCGATTTAGCGCTTCTGTGCATGTGTGACTGCCAAAACCCGGAAGTAACCCGTTCCGGTACTTCCGGGTTTCGGTGGTCCGTAACCTGAAAAAAACGCAACCTAAAGCGTCTGTAACCTGAGGTATGACTGTATTTAAATCAGCCACAAAATTAAAAGACGCCTGCTTCTTGGGAGAAAAGCAATGACAAACCTAGACAGCATCTTAAAAAGCAGAGACATCACCTTGCCAACAAAGGCCCGTATAGTTAAAGCTATGGTTTTCCCAGTAGTGATGTATGAAAGTGAGAGCTGGACCATAAAGAAGGCTGATCGCCAAAGAATTGAGGCTTTTGAATTCTGGTGCTGGAGGAGACTCTTGAGAGTCCCATGGACTACAAGAAGATCAAACCTATCCATTCCGAAGGAAATCAGCCCTGAGTGCTCACTGGAAGGACAGATCCTGAAGCTGAGGCTCCAGTACTTTGGCCACCTCATGAGAAGAGAAGACTCCCTGGAAAAGACCCTGATGTTGGGAAAGATGGAGGGCACAAGGAGAAGGAGACGACAGAGGATGAGATGGTTGGACAGTGTTCTCGAAGCTACCAGCATGAGTTTGACCAAACTGCGGGAGGCAGTGGAAGACAGGAGTGCCTGGCGTGCTCTGGTCCAGGGGGTCACGAAGAGTCGGACACGACTAAACGACTAAACAACAACAAATAAATAAATAGTTAAACGATGGAATCTGCTCCCCCAGAGGCAGTGATAGCCACTAACTTGGAAGGATTTGAAAGAGGATTAACAGATTCACGGTGGTTATCAGTGGCTGTTAACCCTGAAGGCTATTTTCCATCTTTACTGCTGGAGGCAGCATGCTGTTTGAATGCCAATTGTTGGGAACCTCAGAAAGAGAGTGCTGTTGAAGCTTTTAATTACTTATTTAGATATCGCTTAGTGCCGGACAAGGCTTCTGAGTGCTTTATTTTTAACTGCACGGCCATTGAAACATAAACATCCTTTCTGAACGTTAGCTTTTTTTAATCCCTCGAGTTTAACTTTCCTTTTTTTCCAACCCCCAACTCCCTTTCCTTTTACTAATTAATACGGGGACGTTTCAGCCAATGGCCACAAGGTGGAACATTTCACATATGGCACAAAGCATCCGCTTCTCTTAAAATTTAAGGACAGGGTGGGTGCTATCCAGGCCTAAAGTACCACAAGAGGAAACTTGCAAAGCTCGATTTTGGACAAGATGCAGACGGGAAGGAAAGTAAGAGACACTTTTGCTTCCTGCACCCACTGTGTCAGCGTCAGATCTGAAGCCTCCTTAACTTTGGCTGAAGGGTAAGTCACACAAACGGAGCAACTACATCAGCCAATCTCAGGGCTTCTACAGATCACCTGTTTATTGAGAATTCACTCTGAGGTTAGACTATGTCTTCTGATTTGTTTGTGGGGAAGTTGCATGAGAACGAGCAGCCATCCTGATTTCCTCTTGATTTGCTTGAGTGGTGTTAATACATCTTCCTGTTGATCCTTTGTTCACCTCACATTTTTCTAACAACAACAACAACTAATTATTATTGATAATTAATAATAATAATTTATTATATTTGTTAAACACGTTATCCAAAAGTTTCCAAGTGGCTACAATACCGTTAAAAACACAAATACAGTGGCAGATGAGGAGGGGGAACTGTGTGCGCCACCTCAAGCTTTTTGGAGGAAAGGTGGGATTGGAAAGAAAGGTGAATAGTTCTCAAGGGAGCTCCGTCCTCAGATTCAGGGTGAGTCCTGCTTCTTGTGGCGGACATTATATTAACGTGGAGAAATGTGATTGAAGCAAGTCTGGAGTCAAGGACTGCCAGAGGGTTACTAGAGGAAGAGACAGGGAACCCTAGCTTATTCATTTGGTATCATATTAATCCTCCTCCTCATCATCATCAGATTTATACCCCTCCCTCCCCAGCCAGAGCCGGGCTCAGGGCGGCTAACACCAGTAAAATTACAGTAAAAACATAATAGGAAAAAAACAACCAATTTAAAATACAGGTTAAAATGCAATTTCAAATGCAGCCTCATTTTAAAAGTAGCCCATAGATCAAAACCATGAGAGGAGGGAAACATAATAATAATAATAATAATAATAATAATAATAATAATAATAATAATAATAATAATAATAATAATAATAATTTATATCCCGCCCTCCCCAGCCAAAACCGGGCTCAAAGCGGCTAACAACAGTAAAATGATAAAACATTCTAAAATCATTTCATTATAAAATTAATTCCAATCAGATTAATGGCAACCATTGGGCTAGAGTTCTGTGAGGATTGCCAAAGGAGGGAGTCAGACTGTGTCCAAACCAAAGGCCAGGCAGAACAGCTCTGTCCTGCAGGCCCTGCGGAAAGATGTCAAGTCCCGCAGGGTCCTAGTCTCTTGTGACAGAGCTTTCCACCAAGTCGGGGCCAGTACTGAAAAGGCCCTGGCCCTAGTTGAGACCCTTGAGGCCCTACTTGTGGCTGCCTACATGTGAGGGGGTCAAGGGTTCGCACCCACTCTCTGTGACCCCTGCGCACTGATGTGCATGCCAGCCAAACCCTTTGCAGCCAGGCGATTAGCATTGACAGCCTTCTCAGATACAGAGGTGCACACGCAGGGACTAACTCCAGACGGGCAAGAACTCTGGCCAATCAGGGGTTGTGTTCGCCGGGAGGAGTTCCTCCCTCCTGCATGTATTACCAAACAGGCAGCTGAGGGAAGGTTACCAGATGTCCCCGTTCCCTGGGGACAGTCCCCGGATTTACAAATCAGTTCCCGGACAAAATCCATCTATTTAGTAAGAAGTTGAAAAGTGTCTCCGGATTCATTGAAAAAAATCTGGTAACCTTAAGCTGAGGGCAGCGGCGTAGCGTGGGTTGTCAGCACCCGGGGCAAGGCAAGTAATTTGCGCCCCCTAACCCGGGGCAAGGCAAGTAATTTGCGCCCCTAACCCGTGGATTTGCGCCCCCTAACCCTACAAATCTATGCCTATGAATGATGGTCCCTCTCTCTCTCTCTTTCTCATATTCCAATTGATTCCCATTTCCGCCGATCGATCCCCGAAGCTCTCACCCAGCGAAATTCATGCGTAATTACGCTTTGCCATCCCTAATCCTGCCGCTTCCACCGGGAAATCATGACGGTGCGTTTCTCCTCTCCAAACTTTCCCCGGCCCTTTGCCGGCCGGTGCAGCCCTTTTGGCTATGAGCTCCCCTCCTTCTCTGCCCGCTTCTGACCCCACCTCCCCGCCCAGCCTCCCTACCTCCTGAAAAAAGGCGACGGCGCCGAGCAGGACACCCCCGCGGCCATCGGAGAGAGGCAGGGCCGAGGGAGGCAAGCCAATGGGCGAGGCGGGGGTAGGTGGCCATGGGGGCGGGCGCTGCCGCAGTCCTCAGGTGGGCAAGGTAGGAGCAGGCGGAGGCTGGCCGGCCGCTCTGACAATAGGGGCGGGCCGGGGGCATGACGGGGCTGGGCCCTCTGGACTCACCCCCCCCAGATGTTGCGGCCGGCACCCCTGGCACCCCCCACGCTACGCCACTGGTTGAGGGGTATGTCCATTGCAGGTGTAGGAATGCAGGGTAATTGGCTAATTGGCACACCTCCCTTTTGCCTTTACACCTTCCACATATGACGTGTGAATATAGGGCTACAGTCTTGCAGGTATAGGGATCCCAGGGCATGCTGGGTTCGTAAGCCAAAACCAGCAAACTGATTTGGTCTGGAAATGCAATAGCAGCCAATATCTCTGACAAAGCAAAGATGGTTAAGGTTGCCAAAAGTTGTTGAGGGGTGTTGTTGTTGTTGTTGTTGTTGTTGTTGTTGTTGTTGTTGTTGTTGTTGTTTTAAACGGCAATGTTTCTTTTTACAGTGGTGCCTCAGGTTACAGACGCTTCAGGTTACAGAGTCTGCTAACCCAGAAATAGTACCTCAGGTTAAGAACTTTGCTTCAGGATGAGAACAGAAATCGTGCGGTGGCAGTGGGAGGCCCCATTAGCTAAAGTGGTACCTCAGGTTAAGAACAGTTTCAGGTTAAGAACAGACCTCCAGAACGAATTAAGTTCTTAACCCGAGGTACCACTGTAATAAAAATAACCACGCTGGATACAACTTGTGCTTCCCTAAGATCCAAAGTGCCGCCTTTTGGAAATTCCCCCCAGACATCAATTCTGCCTTTGAAATCCTGGTAATATCTGGGAAAACCTGGACGTATGGCAGCCCTACATTTGTATTCCAATTAATATCAAAATGATAATGATTCAGAGTCCCCTCTCTTTCTCTCCCCACCACTTCCCCTATATTCTGGTTTTCATCCCCCATTCCTTTTCCTTACCCCACCCCCACCCTCGCATGCTGTTATTCGCCTGGCAAATCCCTTTTCACCGAAGGATGCTTAGCTTCTGCTTAGAGTGGCAGATGTTTTCTTCTTGTCTCATTCCCCTAGAGAGAGAAGAGGCAAGTTTTCAGGTGATGGGGAGTGTTTACTGCGGGCAGATCCATAGTGCAGATTTAAAACACTTGTTTAAAAGCACTTTACTTCCCCAAAGAATCACAGGAACTGTTAGTTTGTCAAAGGTGATGTGAATACCACCTCTGTCGAGGGGAAACTACAGTTCCCGGATTCTGTGGGGGAAGCTGTGAGCTTTAAATGTGCATTGGATGTGCTTCAAATAAATGGTGTGGATATGCCCTTAGCTCAAGGAGCAAGAAGGCCACAGCCTGATTCAGATGTAACAAACCCCATCTCATAAACCAGGCATAGGCCAAAATCGGCCCTCCAGATGTTTTGGGACTACAATTCCCATCATCCCTGACCACTGGCCCTGTTAGCTAGGGATGATGGGAGTTGTAGTCCCAAAACATCCAGAGGGCCAAGTTTGCCTCTGCCTGTTATAAACCACGGTTTGCCTGATTGGGAATAAAGTCATGGGCCCATGTTTTCCTTGCTTCATATTCTGCTTCAGCAAAAATTTCCAGCTTTCTCAAACCAGTTTCTGAATTGGGAAACTCTGAGCTCCTCAAGCAGAGGTGAACTAGAAGACAGACAGGCTGGGAATGAAATGACCCAGTTTATTTCATGGCAGGGGAGATTACAGTGGTACCTCGGCTCGGATTAAGTGCTCAATTCGTTCTGGAGGTCCGTTCTTAACCTGAAACTGTTCTTAACCTGAGGTACCACTTTAGCTAATGGGGCCTCTCGCTGCTGCTGCACGATTTCTGTTCTCATCCTGAGGTAAAGTTCTTAACCCAAGGTACTATTTCTGTAACCTGAAGTGTCTGTAACCTGAAGCGTATGTAACCCAAGGTACCACTGTATACCCTTTATTAGAGTATCTCATATTTGCCAGTGCCTTACATGTTAAGTAAATAAACTCTCCTCAGAGAGAAATCCAAATGATCTTAAACAAAAGGTTATGTTAGAATGCATGGCTTAAACTTATTTGAAATTGGTTGTCTGTTCAGAACTCAATTATTTAAATCATGTGTACTTGGAAGGACCTACTATCTTACATTAATGGTACCCATAAAAAAGAGGGGAAGGAAGGAAGAAATAAGGAAGGAAGGAAGGAAGGAAGGAAGGAAGGAAGGAAGGAAGGAAGGAAGGAGAGATGACCCCACTGACCCCAGCTTCAGAGTTCAGCTACCCACCAGGAGGCCAAACCTTCCCTCTCTCTCTCTCTCTCTTTCTCTCTGCCCCAGAGGAGATGCCACCTCGTTAGACAGAGCCGCTAATCATCTGGCGTCCAGGGCGATTATCTGGGATGGGTCACATGATTCCAATCCCAGCTGACCCCCTCCGCACCCCCCCACCCCTGCTGCTCCGTGGACCGGCTTGGCCAATCTGACTCAATCAGATATTCCGACTCTGACAAACTAGAGACCTCAGCAAAGCCCCAGAGCAATCCTGGCCACGCAGACGGCGGCGGCAGCAGCCGTAGCCGCAGGAGCCCTGGTTTCCTCACCCAGACCTTCTGCTGCTCTCTAGCCCACTAGCCTAGTCCCCTCCCAGAAAGCCCAGATGTCCTGAGGACACCCCCCCTGCCTGCCCTCCCTCCCCCTCCAGAATTACTCTCCCCTCCTGGCCGCCAGCCCCACTGTTTCATTTCACTGGAATTAAGGCTTTCTCCTGCACTCTCTCTTGAATCCCAGTTGCTCCCTCTTTCCAGAGAAGCTCTCGGGGGTCTTCCTGGCTCCCCCTGCTGCGAATTCCCTGGCCTCCAGAGGACCCCTGAACCCCACTCCCAATGAGCTCTGGGCTGGCGGCCCCACCCCTCCCTCCCACCCCAGAGGACCCCCCTCCTCCGGCCCGAGGCACCCGCCTCCCGCGCCCCTTCCTCCGCAGCCTCCGGACGCTCTTCGAGATCCTGGATGACCAGCGGAGCGGGACCATCCACGTCTCGGAAATCGAGAGCCGCTGGGGCCGTGGGGGCTGCGGGGTGAGCCCCCCAGGGGACAGCGAGAGGTGCCCGCTCCCTGGCGGTGTGCTCCAGGCCTTGCAGCAAGTGGCGGAGCCTTGCGGAGGGTATTTGAGTTTCCCCCGCCTGGTGGCCGGGCTGAGAATCGCCCTCCTCCGGGCCGAAGAAGAAGAGGAGAAGGAGGCCGAGAAAGCTGGAGAGTCGGGCGCTGGAGTCAGCGGGCAGGCCAGCGATGGGCAGAACTCAACTTCGCAGTCGATGAAGAACTTGAGTCGGATACGTAAGTGGGAGAGGAGGAGGCCTGGGCTTGGGGTCAGGGGTGCTGCTGTGGGGCTGGAGCGCAAAACCAGGATTCCTCAATAGTGGGAACTGGGGTGCTTTTACAGTGGTACCTCGGGTTACAGACGCTTCGGGTTACAGACTCCGCTAACCCAGAAATAGTACCTCGGGTTAAGAACTTTGCTTCAGGATGAGAACAGAAATTGCGCGGCAGCAGTGGAAGGCCCCATTAGCTAAAGTGGTACCCAGTGGCGTAGCGTGGGTTGTCAGCACCCGGGGCAAGGCAAGTAATTTGCGCCCCCTAACCCGTGGATTTCCGCCCCCTAACCCTAACCCCCAGATGTTGCGCCCGGTGCGGCCGGCCCCCCCCTGCACCTCCACGCTACGCCACTGGTGGTACCTCAGGTTAAGAACAGTTTCAGGTTAAGAACGGACCTCCAGAACGAATTAAGTTCTTAACCTGAGGTACCAATGTATTCTTGGGAAAGAGATTGCGGCAGGAGAGAGAAATCTCAGGACAGGAGTTGTAAGCCGACATGGTGCCCGTCAGATGTTTTGGACTCCAACTCCCATCAGTCCCAGGGAGCACGACCAATGGGAGAGGACGATGGGAGTTGTAGTCCAAAATATCCGGTGAACACCACATTGTCTGCCGCTGCCTTAGGACTCCTGGGTCCTCTGGGAATGTGTGTGCCAGTAGCTTTGAGGAGGTGATGGAAGGGAACTAGGCCTTCTGATGTCTCACTGGGGCTCAGTTTAATGAACTGATTACCAGGGGGCAATTAATTAAATTGGACTTGGACTTGCTAGCCTGTACCTTTCTGCCATGCTCCTGCTTCTCTTCTTGGGGGCGTGTCCTGCAGAATTGGGGAAGAGCCTGCCCATGTGAAGACCACCTGGTGGAAACCTTTACACATATGGTTCTTAATTGTAAACTATATGCCTATCTCCGTCAGCAATTTCTAGATCAACTCTGCATCCCCGAATGGAAACCAGAGTTGGAGGTCATACATTTTCGATTACTGGGGAATGATCAGGAGCTCACCAAGTTAGTGGCTAAATATCTCTATTTGGGTTTTTTGTCTTCGAAATACACTGCAGACGTCTGATCTCCCTGGAGACCTAGAGATGTGACGATAGACTGCTCTGCCTCCTTTCTTTCAGCAAATGTTTTGTGCCGCTGGGGAAGTGGTAATTCTGTATTGATTTGTTTTGGATGTTTGTATGTACTGCCAATGAAAGGTCTGATGATGATGAGAATTGGGGAAGGGCAGAGCAGTGGCGTAGCGTGGGTTGTCAGCACCCGGGGCAAGGGAAGTAATTTGCGCCCCCTAACCCGTGGATTTGCACCCCCTAACCCTAACCCCCAGATGTTGCGCCCGGTGCGGCCGGGCCCCCCTGCACCCCCCACGCTACGCCACTGGGGCAGAGCATATGGTTTTGCAGATTTAACCCCAGCCTCTCCAGGTAGGGTTGCTGGGGAAAGTTCCCCAAATGCTGCTGGCATTTGTTCTGTGTGGAGAGTGTGCACAGCGATGAGCTCGGTGGTCCGACTATGCCCCTATAATCAAAGTGGGATGGGTGGTCCTCATCTGGCTGTTGCAGAAGAGAGTTGAGTTCCATTTGGCCCCTTCCGAATTGCTGGGTCTACAGGGCTTCAGCGACAAGCTGGAAAGCTGGTTATTGGGACAGGACAGGATGGGAGGGAGGTCAGGCAATGAGGAAAGTTGATAAGGGAATCCAGAGTTTGATGCGGGGGTCTGTTCACATTACTCCTTTAGAGCACAGGTGAAGTTGCAGGAGGGTTTTTGGGTGCATTTCACAGCTCTTCTCGGCTGCTCACATCGGCATAATGTACCGTATTTTTTGCTCTATAAGACTCACTTTTTCCCTCCTAAAAAGTAAGGGGAAATGTGTGTGCGTCTTATGGAGCGAATGCAGGCTGCGCAGCTATCCCAGAAGCCAGAACAGCAAGAGGGATTGCTGCTTTCACTGCGCAGAGATCCCTCTTGCTGTTCTGGCTTCTGAGATTCAGAATAATTTTGTCTTGTTTTCCTCCTCCAAAAACTAGGTGCGTCTTGTGGTCTGGTGCATATTATAGAGCGAAAAATACGGTGTTTTCCTTGTGCAGACGTGGTTTCCATCTTGGGCTAGGGACGAATTAGGACTGCAGTCAGCACAGGACACATTTTGGATAATGTGCTGTATTGGGGGATTGAAAGCCCAGCATTGGAAATGCAGTGAGTACGCAGTGAACAGGAGTGTGAACACAGGTTTTGTAACACACACACACACACACCAGCAAGGCAGGAGACCTTCCCTCTTTGTTGAGTTTGTTTTCGCATTGCCAGCTGTCCGGATCAGCTTGATGTACAGAAGTCAAGAGGTAATGCTTTTCAATGGCCATACCGCTTTCTAATGTTTCCCTAAGGAGTATCTTGCAGCAAGAACAACAAAGAGCCTTGCGTTTGCCCTTTTAAATGCTAACAAATTTATTGTGGCATGAGTTTCTGCGGACTACGGTCCACTTCATCAGATGTATGGGAGTGTCCATTAAATGGCACAGGAGCTTTAAAAGCCCTAGCTAGTGTGACTCGGGTTGAGAGAGACGGAGCAGTGCGGTGGTTAGCACAATGAAATCCCATGACATTCCCTGTGTGCCACTGGGCAAGTCCCTACCTCCCCGCCTGATCTACCTCGCAGGGTTGTTGTAAGGATAAGAGTGGGAGAAGAATTATGTGCACTGCCGTGAGAAAGCATTTTGTTTCCCATACATTCTGATCAATTGTGTTGGGAGGGGAGGTTCCAAGTCAGACTGGCGCCCTCTCCTCTGCTCCTGTACTAGTTGTTGTTGTTGTTGTTGTTCTTGTTCTTGTTCTTCTTCTTCTTCTTCTTCTTCAGCCAGTGTGGTGTAGTGGTTAAGAGCGGTGGACTCGTAATCTGGTGAACTGGGTTCGCTTCCCCGCTCCTCAACATGCAGCTGCTGGGTGGCCTTGGGCTAGTCACACTTCTCTGAAGTCTCTCAGCTCCACAGAGTGTTTGTTGTGGGGGAGGGAGGGAAAAGGAGATTGTTAGCCGCTTTGGACTCCTTAAAGGTAAAGGGACCCCTGACCATTAGGTCCAGTCGTGACCGACTCTGGAGTTGCGGCGCTCACCTCGCTTTATTGGCTGAGGGAGCCGGTGTACAGCTTCCAGGTCATGTGGCCAGCATGACTAAGCCGCTTCTGATGAACCAGAGCAGCGCATGGAAACACTGTTTACCTTCTCGCCGGAGTGGTACCTATTTATCTACTTGCACTTTGACGTGCTTTCGAACTGCTAGGTTGGCAGGAGCAGGGACCGAGCAACGGGAGCTCACCCCGTTGCGGGGATTCGAACCGCCGACCTTCTGATCGGCAAATCCTAGGCTCTGTGGTTTAACCCACAGCGCCACCCGTGTCCCTTCTTGAGACTCCTTAGGGTAGTGATAAAGCCGGATATCAAATCCAAACTCTTCTTCTTCTTCTCTTCTATACGTGCCTTTCACCCTAAGGTCCCAAGGCAGCGTACAGCATCAAAACACAATATTAAAAACAGTTTAAAACAACTCGCTACCATAAAAAGACCTGCGGGGGCATAGGGCGGTACCCAAATTTATTTATTTATTTAATAAGAGGGGTCCAAAAAACCCCCCACATCAAACACCCCATACACCTCAGGTGTCAAAAGCCAAGGGAAAAGAAGTGTCTTTATTTTGCTTATTTGGGGCACACGAGAGTCAGAAAGGAGCAAATAGTAGAGCTCTCTTGAGACGGTACCATTTTGGGTGGCTGGGGACATTGTCCTCTTCAAGTGCCCCACATCCAAAGCTCCCCCCAATAGAGAGAGCAAGCATGAGAACCCTGGCCCAAAACTATTCACATGGACCTCTCGTTAGCTTTTTTTTTTTACAGGCATAAAGTGTTTGTTGTGAAGTCCAGGTAGCAAGCTAACCTCCTCCCACCTATCACCACATAAGATGCAAGTTCTGCCTCTCAATTTGGGGGTGCAGACCCTGCGGCCCTCCGGCCCTTGCCACACTACATCTCCCATCCACCCCAGCCGTGATGGTTAAGGAGTGATGAAGAGCCATCGTTCAGCAACATCTGAGTCCCCCCCAGATTCACTCTAGACTTGCAACACTTCTTTTTAGGAGCAGGCCCATCTCTCTCTTCTTTGCTTGCGTGGCACGCTGCTTTGGACAGTGATCAGCCAGGCGGATTTGATTTCTAGAGGGGTGCGGGGCATACTGCAGGTTGTGGAGATTTGGGGCAGCTGCTGTTTTTGCAGCATGGCAACAGAAGGGTATGTTTGTGTGTGTCTTTGGAGCGGAGCGATCAAGAGGGAAAGGGGGAAATGAGAAATACAGTGGTACCTCGGGTTACAGACGCTTCAGGTTACAGACTCCGCTAACCCAGAAATAGTACCTCGGGTTAAGAACTTTGCTTCAGGATGAGAACAGAAATCATTTACTGGGCATTGTGGGGAGTGATATAAATAGAAAGGAATGTAAGCTCTTTTTATATGCAATAACAGCAGCAAGAATATTACTGGCCCAAAAATGGAAGTAAGAAGAATTACCGACGATTGAAGAATGGAGGATGAAGTTAATGGACTGTGCAGAACTAGATAAACTAACAGGAAGGATTCGAAAGCGGCGGGACCAGAAATTCACGGAAGACTGGAGTAAATTTACAGACTATTTGAAAAGTATTTGTGAAGATCAGACGACGCTTGTAGGTTTGCAAGAAATTTTGTGAGGAGTATTATTGGAAGTATTGCAAAAATGGAGAAGGGGAAGGATGATTTGTTAAGAGATGTAAAGGCAATATAAAGTTAAGAAATGCATAAGAAGTGGTTAAAACGGTGGATCATCAGAGGTGCTGATGGAAGTCTAAAAAGATTGTATGTGATACGTTTTGTGGTACATTTTATAATTTATATGTTAAAATCAATAAAAATTATTTTAAAAAGAGAGAGAGAGAGAGAGAACAGAAATCATGTGGCGGGAGGCCCCATTAGCTAAAGTGGTCTTCAGGTTAAGAACAGTTTCAGGTTAGGAACAGACCTCCAGAACAAATTAAGTTCTCAACCCAAGGTACCACTGTAAACACAGCAAGGGAGTGGGGGAAGGTGGATGTGGGGGGGGGCACCTCTGCTTTTCCTCCTCTGCAAACACGCTCTTTCTCTCCCTTCTGCCTCTGCGCCCCTGGCAAGCCTGCGGCAACTCAGCCGCAGCACCATACGGCCAGGGGTTTAGCGCTCCTGATCCTGTCTCCCCAGCCATAGAGACGACCAATCCTCTTACCCGGCTGCTCTCATCCACCCCCTCCCACCCCCAGCTCCCCAGTAAGGCGCTTTTGTTAATGGGCCACGCATTGGACAGCCCCAGAGGCTGGAGTTGGGGAGTGGGAGTGGGATTAGACTGCATAAATAACCTGCCTGCCCGCCCTCACATTTCTCCTCCGGCCTGCCCCCCCCCCCCCCGGCAATATGTGCAGTTGACCATCATCCTTCGGGTTCTCTGTTAGGCATGCCAGGATTTCAAACAGTTAGCCCCACCCCCACCTCCACCCCGCTTGAAACCTGGCAGAGCTGCTGCCAGTCCGTGTGGGAAATACTGAGTTAGATGGACTAGTGGTCTGACTCCGCGTCAGGTATTCTTGCTGGCCTCTGTCTCGAGAGACAGCAGAGGAGTGCGCATTTGGGCAGGGGCATTCCCTCAGCTGGTGTGTTTCCGTCGTGCCTGCAGCTCTCTTTGCAAACAGCAGTGACCACATTATCACATGAGCACTGTTCCGCAGCATTTGATATTTTCATTTACATACATTCATTTGAAAGAAGATGGGTTTATGAAGCAATTCTATATCCTCCCACCACGGTGACTCCGCTAACCCAGAAACAGTGCTTCAGGTTAAGAACTTTGCTTCAGGATGAGAACAGAAATCGTGCTGCGGCGTGGCGGCAGCAGGAGGCCCCAAAGGCTAAAATGGTGCTTCAGGTTAAGAACAGTTTCAGGTTAAGAACAGACCTCTGGAACAAATTAAGTACTTAACCCGAGGTACCACTGTATCCAGAATCACTGTTCAGTGTTGGACATCATATTTGCTGAATACACAAAGCTTCACAGCTTGTCTGTCATCGTACAAAGTCTGGTGGCTTGCTTCATTTAAAGATTTTCAGAGACTTTGAGACTAAAGGTTTCATTCTGGACTTGTTATGGTTTGAAGGAATTCTGTAAAATATTGTTTATTGCATATGTACATGGTCACCGTGTTGCCTAGACATTGCTGACGTTCTCTTTGCAAAGCAAGCTGGGTGTATTTGGGTCATAGAATCATAGAGTTGGAATAGACCACAAGGGCCATCGAGTCCAACCCCCTGCCAAGCAGGAAACACCATCAGAGCACTCCTGACATATGGTTGTCAAGCCTCTGCTTAAAGACCTCCAAAGTAGGAGACTCCACCACACTCCTTGGCAGCAAATTCCACTGTCAAACAGCTCTTACTGTCAGGAAGTTCTTCCTAATGTTTAGGTGGAATCTTCTTTCTTGTAGTTTGGATCCATTGCTCCGTGTCCGCTTCTCTGGAGCAGCAGAAAACAACCTTTCTCCCTCCTCTATGTGGCATCCTTTTATATATTTGAACATGGCTATCATATCACCCCTTAACCTCCTCTTCTCCAGGCTAAACATGCCCAGCTCCCTTAGCCGTTCCTCATAAGGCATCGTTTCCAGGCCTTTGACCATTTTGGTTGCCCTCCTCTGGACACGTTCCAGTTTGTCAGTGTCCTTCTTGAATTGTGGTGCCCAGAACTGGACACAGTACTCCAGGTGAGGTCTGACCAGAGCAGAATACAGTGGCACTATTACTTCCCTTGATCTAGATGCTATACTCCTATTGATGCAGCCCAGAATTGCATTGGCTTTTTTAGCTGCCGCGTCACACTGTTGGCTCATGTCAAGTTTGTGGTCAACCAAGACTCCTAGATCCTTTTCACATGTACTGCTCTCAAGCCAGGTGTCACACATCTTGTATTTGTGCCTCTCTTTACATACTTTACATTTCTCCCTGTTAGAGTTCATCTTGTTTGTTTTTGCCCAGTTCTCTAATCTGTCAAGGTCGTTTTGAAGTGTGATCCTGTCCTCTGGGGTGTTAGCCACCCCTCCCAGTTTGGTGTCATCTGCAAATTTGATCAGGATGCCCTTGAGTCCATCATCCAAGTCGTTGAGAAAGATGTTGAATAAGACCGGGCACAAGACAGAACCCTGTGGCACCCCACTAGTCACTTTTCTCCAGGATGAAGAGGAACCATTGATGAGCACCCTTTGGGTTCGGTCAGTCAGCCAGTTACAAATCCACTGAGTGGTAGCATAGTCAAGACCGCATTTTACCAGCTTCTTTACAAGAATATCATGGGGCACCTTGTCGAATGCCTTGCTGAAATCAAGGTAGGCTACATCCACTGCGTTCCCTTCATCTACCAGGCTTGTAATTCTGTCAAAAAACGAGATCAGGTTAGTCTGACATGACTTATTTTTCAGAAATCCATGCTGACTATTGGTGATCACAGCATTCCTTTCTAGGTGCTCACAGACTGTTTGCTTAATGATCTGCTCCAGAATCCTCCCTGGTATTGATGTCAGACTGACTAGCATGGTCGATTTGCCTGTGGTTCGTTCTCTCCCTGCACTCACGGCCCCAGAGTTGTGGTCAGGGCCGGATTCAGGTTTGATGAGGCCCTAAGCTACTGAAGGTATTGGGGCCCTTTATATGTCCAGCTGTCCTTTGTCAACAACAAATTGTCACTGTTTTTTGAGTTGAATATATGCTATATGGACCTAGCAGGCATCTAAAGCCATTTGCCCATGTTGCCATGCAACCAGTCCATGCAGAATGTCGGCACCCTATACAGTGGTGCCCCGCAAGACGAATGCCTCGCAAGACGGAAAACTCGCTAGACGAAAGAGTTTTCCGTTTTGGAGGTGCTTCGCAAAACGAATCTCCTATGGGCTTGCTTCGCAAGACGACAATGTCTTGCGAGTTCCTGCGGGGGTTTTTTCCTCTCCCCCCCCCTTTTTCTAAGCCGCTAAGCCGCTTATCACCTGATCTGATCAGCAGATAAGCCGCTAATAGCGCTAATCCTCTAATCCTTCAATGGGCTTGCTTCGCAAGACGAAAAAACCGCTAGACGAAGAGAATCACAGAACGGATTCTTTTCGTCTTGCGAGGCACCACTGTATATGGAAATGAGCAAACCAGTGATATTATAGGGACCAGGATAGCAAGCAGGGCCCATGATTTACATCATAGGAGCCTACACAACACAAAGCACTGTAGTTGTATGTAGGTTTTCTTTTATTTGCTTTTTATCTTATATTTTGGAAATGTACATCCAGATTTTTTTTCCTTTAAATTTTTTGGGGGCCCCCCAGGGAGCAGGGCCCTAAGCTATAGCTTATTTAGCTTATACGTAAATCTGGCATTGGTTGCAGTCCCTCACTTCTCACACGTCTGAAACCCTCCCCACCTCCTCCCTCCACGGCAGTGAACTTTTCTCTCCTGTGTCTGCTGGATTCTGCAACACATTCATCAGGGTGGATTTGATTTAAATCTCTAGACAGAAAGACTTGATTTAAATATTTTCTTTTTTCTTTTTTACTCATTCTCGCTGGTCTAATCTTAATATTTACAACCAGATGAATGTTTCATTTTTTGGTAGTTCAGTGTAGTTTCTACAGTTATAAAAAAAATACTGATTTGGTTATGCTATTGGAAATGCACAGACAGACAATTGTGAAATTATTGCAAGGTTTAATAAGTTAACTGTTTCTATTTGGGCAACTTTTCTGCTTTACTTTATTGGAAGGAGAAAAACAATCATTTCCTTAATAACAATTTAAACAATTTGTTTAACTAAAACAATAACATTATAGCATATGTATCCATGTTTGTTAACTGATGAGGTTAAACAATTAAAAAAAACCAAAACAAAACAACTTAGACTGAGTTTTAGTACACATGAAAAGCAAATCCTTATTTCCTGATAAATAGCCTTTGGACTGTAATGTAACTAAATAGAAAACTATCTTTAGAAAAAAAATTCTCCAAAACTGTTTTATTTTAAAAATCCAATTTAAATTTAAAATATCCAATTTTTAAAAATCCGATTTAAAAATAAAAACAACCATTGATTTTTATCCACCCTGACGTTCATCCCTCCATACTAAGTACGTGAAGAAGAGCCCTGCTGGATCCAGCGAAAGATCCACCTTGTCAAAGGGCAAAGGACTGTAACCATGAAATTAGTGGGGGGTTTCTTGCGGAGGGCAGGAAAGTTTCCCTGAGAGGTGTCATCAGACCCCTGGGTTGGGGATGAGCCCCCTCTTTGTGAAAGGCTTGCTGACACGAAGAAAGTGAGCAGGTGAAACTCTGGATTAGGAGAAGCATCATCTGGTCCTTTTCTGTAGGGGATTGGGGCAACGTTCTGGGGTTCACCTGCCAATGGTGGGTGGGGCCAGAGGGGAAAGTGGGTGGAGCAAAGGATGCGAATGTTACCTTTGTACGGCAGGCTAGTTTCTGCGCACAGACATCTCCGTTCTCTATCCAGGCAGACAAGACGCATTGTCAGAGTTCAAGGACACATTCCAGCCATGCAAAAAACACTTGAGGAGGGTGGGAGAGCAAGGCTGGTCAAGGGGTGTGATCTGGGATGAGGGCGTGTGACTTGGGAAGAGTCTCAAGGTCCATTTGGTGAGACCTAGAAGGATCCATTTGGCCCGCAATCATGCCCAGCATGGCTGTCACTTTCAAAAGAGGGCAGGAGTGCAAATGTGCCTTTAAGATTTCTACAGAAGTTCAAGTTGCCCACTCTAAATACAGCTGTTGGAATGAGAAGTAGTTTATGAAATAAATGTTCTGGGCCAGGCACGGGCAAACTCCGGCCCTCCAGATGTTTTGAGACTACAGCTCCCATCATCCCTGTCCACTGGTCCTGTTAGCTAGGGATGATGGGAACTGTAGTTCCAAAACATCTGGAGGGCCGGAGTTTGCCTATGCCTGTTCTGGGCCGTTGTACAAGGTAGCAAACGATAGAGCCGGGCCAGCACACAGACACACAGTTGTTGTTTTTCTGCATTAAAGGGTAACTCATTTTTGCTTTGGCATACATCAGTTTATCTTGGCATGTGCTTGTAAGGGGGCGGGGAGGGCAGGCCTTCTCCTTGCCTTAACTTGATCCTGGCGGGAGATTCCCAAATGCATGCCAAGTTGAATGAAATCAGAGCGGGGAAGAAGAAAAGGCAACGGGGGTCTTCAGATCCAAGTCGGTGGGGAGTGGGAAGTTAGCACCAGGATAAGTAACAGGATTCTATAGGTTGGGAACGAAAGGCTCCTGGATCCATTGCCGATTGACAGTTGATATCCCAGCTGCTGTCCGCAGTGGCGTAGGGGAGAGTTTGGCAGTTCTCAGTGCCTGGCGCTGGGCCACGGGCATCCCTCCATCTGCTGAGTTGGCCGGGAACTGCCTTATTGTCTGGGAGGCAGACAATCTGTAGCAGCCGACTGGCACCATACATCCCGTGAACTGTGGATCTTGTGCATCAACTGAGCTCTGAGCAGAGCTTTGCCGGGTCAGCTTCTGCACCTTCCCCTGCCTCCTTATTTGCTTCCTCACTGCCACTTAATGGCTCAGACTGTGTGCTCCTCCTCAGGCAGTTTTCCTACCTGACTCTGGGTGAGAACCTGCAGAGATGTGGGTGCTTTTGGAATACATTTTGGGGCCAGTGTAAGAATTAGCGTTAACGTTAGGGGATTCCCCCAACTCCTTCCTCCATGCACCCCCAAATCTGCTCTGTAGGGCTAGGGGAAAATTTGGGGGGGCAAGGGATGCAGAGGGAGGAGATGGGGAAGGAGAAATCCTTGCACTGATAGAGAAAGGTAAAGGTAAAGGACCCCTGGAAGGTTAAGTCCAGTCAAAGGCGACTATGGGATTGTGGCGCTCATCTCGCTTTCAGGCCGAGGAAGCCGGCATTTGTCCACAGACAGCTTTCCGGGTCGTGCGGCCAGCATGACTAAACTGCTTCTGGCACAATGGGACACTGTGATGGAAGCCAGAGCACACAGAAATGCTGTTTACCTTCCCGCCACAGTGGTACCTATTTATCTACTTGCGCTGGGGTGCTTTCGAACTGCTAGGTTGGCAGGAGCTGGGACAGAGCAACGGGAGCTCACCCCGTCACAGGGATTCGAACTGCCGATCTTCTGATCAGCAAGCCCAAGGGGCTTGGTGGATTAGTGCCACATGCATCCCATTTCATGTTTTTTCCCCTGTGAGAAAAGGGTGTAGGACTTAGGTCCCTGATGCAGTTCATCTTACCTTCTTACAGTGAAGCAATTTATAAATTGTTTTGCTAAATATATGCTCAGTAGGCAGGTTGTCTGGAATCACCCTTATGTTGAAAAACCAACACCTTAAGTTTTGCCCAGAAAACAATAGTGAGAACAGGAGAGGAATTGGGATGGGGAAAATGTCTCCACATGGATTCAGGGCAGTTCTGTGGTCCTTAAGGCCTTGGCAATACAGTTGCTGTCCTGTTCCCTGTCCCTTACTCCCTGTTCTTCCAGTGGCTTCCTTCACACACATTTTAGCACCTGAGCCTTTTCCCGGAAAGGAGCCACAGGTGAACCTCCACCTGCCTGACAGCCTTAGTGTAGGGATGCTCTTAAAGGCACAGGGTTGCGACCACTTAAAAAGGGGAGAGAGGCCCCTATTTGTCTTTCAACGTGGTTCACTCCCCTTCTGAAATGGACTTCTCCCTCTTTGCCACATCCCAGTTGCTTTAATTAGAGCCACTAATTACAGGGGCTCATTGATTAACTGAGCCCAGGCTGGCGGAGGTCCAGAGGGATTGATTGCCCCGGCTGACTTTCCAGGGACAGAATTAATGAGGAACAAAGCGGTCGTCGAAAGAAAAAGCCAAAAACAAGCGTAGGACCCAAGGGGCCTCTCCCCTGCTTTCTGCCTGTGTCCCTATATCCTGTCCTCCAACGCTTGCTGTTCCTGCTGCGTTGAGGGTAACCAGGTGCAAAGCAGGCCTGGCTTCTTCCATCGATGTGTCAGAGGAAAGTTGTGGCAGGAACATGTTGTCGTGTCGGGGTGGAAAAAGCAGCCATTGGGGACACAGGAAGCTGTCTTCTAACTGAGTCAGACCATTGGTCCATGGAGTTCAGTATCGTCAACACTTGAGTGGCACCAGCTCTCCAGGGTACCAGGCAGAGGGCATTCCTAAATGGCCTTGGCCCAGTATACCTAAAGGAGCGTCTCCACCCCCATCCTTCAGCCCGGACACTGAGGTCCAGCGCCAGGGTCCTTTTGGCAGTTCCCTCCCTGCGAGAAGCGAGGTTACAGGGAACCAGGCAGAGGGCCTTCTTGGTAGTGGCGCCTGCCCTGTGGAATGTCCTCCCATCAGATGTCAAGGAAATAAACAACTATCCTACTTTTAAAAGACATCTGAAGGCAGCCCTGTTTAGGGAAGTTTTTAATGTTTAATGATGTATTGTGTTTTTAATATTTGATAGGGAGCTGCCCAGAGTGGCTGGAGAAACCCAGCCAGATGGGTGGGGTATAAATAAAATTATTGTTATTGTGATTGTTATTATATGTTCCACCGGCACCTTGGATATTGAACACCAGCTGCTGCTCCTCCTGCTTACCGTATTTTTCTCTCTATAAGACGCACCAGACCACAAGACGCACCTAGTTTTTGGAGGAGGAAAACAGAAGTTGCCAGATCTGCCAATCTCCGATTCCCACCACCCTTCTGAGTAATACCCCTCCCCACCTTCTCACTATATAGAAGGATCTGGCAACTTCTGTTTCAGTGTATCTGAAGAAGTGTGCATGCACACGAAAGCTCATACCAAGAACTAACTTAGTTGGTCTTTAAGGTGCTACAGGAAGGAATTTTTTTATTTTGACTATGGCAGACCAACACGGCTACCCTTCTGCAAATGGTGGGATGTTCAGGATGAGCAGAAGAACGACTTCACATAGTGCAGAGTTAAGCTATGGAACTCACTTTGCTGGCTTTAAAAGGGCTTTATAAAATTCACGTAGAGGAAAAGTCTCTTGCTCCATGCCCTGCTTGTGAACTGACCAGAAGTTTCTGCTTGGTCACTGTGACAAGTGGGATGAATTCTGGACCTGACAGACCATTGGCCTTGGAGGAACAAGGAAGGTCATGGCTTCCTCCCCCCCCCCCGAATCCTGGGAGCTTGTAGTTTGTTCAGGGTGTGGAGAGTTGTTAGGAGACCTCTCTTCATTTCACTAAATGGTTCAACAGTCAATACCCCTTTCCTGTCAATTCCTCCGTAAGGGGAATTTGGGGAAATTAATCCTGCCGTCCAGTCAGCGCTTCCCCTGTGCAGCTCTACTGTGGGGCTTGAGGCTGACCCGGGCAGAAAATGCAGAGTAGCAGCGGTCCTGCGTCCGTGTGAGATGAGGGATAAATCAAGCCCAAAGACGGTTCGGTTCTTATCGCTAGAAGCGTTTATTTACAAAGCAATAAATCCATCAGAACTTTCCGGCATCTTTGTGCTCAAAAGCACACACAGTCTCTCTCCAGCTGAACTGCATCTCAGGCAGAATCGAAAGCACTTCTGAACACTGACACAGACTGTGACTCACTTCTCTGCGTCAAGCTCCTCCCAGATACAGGACACCATGGAGTTTTAACCCTGTCAGTTCCAAACTCCACAGGGAACGGGGGGGGGGGGTGTCTCCTAGCAACTCTCAGCACCTTTAACAAAACACAATTCCCAGGATTCTTTGGGGGGGGGGTCTTTAAAGTGGCATGTTGCAACATGAGTCTGCCAATCGAATCCCACCCCGAAACTGTAGCTGTCTGGGAGTGCCCTGAATTGCTGGGTTGTATTCAACATAGCACCTGCAGGTTGTTCCATCAGCACATCCTGTGGTCTAAACCACTGAACCTCTTGGGCTTGCTGATCAGAAGGTCGGTAGTTCGAATCCCCGCGAAGGGGTGAGCGCCTGTTGCTCTGTCCCAGCTCCCTCACAGGGGTCACCCAGATGTCGGGGGGGGGGCGGGGAGCCTGCAAGCGGTACCTGAGTGCAGCAGTGATCTCCCCACCTGTGATTGCTCAGCAACTGGTATTCAAAGGCATACCATTTCTGGAAGTGGTGGGGGAACATAGCCGCCATGGCTAGCAGCCCCTAATAACCTCAGCCACTATGACGTTGCCTTTTCTTCTTTCAAAGCTATCCAAATTGTTGGCCATCACTTCCTCCTGCGGCAGTGAGTTCCGTAGCTGAACGATGCTCTCCGTCGCTTCCTTTTATCTGCCCTGAACCTTCCGACGTTCAGTTTCATTGGATGTTCATGAGTTCTCGTGTCGAGAGCGAAGGGCGGGAGGAGGAACTGTCAGTGCTGCAATTCCCAGAATTCCCTGGGAGGAGGGACTGATTGTTAAAGCACTCTGGGAACTGTAGTTCTGGGAGAGGAATAGCGAGGTCTCCTAACAACTGCCAGCACCTTTAATGAACTATAGCTCCCAGAGTTTTTTGTGGGAAGCCGTGGTGGTTTCAGCTCAGGGCCACCTCTCCTGGTATACATCCCACAGAGAACCTTAAGGTCTTCAAATAAAAACATCTTGGAGATCCTGGGCCACAGGGAGGTTAGGCTGGCCTCAACCAGAGACAGAGCTTTTTCGGCTGTGGCTCCGATCTGGTGGAACGCTCTGTCACAAGAGACTAGGGCCCTGCGGGACTTGGCATCTTTCCGCAGGGCCTGCAAGACAGAGCTGTTCCACCAGGCCTTTGGCCAAGCCACAGTCTGACCCCCCCTCCTTCTGTAATCCTCATAGAACTCTAGCCCAATGGTTGCCATTAATTTGATTCTGAATTGATTTTAGAATGAATTTATTTTAGAATATATTTCAATTAATTGATTGTGATTTTATGTAAACTGTGTTACTTTTACTGTTTTTAGCCGCTCTGAGCCCGGCTTCAGCTGGGGAGGGCGGGATATAAATAAATTATTATTATTATTATTATTATTATTATTATTATTATTATTATTATTATTAATGTATGGTGTGACTGTCACCAATATGGGTTGGTATTCCTACGAGGATTATATTGTGGCACGAAAAACCTGCATGAGGGAACAGTATGAGGTCCATTGTAAATGGCAGGATGCTCAAAAGTTTATCAGTTCAGGACTGGCAGAAATGACTGGCAGAATCCGAGACCAGGGAAGAGAGACTGTGGAAGAAGATTGGAAGAAATTCAAGGACTATCTTGGGAAATATTACAAAATTAGTGAATGTTAGAATGATGTTGGTTAGAATTTAAGTGGTTATCAGCTGTAATGATTAAGATAATTGGGGAGGGGGGAAAGAAAGAAAGGTGGAGAATTAAGTGAAAATTAATGGTGAGGATTTGCTGAATGAATAATCTGAATTGGAATACAAAAAGGGGAGGTATGAGGAGGTCTGAGAAGTAAGTTAAAAGAAAATAAGTGAATGGAATTATATGTGTTTTTATTTTTGTATTTTTGTTTTTTGTTTTTTGTATAACCTTTGAAAAGTTAATAGATATATTATTATTTTTTAAAAAAAAGTTTATCAGATCAAACGACAACAAATCAACCTGTAAGTTCCTTCCCCAACCCCTTCTTTTGAAAATATGTTTATGGCATAATGAATCTCTTTCTCCAGGAGAATCCGATGGGAAAGGAGTCACGCGCTCGCGTAGCATCAACAGTTCCCTCTGTCAAGCTGGGAGGCGCCGGAGTATCCGACTTCCGAAGGAACCGCGGAGGCACACCATTTCCAATGCCTTGGAATATGATATGGTAAGGAAGCCCAGGGAATGGCTCCTGAGGGCCCTTCCAGACAACCTGGTCACTGAGCCTCCTTTTTGATTTGTTTATGGGGAGTTGAGACGACATCAGAACGAGTGTCAAGCCACACATTCCAAGTGCATCTTCCCATCCCTTTCTTTATTGGGAAAAGTCCGGCCTTGGGACATTCCAATCCACTATTAGTTGTGCAACTTAAATGTGATTAAAAAAAACCCAGCCAATGGTCTGCAAACATCCTAAGCGTCATTTTTAGTCAGGCATTCCACACGCCACACCTTTGTGTGCAAACGGAAAACAATGTCTTTTTCCCTCTTCTTTTTTTCCCAGCGACAGGAGGATTATTCAAGCCTCAAGAAATACAAATCAGCATCGTTAATTAATTTAAAAAAACCTGCCTCCGGGCTGCAATTGTCCTTTGAGGTGGCTCGGTCCAAGGTTGTGTTTACATCGCAAACCTCTTCATCTGATCCTGACTTGCGTGACCTCAAAAATTTTAGTTCTGCAAGGCAGCCAGATAAGGGTGAAGCACTCCGAGCACAACTCAAAGTGTTGGTGCTGACCTTTAAAGCCCTAAACAGCCTCGGTCCAGTATACCTGAAGGAATGTCTCCACCTCCATCGTTCTGCCCGGACACTGAGGTCCAGGGCCAAGGGCCTTCTGGTGGTTCACTCACTGTGAGAAGCCAAGTTACAGGGAACCAGGTAGAGGGCCTTCTCGGTAGTGGCACCCGCCCTATGGAACGCCCTCCCACCAGAGGTCAAAGAGAAAAGTAACTACCAAACTTTTAGAAGACATCTGAAGGCAGCCCTATTTAGGGAAGCTTTTAATGTTTAATAGGTTATTGTATTTTAGTGTTTTGTTGGAAGCTGCCAAGAGTGGCTGGGGAAACCCAGCCAGATGGGCAGGGTATAAATAATAAATTAATTATTATTATTATTATTATTATTATTATTATTATTATTATTATTATTATTATCTGCATTCTCTGCAGAAGATCATGAGGATGAAACCGAGCTGAGAATTAAGGGCGTGAAAAGAGCTGGGGTGGCTTAATCAATACAAATGTCATTGTACAGTCTCAGACCCGACGAAAGCAAATAGAAATTGCAAAATCCTACGATTTCTGGCATGCAGCGACTTAAAACCCATGGTACTTATATGAACTAAGGACAGGAACAATCCAAGATGCAATGAAACTAACTAAATTTGCAGCAGGAAAGAGAAATCCAGCAACAGTTTCTGCGATTTGTTTTGTGTCAACAAAGTAATTGTGTCAACCCCAAAAGTAGGCCAAATCCCCCCCCCCCTGCCAGCCATTTTGTCCCTATTCAAAATTGCTTTTCTCTCTCCCCCCCCCCCTTCCATGGCCACTCCCCTCACCCCACGGAGGTCCAGGTTCATGCTGAAAGGAGATGAGACAGACAAGGCCAGATTGGAAAGGAGTGCAGTTCATATTTGATTTTAAGTGTGTGTTTGTTTGTATTAATGCGCATATTGTCTAGCTTCCACACGGCTTGTGTTGTTAGTTGTTTCCAGGGTGCCGGCTGGACCTGAAAGGTATGATTACCAAAAGTTGCTTCCGGATGACCTGTTTAAAAAGCGTTCAGTCTGATGTATTTGCCTCCCTGCCTGATCTGCTCTGTCTTCCTTCTGTGGGGAAGGGCTGCCCTCCCTCCGCAATGAGCTTTGAAAAGCGCCGTCTGCAGCTGCCTGCTACATATTTCAATGCATGCCTGCTTTGGCTCTGAAGCGGCTTCCAGGCATCCAGTTTTTATCAAGCATTTGCCCTGATTTGCTCGCACAGAGTTTGCAGGGAGGACAGACGACACCAGCTGTTTACGGAGTGTTTGTGGTAGTTCGTTCGTGGGCAGGTTACACCACGTTGCCTCAAGCGTTACCCCTCGCTTTACAGTTTGCATTAATAATAATAATAAATTTTTATTTATACCCCGCTCTTCCCGGTTCAAAAACCAGGCTCAGGGCGGCTAACAATAAAATTAAAACACTTTAAAACACTTAATTATAAAAGCAGCATAAAATACAGTATAAAAACATGAATAACAATAAAAATAAAAAATCAATTAGATAATCCCCAGGGCTAGCTGGCTAAATTGATCCTACTTGGGCCAGCGAGGAGGCCAGGGGAGAATTAGCTGTGGGGTCTCAGAGCAGGTGATGTTCATAAAAGGGGAGGGGGAGGGAAGAGAAGGGAAATAAAACATCAGGCTGAATTCAAATTAAAGGCCAGGTGGAATAGCTCTGTCTTACAGGCCCGGCGGAAGGAGGTTAAATCCTGAAGGGCCCTAGTCTCATGGGACAGAGCATTCCACCAGGTCGGAGCCATCACTGAAAAGGCCCTGGCCCTGGTGGAGGATAGTCTGACTTCCTTAGGGCCCGGGACCTCTAAACTATGGTTATTCATGGACCTTAAGGTCCTCTGCGGGGCAGACCAGGAGAGGCAGTCCCGTAAATATGAGGGCCCTTATTACTTCCCTTATTGTGAAAAGTCTAATTTTGGGGTTGAGTTGGGGGAAGTGGGCTTGTTCCTGTAGTTGAGAGTCCTGGACCAGATGACCCTCAGGGTTCCTTCTAACTACAATTCTGTGATACTGTTATCGCGCAACCGAATTTTCTGGCCTGTGATTGAAACCCATCTTCGGAAATCGCTATAGCCTTGGAAGCACCCAAAATTAAAAAGTCAGTCTAAGACACCTTCAACCAGGGCCAGCTGGCACCACAAAAAGTTGAGGATATAGTTTTGAACAAGGCCTTTTCTTCATGTTGCAATCGTAAATTGGCAGAGCAGCGTGTTCTGCTCACCTCTCTTTGCACCCCAAGCGAATTCAGCCAGCTGGAAAGGCAGGGATTATGGCCACCATTGTCCGGGGCAACTGAGGCTTTAAAGCATATCCCACGATGCACTGGGGGGAAAGTGCTGATTTCAGCCAAATGGGATGGATGGGGGGGTAGATTCCGGACACTGTTGCTTTGCCCCCAGGGCAGAGGAGGGGTCTGAGGGGAAGAGGGGAAAGTAGAGGAGAAGGCCGAGGTGAGAGACGGCGAGAGGTTAGCAGCGGAGGAGAGAAGGCAGCGCAAATCCATTTGAAGAAAAGAAGGCGAATGTGGAAGACCAGGCAGGCAGCAGAAAAGGGCGAGGAAGGGTGGAAACACTAGGAAGGAAGGAAGGAAGGAAGGAAGGAAGGAAGGAAGGAAGGAAGGAAGGGTGTGAATGAGGAGAAGGTTGATGGAGGGGTGTGTGAGACAGAAGAGAGCATCTGAAAGGGGCGAGAGCTGAGGGATGGGAGAGGGAAGCCGCTGTGGAGGAAGGTCGTGACAGGATTTTGGGAAGAGGGTGTGACAGGGGAGCATAGCTGTCAACTTTCAGATTTGAAAGCAAGGGATCAGCAGCCTCGAAAATAAGGAATCAGCAGCATAGCTGTCAACTTTCGGATTTGAAAATAAGGGATCAGCAGCCTCACCCGTCCCGCAGACAGTCTACGGGATATCTAACAATCCGGGATAGCTGCGGGAAGCGGCGCTGGATTAAGGGAATTTCCCGCAAAAAAGGGGAAGGTTGACAGCTATGCAGGGGAGCAAAAAGTGCCTTAGAGGAAAGAAGACTGGCTGAAAGGAGAGTCCAGTGTATGAGGAGAAATGCGGAAAGGCTCAGAGAAACGTTCCTGAAGGAATTGGGGAGGCCCTGGTGTGCTGTTTTAGTATTTGGCTGCCAGCGGCGGAGCTCTCCGTGACGACACTGGCCTGGAAGCAGGTGGGACGTGACTTGTGGGGAGAGAAGAAGGAGCCACCTAGGAAAGCACTCGTCGTCCGAGCGTGACTTTCCCCCTCCTCAAGCAGGGGCGCCACTGAGGGGACCTCGCTGCCCCGCTGGGATGCCAGGGTGGCCCCCTTCCCTCCTGCTCTGGGCGTTGCTGCCTCCCGGCCCCCACTGCGCCATGATGGCGGTCCAGAGAGGCTACACCATCCTCATCGTCCCGTTGGGCACGGCCCTCACCAGCCTGGAGGCCCTGCGCTTCTTCCTCTGGGTGAGTCTCTCTGCGGCTCAGGTAGCTGGGACCACGACGACACACACAAATATCCACACCCCTTTGTTCTGGCCTCCCTTAGACCTTACCTCCTCCCCAGGCATCCAGTGTTTTGAAGTTCTAAAAAAGAATTTGTAGAACCTTAGAAATCAGGAAATGCCTTGTTCCTCATCCCTCGAGAGAGCCTGGAAGGTGTTCTGTGGGTAGCAGGGTCTTCTCCACGGTGGCACCTTGCCTTTTGGGATTCCTCCCACTAGAAACTCCATCGACATGCATCTCAGGTTATTCTCGTGTTCATTCTTTTGGTATTGCATTGGACGTGCAGTTTAGCAGCCAGTTTTGTCGAAGGGGCTGTATTCTTGTCGCAAACCAATGTTTTGATACTGGGTGCTGTTTTAATTGCGGTTTGGAGGTTTGGGGCATCTCATAGAACCATAGAGTTGGAAGGAGCCCTGAGGATCATTTAGTCCAAACCCCTGCAATGCAGGAATACGCAGCTGTCCCTTACGGGGATCGAACCTGCAACCCTGGCGTTATCGGCGCCACGCTCTAACCAACTGAGCTGTCTCACTTTCTGAGCTGCTTCGAGAACTGGCTTTGAAGTGTGGTTTCACGTTACATAGAATGTTTATGTCAAAATGCCACTTCTGCATATCAAAGTGATTGAGTAGGCGTTTATGGGGTAAGGTAGCAATTGGCAATGGGCTCCTGCCCTCCTGCTGCTGCTTTGGCAGGTGCCCTTTCCGGGGAGCTCAGAGGGGGTCGCTTTGCCCCTTCCCGCCTCCTCTGCCGCCTTGCATCATCTGAGGCCCTTCTTCATGTTCCTCCTCCACGTGAGGTCCAGAGGGTGGCAACACAAGAGCGGGGCCTTTTCTGTGGTGGCTCCTCGTTTGTGGAACGCTCTCCTCGGGGAGTTTCATCTGCCTCCTTCATTATAAATATTTTTAAGCGCCCTGCAAAAACGTTCCTCTTCAGTCTGGTCTGATTAGCATTTTACAGCCTTTTAAATGTGTTTGTGGGAGTGCAGGGTTATTGATTTGTGAACTATTTATTTGTGCTTTTATCTTGTGGACCACCCTGAGATCTTTGGATGAAGGGCGATATATAAATCTAATAAATGATGATGATAATCTTTGGTGCCTGGGAATGAACTTGAGGCCTTCTGCGCCCCAAAGCATGGGTTCTATACTCTTTGAGCTGCGGCTCTTCGCTACTTTGTGCGGAAATGTTGACATCCTTCTTTGCAAGGTCCCTTCTCCCTTAGATGGAGATCTCCTGAGCATTGCAAAGTTGTTCTGTGCTGCTGAATCAAAGAAACCCACCCACCCCGCAACTCACAAGCTGGAATCTTGACTTTGCCCCCTGTCTTGCAGCTGAAGCGAATGCAAGAGCTGGAACGGGAACGGGACGCCTTGCTTCAAGGGCTGGAGATGGTTGAGCGGGTGCGCGACTGGTTTCAGCGCCACCTCCTGGAGGCCCAGAGGCGTCAGAAGCACATGGGAACGGAGGCAGTAAGTACCAGGCAGGACCCGAAGGAGAACAGATACCACCCCTAGGTGGTATCTAAAGGTGCTAAGGGTGGTCTGGCTATTTTGGCACCTGGGGCAGAAAATCCCACAAGCACATCTCGCTTCCCAGGGCAGTAAAGCTGCAATAAAAATAGAATAGCTAACAATTGGCAGCCCTTTCATGAGACCCAAAATCAGGTGCCTGAGGCATCTGCCTCACTCTGCTCAAGGTAAGGGCCGGCCTTGTGTGATGATGGAATATTTGTGGCGCGGCATTCAGTAGGCTGAGATACACATGAGGTTCTGTGGATTTTACATGTCCCCTTTTCAAAGCACGGGTGTTTAATTTGACAATTGTCACACATTTAGGGAGCTCCCCAGCTTGGAATAAAAGGGAGCAGGGAATAGGAGACTAATAAGATCCAAAGGTCACTTTCAGTGTGAAATCTTTGAACTGGTTCACACAACACACTGAGCCAAGTCTTGGCTTGGCAAGACACTCATTGACGCTGCCACACTAAGCCAAGCCAAGGTGGTTATTTCAGTTAAAGGTAAAGGGACCCCTGACCATTAGGTCCAGTCGTGGCCGACTCTGGGGTTGCGGCGCTCATCTCGTTTTACTGGCCGAGGGAGCAAGTGTACAGCTTCCAGGTCATGTGGCCAGCATGACTAAGCCGCTTCTGGCGAACCAGAGCAGCGCACGGAAACGCCGTTTACCTTCCCGCTGGAGCGGTACCTATTTATCTACTTGCACTTTGATGTGCTTTTGAACTGCTAGGTTGGCAGGAGCAGGGACCGAGCAACAGGAGCTCACCCTGTCACGTGATTCAAACCGCCAACCTTCTGATCGGTAAGCCCTAGACTCTGTGGTTTAACCCACAGTGCCACCTGCGTCCACATACACATTTTCACACATGGGCTAAAAGGTCGTATATTAATTGCAAACATCCTCATACCTTTTTTCTATTTACCTTTTTTGAAAAACAACAACTCTTTGAATTGCAATCTTCCATTTTCTATACTGAGTTTTGTTTTGCTTTTCCCTGCTCACTGTTGTTCTTGCACAACCGCAGAGCTATTTCCCAGACCCTTACTCCAACCAGAGCTGCCTGCTGCTGGCCAAGATCCAGGAAGTGAACCTGTGCTTGAAAAACCTGCTGGCTTCTCCTGGAAAGGTCAGTGGGGACAGAGGGGAAGGGGAGGGCCTGGGGTTGGGGCAGTTCTGTCCTGGGGGGATATTGAAGAAGCGACTGCCTTGGGAGGGAGGATCGTTCACGTTTCTAGCACAAGGGGGTGGAAGGCGAAACAGACAGATCTCACCTGTCAGGTGCAAGTTCACCTGAAGAAGCTCTACAGAAGTGAGCAAGAACTGGCTGAATACAGGTCCTTCTCATTTCCATGGGCTTTGCATATGGTAGCTTCCCAGAAGGCTGTATCCAAATGTTAAGCACTGGGAGGAGGGGTTGTCTCCCTTGGTCAGCAAAATGTGAGCCGAAATAGAAAAATAAGGACGTGGTCCATGTTGGAATAAGACTGTTTCGGATGGATGGCACATCTGGAGACACCTTTGACTCCTTTTTTACCTTGTTTGGTCAGGGCGCATGCCTCTAAACACATCTGCACAGCGTCCGCCTGTGATCAGAGAACAAGCACCCTATTATTATTATTATTTATTATTATTATTATTATTATTATTATTATTATTATTATTATTTATCATTTATACTCTGCCCATCTGACTGGGTGGCTCCCAGCAGAATATTAAAAACACAAGAAAACATCAAACATTAAAAACTTCCCTAAACAGGGCTGCCTTCAAATGTCCTCTAAAAGTCAGGTTGCTGTTTATTTCCTTGACATCTGCTGGGAGGGCGTTCCACAGGGCAGGCGCCACTACCAAAAAGTCCCTCTGCCTGGTTCCCTGTAACCTCACTTCTCGCAGGGAGGGAACTGCCAGAAGGCCCTCGGCGCTGGACCTCAGTGTCCAGGCTGAACGATGGGGGTGGAGACGCTCTGTTTAGGGAAGCTTTTAATGTTTAATAGGTTACTGTATTTTAATATTCTGTTGGAAGCCGCCCAGAGTGGCTGTGGGAAACCCAGCCAGATGGGCAGGGTATGAATAAATAATAATAATAATAATAATAATAATAATAATTATTATTATTATTATTATTAAGAGGCCCCTTTGCAACACAGGAGTGCTGGATAAAAAAAATGGGTAGTATGTTGTGTAAGGAAGTTGCGCTCAGATAGTTATGCGGGTTTCCCCACTTCTCTAGCCTGAAGTCCCACCTCCTGGTTTTGGGGGACCCCTTTATCCACCAGGAAAGAAGGAGTTTCAGCAGCAAGCTGTCACAGTCCTCAAGGAACAGAACCACCTGCTGATCAAGGTAAGGGGAAAATCCACAGGCTGGTCCATTTAAACAAAAAACCAAGATGCACAAAGACAGAGTGGTGGAACTGAGTGGGACGACACCCACAGGGGGTCCAATGGTCAAGAAGGCAGTTTCTGCACATGTTGTAGAGGGAAGTGAGGGGTAGATGGGGCTCATCAACTTGGGAAGGGAGCCTGTCTAGGAGAAGGAAAACTCTGGTCTTAAACCTCCTCTGCCTTACAGTTATACACATTTGTGAGAAAGGCTTCGGGAGTAAACTCCAAGGAACAATCTGTGCCCGCTACTTTGGGACAAGAAAGGGCTAAGGACAGGCATAGGCAAACTCAGCCCTCCAGATGTTTTGGGACTACAACTCCCATCATCCCTGGTCCTGTTAGCTAGGGGTGATGGGAGTTGTAGTCCCAAACCATCTGGAGGGCCGAGTTTGCCTATGCCTGGCTAAGGAGTAAATCCTAAACAAATCCAGAGTGGAATCCCTAAGGCAGTTAGATGGCGCCTTGTACGCCTCCTTCCGGCAACTCCTGCAGCCCAGCTGGTGCCAAATGTATTGCTCTGCTTTCCTTTGGACCCCATCAGTGAGGCTAAGAGTGGGGGTCTTGTCATCTGGGGAGCCCAGGACCTCCATGCACATGGCCCAGGCTTGCACCCTGGAGAGGTTACTTTGGTGCTGCTAATGCAGCCGTTTGACTTCACCCCCAGAGGCACACTCCATTGTCTCTCGAGACAGACGGATGCCAACAAGTCAAGCAATCGTGAAAGCCAATGGCTGCCTCAAGATTCGCCCTTTGAGGAGGCAGACCAAGGCAACCTCCTGAGACACAGATTTTGGACACATTAAAAGATGTGCACCTTGACACACACACCCCCAGAACTGAGTCCCTGTATTCCCGTGCAACAACATGGCAGTTCTGTTCTTGATAACGCTGCTTGCCTGCCTAACAAATGGTCTCGGTGTTTCGATTTCTGGGAATGAAGTTGAGAGATGACCTAACCTGGGGAGAAAACAGCAAAGACCTGATGAAGTGAGCACAGCAGAGGTTATATTTTCTGAGAATCCTCCGGAAAAACAATCTCTCAAAGGCATAGCTGTCAACTTACAGATTTGAAAATAAGGGACCAGCAGCCAAAATAAGGGACCTGCAACCTCACCTGTTCCAGGCACTCCAGTCTTCCTGTTCTCCTGCCGTCTGGTCAGACTCATGCTGGTAGCTTCGAGAACACTGTCCAACCAACTTTGTAACCAGAGGTTCAACTGACTAGAATCTGAATCACATGCACCACAAGGCCTATGCAGCCTCAACTTAAGATGGCTTCCCCGGCCTAGCTTTGCACTGCAAAGTTTGCAGCAGCATGTGCAACAAAATGGTGTCCAGCATTCAAAAAACCCCTCAGCTTGCATTAACTAGCCACACACAAGGCATGCAAGCTCCACCCCCCAGTCATTCTTAGACTTCTTATTGGGTGAGCAACACAGCCAAGCAACACAGTTGGAGCCTCCCTCCTCCCTGGCCGGCAGGGAGGGAGGGAGAGGAGCTGCTTCCTTTGAAATTTAAGGGACATTTAAGGGACATCCATCAATAAGGGACAGCAGCGGGACATGGCGCTGGAATAAGGGACTGTCCCTTCAAATAAGGGACACTTGACAGCTATGCTCAAAGGACCTGTTGATGGCATTTTACCATTGTACTGTTGAGAGTGTATTAACTTATGGTCTCTGTGTGTGGTTTGGGAGCTGCACGGCCAGGGGAAAAACAATGCTGTCCAGGGTTGTAAAGACTGCGGAGAGAATAATTGGGTGCACTCTTCCCACCTTGGATCAAATCTATGCTGCCAGGTGCCATAAGAAAGCTGCAGAGATAGTGCAGGATAGTGCACACCCTGGAAATGATCTCTTTCAGCTTCTACTTTCTGGAAGAAGGTACAGGGTTATAAAGAACAGGACTAGCCGCCTGAGAAACAGTTTCTACCCAAATGCAATTCTGGTTTTAAACGCAGTATAAGGAGTCTCTATAGGAGTATATTATATTTTAAAATGGGGTTTCAGAGTTTTTAGGGGTTTTTGAATGTCTTATGTAGATTTACCAGCTATACCAGCTGCACTGGCTCCCGGTGGAGTACAGGATCAGGTTTAAGGTGCTGGTTTTAACCTTTAAAGCCCTATACGGCCTAGGACCCTCGTACCTACGGAACCGCCTCTCCTGGTATGTCCCACAGAGGAACTTACGGTCTTCAAATAAAAACATCCTGAAGGTCCCAGGCCACAGAGAGGTTAGGCTGGATTCAACTAGAGCCAGGGCATTTTCGGCTGCGGCTCCGATCTGGTGGAACGCTCTGTCTCAAGAGACTAGGGCCCTGTGGGACTTGACATCTTTCCGCAGGGCCTGCAAGACAGAGATGTTCCACCAGGCCTTTGGTTAGGGCACAGCCTGACTCCCTCCTTTGGCAATCTTTACAGAACTTAAGCTTATGGTTGCCATCGATTTGATTTTAATTAATTTTTATAATGAAATGTTTTTAGAATGTTGCACTCTTTTATTGTTGTTAGCCACCCTGAGCCCGGCTTTGGCTGGGGAGGGTGGGATATAAATAAATTTATTATTATTATTATTATTATTATTATTATTATTATTATTATTATTATTAAATTTCATTGTTCTGTATTGGACAATGACAATAAAGATATCGTATCGTATACAGGAAGTGTCTGAGAAGAGCGACCGCATTGCCCAGCTGGAACAAGAGAAAGCAGCTCTTTGCAAGCAGCTGAAAGAGACCCGCGGCTACAGACTACCCAGCCACAAGGAGTCCACCTTTATCTGACAGCCAAGGCCACACTCTGTCGACGGTCGGCGGCACGGCAATGTCCCTTTGTCCCCTCTGTGCCCGTGACATCACTTCCTTTGACTGGCCACCTTTCAGACAGACCTTTCTTGTGAAGTGGGCGTCGCAAACGTTTTCTCCTTTATGCCATTTCGGCCTGCTCCTGCAGGAGGCGCTAGAGGAACGCTAGACCTCTAGTCATCCAGCCCAATCCTGAGGGGCCCGCAGCTCAGTCACAGAGCATCTGCTTGGCCTGCAGAAGGTCACAGGTTCGATCCCCGGTGTCGCCAAGTAGGGCTGTGAATGTCGCCCCCTCCCCGCCTGTCTGAAACCCTGGAGATCCACTAGCAGGCAGTGTAGGCCAGGACTGAGTTAGATGGACCAATTGTCCGACTCTTGCATACGTCAACCTCTTTACGTTGCTGTTCAGTGGAGAGCTAGCGGATGTGGGATGGTAGCCGTAATATGTGCACATCCCCTCGGTTTGCATCATTTGCCTGGGAGATCTTTCGAGACAGAGGATTGCTGTTACTATGAAAAGCTGGAAACAAAGGGCTATTGACGTTCATGGAAAGGAGGAGGTGGGAAGGCAATTGGCCTGTCTGAGGGAAGGAGCCAGAGATGTGGAACATTGAGGGCGAGGCTGGAAAGAACGTTTCCTGGCCCAGGGCTGCCATTCAGAAGTTGGCAGGGTCAGACATTGGGCAGGGCCCCGCTCCCGGGTGCCACGAGGCCCCTTGACTTGCTACACTGAGGAGGTGGACTAGGTGAGGGAGGCCACTCACCTACCTCCACCCATGGAGGGTGGGAGCCAGTGTGGAGTAATGGTTAAGAGTGGTAGTCTTGTAATCTGGGGAACTGGGTTCGCTTCCCCGCTCCTCCACATGCAGCTGCTGGGTGACCTTGGGCTAGTCCCACTTCTCTGAAGTCTCTCAGCCCCACTCACCTCACAGAGTGTTTGTTGTGGGGGAGGAAGGGAAAGGAGAATGTTAGCCGCTTTGAGACTCCTTCGGGTAGTGATAAAGCGGGATATCAAATCCAAACCTTCTTCTTCTTCTTCTTGCTCAAAGGCCCCCCACAGCCTAGAACCAACCCAGCCCCGGTTTTTGCTCCATCAGCACAACTCAAGACGTTTCGCTCCAGCTTGGAGCCTAGAACCTCGTTTCCTTAGCATGAGTTCAGGACTTTGTGTTAAGACGCAACATTTCACACTCGGCAGTGATGCAGAAAACATGGCTGGGCTCGGGTCTGCTTCCAAGACGCTTTTTTCTGTCTGAGGTGAAGGACAAGATGGCGCCTCCCCTATTCTGTGCTGGCTACACTGGCAGCTGAATTTTCTTTCAGCGCTGGTGACCAGAGAGGACTCTCTGTTGCACCTGAAGGTGGCAGGCCAGAATCAGGAGGCACAGAGCAGACCCTATTATCTTTGTGCCCCCTCAGCAACTGCCTCCTTCTACCTGAGGTAAGGCTAGCTCTGCCCGGGAAGCCTTGCTCACCAAAATGAATGAGACACCCCTTTCCTTTGGGGCACTTTTGCTATGTGCCATATCCTAGAGCTGCTGAACATTGCCCCTCTTATGTTCCCACCCAAATCTTCCTTCAAAAGACAGGGCCGTAACTCTCTCCTTGGCTGCCAAATTGCATAGACCTTGCCTTTTGATAATTGTGTACAGGGGTACCTTGGTTCTCAAACTTATTCTGTTCCGGAAGTCCGTTCCAAAACCAAAGCGTTCCAAAACCAAGGCGTGCTTTCCCATAGAAAGTAATGCAAAATGAATTAATCCATTCCAGACTTTTAAAAACAACCCCTAAAACAGCAACTTCACATGAATTTTACTATCTAACGAGACCATTGATCCATAAAATGAAAGCAATAAACAATGCACTGCAGTGACACAATCAATCAGTAGCTGAACTGAGTTCCACACAGTCACAAAAACAAAACAAAAAGAGCCACAAAAACAAAAACGCAAAATAAATAGCAAAAACAGACAGACCTCAGCATAACACTCAAAATGGAAGCGTGGCACTCAAAACAGAAGCGTAACACCCAAAATAGAGCACGTTTGGCTTCCGAAAAATGTTCGCAAACCAGAATACTTCCGGGTTTGCAGTGTTTGAGTTCCAAGTTGTTTGATTACTAAGGCGTTTGAAAACCAAGGTACCACTGTATAGCATTCTTAGTCTGGTTATATTTCCCTTCTTCAGTGAGGTAGGCCATTGCTATTGTGGGGAGAACCGAAACAAAGAGGTCATCTGCGGCCGCTTCAGGTGCTCTTTCCGTGGTCCAAAGATTAAGCCAACACACCAACATCATTATTCCTCCTCCTCTAATTCAACATCATTCCGTTAACTCTTGCCATTTCATTTTTGAAGAAGTCGCTTTCCTATTAAGCTTATTTTCTGATGGCCTTTGTTGACGGGACATCCATAGCCATGAAGTCGGCGGGAAACAGAGTGACACACAGCCTTTACTTCTGGTTCCCGTTTGAAAGACGGAAAAGCGGAAGAGCATAGCAAAGCCATGGCATCCTAACGCCTCCCATTAAAAAGATGTTAGGCTAGCAGGTAATGGGAGCAGCTAGGGCATGGGAGCTCAGTTGACGGAGCATCTGCTTTGCATCCAGAAGGTCGCCAGTTCAATCCCTGGCATCTCCAGCTACGGCTGGGAATGCTCCAGGAACCTTGTAGACCTGCTGCCAATCAGTGTAGACAGTATTGACCAATGGTCAAACTCTGTTTGCGGCAGCTTTCTTTGTTCCTGTGAAAAAGCCTGACTCCCTAAATATCCACTACCAGTCAAGGCAAACATGATTGTGGTAGACGATAAGCCTGACTTGCTGTAGGCAGTCTTCTACATTCCTGTATTGCAGGGAGGGAAATATGAAGCAACTCCCTACATAGGATTTGCCTATAGATATTTGCCAGGGACCCTTCCCATAGATATATGCATAATCTACTTATTTGTAGGGTGCCAAGAACTGGTCAGTCCTCTAGAATCATAAAACTGGAACGGACTACAAGGATCGTCTGGTCCAACTCCTGGCAGTGCAGGAATAATAATAATAATTTATTATTTATACCCCGCCCATCTGGTTGGGTTTCCCCAGCCACTCTGGACGGCTTCAAACAGAACACTAAAATACAATAACCTATTAAATGTTAAAAGCTTCCCTTAGCAGGGCTGCCTTCAGATGTCTTCTAAAAGTTTGGTAGTTATTTTTCTCTTTGACATCTGGTGCGAGGGCGTTCCACAGGGCGGGTGCCACTACTGAGAAGGCCCTCTGCCTGATTCCCTGTAACTTGGCTTCTTGCAGCGAGGGAACTGCCAGAAGGCCCTCGGTGCTGGACCTCAGTGTCTGGGCAGAACGATGGAGGTGGAGACGCTCCTTCAGGAATCTTTCGAACCCACAGCCCTGAGATTAGGTGTCTTGTGCTCTACCAACCAAGCTATCCTTCAGGTCTCTGTGTGCCCATTTGATCTCTGGCTCAGTATTGGGTTATTTTGTTAGCCAGGGAAAGCAAAAATTGGGCACTGCTAGTTTCACATGGTCGTTTTCTACCCTCAATAGTTTTCTACCCTCAACAACTTCCACAAAACTGAAGTATACAGGGGTATTTTTTCCCACCCAAGCCTATTCAAATGTGTCTCAGGGTGATAAAATGTCTCGGAACAAAGCCATGTGTGTCGTGTGTCAGGAGAAAGGCACCTGTCTGCTTGCTTGGTTTGGGATTTCCTTGAAAAAAATACAACAGACATTGTTTGTTAAACCCCAACAGCAAAAATCAATAGGTGTCCTCTAAGTGTTTTTCATTTGCAGAACAGAAATGGTAAATGACAAGTGACTGAAATTTGGGAACAGGGCTTACTCCTGGCACAGGTGACAACAATTAAGAAGTACGGCGTGGGTCAGCTTCTGTGTAATTTCTAACCTGGGATGGATTTCAACCCCATTTTCAAACCTGGCATTTAGAGCTGGTTATTTAGGATTTTCCTAGTGATCTGAACCACTGGCCTCCAGTGCCTGACTCTACATAAGCTGCCAGGCCCTGCCCACTATAAGCAGGTATTTTTAAAAGCCAGCATTGATGATCTTAATTACTTTCTCATACAGATGCTAGCAGCAACCCAAACCTCAAATCACTGGCTCCCCCTGCTGGCTATAACACTAAAGGTAAAGGTACCCCTGCCCGTACGGGCCAGTCTTGACAGACTCTAGGGTTGTGCGCCCATCTCACTCAAGAGGCCGGGGGCCAGCACTGTCCGCAGACACTTCCGGGTCACGTGGCCAGCGTGACAAAGCTGCATCTGGCGAGCCAGAGCCACACAGGGAAACGCTGTTTACCTTCCCGCCAGTAAGCGGTCCCTATTTATCTACTTGCACCCGGGGGTGCTTTCGAACTGCTAGGTTGGCAGGCGCTGGGACTGAGCAGCGGGAGTGCACCCCGCCGCGGGGATTCGAACCGCCGACCTTTCGATCGGAAGCCCTAGGCGCTGAGGCTTACTACTCAAGTGTTAATAATTTATATTCCCTATTCCCCTTTCGCATCCCCCAATTCTCACCCCTTTAAAAAAAACAAACCAACAACCAAACTTTATTTATTGAAACGTTTGTTTAGAAAAGGACTGAAATGTATGCGTGATTAAAACATATTTGAATGCACTGGGTTATTTTAATTTTGCACCCTAATCTCACTTCCACACACCCCCGGGGGGCGGGGATCCTCAAAGCCTGTTGCACATTTCATTACTGAAATAGTTCAGGAGGAAAAAAGCAAGACAACACCATTCTACATTTCAGTTGACACAAAAGTCGAAAAATTTCCAAATGCTTCTTTTTATCCATTAAACAAATATCTATCTATATACAACAGCAACATGAATCTCATACAGCGAAAACTAAAATATCCAGAACTTTAAAAAATAATTTGCATAAAAATATAGAGAGGACGATTTAGACCCAGTAGGCAAAAATATACACTTCAAGTTTAACTGAAAGGAAGTCTGGAGACGAGGAACGCTTCATGCAGAGAAGAATCTCAGATCTTAAGGCACGCTTAAAGCCAAATTGGTGGAAGACCTGTGGTCGATTCTCCTAACAACTTTTTCTTTACTTCACAGTGGCTGCAGAAGAGCTAGTGCTTTCAGCAGCAAAGCCACTATTTATTTCCTCAACTGAAATATCTGACATCTTCCCCCCCACCCCACAATGCTGCTTCCTATATGGAAAATGAGACAGGTATATTGAGTTTGACCAGGAAAACAACACAGGGGAAAGTTTGATCATCACCTCTCCCAGCTCAGTCATATTAAGACTGAATGGCCCAGTTTGATCATCACCTCTCCCAGCTCAGTCATATTAAGACTGAATGGCTGCAGCTAACTAGCAGTAGCCTGATGGAACAGGGGTTACAGAGAGGGAGGGAGGCCTTGGGAGGAGGAGGCAAGGCAGACCTACCTGAACAGCGGAAGGGACCAATTCTGTTCCAGCCAGAATCCCCTGCACAGGTTAATCTAGGAAGAGGCAACTGGGAATGGATTGGCAAGGCTTGCTGATTCCCAACTCTTTTCACAAGAGGAACCATAAAAGGGTTCTCCAGAAAGCCAGTTGGGCCACTCACACAAAAGGAGAAGGTGTGGAGGTCTCAGTTCAACAGCTACTAGATCCCGGCTAGACTTCTTAAAGGGTGTCAGAGGACGCTCCGCTGTTTTTTTCCTGCGACAGACTAACCCAGTGATGAAGTGGAAGAGACAGGAAAATAGAAGTGGGAAGAAAGGCACACATAAGAACAGGAGGAAGGAAGAGCGAAGGAAGATTTCCCGGGCCAGCCCAGGACATTTGCTGCCTGAAGCAAAGATAATTCCCCACTAGCAACCCCCGATTTCATGCACAGAATCTAGCCAGACTGGCTGTTGAACCTCGTTTCAACTCTGGCAACAGGACAGCACTTTCCCACTGCACACCTAAAAAGGAGCAGGCTTGTTTTAGGGGGTGCAGGGCAGTCTGTGTGGGGCATGCACACAGCTCTCTTCTCCAATGCTTTAACACCCTCGGCATCTGCTTCCTGAGGCAGCCGCCTCCCTCTGCCTAACAGTAGGGCCAGTCCTGAGAATTCTCTTGAGTACGCAAAAAGAGAATGGAAATCGATCGCTGATCAGAAGGTAACAGCGTACAGAGGGTGTCCAGGCAATGAGCACGGACTCTGAAAAGTTTTATACAGCCATGGTAAGAAAGGAATTTAGAAAGGGTGTGTGAAAAGAATGGAGGGGACTCTGGGGGCAAAGGAATGAAGAGGACGACAACTGTAGGATAAACTGATTGGGGAACATTTCAGGGGTAACAGGAGACTTGGAGACCACCGAATATGTTTCCAGCTGGCACAAATGAAACAGTTAGCCTTGCACACTTCTGGCAGTCAGGTCAAAATATATGGGGAGACGTACACAGAAGCAGAACGGGTAAGAACTGCGACACACAAGTAGAGGCTGCAGACAGACAAATGATTAAAAGGGAATGGGGGCACAGATAGGAAAAAAGCATGTGAGATGGGGGAAAGATGGCCTGTTCAGTCTGGCTAGTAATGCCCTTCTGCGCATGGAACTTATAGCAGCGAGGATGTGGGTTTGGGCCCCACACATCTCCCTCCAGGGAGCAGCCATGGCCCTCTGGTCAGTGGTTCTGCATGCGCAAGTCCCAATTTCAACCCTGCCACTGCCCATTAAAAGGATCTCAGGTGGTTAAGGCTGAGAAGCCAGCAGGCACCCCTACCAGACAGCTCAATCTGGGCTACATGACCCAAAGATCTGGCTCAGTTATACGGAAGCTCCTTCTATTGTTCTCTTCAAAGAGACTCCGCCGCCACAAAGCTCAAGAGCAGCTCAGATCAGGTAAAGAGGGTGGAATCTGAGGCTCAGAGCGTTTTACCACCTATCAATCAGAGTGCAACACACACGTCAGTAGTCAGGACCTGGCTTGTGCTTTGAAGGCCCAGAATTCAGGACCTGCCCATCTGCTTGGCATCTTCCAAGCTCATTCATTCTCTTCCTTGGGAAGGAAAAAGGCGACAATATCCCTACAGAGGGCAGCCCCTACAGTCAGAGAGGTCCTTCCTACAGCCAGGAGTTTCCCCTATGTGACACACATCGTCCATCCGGTTGCCATGGACACCATTAATACCCACCCCCAGGACGCAGCAGCTCCTGCTGCCGCCACAGGCTTCCTGAGGACCTCAGGAGGGGACGCTCTTGGCTTCACAGTAAGAGCAGGGGGCGCCGACGCCACTTGGCACCGATACTTCTGCCCAAGAAGGTTGGTGACCACCAGCCTGGCTTGCTGCGAGCAACAGTCTGAGGAGTAAGTGACGGACTCTGCCAGCCCGTCGGCATGGTGAGCGACCACGGCGCCCCCTTCCACATGCACCGAGCGGATGCCAGCTTCGTCCCAGATCCGCAAGGTGGTCGTCCAACGCTGGTCGTGGCAAGGGGTCTGTGGTGGGCCACAGGACCCACCGACAGAAGTGACGTTGCAGACTGGGGAGGAGACTGGGTTCTGCACCTGCAGGCGAAGAGGAGCTTCCTGTTACAGGATATCCAGAAATGAGGTGGTCGGATATAGGGTCTGGTAACCAAGCCTGATGAGGAACAGTTGAGGCAGCTGAATATGTTTAGCTGAGCTAAGAGGAGACTGGATAGCCATCTTCAAATATCTTAAAGGCTGCCACATGGAAGATGGAGCTAGCTTGTTTTCTTTTTTGTGTTTATTATTCTTATTATTCTTATTTTTAAAAATCTATTTTTGACAAAGAGAGCGGTCTGATTGGTTGTCTCCTAAAGATTCTATCGCATACACAGGATCATGGGTTTGGAAGCTACTGTCCTCCCCAAACTTGTAACACTATGACCCATGAGTACTTCCTTGCTCCGTTTGACAAGCCTGCGTCCTTCTGATGGTTTTGAAGCAAACCATGTGTATGGAACCTGTGCAGATATCTGTCGGACTACAATTCCCATCATCCACTGGCCATGCTGACCGGGGCTGATGGGATTTGGAGTCCAGCATCGGGGGGGACACACACCACAGGTTTCCCAGCCCAATATATAAACAAAGAATAACTCCAGGAATTCTCCCATGGGCACCCTGCTCCCCAGTTTTCTTCCCCCACAAGACTCACCAGAGGCAAAGGCATCACAAGCAGCTGTAGATGGGCAAAGCTAGGATCCCCAGGTGGGTGAAGGAAGCTGGCCTGCAGCGTCAGGGTGATCGCAGAGCCAGGATCAGCGGCATCAGGTACATTCAAGGTAATGAGTCCAGTTGCTGTTTGGTTAAAGTCCAATTGTAGCCTGCAGAAAAGGGGAGTGGAAGTTGTTAGGTTTCTGTTTGTGCCACTGGTGCAGTGCTTGGAGTCACAAGACTCTGTTTACATTCCAGGGATTCTAGACTGTTGGAAGTCTCACGGGAGACGGATGTTTATATTACTGGTTTCCTGTTCCTCTGTTGCGGTTGCCTCTCTGCTCTCACAGAGAGAAGATGTATTTCCTTTTCTGTCTGCGTAGTTAGAAATAAAACTCTTCGCAATGTAGCTCATATTTCTCGTCCTTCCCTGCTGCTGTATACTCTGCGTAATGGGGAAACGTGCCTGGAGCCTCATCAAATGCTCAGGTCATTAATCATGTTGGAGGACTCGGCTGGAGGAATAGTTTGGTCAAACGCAAGTCCGAAAGAAGTTAATATTTAAGAAATAGATGGGTGGCCTAAACATTATCAAGCAGCTTCAGTATTTTATCTAGCTGTTTAAAACATGTATAGACTGTATTTCATATAAAACCAGGAGTTTGTAAGGTAAGATCATGGGTAGGCAAACTAAGGCCAGGGGGCCGGATCTGGCCCAATCGCCTTCTAAATCTGGCCCACGGATGGTCCGGGAATCAGCGTGTTTTTACATGAGTAGAATGTGTGCTTTTATTTAAAATGCATCTATGGATTATTTGTGGGGCATAGGAATTCATTCATTCCCCCCACCCCAAAAAATATATAGTCCAGCCCCCCACAAGGTCCGAGGGACAGGGGACCGGCCCCCTGCTGAAAAAGTTTGCTGACCCCTGGGTAAGATCAATACAATATGGTATGACCAGCAACAAAACTGCCTCCACTGCTAATCAAAGACGCAACACCCCTAATTTCTTTCCCCTCTAAACATGAGGTAGGGGACAAAGACCCGCACAGAGGCCTAAACCCACATCACCCAGCTTTTAAAAACATTCTCACGTGCACAGACTCCAAGAAAGTTCACAGCCTTAGGATCTCAAAACATTTCTTATTTTGGAACGGAAATTGAGTTTTTAGGAAGTTGCATTCTGCGCAGTGCAATAGTGGAATGCACACAAGCCCTGCCTTTGGAATGTGGGGCAGGGCAGGGCATAAATGACTAGAACACACCCAGCTACAATGCTAGGAACTGGTGTCTTCCATGGTTGCTCATTCATCAGAATTACCTGGAGCTGGAGATGTTGACCGGGAATCCAGGAACGCTGCTTACCCTCAGATCATACTGCTTGGGTGAGCCAGGATTCGTCACCTTCCAGGCAACGGCAACAGGTCTCCCTGGGAACACCGGAGCGTCTGTGCTCAGCTGGAACAAAGCAGGGTGTAGGTTAGAGCTCCCTAAAGGAAGGCATGCGCAAATGCTCAGGCGCATATTTGCAGTTAGGTTTGCACAGATGCGGGTGGCACTGTGGGTTAAACCACAGAGCCTAGGACTTGCCAATCAGAAGGTCAGCAGTTCGAATCCCCGCGAAGGGGTGAGGTCCCGTTGCTCGGTCCCAGCTCCTGCCAACCTAGCAGTTTGAAAGCACGTCAAAGTGCAAGTAGATAAATAGGTACCACTCTGGCGGGAAGGTAAACGGCGTTTCCGTGCACTGCTCTGGTTCGCCAGAAGCGGTTTAGTCATGCTGGCCACATGACCCGGAAGCTGTACGCTGGCTCCCTCGGCCAATAAAGCGAGATGAGCGCCGCAATCCCCAGAGTCGGTCACGACTGGACCTAATGGTCAGGGGTCCCTTTACCTTTACTTGCACAGACCAAAAAAGCATGACGGTGTGCTCCTTGATTTATTTTTTAAAATGTCATTTAAAAAAGCAGTTTACAGCCATAAAACCTTACAATAAAAAACAGCAAAATGTTAAGAGCAGGTTTCAATTAACCCTTGGCAGAAAAGTGTTTTCTTAATTGGCTGCACAGGCCTGGCAGCATGGCATTTTTTCCCCCAGCAGGCATTTAACATCTGGCACAGAAGGCACCTGCTGAATCTCCCACAGGACTGGGCCAATGGCAGTTTCTTTTTTCTTCCTTTCTTTTTTTGTGACAAAGTAATAATCATAAATAAATAAGAATAAACATGTGCGCCCCACCACTGAGACCATTCCATTGTAACTATCCAACCTGCCAAAATTTCAACACCTCTTGCAGTGGTTTGACCCCTTTCCGTTTTAACAGTACAAATTCTCCTCAAAATCATTTCTTCTGTATATTCCCCCATCTTACCTTAATGGCACTTATTAATTTATCATTAACAGCTATATCCCACATCTCTTTATACCATTCTTCCATTTTATATTCTGCTTGCCCCTTCCACTTCCTGGCTATAAAAATGCATGCAGCTGTCAAACTTGTGAGCAAGTCCTTCATAGCCTGCAAACCTTCCACCCCATCGAAAATTGAAAATAATGCTACCTCTGGGGCTTTTGGTCAGCTTTAACCCAGCGATTTCTGTTATCTCCTTAAACACCCTTTGCCAGAAAAATTGCACATATTTACACATATTACCCACCCCCACATGTGAACATAATTCCCTGTTTTTTGGCAAACAATTGCAGTTTCTGCTTTACAGGGAGTCGGACTAGATGACTAGATGACTAATCCCTCCCAACTCTTACAATTCTATGATTCTATGTTTATTTAAACTGCAGGTAGTTCAATTCAGTGGCGTAGTGTGGGTTGTCAGCACCCGGGGCAAGGCAAGTAATTTGCGCCCCCTAACCCGTGGATTTGCGCCCCCTAACCAGTGGATTTGCGTCCCCTAACCCTAACCCCCAGATGTTGCGCCCGGTGCGGCCGGCCCCCCCTGCACCCCCCAACGCTACGCCACTGGTTCAATTAAACTGTACTAAAAAGTTTTGTGAGCCCTTTTTTTTAAAAAAAAACCCCTCATATTTTTGTCTATCCCCTCAGTGATGACACCCGGGGCAGCCCGTACCCACCACACACACCCCTTTCTCCGCCACAGCAGCTTCCCCAAGTCGAGACGTATGTTTCTCTTCTTTGCTTCCCTGCCTTACCTCCAGCAGGGATGCCTCAACTGTGGTCGCCTGAGGGGCAGCCCTCTCCACCTTCCGGCCGTCTCCATCCTGAGCACGCAGCACTACAGAGAAGCTGCTGTCGGTCATCAGGGTGGGAGGCAGCTTGGCTACAAGCAGGTCCGTCCGGTTGGCTCCGGCTTCCAGTTTCAGCTCCTCGAAGCTGCCTCCCCTCTCCTCCAGGTTCACAGCTTTCAGCTGAACCGAGCTGGCTTCAGGGGACCGCTTCAAACCAGTCGCCATAACGACCAGGTATGTGGGCAGGCCTGTTGAAAGGAAATAATAATAATAATAATAATAAATTTTATTTATATCCCGCCCTCCTCAGCCGAGCCGGGCTCAGGGCGGCTAACAACAGTCAAATAACAATCAAATAATAACACATTCTAAAAATATTTCATTATAAAAATTAGTTAAAATCAAATTGATGGCAACCGATTAAACAAAAGTCTGTGCAGGTTGCCGGAGGAGGGAGTCAGGCTGCGCCCTGACCAAAAGCTTGGCGGAACAACTCTGTCTTGCAGGCCCTGTGGAAAGATGTCAGATCCCTCAGGGCCCTAGTCTCTTGTGACAGAGCATTCCACCAGATTGGAGCTGCAGCCGAGAAGGCCCTGGCTCTAGTTGAGGCCAGCCTAACCTCTCTGAGGCCTGGGACCTTGAGGGTGTTATTATTTGTAGACCGTAGGTTTCTCTGTGGGGCATACCAGGAGAGGCGGTCCCGTAGGTACGAGGGTCCTAGGCCGTATAGGGCTTTAAAGGTTAAAACCAGCACCTTAAACCTGATCCTGTACTCCACCGGGAGCCAGTGCAGCTGGTATAGCACCGGGTGAATGTGATCTCGCAGCGAGGACCCCGTAAGGAGTCTCGCCGCGGCATTCTGCACCCGCTGGAGTTTCTGGGTCAGTCTCAAGGGCAGCCCCACGTAAAGCGAGTTACAATAATCCTGTCTGGAGGTGACCGTCGCATGGATCACAGTGGCTAGGTCAGGGCGAGAGAGATAAGGGGCCAACTGCTTAGCTTGGCGGAGATGGAAAAATGCCGCCTTTGTTATAGCTGTAATCTGCGCCTCCATAGAAAGGGAGGTATCGAAGATTACACCCAAACTCTTAACGGACGGTGCTGGCACTAATTGCACCCCCGCAAGAGATGGGAGTTGCCCCCTCGATCCCATATCGTCCCGCCCCAGCCAGAGGACCTCTGTCTTCGAAGGATTTAACTTCAACCGGCTCCCACGTAACCATCCAGCCACAGCTTCCAGACATCTGGTCAGCGTGTCTGGGGCCGAGTCAGGATGGCCATCCATCAACAGATAGAGTTGGGTGTCATCAGCATACTGATGGCAACCCAGCCCAAAACTCCGGACAAGCTGGGCGAGGGGGCGCATAAAGATGTTAAAAAGCATTGGGGAGAGAATCGCACCCTGAGGCACTCCACACACCAAGGAGTGGCGGGATGACAGTTCCCCCCCAAGCGCCACCCTCTGTCCCCGACCAGAGAGAAACGAGCGCAGCCATTGAAGGACTGTGCCCTGGATCCCCACGTTGGCAAGGCGGTGGTCCAGGAGTTCGTGATCGACCATGTCAAAGGCTGCTGACAGATCTAGAAGAATCAGCAGCCCCGACCCGCCTCGATCCAGCTGCCTGCGGAGATCATCTGTTAGGGCGACCAGAGCCGTCTCGGTCCCATGACCAGCGCGGAAGCCGGACTGGAATGGGTCTAGAGCAGATGTTTCATCCAGAAACCTACCAAGCTGTTCAGCAACTGCTCTCTCAATCACCTTACCCAGGAATGGAAGATTCGAGACCGGGCGGTAATTGGATAGATCTGAGGGATCTAATGATGTTTTCTTTAAGAGCGGACGCACCACCGCCTCCTTCAGTTCCCCTGGGAATATCCCGGTGCCAAGGGACAAGTTGATGATATCCCCCAGGGGGCCCCGCACCTCGTCTGGACACGCTCTAATCAGCCATGACGGGCACGGGTCAAGAGGACAGGTGGTGGGCTTTCCAGCTTGGAGGAATCTGTCCACATCGGCTGGAGATATCCGGTCAAAGTGGTCCAATACGGGACCCGAGGACAGTCGAGGGGCCTCCAGTTCCTTTATTGTATCCAAATTGGCAAGGAGGTCATGGCGGAGCAACAGGACCTTCTCCGCAAAAAAGCTCGCAAATGCCTCACAGCTGTGTGTCAGATTGTTATTTAAATTTGGCTGTCCTTCAAGGGACGTTAATGACCGGATTATACTAAATAATTGCGCCGGGCGAGAGCTAGCGGATGCAATGGAGGCCGAGAAGTAAGACTTCTTAGCGGCCTTCACTGCCATCTCATAGGTTTTCATAAAAACCCTATAAGATGTTCTTGAGGCTCCGTCACGGGCACCCCGCCATACTCGCTCTAGCCGTCTGAGGTCCCGCTTCATTTTCCGAAGCTCCTCGGTAAACCAGGGAGCCCGGTTTCTGCGGGGTCGCAGAGGGCGCTTAGGTGCGATCTCATCGATGGCTGCCAGGAGCTGGGTATTCCAGCCCTCAACAAGCTCAGTCAATGAGTCGCAAGGGGGAGCAAGGTCCCGCAAGGCTTGACAGAATCTATCAGGGTCCATCAGCCTCTGCGGGCGAGCCCAAATCGGCTCGCCACCTAAGCAGGGTGGGGGTGGAAAGTCAATCCTGGCTTTCAGAGCGTAGTGATCAGACCATGGCAAAAGCTCAATGCAGAACTGGCAAAAACGACAGAGAAAAAGACAACAGCGACTTTGAAAAAGAATGGGAACCACTTACAGTGGTACCTCAGGTTAAGTACTTAATTCGTTCCAGAGGTCCGTTCTTAACCTGAAACTGTTCTTAACCTGAGGTACCACTTTAGCTCATGGGGCCTCCTGCTGCTGCCGCGCCGCCAGAGCACGATTTCTGTTCTCATCCTGAAGCACAGTTCTTAACCTGAAGCACTATTTCTGGGTTAGCGGAGTCTGTAACCTGAAGCGTACGTAACCCAAGGTGCCACTGTATATTATATTTGCAGAAACAAAGAAAGTCAATAGACTTGATGGCAGGATTTAAATAAACATTCACATTATTAGTATTAGAAAATAGTGAAATATTACGGTGTGTATTTACATTTATTTTTATGTTTTTAGGCTTGATATTATGTTATTAATAACTTTTTCTGTTAGGAGATAGCAAAGTGGGTGAAAAGAGAAACAAACCAGAAGCGGAAGTTGGGGGAAGCCCTGGAGGGGAGGGAGAGAGGAATATATAGTAAATGTTAAGAATTTTGAGATGTATGTAATGAATGAAAATGAAAAATGAATAAAAAAAATAAAAAGAAAAATAAATGAAAGACAAAAGCTCATTGGACCACGCCTGTTGCTGGGAGAGTACAGGACGGAAGAGTAGGGACGCAGGTGGCACTGCGGTCTAAACCAATGAGCTTCTTGGGCATGACGATCAGAAGGTCGGCAGTTTGAATCCCCGCAACAGAGTGAGCTCCCATTGCTCTCTCCCCGCTCCTGCCAACCTGGCAGTTTGAAAGCACACCAGTGCAAGTAGATAAATAGGTACAACTGTGGCGGGAAGGTAAACGGCATTTTTGTGCGCTCTGGTTTCTGTCACGGTGTCCCGTTGCGCCAGAAGTGGTTTTGTCATGCTGGCCACATGACCTGGAAAGCTGTCTGCGGAAAAACGCCGGCTCCCTCAGCTTGAAAGCAAGATGTGTGCTCCAACCCCATAGTGTCCTTTGACTGGGCTTCCCCTTGGGGGCATCTTGACGGGACAATGTGAGAACAGGATGCCTGCCTCGATGGGCCGCTGGTCAAATCCAGCAGAGCTATTCTTGTATTTTTTGTTTTCATCCAATCCCAAAGATGCTAAGTGTGCCTGCTTATTACCAGGGCCTCTGGAAGTATCCAAGCCTGCGATTAGGCTAGAAATTAGCAGCAAGCAATAATGTCTGAGGAAACAGGTGAGGCCAAGGTGTGGAATGGAACCAACAGAGGGATTGTTTTGTATCTGACTGCCAAAGACTATCGGGCAGTTAACAGAGACAAAGGCTTGGGGGTGGGGGGAAGTATTTTCCAAAAACCAACATTATGAAAAAGCAGAACATATTAAATTGAAATTCTACGGAGAGCACAGATGAAAAGCTAAACAAAAAATTATGAAAAGACAAATGTTTTGCGTTTTGCCAATCAATTTTTTAAAAGACAGGTGAAATCCTTTAAATGTCTAGGTTTGAGCTATAAAAACTCCGTCTTCTAACAATGTACATCCCACAAATGGTTTCCATATTATATCTTGGTGTTCTCCCATGAATAAACTCAGTATTGGTTTTTTTTTAATTTTTTAAAATTCCTTTCTAAAATCATGAAAAATTTGATTGCTTAAATTGGGTCACTTTTCCCACAGGCCCACCACATACATTTAAAATGATCCCTTAATGGTTCATTCTTTCCAGCACATTGGTGAACTTGTTTTTTCTGAATATTTGACACTCTCAGTGGCACAAAGCACACTTTTTGTGCAGATTTTATTGAAGTTTCTTTAAGCTGGGTGGAAGTAGACCCATAGGGAAATTTGCCCCACGAAGAAGACCACTTGTTGCTCCTCGGTGTCTAATTCCCAGTCCACTTCCTATAGTCTTTTAAGACTGGATAATGACAAGGATTTTTTAATTTTTTGAAAAAATCACTGTCACTCCCCAGTGCACCCCCCTTGCTGCTGCCGCACAGCTGTACAAAAACTAACACCGAGCCACTGAAGGAGAACGATCCCATACATACCTTGCACAGGGGAACTATCCATCATAAAAAGCCCAGGGTGGCGTCCGTCCTTTGGAACCGCAAAGTAATACAGGAAGTCAAAGGTGCTCTGACCTGTCAACAAATACAATTTCATGGAAATTCTCAGGTGTAAAAAAAGGGTTATTTATGTGTTTTGTTAGCCCAAAAATGGAAAACGAGCAAAGTCCCAACTAAAGAAGAATGGCAACTTAAACTGATGGAATATGCGCAGCTTGCAGACCTAACATAAAGAAGAAGAGAACAAGAAGAACATAAGTTTAGAGAAGATTGGGAAATGTTTATTGAATATATGGGGGGGAATTGTGTACACTTGAAAACGTTGGCAGTGTTAAGATAAATTCAACGGCGTCAACAAGTTTTGATGGATGTAATAATGGAACAGTGAATGGTTTAGTTTATGGAAAATATGCAGGGATTTTTGATATGCAAAATGAACCATGGAAAGAGAAGGTTGTTTAAATTAATACTCTAAATTGTAAAACAGAAATAGATAGATGATAGATAGAGAGATAGATAGATAGATAGATAGATAGATAGATAGATAGAGGTAGAGAGATAGAGAAATAGATATAGAATTTCAGTAAGAACAAGAATAAAAGAAACTTCCCTGGAGAGAGCATTCCACAGACGGGGAGCCACTGCAGAGAAGGCCCTGCTCTCGTGTTGCCACCCTCTGGGCCTCACTAGAAATCATTTGCTCTAGAGAACAAAGTTTCACCGTGTCGGAGCAATCGTTTGCTCAAAGATCCAAAAAACATGGCCACTGTTTTAGGCCAATAATAGATCCGATGCAACTGGCACTCCCTAGTGCCTCCAGGTGTGTGCAAGATCATGCAGAGGAAAAATGGAGCTCAGCATTGTGGCCTCACTTATTCCAGCACCTCGGTTTAGCCTTTCCTCACCTTGGACGTGCACAGAGTAGTGGCCTTGCGACTGAAGTGTCAGCGTCCATTTACCAGCATGGAGAGGGGGAGAAAGGACTGCTCTGTAGATGCTGCCAATGGACTGGATCTTGGCCAATGGACCGCTGGCTGATGAAGAAGCCTGTCTTACACCTGCATGGAAGGTCACAAGGGGAACATAATCTGGGTTAAACGTTATTCCCTTAAAATTGGCTGGACTGGATAAACGCTTCGAGGTGGGAGCTTAGAACTGCAAATGGGTCCATTCATCATCATCATCATTTATACCCCACCCATCTGGTTGGGTTTCCCGTCACTCTGGGTGGTTCCCAACATAAGAAAAACATGATAAAAACTTCCCTAAACAGGGCTGCCTTCAGATGGGTAGTTGGTAGTGACCTTTAAAGCCCTAAACAGCCTCGGCTCAGTATACCTGAAGGAGCGTCTCCACCCCCATCGTTCTGCCCGGACACTGAGGTCCAGGGCTGAGGGCCTTCTGGCGGTTCCATCACTGTGAGAAGCCAAGTTACAGGGAACCAGGCAGAGGGCCTTATCAGTAGTGGCACCCGCCCTGTGGAACGCCCTCCCTTCAGATGTCAAAGAGAAAAACAACTACCAGACTTTTAGAAGACATCTCAAGGCGGCCCTGTTTAGGGAAGCTTTTAATGTTTACTAGATTACTGTATTTTAATATTTTGTTGGAAGGCACCCAGAGTGACTAGGGGAAACCCAGCCAGATGGGTGGGGTATAAATAAGTTGTTGTTGTTGTTGATTTTCTTGACATCTGACGGGAGGGGTTCAACAGGGAGGGTGCCAACACCAAGAAGGCCCTCTGCCTGGTTCCCCGTAACTTCACTTCTCGCAGTGAGGGAACCACCAGAAGGCCCTCAGAGCTGGACCTCAGTGTACAGGCAGAACAATTCAGTAATTGCAAATGGCCCATTCGCAACAGGTTATTTCTAATTTATCGGATTTTCTGCCAGGAGATTAAGTCAAGATTAAATGGAAAGGAGATGATACATGCCGGCATTCTGATGCCAATGAAGTAGTGTGGGCACTGTGATAAACTTGCACTGCAAGAGAAGGTCTGATCCCACCAGAAATACCTGCCTGGAATTCCCCTGTGACTAAGAGCCCATCCACAGGTCCCTGCCATTCAAGCCATGGGTCCAAGAGGTTTGCTTTTGTTTTTGTCTTGCTGCTTTCCCCTGGGAAAATCTACCGTTCACAGCTGAATCAGAGCAAACATTAATCCACAGAAAAACTTGATTGCCGTTTGTTCCGATTCAGCAGTAAACTAGGGGCTTTTTTCCTGGGGAAAGTGGCATGGCAAAAGAATGCAAAGTCTTGGAGCTGTGACTTGAAATCACAGGATAAACGGCAGTCTGGCTTGGCTCTAACGTAACCTGATTTCCTACCCTCTGCACAGCACCTAAAACATAAAGCAAGTAGAATCCAAAGCACAGAGGAAACTAGGGTGGCTAAAAATATTTTTTAAAAAATTAACTAATAATTTAAAAATTGGATTTTTTAAAATTTAAATCAGGGTTTTTTATTTAAATTGGTTTTTTAAAATAAAATGCTTTTGGAGGAAAAATCTTTCTAAAGATAGTTTTCTATTTAAGTTACATTATAGTCCAAAGGTTATTCATCAGGAAACAAAGATTTGTTTTAAGTTTTTCATGTGTGCTAAAACTCAGTCTAAGTTTTTGTTTTTTTAATTGTTTAATCACATCAGTTAACAAACACGGATACATATGCTACAATGTTATTGTTTTAGTTAAATAAATTGTTTAAATTGTTATTAAGGAAATGATTGTTTTTTCTCCTTCCAATAAAGTACAGCAGAAAAGCTGTCCAAAAATAAACAGTTAACTTATTAAACCTCACAATAATTTCATAATTATCTGTCTATGCCTTTCCAATAGTATAACCAAATCAGTAATTTCTGATATAATTGTAAAAACTACTCGGAAAATTTATTATTCCAGAAATGAAACCTTCATCTGGTTGTAAATATTAAGATTATGCCACAGCAAGAATGAGTCTTTTTGCAAAAAAAATTTGATTTAAATCAAGTCTTACTGTCTAGTGATTTAAATCGTGATTTAAATCGATTTAAATCAAATCCACCCTGGGGGCAACCCACTTGAGAGAGCAGACAGGTGCCATTGAAAAGCCACAGATCGTGCTACCTGCAGGGTTCTGCATCTCAAAGGCCCGAACACCCCCTTGGATGGTCAAGACCACTTTGTCCACCAAGCTGTCAATCCAGAAGGTGTGATCCTCCAGCTGCGCCGCTTCCTTTCTCCTCCTCCGCTGAAACCCCTTGGGGCTGAAGATATTCCCTTTCTGGTGGCGGAAGAGGGTCACCTGGAAAGAGTGAAGCAACGGGGGAAACATGTGAATAAATGTGTGGTTTGAAGCAGAATGTGTTTTTTTCTGAATGCACAGCAACTTGAAGGCAGAGTCTTTCACAAGGCTTTTTAAAAAATAATTATGAAAATGTCGTTGAAGCCATCACATCGTAGGACAGGCATAGGCAAACGCGGCCCTCCAGATGTTTTGGGACTACAACTCCCATCATCCCTAGCCAACAGAACCAGTGGTCAAGGATGATGGGAGTTGTAGTCCCAAAACATCTGGAGGGCTGAGTTTGCCTATGCCCGTCGTAGGATCAGATTGGTTCTCTCTCTCAAATGACAACAAAATCAGGGGCACAATTCATCTCTCTCAAACGATAACAAAATCAGGGGCACAATTCAGCTAACAAGCCCCAGCAGCAGAAGCCTGCACAAACACTTTTGCTAGCACAGTGGGGCTTGCTTCCCCTGCTCTTCCCACCCCCCATAGATGGCTGGGAGATGGGTCAGGGAAACCCCAGACAGAGGGGGAGGGGAGGGAGGAGAGGGCAGGCTGTTCCATCAGGCAAGCAGAAAGGCTTGCACAGATGATTGGTGTAGCCCTACGTAGACTGGGATAGATCAGTCGGCAGAGCATGAGACTCTGAATCTCGGGGTTTGTGAGTTTGAGCCCCACGTCGGGCAAAAGATTCTTGCATTGCAGGGGGTTGGACTAGATGACTCTCGTGGTCCCTCCCGACTCTATGATTCTTTGTTATATTACTTCCCAAGGGCTGCAACTTTTAGCTGATCAGTTTAAGTCAGGAGTCAGCAACCTTTTCCAGCCATGGGCTGGTCCACCATCTCTCAGACGATGTGGTGGGCCAGACTATTTTTTTTTTTTGGGGGGGGGGAATGAATGAATTTCTATTCCCCACAAATAACCCAGAGATGCATTTTAAATAAAAGGACACATTCTACTCATGTAAAAACCATCCGTGGGCCAGATTGAGGAGGCGATTGGCCCGCATCCGGCCCTCGGACCTTAGGTTGCCTACCCCTGGTTTAAGTAAACCAATTAAAAACATTTTTTATAAACTAGAAAAGTGTCCTAATGAATAAGCCAGTGGGTTTTATTTCACAATGTTTAAACGAGTACAGTAGTACCTCGGGTTAAGTACTTAATTCGTTCCGGAGGTCCGTTCTTAACCTGAAACTGTTCTTAACCTGAAGCACCACTTTAGCTAATGGGGCCTCCTGCTGCTGCTGCGCCACCGGAGCACGATTTCTGTTCTCATCCTGAAGCAAAGTTCTTAACCTGAGGTAATATTTCTGGGTTAGCGGGGTCTGTAACCTGTAACCTGAAGCGTATGTAACCTGAAGCCTATGTAACCTGAGGTACCACTGTACTTAAAAATAAGCATTCCCTCCTATTTCCCCCTCTCCCCCCCCCATTACCGAAGATGTGCTGGATTCACCGATGATTTCCGACACCTGCTGGATGTTCTCGTTGTCCGTAAATATGATCTGGCCGCCGGAGCTGTGAGCTAGGCTGGTGTAGAGGTTGAATCGGTCTGGAGAAAGTGTTTCCCTTTTCACCCGGGTTCTGGAGGGATCTTCTGTTATTAGGAAGGTCACCTGACATCAAGTGGAAGTGGGGGGGGGGGAAGCCGCTTTATATTGGGTTCAGGGCGGACAGATGGTTTCATTGTGCTATTACACAGCCCATTTCGTCCTGGATTTTTACAGAACCATAACAAAAATTACGCGGGTGGCGCTGTGGGTTAAACCACAGAGCCTAGGACTTGCCAATCAGAAGGTCGGCGGTTCGAATCCCCGCGATGGGGTGAGCTCCCGTTGCTCAGTCCCTGCTCCTGCCAACCTAGCAGTTCGAAAGCACGTCAAAGTGCAAGTAGATAAATAGGTACCACTCCGGCGGGAAGGTAAACGGCGTTTCCGTGTGCTGCTCTGGTTTGCCAGAAGCGGCTTAGTCATGCTGGACACATGACCCAGAAGCTGTATGCCGGCTCCCTCGGCCAGTAAAGCGAGATGAGTGCCGCAACGCCAGAGTCAGGCACCACTGGACCTAATGGTCAGGGGTCCCTTTACCTTGACCTTTAACAAAAATTCAGATCCCTTATCAGTGTTTTTCAAAATCGAGCATCATGAAAAGCAAACAGCCCAGCCCACCTTGCATTTCTGTTCCTGGATGAGGGCTTCCACGCTGTTCTTCAGGTGTGCATCTTTAGCGGATGCATCAGTAAAGACGAAGATCTCGGAGTACCGCGGCGAGTTCTGGAGGGCAAGCTGGAGAAGCGGACAAGGACAGGTGAGATTCCTATCTGTTGAACCAAGGACAGCGTTCACCTCCTTGGTGATAAATAACAGCCAAAAATAAACCCCTGGAAGAACAGAGTTCTCAGCAGTTCCTCCCCCCCCCCATGTCTCCTTCGTTCTCTGACACGTTCTCTGACACGCTCGGACCTCGGGGGGAGGGAGGGGGAGGGAGGGGTTCCCCCCCCCACTCAACTGATGTATCGCCCAGCTGCTCCCTCCCTCCTGGTTGCTTAGCTACTATCTCACAGCTGGGGAGCTCCTCTCTCAGCTGTGCAGCTTCTGTGTCTGCCTGTCTCTGCTTCTGGAAATGCTGGACTCAGGGGAGGGGAATATAGAGGAGGGAGAAAGGTTGTTTTCTGCTGCTCCAGAGAAGTGGACACGGAGCAATGGATCCAAACTACAAGAAAGAAGATTCCACCTAAACATTAGGAAGAACTTCCTGACAGTAAGAGCTGTTCGACAGTGGAATTTGCTGCCAAGGAGTGTGGTGGAGTCTCCTTCTTTGGAGGTCTTTAAGCAGAGGCTTGACAACCATATGTCAGGAGTGCTCTGATGGTGTTTCCTGCTTGCCAGGGGGTTGGACTCGATGGCCCTTGTGGTCTCTTCCAACTCTATGATTCTATGATTCTATGAATATTCCCCCCTCCTCTTCTGTTAGGAGCTGATCTCCCTGCGATCGTATCTTCCGATCCAGACCAGCCCCTGACAAAGACAAGCACTTGCACATTACAAATTAATTATTTGCCCCTTTAAATTCTCATCTTTTGGAAAATGCCCTAAACTTCTATCTCCTTGCAGTTATGACATTCATGTGAAGCAGATCAGCCAGAGAAGGTTCACTTCGCCAGATTGAAACTAAAAAAAAATGGGCATGTCTGTCACGGTCCGGTTCACAGGCGATCGAAATCCTGGCTGGGGACGTTGGGACCGGGGGCAAGATGGCAGGGTGGGAACAGGAATGGGAGTCCAGAAGGCAGGAGTCAGAAAGCCAAGGGTCCGAGAGGCAGGAAGCAAGGAGTCACAAAGTCAGGGGTCCGAGGATCAAGAAGCAAGGAGTCAAACGCAGCAAGGCAGGGAACGTGTTGCTGCGGCAAAGAGCCAAAGGGAAAATGCTGACCTTATATCCCTTTCCGGCTCTTGCCACCAGGTGCTGTGAGTTACCAATTGGCCTCACCTGTGCGGCCGCGCCTTGCCTTTTCAGAACAAACTTAGGAAGGCCCCAGTCCTGCAGAGTCCTATGGGTCACAGGGCCTGGCTCCTGCACGCACACCTGACAATATCCTCCTCTTTATATGACCGCCTAAATCCTCCTCATTCTCTCTCATGGTGTGGCTTGGCTCTGGTTCTAATATAGAGCCCAAGAGCCGAAGGGAAATTCCTAATATAGAGCCCAAGAGCGTTCTTGCCCCTCGCTGTTTCCAGAAACAAGCAGAGACGTAGAATTCTCCTTAGAGTATCAAGGTGGTACAATTCCTTTGAGGTTGCAAGTTCACGAAAGGATTGCAGAATAAACATTTATCTCGGCAGCATTTATCTTACAGTACAGAGATCTAGAAAATGACACAGACCTTAAAGATATCGCATGGATACTAACCTGAAGCGCAGAAAGGCACATTTCTGGCTCGTCTCCGCCTTTCAGAGGGCTAATGGTGTTGAGGATTTTCCAGAACTCATCCGGGTCGCTGGTCTTATGGACAGGGCCAAACTCTGGAGGGATGAGAGAGAGAGAGAAAGAGAGAGCATGAATGCCGATTCATGCAGACACATGTCAAATGAATAAATGAACTGTCTCAATGGAACAGCATGGCATCAGAGGCACTATGATTAAAGTTATTTCTTTTTTGACCTGCAACGGCAGATTCATAAGTGTAAATCTACACATCAACCTGTAGTCACAAGGGATGGACATGCATATATGAGCCAGCATCAACTAACAACTGTAAGAATTAAACAGCTATAAATATTATATTATATTATATTATATTATATTATATTATATTATATTATATTATATTATATTATATTATATTATATTATTACTATACTATACTATACTATACTATACTATACTATACTATACTATACTATACTATACTATACTATACTATACAGTGGTGCCTCGCAAGACGAAAAGAATCCGTTCTGTGATTCTCTTCGTCTAGCGGTTTTTTCATCTTGTGAAGCAAGCCCATTGAAGGATTAGCGGATTAGCGCTATTAGCGGCTTATATGCTGATCGGATCAGCTGATAAGCGGCTTAGCGGCTTAGAAAAAGGGGGGGAGGGGAAAAAACCAGCAGGAACTCGCAAGACATTTTCGTCTTGCGAAGCAAGCCCATAGGAAATTCGTTTTGCGAAGCACCTCCAAAACGGAAAACTCTTTCGTCTAGCGAGTTTTCCGTCTTGCGAGGCATTCGTCTTGCGGGGCACCACTATATTATATTATATTATATTAATTATATTATATTATATTATATTATATTATATTATATTATATTATATTATATTTTAAAAGTAAAGGTACCCCTGACTGTTAGGTCCAGTCGTGACCGACTTAAGCTCAGACTCCATTTTTAAGCTGGACCTAGTATGCCTTTGTAACTTAATTACCGTTTTAAGTGTGCCCACATCAATCTACTGAACCTGTCGTTCTTTAAGACTTATTCTGAGTGAGCAGATACTATTTTTGCCTCTTATAAGACTGTTTGTGTGAGATTGTTATTTTAAGGGGGAGAAAAGGGGGAAATACAGGAAAATCCAGTCTGCCTTAAAGTGTTCTGGATTGCCAACACTAAAAGGATAAACTAGCTTCCCTTGAAGCTGCAAAGGGATGGCACACTGATGAACTCAGTAATGTGAGGAAGGAAGGCTAGTATCTAATAAATATATCCTCTCCTAGCATCTAATCAAATGCCAACAGAAGGCAAATACAAGGCCTCCATTATAATGGCACTGCAATAGTTTCCTTATCTGGCTCTTGGCTTCACTGTCACCGAATAAACTGGCTGTTCTTAGCTGTGCTTTTCCTCATGACGACTTCTTTTGACAGTTTAAGCCTTCTACTCCTGAGGACTTAATCCTTCCTGGCCTGACATTTACCTGGGCCTATAAACAGATCTTGGATGGCATTTTCTATGCAGCGTTCCCACCTGCCAACTCACATTTAAGCACCGTGGAACAGAATATTCCTCAATCTGAAGCTGCTTAACTGTTGCCTCTTAGCCTAGTGCCCTTCCAGATGTTGCTGAACTACAGCTCCCATAATCCCTTGCCATTGGCTGTGCTTGCTGGGGCTGATGGGAGCTGTAGTTCTGCAACATCTGGAAGAGTCAGAGGTTTCTCCCAGCTAAAACTCATACAAGTCAGGAAGCTACGTAGAAAGACCGTGTTCCCCAAAAGTGCCTGCCCAGTTCTTGAAGATCTTTGAGAGAGGACCTTCTTTCTAGCTGCTAGCATCTGAAGGGGGTTTGGCAGGAGACAAATAGGGGGCTTTCTGGTCACCTCATCCCAGTCTCTAGAGGTCCTTTATCAAGAGAAGCGAGTCTTGCCCAGTTTCCAGGAACCTCCCTCCCTCCAGCAACAAAAGCATTTTTATGCAAGCAGACCTTTCTCCAATAAACTGACAAGGTACGGCTCAGCTGACTGTTTTATTGATGTTTCATGTGCCTTATTCTTATGTTGACTTTGTACTTTACTTTGCATTATACTGCTTTTAATCACCTTCAAGCGTCATTCGCTGAAAAGGCAGGTACACAGTCTGCTGGGTGCTTTTCAAATGCATCTTTGTCACCAGAGACCTAGTCAACACCTCAGTGGCTAGGAATGCCTTCTGCCAGCTTCAGCTGGTAAGGTGGCCATTTCTAGACCGGGATAGCTGGACCACTGTTGCCCACAAGCTGGTATGCTCCAGCCTTGATTACTGCAATGCAGTCAATGTGGGGCTGCCATTGAGGTTGGTCCAGAAGCTGTGGCTGGCTGATGCAAAACACAAAAGCTCAACGGCTCACTGGGACCAACGCATTACTCCACTGTGGGAAGAATTGAACTGGCTGCCAATCAGTTACCAGGCCAAGTTCAAGGTGTTGGTTCTGGGATATAAAGGCCCTGACCAGGGATGCCTCATCCCTTATACCAGTGGTTCTCAACCTGTGGGTCCCCAGATGGTGTTGGACTACAGCTCCCATCATCCCTGAGCTCTGGCCTTGCTAGCTAGGGGTGATGGGAGTTGTAGTCCAACAACATCTGGGGACCCACAGGTTGAGAAAGGCTGCCTTATACAGTGGTACCTCAAGTTACAAACGCCTCGGGTTACAAACGCTTCAGGTTAAAACCAGTGGTGGAGCTTCATGCTCCGGCACCGGGGGCAGAGAGCAAGCAGGGCAGGATTGGCACATGTCCCAGGGGTGGGGCGCGCCTCCTGTGGGGGTGGGGCGTCTAGCGCAGGCAGGGGGGGCAGCCGCGACGGAACGCCACCGGGATCGTGCTGCCGGGGGTGGGGCGCTCCAACCACCCCTCTCTTCCTCTGCCAGTGGTTACAAAATCCACTAACCTGGAAGAGTTACCTCGAGTTGAGAATTTTGCCTCAGGATGAGAATCAAAATTGTGTGCCGGCGGTGCAGCGGCAGCAAGAGGCCCCATTAGTGAAAGCACGCCTCTAGTTAAGAACAGTTTCAGGTTAAGAATGGACCTCTGGAACGAATTAAGTTCGTAACTAGAGGTACTAGAGGTACCACTGTACAGTGGTACCTCGGGTTAAGTATTTAATTCATTCCGGAGGTCCGTTCTTAACCTGAAACTGTTCTTAACCTGAAGCACCACTTTAGCTAATGGGGCCTCCCACTGCCGCCGCGCCGCCGGAGCACGATTTCTATTCTCATCCTGAAGCAAAGTTCTTAACCCGAGGTACTATTTCTGGGTTAGCGGAGTCTGTAACCTGAAGCGTATGTAACCTGAAGTGTATGTAACCCGAGGTACCACTGTATAGCCAAACAACCACAAAGTCCTGCAGGAGAGGGTCTCTTGCAGACACCATCTTATCAGGAGCTCTGTTCCGTACAATTTTGGAAGGAGGTCTCCTCCTCAAGGATTAGGCAGGTACCATAAACCCTTCAAAGTTGAGATCTCTATTTTTTTTAAAGATGTTCTTATTGCTTTATCTCTTCTTATTGGCCCCTCTTGGCCCCTCTGGAAGGGTAAGCTATAAATTTAATAAATCAATCAATACTGTGTCAAGATCACTGGGTCCAACAAGGTCAGTTCCATCTACATTGAACAGTGGCTCTCCAGGGTTTCAGAGGAGAGGTTTCTACCAGCCTTACCTACAGGTCCTGGGGACTGACTCTTGGGACAGGAAACACTTCTTTCCCTGAGAGGGTACCTCAGTTGGTAGATCATGAGAACTCTTAACCTCAGGGCCGTGGCTTTGAGTCTCACGTCGGGCAAAAGGTTCCCACATTGCAGGGGGTTGGACTAGATGACCCCTGTGGTCCCTTTTCAACTCTGTGGTTCCGATTCTTTGACCTTCTTCGTGCAAACAGATGCTGCTTTACCACTGAGCCAGATACGGCCTTTCCTCACATTTAACGACTACAGTGGTACCTCGGGTCACAGACGCTTCAGGTTACAGACTCCGCTAACCCAGAAATAGTACCTCGGGTTAAGAACTTTGCTTCAGGATGAGAACAGAAATCGCACAGCGACAGCAGGAGGCCCCATTAGCTACAGTGGTACCTCAGGTTCAGAAAAGTTTCAGGTTAAGAACGGACCTAAAGAACGAATTAAGTTCTTAAGCCGAGGTACCACTGTATGTAATATTTATTTTTTAAAAACACTTCCCTCCCCACTGAAAATGGGTCCTCATCAGCCATCTCACCAGGGTCGTTGAAAGGGACTAAGAGATAGAAATCTGGCTCCTGGGGGGTGCCTCGGCGCGCCCTGATGATCTCCCAGGCTTGGCGCTTCGCTGCACTGATCTCCTCGCCCATGCTTCCAGTGGTGTCCACAACAAAGCTCAAGCCCGTAGCTGGACTGATATCCAGTAGCCTGGAAACAAAACGGCAAGAGCTGTGGCTTAGTCATTGTCCCTAGAACTGTCAATGTGGCACCCGTGGGCTCAGTTGCATGAGTGATAACTCTGTTTTCCCCCTCCCCCTGGAGCCAGAGCCACTAAGGTGCTGGATGAAGGCTCCAGTCTCTTCGGGGGGCACGGGTTCGAATCCCACTGCTGCCAGCAAAATTTGTTTTGTTTGGAATAGCTCAGTCGGTAAAGCGTGAGACTCTTAATCTCAAGGTTATGGGTTCAAGCCCCGCCTCGGGCAAAAAAGCTTGTGAGCCTGTAGACCGGGGATTCAATACTGCCAAAAAGAAAAAGAGTCCCGAGAAGAAAGAGGTGTCAGGAGAAGCATCAACATCAGTTTGATCAGACATCTTTGGCTGCACAGTTCTGCATTTCTACTCCTTGGCACCAAAGACAGAGAGCCCTACTACCTCAAATGCAAATGTATGACGTACAGCCGTCAATGTTAATTATTCACTTGGAGTTGACGAAGGGTTGGGAACATTTTAATGGACTGAGGAGAAACACAGTAATGTTCGGCTTATTTTCAGTGGCTGTATTCCCTCACATAGTTTTAAAGGTCATAAATATTATATTTATCCCTCACTCTTTCTCCCAAAGGATCCCGGTTTTATTGATGATTTGTTCGTTGTGTTTATAACTCGTGCTTTAAGCACGACGTTCTACAAGTTGTCGTCGTCTATTGTTTGGGATTCATTTGAATGGGAAGCGGCAAAGAAATCCATCAATCGCAGACAGGCAGACGTGAGCAGAGCAAGAAGTATTATGTATACATAGGCTTACGGAACGGGCAACATTACCTCATAAACGGCTTGCTCTTTATTTCCCGCCAGAGCTTCTCCAGGAAGTGTACTGAGGCCTCCTGGGCCACGGCAGCGGCTTCCCTGTGCAGGTAATTATGAGGCGAGAACAAGAACGAGGAGCTGTCCTTATTGATACCACCCCGAGGCTCCCTGTGGCGGCTGTCGTCAAATCTCCCGCCATGGCTGCACTTTCCTGGAAGACGGGGAAATAAGCAAACAGAAGATGATGATGATGATGATGATGATGATGATGATGATGATTTATTATTTGTACCCTGCCCATCTGGCTGGGTTTCCTCAGCCACTCTGGGCGGCTTCCAACAAAGATTAAAAATACATTAAAATGTCACACATTAAAAACTTCCCTAAACAGGGCGGGTGGCGCTGTGGATTAAACCACAGAGCCTAGGACTTGCCAATCAGAAGGTCGGCAGATTGAATCCCTGTGACAGGGTGAGCTCCCGTTGCTCGGTCCCTGCTCCTGCCAACCTAGCAGTTCGAAAGCACATCAAAGTGCAAGTAGATCAATAGGTACCACTCTGGTGGGAAGGTAAACGGCGTTTCCGTGCGCTGCTCTGGTTCGTCAGAAGCAGCTTAGTCATGCTGGCCACATGACCTGGAAGCTGTACGCCGGCTCCTTTGGCCAGTAAAGCGAGATGAGCGCCACAACCCCAGAGTCAGCCACGACTGGACCTAATGGTCAGGGGTCCCTTTACCTTTACCTAAACAGGGCTGAGAGATAGAAAAGACTGCCAACCCAACTGAAATTTGTGGAGCAAGACAGAATTGCTTAAAAGGACCGTCATCTACTGCACGGAACACCCAAAAGCCCCATTTGCCGCTGGATCACATAGTATAATAAAAAAACAGAATTGCCAACCAACCAACAAGGAACTTTCACAGGCCCAGACAGAATTCCCTCTTTTTAGATAACTGTGGCAGTAAAAAAGGGGAACGTATGAACCTAAGATGAACCCGGCTAGTGGCCAGCCTACGCCCAGCACCCTGCTCTCACAGTGACCAACCTGATCTCAGGCACTTTACACCTGCAAAAAAGATTAATATTGATACACTGGAAGGACTAAAAAATATAGCTTCCTTTGATCCATAGAGAGATGACAACTCTTGAACAGACTGCTTTTCAATGAAGATCATGTATTGACAGATTTAATGGTATTTGGAAAGCATTTATCCAAACCATAGTTCGACTGCTGAACTGATGTATAATTATTATTTCTACCCTGCCCATCTGGTTGGGTTTCCCCAGCCACTCTGGGCGGCTCCCAACAGAATGTTATAAAACATCAAACATTAAAAACTTCCCTAAACAGGGCTGCCTTCAGATGTCTTCTAAAAGTCAAGTAGTTGTTTATTTCCTTGACATCTGCAGGTAGGGCGTTCCACAGGGTGGGCGCCACTACTGAGAAGGCCCTCTGGCTGGTTCCCCATAACCTCACTTCTTGCAGGGAAGGAATCGCCAGAAGACCCTCGACGCTGGACCTCAGTGTCTATGTTCATATACAGTGGTGCCCCGCAAGACGAATGCCTCGCAAGACAGAAAACTCACTAGACGAAAGAGTTTTCCGTTTTGGAGGTGCTTCGCTAGACGAATTTCCTATGGGCTTGCTTCGCAAGACGACAATGTCTTGCAAGTTCCTGTGGGTTTTTTCCCTTTCCCCCCCTTTTTCTAAGCCGCTAATCCGCTTATCAGCTGATCCGATCAGCCGATAAGCCGCTAAAAGCCGCTAAAAGCCACTAATAGCGCTAATCTGTCAATGGGCTTGCTTCGCAAGATGAAAAAACCGCTAGACGAAGAGAATCACAGAACGGATTCTTTTCGTCTTGCGAGGCACCACTGTACATGACATAGTTTTGGAACCCTAATTACATTCTAACAGTATTTTGTTATGGTTATCCTCCTCCTTCTCTTTTTCTTATTCATTTTAATCTATTGTAAGGTTTTCAATAAAATATAAATGCGGGGGGGGGGGGAGGGAGAAAACAACAATGACCAACCACCTGTCCATGGGAAGCCTGTAAGCAGCTCATGAGCAGAATAGCTTCTCTCCCTGCCTGCTATTTGCAGCACCTGGTATCTAGAGGCTCACTGCCTCCACCCATGAAGAGAGAACCTGTCATTATGGTTGGGAGCCATTGATAGGCATCACTGACACCTACAAGAGAGAATCCCATAATTTAACTTCGCGCTGTGTGAAGGAAGCCCTGCCTTTTATCCGCCCCGAATATTCCAACATTCAGCTTCACCATGTGTTCCCCAGAGGTGTAAAGTGTTCAGTGTTTTGAGCTGCCATTTCCCTATAATGTACCGTATTTTTCGCTCTATTGGACGCAGTTTTTCCCCTCAAAAAATTGAGGGGAAATGTGTGTGCGTCCTATGGAGCGTATGCAGGCTTGTGCCATAGCTGCGCGCAACCCCTACGGCAGGGAGAGGTTGTGCGCAGCCTGTACGCTGCTCTTTGGGGCTGGGGGGGGGGAGATTTTTTTATTGATTTCCCCGTCAAAAAACTAGGTGCGCCCTATGGTCCGGTGCGCCCTATGGTGCGAAAAATACGGTATTCTTATTCTTATTATTCAGACAGTGATACCCTTCAGGGGCACAGAAGATTCCTGTCGCTCTTTGCAAAGGTTCCTTTGAAAAGCTGGTCCTTGTCTTGAGGGCAGGGGGTGGGGTGGGAAAAGACGTTTTCCACAGGCCCAAAAGCAACAAAGAGGAAAAGGAAAACAAAAAGTTGCTAGTTCCCACCATGAAGGCAACACACCTTTGCACACTCTCCGGACACCGAGCTGAACTTGTCAGAATGTTTAAATGCAAAAGTTGGCAGCCTGATGCATTAAAACAAGATGAAGCTGTCAGAGTGGGGCAGGAAAGAGAAACCAATCCCGTGAGAAGAAACCTGAGAGAAAAAGCGCTTCTCTAAAACGAATTTCCATTAAATTCTAAAGGGTTTCAGTGTGAACTGCTGGAAGACGCAGGAGGAATACAAATGAAGATGAACAAAGCCCTTTGAGTCTTTAGTACTAAACACACAGACACAAAACCCCAGGCCTCAAACAGAGCCTCCTGCTGTATTCTGGCAACAAAAGCATACCGATGGGCTTTTCAGGTTGGGCGCCATAGAAACCGGTGGTGAGGAGCCCCTTCTCAAGGAGACCTTCCAAGAGGTTTCCCCGACACGTCCAGTCAGAGCAGTCTGTGCAGGTTCGTACGCCGGCTGGAGGGGAGCAAGAGAGAAAGCCTACTTATTTTATTCTACTTATTTTATTTTACACAAAGCAAAGCTCCGAACAGTTTACGCAAAAGGTTGTCAAGCAAAAACAGCAGGCACTAAATTATTAAAATGTAGATAAAAACCAGTCAGTTTTCAGAACAAAACAATGTGTCTCGATAAGCCCTACCTCAACAAAGCCTAACGGGGGTCTGCTGCAAGGGCTGGAGAAGGCTTAGGCAAACTCAGCCCTCCAGATGTTTTGAGACTACAATTCCCATCATCCCTGACCACTGCGCCCTGTTAGCTAGGGATGATGGGGGTTGTAGTCCCAAAACATCTGGAGGGCCGAGTTTGCCTATTTCTGGGCTGGAGCTTGAGAGTGAATTCCTGAGCCCTTACAGGACCAGCCAGAAAGCAGCGGGTGATGGGGGCAGCAGCTAAAAGGCCCCGAGGCCTGGACACCTCAGGTGGCATGGATATTCCTGGGTCCTCCAAGGCTGGTTCTCGACACCACAGCATCCGTTCTTCGGAGGTGGCCAGCTGGGCATCTGTATAGCTCCAGACATCATCTTGTAAAAGGTATTTCCTACAAGAAAATTGTGCTTATTCCTAAATAAATGTGTCTAGCATCAGAAGTCAATTTCATTTAATCCTGCAGTTCTGATGGTGGAATGATTTAAGTGTGGAACATGGTCTAAACCACTCAGCCTCTTGGGCTTGCCAATCAGAAGGTTGACGGTTCAAACCCCCGTGACGTGGTGAGCTCCCATTGCTCTGTCCCAGCTCCTGCCAACCTAGCAGTTCGAAAGCACACCCGCGCAAGTAGATAAATAGGTACCATTGCAGCGGGAAGGTAAATGGCGTTTCCATGCACTCTGGTTTCCATCACGGTGTCCAGTTGCGCCAGAAGCAGTTTAGTCCTGCTGGCCACATGACCCAGAAAACTGTCTGTGGACAAACACTGGCTCCCGCAGCCTGATAGCGAGATGAGCGCCGCAACCCAATAGTCGCCTTTGACTGGACTTAACCATCCAGGAGTCCTTTAACTTTACCTTTTTACCTTTGTGATTTAAGTGAGTTAAAAAAGACGAAGCTGCATATGCTCAGAGTATGTCTTTTTCAGAAGGATTGGCAAACTTTTTTTTTTTTTTTTGCTTCAGCTTGTCAAGAATGTAGAAGCAATTGCAAAGCACAGGCAGGCAGCGGGAAGAAGAGAAACGATGTGCTTTACAAGCACGTACAGTCGACTTGCAAGTTACGTATTGCAACTTGTGAATTCAGCTTTATGTGTTTCATTGGGAAAAAATGTAAAAAAGAAAAATAGGAGGTGGGCATCTGGGACAGGGGGATGTCAGCAATCCCACCCGCTGTTGCACTCACACTGGGAGAGTGTTTGGAGGTACAGGGAAAATGTGTTTTTATTATGTGTCATTTTGGCTTTATGCGCTACCCCTGAAATGTAACTGCTGTGTAAGTTGGTAATACACATGGCTGTCTAAAGACTGTGTCTGTGTGTGAGTGTTAGTGCGCACAATACACACACGTATGTTTCCGAGCACAATTCAAAGTGTTGGTGCTGACCTTTAAAGCCCTAAACGGCCTCGGTCCAGTATACCTGAAGGAGCGTCTCCACCCCCATCATTCTGCCCGGACGCTGAGGTCCAGCGCCGAGGGCCTTCTGGCGGTTCCCTCATTGCGAGAAGCAAAGCTACAGGGAACCAGGCAGAGGGCCTTCTCGGTAGTGGCGCCCACCCTGTGGAACGCCCTTCCAGCAGATGTCAAAGCGATAAACAACTACCTGACATTCAGAAGACATCGTAAGGCAGCCCTGTTCAGGGAAGTTTTTAACGTGTGATATTTTACTGTATTTTTGGTTTTTATGGAAGCTGCCCAGAGTGGCTGGGGAGGCCCAGCCAGATGGGCGGGGTATAAATAATAAATTATTATTATTATTATTATTATTATTATTATTATTATTATGTGTAATTTTAGTTCAGGGTCTAAAATCACCTGGTCTATCCACTGCCTAAGATAGCAAGCAAGCCAGGGACCCAGGAGTCCTGGGTTCACCCTACAGATGAAACAAAAGACACCACATAGCACAGGCCTCAGTTTCTCTTCCCTGAGGAGTTTTTGCACCAAGCCTCCAACCTCACCCAGGCCAGGAACCAAGAGAACAAATACTCCCCAAGTTGTGGTGGAACATCATCATCATCATCAAGTTTTAAAACCACACCTTCTGCGATGGACTTGATTTCATGGCCTGGTTGTAGGAGGTGCGGGTGTATCTTCCGATGGCCAAGTTCAATCCAGTTGCTGTGACTGTAGAAATCCTAAACGGAACGGGAGCTTATTAGTGGAGACTGTTTACGCTACGACGGCCGCCTGTACTGTTAGCCCAAAGATGGAAAGAGGAAGCGGTCCCAACCAAAGACGACTGGCAAACCAAGTTAATGGACTATGCTGAAATGGTGACATTAACTGGGAAACTCAGAAATCAAGATGAAATTTTTTAAAAGAATGGGAAAAGTTTATTGTGTACTTGCAAAAGGATTGTAAACGGGTTTGCAGGATCTGCTAAGGCACAACAGATTTGGATGGGTAGAGAAGAAAATAAAAGTTTAGACAGTGGGAAAAATAAGCTGGGAAAGCAAGCAATAATAAAAGTAAGAGTGATATGAGCAAATGCCGTAGAAATGGTGGAAAGAAGAGGACTTAAGTAGAGGATTCTACCCCACCGTCTTGATTGTGTGACTAAAAACACTAGTTCCTCTGAGCTTGGACAGAGTTCCTTCCCCTCATTGCTAAAGGGCTACAGCTGGCCCACAGCTCATCTTGAGACCCAGAATATATTATTGGGAGAGTTTCCCTCATGTAAATAGCAGGTGCAGAGAGCCTAATCTAATCAGGACCACAGTATGGGGGACAAAGGATTTTAAAAAACCACTCACAGCATCTTTAGTCACATAACATAATACAATAAAATAAAATATAAAACAATGCAAAACAAAGCCGCGCGTGTTGCGTGTAGGAACAGTTCTTATCTGCTTCTCTCAGTTGCTGTTTGGCCTGAAAAAGCACAAGGGACATTTTTGAACCCAAAAGGTTAACATTGGCTGGGACAACATCATGGAATATTTTTGCCCTTTTTTGGTTTTTTTTAAATACTCTCTTAATTTTGCCCATGGCTTAGAATACAATAAAGCACAATAGGGGAGAAATGGTGAATCACATTTTCATAAGGCAGTAGATCTAAATAATATAAATAGCAAGTGTTTCTTGTACTTTGCAGAAGGAATGCAAGCACAGGAAATGAGTTAAAGGGAAAAGGGTATGCAGAAAATTGTAATATGACTCTACAGAAATCATACCGTTTTCACATATTCCATATACCTGCCGAGGCTGCTGTCAAGGAGTGCAGCAGCTGTGCCCTGATAGTTCTGGTGCCTTTCATTTACAAAACAAAGATTACGGCTATAACCTGAGAGGAATTTTAACTTCGGCGCAGGTGATGAATTATGGGAACTCTGTGCTGCAAATCTAAAGTAAAGGTAAAGGGACCCCTGACCATTAGGTCCAGTCGTGACCGACTCTGGGGTTGTGGCGTTCATCTCACTTTATTGGCCAAGGGAGCCAGTGTACAGCTTCCGGGTCATGTGGCCAGCATGACTAAGCCGCTTCTGGTGAACCAGAGCAGCGCACGGCAGTGGCGTAGCGTGGGGGGTGCAGGGGGGGCCGGCCGCACCGGGCGCAACATCTGGGGCTTAGGGTTAGGGGGCGCAAATCCACGGGTTAGGGGGCGCAAATCCACGAGTTAGGGGGCGCAAATTACTTGCTTTGCCCCGGGTGATGACAACCCACGCTACGCCACTGGCGCACGGAAACGCCATTTACCTTCCCGCTGGAGCGATACCTATTTATCTACTTGCACTTTGACATGCTTTCAAACTGCTAGGTTGGCAGGAGCAGGGACCGAGCAACAGAAGCTCACCCCGTTGCGGGGATTCGAACCGCCGACCTTCTGATCGGCAAGTCCTAGGCTCTGTGGTTTAACCCACAGCGCCACCCGCGAGCTGCAGATCTACTACGGTGCAAATTCTGCAATGAACAGAGACCCCCTAGAGTGGATTTCAACCCTGCTTTCGACAAAGGTGGCTGGATCAAATCAGGGCTAGGGCCAAACATGTTAAGTTCTCTACCTCAAAGCCAAATGCCACCTTCCCCTCCTTCCAGCTTCTCCTACATTTTGGTAAGTACCTGTAAGGTATGGAGCAGCTGCCCCAGCTTGCCCCGGGCGATGACGTACTGCTCCGAACGCACAGCTTGGAGGATCTCTTTGCGGGTTTGCAACAGCCAGCTGTTCGTGGAGTGGATGAGCTCAGAATCGAAGTGGAGCACAGGATCGTCCCGCGTGGTGTTTGTGAAGTCCATGGCGGCATTGGCGTTGGCCACCTGGGCAATAGCCCCGCGGAAGCGCTTAGCTGAGACCTCAGGACCATAGAAAGCGGCGAAGATGTCATCAGCCAGGAGGGTCCTGCCCTAGGTGAGAGACGGGGAGGGAAATCAGATCAGGAGAGCCTTTCATCTGTAACAGTGGGAACCAGGGCAGTGGGTACAGGCAGCACGGGTGCGAATGAGGTATAACTGGCTTCTTCCTGGGTGCCATTCCATTCTTAACCTGAAACTGTTCTTAACCTGAGGTACCACTTTAGCTAACGGGGCCTCCTGCTGCCGCCGCGCGATTTCTGTTCTCATCCTGAAGCAAAGTTCTTATCCTGAGGTACTATTTCTGGGTTAGCGGAGTCTGTAACCAGAAGCGTCTGTAACCTGAGGTACCACTGTATAGGAAACCCTGAAGAGTCAGTTCCAATCGAGGTAGATGGGCCAAAGGCCTCGTTCAGCACAACTCCCTGCACCCATGAATTGTGTGTGCCTGTTTTAGTGGCGGAGGAATTACATGAGGTCCAGCGCCGAGGGCCTTCTGGCGGTTCCCTCCCTGAGAGAAGCGAAGTTACAGGCAACCAGGCAGAGGGCCTTCTTGGTAGTGGCACCCACCCTGTGGAACGCCCTCCCACCAGATGTCAAGGAAATAAACAACTATCCTACTTTTAAAAGACATCTGAAGGCAGCCCTGTTTAGGGAAGTTTTTAATGTGTAATGCTGTATTGTGTTTTTTACACTCTGTTGGGAGCCGCCCAGAGTGGCTGGAGAAACCCAGCCAGATGGGTGGGGTATAAATAAAATTATTGTGATTGTGATTGTGATTGTTATTATATGTTCCACCTGCACCTTGGATATTGGAACAGCAGCTGCTGCTCCTCCTGCTTACTTACGATTTTAGCCCACCCACCCCTAGGCTAGCATTATTTTATTTTATTTTATTTCATTTCATTTCATTTTTTTATTAAATTTATATAGCGCCATAAACCCTGGGTCTAAGGGCGGTTCGCAGAAAAAAATCAAGATATAAAAACACAAAATTAATAATAACAATAACAACAGTAATAATGATAATATTAATAATAATAAAAATCAATAATCCCCCCACAAAAAAGCACATTTTAAAAGGGCATAGGATGTAAATCAGATCAACCAAAGGCCTGGTTTAAAAGGAACAGTTTTTGCCTGGCACCTAAGGGTGTGTAATGAAGGCGCCAGGCAAACTTCCCTGGGGAGAGCATTCCACAGACAGGGAGCCACTGCAGAGAAGGCCCTGCTCTCATGTTGCCACCCTCCAGACCTCTCGATGAGGCGGCACATGAAGGTGGACCTCAGAAGATGATTTCAGGGTCCAGGAAGGTTCATATGGAAAGACCTCTGTTTGTGACTAGAGCAGCCCTGCTGGTGTCCAGACCCGCCGTTCCTCTCACCTTGAAGTCCTCCTCCCGGATACGTTTCCCCTTGTTGGGATGCTGCATCTCCACAAAGATGCGCAAGGTGACGTTGAGGATGGCCTCCTCGGTCATGTCCTGGTGGGTGACGGAGTCCCAGGTGAAAGCCATGGTGCGAGACCAGAAGTTGGGGAAGAAGGCGTGGGCTCCTCGCGGAGGCAAATGCAGCAGCGGCAGCAGCCACAGGAAGCGCCAGAACCAGGCCAGGGGATGGTCCATATTGGATGCATTTATCAGGAAGAACAAGAATCCAAGGAAACAGTAAACCTAAAAAGAATTCAGAAACAAAATTCCAAACAATTCAGAAAGCACTTTTCAAACCCACTACATCACATTTTCCCTTGGGAGAAAGGCAATGGCAAACCTAGACAGCATCTCAAAAAGCAGAGACATCACCTTGCCGACAAAGGTTCGTGTAGTTAAAGCTATGGTTTTCCCAGTAGTGATGTATGGAAGTGAAAGCTGGACCATAAAGAAGGCTGATCACCAAAGAATTGATGCTTTTGAATTCTGGTGCTGGAGGAGACTCTTGAGAGTCCCATGGACTGCAAGAAGATCAAACCTCTCCATTCTTAAGGAAATCAGTCCTGAGTGCTCACTGGAAGGACAGATCGTGAAGCTGAGGCTCCAATACTTTGGCCACCTCGTGAGAAGAGAAGACTCCCTGGGAAAGACCCTGATGTTGGGAAAGATGGAGGGCACAAGGAGAAGGGGACGACAGAGGACGAGATGGCTGGACAGTGTTCTCGAAGCTACCAGCATGAGTCTGACCAAACTGTGGGAGGCAGTGGAAGACAGAAGTGCCTGGCGTGCTTTGGTCCATGGGGTCACGAAGAGTCGGACACGACTAAACGACTAAACAGCAACAACACATCACAAAAGGAATTGCTTCCCTGAGTAAATAAGAAGCTCATCTTTTACAGCAGGAGCAGACTGACTTTAGTCTCGTTTGGGTCTACTTTATTTTTCCACCAGAATCCCATGATGCACTTTAAATTTACGGTGCAATAATGCCTGCTGAGGATCTTCTTGTCCTGAGCTGTAACTAACCTATATTTGGTGATCCTGAGTAGGCAATTCTTGCTCAAGAACCGTAAGGAGTGCTTGGCTGGCTCAGGCCCAAAGTCAACTGTTTTTGACTCTGCAGCATTCTCTGTTCTGCAAAGCGGCTGGTGGTTTCTCCTCCGCTGCTTGGCAGGAGTGGCTTCTGCTAGAGTACACTTGAGACTTCTTACCGGAATTGTCACCTTTGTGCAGCTAAACAATCACAGGATCTTACCTGGAAGGCACATCAGCCCACTTCACTTAGCTTTTCAAGTGTGAATGTGGCTGTCCCCCTTGCAAATAACAACAATGTCCCTGCAAATGCATGCATTATATAAGTGTGCTCATGAGGGGGTAAGGCTAGGCCTCTGCACAACGAGAAGAGCCATCACTCAGTAGTGGAGCATCTACTTTGCAGGCAGAATATCCTGGGTTCAAATTCTGGCATCTCCTAAGCAATTGCCCAGCTTTCGCCAGCTTTGAGAAGGCGGCGCAAGGGGTGCGAGAGGATCAGATTTTGACCTTGCGCCGTATTACCAAGGTGCACCCTGCGGGACTGATGGGAGCTGGAGGAATGTAACAACAACAGCAGCAACAACTTATTTCCTGTACCTAGCCACTCTGAGGAGCTTGCAACAAAATACAGCAGCACCCCAAGGGCACCACGTTGGCGATCCCAGCCCTAAACGACCCAAGCAAGTGGATTCACACATGCCGAAGAGAAACTGTACATGCAGAGACTAAACACTTCCATACATTGATTCATCACAGCATCCACGTGATTTACTTACTTACAAGATATTATACCAACAATTTTTTTTATTCTTCTTCTTTATTGATTAAAAATTTGCATATCTATACAAACTTTATATGCTATTTCTTTACCTATGAAAAAAAAGAAAATTATGTAGAGAATAGAAAATTTTTAAAGAAACAAAAAAGAGGAAAAGAAAAAATAAAGAAATAACAAATACACGAAGTAAAAAAAAAATCAAAAGAGGAAAAGACAGACAAGACAATATTATTTACACAATAAAAATGTTCGACACAATACTTCCCATCCTTCTCATTATACTGTAATATAAACATTCTTTTTTAACACAGATTTGTATTGTATAATATCATTTCTGCTTTGTATATATTCCTCTAATCGTTTTCTTTACAAATATCACTCAATTTCTGCTAATATGGAATTATTTGTACCATAAAGTTTTACATAGTTCTTGAATATTATCCATTCTCTAGTTGTTTTTCGTTTCGATATTCCTCTAACTGATCCTGTCAGTTTTGCTAATTGTAGATATTCTAACATGAGTATCTGCCAGTCAGTAATCTCTGGAAGTGTGTCATTTTTCCAGTTCCTTGCCAACCATTAACAAAACGTTCTCTGGACAATTCACTGGCCTGCTGTGAGATGAAGGATGACCGCCATTCTGTTCCTACAGACCATTGATATTTTCATGCTAGAAAAACCTGAATGGAACTCCTCCTTACCTAGAAGGGCTTCAGCCCAAAGCTGCATGAAATACACACACACAAACAAACAAACTCGCAGTGGAATCCGTGGTATCCGTCTCTTTTTGGTGGTCTCTTGTGTCACACACACACACCCCGACGCGAACTCTGCATGTTGGCCGTTGAGATCTGTGCCATTTCTTAGAACTCAGCTGGCAAGGAAAGCAGCTTGGGCTGAGAAGATAACAGCTCTGGCTACACTCCTGGATAACACACACGCCCCAAACTGACAAAAACAGCACAGAGAAACAGCGGGGGTGGCACATGCTGCTGAGAGCACATGAATCCAAGTTCACAATGTTCCCAAGCATGGATGATCCCAGCCCCCACCCCCTGTACTGACTGGGGGTGTGCCACAGAAAGATCTGGTGGCACTGAAGAACTGACAACACACACCCGAACTCTCAGCGAGCTGGAAGCCAGCCAAAGCAGCCTGGGCATTCCTTCACCTAGCTGGCACCTTTTGAGCTATATCTTGTCTGGTTGTGACTGGGCAAGGCCAGCCGTGCAAACTTAAATACAGTCCTGAATTCAGGGAGACCAGAACAGCTGTATAGCTGTATTACCCCAAAGTCCATCTAGCCTGGTTCTGTTTCCAACAGCAGCCAGAGAGAGCTTTTTTGTCCTGAATGTAGAGAGAGATCCAGTGTAGTGTAGTGGTTAAGAGCGGTGGACTTGTAATCTGGTGAACCGGGTTCGCTTCCCCGCTCCTCCACATGCAGCTGCTGGGTGACCTTGGGCCAGTCACACTTCTGAAATCTCTCAGCCCCACTCACCTCACAGAGTGTTTGTTGTGGGGGAGGAAGGGAAAGGAGAATGTTAGCCACTTAGGGTAGTGTAGGGTAGGGTAGGGTAGGGTAGCCTCCTTATGGTAGTGATAAAGCGGGATATCAAATCCAAACTCTTCTTCTTCATCCACAGAACAGAGGAAGCTAATTTATGCAGGCGGACCACTTGGCCATGGAGCTAAACCAATGTCAACACTGGCGGGTAACAGTTGTCCTGTATTTCAAGCAGGGGACATTACCAGCCCCACCTGGATACAAGACGCCATGAAGGAAGGCATCTTCTCTCATATGTGGTGGACATATAAGGCATTCTGGGAAATGATATATAATGAATTGAAAAAAATGTTTAAAATAACTTTTGTAAAAAAGAAGCAGCAGCAGCTTTTTTTTATTAGGAATTCTAGGTACCGACATTCGAAAGGAACTGTTCGAAAGGAACAGAAAATACAGTGGTACCTCGGGTTACAGACGCTTCAGGTTACAGACTCCGCTAACCCAGAAATAGTACCTCGGGTTAAGAACTTTGCTTCAGGATGAGAACAGAAATCGTGTGGCGGCAGTGGGAGGCCCCATTAGCTAAAGTGGTACCTCAGGTTAAGAAGAGCTTCAGGTTAAGAACGGACCTCCAGAACAAATTAACCGCCCAGAGATGGCAAGAAGACAGAGTCCCTACCAGAGAGGAATGACAAACCAAGCTATTGGACTATGCCGAAATGGCAAATCCGACTGGAAAGCTCAGGAAGCAAGCAGACCAAAACTTCAACAAAGAATGGGGGGAGGGGAATTACTTTTAAAACATTGTTGTCATTTTCTACGAGGTAGAACGATGTTTATGCCCAAGCATTAGGGTAGGAGAAAACTTCCTTTAAATTCAAACCACCGTTGAATGAATGAAGAGAATTTCAAATGCACAATGGAACGTGCCTAGAGCCCTTTGAAAAAAAATTATCTAGGAGATCACTGTAATCAGATGAAAACATTGGCAGGATTTTAATAACCCTTGTAACATAGCGAAATTTATGGGCAATATGGAGAGATACAAAATATGCATTATGATATAATATGCAGTTGAGAGGGTGCACAATAAGACCCATGGAAGGGAAGGTGGGAAGTCCAGAGATTTGGAGAAATCTCTAAATATGGATATGTAATTTGGATTGTTTTAATTTTATATTTGTAAAACCAAATAAAAATTATCATTAAAAAAGATAATTAAAAATATTAAATTAAAAATGATTAAATTATTAAAAAGATACAAGACACCATGGATTGAACTAGGGACCTTTTCTGTTCAAAGCTGGGCCTCTACCAGAAAGCTACAGCCCTTCCTAACAGTTCCATTTGGTCAAAAGATTGTGGTAGATACATCAGATTGTGCCTCTCGACTTTTTAAAGCCCTCTAAGCCAGACGGCTCAGGGGCACCACCATACAGTATATTGTAGCAGAGAGTCCCGTAAGTTACAAGCTGTTATGAAGTACTCTGTCTGTCTGTCTCTTTTTTGATCCGTCCTGACTCTACTGCTGGTCAATTTTGTTAGGCATCCCCAAGTCCCAGAGCTATGAGAAAGGACCTCCCAAAAAACTTGTCCTATCTACATTGTCCACACCATTAGCAATTATTAAAACATCCGTCTTTCCTCTTAAGCAGGGCAGGCGTAAGCAACATGCAAACCAGCTTGCATTACCAGACTCCACTTCCCACCAGCTCCTGCCCACTGAGGCTGATCGGAGTCTAACAATTATCCGGAGGCTCAGTGAATCTAGCAATTATCTGGAGGACCCCATCCCTGAATTTAGTGAAAGTGTTCCACGCTGGGCCTGGGAGGATACAAGTTGCAGTCCAAAACTTCTGATGGGGACCATGTTAGCAAAGACTGCCCTATACCAACTGCGAATCTGGAACAAGAGGGCCAGTTTGTTTGTTTTTCAGACCGACTATTTTTTATTAACAGGCAATAGTCCAACACAGCTTATGCTATGATACAATTCGCTTAAAGGAGCCACAAGTCTCCTTGTTTTGCTTTTTGCTGTCTGGCTATACCTCTGGAAATATCTGTTTGCATTTGCCACGGCAAAACCACATCAATCTTATCTTGTAGAAACCAGCTTGCGCCATTGCCATAAGGATAACGTTCTTAATAACGGCACACTCTCTTTAAGTGCTTTTGTTTCACTGACCCTTATATTCGCCACTGGGTCATTTGCCAAGCACGGGCAATGCCGAATAACTGCGTTCGACAATGTTTGCTATGGCCTGCGGTCATGAGAATAAGTTACCCACCTGAGATTTGTAGGCTATTAAGTAGTAGAAGAACAGTCGGCAGAACGCCGTGTGCTACACAAGCCGCACCCACCCCCTTTGCAGCTTTCAACACACAACACAGGAATAGCAACACACACTTCACTGTTATATGGTTACACATGGACAAGCAAAATGGGGACGAACACACAAGTCAATAGGCAGCGCTGTAACTAGGGGAGGGTAGTCAGATTTTTTGCCCGTGTGAAGCCTGTGTGTTTGTGTGTGTGTATGGACGCAAATTCACATGGGGGGGGTGCCAAACCAGGTGAAATAAAGCCTAGTTTTACCCCTGCAATAGGAGCTGTTCAGGCACCGGGCTGGCATGCAACTTGAGCCTCCTGCACCACTAAACCTGTTTTCCTTTACATTTTTAGCAATGATACAATGATACAATTATATATAGCAAAAATAAAATTTAAAAAATCCACACTCTCCAACATTTATCTGATGGAAATTGGGATGTCCTGTTCCATTATTATTATTATTATTATTAGCCCCTGCCCATCTGACTGGGTTGTCAGTCTGGGCAGCTTCCAATGTACATAAAAAACCATAGTAAAACATTAAACTTTACAAAAAACAAAAAACTATCCAATACAGGGCTGCCTTCAGATGTCTTCTAAAGATTGTATATTTGCTTATCTCCTTGGCTTGGGTGGGGGGGTTTGCATACCTCCATAATACCCTCCCACATTTCTCCAATGAAAATAGGGTCGTCCTAATAAAAAGTGGATCAAATCAGAAAGGGTTTCTGTGAATCCAGGGCTGTCCCTAGAAAAGAGGGACACTCTGAAAAGTATAAATGGGTTGATGGGTTTCCTATGGCAAGTGAGGACCCAAACCAGAGCCCAAATCTTTTTTTTTTTTTTTTAAAGAAGCTGAAGACTATGACAGCTTATTGATCGCCGAAGAATTGATGCTTTTGAATTCTGGTGTTGGAGGAGACTCTTGAGAGTCCCATGGACTGCAAGAAGATCAAACCTATCCGTTCTGAAGGAAATCAGCCCTGAGTGCTCACTGGAAGGACAGATCCTGAAGCTGAGGCTCCAATATTTGGCCACCACATGAGAAGAGAAGACTCCCTGGAAAAGACCCTGATGTTGGGAAAGATGGAGGGCACAAGGAGAAGGGGATGACAGAGGACGAGATGGTTGGACAGAGTTCTTGAAGCTACCAACATGAGTCTGACCAAACTGCGGGAGGCAGTGGAAGACAGGAGTGCCTGGTGTGCTCTGGTCCATGGGGCCACGAAGAGTCGGACACGACTAAACGACTAAACAACAACAACAACAACAAAGGTACCAACAAGTCCACCACATTTGATAAATGGTACCTTCTTTTTCTTTACATTTCCAGCAGATATTTGAACTTGTCCTATACATTTTTGCGCCACACTATTTTCCCAGTAGTGACGTATGGAAGTGAGAGCTGGACCATAAAGAAGGCTGATCACCGAAGAATTGATGCTTTTGAATTCTGGTGCTGGAGGAGACTCTTGAGAGTCCCATGGACTGCAAGAAGATCAAACCTCTCCATTCTGAAGGAAATCAGCCCTGAGTGCTCACGGGAAGGACAGATCAAAACAAACACAAACACGATCCCCTGGGAAGGAAGGCACTCCGCCCTTTTCTCAGATCACCCCAGCCCCAAACCCCTCGCTTCCCTCCAAGATCCCCTAAAAAAGACGCCAGGCTTACCGGGCAGGTTTCAGCCGCAGGAATTGACTCAGAAGCAATTCACCTGTCGCGGAGGAGAAGCCCCGGGAATGATAGGGGAGCCCACCACGCAGCGCCTCCTTTAGAATCTATCTTCCCACGCCTCGGCAAAGCGGGGTGGTGGTGGTGGTGGTGTTGCCTCCGCGGGCGCCGCCCCTCTGCCGGGACACCGGATCTCCCGCCCCTATTAATAGAGGGCAAGAAGAAGTAGGTACGATGCCAGCCGGTGCCGCCGCCGCCGCTGCAGTCACGGGCTATAATTACAGCGCACGTGAACGGAGGAGGAAAGGAGAGTGGGAGGGAAAAGGCGGGGCGCGCAGATCAAGCCCCCGGGTCCTGCCTGGGGGACCCAGGCGTCCGGGATTGCCTCCCCCACCCCCACCCCTCTCAAAATCCACCCGCCTCCCCGGGCGAGGCTCTCCACCTGTTTTTATTTTTCTGGATGCGCCCTTAAAAGGCAGCCCGGAGAGATCCTGCAGGTGCAATGCGCGTCCCCCCCCCCCCCATCATTTCTTCTCCCAAGGACTAGCCGGCCAGGGTTTCTGGTTAAAGCAAGGCCTGGGGGGGGGGGCGGAGGAAATTTTGGCCCCCTGGTGATCCCGCCGACCCGGGCTGTGAAATTCTCCTCCACCCCAGCTGACCTATTAAATGTTCGGCCCCGTCCCGCGTACGGTGTCTTACAAAGAGGTTTTTGTTTTTTTGCACGGGGGCGCTTATTCCCAGTAATCCCAAGGACTGCACGTCTCGTTCTCCTTTTCCTCCAAATAATTAAAATAATCCAGTAATTCGAGGGAAGGGCAAGGGGGTGCCAGTCATCTGTATGCAACAGTGGGCTGGCCTTGCAGTTGAAATTTAGGCCCAGTCTTCATTCATTCATTCATTTAATACATGGAGGAGGTTGGAGGATGGATGGCAGCTAACAGATTGAGGTTGAATCCTGACAAGACAGGAGTACTGTTTTGGGGGGGGACAGGGGGCGGGCGGGTGTGGGGGACTCCCTGGTCCTGAATGGGGTAACTGTGCGCAGCCTGGGAGGACCAGGTGCGCAGCCTGGGAGTCATTTTGGACTCACAGCTGTCCATGGAGGCGCAGGTCAATTCTGTGTCCAGGGCAGATGTTTATCAGCTCCATCTGGTACGCAGGCTGAGACCCTACCTGCCCGCGGACTGTCTCACCAGAGTGGTGCATGCTCTGGTTATCTCCCGCTTGAACTACTGCAATGCGCTCTATGCGGGGCTACCTTTGAAGGTGACCCGGAAACTGCAATTAATCCAGAATGCGGCAGCTAGACTGGGGACTGGGGGCGGCTGCCGGGACCACATAACACCGGTCCTGAGAGATCTGCATTGGCTTCCAGTACGTTTCTGAGCACAATTCAAAGTGTTGGTGTTGACCTTTAAAGCCTTAAACGGCCTCGGCCCAGTATACCTGAAGGAGCGTCTCCACGTCCATCATTCTGCCCGGACACTGAGGTCCAGCTCCGAGGGCCTTCTGGTGGTTCCCTCCCTGCGAGAAGTGAGTTTACAGGGAACCAGACAGAGGGCCTTCTCAGTAGTGGCACCCGCCCTGTGGAACGCCCTCCCTTCAGATGTAAAGGAAATAAGCAGCTATCTTATCTTTAAAAGACATCTGAAGGCAGCCCTGTATAGGGAAGTTTTTAATGTTTGATGTTTCATTGTGTTTTTAATATTGTGTTGGGAGCCGCCCAGAGTGGCTGGGGAAACTCAGCCAGATGGGCAGGGTATAAATATATTATTATTATTATTATTATTATTATTATTATTATTATTATTATTACTATTATTATTATTATTATTATTTTATTATTTTACATGGGTGTAGCTGGGGGCGGGGCAGGGAAAGGCAGCTGCCGCCCACTTAATCAATAACATTCAATAAAAAGACATAGCAATCTGAGGTTCTGCCCCCACTCCCTAACGAAAGGCCTGCCCCCCCCAACAAAAATCCTGGCTACGCTCATGATTTAATATACCAACCTTTGCTTTCCGAGGATCTCAAGGTTGTGTACACGATTCTCCTCACAACCACCCTGTGAGGAAAATTAGGCTAAGAGATGGCGACTGACCCAAAGTCCCCCCAGCGATGCTTCATGGCCTAGCAGGGATTCGAACCCTGGTCTCCCAGGCCTAGTCCAACACTCTTAACCATTACGCTACACTGGCATAATGGTAGCATCGTACCCCTTCTGCCTCCCCCCTCACACAAAAAACTTGGGAACTGTAGTTTGTTAATTATGCTGAGAGCTGTTATGAGGTCCATACGCGCACAATTCCCTTCTGCCGGCCCACCCATGAGGCGTGAGGCGACCACCTCAGCCGACAAGATGCGCAGGGGCTGCAGATCTGGCCTCCAAGGAATTGCCGCCTGCTGCTGTTGCTGCTGCCATTACTGAGGTTTTAGCGACGCCTGTAGTGCACTCCTTGGAGAATGGATCTGTGCCCACAGTGCCACCTCCACAGCAACCTATGGGGTTGTTTTCCTCCCACCTCTGGCAGGGATGCCCTCTGGGGTATCCTGGGCTCTGCGCTCACCTAGTGGGATTCAGAGCAGTTCACTAACCCCCCACCCCACAATATCCCTTGATTCCCACTTCAACCACTGTATAGGCCAGGATACGGGTGATTTGAGTTCCACCACCCTTGTTTTGAAAAATTTTACTTTTCAGATATATACATTTCACTGATTTTACAATCATTTTGACATTTTCAGACTCGACTTCCTTCCCCCTTTCTGCGGTTCCTTAAATTTATTTTTAATATATTCTGCATATCCAAATTCACTCAATTTATTTATTTATCTTCTTTAAATATATACTCTTACGTAACTGCAGGTTATTACAATAATCCTGCCAGTGTTTTTATCTGTTTACAATTTATTTGTAAACAATTTATTGTAAATATCCAATAAACCATTTCCACTAATTTATAAAAAGCTTGTTATCTTGATTTCTTATTCTTCCAGTAAGTTTCACCATTTCTGCATATTCCGCAAGTTTTTGTATCTATTTTTCCTTTGCTGGGACTTCTTCTTTCCATTTTTGGGCAAGTAACTATACAGTTTAGGTAGTTCTGTCCCTATAATTCCCAAGAGAGAGACTTCTGGGTTTTTTTACAAACTTTATTTTGAACATCTTTTTCATTTCATTGTATATCATTTCCCAGTAAGCCTTATGAGTTCCACCACCCTTGTTCCTGGTGTGTGTTTTTATTCCCAGCTTGTTCCCCTTCTTCCCTGGCCATTTTGTGGTCTGCCTCAGGTGTCAAAATGTCTTGAGCTGGACCTGATTCCCCTACCATTCCGGGGGTGGTTTAACAGGTCAACATCTCTTCTCCGGGAACAGCATCCTGGCATGGAAATTAGAGCAGGTGGGTCTTATTTTCCCCAGAATACAGTGCTTCCCAGGTGTGTTTGTTAGAAAAGAGTCATCTTTCAGAGTGACAGAACAGGCCCGAATCAACTCCTGGCATCTTCAATTAGGACTGGAAATGCTACCCCTGACAGAAACCCTGGCTAGCTGCTGCCAGCCAGTGTATGAAATACTGAACTAGGTGGACCAGTATTCCATGGATGCAGCTGGTCAAATGTCAGCCTCCTGGGCTTCCTAGGGGGAGAACAGGTCCCTTTTGTGTGCTGACGAGGGCAATTTTTTAAAAAAGTACACCCAAGCATTCTCCATCACAGACACTCCTCTGCATTACGGCTAACCCACAAGAGAGCCATTTTCACCCATCAGGGACAAGGTCCTTACGCATTAACCTAAGTGGTTTCTTGGCTCAGAAGATGGAACTGAGTCATAGTGGCAAGAAACTGCTGGATGCTTTAAGAGGGCGTGGTGAGGGCGAGTTGTGAGAATACCAGAGGAGACAGGACTAGCAGACCAGGAGGCATGAGAGCCCAACTTTTCTGGGGTATTCAGGCGATAACATTTAAGTTTGGCTGTCAAGTTAGGTAAGGATTCGTGCGTGAGTTACCAAGCGGTTCCCGAGCTCTGCTTTTCACAGCACCTGGAACTGCATTTGCAAATGTTTATAGCCCTGCTGTGCAAAGTTTTGCCAACTATATAATTCCACCAAAGTTTAAGGACACAGCTACAGAAGCAGAATAATTATGGAGCAATTCAGAAACCCTGTTTCACCTTGCTGAAATACATATATGTGTGTATCTTGCTATTAGAAATCCTTAGGGCAATTCAAAAGCTCTTCAGCTGGCATGTGAATGTACTCAGGAGAGAGAGAGAGACGTGATTAAACATTTGAAAGTTTTGAGGACCGGGACATTCCTGAGTGGATAAACTTACCACAGGTTCACGGGCAGAGGATGGGACAGGCAGAGCCTTTTAGCTAAAATTGGAGGCAAGGGGAACGCATAGACTTCTTCAAATATCTTAAGGGCTGTCACATGGAAGACGGAGCAAGCTGGCTTTCCTCTCCTCTGGAGAGTCGGAACCGAAACAAGGGCTTCAAGTTACAAGGAAGGAGATGCCGGCGAAACATCGGGAAGAACCTTCTGAGAGTTAAGAGCTCTTTGAAAGTGGGACGGACTCCCTTTGGAAGGTGGACTCTCCTTCCTTGGAAGTTTTTAAGCAGAGGTTGGAGGACCACCTGTCAGGGACGCTTTTAGCTGAGATACCTGCATAGCAGGGGGTTGGACTAGATGACCCTCGGGGTCTCTCCCAATGTCTATGGAAAGCATATCATGGTGAAGTGGGAGACCCACCATTTCACTATGCCTTTTGCAGCACATTCTTAAAGAGGCCCTATTTTTGGATGTTTTGGTGTAGGAGGGTCTGCTTCACCACCAGAATAATTATTTCTGTTCTAGTTACAGATAGGTAGCCGTGTTGGTCTGCCATAGTCAAAATAAAAAATTCCTTCCAGTAGCACCTTAAAGACCAACTAAGTTAGTTCTTGGTTCTTCAGATTCTGAAGAAGTGTGCATGCACACGAAAGCTCATACCAAGAACTAACTTAGTTGGTCTTTAAGGTGCTACTGGAAGGAATTTTTTATTTTGACTATTTCTGTTCTGTTATGCAGCACCAGAAGAGGTTTTTAAACGTGTTGTAAGTTTCTTGAAGAGCTCTGGGTAACAAGCGACTAACACGTCTAATCATAATAATAGCAGCAATAAGATTACATAGAAATGCTATACAAGTTCAACCAAGGTCAGTGGGGGGGGGGGGGAGACACACCAAGAACGCCATGTGTGAATTTGCCATTAGGACTGTGTGTGCATCATAGTTAGGGAGTGGACATAAAAGCAAAAGCAAAATGTCCCCTGCTCAACAAAAAAAAAGCTAAGTGTCTAGTCTTTCAGGACTGCAAAATATATGCCTGAAGTATATAGGGAACGGACTCCGCCTTCTGAAAGAGGTGGATGAGTTAAGATGATCAGGGTTTCAGTAAAAATTACACATGCACTAATGCGGGGAACCTATGCAAATTTGTATGGTTTATAGTGAATTGCACTGTTCTTGGTAATTAAGTGCAGAAATAAATTAAGCACGGTCTTGACTCGACTCCAAACAGATCCACAGCATTGACTCCAATCCTATACAGAGCAGACCTGCTGAAATGAATGAGCCTAAGTTAGCCATGTCCATTAGCTTCAATGGGTTTACTTTGAGTAGGATGAGCCCTGGCTACCTTTAATTGAGCTCTCCTTATTTTATTACCGTTTGTTTTGATTGCAGGTGGATGTACAAACCAACTCCACTAAACCTTTGCGTTTGAATGCAATGGCCCATTCACCCATACGGAGTCATCACTTGACGGCTGCAGCAAACAACTGACCAGTGCCAACATGTGAACCCGCCTGCAGACCCAAAGGGCTAGGCATCCCCTCCTTGGCCATGCCTTGCATTCCCTTGCTTCTTTCCACACCAATGACACCACAACCTTCTAACTCAGCAAAATATTTTAATGTCTCTGCAGAAAATAGAATAAACCAAGGAGAGCTGAACTGAAGACGAGTCTTCTTTTCTCAAGGTAAAAGGGCTTAACGTTCTCCTCTCCCTCCCACCCACCCCTTAGGATCAACGTATTCAGAGCATCTTCTTGAAGTTCTCAATGGCTTCTTCCGACTTCCGCAATTCAGTCTCGCTTTGTTTCAGCTGGGGAAAGGGGGGGAAAACCGAACAATTTCTTTTTCATCATTCCTCCTCATTCCTAGAATGGGCACCACAAGCTACCTTGGGGTCCCTGATGACACAGCGTCAACGTGAGCAAAGCAGATGTGAGAGGGAAGCGCAAGCAACACAATTTTATTTAATTAAAACGGCTGAGACTAATGGCCTGGCAAGGCCATTGCATGTTAGGTACCAGATCCTAAAACCCAAGCGAGAAATCCTAGGGCAGGCTTCCTCAACCTCGTCCCTCCAGATGTTTTGAGACTACAATTCCCATCATCCCTGACCACTGGTCCTGCTAGCTAGGGATCATGGGAGTTGTAGGCCAAAAATGTCTGGAGGGCCGAGGTTGAGGAAGCCTGTCCTAGGGAGTAGGAAGCCTGTTGAAAGCTAGCGTTCAGCACAGGAAAGCCTGAGGAGCCACAGTAAACCGGTTTGCAATTTGGGAGTCCTCCCAGATGCCGTTTAGCATCGGGTTACGGTGGCAGCAGTGGCTGGGGGGCATTTGCCCAGCTGAGACGGGTGAGCTGCCTGCACCTCTTTTTGAGTAAGCCAGATGCGGCTGCACGCCTTCGTCCTACGGTTGGGAACCTCAGGTCTGCTAGTCAAATGCAGCCCTCTTAAACCTATGAACCCAGCCCTTGGGATTCTCCCTAGGCCCCACCTCTAGCCGGTTCTGTTCTGTGCCCTCGTAGAGTCATAGGATTGTAGAGTCGAAAGGGATGACAAGGATCACCTGGTCCAATTCCCTGTATTGCAGGATCCTCTTGCCCTACGTGGGGCTTGAACCCACAACCCTGAGATTGCAAGTCCCATGCTCTACCGACAGAGCTATCCCAAATGCTCTGCACTCGGCTGGGGTGTGCTGTTGAACTGGGACAATCCCCAGATGGAGAAGTGTGCAAGGGGGCATTCGGGCCCCACAAGACCGACCCCAAGGGAACGTGGCCCTCGGGCCAATTCCCTATCTCTCTCTGCCTTACTCACATCCAGGTTGGATTACTGCAATGCATTCAACATGGGGATCCCCTTTGGAGAGTTTGGGAAGCTTCACTGGGAAGCAGAACGTGCGTGGGGAACCTTTGGCTGCCCGGGAGCTGCCGAACCACAACTCCTATCAGCCCGAGTCATGCAGGATGATGGGAGTTGTAGTTCAGCGACACCTGGAGGGCCAAAGGTCGCTGGTCCAGAATGAAGAGGCAAGGCTGTTCATGGGCCTAACCTGCAACGCCTGCACTGGCAACCAACTTTCTTGCGGTCACAATTCAAGGCCTTTAAAAAGCCCTCAATGGCTTTGGCTCAGGCGACGGCAGCAGGAACGTTGCTCGTCACTAGAGCCCCGGAGGCGTTGCCTATGCGGCTTTCAGAGGGTTTCTTTTGGGGGGGGCAGTTTTCCTTACCTTGGCTGCATCCGCCTCCTGGACCTTGGCAGGCACTTTGGCAGCATAGTCCGGGCTGCCCATGCGCTCCTGCAGCCGGAGGATTTGCTTCTGCAGCTCTGCTTTTTTGCTCGCCAGTTTGGAAATCTCCTTCTCGGCATCGATCAAGCCCTGGCACAGGAGGATGGAAAAGTACAGGGGATGGGGGGAAATGCAGAGTGCATTTTAATTAATGGACAAGAGGGAGAGTCTATCTCTCGGCCTCCATCGACCGGCACGACACAAATGCCCCTACCTCCAAAAATAAGATACAGGTCCCCACTAGTGAATACTGTACTGAAGAGTATCCACGCACAGGTTAATCAACAAAGCATGCACTGAAATCTATTAGTTTTCAGAAAAGAGTCCTAGTCCTTGTGGATTATTTATTTTTTAAGAAAAGCTCAGAAAGCATGGCTGCCATCTGTTTCAGAAATGTATTATTTGTAATTAACAGCCATCAAAACAGCACTGAACAGCTTATTCTTCCTAACATCTATGGCTAGAGCAGTGTTTCCCAAACTTGTCCCTCCACCTGTTTTTTGGACTACAACTCCCATCATCCCTAGCTAGCAGGACCAGTGGTCTGGGACGATGGGAATTGTAGTCCAAAAACAGCTGTTTGGGAAACATTGGGCTACCAGGCATGGCCAAACTTGGCCCTCCAGCTGTTTGGGGACTACAACTCTTATAATCCTTAGCTAACAGGACCTGTGGTCAGGGATGATGGGAACTGTAGTCCCAAAACAGCGCGAGGGGCAAGTAGACAGAGTTAGGCAACAGAGTGAGGTGACAGGGAATAGTGGTGGTTGCTGGTGGGAGAGACCGGAGAGCTGGGCTGTAGCGGATGCCAGAGCCCCAAACTCGCTGGCTGGTTGCGCAGGTGACGTTGCGTACCTTGAGCAGAAGATGGACGGTGCATTTGTCGGAAGCGATGGCCACGGCACAACCAGGAGGGGGCGCTTGCCCAGGCTCCAGAACCAGCACTTGGTTGGAGGAGCTGAGAGTCCGGATGTAGCTGGAGCAGCAAGATACGGACCGTGCTGTTCCGGGATCCAGGCACTGCAGGTAACCTGGGAAGCAGAGGGAGAGGAGGTCAGAGCTGGAGAAATGGAGATGCTGGCCTGTCTCAACCTCCCTTGGCTTTTGCGGCTGACGTTCCTTGCAGGGCTGGCTCCTCCCTCAGGACCTCTTAGGTCTCCTTTTTGTTCCCCGATATATCAGGGCATTACATCTATGTCCCTGATACCTCGATATCTGTCTACTTTATCGGCTGCGTAGCATAGATTCGCATTTGTTAGAGCCAGATTTAATGTGTTCCCCTCAAATGTGCTGAGCAATAGATTTTCTAACGGTAAAATCTCTGTTTTATGCGCATGTGACAACAAATCGATAGAATCCCTTTATCATATCTTGTTTAATTGCCCCTTATACAATGTTCCCCGATCAAGGATCCTGAGTTCAATCATTCTGGAAATTGCTGCTAAACCACCTGAATTACATCTAGCTTATCTACTCTAGGACATTGACTCTTATAGAACTTTACAGGTTGCTAGATTCCTGATTTCAGTTCTGTCATATAAAAGACCATGGAATGCTGCATGACTATTAAAAATTCAGTAAACTCTATGCACCATCTTTATCTTCAAGGCCATAACACGGTACATCTAGAGATTATGCGTTGAAATATTTTAGTTGATATTTTAGATTGTAAAATGCTATTGATTTTATCTATTGATTTTTATCTATTGATTTGTTTTACCTAGTGGGCTTATAGCCGAATAAAGTATTATCTATCTATCTATCTAGGTCTCCTTTTCCATCCCTTGGTCAAATTAGGAAACCCATCCTACCTGGAGACACTGGGGATTGAACCTGGGACCTTCTGCGTGGCTCTGCCCCTGAGCCACAGGTCTCCTTTGAGTTCAAATCCCTGCTCAGCTACGAGTCCTGGAATGTCCTGGAGACAAGCAGCTGCATTCTCAGCCTCACTCTTTGAGCCACAGGGCACAAGCAACTGAGAAGCCACAACACACATGCTGATTTATTCCGCCTTGAGATTTTGCCGCGTGTTCCAAATGAAGACCCTTTCCCCCTCTCCACTCACAGTCAGCTTTGGTCTTGGTGAGGTTGTAGTCCGCCCGGAGCGATCGAACAGCCCTAATGATGCTCAGCGCAAAGTCCACGGTGTGGTCCAAGCCCTCGTCCCTCCAGCAGTACTGGGGTAAGGCGGGAAAAGGGTTAACAGTGCCCCGGTTTAAAGTGATGTTTTGGGTATCGCGAGTCAACAAATCAGAAGGGGATAAAGCAATGAACTTGACCCAAAAAGAGACGCTTCCTTTCCTGGTTTTGTAGGGAGAGGGACAGAAGGTTGAGCTTTCTTATATTATTATTCAGCCTTCGCAAACCTGGGGCTTTGGACTACACTTCCCATCAGCCCTCTGTGCTAGCTGTGACTGATGGGAACTGCGGTCCAGAACACCAGGGCTACTGAAGCTTTAGGAAGCCTTTCCCATCATCTACAGAGGATCGGTTTGTATCTGATGAGACTTTGTTTCAGAGTTTGCCAAGTTGGTTATACAGACTTACTTCAGAAGCCGAATGGAATCCGTTCCGGAAGTCTGTTCGACTTCCAAAACCAAGGTGTGGCTTCTAATTGGCTGCAGGAAGCTCCTGCGGCCAATCAGAAGCTATGGAAGCCGCGCTGGACGTTCAGGTTCCAAAGAGCATTCGCAAACCGGAACACTCACTTCCGGGTTTGCGGCGTTTGGGAGCCAAAACGTACAAGTGCCAAGGTGTTCGGCTCCCAAGTTATGACTGTACTGTTATTTGTGCTTCCTTATTTTATTCTGTATTTCAAACTGCTCTGATGGCCTTATGCTGTGAAGCAGGCATATAAACTTGTTCAATGACGGGATAGAAATGAAAAGGACTGGAGAGCGTCAGCTTGGCAAAGTGGCGTTATAATTGATTGAAGAACTTTAAGAAAACAAAACGCGTAAATAAGAAGAGTTTGGATTTGATATCCCGCTTTATCACTATCCGAAGGAGTCTCAAAGCGGCTAACATTCTCCTTTCCCTTCCTCCCCCACAACAAACACTCTGTGAGGTGAGTGGGGCTGAGAGACTTCAGAGAAGTGTGACTGGCCCAAGGTCACCCAGCAGCTGCATGTGGAGGAGCGGGGAAGCGAACCCTGTTCACCAGATTACGAGTCTACTGCTCTGAACCACTACACCACACTGGTGTAACAACAATTTGTATGTTTTCTCTTTCTGTCGTTATTTTCCAGTAATTCATGCGCTTCTAAACTTTTGTTTCAAAGCAAAGCTACATGATAAATACGAGCACATTGTTTCTAGGTTCAAGATTTCACTTCACGTTCCATTATGAATGGAAAGGTCTCTGCACCGCTACATCCCTGACTCTGTGAGTTGAGGATTTACCTGCTCTGTGGAGGGGTAAGGAGTGACGCAGATGCTGGGGGGGTCGCTGGGGGACCGCCGGGGCAGCCGCTGGAACAGCTCCTCAGTGACGAAGGGCATGAAAGGGCTGAGAAGACGGAGTCCGGTATCCAAGCAGGTGTAGAGGACGTTCCGGGCCGTTTGGATCGCGGCCTCATCTGGGCTGGCAAACACCGGTTTCAGGCACTCCTGAGGGGGAGGGATTCAAAAGGGCAGAAGTCAGGAACAAGGGCCACATTCCCTCGCAGGCCAGCTTCCGAGGGCCACATTCAGGTGGTGGGCGGGGCCAAAGTGGGCGAGCCAATGGGTGAGAAGAGAACCTGCCTTGCCATGGAAACACAAGCTTACAGGGCAATTAAAAAATAACGTTGGACTTTGACCAAGAGGGCTAGCAGACAAAGGGCAAATGAGCCGCCCCTCCTCTGCCGCCCTGCCCACTCGCCTGCAAAGAACTCCATGTATTCGCCTACATGCAATTCCGTGCACCTGTGGCGACCATGCAACTTCTGAAATGCAAGAACAGTCTTCACAGTAGGCCTGGGACAGTTAAAAATGTGCATTATGCGTCGGTATTACATCTGCACCCGTCTCTTCCTCCAAGAAGCTCAGGTCCTCAAAACAGCTCTGTCAAGTAGATCAGGGTACAGTGGTGCCCCGCAAGACGAATGCCTCGCAAGACAAAAAACTCGCTAGACGAAAGGTTTTTCCGTTTTCGATTTGCCTCGCAAGACGAATTTCCCTATGGGCTTGCTTCGCAAGACGAAAACGTCTCGCGACTTTTTTTTCTTTGTCTAAAAACAAAGACATGTTTTGTTTATAAAGTTAATTTATTTTCCCTTAAATTTTTGAACTGCTCTTTACAGTATGTGTGACTTTAAAGAGCAGTTAATAAACTGTTGTTGTACCAAATTTGGCTTTGTTTGGACTTTTTTTGACCATAGGAACGCATTAATTGATTTTCAATGCATTCCTATGGGATTTCGTGATTCGCAAGACGAAAAATTCGCTAGACAACAAAAATTGCGGAACGAATTAATTTCGTCTTGCGGGGCACCACTGTACTATGGTATTATTGATGGGGTTGTGGTCTGCTCAGACTACTTTAAGTCTGCATGGTGAGCTTTGTGACTGAGCGCTGCTTTGCTGAACTGAGATTGCCACATCCAAAAGTAAGACTCCAGGCAAGGAATGGGGAAGCTTTGGCCATTCAGATGTTGATGGACTCCAACTCCCATCAGCCCCGGCAGCAGGGCATGATGGGAATTGTAGTCCCAACATTTCGTCTTGGAGTGCCACAGGTCTAATCTAGGCCCTCACACACACCGCGAATTACATTTTAACGTATTCTTGGTAGCAAAATGACAAAACAAAAATGAACTATCCACCAGCTGCAGATGTCACACCTCCCCAGAAGGGGAAAGGGCCAAAAAAGCTCAAAACAAAACCCTTCAGAAACCCCACTCACCAGGTAGACATCGCAGAGCTCATAGAGCCAGAAGTTGTAGACTGCTGTGGTGATGCCAGGGAAGTCGTAGGCCTGGAATCCTGCATCGCACAGCTCCACAGCATGGCTCAAGCGACTCAGGATCCAGCGGTCGATGAGGCTCTCCGATCCACTGGGCTGAAAAAGGCATTTCCTGTTAAATAAGGAATCGTTCCCGGTGGCCCTCGTCTGAGGGCAGGACTTTGAGGCGGGAAAGCGAGAGGGCACATGATTATTTGCTCGTTGGAATTACCTGGGAGTTCTCAGAAACCAACAAAACACTGCCGTTTCTAAATGGATAATGCAATGTGTTAATTCCTAGGACTCCCGCCCCCCTGACCTGGCGCACCCAAGCCTTATTCCTTCCACCAGCCTTCCTTCACGGAGCTCAGGACTCCCCCCACTCCACTTTATCCTCACAACCCTGTGAGGTAGACTGGAATGAGAAATGACGACAGGCCTAACATCACCCTACGTCAGGGGTCAGCAAACGTTTTCCGCAGGGGACCGGTCCACTGTCCCCCAGACCATGTGGGGGGGGGCAGACTATCTTTTTGGGGGGGAATCCTCCCCCCCCCACGACTCTCCCCTCCCTTCTCTACAGCACCAGACGAGGCCCTGTGCCTTGCGAGCAGCAGGGGCTGGCGGCGGCAGCGGAGGGACGACGAGGGCTGCTTAAAATGGCACTCAGCCAACCACAGCTCAACAAAGCCCAGCCCCCTTCCTCCTCTAGGCAGGGCGGGGAGAAGCCAGGAGGAGGGAGGGAGGAGGCGACGCCGCGGTTTGTGTGAGGGAGAGGGGGAGGAAGTGGCGCAGCCCGAATCATCAGAATCAGATCCACGCTGCAATTCCCAGACTGTCCACAGGCTGGATCCAGAAGGCAATTGGGCCGGATCCAGCCCTCGGGCCTTAGTTTGCCAACCCATGCACTACGAGCTTCACAGCTAAGAGGGGATTTGAAGCTGCGTTTTCCCTGACAGCGCTCTCAACCCCTGTGCCGTACTGGATCTCCAAACCCTGCAGTCTGTGCTGAGCTCCAGGAGGCACTAACCGCCCCCCCCCCCCACTTCCAAAAAAAGATGGGGCAGGGGCGGGGTGGAGAGAATGGAGTAGGGAATCATTTGAAAAGAGGCTCACCTCTGGGCTGGGCTGCGGCTTGAACCCGTCCCCGAGACCGCGGATGGCGAACTTGGTCGCGTTCCACAGCTTGTTGCAGAAATGGCGGTAGCCTAGGATGCGGTTCACGTCCAAGTTTATATCCCGTCCTGGAGGGAGCAGAGAATGTTGTGAAACACAAGCAGGAGAGACGCAAGAGCCCTTCTGCATCAAGGAAAGGGTCCGCTGAATTTGAAATACTTTATTGTCACTTGTACAACTTGTATACAGTGAGATTACACGAGCAGCCCCCACTCAGCTCTCTTAGTCTGAATTCCCCTCGTTTACTGACGCACACCCACCAAACCCGAAAGTCCGTTGCCCTGTTGTGATCTTTTCATTCAGCAGCCTAACAGCCCACGGATAGAAGCTGTTCTTTACCCTGTTGGTGCGACTAATCATGCTTCTATATCTTCTGCCTGAGGGCAGGAGATCAAGAAAGTGCCGGCCAGGGTGTGAATCGTCCCTGAGAATTTCCCTCACTCTCCTGAGGCAACGCTCTTCCACAATGTCATCCAGCAGATTCAAGGGACAGCCCATAATATATTGTGCTGTATTATATATCCAGCTCCTTGGATCGTTCCAGTTACCCTTTTGTGAACTTCTTCCTGCTCAACATTAACCCTTTTTGGGAGCAGGAATAGAACAACAGCAGGGCCTCTTTCACTCAGAGAGAGAGAGAGAGAGAGAGAGAGAGAGAGAGAGAGAGAGAGAGAATGAAGTCAGGCAGAGGGATAAATTACCTTGGGATGTGTAGGCGCAGAGAGCAAAACGGAGGGCGTCAGTCCCACACTCTGGAATCCCGTTGGGATAATCCGACTTCTGTGAAGGAATCACAAGTAAAGTATTTAATCCTCGCCATTAAGTTCTCAGAACTGAAAGTGCTTATTTAGACTTGCTTCCAGTTGAGAATGTGTGTATAACATGTAGACTTAAAGCTACCATATAATTCTGGGAGGGAGGGAGACTGTGTATGTGGGTAAAGTTGCACCTTGGAAGCCGAAAGGAATCTGTTCCGGAAGCCCATTCGACTTCCAAAACATTCGGAAACTAAGGCGCGGCTTCCGATTGGCTGCAGGAAGCTCCAGCAGCCAATCGGAAGCCGCAGAAGCTCCATTGGACGTTTGGGTTCCAAAGAACGTTCGCAAACCGGAACAGTCACTTCTGGGTTTGCGGCGTTCAGGAGCCAAAGCATACAAGTGCCAAGGTGTTTGGCTTCCAAGGTATGACTGTATTTTGTTTATGAATCACTTCCCACAAAGCCTCCGGAAGGAATTTTACAATTTAATAACAAATACAAAAGCAGCTGCAAACAACTTTAAAAGACAATAAATACAAAAACAGTTCAAAGCAACAAGAACACGTACATATCGTCAGTTCAGATCCAGGACAGACCAACTGGGATGAAAATGTTAGAAGCCTTGTTGAAAGATATAATGCCTTCAGCAGGAGGCCAAAAAGGCAACGGAGAAGGTGCCTGTCTAACGTGCAGTGACAGGGAGTTCCACAGGACAGGAACTGCCGCCGCAGTAAAGCCCTAATTCTAACATTGTGTGGAAGGGACCTGGGCAGGACGGCACTTGCAGGATGCCCTCTCCTGCAGAACACAGCGCTTGGTTGGGGAGGTAGGGAATGCGGTGATTTTTTTAGGTGTTCTGGTCTCAAGCTCTGTAGGGTTTTGAACACCAAGACCACCAGCACCTTGAACCAAGCATCCTAACTAACTGACATATATACAGACATACACACACGGTCATGTCATGTTGGTGTTCTTTGCAGCATCCATTACAACATCAGCATTGGGGGGGAACTGGCGGCAACAGGAGGGAAAACACATTACCTGTCCTTGTTTTGCTCGCTCTGTCTCAGATGGGTCCAAATTGCTCTCTAGCAACTGTGCATGGAGGCCCTGCAGAGGCAGAAGAGAGAAAAAGGGTTGCATCTAGAGGTTGAGGGTTGAGGGAACGTTCTTTCACATGTGGTGGACTTGCAAAAGGGTAAAAGAGTATTGGGAAATGATCCATAATGAATTGAAAAAAATGTTTGAAAGTGCTTTTCCAAACAAAAACAGAGTCCTTTTTGCTGGGGATAATTCAGACTGAAATTCCCAGGTGTCAAAAAAGGTTATTTATGTATGCTACTACTGCAGCCCATGTTTTATTAGCCCCAAAATGGAAAACAAAAGAGGTTCCAACTAAAGAAGAATGGCAACTTAAGCTGACAGAATATGAGCAGCTTGCAGACTTAACATATAGAATAAGAGAACAAGAAGGACATTTGTTTAGAGAAGACTGGAAAACGTTTATTGAATGTATGGTAAAAAATTGTGTACACCTGAAAACGTTGGCAGCTTTAAGATAAATTCAACAGTGTAAATAAGTCCTGATGGATGTAATAATGGAATACTGAATGGTTTAGTTTATGTCAAATATGCAGGGATTTATGATATGCAAACCATGGAAAGAGAAGAAAGGAAGTCATTGATATTTTAAAGTTTAGATGAGTATTTTAAATTGTGAAACAGAATTTTTTAATAAAAATTATATAAAGTGGGGGGAAGAAAAAGGGTTTTTCTTCTCACTGGACGACAAAGCAGGATGTGCAATAGGGGAGACTTTACGGAGGCAAAAATCCCAGATAAGAGCCCTCGTTTTCCCAGCCCCACATCTGGCGTGTGTGGCCTGGTGGCTTCCCCCTCCCTGGCCTAAAACCATAGGTTACCTCCAGCGTAATGCCGGTAATAACATCCAATGGATCAATCACGTTCCCCAGCGATTTGCTCATCTTCCTGCCGTGAGCATCCCGAACGACGGCATGGAGGTAAACCTGGCAGGAGTCGCAGAAAGAGGGTTAGTTGGAGGAAGAGGGGTAAAATGTACACTTGGGTGGCAAGAGGGGAGAGGCTTGCAATTGTGAACTTGGCCCAACCTCTCTCATCCTCAGGGAATGTTTTGAAATACTATGCATTAGCTGACCAGCAGGGCAAAGCATGAAAATGTTTATGAGCAGCTGACTGCACACATCTCTTAAGGCATCTAGCACTGCAGGAATACCTGGCTTCTCCATGTGTGTACATAAAGTAAAATGGCTACATATGATGATTTGCATGCCATTTTCTATCATTTTGCTCTGCAGGGGAGTGTTTTTCTTGTGGGAAAGGGATTGATGTTTCAAACGGCACTCAGTTCCCCAGGATTTAGCAGGAGCTGGTCCTCACAGGGCTTCCGTTAGAGGAAAAACTAATTATGCTACAGGCAAGGGTTATGGCCTCTAAAACAGAAAAATGTAATTACAAAAGAACTGCAACTTAAGGATCAAGTGGCTAGGCCTCAGTAAAACTTCTGTGGTAGTTTCAAGCGAATCTATGGTTGGGGAACTGGCCAGCACGATATTTGGGTTTCCCAGCACTCCAAGTCTGACCCCAAGAACAAGAGGACTGGGTTCAAATCAAGTGCTTTGGGGGGCAAAGATCATTAACACTGAAGTGATCAATAAGTAGCTGTGTGGATAAGCATACCTGAAATAATACAAATAATAATAATAATAATAATAATAATAATAATAATATTGCACCCATCTGGCTGAGTTTCTCTAGCTACTCAGGGCAGCTCCCAACAGAATATTAAAAGCACAATAAAACATCAAACATTAAAAACTTCCCTAAACAGGGCTGCCTTCAGATGTCTTCTAAAAGTCAGATATTCCTTCCAGATTTATTTCTTTGACATCTGGTGGGAGGGCGTTCCACAGGGCGGGCGCCACTACCGAGAAGGCCCTCTGCCTGGTTCCCTGTAACCTCACTTCTCACAGGGAGGGAACTGCAAGAGGGCCCTTGGAGCTGGACCGCAATGTCAGGGCTGAACGATGGGGGTGGAACGTCAGTGTTATCAGGTTTTTGTGTTACCTCCATGAGGACTAGTAACTTGGCTACTCTTTTTATTTTTTAAGTAAGCACTTCAAAAACCTTGCACAGCAAATGGCAGATTGCATGCTTGTGCAGGGAACCTATGGGTACTTGAATGCGACATAAGCCACCCTGAGCACACACAGTCATGAAGAATGGGGTTGAGGGAGGGACGGCCGAAAACCACACCTCTCTGAACGGCAACTTCCCCGTAAGCTTCAGGCCCAGCATGACCATGCGGGCTACCCAGAAGAACAGAATATCGTGCCCAGTCTCCAGAAGGGTCCCCGGGTAAAAAATTTGGAGATCTTCGCTCTAGAAGAGAAATGAGAAGTTGGAGAGGGTGAACGAATAAGAACGATGGTGGGGGGATATGAATCCTGCATATTTAGTTCAGAAGCCCCCAAGCAGAATCTGGGTGCAACAGACGTTCTTCCAAGCAACTAGGCATTCCTAAGCACACTGCCTCCGACAGGGGAAGTAGGACACCGCCATTATGGCTAGTAGCCACGGACAGGCTAAGACCTGAGGCTCATCATCAGGTTCAGAAAGGGGGAATCAGTGTGATCAAGGGGATGGAGAAACTACTGAGAAAGGCTTCAGCATTTGTGACTTTTCAGTTCAGAAAAAAGGCAGCTAAGAAGAGACATGACAGAGGTTTGCAACATCACGGATCGGGAAAGGCTTCTTTTCTTCTCTCGCAACACCGGGACTTGTTATGAACTGCTGGAATGCTGTTATGAATGATGGAAGTTTCAGGGGCAGAAAAAAGAAAGTACTTCTTTGCACAGCATACAGTTTAACTGCGGAACTCACTGCCGCAGGTCCAGCAACGTGGACAGCTTTAAAAAGGTTCGAAAAATTAACAGAGGGTAAGGTTACCAGCTATGATGGCTCTGCTTAGTGAGTGCAGCTTCCTTCTAAATACCAGCAGCTGGAAACTGGGTCTTGAATTCAAATCCTGCTTTGCAGGTTTGCTACAGGCATCTGGCTGGCCATAACTGCATTTTGCGGAGAATTCCATACCTGAACTGTGCAAAGTATTTCCCTGAATCTCCCAACAGAGATTCTGGAGTAATACAAAAGGCCAAGACGTCACTAAGGCCTGACAGTCCTGCTTCACAGAGGGACTTACAGGGTTTGGCCACCCAAAGATGGAGAATGGAAACAGACCGGATGAGAACCAGGTGTCCAGGACATCCTCATCTGCGAAGGAGACAAGAGAAATATATAGAGTCATCTATTAAGAGAGAGAGAGATCAGGACCTTTGTTCTTTATATTCGAGCAAGTTTGAAGGTAAAGGTAAAGGGACCTCTGACCATTAGGTCCAGTCATGACCGACTCTGGGGTTGCGGCGCTCATCTCGCTTTACTGGCCGAGGGAGCAGGCGTACAGCTTCTGGCTCATGTGGCCAGCATGATTAAACCGCTTCTGGCGAACCAGAGCAGCACACGGAAATGCCGTTTACCTTCCCGCCAGAGCGGTACCTATTTATCTACTTGCACTTTGACCGTGCTTTTGAACTGCTAGGTTGGCAGGAGCAGGGACCGAGCAACGGGAGCTCACCCCATCGTGGGGATTCGAACCGCCGACCTTCTGATCAGCAAGTCCTAGGCTCTGTGGTTTAACCCACAGTGCCACCATGCCTGCCTCCCTGGGGGCCTCCTCTGGCGAGTGGCTCCGCAGTGACGGCTGGGTCTGTGGTCAGGCCAGGACCTGGAGACCACTGAGGGGAAGAGGAAGAGGAGGGAGGCCTGGGCAGAAGCGGGGTCTGCTCAGCCGGCCAAACTGCTTGCTTGCTCCCTCAGGGCAAGTAAAAAGGAGAAGAAGAAGAACCCGGATGTTTTTCAAAATTTATAAAATCCGCCCAGGTGGTGATTTCACCCTAGAAATCCAGGGCATGTCCAGGAAAATCTGGACGTATGGCAACCCCACCGCCACGCTTTCCCAGGTGTGTGTGTGTAATGTGCGAGATGGGAGTCCCTCTTTAGGATGAGGACGGCAGCCAGGATAAGATGACGGCTCCCGCTGCTTCACAACCTCCTTGCAAATCTCCCACCCACCCACCTTACCCCTCCCCCTGCTGTACCTTGCCGGAGGGAGATTTTTTCCGCAGGCACCTTGAAGACTTGGGCTGCTTTCTCTTTGACCTCCTGCTCGGTTCTGCCGCTTATCCAGTATCTACCATCCGTATCCTGGGCAGAAGAGGACAGGTTATTTAAAACAGTTTCCCCAACCTGATTAAAAACAAGGAACAATAAATCCAAGCTATAAAGCGGGGGGGGGGGAATCTTCCAGCTCAGGGGCCACTTTCTTTTCCAGGCAACCTTCCGGGGGCCACATACGCCCCTCACACACCCCTCTCTATCTTGCACCCATGCTCATTCCCAGAAGCGAGAGAGGGATCATGCATGTACAGTCTCATTTTATTCCAGGGTAAGCGACCATATTCATTTTGCAAGGCTTTCCCAGGCATTTTGGTGCGTGCTTCCTGACTTTTCCCATAAGCTTATTCCTTGTTTTGAAGGAAACAAGGTTGTTATTGTGCATTCTGTAACAATAGCGCCCAATATGGCTCCTTTTCTTCCTCTCCCTTTTGTGTTGTTTCTTTCGCACTATAAACCAGATGGGCAAGGGCTCTGTTATTATTGATCCATTGCAAACCATTCTGGAAGCCTTTATACGGCTAAAGAATGTTTGTTGAGGGGGGGTGTGCTTCAAATAAACAACAGCGTTGCCCCTTAGCTTTCAGCTTCTCTTTGGAAATCTGAACTTAGTAACAGGGAAATACCGTATATTTTGCTCTATAAGATTCACTTTTTCCCTCCTAAAAAGTAAGGGGAAATGTGTGTGCATCTTATGGAGCGAATGCAGGCTGCGCAGCTATCCCAGAAGCCAGAACAGCAAGAGGGATTGCTGCTTTCACTGCGCAGCGATCCCTCTTGCTGTTCTGGCTTCTGAGATTCATAATATGTTTTTTCTTGTTTTCCTCCTCCAAAAACTAGGTGCGTCTTGTGGTCTGGTGCGTCTTATAGAGCAAAAAAATGGTGGTTCTTTTCTAGGCATTCCTCCAAGCCCTCTAATCCCACCCTGGGCTACCTGCTCAGAGAGGACCATGGAAATGGCCGTTTATACATCCCAAACATTTTCCGTGTTTCGTTTCCTCGGCTATCTGGCCCACCATCTGCCCTCAGTGTCTTACCTCTCCTGGTGGCACAGAGGGGTCGTTAACGGTCACAAAATATGCCGGGATACGGTGGCCCCACCACAACTGCCGGGAAATGCACCAGTCCCTAGAGGTGGAGAGATAGAGAAAGAAAAGTCATAAAAGCCCTCAGCACAGAACACTAAATCGTCTGGCGAATCTGGATGCATGTGCAAAGCACACAAAAACCAAAGGACCAGCACGCACACAGAAATCTCGCCTGAACAAAAGGACATGGCTCTTTCTGTCCCCTTTGCCTGCCTTTAATGCCCCCCACCCACCCACCCATTCGGCGCCCTCCCCCTACAGCGCCACAGGAACTGGGCAACCTACAGCAACCCTCACCTGATATTGTCCATCCAGTTGAACCAGGTCTTGAGGTGGAAGTCCGGCACGATGCGCAGGTCGCCCCGGCGCACTGCCTCGGCCGCTCCGCGGGCCATCGTGTCGCAACGCACGTACCACTGGGGTTTCAGGAGCGGCTCCACCACGTCTTTGGAACGGCTGCAGGCATCCGGGGGGCGGGGGGGGAGTGGGAAACAGAATTAGCTCCGGCAAGCGAGTGAAGCCGAAGCCAATGGATGGCAGAAGGATCTGCTCCCCGTGATAATAAAGGTTCCTACTAGAACGATTCATTGCTCTTCCTATTTCTGGGATAGCTCCGTCGGTAAAGCATGAGACTTTTAATCTGAAGGTTGTGGGTTCAATCTCCACATTGGGCAAAAGATTCCTGGATTTGAAGGGTTTTGGACTAAATGAAGCTTTGCGGTTCTTTCCAACTCTACGATTCTCCACACCAGGCAAGGTATTTTCCACCTTTTCTGCATACAGAATGCCCTTCCATCTAACCAGTTTCGAAACCCTCCTCTCCTCAGAATCCTTTCCCCCCAAGGTATCGCACCCTTTCAAGCTTCCTCCAACTACATCTGAGCAGACATGGTTAGAATCTCACCGTAAACTCTGGCGGTTCATACGTAACCATGGTTTGGCCAACAGGGTCACTGCTTTGAGCTTGCACACTCCTCTGACCCCCTTAGGTTATGGGCCCATTGCCTCACTCACAACCTGGTTCGAGCAAACCGTAGTTTGCCGTTACATATGAAACCGGATAGAGTATGGTTTGACTCTACATTTGTAGCAGCGCTGCAACTGGAACGGGCTGCCTCCTTTCCTGGAGGCAGTTCAGCAGAGTCAAGGGTCTTGCAATTACATCCGGCACTGTAGATCCCGCACTGAGGAAGGGGTCAGGGCTGTAGGGCCTCCAAAGTCCCTTCCAACTCTCTTTTTTTGGATTTTGCGCACCTCAGAACTCACGTCTCCCATAACATCAACGCCCTTTTCTGACAGATGGTACCCATTGTGTTAGGTGCAACCTAAGCATCCATGAAGAGGTCGCTTCAGAGAACAGGGCTGCCTGCCAAAAACCAGAAGGTCCCACCACCCAGATCAAAATTATTCCTCTCCCCCATCCTCTTCTCACCTGCAGATCGGTACCACCATGGGATTGTCCTTCACATCCCTCACGAGCCCCGCATCCTTCAAAAGTTGGAACACAGCACGACGAGCATCAAACCGCCTCATACCCTGGAAACGGGGTAAGGAGAAGGTAATTTGGTGGCAGGGTCTGCAACAAAATGTTGCAGCGTGGAACACTGTTTCTCGGGAATTCCAGAAACTTGGCTCCTTTTTCCACACGTGCGCCTCCAGTTTTCCTCCCTTTCTTCTCCTCACAACAGTCAGTCACCACACTAGAGCTACTAAGCAAGCTCAGGCCTCTCTTGGCTGTTGTTGGGTTTTGTGGGAGGCAGGGAGTCCCCTACCTTAGGGCGGCTGCAGTTTGCCTAAACGTATTTTGGTACTTCTGAAAACCTTGAGGTTTCCCCAAAGCATGCTGCTTACCTTTAGTTATAGTGCCGGGGGTTAAGCAAGAAGCACTGAACATCAGAGTAATAAAAATAAATAAATAAAAATAAAAACAAAAACATTTATTTATACCCTGCCCTCCCCGGCCAGGGCCAGGCTCAGGGTGGCTAACACCAAACGTAAATTACAATAAAATGTAATAGAAAACAACAACAAACAAACAAACAAACAAACAAACAAACAGTTAATACGGCTTAATACAGCTTAAAATGCAGACTCATTTTAGTAGTAGCCCATAAATCAAGACCATAAAAGGAGGAAACATCAGATATTCCCCCGAGCCAGCTATCCATGCTGGTCCTACATGGGCCAACAAAAAAGCCAAGGGAAAATTAATATACCAAATCCCATATAAGGGGTCAGAGTGAGTCTAAGCCGAAGGCCAGGCGGAACAGCTCCATCTTGCAGGCCCTGCGGAAAGATGTCAAATCCCACAGAAAAAACGAGAGGACTGGAAGGTCCATGTCAGTGACCTAGGCCCAACTCACTGAGATGGGATCCTCACGCTCCTAGCGGATGCCAAACCCATCCTTCAACCCATTACAAACAGGGACCAGGCATAAACAGATTATAAACATCTAAGAAGAGGCCTGCTGGATTAGGCCAAGGACCCATCCGGTCCAGCATCTTGTTTTCCCAGTGGCCAACCAGATTCTAACCTGAAGCCCTCAAGAAGGGGCTGAATGCCATAGTCACCCTCCCCGCTTGCGACTCCACAGAGAGGCTTACTACTACCTCCAATACTGGAGACAGCAGCTACCCACAGCCTTATCCTTCCCAGATATGAAACCAGAGGCTGCTTTGTCCAATCGCAACATTAAGAACCGCCTGGTGGACCAGGCCGAAGCCCCACTGAGTCCAGCATCCTACTCATCCTACTCAGGACCTGAGGGCAGCAGCTCCCCAGACCCAGTGGAGTAGGAAGGGGGGGTGGTGGGTGCAGGCCACCCCAGGTGTTATCACTCAGGGGGGTGACAAAATGGCAAAAATGTGTGTGTGTGTGTGTTTCTTTAAAAAATGGGCTCACAACATCTTTTTTTGAAAAAATAACTCCCGCACCCACTGCACCCCCCTTCCCAGGCCCTAAGGAAATTAGATTATCCTCCGCCAGGGCCTTCTCAGTGAGGGCTCCGATCTGGTGGAATGCTCTGTCCCATGAGACCAGGGCCCTGCAGGATTTAACTTCCTTCCGCAGGGCCTGTAAGACAGAGCTATTCCGCCTGGCTTTCAGTGTGAACCTGGCCTGATCTTTTATTCCCCTTCCTTCCTTCCCTCCTCCCCTTTTTGTGAAGATTGCCCGCTCTGGGATCCCACAGCTAATTCTCCCCTGGTCTCCTCGCCGGCCCAAATAGGACTAATTTAGCCAGCTAGCCCTGGTGATCACCTAATGTTTATTGGGTGGATTTCCCCCCTAAATTGATTTTTGAATTCTGAATTTATTGTTATTCATGTTTTATACTGTATTTTATGCTGGGTTTTTTGTAGCATCAATTAAGTGTTTTAAATTTGTTGTTAGCCGCCCTGAGCCCGGTTTCCTGAACCGGGAAGGGCAGGGTATAAATAAAAAATTATTATTATTATTATTATCATTATTCCTATGCCACTGGAAGCTAGGTGAGGTGGGGGGCACTGGGGGGCTCTGTGCGCCACACCATGGGGCCTGCAGCATGCCTGAGCCACGTGTCTCTCCGGGGGGGGGGGAGGCGGTGGGCAGACTGCCTGCGAGCTCCACACTGCTTTTTCGAGCAGCGTGGGGCTTGCGTCTGCCCCTGGCTGCAGGACACACACACCACACCAGGCACCCAAGCGGCTACCTACGCCGCTACCCAGACCCACTTGTGGTTCTCAGAAACTGACACCGAGATCCACCGTACAACCCGCTCCTCCCATCCATACCTGGAAGGTGGGGGGCACGTTGACGAGGCAGCCGGTTTCGTCGATGATGGTGATGAAGTCAAGCCCGTGGCGCAGGCCCACCTCGTAGTCGTTCGGGTCGTGGGCCGGGGTGATTTTCACAGCCCCTGAGAGACGCAGGAAGAGGAGGAGGAGAAATTAGAAGAGGACGGCATCCATCCTGCCTTTGGATCTAACTGGTGGCTGTTCAGGTCGCTTCCCAACTGCCCACCCCACAGTCTCTTAAGTGCAGCTGAAGGCATGCAGTTGGGCAGGTGCTTTTCCCAGCCTTCAACCAGAAGGCTCTTCGAGTTACACCCGGCAGTGCAGCTGCAGACCCTGAGGTGCTGAAGTTCATCAGGAACAGCCCACCTACACCAATAGCTTTGAGGACTTTTTTTTTTTTTTACATGATCAGGCAGTGTATAAATCCTATTAAATACCGTATTTTTCGCCCTATAGGACGCACTTTTTCCCCTCCAAAAATGAAGGGGAAATCTGGGTGCGTCCTATGGGGCGAATGCAGGCTTTCGCTGAAGCCTGGAGAGCGAAAGGGGTCGGTGCGCACCGACCCCTCTCGCTCTCCAGGCTTCAGGAAGACATCCGCAGCTTAGGCAGCCCTACGGGAGGTCCCGCAGGGATGTCTAGGCTGCGGATAGCAGCCTGCTTCCCGGAGCGTCGGGCACCCTGAAAGCAGAGTGCCCGGCGCTTCGGGAACACATCCGCAGCCTAGGCAGCCCTGCGGGAGTTCCCACAGGGATGTCTAGGCTGCAGATAGCAGCCTGCCGCCCAGCGCGAGTGGCGCCCTGTAGCAGAGCGCCCACTGCGCTGGGCAGACATCTGCAGCATGGGGAGCCCTGCAGGAGTTCCCCGCAGGGCTCCCCACACTGCGGATAGCAGCCTGCCGCTAGGCAGGCGGGGAGCCCTGATGCAGAGCGCCCCTCGCGCCGGGCAGACATGGGCCAGCCCCACAAGCTCGGGGGACAGAAGGGAGGCGCAGCGCCGCCATCCCGCTGTTCCTCGACCTGGTTCGGTTTCCCTGACCTGCTTTTGGGGGTGAAATAAAGGAACAATTTTTTTCCCTTTATTTCCCCCCCAAAAAACTAGGTGCGTCCTATGGGACGGAGCGTCCTATGGGACGAAAAATACAGTACATAAACAGCATGCCCCTAAACGCCAAGTCACCACCCAAAGGAGGACAATTCGAAAGTGCAGATAGCAAATGTGTTTGTGTTTCTGTGTGTGTGTGTGTGTGTGTGTGTGTGTGAATTAATACACAACCAACAAGTCTTTCAAGAGGGAGTCCCACAGCAGCGCAAAGGTTATAAATGTCTGTGAACCAAGGCTGCTGTGCCTGCGAGTAAGGCTCACGAGCTCAGGAGAACTTGCCTGAGCTTTCACAGAAGACCTTCACTCAGCTGAAAAACCAAGCTTGCTGTCAGAAACACGAAACTAAACTTGGAGGGGGGAAAGTTTAAATTTAAATTTACATTGGCTCCCAGTACATTTCCGAGCACAATTCAAAGTGTTGGTGCTGATCTTTAAAGCCCTAAATGGCCTTGGCCCAGTATACCTGAAGGAGCGTCTCCACCTAGACATACCAGTTCTTTTGGGAAATAATTTATAATAAATTGGGGGGGAAATGTTTAAAAACACTTTTCCAAACAACAACAACAACCAGAGTCCTTTTTGTTGGGGATAATTCAGATGGAAATTCCAAGGTGTCAAAAAAAGTTTATTTATGTATGCCACTACTGCGGCCCAACTAAAGAAGAATGGCAACTTAAACTGATGGAATATGCACTGCTTGCAGACCTAACATATAGAATAAGAGAACAAGAAGAACATACGTTTAAAGAAGATTGGGAACTGTTTATTGAATATGGGGGGGGGGGTGTACACTTGAAAACGTTGGCAGCGTCAAGATGAATTCAACAGTGTAAATTAGTTTTGATGGATGTAATAATGGAATACTGAATGGTTTAGTTTATATAAAATATGCAGTGATTTATGTTATGCAAAATGAACCATGGAAAGAGAAGAAGGGAAATCACTGATATTTTAAGGTTTTTTAATTGAATATTCTAAATTGTAGAACAGAAAATTTAATAAAAATAAATTTATACAGTAGTACCTCGTTTTGTGACCGGGATCCATTCCAGAGCCCCAATCGCTGGCCGAAAAGGACACTGGACAAAGGGCCGCATCTGCGCACGTGCGCGGAGCAGTTTGCACCTCTGCGCATGCACGAGCGGCGAACCCGGAAGTAACCCATTCCGGTACGTCCGGGTTTGCTGCAGACATTGGACGGAATGGGCGCTCAACAAGGCAGACGCACAACGAGGTACCACTGTATCTATACATATATATATATAAACAGACATACCAGTTCCAAACTCCATGTCTACAAAGTCATCGCAAACTATAGGCAAGCACTTAGCAGTGAAGGGATGGAGGACTCTCCGGCCGTGCAGGTGCTGGGAGACAAACAGAGAGAGAGGAGAAAAGTTTAGCTAAAGTATTCCCAGACCATCCAAATAAAGAATACTCCAAAAAGGTAATCTGAAGTAGAATCTACTGCCCACATCCAGTCCTTAAGAGAAGATCCATTCCACGCATTTGCAGCCCACCCAACTCAGCTCTCCATTCCTGTAACACTCTTCCTGTGGCAAAATATCCTATATTTTCAAGTGTGGGGGAGCCTGTTCCTGAACTACAACTCCCATCATCCCTGGCCATTAGGGTCATGTTTGACGGGGCTGATGGGAGCTGGAATTCAGCAACACCTGGAGGGTCAAAGGTTGCCCACACCAGCTGTGTTTGAACTGCCTTCTCATCCTGTTACAACTTTCATCACTAACTAAGGTGCCATATTCCACTGAGTGAAACGAGATTACTTGTTCTTCATTTATTCCAAAAAGAAAAAGTGGAGGGAGCTCTTAAGCAGCTTGGTCAAATACAGGAAATGCTCCCTCATCCGCCTGGGCATACTGACCATATCTGAAAATACAGAGCAGGCACCAGGCACAATTGAGCAAAAAGCACCTTAACTCTGGTACTTCTTCTTTCTTTGGCGATCACTCGTAGCCGACTAAGATTGTCTTCCATAAACACGGTTCTAACAATGAGTCCGTAAGTGACTGTGGAGGCCAGTTCTGGATCCACACGTCCTTCCACAGTCGGGACACTGGTTTCCGGGCGGAAGTTGTACATGGTGAGGGTTTGCCAAGCGTGCCTTCCTCTTGGCACGTTTCTCCCTTGCGTCCTGAGTTTGAGTGTCTTCAAAGTCCATGACACCTTTGGTAAAGGCTGTTCTCCAAATGGAGCGCTCACAGGCCAGTGTTTCCCAGTTGTCAGTGTTTATACTACATTTTTTTAGATTTGCCGGGAGATAGTCTTTAAACCTCTTTTGTTGACTACCAGCATTACGCTTTCCATTTTCAAGTTCGGAATAGAGTAGTTGCTTTGGAAGACGATCATCAGGCATCCGCACAACATGACCAGTCCAACGAAGTTGATGTTGAAGAATCATTGCTTTGCAACTGATGATCTTTGCTTCTTCCAGTACACTGATATTAGTTCGCCTGTCTTCCCAAGTGATGTGTAAAATTTTTCAGTACTAACCCTATGCTTGCAATAACCCTTTCAAATAAATCTAACCTAGAACACTACAGGTGTTCATTTGTCTTTCACCAGGAAGTGCAGCAGCAAGAATCATTCAGCCAGCAATCATTCATCCTATTACAGTATTAGGCTGGATGGAAGAAGATGCTAGGAGTTATATGTTAAAGCAACAACAAACAAACCTATGGTCACGTAAAGCATACTCAATAAACACATGAGACGTAACCGGCTGTGTTCTTAGATAAATAAGATATACGAATCATAGTATCAAATTGTAAATTTCAACAACTACTACTATGCCATGGGATCCACTATCCTGTAATATCATATATGAGCTTTAACTACTGATGAAGCCCAGGACGGCGAAACAAGGCCTATATTCCTGAAATCCTTGTCTTAGACTTTGTGAAAGGATTTTGTGGAACTGTAACAACCTTTCATGGGGATGGTTTGGACTTTATGAACAGACAGGTGGAATGGATAACCATTACACGGACGGACCTTATGAATGAACTGACTATAGAACGATCTGATCCACTGGGTCTTCTGCTTTGTTTGTTGAACTTTATGAGTTACTTCTGTTGAAATTTACAATTTGATACTATGAATAGTATATCATATTTATCTAAGATAAATACGGTTATGTCTCATGTGTTTATTGATTGGAGTTATATGTCAGCCAGGAAAACTTACTGAGATTTGACAATTGGTGGAGTTGGGAGGGAAAAGTTGTTCTGGTGGAGTTTCTTCCCCGACAAGAAAGATAAGCCTCCCTGTTTATTTCTCCTCATCCCAGTACCCTTTGTAAAGTCTTATTCGTTCTTATTGCTCTGCAGACTCCGTTTTAATTTCAGTCGCTCTCTGCTAGCAGCCCTCACGGTTACTTACTTTGTACCGGGGATCCTTGGGGTGGACAGCCACGGCGGTGTCCCCCAGCATCGTCTCAATACGGGTTGTGGCCACCACCACTTCTTCATCTAGAGAGGGAGGAAGGAAGGAAGGAAGGAAGGAAGGAAGGAAGGAAGGAAGGAAGGAAGGAAGGAAGGAAAATGGCAGGTCAGTGCTCCTCTCTGAGAAATGCTCGTCCCACAACGGAGCGAGCCAAGAGTCAGAGAAAAAAGAAAGGGCGTCAGATCCTGATCCCAACCCAACTGCCCACCAGGTCTCCTGACTCACCGGAACCTTCGATCTTGTACGCGAAGAAGACCAGCACCCCGAACTCAACCTTGTTCTCGTAGCCGGGGACAGGTAAGAGCGTCCGGCCCGTAAGCTCCTTCTTGTCCACCTGAGGAAGAGGAAGGTGCCCAAGGTGTGTCACCCTCTTCTCACTGGGCCTAACACAGGGGCAATAGCTGGCCCTATGCCCATCCTGCGTTCTCTCCCACCCAGAGGGGGCAGGTGGGGAGACAGTAAGGGGGCAAACAGTAGGGAGAGCTGGAGCCAATGACTCTCATTTTGTCCTCCTCTTCCTTCCTTGGTGAGTTCAACAAAGGCCACATTCACACACAGTACATTCAAAGCGCTGTGATACTGCTTTAAACAGTCACGGCTTCCCCCTAAGAATTCTGGGAGTGGTTCCCCCTCACACAGCTGCAATTCCCAGAATTCCCTGTGAGGAAGGATTGTTAGGCCACTCTAGGAACTGCAGCCTTTGTGAGGGGAAACGAGGGTCTCCTAATAACCCTTGGCCCCCGTAACAGACTGTAGCTCCCAGAATCCTCTGCCAGAAAGCCATGGCTGTCTAAAGTGGTCTTTAAATGTATGGTGTGACTCTGGCCACAAAGGCAACGCTAAGGCTGAAGAAGAGGGAGGTGACATTCAGGGCCACACCTGGCCAGCTTGAAAGTAGGAAGGCAAGCAAGTGGGGTTTGCTGACCAGCTAGGGCAAACTGAAGTGGGGGCGGCAGCATCCCATTTGCCCAGCCTCTCCCGACCCTGTCACCTCTATATCGGAGATGGCAGAGTTGAGGGCACACGACCAGTTCACGAGTCGCGTGCTTCGGTAGATGACGCCTTCCTCGTGCAGCCGGATAAAAGCCTCCTGGACGCTGTTGGAGAGTTTCTGTGGACAAAGCAAGGGAGAAGTTCAGTTCAGCCCATTCCACCTCTTGCGGGACGCAAACAAAAGCACAGTCTGTTTGACTCTGAAATATAACTGCAAAATCCAGTTGGTGGATCTTGAGGTTTAGCCAAAAAACAACATTGAAAAAACAAAACCCCAAAGCAGCTCCCATAAGTCTAAAGTCTGCCACTAGAAGACTATTGGCACGACCAGTCATTTCCTGAACTGGTCAGCGATGATTAATAGAGGCGTCCCATCAGGTTGATCTTATCCGTCAGGCCCAGTATACCTGAAGGAGCGTCTCCACCCCCATTGTTCAGACCAGACACTGAGGTCCTCCTCCGAGGGCCTTCTGGCGGTTCCCTCATTGCGAGAAGTGAGGTTACAGGGAAGCAGACAGAGGGCCTTCTCGGTAGTGGCGCCTGCCCTGTGGAACGCCCTCCCACCAGATGTTAAGTTAATAAACAACTATCTGACTTTTAGAAAAACATCTGTTTAGGGAAGTTTTTAATGTTGGATGTTTTCTTGTGCTTTTAATATTCTGTTGGGAGCTGCCCAGAGTGGCTGGGGAAACCCAGCCAGATGGACAGGGTATAAAGGTAAAGGACCCCTGACAGTTAAGTCCAGTCGTGAACGACTCTGGGGTCGCGGTGCTCATCTAGCTTTACTGGCCGAGGGAGCCAACGTTTGTCCGCAGACAGTTTTTCCGGGTCATGTGGCCAGCATGACTAAGCCGCTTCTGGCGAAACCCGAGCAGCGCACGGAAACGCTGTTTACCTTCCGGCTGGAAGTATTTATCTACTTGCACTTTGATGTGCTTTCAATGGGCAGGGTATGAATAAATTATTATTATTATTGTTGTTGTTGTTGCTATTACCGGGTCCATTGTAAAGCAGGCTCTGTCCCAGTCCATTGAGGCGCCCAGTTTCTTCAGCTGGTGGTAGATCCGATCGCCTTTTCTGCAAGAAAAGAGCCAGAGGGAAAAAGCACCCTGAGCACGTCATGTCTCTAGAAGACGTGACAAGGCACAGGGACGAGGTTCAAGGCGGTCAGAAAAACGGGGCCAGCCTTGAGACAACTCACTCGGTCTTCCATTTCCAGACGGCCTCGACGAACAGCTCGCGCCCGAGGTCGTGCCGCGTCTTCCGTTGCTCCTTCCACAGCTTCTTCTCCACCACCACTTGCGTGGCAATGCCGGCGTGGTCGCAGCCGGGGTTCCACAGAGTGGTCTCCCCCTTCATCCGGTGCCTGGAAGACACAGGGGCCGTGAGCAGCTGTTCCTCAGGCGACGTTGTTCAGGAACAGCCAATGCGGCGTTCTCTAGGTGCTGCCAGACTACAAATCCCATCATCCCCGACAACTAGGGCTGATGGGAATTGGAGCCCAGCAACACCTGGACACGTTTTGTTGGCTATCCTCCTATGACAGGCATGGCCAAACTCGGCCCTCCAGAAGTTTTGGGACTACAACTCCCATCATCCCGAGTTAAGAGGGCCAGTGGTCAGGGATGATGGGAATTGTAGTCCCAAAACATCTGGAGGGTCAAGTTTGGCCATGCCTGTCATATGACAAACAATGTGGACCTTGAAGGCTGTGCTCCTGTTTGCCGTACTCGTGCTGAGAAAGTGTGGTTCTTTCTCCAGAATACCACAGAGGCAAATGGGCAGGGACAGGGGAATTTTGAATAGGAAAACTAGGAGTGGAAAAAGGTCCAAGCCACATTCCTGTCAGTTTGCATTTACAGAAAGTATTGATCTGATGTGCAGAGATCTTTCCTATTCTAATTAATTCAAGGGGGTTCTGGAAGCTTCTCTGTGTGAAAGATACAAGCAGAAGGTCCATGATGTTTGGGTTACTCCTTCAGAGAAGCTGAGTACAGCTGGCCTAAACGGGTTCTCTTATCTCTTTCAATCAAAGTCATGTTGACTGTAAAAGTAGGGCCAGAAGGAGCCTGGCTTTCACTTTCTCTATCTCTTTTCCTTCTGGTGTTCTGTACATAGTACACTTAGTGTTAAGGTTTAGACTTATGATAAGTTATTGTAAATTGAAGTTAAGTCTGCTGCAACTGGATTTCTTATGGACAGTGCCAATCCTGAATGTACTGGATTTGTGATCATTCTGCTCATTTGCCTTCAGGAAAGCTCTGCGGGATGATATATAATTGCTTCTGGTCTATTTTTGGGGAATCCTGCAACGAGTTTCAGTTTTTACGCTGTTAACTATACGTTGAGGCTCTGCTCTGGATCAATATTGAGTAGAATTCCAGGACAAATCCCTCTCCTAGGAATCCTCTGGTCGAAAGAGTAGCCTCCTGAGGCTACTTTTCATTTAAAATGCAAGCCTCCATACCGGGAACACCACAATTCTTCAACCTGTACAAATTAGGTAAAGGGTAAAGGGACCCCTGACTATTAGGTCCAGTCGTGGCCGACTCTGGGGTTGCGGCGCTCATCTCGCTTTACTGGCCGAGGGAGCTGGCGTACAGCTTCCGGGTCATGTGGCCAGCATGACTAAGCCACTTCTGGCGAACCAGAGCAGCGCACGGAAACGCCGTTTACCTTCCCGCCGGAGTGGTACCTATTTATCTACTTGCGCTCTGACGTGCTTTCGAACTGCTAGGTTGGCAAGAGCAGGGACCAAGCAACGAGAGCTCACCCCGTCGTGGGGATTCGAACCGATTGGCAAGTCCTAGGATCTGTGGTTTAACCCACAGAGCCACCCGTGTCCCTCTGTACAAATTATGGTAGTATATTTAGCCTATTCACCATTTTGCATACCTTTACATAACCTCTGTTTAGGTTAGCCATGGGGAGAGAAAGGCGCTACAGAGGCCACAGAGGTCTGAACACCCTTTCAAGTGTATATTTGAGACCATGAGGGTTAGGAACTTGAACTTGTTTTGTTCCAATCGAAAACGCAGTGATTCTCAGGAATCTGAATTCTGTGCACTGTAGCCCATTCTGTGGACTTATGTGTTAACGACCTATACAAAGCCCCATGCCCCTTGGGAGTTGGGGCTACCTGAATCAGCTCTCAGGCAGGGCAAAACTGGGGCAAGGAGGAGGAGTTTGGATTTGATATCCCGCTTTATCATACCCGAAGGAGTCTCAAAGCGGCTAACATTCTCCTTTCCCTTCCTCCTCCACAACAAACACTCTGTGAGGTGAGTGGGGCTGAGAGACTTCAGAGAAGTGTGACTGGCCCAAGGTCACCCAGCAGCTGCATGTGGAGGAGCGGGGAAGCGAACCCGGTTCACCAGATTACGAGTCTACCGCTCTTAACCACTACACCACACTGGCTCTCAGCGATCAGGCAGGGCAAAACTGGGGCAAGGCCAAAGAATGCCAGTTAAGGGGTGGGGCACAGAGGGTCCAGGTTGACAGAGACGTCTAGGAAGGGCCCTGGCGTAAGGCCAGAAGGCTGTAGTCAAGGCAACTGAAGGAAACCTCACCATCGGGTCAGAGAGTCCTGGATGGCGTTGGTGAGGGCGTGGCCAAGATGGAGGGATCCGGTGACATTGGGAGGAGGGATACACATCATGAAGAGGCCTTTGGGGTTTGGCTCGGAGACGCTGCGACGCTGGAAAGGAGAGCAATTTTTGTGAGGCAGGTGGCCCTCCGGGTATCAGCCACAGAGCCGGCCCAACCATGAGGCAAGGTGAAACAACCGCCTCAGGCAGCAAGGTCCGCTGGGGCGGCAGATCCCAACGTAGATCTTTATCCACCCCTGCCCATCCGTGGTGTAATCTTCCCTCGCCCCTTCTTCCCTGGCTGAGGGGTGTGCCTGTCGGCCATTTTGTTGTCGGCTTCAGGCGCCAAAAAGTATTAGGCTGGCCATGTTACCTTCCCGGGGGGATGGGGTGAGAAAATCCCGCCCCGTAGTCGCCCCAGGCTCAAACTCACCCCATACTCTGGCTTGAAAAAGCCCTGGCTCTCCCACCACTGGTACCAGGCGGCTTCAACGTACTGGGGACTGTAGGAGTCAGGCATTGGGCTCTCCACATCTGGAAGGAGAAAAGAGACTTTGAGGCCTCCTAATACCTCCCTGCGGTGTTTGGGTGCTGCTGCTTCGGCTACATTACGACCCCCGCTTGGGTTAATGGGCTTCACAGCTGGCATGTCGGACACCTGAGCGCAGTGTGGGGCAGAGAACTCCAGCCCTGCCCAGCTCCCTCCCACCCCCACCCCACTAACATTACCTTTTTTCTCTCCTGGGGGAGTTGGGATGTTGTAGCTTATGACCCCTAGATCCTTCTTCTCTTTCTTCTCAACTTTTGGCTTCTTCTGCAAAGAATCAGGATGGGGGCAGGAAGGTGGAAACAGGCCTCAAACACTATTATCGCCCCCTGCCCCAAGCTCTTTGCTATTTTCCTGAATTCAGGCAAGTTCGGCGTGCAATTTTTTAAACGTCACCTTTTCCCGGTTTTATTTATTACTGGAAAAAGGCGAGGTTTAAAATAAATTTTATTTATTATTATTAGTGATACACACACACATATATACACGTACATACCAACTTGAGGTGTATTTTAGGAACCCACTGTATTCTTCTGACTGAAAATTGTTTGGAATGACGTTTTATATTGATTCAACCTACCCTGGGAACTTACAGTGACAGGGTAGGTAAGAAAACCCGGTCAATAATAAAATAATTAAACAATCATTGGGTGGCATTTATCCAAAACATCGCATGCACAAGTGTCATGGAATTTGTCTTCCCTCTCCTTTCCCCAAACATCTCCCAAATCTGCTCAAATCTTGGCGAGACCAGAATCCCTCAGTCCCCAACACACTAGCATTCCACATGCAGGGAGCTCTTTTTTTGGAATAGACAGCACTGAAAAATATCTCTCTCACACACAAGGATCCTATTTTCTTCTTTTCTGGAATATTTAAATCTTCCCTCACTCTGTGCGTGCACATGAAAGCTCATACCAATAGCTAATTTAGTTGGTCTCTAAGGTGCTACCGGAAGGATTTTTTATTTTTATTTTTTATTTTTTTATTTTGTTTGGCTTTTCTTACCTCCCCCTGTTGTTGCTGCTGTTGCTGCTGTTGGCTTTTTTCCTTCTTCTGCTGAAACTTCTCCAGTTTTTCTTTCTTTTTGGCTTCTTTCTTTAGCTGGGATGCGCTTTTGGGCGGCTCTGTGAGCTCCTTGGGCTCTGAAAACTCTGCCTTAGGTTCTTAAGAAGAAAGGAAATAAATCAATGTGCAAAATAAAAAAATTCCTTCCAGCAGCACCTTAAAGACCAACTAAGTTAGTTCTTGGTATGAGCTTTCGGGTGCATGCACACTTCTTCAGATACACCTGAAGATCTGTGTATCTGAAGAAGTGTGCATGCACACAAAAGCTCATACCAAGAACTAACTTAGTTGGTCTTTAAGGTGCTACTGGAAGGAATTTTTTTATTTTGACTATGGCAGACCAACACGGCTACCTATTTGTAACTGAAACCAATGTGCAGCAGCCTTGTGAATAAATCTTGCTTGATTGCCATCTGCCCTCCAGTTGGGCCCCAGCTCCCATCAGCGGCAGCCAGCATGGCCAATGGTCAAGGATGATGGGAACTGTAGCCCAGATTAATAGTTGGGAGGGCTAAAGGTTCGCCACCCCTGCACTAGACCCACATCTCCCCACCGCTGCCAAAAAGTCTGTGCCTCTATGAACAACATGTTTCAGACCACAATTCAAAGTGCTGGTGCTAACCATTAAACTCCTATACTGTATACCTGAAGGAGCGTCTCCACCCCCATTGTTCAGCCCAGACACTGAGGTCCAGCGCCGAGGGCCTTCTGGCGGTTCCCTCACTGCAAGAAGTGAGGTTACAGGGAACCAGGCAGAGAGCCTTCTTGGTAGTGGCGCCTGCCCTGTGGAACGCCCTCCCACCAGATGTCAAGGCAAGGAAATAAACAACTATTTGACTTTTAGAAGACATCTGAAGGCAGCCCTGTTTGATGTTTTGTATTTCTGCTGGAAGCCGCGTAGAGTGGCTGGAGAAATCCAGTCAAATGGGCAGGGAATAAGAAATATATTATTTTTATTTCATCATCATCACCACCACCATCAGTGCTTTTTTCTGGGGGTACTAAAGGGCACAAAGTACTGGCACCTCCCCCCCCCATGTTAAAAGTGCGGCACTTACTGTAACAACTTCATAGTAAGTAAAGGTAAAGGGACCCCTGACCATTAGGTCCAGTCGCAGACTGGGGTTGCGGCACTCATCTCGCTTTACTGGCCGAGGGAGCCAGCGTACAGCTTCCAGGTCATGTGGCCAGCATGACTAAGCCGCTTCTGGCGAACCAGAGCAGTGCACGGAAACGCTGTTTACCTTCCCGCCGGAGCAGTACCTATCTACTTGCACTTTGATGAGCTTTTGAACTGCTAGGTTGGCAGGAGCAGAGACCGAGCAACGGGAGCTCACCCCGCCGCGGGGATTCGAACCGCCGACCTTCTGATCGGCAAGCCCTAGGCTCTGTGGTTTAACCCACAGCACCACCTGTGTTCCTTTCATGGTAAGTACCAACACCTTATTTTCCTTTTTTTTAAAAAAGGACTGCTGATTATGATGACTATTACTAAATCAGCAGTGGATCCCTGACTCTACGGCCAACCTATTCAGATTGAGGGCGACAAGAACAGAAAAGCCTTGCTAGGTCAGACCAAAAGCCTACCCAGCTCAAAACTAAACTGTCACAACAACAACCTGTTCTCCCAAGCAATATAGAGTGTAGCTCTGTTCTTCCTTGAGGTTTCTTTGCCCTCAGCAAATTCACGAGGGTCTGGGAACGAGGACAACGGTAGCAGCACCTTACCTCTGAGATCTGATTTCAGGGTCCCCACTACAGTCGTTTGCTCACACAGCTTCATTGGACCCAAGATAAACTGGAATTCTGGCTGATTGACGCAGGTCAGAAACCACCGGGTGACATTGGTGTATGAAGCGCGGAGAGCTTGGTCGAGAACCTAGAGGAATCATTTGGAGATGAAGAGAGGAACACGAGCGCGAGATATACCATTATGAATATAGGTGAGAAGAAGGGCAGGAACCCAACAACAGCGTTAAGGCAGAACATCTGCAGGTGATGATAATAATAGTAATAATAATAATTTATTATTTATACCCCACCCATCTGGCTGGGTTTCCCCAGCCACTCTAGGCGGCTCCCAATCAAGTGTTAAAAACAATACAGCAATAAATATTAAAAGCTTCCCTAAACAGGGCTGCCTTCAGATGTCTTTTACAGATAAGATAGCTACTTATTTCCTTCACATCTGAAGGGAGGACATTCTACAGGGTGGGCGCCACTACCAAGAAGGCCCTCTGCCTGGTTCCCTGTAAACTCACTTCTCGCAGTGAGGGAACCACCAGAAGGCCCTTGGCGCTGGATCTCAGTATCCGGGCTGAACGATGGGGGTGGAGACACTCCTTCAGGTATACAGGACCGAGGCCATTTAGGGCTTTAAAGGTCAGCACCAACAGAGTGCAGAGCCATTGATTCCCTGCCCCAACAAAAGCAGAGGAGTAGAAACTGCTGCAAAATTATGCTACCGATGCCCCATTGGAGCAGAGGATGGGAGGGAAGCTGCAGAGGGGACTCACATATTTATATGGCAGCAACAGAGAAGATGCAACTGTCACGTCGGCCAACGTCATGGCTTCGCCCACCAGGTATGTCCGCAGCTTCAAGTGGCCGTCCAACACCGCAAGGAGACTCTGGAGCTCTGTCACAGCGCGGTCTGTCACCTGGGCAAGAGAAGAGTGTGTGATCACACCCGCAAACCACCGCCTCTCATGGTACAATGCTCAGAAGATACCTGCCGCCTGGACTCCTTGCAGGGCCTTTCTGCATAAGGGGTCCCTGAATTAAAGGTGACCCTCCCGCTCTGTTGAGGTACATTGGCACTACTCCCTGCCACTCTGTCCCTTCCACCTTGTATGCGGTCTAGCTCACGAAACGCCCTTACTCATGATTTGGGGGGGGGGGTTAAAATCAAACAAAAACAATGAATTAAAAAGTGTAGTGTTTAGAGTCTTGTTAAACACGCTGGCGCCATGACCTTTGGATCCTGCAAAAGTAGGGAAAGAAAACAGCACAGAGCAACGTGGGGCTCAGCTGCATAGTGTGCTTGCTTATTTATTTATTTGGCAAAATGTACCGTATTTTCCGCTCTATAGGACGCACTTCTCCCCCTCCAAAAATTAAGGGGAAATGTGTGTGCGTCCTATGGAGCGAATGCAGGCTCCTTGGCTTCAGCGATAGCAATGCGAAGCCTCCGAAGCGCAGAGAGAGCGCTCCCTCCCCGCCCCTTGGCTTCGCGTTGCTTTCACTGAAGCCTGGAGAGCGAGAGGGGTCAGTGCGCACCGACCCCTCTCGCTCTCCAGGCTTCAGGGATAGCTGCCTGAAGTCTTCGGAGCGCAGCGCAAGTTCCCGCTGCGCTCCGCAGGCTTCAGGTTCCTTTTGCTGAAGCCAGGAGAGTCTTGCTCTCCCAGCTTCAGCAGAGAGGGAGAGCTGCGCGGCGCCCCTTCAGCCAAGTGGGAGGTGAAATGGAAGGGGCTCCGTTTCTCCTGCCGCTTCACTGAAGGGGCGCTGAGCAGAGAGGGGGAAAATTTTTTTTTCTTGTTCTCCCCCTCTAAAACATGGTGCGTCCTATGGTCGGGTGCGTCCTATAGAGCAAAAAATACGGTATATAGCGCACAACTCTTAAAAGAAAATCCTTAGAGCAGATTGCGAAAAGAACAGAGCGATAAAATTATCAGTCAAAGCAGTTAAACGCAACTATTTTAAACTTTCAAAAAAAATAATTAAAATCAATGAAAAGCGGGAAACCAAATTAAAACACAAGCCAGCATTACACATGCCTGGCTAGGCTGGTCTAAACAACAACGTTTTGGGCGGGTGCTGAAAAGTGTACAGCACTTGTATGTATGTTTATGCTTTTCGTTTTGTTCATTTGTCTCAAATAAACGAGAGTTATTTCTCAGAGCTTTTTTTTTTTTAACACTTCCTCCCCCGCCCTGCCCACTTTCTTCCTGGCTCACAGCTCACTCCATTAACCACTATGCTATGGGTTAGACACAGCACCCTACCCCGTCACAGCAGAGTTAGCCTGCCTCTCACCTGTTTGCTTTGCTTGGAGACTCCCAGCACAGAGAAAGCAGCTGCGGAGGCCGCAGGAGCGATCTCCAAGTCTGCGAAACTGACCCACTGCCGTACCAGGGCGCTGGCTTCTGAGCTCTGCCCTCTCATGGCATCCGGACACAGCAGGTAAGAAACAGCCGCTGCGCCAGAGACACGGACGCCCGCCTGGGTCTCCAGAGCTGGGAGTTTGGGCACAGAGAAGGAAGGCTTCCCCAGCTCCTTGCCAGGAGGCAGAGCGACCACCCTGGGCTCGTGTCGGCCATAGCGGGCCGCAACCAGCACCCGCAGATTCTGGAAGTTATCCGGATGAGGGGAAAGGTACAGAGTTGGCATGGCGACCTGGAAAGAAAGGGCAATGAAAGCGTTAAGAGGGAGGGCGTTAAGAGCCCTCTTGGAAAGACAACAGGGCTGTCGTGAAGAAGAGGGAGAAGACGTTCTCTGCTCCTGCAGAGGGCAAGACTAGATCGAAGGAACTTACGCTACAGGAAGGTAGGTCAGAGATGGGAAGCGGGTAGTTTGGGGTCTCCTGCCAGATCTCTGGGTGATCTGAGGTAGACTGGTGAAGGTTTCCAACTCCTAACTGTTTAACAACAATTTAAGGACAAGATACATGGGTACCTCGGGTTAAGGACTTACAGGTGAAACTCGGAAAATTAGAATATCGTGGAAAAGTTCATTTACAGTGGTGCCCCGCAAGACGAATGCCTCGCAAGACGAAAAACCCGCTAGACGAAAGGGTTTTCCGTTTTTCGATGCGCTTCGCAAGACGAATTTCCCTATGGGCTTGCTTCGAAAGACGAAAACGTCTTGCGAGTCTTGCGATTTTTTTTGCTTCCCCCCCTTTTTCTAAGCCGCTAAGCCGCTAATAGCCTTTTAGCCGCTAAGCCTTTAATAGCAGCTAAACCGCTAATAGTGCTAATCCGCTAATAGGGTTGCTTCGCAAGACGAAAAAACCGCTAGACGAAGAGACTTGCGGAACCGATTATTTTCGTCTTGCGAGGCACCACTGTATTTCAGTAATTCAACTTGAAAGGTGAAACTAATATATGAGACATGGCTCTCCAAATCTATTTTCTGATGAGAGCAGCTTTTGCATCTCATTTGGAAACCAAGGACCCAGAGTCTGGAGGAAGAATGGGGAGGCACACGGTACCAAATGGTTGAAGTCCAGTGTGAAGTTTCCACAGTCTGTGTTGATTTGGGGAGCCATGTCATCAGCTGGTGTTGGTCCACTGTGCTTCATTAAGTCCAGGGTCAATGCAGCCGCCTACCAGGAAATTTTGGAGTACTTCATGCTTCCTTCCGCAGACGAGCTTTATGGGGATGCTGACTTCATTTTCCAGAAGGACTTTGGCACCTGCCCACACTGCCAAAAGTACCAAAACCTGGTTCAGTGCCCATGGGATTACTGTGCTTGATTGGTCAGCAAACTCGCCTGACCTGAACCCCATAGAGAATCTGTGGGGCATTGCCAAGAGAAAGATGAGAGACACGAGACCGAACAATGCAGAAGAGCTGAAGGCTGCTATTGAAGCTTCCTGGTCTTCCATAACACCTCAGCAGTGCCACAGGCTGATAGCATCCATGCCGCGCCACACTGAGGCAGTAATTGATGCAAAAGGGGCCCAAACCAAGTACTGAGTCCATATGCATGCTTCTACTTCTCAGAGGTCCAATATTGCTCCATTTGCAATCCTTGTTTTGCTGATTTCATTTAATATTCTAATTTTCTGAGATTGTTAATTTGGGGTTTTCATCAGCTGTACTCCATGATCATCACAATTATAACAAATAAAGGCTTGACATATCTCGCTTTGCATGTCATGACTCTATCTCATATATTAGTTTCACCTTTTAAGTTGAATTACTGAAATAAATGAACTTTTCCACGATTTTCTAATTTTCTGAGTTTCACCTGTAATTCGTTCTGGAGGTCCACTCTTAACCTGAAACTGTTCTTAACCTGAGGTACCACTTTAGCTAATGGGGCCTCCCACTGCCGCCATGCTATTTCTGTTCTCATCCTGAAGCAAAGTTCTTAACCTGAGGTACCATTTTTGAGTTAGCGGAGTCTGTAAGCTGAAGCATCTGTAACCTGAAGCATCTGTAATCCGAGGTACCACTGTACTGTTGAGATGGGGGCGGAGGAAGCTGAGGGAGGGGATAACTGGGAGTGTGGGGGGGAGAGAGAGAAAGAACTCTGAGTTCAGCTCAATGCTGTCACATCAAACCAAATCCCTGAAATCAAAATTATTTTGCTTGAGGCTTCAGTTGGAAGATCTCAAGTTTCTAGCAGAAAACGAGGCCAGTACAGTGGTACCTCGGGTTACAGACGCTTCAGGTTACAGAAGCTTCAGGTTATAGACTCCGCTAACCCAGAAATAGGGGTTAAGAACTTTGCCCCAGGATGAGAAGAGAAATCGCGCGGCGGCAGCGGGAGGCTCCATTAGCTAAAGTGGTACCTCAGGTTAAGAACAGTTTCAGATTAAGAACGGACCTCCGGGACGAATTAAATTCTTAACCTGAGGTACCACTGTACTACAAACCTGATTTCTGTCCACCTGAGGTGATGCAATATGCAAACAAGGATTCATCGGTCTACTTACTTAGGGCAAATATACAAATGCTACAGATGGCTAGAAGAGACTCTCCTCAGGATTTCCAACCTCCAATATGTTTGTCCACAGAGTTATGTATAAAAGGCCTTACAACTTTATGGGTCTTTTTTTAAAAAAATTCCACCACCATATGGAGGAGAGGAGTTTAAATCGGCAAGAGCCCTGGTCCCCAATTCACCTTCAAACCCTTTCTATGTCATGGGAAGCCTGCCTTTCAGCAATTTCATCCCTGTTGTAAACTGTCATTATTACTATTGCTATTCCCCAGTCCCACCCTGAGAACTCAGGAGTCCTGGCTCCCAGATCTGCCTCTCTCAGCTCTCCCTCAGGCACTGGGGTGGTGGGAACAGGTTCAAACAGCAGTTGGGTGAAAAAGCCATGTGCAATTTGAAGCATAGGCATGTATATAGTTTTATTTTAAATAATAATAATAATTTATTATTTATACCCCACCCATCTGGCTGAGTTTCCCCAGCCACTCTGGGCGGCTCCCAATCAGTGTTAAAAACAGTACAGCGTTACATATTAAAAACTTCCCTTAAGATGTCTTCTGAATGTCAGGTAATTATTTATCTCTTTGACATCTGATGGGAGGGCGTTCCACAGGGCAGGCGCCACTACCGAGAAGGCCCTCTGTCTTTATTATTATTATTATTATTAATTATTATTATTATTATTTATTTTAAACTATTTCGACGTCACAAGCTCCGAGGACTTGTAACCATGACATGTCAAAAATCCAAATAAATTAACTTGCGTAAGTACAAAGGGACCTTATTCTGCTGGCATGAGGCAAAGGATGTTAAATCTGCATCCCGCTAGCTCAATACAGTGGTACCTCAGGTTAAGTTCCGGAGGTCCATTCTTAACCTGAAATTGTTCTTAACCTGAAGCACCACTTTAGGTAATGGGGCCTCCTGCTGCCACCGCACCACCGGAGCACAATTTCTGTTCTCATCCTGAAGCAAAGTTCTTAACCCGAGGTAATATTTCTGGGTTAGCGGAGTCTGTAACCTGAAGCATATGTAACCCGAGGTACCACTGTACGAATAATCAAACAACAGACCTCGGAGTTTACATCGGAAATACAACAAGTTATCTGCATGTGGACTGGAGTGGGGGACAGATGAGAAAAAGAACTAACTGTTTAAATCTGGACTTGGGATCAGATTTTTCTTTAATAAGTAGAGAATAGGAGAGAAAGAGAGACCGGCTGATTGACGAAATTAAAACTAAAGTGAGGAGCAGGTAGTAAACTGTACTCTGGGATGGGATAGTGACCTAGGAAGCTGCCTTATATTGAGGCAGGCCATCGGGTCCATATAGCTCTAGTACTGAAATGAGGTTGAATTTTAATGTTGTATTTTAATCTTGTTTTTAAAGCTGTATTTCAATCGTTTTTATATTTGGTGTTAGCCGCCCTGAGCCCGGTCTTGGCTGGGGAGGGCGGGGTATAAATGAAATTTATTTTTATTTATTCTTATTACTGCCTTACACTGACTCTGGGAGAGGGCAGGGAAGTGTTTGGCGGCGGGGTCTTGGCAGCAGCCGGCAGCTTTGGATCGCGGGAGGAAATCCATGAGCAATTTTGTGGGTTCTTTGGGAGGAAACCAGAAACTGCAGTAAACTTGGGAACAGGAGTCGAAACTCCCAGGTTTTGCTGGAGACAAATGGGGCGCTAGAGGGGGGTGGGAAGGCGTTGGACTGAGAATCTGCAATAAGTCTCTCTCCGGCAATGAATGAAATGCTTGGGGGGGGGTCTTTTTCTCGGGGTGGGGGTGGGGGAACCCCCCATGGCAGGACTCCTGGGTTCAGGGGAAGGGAGGGGGCGGGGTCCTCCTCTTACCTGCAAGTCCAGCCGGTTGCAGCTTCTCCCCCCCACGTGCTACTTTCCCATTGCGGAAGGACCCCGCCTGTAGCCGTCTGCTGCAACGCCTGCGTCACCGCCACCAATTTGCAGCGCACGGCACTTGTTGGAAGGGACCCGGGGGTCATCTAGTCCGACCCCCTGCAAGGCAGGAATATACCCGTGCTTAGAAGACATCTGAAGGCAGCCCTGTTTAGGGAAGTTTTTAATGTGTGACATTTTAATGTTTTTTTAATCTTTGTTGGAAGCCGCCCAGAGTGGCTGGGGAAACCCAGCCAGCTGGGCGGGGTACAAATAAATAATAATAATAATAATAATAATAATAATAATAATAATAATAATTATTATTATTATTATTATTATTATTATTATTATTATTATTATTATATCCCAACTGGTGGCTTCCTTCCTTTCTTCCTTTTAAGAAAACAAGGAGAAGCGTTATTCACCTCTGCCCCCTTCCAGTTGTTAGGATCTGAGGGCCCTGGACTCCGGTCTCCCTTGCCTAGTTCAGCACCTCGACCCCCGCATATTGCCCTGCAATAAATATTCTGAAATCCCTGTAAGAACGCTGTTGATTGACTCCTTTGTTCGTTTCATAAAAATTCCCGCACTTTATACCGCATGTGAAAAGAAATACTAAAACACATTAAAGCTACCTCAACCATTAAGCATCTGGGTAGGCTCCTAAAACAGGAATATTTTCAGCTGGTGTAGAAAGGGGTGTGGCGAAGGCGCGCCTGCTTGGTCTCAAGGTGCAGGGAGTTCCGCAGGTGCTGCCACAGGAAAGGATGGAGTTCCTCATACGAAGGATTAACATTCTGTGTACTTTTAAATGTCTTTGTGGGGTGTGAGGGTGGGGGAGGGTTATGGGCTTTATATTATGTCCTTTGTGGTCGTATTCTGTATTTTTATGCTGTTAAACCCCCCACCCCACCCCCAAGATGTTCAGATGGAGGGTGGTATACAGTACTGAGTAAATAAGTAAATAAATCAATGAATGTGGAAAGAGCAGTAGTAGTGCCACTACCTTTATTAAAGGTAAAGGGACCTCTGATCATTAGGTCCAGTCGTGACCGGCTCTGGGGTTCAGGTGCTCATCTCGCTTTATTGGCCGAGGGAGCCGGCGTACAGCTTCCAGATCATGTGGCCAGCATGACTAAGCCGCTTCTGGCGAACCAGAGCAGTGCACGGAAATGCCGTTTACCTTCCCACCGGAGCGGTACCTATTTATCTACTTGCACTTTGACGTGCTTTCGAACTGCTAGGTTGGCAGGAGCAGGGACCGAGCAACGGGAGCTCACCCCATCACGGGGATTCGAACCGCCAACCTTCTGATCGACAAGTCCTAGGCTCTGTGGTTTAACCCACAGCACCACCTGTGTCCCTTTAATAAACTACCTTTATTAAAGGTAAAGGTACCCCTGCCCGTACGGGCCAGTCTTGACAGACTCTAGGGTTGTGCGCTCATCTCACTCTATAGGCCAGGAGCCAGCGCTGTCCGCAGACACTTCCGGATCACGTGGCCAGCATGACGAAGCTGCTCTGGCGAGCCAGAGCTGCACACGGAAACACCGTTTACCTTCCCGCTAGTAAGCGGTCCCTATTTATCTACTTGCACCCGGGGGTGCTTTCGAACTGCTAGGTTGGCAGGCGCTGGGACCGAGCAACGGGAGCTCACCCCACCGCGGGGATTCGAACCGCTGACCATGCGATCGGCAAGTCCTAGGCGCTGAGGTTTTACCCCACAGCGCCACCAGCGTCCCCTATAGACCTTTATTAGGCCAGCATAAAAGTCACGGAATAATGTGCAAGTTTTTTTTAGTTCTCCAGAACTCTTCATCAAGCTAAATGATTTGGTGGTGGGGATAGAGAGGAACAAGGGGGGGGGGGAGTCGTGGAAGGGAAAATGTTGAGTCGTAAGTTGTGGGGTGCTTTGAGGGGCAGCAGAGGAGGGCTTTGTTAGGCTGGGCAGGGTGATGAGCCTAGGCATGGTCCATGCAGAAGGTAAATTACAAGAAGTTAAGGCGAGATACTCCTTTTGTTTATTTAATATTGCTTTATTAGTTCCAACAACAACAAAAACCAATCAGCAAAAAACACTTTAATACATCCAAATATAATAATTTCCTAATACATATGTATTCCTAATCAAAGCTGTTACAAGACTGCTGCTTTAAAGCATTGCTCGCCAGATGCAGCTGTGTGAACGACACACGGATATATGGGGGACTATTTCCCCCTAGAGGGCATTCTGACCTGTTTTTAGCATTTAAACTTTTGTATGTTTTTAATGCAGGGTTGCCAGTTTATTGCTTTATCTTTTTTGTAAACCGCGCTGAGGGTTGCTGCTTTGTTTCTTTCTTTGTTTGCTTAAGCGGTGCATAAATGTTCTGAAGCAAATAAATAAATAGACATCCTGTATTGCAACCGACTTGCATCATACACGTTTTTACACAGGCAGTTCCGTGGCCAACCCTTGGTGGAAAAGGACCCTAAAGCCAGACTTCCGCCTCCCAATTCTTATAGAGCAACACGTTGCTCGCAACAGCCCGGTGGAAGGCGCAGTGTAGAGAGACACATAGCGCGCACTTCCGGTAGGGAAGCTTTTACCTGTTAACGAGGATACGTAGTGGGAAACAGGACCGGAAGTACCTATTAAGGACAGCTGGTGATGCCACGGCTGAGACAGGGAGCCGTGAACGTAGAAGTAGAAAAAGCAGAGCAGTACACGCGGGTAGGCAGTTAGGCTGCCTTAGGTTAGAGGCTGCAGTTTTTCCAAGTCGAGCGGTGGAGCGCCCCCTCCTGGCGGGAGGGCCGCTAGTGCCGCTCGGATATCCCCGGGAACGCGGGCTGCAAGGCAGCCGTCGGCTGAGAAGTACGTCGCCTCCGCCTTTCCCCTTGTTTCCAGCTGCCTCCCCTTGCAGCTTGGTGCCCCTTTTTGCAATGCCCCGGGAATGGCGACCCTGCAGCGCCCACCCCACCTCTCCCAAGGATGCGGCTGGTTCCCGCCAGCCCCGGCCAAGGATGCAAGTTGGCGTCTGGCAAACACCTGGAGGGAGACCACGGACCCGCCATCCTCCCCGCCTTGCCGGGTGGTCCTTCCTGAGGGTCGGGCGGACAAAAGCCCTCGTCCCCAAGGAGCCCAGGTGGCGCAGCGGGAGGAGGTGGCATCTGAAAAGTCACTTGCTGGCCCGCACGCCGGCCGTGGGAAAATTTTCCGCCACCGTGGGAAAATGGGCTTTGAATTTCCCACGCGCACTGGATGATGGATCTTCATAGCTTGGGGTGGGTTTTTTTTGGGGGGGGGGAATCTGGCGGGTTAAATCGAGACGGGCAGAAAACCGGATCTGGGGTAGCGCAAGATGAACAGAAAGCAGGGAAGCCTTTGGCCTTTCAGGTGGTGTTGGGAGCCCATGACCTTGGTCACACATCCTGGTTCTAGACTATAGCAAGGCTTTGGGACAGGAGGCAGGGGCGGCCTGCGAAAGGTTCACACACACACACACACACACACACACGTAGGGTAAGACCTGTAGTCTTGCTCAATGCAATGAATGGCCTTATCACTTCTGGTGTGACCATCTCCACTCCTGGGTTTCTCAAACTTGGGCCTCCAATTTTTGGACTACAACTCCCATTATCCCTGACCCCAACCACTGGTCCTGTTAGCTAGAGATGTTGTAGTCCAACAGCAGCTGGGGACCCAAGTTTGGGAAACAATGTCCGAAGCCTTGACCCTGGGACTGGGAATCATCCCTGCAACTCCAATGCTTGGTGTGACAAGCGATGAAACCTGTGTGTCTTCCCTGAAAGGGCAGAGTTGGGTTGACTGCAAATTCCAGCGGCCTACCAAGGCTCCTCAACATGTGTGGACCCTGGCCAAAAAAACAAGGCGCTAGTTCTGGTTTTTGTTTTGCTGGGCACACCTCTTTTGCTGAATTTATACTGTTCCACTTTGAACTGTTTTATTACTGCATTAATTTTATCTGTTTTCATAATTGTATATACATAGTCTGTTGCTCTAAGGCAGTGTTTCCCAACCGGTGTTCCGCGGCACACGAGTGTGCCGTGAGACGTTGCCTCGTGTGCCGCGAGATGCCTGGAGGGAGGCGGGCGAGTCGGGCGGCGAGAGGCGGGGCGGCGGCGGTGAGGAGAGGCTGCGCCTTCTGCTGCTGCCTGGCGCTCCTCCTCGCAGCCGGCAGCGCTGCCTGGGCACCTCCGCGCGACTCTGCCTCGCTGGGTTTGGTCTCCCAGCAGAGACGGGTCACACGCGCCCCTCCCTCCCTCCCTCAGCCTGCGCGGAGGGAGAGCCAGAGAGAGGCATCGCTCCTGCGCGGCGGGAGAGGGAGCAGCCGGAGCGATGCCCCAAACGAACGCATGGGACCGGAGGGGAAATCCTCTCCGAGGCGGAGTGAGCGCAGCTGAGAGAAGCCTTTCGAGGAGCTGCCGAGGGAAAAAACTTTCACTTTTGTGCGTCCCTCCCGGCGTGACGCTGCGCGCTGACGTCACGGGGCGGGGCTTTAATGGTGGTGTGCCGCGAGATTTTTTTTCAGTAAACAGGTGTGCCATTGCCCAAAAACGTTTGGGAAACACTGCTCTAAGGGACGCGGGTGGCGCTGTGGGTAAAACCTCAGCGCCTAGGGCTTGCCAATTGCATGGTTGGCGGTTCAAATCCCCGTGGCGGGGTGAGCTCCCGTCTTCGGTCCCAGCTCCTGCCCACCTAGCAGTTACAAAGCACACTTAAGAGCAAGTAGATAAATAGGTACCGCTTTATAGCGGAAAGGTAAACGGCGTTTCCGTGCACTGCGCTGGCTCGCCAGTGCAGCTTCGTCACGCTGGCCACGTGACCCGGAAGTGTCTCCGGACAGCGCTGGCCCCCGGCCTCTTAAGTGAGATGAGCGCACAACCCTAGAGTCGGACACGACTGGCCCGTACGGGCAGGGGTACCTTTTCCTTTTTAGTCTGTTGCTCTAGCCCACTCATGGGGACTTGTGGTGAAGCATGGGCAATAAGTTTCATAAATATATGTCATCTAATTTTAGGCAACTGTCTCATCTTTCCCTCAGGGAACAGCCCCTCTCCTCAGCCTAGGAATATTGCATTCCACCTGGGACGATCAATAAGGGTGAGAAATCCACCCATCGCCTCATCAAGCCTGTTCATCTTAACTAGGAGTGCCCGTTAAGTTCCCCACCTCCACCCTTTGGAAGGACAAAATGGCTGCTGAAAAGGGAGGTGTGTCAAGGCTGCCTCTGCCGCTCCAAGAAACGACTGAGCAAGGATTGAAAATGGAGGAACCGGAGCTTGCAGACCCTGGGCCAAGGAACGGTGCGGAAAACAGCCCTTGTGCCGTCCGTGTGGGGAGTTGTGGGGATTTCAAGGAAATAACCATCTTGGATGAGATGAAGCAGGAACCTCCCAAGCAGCTGCAGGAACGCTGGGAGGCTCAGCTACAGGAATTTATCGAAAGGGTTGAGTTGCCCTGTTCAGAATGGAGGCGCCCACAATTGCCGGGGGCCGCACCAGCTGATACTAAGACTTTTCTGTCCACCTCTGAAGGAGCAGCCCACGCCATTGAGGAGCCTGGAGCTGCGGGGCGGTTATCCCAGTTCTTGCCAGGCCTTGGCAAAGGCACCAAACAGTCAGACAAAGCTGAGGCAAATGGCATGAGGGTGAAAGAGGAAGACTTGGAGGAGGGGGACTCCGCCATCTTGGACGCAGAGGCGAAGCGACGACGCTTCAGGCGGTTCGACTATCTGGAGGCTGATGGCCCCCGAGAGACTTGCGGGCAGCTCTGGCAGTTTTGCCGCCAGTGGCTGGAGCCAGAAAGGCACACGAAGGAGCAGATCCTGGAGCTGGTGATCCTGGAGCAGTTTCTGTCTATCCTGCCCCAAGAACTCCAGAAATGGGTGAGGGATAGTTCGCCACAAACCTGTTCCCAGGCCGTGTCCCTGGCAGAGCATTTCCTGAGGCGGCAGCAGGACATTCAGGTGAGAGAGCCAGATGCTGGTTATTGAGAAACAAATAATAATAATAATAATAATAATAATAATAATAATAATAATAATTTATTATTTATACCCGGCCCATCTGGCTGGGCCTCCCCAGCTACTCTGGGCAGCTTCCAACAGAACATTAAAATACAATAACCTATTAAACATTAAAAGCTACCCTAAACACGGCTGCCTTCAGATGTCTTCTAAAAGTCTGGTAGTTGTTGTTCTCTTTGACATCTGGTGGGAGGGCGTTCCACAGGGCGGGCTCCACTACCGAGAAGGCCCTCTGCCTGGTTCCCTGTAACTTGGCTTCTTGCAGGGAGGGAACCACCAGAAGGCCCTCGGAGCTGGACCTCAGTGTCTGGGCAGAACGATGGGGTGGAAGCAAAATCCCTGCTCAGGTTTAGACTTTACCCCATGCCTTCAGTTGGGTCTCCTTGGCTTTCTCAGGGACCAGGGCCATTCAAGGTGGCAGTGGTACATTGCGCAGAGGCAGAGAGTGACGGTCCACCGGATGCCTGGCAGAAACCACCCTGCAGAGAACTCAGCCAGAAGGTTGATGGTGATGCCAGCTCCCCAGGTGAGGAATTATTGTGACTGGGTCAGCGGATTATCTTGAGTTCTCGAAACGAGCTACAGTGGTACAGTGGTGCCTTGCAAGACAAAAGTAATCCGTTCCGCGAGTCTCTTCGTCTTGCGGTTTTTTCGTCTTGCGAAGCAACCCTATTAGCGGCTTAGCGGCTTTAAGAAAAAGGAAACAAACTCGCAAGAACTCGCAAGACGTTTCGTCTTGCGAAGCAAGCCCATAGGGAAATTCGCCTTGCAGAACAACTCAAAAAACAGAAAACTCTTTCGTCTTGCGCATTTTTCGTCTTGTGAGGCTTTCGTCTTGCGAGGTACCACTGTACAGTTTAGGTTGTCGTTCAGTTCTCGGTGTCTCTGATTCCTGGCTGCTCTTCTAAATCCGTGCAGCTTGAGTGAAAGTGGCATGAGCTTCTTCACAAAGTTTTCAATCAAGGCATTTAAAAAAAATATGGAAACCGCCATTCCGAAAGTGTTTGCGCGACGTATTTGTACGTCTGATTCCAGGCGGTGAGCAGAAAAACAGGGCATCGAAAGACACACACAGGAAGTTGTGGAAGTGGTGAGGTGCAAGCAAAAAGCTAGGACTTCTAAACCAGGCATTACATTTGGTCCTTGGGCACAAACTGCCAGGTTCTGAGAGAAGGAGAGTGGTCTGGAATGCTTTCTAAAGACACTGAGTCTGTCAGCTGTCTCTCCCCTGGTGCTGCTTCTTGCTCCTTCTCCTCCTACTCTCCCATTATTTCCCAGATTTCCCCCTCATCTTCCTCTGAGCTGTGACCTCCCTCAAACCCCTGTTGTAATTCTGAACAGTCTTCTTCTTCTCTGGAAGAGTCAGGCTGGGGAGGACGGTCTCCACCACTCCTCCTCTGCCCAGTCCCTGACAAACAATAACCCTCACGTTACAAACTCTCTCCCAATTCTAGGAGAAGATAGGAAGCGTCACGCAGAGGAGCAAAACCAGACAGAGCACCCTGAGGATAAAGAACCACGTTGCAAGTTGCCAGGAAGAGGCCAAAGAAATGTTTCCTGTGGCCTTGACCAGGAAGCAACATTTGCACAACAGCAAGAAAGCTGCTCGGACAAGGCAAAGGGCCATCGCCTTCGTGGTGGACACCCAGAGCATGAAATCTCCCAGCCAGAAGGGAAGCGGTGCGCGTGCTCTTTCTGCGGGAAAAGCTTCAGCCAGAGGTCGACTCTCACCATCCACGAAAGGACCCACACGGGGGAGAAGCCCTTTGAGTGCCCGGCTTGTGGGAAAGGCTTCAGCCACCGCTCAAACCTCATTGCCCACAAAACGGTCCACACGGGAGGCAGGCCGTACGGATGCCCCGACTGCGGGGATGCCTTCCGCCACAGGTCGCACCTCATTGCACACAGGAGGACCCACACAGGCGAGAGGCCCCACAAGTGCTCCGACTGTGGGAAGAGCTTCAGCCAGAGGTCGACGCTCACGGTGCATGAGCGGACGCACACGGGAGAGAAGCCGTACCGGTGCGCCGACTGTGGGAAAAGCTTCAGCCAGAGGTCCATCCTGATCGCGCACGCCAGGACCCACACGGGCGAGAGGCCCTTCAAGTGCTCCGACTGCGGGAAGGGCTTCAAGCAGGTCTCGGCGCTGACGGCGCACGCCCGCAGCCACACCGGGGAGAGGCCGTACCACTGCCCGGACTGCGGGAAAAGCTTCGCGCGCAGCTCGCTGCTCGCCAAGCACAGGAGGACACACACGGGAGAAAAGCCCTACGCCTGTGCGCACTGTGGGAAATGCTTCCGTCAGCGGTCGCAGCTGGTTAGCCATGAGAGGACCCATGCCAGCGCTTAGAGTACGGAGGGTGCGTGAGCACATTGGGAGAACCTGGAAAAGGAGAGCTGGCCAACGTTTTTGGCAAAAAACCAAGCCTAGAGTACAGGCGGCGGGATTGGGGGGGACCTTTGGCCGTGCATGTTAGAGGAAGAAGCCAGCAATAAATCACACTGGGCAACTGGGAGTTAACCCTTCATTAGCAAAAACAGGAGTGTTGGGCCTCATGAGCACAACAACTCATCTCCAGCAGATTTTGCCCCCATGAAGCATTTGCCGAGACTGAAGGTCCCTGTCAGATGTCTGTTGCGGTTGCTCGAGAGCAACCAGGCAGAACTCCAACCTGTCTTTGACGGGCTTTATTTTGGTGCAAACTATTTACAGTGGCGGGGGTGGCGCTGTGGGTTAAACCACAGAGCCTTGGGCTTGCCGATCAGAAGGTCGGCGGTTCGAATCCCCGCGACAGGGTGAGCTCCCGTTGCTTGGTCCCTGCTCCTGCCAACCTAGCAGTTTGAAAGCACGTCAAAGTGCAAGTAGATAAATAGGCACCGCTCCGGCGGGAAGGTAAACGGTGTTTCCGTGCGCTGCTCTGGTTCGCCAGAAGCGGCTTAGTCCTGCTGGCCACATGACCCAGAAGATGTACGCCGGCTCCCTCGGCCAATAAAGCGAGATGAGCGCCGCAATCCGAGTCGGTCACGACTGGACCTAATGGTCACGGGTCCCTTTACCTTTATTTACAGTGAAGAGCGTCATAAGTTCATGTCTGGCTCAATGGCTAGCAGAATCTGGGAGTGGTCTTTTTTTGTACCTCCCCCAACATAAAAGTTTCGTTACCCCCCAACCGTCTCCGCCCCTCTCTGCGCCTCAGACTACTGCGCAGGATGGGCGATGGCAAGGGCGTGCTTCCCTCCCCTCCGGCTTGCTCAGGAGCGGTGTTAAGCCTCTCCCTAGCATCCTCTGGTCCTTGCACTTCTTCCCCACTGCAGGTGGGGCTTTCCTCCTCCCCTGAAGACGAACTGCTTCGCAGGATTTTCGGAGGCTCCCTGTAACGCAACTGCCCTTCTGTTTCTCGCCTCTGAGCTAATGGCAGTTCCCTGACAGTCCCCGTCTCCCCACAGTTCTTCTCTAGGGTTTTCCCCAAGCAATCTTGAGACTGCTCCTGCGTGAAGCCAACTCCTCTACCCTCTTCATGCCTCTCCTGGTTCTGGGAGACGAGGGCTGAGGGGAGCTTGTCGCACCAGGAGGGGGAGACACCCGTGGCTCTTCGCCAGCCAGACACATCTCTGCCGCTTGACCTCCCTCCTCTTCTGGTTCAGCTTCAGCCTCCGATTCTGGACTTCTGACACGGACTCCCCCCCTCCCCCAGTTCACTAAGCCCTGTTACCTCTTCAGCTTTAGACATCTCCTCCTCCCAGTCTTCTCCCTCTGACCACTCACCATTGTCCCACCACCTCTCCCTTGGCTCTGAGCCTTCTTCCCTTGGGGGTTCCCCAGCTGGTGCCCCCCACCGTTCCTGTGACATCATTTGTCAGGGCTGATGGGAGATATAGCAGTTGGCAACATTTGTTGTTGTTTTTAAAATATTTTTTATTACATTTTTTCCAGATAAAGACATACAAAGAAACAAGAATAAAGAAAACAAAAAAGAAGAAAAAATTCATCATTTCAGAACTTTTTTCCAATCATCTACCAGACTTCCCCACATCCCCCTCACCGTGCATTCTTAACAATAAAAATGTCAGCAAATTATAACCTTGTTTCATGCATTCTTTTGTGCTTTCAGATAGTTGCATTTAAGTTTAAATTACTTATTATCCATTTACTCCAAAAACCAATATAATGTTATATTTAAACGTTAGTCCTTTCGTTAATATAACTTAGTTTCATATACACCCAATCTCGTTGCTGGAGCTAACCTTTCCAAATCCTGCGAATTCTTATGATTCGTATAACTTATAAAGTTTTTGTAAATAGTCCTTGAATTTTTTCCAATCCTCCTCCATTGCTTCTTCTCCCAAATCTCGGATCCTGGCAGTCATCTCGGCCAATTCCATATAGTCCATCAGTTGCATCTGCCACTCTTCCAGTGTGGGTAAATCTTGAGTCTTCCAATGTTTTGCGACGAGAATTCTTGCTGCTGTAGTTGCATACATAAAAAACGTTCTATCCTTCTTTAACACCTTTTGGCCGACAATGCCCAAGAGAAAGGCCTCTGGTTTCGGCAGTTGGCAACATTTGGAGGGCCAAAGGTTCCCTACATCTGCCCTATGGTTTTACAAACACCCCCGGAATGCTTTAGTTCAGGCTTCCTCAACCTCGGCCCTCCAGATGTTTTGAGACTACAATTCCCATCATCCCTGACCACTGGTCCTGCTAGCTAGGGATCATGGGAGTTGTAGGCCAAAAGGCATCTGAAGGGCCAAGGTTGAGGAAGCCTGCTCGTTTCTCTCCAATACAGACACCCAGGGCCCTGTGTATCTTTCCCCTCTGACGAGCCTTGGAGGATCCAGTAGTGTAGCCTTGGCTGCGTGCCTTGTTCAAAGTAGCAGGCCTCCCTGCTGTTGACCACAAGCCTTCTGAGATGGTCAATAAGGCCATTGAGGAGGAGATCCATCCTTTTAAGTCATCAGACTGCCAGCGGGAAGCAAAAGTTGATAAATCGGCAAATCTCCAAGCTGGTTTTTATGTTCCTTATTACATGCAGAGTATCAGCAGGGCGTTTGTTGATATGTTGCCCAACTTTTTTTCCCCAGCCTTTAAGAACTCCACAAAATAAGCTAACAAGGAATTGTTGGGAAGGTCACAGCACAAGGCCACTGAGTGCAGTATCCAGTTTCTAAAACTGACCCAAGTTTGCAAAGCAGGATGTGGCAATGATGAACAGGGATTGTTGTTCTTTGGCGAAGAGTTGCAGTTCAGCGGCAGAATATCTGCTACGCATGCAGAAGTTTCAATTCCCAGCTACTCTGGTTAGTGGTAGGAGAGACCTGGAATTCTGGAAAGTTGCTGCTAAGTTAGGAAAAACTACCAATGATTTGCCAGTTATTTGACTCTGCATAAGGCAGGTTCCTAAGAGATGGTTTTCCCTAGAGCTGGATTCCGTGCACAGTAGAATCTTCCATTCTTGGAAGTCCTGGCTGTGTCTTCTTCTGCATATGTATTCCAGAAACCAAACAAAGCAACACACAGGATATATGGTGTCACTTGGACTACTGCAATGCACTCTATGTGGGGCTACCTTTGAAGGTGACCCGGAAACTACAACTAATCCAGAATGCGGCAGCTGGACTGGTGACTGGGAGTGGCTGCCGAGACCACATAACACATTGAAAGACCTACAAATTGGCTCCCAGTACATTTCCGAGCACAATTCAAAGTGTTGGTGCTGACCTTTAAAGCCCTAAATGGCCTTGGTCCAGTATATCTGAAGGAGAGTCTCCACCCCCATCGTTCTGCCCGGACACTGAGGCCCAGCGCCGAGGGCCTTCTGGTGGTTCCCTCGTTGCGAGAAGCCAAGTTACAGGCAACCAGGCAGAGGGCCTTCTCGGTAGTGGCACCCGCCCTGCGGAACACCCTCCCACCAGATGTCAAACAGAACAACTACCAGACTTTTAGAAGACATCTGAAGGCAGCCCTGTTTAGGGAAGCTTCTAATGTTTGATGCATTACTGTATTTTAATATTTTGTTGAAAGCCGCCCAGAGTGGCTGTGGAAGCCCAGCCAGATGAGCAGGGTATAAATTATTAATTATTATTATTTTTATTAAATGCTGACAAACAGGTGTTTGGTCTTCCTTCTCACACAGTTGCTTTACGTCAAGGGATAGGAGGGTTGTGCAGCGGCAGTCAGGTTACATAAACACAGGAAACACATTAGGATATAAATGTGTGTTATTTCCCTGGCTTTCACTGGTAGAAAGAACTTGCATACTTGCAAAACGCATGATGAATTTATTGGTGTGATTATGTGAAAGCGAGGTTCTAGCCATCATTGCACGAAGACGGATTTGGAAAAAGGAAGGGGCAGAGCAGTCCTAAAAGCCAATAATCCAGAGAACAGCTGCAGGGCATGGAAAATTAAGTGCATGGCCTTATTGTGTGTCATTCATACAGAACCATGGTTGTGGTATATTCCCAAAGTCCTAGACCGAGCCCATAATAACCACAATCTTTCAAATGCAACCTTTTATTCTTCCGCAACTTTACATACAATTTCTTTTTCAATTTGCCCTCTTAAAAAAAAAAACCCAAAATACATGAGGAAAACAAAATACAAGAAAATACAAACATGGGCAGGTCCCGTATTTGCGGGCCAAACACAAAAGTTGCTATAAAGCAGGGTTTCCCAAACTTGGGTCCCCAGCAGTTTTTGGACTACAGTTCCCATCATCCCTCCCCACTAGTTCTGCTGGCTAGGGAATGATGGGAGTTGTAGTCCAAAAACAGCTGGAGACCCAAGTTTGCTTAGAGAAAGTTGGCTGGCCCTGGGGCACCCTCTGCTGGCCAAAAGGACCATTGCCACAGAATCTGAACCACCCCCAGTACTGATAATTGGAATTTATAGATCGCAGAACTCAAGTCTGCACCACCTAGAATACCCACAGGATTGTGGCCTCTACTGGCAACACAGGTAGGAGAACAAATGAAGGAAGGACAAAAACAATGGGCGGGGAGGAAACTCGGAAAGGACATATGGTGGGATATTAGCCCCCCTGTGAAGAAGTAACGTTTCCCACTACTGAACAATGCCACAGATGAAAAGCTTTTGCAGGGGCTGGGAAATTGAACTACTGGCTCAAAATAATTACTTTTAAAAAAAGTCGCTGCCATTCCCATGGAAAGGGGTTCCGCGTCCCAACCAGGAACGGAACAGGAGCGTGCAGACAACCTCCTTGAGCTTAAAGCAAAAGAGAAACCAGATTTGTTGCTTCTTGCAGGGTTTCGATGCGCTTGGAGCAGACCCACCAAAATCGACGGGATTTCAGGTAGCCGCAACTAAATTCCTATTGATTCCCATGGGCCTTCTGCAAGGGTGAATCCTAAGTCTGGACCCAGCCCATAGGAGGCAGGCACCAACTCTAGCCTGGGGCACGCATTCTGCCTCCCAACGGGTGCAGGACTGGGGTGGGTGCGCACAGAATATTGGTGGCGGCTTCCATGGCACGGGGGGCAGGTATGGAAGCTGGGTCTAGCTTCCCCACATCTCCATTCAACTCTTTCCCAGGAAAACCACGCAGTGCAGAAAGGGGGAGGGGGGGAAAATGAAAGCAGGAGGCGCCCTCACTGCTTCTGCTGCAGAGCTTCCTTGCGGGCAGCATCCTGCAACAGCTGCGTGTCGACCTCGTCGGCTGGAAGCTGGACGTAGCGGACGACGGAGCCACGAATGAAGCAGTTCTTGACAGACAACTGGAGAGGAAGAATAGTGTTACATACAGGGTGCAGAGATCACAAGCGTCCGGACTGGACTAGGGGGACGAAACAATTCAAATCCTCCACTGGCCAAACAGCACCCACCGATCTACCCCACAAGGTTGTTTTTGAGGTGGGGGGAGGTGACAGGGCACGAGATGGGGGGTGGGTGGGAAATTAACTCCCTCCCCAATTCATTTTCAAAAACGCCGTTAACTCGTTTCTAGGAGGCTAAAATGAGACTTGGGTACAGCATCATCTATTACCGGCTTCAGATAGCTTTTTGCCCAGGCTTTCTCTGAGCCTAAGACCGGGCCTCGCTATTTCTGAATCCCTGATTTTATTTGTTTTAATAATTATTATTTTCATTTGGTTGTAATTTCTGGATAACACCTTGAGATTTTTTAAAAATGCCATGGTTTTGAATGGCTCTAAAACAGGGGTCAGCAAACTTTTTCAGCAGGGGGCCGGTCCACTGTCCCTCAGACCTTGTGGGGGGGGCGGATTATATTTTTTTGGGGGTGAAATGAACGAATTCCTATGCCCCACAAATAGCCCAGAGATGCATTTTAAATAAAAGCACACATTCTACTCATGTAAAAACACCAGGCAGGTCCCACAAATAACCCAGAGATGCATTTTAAATAAAAGGACACATTCTACTCATATAAAAACACACTGATTCCTGGACCATTTGCGGGCCGGATTTAGAAGGCAGTTGGGCCACATCCAGCCCCCGGGCCTTAGGTTGCCTACCCCTGCTCTAAAACAACAAATAATCAGGGTAAGCCTGGGGAAAGTCGGAGTAGATCTTGTGGGTTTTATAAAGGTCCCTCAGATCTCCCCCAACCACCACCAAGAAAAATCCCTGCACCGGTTATGGGGCTTTACAGGTTAAAAGCCAGCAGGAGAGATACCAATTTCTACCTCGGCATTTATTTACACTTCTCACGCCTGCCATCCCAAATCCCCCCTTTTGCCCTACGCCCATCACTCACCATGTGAGGGTATTTCTCTGGATCGGTCACACTGATGTCTGTGAGCTTGATATTCAGATACTGCAAAGCCAGAGAAGAGAGAGGGTGGGGCGGAACTAAGCAAGCAAGGTTCAAAAGTAATACAACATTCTGCCTAGCGGCCTGTTCATTACCCCTTTGCTGTTTATCCACCTTAATCAACACCTCTGGTCACCTTCCACTGAACATAGAGCCCTGTTGGGAGCATCTGTTTCAGCATCCCGTCGTCACGGTGACCAACCAGACACCAACGAGAAACCCTCAAGCAGAATCTGAACCCAATAGCCCATTTGCTTTTCCACACAACTGCTATTCAGAGGGGCGCTGTCTCCCACTGTGGACGCAGAATACGGCCGGGAAAGGTAGCAGCCATTAACAATTATATTTCCCCATGAATTTTCCTCATCTTTTGAGTTGGTGGCCATCGCTGCTCTTCATGGAGCGAATTCAAGCATACGCTCTGTGGCAGTTTTTTCTTTGCCCGTCCAGAGTCTTCCAACACGTTCTGCTTCGCTGGGTGGCCCCATTAGTATTACGAGGGAGGAGGAAAGAAAACTTCTCCCTGTCCAATTTCTTCGTGGCAGGCATCATTTTACACATCTCTGTCACGCCCCACAATTAAAATAAATAAAACCTCATAACTGCACTACTAAAGAGACGTTCTGCTTTCTGCAAGTCTGCTTGCACATATCGTACAGTCAAACAGGAAGCCCTTTTGAGAACCAAAATGCACATATTTTTCATAAAACCGAGAACGTAACATAAGCAAAACCTGGTAGATCAGACCAGTGGCCCAGTTAGTCCAGCATCCTGTTGTCACAGCGGCTGAACAGATGTTTGTGGGAAGCCCAAAAGCAGGGCATGAGAGCGACAACACTCTTGCCCACCTGCAATTCTGTCTCTTGAGACACAACCTAGTCATCATGGCTAGTAGCCGCAAGTAGCCTCCTCTCGTGAATCTGCCAAACCCCCTTTTAAAGAAATCCAAGTTGCTGAACATCACTGCCTCCTGTGGGAGCAAGTTCCATAGTTTAACTAAAAGCTGCACCTACGCGATCCACTAAGAATTAGGGTAGGATATAATCTATAAACAAGGGATGCGGGTGGCGCTGTGGGTTAAACCACAGAGCCTAGGACTCGCCGATCAGAAGGTTGGCGGTTTGAATCACCGTGACGGGGTGAGCTGCTGTTGCCCGGTCCCTGCTCCTGCCAACCTAGCAGTTTGAAAGCACGTCAAAGTGCAAGTAGATAAATAGGTACCGCTCCGGCGGGAAGGTAAACAGCGTTTCCATGCGCTGCTCTGGTTCGCCAGAAGCAGCTTAGTCCTGCTGGCCACATGACCCGGAAGCTGTACGCCGGCTCCCTCGGCCAATAAAGAGAGATGAGCGCCGCAACCCTAGAGTCAGTCACGACTGGACCTAATGGTCAGGGGTCTCTTTACCTTTATAATCTGTAAGGAAGAAATAGGCTTTAGGTGTAATTCATACCTGATCCACGGAGTGCAAGGTCCCACATATACTGTAAAAAAGCAGAAAAGGCACAATTAAAAGCCAGGCAGAACACACGGGATATTTGGGGAGGGAGGGACGGGTGCAAAGGCTGAGAAATAAATTTTCTCTTTACATCTGAAGGCAGCCCTGTTTAGGGAAGTTTTTTAATGTTTGAAGTTTTATTTGGTTTTTAATGTTCTGTTGAAAGCCGCCCAGAGTGACTGGGGAAACCCAGCCAGATGGGCAGGGTAGAAATAATAAATTTTATTTAATTTAATTTTTTTAGAAAAGGGTTAGGATCCGGGACCAAGGCTCCTGGATTTTCCCCAAGGAGAGCAAGATGTGTTTGTACCCAGTTGTACCTCAAATCATTCTTCAGTTCAACCACCACGTCCTTCCCTACCAGGGACTTGAAGAATGAGTAGAAAAGCTGCAATGAGGGAAGAACAAATGTTAAGAGATCACCCAGAGCAGGGGTCAGCAAACTTTTTCAGCAGAGGGCCGGTCCACTGTCCCTCAGACCTTGGGGGGGGAGCGGACCATTTTTTTTGGGGGGGGGGGAATGGACGAATTCCTATGCCCCACAAATAACCCAGAGATGCATTTTAAATAAAAGCACACATTCTACTCATGTAATAACACAAGGCAGGCCCCACAAATAACCCAGAGATGCATTTTAAATAAAAGCACACATTCTATTCATGTAATAACACAAGGCAGGCTCCACAAATAACCCAGAGATGCATTTTAAATAAAAGCACACATTCTACTCATGTAATAACACCAGGCAGGCCCCACAAATAACCCAGAGATGCACTTTAAATAAAAGCACACATTCTACTCATGTAAAAACACCAGGCAGGCCCCACAAATAACCCAGAGATGCATTTTAAATAAAAGCACACATTCTACTCATGTAAAAACACCAGGCAGGCTCCACAAATAACCCAGAGATGCACTTTAAATAAAAGCACACATTCTACTCATGTAAAAACACCAGGCAGGCCCCACAAATAACCCAGAGATGCATTTTAAATAAAAGGACACATTCTACTCATGTAATAACACCAGGCAGGCCCCACAAATAACCCAGAGATGCATTTTAAATAAAAGCACACATTCTACTCATGTAAAAACACGCTGATTCCCGGACCGTCCGCAGGCCGGCTCGAGAAGGCGATTGGGCCGCATCCAGCCCCTGGGCCTTAGGTTGCCTACCCCTGACCCAGAGACTCCCTTGCACTTAAACACAAGACGGCCTCGCACAACTTTTATTCCACTGCTCAGCAGGAATAAGTGTGCCAAACACATCACATATATACACATCAGCTTCCAACAAACGGTGGGAGTGCCCAATGTTTTGGACTACAACTCCCATCATGCCCCTGTCAGTGTAGAGGCCCAGAAAGGAATAGGACCCAGAGTCTGAAAAGAGGTTTCTAGCCCCAGTGGCAACAAGTGCTCAACTACAGGTAACTGAAATACCCATCATCCTTTTTCCTCTGCCCATTCACGGCTCAGTTTCCCCTTTGCTCCACTGGTTCCTTGCCTCTAATTTACGCTAAAAGCCCTTCAGGGTAGGAAACAGTGCTCTTTGCCAAGTCGTCATACACTAATACGGTGTTACACAGAACAACAATAATGGTGCGATTATCACCACCATTATTAAATATATTACCTGCCCTACACCAGCAGGCCCCAGGGTGGGTTACCAACACTTTTCAAATTAGCAAAAATTAAAATGGATTACAGTACAGTGAGATTAATTGGAAGTCAGTTTTAAATTTCTTTTCTATAAATTTTAAAATTGTGTTCAACACCAGGAGTATATATGATAATTATATTAATCTTCTTATATCTTATAGTGTGGTGGTTTGTTTGATTTTTCTGTTATTTGTTTGTATGTTTGTTTACTTGTATGTACGTCTGTTTTTCATAAATGTACAGTGGTACCTCAGGTTAAGTACTTAATTCGTTCTGGAGGTCAGTTCTTAACCTGAAACTGTTCTTAACCTGAAGCACCACTTTAGCTAATGGGGCCTCCCGCTGCTGCTGCTGCGCCACCGGAGCACGATTTCTGTTCTTATCCTGAAGCAAAGTTCTTAACCTGAGGTACTATTTCTGGGTTAGCGGAGTCTGTAACCTGAAGCGTCTGTAACATGAAGCGTCTGTAACCCGAGGTACCACTGTATTCATTTTAAATGAATAAAGATATATTTAAAAAATAAAATAGAACGGATTACAGTCATAGAAATAGGGTGGACCCTGGCAACACATTATCTCTGATGTCTAAGGCCAGTGCAAGGAAGTGCTTAAAGAGATTCAGCTGAGGTTGTGCATGAGGCTCTTAACTCATAAGGGTTGTGGGTTCGAGACCCACGTCGGGCTAAAGATTTCTGCACTGCAGGGGGTTGGACTAGTAAATAACCCTCGTGGTCGCTTCCAACTCTACTATGAAAAGGAGAACATAAAAAGGATTGATCCTAATGATGATGGCGACGCTGTTAGTATTTAATGTGCATTTTTAAGCTACCCTGCTGCCTGCATTCATCGGCCAAACACAGGCTGCTGTGCTCTGAGTCCAGAAATTAAAAGAAGAAAAGTTCGCCGACTCCCCCCCGACCCCGACTTGCAAGCGGCTTCCCTGACTGCATAATAATAATAATAATAATAATAATAGCCCCACACACCATTGCCTCCTGCACCCTGCTTTTAGGGGTGTGGGGAGCAAAAGCAATGGCAGCTGCGTCACAGAACCAGCCCGTGACGTCACAAACTCACCATCGCCGCCGCTCGCCAGACGCAGCAGCAGCAAAGAACCCGCGTGGACCAAACCTCAGAACCCAGAAAGAACTTCCCGGGCTGCGCATGCGTCGTGCGGGCGCTCACGGAACGGGGAAGGGGGCGGGACAACCAGACGCGCTCGGAAAGCGCGGAGGAAGGAAGGTTTTTATTTAAAGGGGCCGCTGCCTAATTATGCCTCGCCCCGCGCCTTAAAGGAGAAGGAGGCTTGCTGCTCAATTGCCCTTTGCGGGTTCTATGAATGGATAGAAAACTCGTTTTAAACTCTTCAGATTTCCCCTCTAAAAGTGGTCTTAAACACATGGCCATCCTGGCTGCTGACACGAGGCCGCAGAAGCCATTTCTAGCCATTAAAGCAGAAACTCTTTGCAACGTGTGCACCGGCTAACACGGGTGTCCGCAGACCTGATTCTCCAGTGCAGTGGCTAGACTAGGACCTGAGTTCGAGTTCACACTGGGTACTGTTCGGCCAGTCATTGCCTTTAGCCTACCTCAAAAGGTTGGTGTGGGGGGATGAAGCTGCAGGGGGCAGGGCCGGTTAATGTGCACTTCACATCCCATTCCCACATGGAGCTGTGACATTTGGAATTTGGGGTTACACGATCCAAGCTCTCCTGCTACCAGCAATATCTAGATCCATAGCTGTCAACCTTCCCTTTTTTGCGGGAAATTCCCTTATTCCAGCACCATTTCCCGCTGCTATCCCAGATTGTTGGATATCCCATAGACTGTCCCTGGGACAGGTGAGGCTGCTGATCCCTTATTTTCAAATCTGAAAGTTGACAGCTATGTCTAGATCAAAGGTAAAAGGTAAAGGGACCCCTGACCATTTGGCCCAGTTGTGGCCGACTCTGGAGTTGCGGTGCTCATCTCGCTTTATTGGCCGAGGGAGCCGGCGTACAGCTTCCGGGTCACCGAGTGGGGATTCGAGCCGCCGACCTTCTGATCAGCAAGTCCTAGGCTCTGTGGTTTAACCTACAGCGCCACCCGTGTCCCTTAGACCCACGATGAGGTGAGCTCCTGTTGCTCAGTCCCTGCTCCTGCCAACCTAGCAGTTCGAAAGCACATCAAAGTGCAAGTAAATAAATAGGTACAGTTCCGGCGGGAAGGTAAACAGCGTTTCCGTGCGCTGCTCTGGTTCGCCAGAAGCGGCTTAGTCATGCTGGCCACATGACCCGGAAGCTGTACGCCGGCTCCCTCGGCCAATAAAGCGAGATGAGCGCCGCAACCCCAGAGTCAGATCATAGGTAGGCTGTTAGAATTCCTGCTCCATGAATGCAGTCATGGGATTTTTGTCTTTCACAGGACAGTGTATGTTTTGACTCCACAGAGTGGGAAGTGACGGAAACAGGATGTTTGCGTTACTGTGTTCCGTGAAGTGGGACTGTTGTCCTTTGTTCTTTTTCTCTTTGCTGTCTGATGCTAGAGAGAGAGGGAGCCATGTTGCAGTGCTCCGTGTGTGTTTATATGTAAATAAAGTAGATTAGCCAAAATGCTGAGTTGCTCAGGTCTGTCACACGAACTGGGCAAACTCTGCGGATCCCTAAGTGTGCCGGTGTCCGTTGGCATTCGTTGCTGTGATGTTTGGACTGAAGAAAGCTTATGAAGCTCCCGAACAATCAACCAGAAGGGAGAGAACATGCCAGTCAGGCATGTATCTCTGCCAGAGTCCTACTCAAGTGTAGGCTGAACTCCTGACAACTAAGGCCTGGGGGCCGGATCCGGCCCAATCGTCTTCTAAATCTGGCCTGCAGATGGTCCAGGAATCAGCGTGTTTTTACATGAGTAGAATGTGTCCTTTTATTTAAAATGCACCTCTGGGTTATTTGTGGGGCATAGGAATTTGTTCATTCCCCCCCCCAAAAAAATATAGTCTGGCCCCCCACAAGGTCTGCGGGACAGTGGACTGGCCCCCTGCTGAAAAAGTTTGCAGACACCTGATCTAGAACCAGATCAGCAATGACAACGCAAAAGAAGATCACAGTGGTGTTCGGGGCCACAAGGAAATATCAGAGCAAATTCCTCTTATTTATTCAACAGGCGTCTCGCTGAATTCAGCGACAATTCCTCATGAGGAAGGCGGACTCAGAGGTTCACCATACCCAAACTGTGACCCCGTTGCAGATCTTTGCTTTAGTTCATTTGCTCTTCAGTCTCATAAATGCCAACTAGTGCAAGACCAGGGCTGGCACACCATGAGACAAGGTGGCAAGATCCACAGGGACAGCAGATCTGGTCTCAAAGGAATGCATTGCTGCGGCCGCTGCCACAATGGTAGCAATAGCCAATGTATGCTTCTTGGAGACCAGATTTGCTGCCACCTCGACAGTTCTCCCCCCCCAAAAAAATACTGCCTCTGCAGTGGCCTCTTGGTGAATAGGAGGCACCGCTGGTCTCCTACCATCCCTAGGAGGGCTTGGTCCTCTGAGGTGTCCTAGGCTCGCAAATGCCCAGCATGTCTCACTATTTTTTGGTTTGCCTTAGGTGCCAAAATATATTGTGCAGGCCCTATGCAAGGCACACCATAGGAACTTATTGGGAAAGTATGAAAAATTGTAACATACACCAGTGTGCCAATCTTGCAAAATTTGCAGGACAAATTCTCCCCAAGAATCATGTGTGTGTGTGCTCACCTTCCCTTCTCTTGCCTTCCTAGGTGGTCAATGAGGGATTTGCGCTCCCAGGTATCGCACCAAAGCGCAACTGTTTCTGAGCTCGTTTCCCCCTTTCTCCTACTATTGGGTGGTGAGTTAAATCTGCTACAGATGGGATGATACACAAAGGATCTGGACTAGGGATCCTTGTAACCAGAGTTGCCATACGTCCAGAATTTCCTGGACATACATGGAATATTGTAGTCGGAAGCAGTGTCCAGGTGGGAATTGGCAAAATGTCTGGGAAAATCCAGACGTATGGCAAGCCATGTCAGCAGTGTTGTTTTTGCAGATTTTTCTAGAAAAAATAGCTCCAAAATGGCATTTCGCTTTTTGCAATATCAATGTAACAAGCACACACTTTGCCTCACTTTGCTTAATGGTAGGGCCGGTCCTGGGCCCAAGGCATTTTGCTGCCTGAGGCGGACAAGACGGTGCCATCTATTCTAAGGTTACCAGATGTCCCCATTTCCCCAGATTCACATATCAGTCCCATACTGAAAAGTGTCCCCGGATTCATTGGAAAAAATCTGGTAACCTTAATCTGTTCCTCATACAGAAGCCCATCAGGTTGGCATTTGAATCTTACAGCAACACAGGTGACAGGTTATCATCGACCACATCACCTGAGGGCAGCACGCTAACTGAGGGAGCACAGGGCTGGCAGTATTACAGCACAGACCTCTCCTGGCTGCAACTTCATGCCTTTCCACAACAGCCTCGCTTCGCCTGATGGTAAAAGCAGCACTGATCATCAATGCTGTGGCAGAGCTTCCTGGATCAGACCCAGAAAGAGGGCCTTAAATTGCTCTTTTTTTTTTCTCCTGTTTAAAGTAATCGCAGCAAACATGTACAAACTCATTGCTTCCACCCAGGGGCAGCAGACCTTCAAGCCCTTGCATTGCTTTCCCAAAGTACAGTAAAATATATTGGGGGAATCCTCCAGTTCCGTAAGTTGACACTTGCAGCTTGATCCTCTTGCAATTCCTTTGCCAGTTCAATCAGATGAGAGGCTACATGTGACAAGCTGCAAGACAGGGCACACATATGTTCCGGTTGCTATGGAGACGCTGCCTAAAATGGCTTCCCCGTGGCGAGATCCTCCCTCTCCCAGCAGAAAACAAAGAAAACAAAACATAGCACCCAATAAAGCACTCATATTTGTGAGCCCCACATTCCTGGCAATAGCTGGGGAGGAGGCAGAGAGAGACTGACTGCCATGATGGCCCCAATCCACTAAGGAGTACTTCTAAACTACAGCCAAGGCGTGTAGCGGCTCATCACCACCACAGAGAGGTCATAAGAACATAACAGCCCTGCTGGGTCAGACCAAAGGCCTATATTGTCCATGACAGATACCCATCAACTGTCTGGGACATCCCATTTGAGAGCAAGATTACAGCCAAACACACATATTGAGCAAGATTGTGGCACCCCCAAAACATATTTTAGGGGGCCAAGCTCTTGCATAGGTCACATGACTTGCACGGGAGAATGTCCTGGCAGACACGTCCTGGTTTCGCTCAGGGACAAGTTGGAGGCTATGGTTACATCATTCCCATAACAAAAACTACCACATATATATCAATGTTTTCAAAAGTAGGAAAAGTGGCTTTTTAAAAAACAAGGGATCCACAGTACAGTGGTACTTCAGGTTAAGTACTTAATGCATTCCAGAGGTTCGTTCTTAACCTGAAACTGTTCTTAACCTGAAGCACCACTTTAGCTAGTGGGGCCTCCTGCTGCTGCCACGCCGCCGGGGCACGATTTCTGTTCTCATCCTGAAGCAAAGTTCTTAACCCGAGGTACTATTTCTGGGTTAGCGGAGCCTGTAACCTGAAGCGTATGTAACCTGAAGCGTATGTAACCCAAGGTACCACTGTACTTAGCTAACTGGGCCAAGCTAAACGGCCTCTGTCCAGTATACCTGAAGGAGCATCTCCACCCCCATCTTTCTGCCCGGACACTGAGGTCCAGCTCCGAGGGCCTTCTGGCAGTTCCTTCACTGCGAGAACTGAGGTTACAAGGAACCAGGCAGAGGGCCTTCTCAGTAGTGGCGCCCGTCGTGTGGAACACCCTCCCGTCAGATGTCAAGGAAATAAACAAGTATCTGACTTTTAGAAGACATCTGAAGGCAGCCCTGTTCAGGGAAGTTTTTAATGTGTGACATTTTAATGTATTTTTAATCTTTGTTGGAAGCTGCCCAGAGCGGCTGGGAAACCCAGCCAGATGGGCGGGGTACAAATAATAAACTACTATTACTATTATTACTATTATTACTATTATTACTATTATTACTATTATTACTATTATTACTATTATTACTATTATTACTATTATTATTATTATTATTATTATTATTATTATTATTATTGAGGGCCGCTAGCATAAACCATCTGAATACCACCCGCTCAACTGTTAGGAAGTTCAAAGTACCGACAGTGACAAAAGCATGCAAAAGATTAACTATGGGAAAACAGTGGAGAATTTTGGTAGGGGAAAAAAGATGGCCACTCTGCAGAAAGTCCCCTCCAGCAATCCTTTTTATTGTGCATTTATGATGTTATGTACTGAAGTTCTCACCCTGGGCCAGCAGGGGGATACTGTAGATAGTTTTCACTCAGGTCCACATATGCAAATAAGGGATTGAAAGTGGCATTCAGCTATTGGATAGTTACAGAAAGTTGTTACTGTTGCGTTGTAGTGGAGCTCTATATAAGCAGGCTGGCTGAACCCTTCAGTTCAGTTCTGTTCTGGCCTGTGAATAAACAAGAGCTGTTTGAAGAATCGCTGTGTTGTCTGATATGTTCACCCACAACTTAACACATGATGACGTGCACACATGATGTTTTCAGGGCAGTCACACATGAGCCCACGTTTACAATACTGTTTGTACCTGCAAAGATTTTGGGACATTTGTACTGCTTCATTTCCAACCCGTGCATATCCCGTGATTGCCTACTCAAATCCCATAACTTTTAACACCGTAAACGTTCTGATATATTTTTGTCCTGCTTTTGCTGTGCCATAGCCCACCCCGTTCCCCGTCCCAGATAGCAATTAGGTGGTTGCAGCGAGGTGGCACAAATTAAAAACGGAATAAATCTTCTGCTAATGAACTAATTATTGTGTCAAGCACAGGTTGTGGAACACACCCACATGAAAGCAGCTGTCTGGAGGGGCCCGAGGAGAGTCAGATAAAGGAAAAATCTCAGAAATTTCCTCCAAAGCTTTTCTGCGGAAAAATCTCTGCTCCACTCTGGTGCAGAGCAATGAAAGAAGGGAAGATTACATCCCGGCGTCGACGTGAGCATGAGCAATCATAAGATGTAATGAAATGTTGACGTGGACACAGAGTAGGCGGATGATTGCATGGTTCACAAATGGAGACGGATGCGTCAGTATATCTGCATTGGTGGCCATAATTTATATAGCTACCTGGAGCTGTAAACCTATAAAAGAGATTTTGATTTGGGGCACCAACGCATGCACACTCATCCTTTGATGGCTGTTATTTTTATGGCGAAAACAAATTACTGCTTTCTTTAATCAGTCTGAGGCCCGCCTCTTCTTTTCTCACCTGTTATTTGTGTGTGTGATCCTTGTGTTCTCTGTTCTTTACAGAAACTCTTCAGGTTTGTTTTCTGCAACTTTATACGTCTAGATAGGATTTCTATCAGGAGATAAGCAAGGTCTTTTCCTCAAAGATCCTCTTGTGTGTCAGCAAAAAAAGAGGCCACAGATTTGCCTAGCAATCACTTACATTTATTTAAGTATTTGTAGATGCACATTTGGGGGGGTCAAATAGAAATGCAATACAGTGGTACCTCTGGTTAAGAACTTAATTCGTTCCGGAGGTCCGTTCTTAACCTGAAACTGTTCTTAACCTGAGGTACCACTTTAGCTAATGGGGCCTCCCGATGCCGCCGCACGATTTCTGTTCTCATCCTGAAGCAAAGTTCTTAACCCGAGGTACTATTTCTGGGTTAGCGGAGTCTGTAACCTGAAGCGACTGTAACCTGAGGTACTACTGTACATCTCACCGTAGTGGAGAAGACTATCCACAGTTTACTTGCACAGCTGCTTCGCCATCTAGTTGCTTCCTGTGAAGGGGCAGCCCCGAGACCCCTGCCCTCCCTTCGAATGGATCTTTCCTTTAAACCAGACTTGGACCAGCCTTTCAGATGGAGCGAGGCTTCAAAGAAAAGACTGCCCTGTGAAAAATAGGACACACAGGGCCTAAGGATCACTCAGGCCAAAGATCACATCACTCGCATCAGAACAGGAGTCACAACCCCTTAGTGACTATGGTGACATTTGCAAGCCAGAGAAATTGTTGTGGGCACTGCAAACACACACGTATGCGCAAAATATCACCTACATGGTTGCCTACAAGAAAATGCTTATTTCAAACCTAATTTCGGCAGGGGGAGAGGAGCTTCTGGGGTGCCATGGAAAACCCCTCCAGGCGCGTTTGTCCCCATGGGCACCGTGTTGGCAATCACTAGATTTCTTTTTAAAAGATATTTTAATTTTGAAGCAATGGGAGGAATTCAACAGTTGATTGTTCTGTCAGGGAAAGCATTCTGCTTTGCCAGGTGAAACAATCCCTTGCCTCTCCTAGACCTATTCAAGGTGTTCTCCTGACTCCCCCAGAGTAGATTTAAGGTGTAGTTTGTGGGGAGGGTAAGGGACTTGGGTGGTGCTGTGAGTTAAACCACAGAGCCTAGGACTTGCCGATCAGAAGGTTGGCAGTTCGAATCCCTGCAACAGGGTGAGCTCCCGTTGTTCAGTCCCTGCTCCTGCCAACCTAGCAGTTCGAAAGCACAAAGTGCAAGTAGATAAATAGGTACCACTCCAGCGGGAAGGTAAACGGCGTTTCCGTGTGGTGCTCTGGTTCGCCAGAAGCAGCTTAGTCATGCTGGCCACATGACCCAGAAGCTGTCTGCGGACAAACGCCGGCTCCCTCGGCCAATAAAACGAGATGAGCACCACAACCCCAGAGTTGGTCACAACTGGACCTAATGGTCAGGGGTCCCTTTACTTTTACCTTTGTGGGGAGGGGAGAAAGTCCTATTGTGCAAGCAGAAGCCCTTGTGGGTGGGAATCATAAGTTGAAGCCCAGCCTTTACAAACCACATCAGGTTCTCCAACACGGAGCCGGAGCCGTCAACAAAAGTTAAGAACAAGCAATCAGATGAGGTGTACAAGCAGAAAAAAGTGCATATTAGTCATATACATTGACAACCCCCTAGATTAAAGGATTTTAAGGGTTCACACTAGAGCTTTTTTGGCACCAAGGGCAAATGTTAAAACCTGTTCCCTCCAACCTCCCTCAGATATTTTTTCTTTAGCAAAAGCGGGGGGGGGGGGGGAGTTTTAGCTTAGCCCTCTCCCTATTTTAGCTCTTTACTGGCAGAGATATCCTTTCCCTAGCAAAGCATTTTAAAATGCAAACCTCCATCAGCAATATGAAATTGTATAATCCATCCTACTAAAGGGAGAAAGGTTTATCTCAATATTTTATTCTGTTGCTCTTAAATATTATCTACACATAGTACATTCCTGCACTCTGCTAGGATGGTTAAAAACAGCCCAAAAATTGCAGTAGCTTGCAAAGTCTAAAACAGACAGGTCAAGAGGCCGCTTCCTGCCTAATCAGCTACTTGAAACTGCTGATGCTAGCTACAGGTCAGAAGGTCGCTTCCTGCCCAGCCAGAAACTGCTGTTAACTAGAAAAACCACTAGCAAGAAGTTTCCTGTTTTACTTCTGCTTAGTAATGCAAGAAGAAAACCACTAACAAGATGTTTCCTGCTTTACTTCTGCTTTTAAGTAATGCAAGATAGGAAGAGATACGAAGGGAAAAGCTTAGCTAACAAAAGAAGACACGTGCACAAGGAGGTGGGAGGGAGTGCTGGCTTAGCAGAAAGACAGAAATGATTTAGCAAGCAATATTTGCTAGTCGATTGGGGAAGTACGGCGGGTATAAGAAAGACTGTTGAAGTGACTTGCTTGACAGCCAGAATATTTTTAGGAATTATCCAGTTGGCTGTCTCTGAGTACAGACCTTGACTCTGTGCTCAGATCTCAATAAACTCTTTTTCTCCAAAGAAGATTTCCTGGTACTTTTGTTCCCTCCGAGGTCCAAAGGGATGGCGTGGCTAATGGATCCCTAGGTAAATAAGGCTTCATCTCTCTGGGGGCTCGCCCGGGATCAGCCCCCTTCCCCAAATACGGACCAGAGGGCCAGGCTCAACCAAGGTGAACAGCTCCGATCGGCGTTCGCATTTCCGGTGCACACCCTGCCAGTTTGTAGGGGGAGATTGCCACACCGTCCTGGAGCAGAGACATCTGGTTGAGGGAGAATAAGAAGACAGAACGGCGCCGAGGGGACAGGTCCGCAGCGGAAAAGGTAAGCCCGAAGGAAAGGGCTAGGGGCCCGAGGGAAAGGGCTAGGGGCCCGAGGGAAAGGGCCAGAGGCCTGATCAGCCTCACCTGGTAGTTGGCAGTAAGAATGCCACCAGGAAAGGAATTGGTAAAGGTTTGGGAAAGGGAATGGGGCAGAGGGAATTGAGTGTTTTGTTGGCATGTTGTGTGTCAGATACTCTAGTGGATGAATTGTTGAATGAGGGCTAAGGCTTAGTGTCCCCTTGGCCGAGCGATTGTAGGATTGTGCATTTTCTGACAAACTGTAGCATGTGGAGTGTGAAAGAATTTTGAAACCCAGTTAGGAGGAGAGTATCTGAAAAAATAGGATTTGGAGCAAGCCAATGTATTCCTCTGGAATGCTTTTTAAATAACTGGAAAACAGCCACGAAGAGTGATGATTTGGGGATTCAAATTGAAAAACAGAGACTCTAAAACTTTATGTGAGGTGGACTTGTCAACCCAGGGAACTGCGTGGCTTTGATTTGCAATTAATCAACCCCCTGTGGCAAATCAACCCTCTGTGGCAAAATATATTAAATGTCCACCCAGATCAGATCCCCTATATGTCTACATGGAAGACCAATGTAAAAAAAAAAAAGGAATCTACCATGGCTAAAGTCTTGCTGTGACAGCAACACACAGAACAGGATTTATACAGTGAAACCTCTGGTGTTAGAAGACCCAGAAGATGAGGAGGGGGGGTGATTAAGCCACCACCTTACACTCCACCAACAGCCCCTCCAACCCCCCCCCCCGGCCAAGATCAAGAAGCACAGGGAGGTGCTGGTGTAGGGGGGGGGGAGGACCTGCGAAGGAGGATAGTGAGACGGAAAAAGAGGAAGATAAGGAAGATAACGAAGAGTTTAGGAAAACACTAGATGATATGAATCAAGGAAAGAAAATGTGGACAGAAAGACAGAAAAAGAGACTAAAAGGAGTTTGTAAAGCCATTTGAGAAAGAAATTGGATGTAAGCCCTTTGTTAGTTGAGGCAGCAGAAATCTGCACCCCTGAAAAGAGGAAGAGATGGCAACGTAAGTGGGGACAGGCGGCGAAGAGAGTTATGTCTCACAGACAGTATGAGAAAACCAGGAAGGATCAGGCAACTGGAGAAATGCCCCTTCAGAGGGTTTATGATCCACCAGCCCCTGTCCCAGCTGGACAAGCGAAGGCACCACAGACAGCATATACCCTTTTCAAGTGCAGATGTTTGTAATTGAAGAAATCAGGACCCCTCTTTTGAGGAGAATCCAGCAAAGATTATAAAATTGTTTGAAGGGATTTTTTAAAACCTATAATCCCACTTATGATGATGAACAATATCCCCTGGACTCACTACTAACTACAGAAGCATTGTTTGGCCCCTGCATGAGTCAACTAGGGGAATAGAGAAGGATCCTTTTATATGGGGCAGGGAACAGCAGCAGGCTTTTCAGGATCTCAAAGTGACATTACAACAAGCCCCAGTGCTTGGCATCCAAACCCCGAGAAGCTTTTTACCCTGTTCACAGATGAAGACCAGGGGGGTAGCCAAGGGAGTCTCATGCCAGAAACTGGAAAATTGGCAGCAACCTGTCGCATACTTGTCAGAGAAGCTAACCCCAACAGAACAGAGGTTGCCCCCCCCCCCGTATGAGAGTGATTGTGGCAGTGGCCACCCTACTCAAAAAGGCAGATAAATTCACGTTTGGACAGGACACCAGCTGTGTAACTCCAAGAGGAAGTGCCAGATGCTGTTATTACATTCACGCCTGAAGTTTCAGGTTGCCACAGCCCTTAACCTAGCTACCTTATTACAGGTAGGAGAAGGTGAACAAGGGAGCTGCCCACTCAGTCTTACCTGTGCCTGTAACAAAACCCACAAACCAAGTGGTTAATATAATTAGAGCCACAGGTAAATCGCAAAAGGCCCCGTTTTTGCAGTCTGTTACCTGCTGCCTAAGTGGCTAAGTAGTCCAGCACAAATTTTTTTTTTTTTGTATATACCAGAGTGTCCCATTCCTTATTGGGCCGAGACTTGTTAACAAAATTGCAAGCCCAGATTTCCTTCCAACCAGTGGGGGAAGTAATGATGACAACTGGACCAGCAGGAGAGTTTTCTTTAGAAGTGCCCCTGAGAGACCATTGATGATGGTAAAAGAAGAGGAGGGAATCCTCCCTGTTAGCCTGCTTCATGATGTTGACCCTGGACTATGGGTGGAAGATAAAAACCAATACCCATCCCACGACAGGCAGCTGAAGGGGTGTGGGTGCATTTGAAGCGATTGCTTCAACATGGAATCTTGAAACAATGCCAATCACAGTGAAACACCCCACTGTTGCCAGTGAAGAAGGAAGATGGTGGGTACTGCATATAGGCCCCAAAGTTCTGGAAAATAGGAAAGGAAGAAAAGGACTTTGAAAAACCATTGACCCAAGAAACAGGGTCTAATTGGGTGTTCATGTTGCCCTTGGCTTTGCTTAGAGTTTGTAGCCTCCCATTGAAACGTATTCACTTGTCACCCTTTTGAAGTGATGTTTGGGAGACCGGTTCCTTATGTGTGCATGCTTTCACCTATCCCTGCTCAAGATGTGGAATTGAACAATTATGTACAGTCTCTCTCTCGAGATTCTCTCTCTCAACCCAGGCCCGAACTCCTTGCGTGACCAGTTTGAGCCAAGTGACGAGGTGTGGATAAGACTGGTCCCAGGCACCACTGCAACCGTGCTGGAAGGGCCCATCTGCTCTCCACACCCACAGCTGTGAAGATCGCTGGCGCCACCCCTTGGGTCCACTACATAGGAAAGCTGCTTCAGATTGGACTGTGTCTCAGCATCCTGAAGATCCCCTCCAGTGACGACTGCCTTGCTGATATCACTCCAGAGGCTGATATCTCTACGCACGGTGAAGAATTGGATGGGAGGGGTGCCCACAGGCAGCGCCCCCAACGTAGACATTTGTTCTCCAGCCAATTTAGAGGCACCACCAGGACTTTTGCCAGAACTCACTCCAGATGATGTGGAACCACGTTACACCCTTGATGAACAGCAGTGGACCAGCCAAGAAGGAACAACGCTCCAGGAAGGACCAGACAGCCGTGTTTTTGTACCCCAACATCTGGCCAGCACAATTGTAAAGAATTACCACGAGTCCACCCATTTGGGAGGCCCAGCTGCTAAAGCACACCTTGGGAGAATATTCTACCTCAACTAACTGCTGCTATATCCCAAAATGTGCCCTGTGCACCAACCAAGAGACTGAGAACTATCACCCTGTGAACTTCTATATGGCAGGCCAACCCCTTTCGTCCGAGGCATCCCCGCCAGTTTGGGGCAGATGGGAGATCACATCACCCAAGAACAAGTGCAATCCCTGTGTTTGTTGTGTGTGTTTGCTTCCTTTCCAGGTATTCCCTCGAGCGTACACCTGCAGTCCCGCGGCAGTCTCGCTGAGCCGGTTCACCAGTTCCTCTGAGTGACAGTGTCTGGCGACCCCCTCATCCCCAACTGCAGTGAAAATAGTCGAGGTGATCCCCTGGGTACATCACACGCATCTGAAGAAGGGTGTCTGGACTTGCAAGAGAAATCCTGCTGACCCTTTGAAGTTGATCATCACCTTGTGTCTGACGCTACCAGGAAAAGCGTTAGGCCACGGGCAACGCGATCCTGCGACTAATCATCACAAGGACAGTTACAAGACTTTCTCTTTTCTCTCTTATTTTCTTTATTGACTTGCTCTATGTCTTATTGCCCTGACCCTACCGAACCATACCGACCTTATTGGCCTGCTGACCTCTGCTACGACTGGTTCGTCTTGCCGGTGGTAAGAGATGGCGTGCTCCTTGGCTATTGGAAACTGGGGTCTGATGAGATTACCGTATTGAGACACCCCACTGTCCCGTTGTGGCTCCTCTCCCACACCACTGACCAGCACGCATGGACAGTGCTCTTACGGGAAGCTGCAGAGACGTTCGAAATCTATCTAGTTCTGTACCGCTCTTGCTGTTGTGGGAGGGTAGTCAACTGTTATCCGGAAGGTAGAGCACTGTACCAACCTCATTTGATAGAACAGGTCCTACTCTTAACCCAGGTCATAGATGGGACAGAACCTATCTTAATGCAAGTATTGCAGGGATGCGAGCCTTAGCCAGGTGTGCATTGAAATTACTAAACAAGTGCCAGTAAGAATTGCCACCCCAGGATTTCAGCTTCCATATGTTCTGGTCACTAGGGAGGCAGCACGAGAGTTCAATCCACCCAACAGGGTTAGTAGAAAAATTGACCCACATAGTGGGAGCATCAGCTCACCGGTGGGCTCTCATCCTTGAGGATGAGATCCTTGAGGCACAAATATCAGTGGGCTCTTCAACAATGAGCACACCCCCTGAATATTGGTGGGAGGAACCATGGAGATATTGGGTTTGGTGGGTAGGAGTGATATGTACCGCCCTTGTCATATGGATGCTCTCGTATTTCTGTTGGCATGAACGGTATCGTATTTGTGGGAAGAATAGGTCCAATAATGCTTCTATTGCTTTTCTGCTTCTGTATACCCTGCTTAATGCAATGCCTGCAACATATGATGGGAAAGATGATGTCTCGCATGATGGGACCTCGCGTGATTGCTGTAATGAGAGAATATAGACCCCTACCCCAGAACGAATCTAAGTAATAGATTGTTCAAAAGAAGAGGACGGAGTAAAGGGAGAAAGGTTTATCTCAATATTTTATTCTGTTGCTCTTAAATATTATCTACACATAGTACATTCCTGCACTCTGCTAGGATGGTTAAAAACAGCCCAAAAATTGCAGTAGCTTGCAAAGTCTAAAACAGACAGGTCAAGAGGCCGCTTCCTGCCTAATCAGCTACTTGAAACTGCTGATGCTAGCTACAGGTCAGAAGGTCGCTTCCTGCCCAGCCAGAAACTGCTGTTAACTAGAAAAACCACTAGCAAGAAGTTTCCTGTTTTACTTCTGCTTAGTAATGCAAGAAGAAAACCACTAACAAGATGTTTCCTGCTTTACTTCTGCTTTTAAGTAATGCAAGATAGGAAGAGATACGAAGGGAAAAGCTTAGCTAACAAAAGAAGACACGTGCACAAGGAGGTGGGAGGGAGTGCTGGCTTAGCAGAAAGACAGAAATGATTTAGCAAGCAATATTTGCTAGTCGATTGGGGAAGTACGGCGGGTATAAGAAAGACTGTTGAAGTGACTTGCTTGACAGCCAGAATATTTTTAGGAATTATCCAGTTGGCTGTCTCTGAGTACAGACCTTGACTCTGTGCTCAGATCTCAATAAACTCTTTTTCTCCAAAGAAGATTTCCTGGTACTTTTGTTCCCTCCGAGGTCCAAAGGGATGGCGTGGCTAATGGATCCCTAGGTAAATAAGGCTTCACTACCAGCCCAAGACTCTGCCACTTATTCCACTATATGTGTAGGTCCAGCCTTAATAAAGAAGTTAAGCAGAACCCAGAAGTCCCTTCAGTGAACAAGACATTGTCCCCTCCTGAAGATAGTGCCTCTGAGGATGTCAAGAGTACATATCTCTGCCACCGTTTCCTCGGCTGCTGCATTCTGAGCCCCTTCTCTAAATCTAGATTTCGCCTAGGACTGGCTTTTCCATGCCTTCTATCTTTATGTTTTTGCAAATCCAGGTTTTCCACCAGCTGTATATTTACCAGAGAGCTTCATTCAATCCAAAATCCCTAACAAATGTACCGTCTTTGCAACTGCAGGTTTGTCTTAATCATGCTCTGCATTTTAGATGTGCACTTATAACCCTTTCTGTGTGCACCTAAAATGCAGTGAAGTAGGAGCTCAGGTTTCCTATACATTTAATTTCAGTCATGCTTGTGGAGCTGTGGGGAAAACACAAGCAACTGTATCTTTCTTCCAACTAGATTCCACTCCTTGTGTCTCCTACATGACCAATGTCTCACCTCACAGTGTCTGGTATGAACCAGGAGTACCATGTTGCAAAACTGGGCTAGTGGCAAATTATTGTTTTTGCTGCTCTTACCACCACCTTCATCACTGTAATTACCATCGTACGTCAACCTGCTTCACCCATCTGATGAAATTGCCCATGGCCTACAAAAATTCATTCCACAGCAAATTATTTATGGAATTCTGGACATAAAAAATCTCTCAAGGACCATCTTTTAATAGGGTTGGGTAGAAGAGGAAACTGCCAACATTGTCCTTCCGACAAGAAGCCTACACATTGTCCCTTCCGACAACTCAAAGAATACCTAAATCTCAAATGCTGGAACCAATTATCTCACTTGTTAGACTGGTCAATGATTTAGTTCAATTTTCATCAGACCTAGCAGGTAAAGCTAAGGTTTTCCCAGTAGTGATGTATGGAAGTGAGAGCTAGACCATAAAGAAGGCTGATCACCAAAGAATTGATGCTTTTGAATTATGGTGTTGGAGGAGACTCTTGAGAGTCCCATGGACTGCAAGAAGATCAAACATATCCATTCTGAAGGAAATCAGCCCTGAGTGCTCACTGGAAGGACAGATCCTGAAGCTGAGGCTCCAATACTTTGGCTACCTCATAAGAAGAGAAGACTCCCTGGAAAAGACCCTGATGTTGGGAAAGATGGAGGGCACAAGGAGAAGGGGACGACAGAGGACGAGGTGGTTGGACAGTGTTCTTGAAGCTACTAACATAAATTTGACCAAACTGCGGGAGGCAGTGGAAGACAGGAGTGCTCTGGTCCATGGGGTCACGAAGAGTCGGAGACGACTAAACGATTAAATACAACAATAATGTATTAGGACATTATTATATTTAGATGTATTGTGTTAAAGTTTTTTTGAGAACAGAAATCGTGCTCCAGTGGTGCGGCGGCAGCGGGAGGCCCCATTAGCTAAAGTGGTGCTTCAGGTTAAGAACAGTTTCAGGTTAAGAACGGACCTCCAGAATGAATTAAGTTCTTAACCTGAGGTACCACTGTATTATTAATATGGAATAGGACATCCCTATTTTCATCCGAGAAATGTTGGAGGGTATGTAATTGTGCAGGTAACCCCAACAGCCAAGTCTGATCGGGTTCATATGAGTGCAGGGTGTGTGTGTCATCAGATATGAATATGAAAAGAGATGGGAACAAACACCAGTTTCTCTTGTAAGTTGTTTCTATTTAGTACCACCAGCAGGAATGTGCACTATATATTTAAAACAGTGTGCTACCACTTTAAATCGTCCTGGCTTTCCCCAAATAATCCTCGGAGCTGTAGTTTGTTAAGTGCACTGAGAGTTGTTGAGAAACCCCCTACTCCACTCCCAGAGTTACAATTCCCAGGATTATTAACCGGTCCTTCACAGCTCTCTGAGACTGGCAGCCAGATATTTGGGCGTTATCAGCTTTGTCCCAGTAAGGTCCTGACTGGTGTCATTTTGAAATAGGGGCATGGCAGGGATACCATGTGCCAGGAATACAATATAAGCAAGGATAAGCACCTGCCCATTATTCAGCCTTATCAACAGCAGCATCCGTCGTTGCAACACACCCACTATCCGTGCCTCTCTGCCATTCAAAACCTGCTCGGCTACCAACCCACACAATAGCCTCTGTAAAAAGCCACATGTGTTTATATTTGTAGATGAAGATGGGTATCAATTTGCCACATTCATTAAATGCCAGTACCAGCCAAAGAAGCTTTGCGCACAAGTAAAGGCCACTGGCTTTTTGCAAAACAGGGTCCCTATAAATGATGCAGTTAAGTGCCTGTGATACTGTATTCCTTAAAAATAGACACATGTAACAGCTAAGCATCTGCTTTGAGAAATGGAACTTTTAGACAATGCCGTGTCATAGTGAACATGAAAACCATGCTAGCCATGAGAAGCACACACGCTATGGGGCTTTTCCACTTGTAATGAACCGCCTTTCCAGAGAGATGAGCTATTTCAGCACCAAGAGATTCATGATTTGAATGTGGTGCCTGCTCAGACTTCTGCAGCTTGGGAACCGTATTTTGCATTCCTCAAATCCTCCTTCCGATAGCTGCCAACGCACAAGGAAACTTTATTCTTAGGATCAAGGCCCTTTGCTGCACGAAGCCTACAGCAACAATGGGCAGAACAGGATCTGCGTGTTTTTTCTTAACGAAAAGTTCCAAGATCCACAAACCAAAATAAAATAACAAATACAAAATGATTACTGTCCTTGAAAGCCATTACTTGTATGTTTCCACTATACAGCACGCAGCACAAGTTGCAATATTCTGAGGAAGAGGAAATAAATTTTACTGAAGTAAAACACACTCAGTGTGTTATACAGTGGTACCTCGGTTTACAAACTTAATCCGTTCCGGAAGTCCGTTCTTAAACCAAAACCGTTCTTAAACCAAGGTGTGCTTTCCCTAATGAGGCCTCCCGCCGCCGGTGCCTTTCCACCGTTCGGCTTCCGTTTTTAGACCAAGGTAAAATTCGCAAACCAGGACTACTTCTGGTTCTGCAGGGTTCGTAAACCGAATAGTTCATAAACAGGGCTGTTCTTAAGCCGAGGTACCACTGTAATAGCTAGAGCAGTGGACTTGGATGTAGGGGTGCTCTGATCCACCAGTCCAAACGAGGGCTTGTGCGAGTAGTTGGGTACAGAAATACCAAAGAAGGAGACAAAAAAGGCCAGAGTGCTCATTTCAAATGCTTTATTAGGTTGTTTCCTGCTGCTCCAGAGAAGCAGACATGGAGCAATGGATCCAAACTACAAGAAAGAAGATTCCACCTAAACATTAGGAAGAACTTCCTGACAGTAAGAGCTGTTTGACAGTGGAATTTGCTGCCAAGGAGTGTGGTGGAGTCTCCTACTTTGGAGGTCTTTAAGCAGAGGCTTGACAACCATATGTCAGGAGTGCTCTGATGGTGTTTCCTGCTTGGCAGGGGGTTGGACTCGATGGCCCTTGTGGTCTCTTCCAACTCTATGATTCTATGATTAAAGAAAGGTGTAGTCGACTTACAGCAAAGCAGCCTGCCAGTTCTCCTAGCCTTCACAGACACCGCAGAGAGGATATATATTTTCTGTACCCAAGCATACACAAAGCAGCATGCGTCACTTTGGCCAGGACTTCCCATCACTTCACCTGCCCAGGTGAGGGCCTAGGTGGCAGTTACCCAAATCTTACAGCTAGCTCTCCTTTTCTGGGCTCAGAGCCCAACACCCCAATCCCACAGATAAGGACCACATCAAAGCAAGCCAATTAACTTATATCAAAGCAAGTGAGTATAAGAAATGAGGTGTCTGCTCATTGCGGCAAGAACTACCAATTAATTGTGGGGTTATCTCGACTACCACAAAGCTTCTGGAACAGTTCACCTTTGGTTCAACACGGGCGGGGTGGGGAGGGGAGTCTGACCTGACCTTGTGCCTTTCGGAGCGGCTTGATCTTCAGAGACTGGCAAGCAAAGCTTCCCAAGGTTATCAGCTGCTAAGATCCGCTCTGGAAGGCAAGAGAGCAAGAGCCAGGTTGAGTCAAGGAGATCTGGGATGTGTGAGAGACAAGATGCATTCACACACACACACACACACACACACACACACACACACACCTCTCTTTCACTCCTGCCTTGTCTTAAATGATACAGACCAGAGGAGGAGTGGAACCCTAAACGATGGCAGCTCTCAACTGTCACACTGAACAGCATTTTAATAAATAATAATATTTTTTAATGTATATTCCGCCCTTCCCGGTTCAGAAAACCAGGCTCAGGGCAGCTAACAACAAATTTAAAACACTTAATTGTAAAAGCAGCATAAAATACAGTATAAAAACATGAATAACAATAAAACTCAAAATTCAGAAATCAATTTGGGGGAAATCCATCTAATAAGCATTAGATAGTCACCAGGGCTAGCTGGCTGAATTGGTCCTACTTGGGCCAGTGAGGAGGCCTTGGGGTCTCAGAGCGGGTGATCTTCATAAAAGGGGAGGGGGAGGGAAGGGAAAGGAAATAAAATATCAGACTGAATTCAAATTAAAGGCCAGGAGGAATAGCTCTGTCTTACAGGCCCAGCAGAAGGAGGTTAAATCCTGAAGGGCCCTCGTCTCATGGGACAGAGCATTCCACCAGGTCGGAGCCATCACTGAAAAGGCCCTGGCCCTGGTGGAGGGTAGTCTGACTTCCTTTGGGCCTGGGACCTCTAAATTAAGGTTATTCATGGACCTTAAGGTCCTCTGCAGGGCAGACCAGGAGAAGCAGTCCCGTAAATACGAGGGCCCTAAGCCACAAAGGGCTTTAAAGGTCAAAACCAGCACCTTGAACCTGACCCGATACTTCATTGGGAGCCAGTGCAGTTGGTAAAGCACTGGGTGAATATGCTCCCATGGCAGGGACCCCGTGAGGAGCCTCGCTGCAGCATTCTGCACCCGCTGGAGTTTCTGGGACAGTTTCCAGGGCAGCCCCGCATAGAGCGAATTACAGTTGTCAAGCCTGGAGGTGACTGTCGCATGGATCACTGTGGCCAGGTTGGGGTGGGAAAGGTAAGGGATCCCAAATGCATCCCCCAAAGCCAAAAATAGGGGCAAAAGACAGAGAGTGGGGCAAAAGACAGGAAGATGGGGGGTAGAGGGTCTCCTGACCATCATCATCATCATCATCATCATCATCATCATCATCATTATTATTATTATTATTTGAATTTATATACCGCCCTATACCCAGGGGTCTCAGGGCAGTTCACAGAATAAAAAAAAGATATAAAACCACAAAATACATAATAAAAATATAAACAACAACCCAATAACCCCCCTACAACAAAAACATTTTAAAAGGGCATAGGATGTCAATCAAATCACCCAAAGGCCTGGTTAGAGAGAAACATTTTTGCCTGGTGCCTAAAGGTGTATAATGAAGGCACCAGCTGAACTTCCCTGGGGAGAGCATCCACAGATGGGGAGCCACTACAGAGAAGGCCCCGTTCTCGTGTTGCCACCCTCCGAACCTCTTGAGGAAGAGGCACACGAAAGAGGGCCTCGGAAGATGATCTCAGGGTCTGGGTAGGTTCATATGGAAAGAGGAAGCCCTTGAGGTATTGTGGTCCTGAATCGTTCAAGGCTTTATAAGCCAAAACCAGCACTTTGAATTGGGCCCGGAAACTAATTGGTAGCCAGTGCAGTCGGACCAGGATCAGTGTAATACGCTCAAACCGTCTTGCTCCGGTGAGCAACCTGGTTGCTGGATTTCATGCACTTTCATGATTATTTGCGCTCATAATACAATGGTACCTCGGGTTAAGTACTTAATTCATTCTGAAGGTCCGTTCTTAACCTGAAACTGTTCTGAACCTGAGGTACCACTTTAGCTAATGGGGCCTCCCGCTGCCGCCACGCGATTTCTGTTCTCATCATGAGGTAAAGTTCTTAACCCAAGGTACTACTTCAGGGTTAGCGGAGTCTGTAATCTGAAGCGTATGTAACCTGAAGCATATGTAACCAGAGGTACCACTGTAGTATCATGGCGGTTATCCATGATCTCACTTTCAATAGTGTTTGCACCTGCAAAAGGTCTGGGGCAGGCATTCTGCTTCGTTTCGGATCAGACATCCTGCTGCAGTCCTGTAACTTTTTATACCACAAATATTCCAGTTTATTTTAATTTTTGTCCCACTTTCGCTGCACTACAGTGCAAGATTGTCCCCTCCGGATTGCAATAACATGGTAGCATTGGGGAAGCATTGCAGAACAGCTAATAAAAAAATAATGCCGTGTGGACAGTCCAGTATAAATCTGCTTCCAATGCACTACGGATGCATCAATGACAGGTTGCAGAATATACCTGCGAAGAGACACCATCTTAGAGGGACCCAAGGACTGTATAAATAGGGATATTTGAAGTTTACATTGCCGCACACAGTGGATTGAATATACATTGGTACCTCGGGTTAAGAACTTAATTCGTTCCGGAGGTTCGTTCTTAACCTGAAACCGTTCTTAACCTGAGGTACCACTTCAGTTAATGGGGCCTCCCGCTGCCACCGCGCGATTTCTATTCTCATCCTGAGGTAAAGTTCTCAACCCGAGGTACTATATCTGGGTTAGTGGAGTCTATAACCTGAAGCGTATGTAACCTGAGGTACCACTGTATTGGATGCACTGTTACCCCCAGATCCCAGCTTCCTGGTGGGTGTTGCTATTTTTGTGACAAAATAGCATCGCACAACAGCTTGGCTAATTAGTAGCTATCATGAGGATTTCCTTTCCTTGTGAGTAATGGATTTGTAAATGGTGAAGGGATTATATATATCGATAGATTTAATCCGCGGGTCATTAAATGCTGAAAGAAATAATCTATAGTGGATTTAATTTAGGCACCCAACTGCTAAATGCCTAAACGGCTTGGATTGAAAGTTCACAGCGATAGAAGAGGAGGTAATTTGGCCTAAGCACTTGAGAGAAAAGGCAGGAGTGAAATTTAAAGATCTGCATCCCATTCTATCCATATTAAATTGAAGTAACTGGTACTGCGTCACATTCCAAAGTGTCGCTGCCCCATTGATTTGGAAGGAAACACTGCAAACTTTTCTTAGACAATCTCTGCTCCTTTCTCTGTAATAGATTCCTCTTGGAGAAGAATCAGATGGGCTGAGCGCATGAGTTATACCCAGTGACTCAGCAATCGTTTGGGCAGCATAGTTTGCCCATGCAAACTGGTAGGCAACAATCACACTGATTCCCGTCTTTGAAAGCTGCTGCCACGCAGAAGTAGATGAAACTTGTGCAAAGGTTTTTAAGCACCTATGCAGAGCCCTGGCTGGGTCAGACCAAAGACTGCCTACTCCAAACAGTGTCCAACCAAAAGCAGGATATGAAGTCCTCTCCTGCTCATGAGTTGCAGCAATTGCCAGAGGCTCCACCCACAGCTACCAGAAGCTTGCCCATGAAAGAATGTGGCCCGCAGGCTAGAAAATGCTTCTGCGCCTGTTATGTACCGAGTTGAATAGGATCCAAAATGCAGCAGTCTGATTGGTCCTAGAACAATAGGATCCAGAATGCAGCAGTCTGATTGGTCCTAGAACAATAGGATCCAGAATGCAGTAGTCTGATTGGTCCACAGGAGCCACCCAATCCAGCTCCAGGTGGAAGTGAATCCGCAACCTGATTGGCCTACAGGAGAATTCCAGAATTAGCCAATCACATGGGGCGCATTGTGTAAATAATGTATATAAAGCAGACGCTCTGGGGGAACTTACATTCCTCCTCACCACTATGAGCTGAATAAAGAGCATGAAATCGACTCTCGACTCGGAGTATATTTCAGTGCCACTTCCCCAAGGCCTTATGGGGTTCACACAGAAGTGTGGGGTGTGTGTGTTAGTGTTGACATGCAGAGGGCCGGAAGGCCAGCTGGCTAGCCCCTGCTGGGCTGTCCCCTTCCAGCCATCCCGCTGTGAAGACCATCAACCTCTGCCCCAACGTAAATCAGTGACCCGGGCTTCAAAGCCAGGGCACACTATCAGCAGATCGAACTGCGCACACAGAATAGGCGTGAGGCATGTGGAAGCATACTACAACTACATATTTATTAATCATAAATCAGGACAAAGAAACATGTCTCTCTCTCGTCGTTTCAGGGAGAAGGGAAAAGCAAAAGCAATACACAATGGAAGTTCCCAGCAAGCTGTGCTGGAATGTAAACAGACATGTGACACGCAACAGTTCCACACGTCTGCTCCTTAAGGTGGAATAGAAATCTCAACAGTTACTTCTGGATCTGTTGCTGTCACTTGAGGCTCAGGTGGCCTCAGTGGCATGGAGTGCCTTCCATCAACTTCGGTTGGTGGCTCAGCTACACCCCTATCTGGACAGGGATAGCCTATCTACCGTAGTCTATGCTCTGGTAACCTCTGGGACTGCCTCTAAAGACAGTATGGAAACTTCAGCTGGTGCAGAATTTGGAGGCCAGGTTGCTCACCAGAGCAAGATGGTCTAAGCCTATTACACCGATCCTGGCCCGACTGCATTGGCTGCCAATTAGTTTCCAGGTGCGATTCAAATAGCTGTTTTTGAGCTCTAAATGGCCACCTCTCTACATATGAACTAGTTTGGACTATGCAGCCATCATCTGAGGCCCTTCTTCATGTGGCTCCTCCACAAGAGGCCCAGAGGGTGGCAACACAGTGGCACCCCCAGAAAGTTAGAGTGAAGGCATAGCAAGAGATTTGTGTTCAATCTAGGGGGTTGGCTGGGGATGTTGTTTCTGTTGTTGTTTTTTGTATGTTTATTTCCGATCTTGTGATTTCTGTGGAAAGTGTTCAGTCTGGTTGTGTATTTTTTAATGGTTCATTTATTATGACTACTTTTGTTTTGTTATAGTTACATATTTTTTCAGGTAAAGGATGCGGGTGGCGCCGTGGTCTAAACCACTTGGGCCTGCTGATCGGAAGATCAGCAGTTCAAATCCCCATGAAAGGGTGAACTCCCGTTGCTCTGTCCCAGCTCCTGCCAACTTAGCAGTTCGAAAGCACACCAGCGCAAGTAGATAAATAGGTACCAGTGCAGCGGGAAGGTAAACAACATTTCCGTGCACTCTGGTTTCCGTCACGGTGTCCCGTTGTGCCAGAAATGGTTTAGTCATGCAGACCACACGATCCGGAAAGCTGCCTGTGGACAAACACTGGCCCCCTTGGCCTGAAAGCAAGATGAGCAGCACAACCTCATAGTTGCCTTTGATTGGACCTAACCGTCCAGGGGTCCTTTACCTTTACCTTTTACATATTTTTTCATGTTGTAAGCCGCCTTGAGCATGGTTTGAACTGTGGAAAGGTACATACAGTGGTACCTCAGGTTACATACGCTTCAGGTTACATACGCTTCAGTTACAGACTCTCCTAACCCAGGTTACCTCGGGTTAAGAACGTTGCTTCAGGATGAGAACAGAAATTGTGTGGCGGCGGTGCAGCGGTAGCAGGAGGCCCCATTAGCTAAAGTGGTGCTTCAGGTTAAGAACAGTTTCAGGTTAAGAACGGACCTCCGGAATGAATTAAGTACTTAACCTGAGGTACCACTGTACAAATAAAATTATGTATGTATGTACATTAAAGGGGTGGATGCTAAAATAATTTGCATGATGCCATTGCCCCCTGACTAATAGAGCAGGTGAGATGAACTACAGACAAAATAAGTGGGGTTTCTACAGGGTCTTTTGGTAATCCTAGGTGAGATTATTGTTGAAAAGGCAACAAGCCCAACTTGTAAGGGAGAGTGAAGCGAGGTGTGTTGTCGCTGAGATGTGATGTCACCAGCTGCTGAGGTAAAAAAATACAGTGGTGTGACAGATTGCAAAGTAAAGCTACAAATTTATAGCAGTTGCTGTGGTGTAAAATAACTAATCCCTGCACTTAAATGGTTCTGTTAAGCTGCCTCAGTGTGTTGTAATGATTAGAATCGGAACAAGTGTGGTTTTATGTGTGATAAAAAAATGTCATTAGTTCTCTTGCAGCAACGATTATGAATACGGACAGAGGCATGTAATATTTCAGTTCCCATTAAGAATGCCTGTTTGCAAATTAAAGGTTGCTGCTTTAGGTGGTTTTGGCTGGCGAGGTTTAGCAGGTTAAGGAGCCAAAAATGTAAAGAAGCCGAGGTTATGTAAGGGCTTCTGTGTATGGCTGAGATGCAACCCTCTAGCTCTCAAAGCTTCCTTTATCAGGGAAGCCTGGTTAGGGTGTTGTGTATTTAAGCATTTGTGTTGTGGGGGTACATTTTTGCAGGCCGAATGCCGCATTTCTGCCTTGGCAACCTTGCAAGAGCCACGTGGCAGTGGTGGGCGGGGCCAAAGACAAAAGTGGGCGGGACAACTCGTCCGAATTTTACCTTCGCACAGAAAGCTAGTTACTCACACTCACACACCTTTGCATTTCCCACCCAGACAAGCAAGAGGCATTTTCAGAGTCCAAGGACACATTCCAGGCAGGCACAAGCGCCCAAGGAGGGTGCAAAGCAGGACAAGGGAGGGGTGAGACTTGAGAGGAGGTGTGGCCTGGGGAGACTCCCCAAGACCAAACAGAGAGTCCTGGGGCTCATCCACACTGGAGTTTACTGTGTGTTTCCAGCTGTTTGTGTTCCCATTTAATTTGCACCGTCCACATTTTGCATTGTCCGTCAATACCGGCCTCAACGCTTTCCCCCTATAAATCCAGTCAGATGGGGAAAACCAAGTTCCAAACCTCTCCATTTGGGCCTCACACAATTTGTTTAAGTGTTTTGGGGTAAATGGATCAATTTCTGCTACACCCAGCCTCTTCCTCAGTGTTTTCATTTATTTTCCCTATGCTCTACGTGGGGCTACCTTGGAAGGTGACTCGGAAACTACAGTGGTACCTTGGGTTAAGTACTTACTGTATTTTTTTGCACCATAACACTCACTTTTTTCATCCTAGAAAGTAAGGGGAAATGTCTGTGCGTGTTATGGAGGAAATGCCTACGGGTGACATGCCTACAGATTTTCCTCCTCTAAAAACTACGTGCGTGTTATGGTCGGGTGCGTGTTATAGAGTGAAAAATACGGTAATTCGTTCTGGAGGTCCGTTCTTAACCTGATACTGTTCTTAACCTGAGGTACCACTTTAGCTCATGGGGCCTCCTGCTGCTGCCGCACCACTGCCACACGATTTCTGTTCTCATCCTGAAGCAAAGTTCTTAACCCGAGGTACTACTTCTGGGTTAGTGGAGTCTGTAACCTGAAGTGTCTGTAACCCGAGGTACTACTGTACAGCTAATCCAGAATGTGGCAGCTAGACTGGTGACTGGGAGTGGCCACCAAGATCATATAACACCAGTCCTGAAAGAGCTACATTGGCTCCCAGTACGTTTCCAAGCTCAATTCAAAGTGTTGGTGCTGACCTTTAAAGCCCTAAAGAGCCTCGACCCAGTATACCTGAAGGAGCGTCTCCACCCCCATCGTTCAGCCAGGATACTGAGGTCCAGCTCCGAGGGCCTTCTGGCAGTTTCCTCACTACGAGAAGTGAAGTTACACGGAACCAGGCAGAAGGCCTTTTCTGTAATGGCGCCCTCCCTGTGGAACGCCCTCCCTTCAGAGGTCAAACAGATACAACAGAAACTATACAACTTTTAGAAGATGTCTGAAAGCAGCCCTGTATAGGGAAGTTTTTACTGTTTCATGTAGCAATATGTGTGTGTGTATAGGTTTGTGTGTGCCCATGTGTCCTCCTTTTCATCTCTCGGATTTGCACAAAACCAGAAAAGGTACAAGCAAACCACATTTTTAAAAAAATCTGCACCAGATAAATTGAGCAGCAAACTGAAAATTGTGCACCGAAAATTTACAGTTGCTTTTATTTAATTTCCAGACTTCCTGTTTCTGGAGCACTCCTGAAAGGACCTTATCCCCTTATATTGATCCATCAGATTTGCACAAAACCAGAAAACAGCACGAGCAAATTTGCAATTGCCCAGCTGTGTGGTTTTGTGCATTTCCATTATAGTATCAACAACTTAGAAGGTGAGGGCAAACACAGCATGCCTCCTGGAAACACTAAAATTTCTCCTTTGTAGTTCAGTCAGTAGATCATGGGCCTCTTAATCTCAGGGTTGTGGGTTTGAGCCCCGTGTTGGGCAAAAGCTTCCTGCATTGCCCTCATGGTTCCTTCCAACTCTACAGTGATTCTTTGATTCTGTGATTCCACAAAATTCAAATACAAGCAGGGGTGGACTACTCTGGTCGAATTCAAAGGGGGAGGGGAGCGGATTAACAGCTATACAGTGGTACCTTGGTTCTCAAACCCAGAAGTAAGCGTTCCAGTTTTCGAACGTTTTTGGGAAGCCAAACGTCCGATGCGGCTGTTGACTACTGTTTCCCGGGTGCCTGCACCAAGCAGAAGCTGTACCTTGGTTTTTGAACATTTCGGAAGTCAAACGGACTTCTGGAACGGATTAAGTTTGAGAACCAAGTTTGAGAAGCAAGAGTGGACATGTCCCTGGAGGGTTACATTTGCCCACTTTAAACCGTGTCCAAGGCAGATGAACCTCTCTGCTTGCCTAGTCATGATCTCTTTTCCCTCTTTCCTTATTTTGAAGGCAACTGCCTCCAGGGACCAAAGGCAGCAATTACTTTGCGATATCTTGAGGGCACTGCAGTTGTGACACAGGCTATTTGCCGCACAGCCCTGCATTTTATTTATGGGGCCAACGTGAGCTTGTGCTTAATATCCCTGTGTGTCTTATCTCCCCAAATCTGGCTAATGGGTGACATGTTCAGGACAGGGAAGCCCTTTTACCTGAACTAGACTGTTTCCTGCATTTGTCTCTCAACTACTCTCAATTAAACACTTAAAGGTTTATAGAGCACCGCACAGGGCAGGGAAAACTTCCAAGGCTATGTGAAGAACTCGTGACTAACCTCGCTGGTGGGCACGTGACTGGCCGATTCAGGACTGGAAGACCTGAGACCTTGGGTACATAAAGCCACCTGGATTTCCCAGAGGAACAGAACATCTCCAGGAGAAGACATCCAGGACAGGAGAAGCATCACTGCCTTGTAAGTAGGAACCTCTTTATTCACTAGTAGAACGACTCTTAATCTCGGGGATGTGGGTTGGAGCCCCATGTTGGGCAAAAGATTCCTGCGTTGCAGGGGGGTTGGACTAGATGACCCCTCCGATCCTTTCCTGCTCTATAATTCTATGACTAGTTGGTTATCCCCCATGTTTCAGAAGCCCGACTGACTTCAGCTAGAAGTCAGGCATTTAGCTTCTCCACTCACATGCTGTGGAAATCCTCTTCTGGCTGAGATTTGGCAGGCCAGGAGTCCTTGCTGCTAACTTTCATACATCTCTTGACAGGCCTATTCAGTTGTTTAAATTTCCCCCTAAAGAGCCAGCCATTTCTTACGATCATTTTTTTTTTTTTAAATGGTACCTTATGTTTTATTGCACCTGCATACGTTGTTGTCGTCTGTCTTGACATTTTATGTGAGTGGGCGGTTTAGAAATAGTTTAATGAATTAAAAAAAACCACAGACTAATGGGAAAGAATACATTTGGTTTCTGGACTGAACATTAAGGTCTTCTGGTCTCCAGAGGGCTGTATCACAAAGCCTCTGCGATAGCCACATGTATCTCTTTCCGGCTGTTTCATTTTATCACTTTATTTTAAACTATAGCACAGATTGTGTATTATGATAACATTATTGTACTAATGTTATTATAATACACAATCTGCGGTACAGTCCCATGTTTTCTTCTTGGATTTTTCCTTTTTTAAAAAACGTGGTATCATGACAGCCACAGACAGAGAGGTTCTCTCTCTCTTCCCCCACCCCTGCTCCCTGCTCTATCTGAAAAATGCTGAAGTTCATTAAAGGCTTGAATCTGATATCTTGCTGGGACAGCTTTTTGTAGATGCCAGGGTTACCTGCATATCTGAATTCACGGATGATGCACTGCTGTGGGAAATTTAAGTTTGCATACCTCGGCTGCAGCAACTTGTGCACTCATGCCGTAACGGCAGAGAAGCACGGGAAGTGATGAAGATTGATTAATTTCTCATGCTCCTCTGTGTGCAGAGAAGAAAAATGTGTACCTTTTTATATCCACAGGCTTTTTCCTCTGCGAATTCAGGACTGTGGGATTGGTTTCTTCTTTATTTAGCAAAGAACAGGTCACCATTTTTCCTTGAACCGCTCAAATCAACATTTAACATTGTATTTGGGTTGATTTAGGCCAGGGGTAGGCAACCTAAGGCCTGGGGGCCGAATACAGCCCAACCGCCTTCTCAATCCTGCCCACGGACGGTCTGGGAATCAGCATGTTTTTACATGAGTAGAATGTGTCCTTTTATTTAAAATGCATCTCTGGTTTATTTGTGGGGCCTGCCTGGTGTTTTTACATGAGTAGAATGTGTGCTTTTATTTAAAATGCTTCTCTGTGTTATTTGTGGGGCATAGGAATTTGTTCATTATTATTTTTTTCAAAATATAGTCTGGCTCTCCACAAGGTCTGAGGGATGATGGACTGGCCCATAGCTGAAAGTTTTTAATGTATGATTTTAGTGTATTTTTGGTTTCTGTGGAAGCCGCCCAGAGTGGCTGGGGAAACCCAGCCAGATGGGCGGGGTACAAATAATAAATTATTATTATTATTATTATTATTATTATTATTATTATTATTATTATTAAAAGGTTGCTGACCCCTGATTTAGGCTGCAGTCAAGTAAGCCCTACTGAACCCTGCCAGGCTTAATTCTGAGCAAAGACACATAGGATGAGCTGTTCGCCTTAAATGGTCCCCGTGTAAACGGTGTACTTGAACTGAAGATCACTTTTAAGAGGCATTTCCCAATCACAAAAATTAGAGGGCAAAAACTTCTGAAGCGGAGCAAAGTTTAGCAGGGTCAGCTTGTCTCCCTTGCTCTCTTTCAAATCAATGCACCAGCGCATGGGTGTTATGGAAGAGGTAAGGTGGTGAAAAAGAGCCTGGTCGACTTTTTAACAGCTCAGCCCCTGTACGTTAAACAGCAGCCCATAGGCAGAAAGAAACCGAGTGAAGCTTTTCCCAGCACACAGGTGAAGTGATGGCTTCATTTCAGCATGCCGGCCTTCTGTTAAACACAAAGATACAAGGCTTAACATAGCAGGGAATTCTAGGGAGGAGGGAGAATGGCACAGGCCTTTTTGCACCTTGTCTGTCTTAAGGCCGCAGTGATACATTTCACCCCCATTTCTCCAAAGCAGGTGAATCCAGGAAGCTGCCAAGATGTGTAATTGCTGCTTTAGTTCATTTTCGGGTCAGTTTTCTCTCTGGGACTGTCTTGTGAATACAGTGAAGAGTTTCCTGAAGCCCTTGAAGCATTTGCTTTTTGGGTTCAAAGGTAAGACCGGTGGTTTGATGAAAACAGCATCACCGTACACCAGCTTTCCCCAGCCTGGTTTCTTCCAGATGTCTTGGACTACAAATCCCATCATCCTTGAGAACTGGGGATGGTGGATGTTGTAGTCCGAAACATATGGGGGGCCCAGCAGATCAGAGAAAGCTGCTGTACAGACACGGAGTTTACTTCTAACAAAAACATACAGAACATCTCTGGTTGCTTTTAAATGAGCTCATTTAAGGCCTATTTGTCTTGCTTAGCCTTCCCCAATTAACCTCTCTTGTTTGAGGTCCTATGCTGGCCTCACAGGGTTGAGTGTTGAGTGTTTCGTTTCCACTTTTATTGTATTATTCTCCACTATTCCCGGAAGCTGCCTTGCGAGGATGTAGCGCTGCAAAACATGGGATAGAAATGTTGTAAATAAAAGAATGCTCTCTAGAAGATGGGGCGAAACGTACGCTGTATGATTAACAAAGAAAAGTTTTCTCAATTGAGACTTGTGGAACACCAAAAGAGCTCGGAAAGAGCTGAAAAGCACCTCTCTGACTACAAACACACCACCAGGCGCTAGGAATCTTCTGGTCCATTGCGGGCACCTGGCCCTTTGAGCAGGTCCTGATCTGTGCCACCAGAAACCAACCAAGCTTTGACTCCTGGGGAGACCGCAGCTGAACACCCCTTAGAGGCTCCACCAGTGGGAGAAGGGGCGAGGCATTCACCTGCCTGAGAGGAAGGAAGGAGCTGAGTTGTTGTCCCTCAGGGTGGTGAGGCAGGGAGCCTCACAGAGAGGGAGGGAGATGTCCAGTCAAGACCCAGGGGATGTGCTGGGCAGGGCAAGCAAGCATAGGCGCCGACTCCATGGGGCTTCAGGGGGCTCGAGCCCCCTCAAAAAATTTTTTGGGGGGGCTCAGCCCCCCCAATAACCTCGGGCGGGCGCCCTTCCACCAGAGCGCCGCTGCCGTCCTCCGCCTCCTCCCCACCTGCTCGTTCGCCAGCCAGCCAGCCGCGCGCCCTAATCGGAGAGCCCCGGCCAAGGGAATCCCAGCCAAGGCACTGCCGGAAATCCCGCGAGAACAGGGGAATCCCGACTGGCCACACCTCCCAGCCAGCCAATCGGCTGGCTGGGGGGCGTGGCTTGCCCGATTTAGGGCCGGAGCCACTTTATTTGCATATTCATGAGCTTATTTATTATTCATGAGCTTTCCCGGGCCCCCCCAATATTTTTTCTAAGTCCGCGTCCCTGCAAGCAAGTCATCTAAATAAGCTCCTCTGCAGAGATGGAGGAGGTTTTGAGTACGTGCCTCTCTGGCAGAGGCTATCCTTAGGTGGTCCCCTCAAGCTCTGTTGGATAACGCCATGGAGGGAGCTCCTGCAAGCTAGGTTTACATAGCCCCCTGGTGCTATGGTGGGAAGGCACAGAAATCCCAGACTTGAGCCTACCTAGGGCAAGGACATTGAGGCAGAATGCCCTGGTTCTCCTGGAAGAGTCTCTCCTGGGGTTCTGAGGAAGCTGGCAGCTGAGCCTTACTTCAACATTGACAATAGGACAACATCCTTCACTGCACCTGAGGGGAAATAAAAAATTCCTTCCAGTAGCACCTTAAAGACCAACTAAGTTAGTTCTTGGTATGAGCTTTCGTGTGCATGCACACTTCTTCAGATACACTGAAACAGAAGTTGCCAGATCCTTCTATATAGTGAGAAGGTGGGGAGGGGTATTACTCAGAAGGGTGGTGGGAATGGGTGATTGGCAGATAGCTGAGATGAGCCTGTTGACGACTCTTAACGACTGCAATAGGTCTTACAGGAAAAGGCAAGGGGTGAGAAGGTGAGAAATGGCTTAGTCATGTATAATGAGATAAGAATCCAAGGTCTTTGTTCAGACCAGGTATCTGAAGAAGTGTGCATGCACACGAAAGCTCATACCAAGAACTAACTTAGTTGGTCTTTAAGGTGCTACTGGAAGGAATTTTTTATTTTGACTATGGCAGACCAACACAGCTACCTATCTGTAACTGCACCTGAGGGGAGCAGGCTAGCTAGAAGCAGGCAGGGAGGAAGGGCAAGGCAGACTCTATATATACTCCCATGACTTCGCCAAGAAGCTGGCAGAGGCCGATGGAAGCTGTAATCCAAAACATCGGCACTGCACCAGGTTGGCAAAAGCTGCTCTGACACCTTGCTGCCCAAGGAACCTGCTTCCTTTCTGGCTCTCTGGCCTTTTGTGCTTCTCCCCGGTTCACATGTGTGTGGTGTTTTTCCCCCCCAGAACTGCCTGAGCGTCCTTTCGAGGCTCCCAAGCTTCCCAAGGTTGCTGAGAAGACAAAGTGAGGCGGGTCAGAACATCTGCTGATTCCCTTCCATGATGGACTCGGCCTCCTCTTCTCCTCCAACGCTGGCAGAGCATGGATGGGTCTCCCCCTGACTGTCAAGGGGCTCCGTGATATTATGTTAGCCCCAAATTCCAAAGCAGAATAAAGCTCGTTTTGGAACTGAACCTTTGTGTCTGGCGGTTTCTTTTCCGAGCGAATTTGTCTTGGGTGGGAAGCTGCGGGTGGGTTTTAAGAGAGAGACACAACAACGTGGTTTGGGTACAGGGAAGGTACAAGTTGTGTTCGCTGCCCCTGTTCTTTCTTTAAAAGCAGACGGCCACAACTTGGGAAGCACAAGTTGTATCCAGCGTGGTTATTTTTATTACAGTGGTACCTCAGGTTCCGGAGGTCCGTTCTTAACCTGAAACTGTTCTTAACCTGAGGTACCACTTTAGCTAATGGGGCCTCCCACTGCCGCTGCACGATTTCTGTTCTCATCCTGAGGTAAAGTTCTTAACCCAAGGTACTATTTCTGGGTTAGCAGAATCTGTAACCTGAAGTGTCTGTAACCCGAGGTACCACTGTATTTGTTATTTATTCAATTTCTACACTGCCCTTCACATTTTGGTTTGCAATAGAAAAACACAAAGCTACATAACATAACAGCAAACAAAATAATACCCCCTGCACAGTTTTAAAGGCTGTAGATTGTTTAATTAGCCAAAGGCCTGGGAGAAGAGGAATGTTTTTGCCTGGTGCCCAAAGATATATCTCTAAGGTGCCAGGTGAGCCTCCCTGGGGTTTGCCCTCCTCAAAATAGGCTCACAGAACTTTAGACATGACTAATTTATGTTCATTAATGTTAATGGGCCTCCTCTGAGTTTAACTTAGTTGGATACAACCTCTAGGACTTTTTTAAATTAAACAAATCAAAATAATTGCACACCCTCCCATAATAAAATAATAATATTTTTTTATTATTTGTATCCCGCCCTCCCCAGCCGAAGCTGGGCTTCTCCTTCTCCTTCTCCTTCTCCTTCTCCTTCTCCTTCTCCTTCTCCTTCTCCTTCTCCTTCTCCTTCTCCTTCTCCTTCTCCTTCTTCTTCTTCTTCTCCTTCTTAAAATTTGCATACCACCCTTCATCCAAAGATCAGAGGGCAGTTCACAACATAAAAATAAAAAATGAGAACACAAAATATATAATAAAAACAAGAGAACAGGGAAACATTTCATATTTCAGGCACATGGTGTTCCTATAAACACATTTGCTACCAGGCCCTAAGCATATCACAGTACAGTGGTACCTTGGATTACATACGCTTCAGGTTACATACGCTTCAGGTTACAGACTCTGCTAACCCTGCTCTGTTGGCCTTATACACTGGTACCTCAGGTTAAGTACTTAATTCTGGAGGTCCGTTCTTAACCTGAAACTGTTCTTAACCTGAAGCACCACTTTAGCTAATGGGGCCTCCTGCTGCTGCTGCAGCCCGATTTCTGTTCTTATCCTGAAGCAAAGTTCTTAACCTGAAGCACTATTTCTGGGTTAGTGGAGTGTGTAACCTGAAGTGTATGTAACCTGAAGCGTATGTAACCCGAGGTACCACTGTATGCATATATAAGAATCTTACGTAAACATTTGTGGATAGGGTTACCATATTTCAAAAAGTGCAAATCCAGACACGAAAGCTGTTGAGCTTTTTTTTTTAGTTTGGCTTTCTTTTCTTTTTTTGCAAAATCTCATATATACCATATATAAAGTTTTTTAGCTATTTTAAAGGAATTTCGCCAAAATCTACACTTCCAACATACGTCTGGATTCCGCCCAGACGCTGTTTCCGAAAGCCGAAGCCCTGGACACAGAACTGCTCTTACATGTTTCCTGCTTTCCTCTCTAAACAACTCTCAAATAAGCAACATTAAGAAGTGAATAGAGAGCACTGCCTAGGGCAGGCATGGCCAAACTTGGCCCTCCAGCTATTTTGGGACTACAACTCCCACCATCCCTAGCTAACAGGACCAGTGGTCAGGGATGATGGGAATTGTAGTCCCAAAGTAGCTGGAGGGCCAAGGGTGCATTCCAAGGCCACCTGGGAAACTCAGGACTGAGCTGAAATAGACATTTATCCACCTGCACAAGACGGCAGGTTACAGCAGATGGGGACTAGCTAAATCAGTGCAAGCTGTCTTCAAGGTGATTGCGAAAGTCCAACCAGTGATGATGCCCACAGCCTCATTAGTGGCCGCCTACATGATCTGGGCAGGACAGAAGAGTCTGGGTACATAAAGGCACCTAGAGGATTAAGACATCACAAAGAGAAGAGAAGAAGAAGAGTTTGGATTTGATATCCCGCCTTTCACTCCCTTTAAGGAGTCTCAAAGCGGCTAACATTCTCCTTTCCCTTCCTCCCCCACAACAAACACTCTGTGAGGTGAGTGGGGCTGAGAGACTTCAGAGAAGTGTGACTGGCCCAAGGTCACCCAGCAGCTGCATGTGGAGGAGCGGGGAAGCGAACCCAGTTCACCAGATTAGGAGACTACCGCTCTTAACCACTACACCACACTGGCATCCAGGACAGGATAAACATCACAATCTTGTACGTTAGAACCACTTTGCCCATGTTGAGTAATGGGGAGAAGACTTGAGAGGCGAACGCTATTTGCTCCAGAAGTATTAAAGATAAAAGTAAAGGGACCCGTGACCGTTAGTTCCAGTCGTGACCAACTCTGGGATTGCGGCGCTCATCTCGCTTTATTGGCCGAGGGAGCCGGTGTACAGCTTCTGGGTCATGTGGCCAGCCGCTTCCGGGTCATGTGGCTAAATCGCTTCTGGCGAACCAGAGCAGCGTACGGAAACGCCATTTACCTTCCCGCCGGAGCCGTACCTATTTATCTACTTGCATTTTGCCGTGCTTTCGAACTGCTAGGTTGGCAGGAGCATGGACCGAGCGATGGGAGGTCACCCCATCGCGGGGATTCGAACTGCCAACCTTCTGATCGGCAAGTCCTAGACTCTGTGGTTTAACCCACAGCGCCACCCGCGTCCCAGAAGTATTAGGAAGTCTGAAAGCCAAATGGGATTGTTGTCTGGAGATAGAAAGGGATATAGGAAGTATTATAGAACCTGCTAGATTGATGGGATTGTTTTATTATCTACAGGTACCATTCATCTTACATGGTGGTTATGTTCCTGGTCATCGCATGTATAAGCCAAAATAGCGTGAAGCTGGAACGACCCATAGAAAACCTTTTGAAAATTGCCACACTTACCACTGAAGGATAAATGCAGCTCTTAGTCTTCCTCTCCCTCATTGGATGATGATATGAGTACCAGGAAGGTTGACCAGAAGCCAGAAGAAGCGCTAAGCTGTGGTTCATATCCAGAGATGGGTTGTATGGGCAGATTTGCTGCTGCTGCTGCTTCTTCCTTTCTTTGTGAGGAACATAGTGACTGGCATCTGTTGCTGTTGTCTCTTGAGCTCCTAAAGCATTTCATTGTATGTCTCAGAATGTCCATAAGCTGTTAAGAAAATAGGTAACAAAGAAAAACCAGCCTGTGAAGGAAGCTTTTCAGTAGTTGAGTTAAGCAGAATCGCGATTGCTACCAGGCACATTAAAACTTTGTTAGATTTACTTCTGCCCTCATCCACCTTTTTACAAAATACCTAGGCTAAAATAAATCACAGATACTTCGCTTTGCAAATAAGCAAAGATTTCACTCACAGAGTTTCCAGAAGTTACATCAAACAAATCTTCCATCTGCTGGCAGTAAAACAAAGATGAATAAAGATTCCAAATGACTTTTAAAAAAACAGACTTGCTTTCTTTACAAAAGGATTGTGCAATGTTTGAGTTAGCAAAGATGCAGTCTTTAAGACTTCCTTTTTGGAGAGATTGCACTTTTGCTGAGTCGGGAGCCAAAGCCGCATGGCTCCTTACTTGTTCCAGGAAGCAGGAAGAGAAAAAGACTAAGAAGGGAGGCACCTATTTGCAACTTGGGCTCAGGTTACCACTTTCGTGCATACAAGTGTGCAGTCAGTAACTGTATATCACATGGCTGGTGGGGGAGCCTACGGGCTTCCCAGAAGGAATAAACCCTACACCACTAACTTTGGTTGTGCACATGTTGTTGGTTTGTTAATTTTGTTCATTTTAACACAGAAAGAGGGGGAAGGAAGTTGAGTTTTGAAATGTTAAAATGATTGTAAAATTAGTGAAATGTATAAACCTGAAAAGCATACATAATTTTTTTTTTAAAAAAAGAGAGAGAGAAAGAACGACCTATGCTTATACATACTATAAAACACATTCAAAGCACAATTTTCCCCTCAAAAAATTCTGGCCCTGTAGTTGGTTAAACGTTCCTTCCCCCTCTTTCTGTGGTACCTTAAATTTATTTTTATTATCTTCTGCATATCCAAATTGACTTAATTTGCTCATTTAGTCATCAGCTTTAAATATATACTCTTATAAAACTGCAGGTTATTACACTAATCCTGCCAATGTTCTTATCTGTTTACAATTTATCTGTAAATATTCAATAAACCATTTCCATTCTTTTATTAAAAGTTTGTTATCTTGATTTCTTATTCTTTTGGTAAGTCTTGCCATTTCTGCATATTCCATAAGTTTTTGTATCCATTCTTCCTTTGCTGGGACTTCTGCTTCTTTCCATTTTGGGGCGAGTAACATTCTTGCCACTGTAGCCGCATACATGAATAAGTTTTTATACAGTTTAGGTAGTGTTATGTACTAACCTTGGATCCTAGAACAATAGGCAAGTAGGATCCTAGAAGGCAACAACTGATTGGCTTGCAGGAGAAGACCAATCAGGCTCCAGGAAGAAGTTAATCAGCCTATTAGGCTGGTAGGATCGTAGAATGCAACAACTGCAGGAAAAGACCAATCAGGCTCCAGGAGGGAAGCAGAATCAGCCAATCAGACGGGACTCATTGTGTAAATAATGTATATAAAAGCCTGAGGTTTGGGGGGCAATTCAGTCACTGTTCTACAAGTTGCAATAAAGAGCATGAAATCAATACAGGACTCCAAGTATATTTCAGGTAGTTCTGTCCCTATAATTTCCAAAAAGGGGGGGGGGGATAGGTTGTTCTTTTCTCAATTTGGTCAAAGCTGGTCTGAGGGGAAACACACACAGCCATTTCATAATAAATGGCAGGATAGATACAGGATAGTTGGACGAGAGAGACAGAATTGATCTAGACTAACATTGTGTGTAGGGATGCAGGTGGCGCTGTGGGTTAAACCACAGAGCCTAGGACTTGCTGATCAGAAGGTCAGCAGTTCGAATCCCCGCGAGTGGGTGAGCTCCCGTTGCTTGGTCCCTGCTCCTGCCAACCTAGCAGTTCAAAAGCACGTCAAAGTGCAAGTAGATAAATAGGTACCGCTCTGGTGGGAAGGTAAACGGTGTTTCCGTGTACTGCTCTGGTTCGCCAGTAGCAGCTTAGTCATACTGGCCACATGACCCGGAAGCTGTACGCTGGCTCCCTTGGCCAGTAAAGCGAGATGAGCGCCACAACCCCAGAGTTGGTCACGACTGGACCTAATGGTCAGGGTTCCCTTTACCTTTACCTTTACCATTGTGTGTACTCTGCTTTCCAAGTCAGCAGTGGAAGTGTACCAGATGCAGAGTAAACGAGAATGTGTGTACACAGCCCCCATGGCCCAATGTTGTGTTGCTGCCTGAGCTCCAAAGAGGATGATTGTTACATCGCTAGACTGAGAGCTCTGAGCCTCCTAAATACTACGTGTGGGACGTTTGTATGGGAAGAACATGGTTTGATAATCAGAGAATGAATAGCACACTCTGATGCTAATGAGCTTTCCCGGAGCCTCGCGATGCAGATAATAGGACTGTAAACTAGCGGAGAGAATGCCCACAGAATACCTGGAAGATGCTCGAAAGCTGGAACTGAGTCAGCAGGATGTCCTGGCTGAGAAATGGCAATTTTGGAATGCATATATGTGGCATGGTTTTCAAGGAGGGTAGAAAAAGAGGGGGAGAAGAAGAGAGAGGAAGGGAGAGGAGGGGTGAGAGGGAGGGCGAGAGGGGGCACGATTCTACAAAGGACTGTTTAGGTATCCCAGACAAGATCTGGCTATACAGTGATACCTCGGGTTACATACGCTTCAGGTTACATACTCCACTAACCCAGAAATAGCGCTTCAGGTTAAGAACTTTGCTTCAGGTTGAGAACAGAAATTGTGCTCCGGCGGTGCAGCAGCAGCAGCAGGAGGCCCCATTAGCTAAAGTGGTGCTTCAGGTTAAGAACAGTTTCAGCTTAAGTACGGACCTCCAGAACGAATTAAGTATTTAACCCGAGGTACCACTGTATAACTGCCCCCCGCCAATGTTCTCTAGGACTCTGTGGGGCTGCCACTGGGCTTGTGACCCTGCCAGGGTTGTTTGATAGACTGGCTGGAGGAACTGATGTCCCTTTGGAGTTCCAAAATGCAGAATATAAGACTTCAGCAATATGCAATAGCAGTGGCGTAGCGTGGGTTGTCAGGACCCGGGGCAAGGCAAGTAATTTGCGCCCCCTAACCCGTGGATTTGCGCACCCTAACCCTAACTCCCAGATGTTGCGCCCGGTGCGGCCGGCCCCCCCTGCACCCCCCACGATACTCCACTGTGCAATAGGAAACATGCTTGGATAACAGCCCTTGAGATGGAGGTCTTGTATAAGCAGGTCTCTCTTTTCAGATGTGAAATGTTGATGGTATACTTTCTTCAGTAGGAACAACACACACACACACTTCCGCCTACCTCTGAGCACACACCTGTGGTGTTTCCTGCATCTGAGATGCATCAGCCGAGTTTGGTGAATTTGAGTGTGCATCAAAACACTCTGTCTCTTCAAGGCAACGTTCCCAACGGCACCTGCCGGCAAATCAGATTGGGTAACCTTGGGTTTGCCCTTGACATTTCTCACATCCTCCTGTAGGGTGCAGAAGGGCGACAGGCAAAAACAGCAACAGGAAGAGCCCCCTTTTATGGGTCGCCTGCCACAGTTCCTCCCGTCCACGGCCTTCCATGCATCCGGCAGATTTCTGATTGTTCCTGCAGCTAATAAAGCCTTGAAACACTTGCCAGGGGGGAAAGAGGGTGGGGGGAATTGCATTTGTAAGCCATCTTCCCACCATTGCTCCAGCCACTCCCTTCCCTTTCCATGGCTCCTTCCCAGTCTGTTAGGTAAAGGTAAAGGGACCCCTGACCATTAGGTCCAGTCGCGGACGACTCTGGGGTTGCGGCGCTCATCTCGCTTTACTGGCTTCCAGGTCATGTGACCAGCATGACTAAGCCACTTCTGGCGAACCAGAGCAGCGCACGGAAACGCCGTTTACCTTCCCGCCAGAGAAGTACCTATTTATCTACTTGCACTTTGATGTGCTTTTGAACTATTAGGTTGGCAGGAGCAGGGACCGAGCAACAGGAGCTCACCCCGTCGCGGGGATTCGAACCGCCGACCTTCTGATCGGCAAGCCCTAGGCTCTGTGGTTTAGACCACAGCGCCACCCTTGGAGTTATGTACACACAGTTGCCATGATTTGCCCAACCGGAATAGCCAGCACAAATTACAGCTCCCATTTTTGTCACCCAACCTGGCGAGTCCAATCTATGCAAACTGGTGCCTTAGGACAATCCTGGCAGGGTTGTGAGACCACCAGCCGCCCCATGTACCTCTGGGTGCGGAGGGGGGGGGCATAGCTGTCACCTTTCACTTTTCTTGCGAGGAATCCTATTTGGAATAAGGGAATTTTCCATTTAAAAAGGGAAACGGTGACAGCTATGGGGGGGCACTGGCTGCACCAACCTGCTCGTAATAAGAGTGCCACAGGTCATCAATCCGCATTTGAACTTTTTGGAAGAAGGGTTTATAATCAGAGAATCAGAGAATTGGGAGGGAACCCCAGGGGTCATCTAGACCAACCCCCTGCAATGCATTAATCTCAGCTGAAGCGTCCATGGCAGAAGACCATCCAACCTCTGCTTAAAAACCTGCAAGGAAGGAGAGCCCACAACCTCCCGAGGGAGACAGCTTCACTGTGCAACAGCTCTTATTGAAGCCATGAGTTCGAATCCTACCCTCCAGAGCAGGAGAAAACAAGCTTGCTCCCTCTTCCATGTGACACAGGCCTTCAGATATCTGACGGTGGCTACCCTATCTCCTCACAGTCCCCTCTTTAGCAGGCTAACCACACCCAACTCCTTCAACCGTTCCTCATAAGGCTTGGCTCCAAGGCACTTTCGCATCTTGGCCGCCCACCTCTGAGCACGTTCCAGCTTGTCGAAGAACAGAGCCAAAAGCCAAATATGATATTGCGAAGCTAAGCTGCTTAAAGCAAGCAGCGAAAGGATTAAGGGCACCCAAAGGAGAGGCTCAGATTGAGCCTTGAGATCTCAATGACTCAGTGTGGGAGGAGACATTCTGTTGCCTGAGGTAAAGGGCAAGATGGCGGCCCTTCCCATTCCATCTCAATCCAACACGGGTGATGGGACAGCGCCTTACACTGACGCATGGGAGCCTAGGAAGCCGCCTTAAAACCTTGGGCCTGGCACTGCCTCTCAGCCCAGCCGACTCGAACCCGGTTCACCAGATTACGAGTCCACTGCTCTTAACCACACTTCAAAACGACCTTGACAGATTAGAGAACTGGGCAAAAACAAACAAGATGAATTTTAACAGGGAGAAATGTAAAGTATTGCACTTGGGCAAAAAAAATGAGAGGCACAAATACAAGATGGGTGACACCTGGCTTGAGAGCAGTACATGTGAAAAGGATCTAGGAGCCTTGGTTGACCACAAACCTGACATAAGCCAACAGTGTGACGCGGCAGCTAAAAAAGCCAATGCAATTCTGGGCTGCATCAATAGGAGCATAGCATCTAGATCAAGGGAAGTAATAGTGCCACTGTATTCTGCTCTGGTCAGACCTCACCTGGAGTACTGTGTCCAGTTCTGGGCACCACAGTTCAAGAAGGACACTGACAAACTGGAACGTGTCCAGAGGAGGGCAACCAAAATGGTCAAAGGCCTGGAAACGATGCCTTATGAGGAACGGCTAAGGGAGCTGGGCATGTTTAGCCTGGAGAAGAGGAGGTTAAGGGGTGATATGATAGCCATGTTCAAATATATAAAAGGATGTCACATAGAGGAGGGAGAAAGGTTGTTTTCTGCTGCTCCAGAGAAGCGGACACGGAGCAATGGATCCAAACTACAAGAAAGAAGATTCCACCTAAACATTAGGAAGAACTTCCTGACAGTAAGAGGTGTTCGACAGTGGAATTTGCTGCCAAGGAGTGTGGTGGTGTCTCCTGCTTTGGAGGTCTTTAAGCAGAGGCTTGACAACCATATGTCAGGAGTGCTCTGATGGTGTTTCCTGCTTGGCAGGGGGTTGGACTCGATGGCCCTTGTGGTCTCTTCCAACTCTATGATTCTATGAACCATTATACCACACTGGCTCTCACTTTCTTCTTAAAGCTTCTCCTTTTTTATGTCCATGGAGTTTTCTTGGCAAAATACTGGAGTGGATTGCCAGTTCCTTCTCCAGGTGGATCACATTTAGTCTAAACTCTCGGCTAGGACCTGTCTGTCTTGGGTGGCCCTGCACGGCATAGCTCATAGCGTCTCTGAGTTATTCAAGCCCCTTTGCCACGACAAGGCAGTGATCCATGAAGGGGTATAGAAGCACAGAATCACAGAATCATGAGTGGGAAGGGACCCCGAGGGTCACCAATCCAGGGGTCAGCAACCTTTTTCAGTCGTGGGTCAGTCCATCATCCCTCAGACCATGTGATGGGGCGGACTATATTTGGGGGGGGGGGAATGAAGGAATTCCTATGCCCCACAAATAACTCAGAGATGCATTTTAAATAAAAGCACACATTCTGCTCATGTAAAAATACCAGGCAGGCCCCACAAATAACCCAGAGATGCATTTTAAATAAAAGGACACATTCTACTCACGTAAAAACACACTGATTCCTGGACCGTCCACAGGCCAGATTGAGAAGGCCTACCCCTGATCTACTCCACCCCCCTGCAACGCAGGAATCTCATCTAAAGCATCCATGACAGATGGCCATCCAACCTCTGCCTAAAATCCTCCAGGGAAGGAGAGTCCACAACCTCCTGAGGGAGTCTATTACACTATCAAATGGCTCTTCCTGTCAGAAAGCTTTTCCGTCTTTCTAGTTGGAATCTCCTTTCCTGCAACTTGAAGCCGCTGGTTCGAGTCCTACCCTCCAGAGCAGGCGAAACGAGCTTGCTCCACTCTCCATGTCACAGCCCTTCAAATATCTGAAGATGGCTACCCTATCTCCTCTCAGTCTCCTCCTTTCCAGGCTAAACATACCCAGCTCCTTCAACCGTTCCTCATAAGGCTCAGCTTCCAGACCCTTAATCATCCCAGTTGCTCTCCTCTGCACACCTCCCAACTTGTCAACATCCTTTTCAAATCGTGGTGCACAGTACTCCAGGTGTGGTCTGTCCTGTAGCCTTCTTAGACTTTACCGATTGGTAGGGTGAGCGTTGCTCCCAGAGAGGGAGGAAGGAGTCAAAAGACACTGAGGTTGATTCAGAGAAAGAGTTCTTTATTTCTGCTCTCCGGAGTAGCAGAAAGGCACTTGCATGGTAAGTTCACAGCAAGTCCGAAGAAAGAGAAATTTCACACAGTATATATATCCTCCAGGCACCTTCTCCCTCTCCCCCCTTCCCCAGGAATCCAGCCTCGTACGTTCATACACGTAAGTGGAACTGACAAGACCATCCATTAAGCGTCACGGACTGATAAAGGAGAGGGCTTTGTTTATACAGCTGGGTTCCTGCTATACATTGGCTCAAGTGCTCAAGTTAATGCTTTTTAGCTAATGGACCCTTGGAGAAGGAAAAATGGGGGTTTGGGGGCCCGTTTCAGACTGACTGCACAGTCAGGCTTTAGATTTGGGAAACCCATTCCTTCAGTCCAAGGCTGATGGACTTAGCTTTGGGTACCTTTTGGGTTTTCTTTAGGTAACTATCTCCAGAGACTTGGGCAGTAATTGCTTTGGGTTCTTTTGAAGCATCGCAATTGTGACACAGTCTGTTTGCTGCCCAGGAATGCATTTGATTTATTGGACCAAGCCGAGTGTGAACTTCATATTAATGTGCGGCTAATCTTCTCAAATCTGTCCAATTAGTGACTCAGCCAGGATAGAGAAGCCTTCTTAAGAACTGCTGTGCACTGATCTTCCGCATTTCCTGCTTTAATCCCTGAACAATTTCCAATTGCACATTAGATTCATGGAGCACCAAGGGCTGGAATACATTCTGAGGTGTGTTAAGTACCGATGGTTGAATGAGACAACCCACACAAGTCAGGAGCAGGTGACAGTAGACGGAGACCAGTTGAACCGGCACAAACCTCCCTGTGGATTATTGCAAAAGATCAATCAATCACTCCACCCCAAACTGAATTAGCAGCCACCTACCAGTTCTGGGAAGGAAAGGAGAAGCTGCGTACATAAAGGCACCTGAGATTCTTAGACCACTGGAACATCACCAGGAGAAGGCGTCCAAGACAGAATAAACATCGCCACCTTGTAAGTTAGAACTTCTTTGTTCGCCGGTTGAAAAGAGGGGAAGAAGACTTCAGAGGTGAACGTGATTTGCTCCGGAAGCATTAGGAATCCTGCAGGTCCAATAGGATGATGATTGCCTGGAGAGAGAAAGGGAAATGGGGGGAAATTATTACAGGGCTGCACCGATTGGTGGTGCAGGATGGTGGAAGCCTACCTTGTTCCTCGAGCAGAAGGAAAACGGACTGCTAGACAGATGGGGTTGTTTTAATGTCTAATTATGGGTGCTCACGGTTTAATCTTTGTGTAACTGTCTTTGATACTTTCCAAGCCGCTTAGAAGCCTGTTTAGGAATTAAGTAAAATAAAAAAATTCCTTCCAGTAGCACCTTAAAGACCAACTAAGTTAGTTCTTGGTATGAGCTTTCGTGTGCATGCACACTTCTTCAGATACACTGAAACAGAAGTTGCCAGATCCTTCTATATAGTGAGAAGGTGGGGAGGGGTATTACTCAGAAGGGTGGTGGGAATGGGAGATTGGCAGGTAGCTGAGATGAGCCTGTTGACAACTCTTAACGACTGCAATAGGTCTTACAGGAAAAGGCAAGGGGTGAGAAGGTGAAAAATGGCTTAGTCATGTATAATGAGATAAGAATCCAATGTCTTTGTTCAGACCAGGTCTCTCCATGGTTTTAAGTTTGGTAATGAATTGCAATTCAGCAGCTTCTCTTTCCAGTCTATTTCTAAAATTCCTTTGTAGTAAAAATCTGACATCAAGAATCACAAAACAGAGAAACCAGTAGGAGAACAATTCAATCTCCCAGGACATTCTATACAAGATCTCAAAGTAGCTGTTTTACTACAAAGGAATTTCAGAAATAGACTGGAAAGAGAAGCTGCTCGTCTAGGAACACAGGTGATTTTGCCTTCCACTTAGGGAAGTTGGATTGGCTCGCTTGCCAGAGTCATCCATTTCTGGCCTCTAGCGCTTCCATTCTGGTGGCTGAAATGCAAACTACCTTTGCTGTAATGCAATTAATAAAACCACTTTTACTGGTGAACAGTAGTTTTATTAATCCCATGTGGGTAATTCTGATTATTATTTTTACAACAAAATAAATATGAAAGTCATCATTAAATGTATTAAATTTGTTCAGTTATCATGGGCAGCATTCAACTACTTTTGTTATTTTTGCTCTAGAATTATCACTAGTGCAATGAGATGTTTACCCTCCCCTACCCCAAATCTTCCCCAGAGAGTTGTGGGGACTGGATATGAGGGGAGCATTTCATTGTGCAAAGAGAAATCCTTGTGCAAGTCTCACCTTAGTGCTACATTGAATACAATGCAATGCTTCTTAGCTCCTCTTTAACCTCAATTAATAAATAACATCAATGTGGACTTGTGAAATTGGAGTGCTTAGTGGAGCCTCAGCTTAATTGGACTGAAGTAATTTTCCTTCATAAAAGAACAGTCAGATGTTGTAAACAGTGGAGACTCTTCCATTACGAGATATTTATTAAAGTTTCAGGAATAAAAAAAAAAGTTACAATAGTAATAATAAGAAAAAGAAAAAGAAAAGAAAAAAAGAATAAAAAAAGAAAAAAGAGAGTACAAAATACGAAAAAGTAAAAACAATTAAAAACAAATCAATCTTTCCATATCTTGTCTTTCATTCACTTGTTTCCCTGACCTCCTCACACCTCCCCTTTTTTGTATTCCAGTTCAGTAAGTTAATTCAGCAAATCCTTTCCCTCTTTGTTTTTATCTTAAACCCTTGTCTTAATATGTAATAACTGTATATTATCATCTGTTAACTGTCCATTTTTACATACTCCTTATAACATTGCTGCTAAAAACCCCTTAACTTCATTCCAACATCATTCTAACATTCATTAATTTTACAGTATTTCTGTAGATAGTCTTTAAATTTCTTCCAATCTTCTTCAACCGACTCTTCTCCCTGGTCTCGGATTCTGCCAGTCATTTCCGCCAGTTCCATATAGTCCATCACCTTCATCTGCCATTCTTCCAGGGTGGGTAGATCTTGTGTCTTCCAGTACTTTGCAATGAGAATTCTTGCTGCTGTTGTGGCATACATAAAGAAAATTCTATCCTTCTTTGGCACCAATTGGCCAACCATGCCCAGGAGAAAGGCCTCTGGTTTCTTCAGGAAGGTATATTTAAATACTTTTTTCATTTTGTTATAGGTCATCTCCCAGAAAGCCTTAATCCTTGGGCACATCCACCAAAGGTGAAAGAATGTACCTTCAGTTTCTTTGCATTTCCAACATTTATTATCATAATATTCTCTCTTAAGGCATTACATGCCGTGAACTTCATACCTGTGGTCCATAACTGTTCCCAGTCAGCCATCATAATGTTATGTCCAACATCTTGTGCCCATTTAATCATAACAGATTTCACTGTTTCATCTTGAGTATTCCATTTCAACAGCAAGTTATACATTCTTGACAAATTCTTAACTTTAGGATCTAACAGTTCTGTTTCCAGTTTTGATTTTTCCACCTGGAAGCCAATTTTCTTATCCAAATTGTATGCCTCCATTATTTGATAATAGTGAAGCCAATCTCGCACTTTGTTTTTTTAATTTTTCAAAGCTCTGCAATTTCAATTTATCTCCCTCTTGTTCCAGAATTTCCCAATATTTCGGCCATTTGGCCTCCATATTGAGCATTTTCTGAGCCTTCGCTTCCATCGGTGACAACCACCTTGGAGTTTTATTTTCAAGTAGATCCTTATATCTTGTCCAGACATTAAACAATGCTTTCCTGACAATATGGTTTTTAAATGCTTTATGTGCTTTGACCTTATCATACCACAAATATGCATGCCACCCAAAGAGACTCTTCCATTACGGCTTCCGGGGCACATCTCTGTCAATCAGAATATCGAGAAATGTTTTTAATGCTGCAAAAAGAAAGAAATATCAAAGCCACACTTCCCCATCCAGCACACATTTTATACTTCGATGAATCTGCAGAGGCTTGTGGAGGCATTTTTGTCAGTCTTCTGTTTCCTGGCCAATCAGCTGTCTGGCACCACTCAGCCAACCCTAACCCAGAAATATGGCCAGGGCCGGCCTGGCCATAGGGCAGACGGAGGAAGCTGCCTCAGGCGGCAGAATCCAAGGGGTGTCTGTGCATGTGTGGCCAACGCTGGAGAAGCAAGGAGAGGCGGCCGAGATCATCCTGGGCTCCAGCAGGATCTCACAGGAAAAAACATGTGACTGCTATTTGAATATTAGGATTATTTAGTAGTAAAAGGACTGCTGGCTTTTTACCCAGTGCTGACCACACTGCTGCTCTCACTAATTTTTTTTTGAGGAGTATTTAGTAACCACTATATCAGATAATGGAGGAAAGCCTTGAAAGCCCAACACCATGAAGATGTTCAGAGCTGTTTCCTCCTTATAATTTTTTGTTTGTACTAGTAACCAGAGAAGCAAGGGGGGCGGGGATGTTTCCTACTTTGAGGAACTTTTTGTTTTGTTTAATACTGTATTGACCTGAATATAAGCCTCACTCTCCCCCCCCCCCCCCCAATTCCAACCGAGACAAGTTAAAGTGTGGCTTAAATTCGGTACCTTACAAAAACTGACTTTTATGATATCACTGCTGGAACAGACATACAGTAAAACGGAACAGGTGTGAGTGCCTGCGGAATTTTAAGGCAGCGGCTTATATTCGGGTATTGTATTTTTTTCTTTTTCCCCCTTGAATTTTAAAGGTGCGGCTTATATTCGGGCCAATACGGTATTTGTTTGTGGTCGTGTGTGTGTGTGTGTGTCCTTCTGTAATAAATATTTATAGTTTTTTCTGAATAATTTTGCCTTTATTTTTGTGAATTAAATTGGGAAGAGATACGGTGGATGGCTTGTGAAGCAACAAACTCTGTGCTCAGGTGTCCCTGCAATCACCCATTAAAAGCTGCATCAGCAGCTGGGTGGAGCCGGGCAAGGCAGGGCACCTTGATCTGAGTGACATGCAATTCCAGAGTATTTCCCAAATAGGTGTGTGAATTTGCTTTCAACAAGCCCCTTCCTTAGCTTTGCACAATCCTGCCACGGTTATGAGCACACCAGGAGCCCCATGTGCTTGTCTGTCCTTTGTCAAGCGCTCCTGTATGGTCTCTGTGGACAAAATGTTCTTGTATTTTTAGTGGATATTTTACTATCACTGAAGTTAGGGGAGAAAAACCTCAGAAGCAAAGTTACTTTGATCAGGTAGACATCTGTGCTGGAAGGCAAGTCAATACAGCATGCAAAGGGGATGGTGACTGTAAGGTGAACAAGAATGACAGTCTACTGAACTCAGCTACATTAGTGAAAAAAACAAAACTTTGAATGCGTTATAAACATGCAACACCAGATGGTGCTGGAGAGCAAAAAAAATATCTTTGTGATTTTACATAGCGCTTTTTTCCCTTTTGTCATAATGATTTAATTTCTGACTTATTTATAGCAGGGTTTTATCCTGTGTGTAGATCCACACTAAATGTACTAAATTTATATCCTGCCCTTCCTCCCAATGGAGGCCAATGGGCATGGCAAACAACGAGTGACAAAACAGCAAATACATCTTAGAAACAAAATTTTAAAAACCCCAAAGGAAAAGGCAATTCTGTTTCAGATGCAGACTATTAAAGATAACAAGTGAAGCCTTTTTCTGGCATGGAGACAAAGAGATGGAGGAACTGTTTGTCGGTTTAATTTCTGCATGTTGGCCTACTGTTATAAATGTAAAAGAGCAAGGCCAGTAAAAACTGTGGGAAATCCTATGCAGTAAGGAGGATGCTTACCCTGGTTCTATCTTGGAGCTGATCTGTGACTTATTTCTTCCCAATGTCTACCTGCAGGTAAAGGTGAACCCAGCAAACTGCCAAGATGTGCAACTTGAATTTTGTTTGGACCATAGTGAAATTTATTTTTAAGATCATAAAGTGGATTTGTAACAAGGCCAAAGGTAAGAGGAGTGGGCTGGTGCAGGGGGTCTTATCATTCACCCACCTTCCCCAAGGTTGTATCCTTTTCTGTACTACAAAACCCATCAGCTGCAGCCAGCACGGCCATGAGAGCTGGGGCTGGTGGAAGTTGTAGTATGTAACAGCTGAAGGGTAAGGTTCCAGCGCATTCAGAGTCTGAGCCTGACACACTTCTCTTAAAAACATACAGAATACCCTCTCTGGATGCTTATTTGCCATGCTTAAGACTTCCCTGATTCTGTTGTTTAACCTTCTCTCAAAAACCTCATATTTTACCTGGTGCTTAGTTTTAAATTACTTTTTAAAAAAGTATACAATATTATTTTTACCTATTTCTGGAAACTGCCTCGCGGGGACCTGGTCCTAGCAGACAGGATAGAAACATTTTGGATAAATAAATAAAATTATACAGTGGTAGCTCGGGTTACAGACGCTTCAGGTTACAGACTCCACTAACCCAGAAATAGTACCTTGGGTTAAGAACTTTACCTCAGGATGAGAACAGAAATCGAGTGGTGGTGGTGGGAGGCCCAATTAGTTAAAGTGGTACCTCAGGTTAAGAACAGTTTCAGGTTAAGAACAGACCTCTAGAACAAATTAAGTTCTTAACCCGAGGTACCACTGCACAGAAGTCAGGGAGGATGGGGGGGGGGAATTAACTTAGAAATAAATAAAAAAAGAAAGAGCTTGTTTCAGTGGGCATTTTACCTACAAGCACACTGGGCTCCGATAAGTTATTTCCAAACACTTTTTATTGAAGGGGTGGGGCAGATCTTTGCCAATTAAATATAATGGAGACAAACATGAAACTCTGAGCTAAGACATTTAAATTAAACACCAATCTGATAAGGGCACCCAAAGCAGAGGCTCAGATAAAGATCTTGGTGACTGGGTGGCCCTGGCACAGGAGAAGGGACAATGTCATTAGAAACATAGGGAGCTCACAGTATTGCCCACACGGACTGGCAGTAGCTGTCCAGGGTATCAGGCAGGGACCATTCCCAGCTCTACCTGCAGATGCTAGGGACTGAACCTAGGACATTCTGAACACAAAGCAGATACTCTAGCCCTGAGCCACAGTATGGTCTCTCCACATTTTGCTGCCTGAGGACAAGATGCCTCCTGCTCCCGTCTTCCACTGCCCTTGAGGGCAAACAGGCTACAGTGGTACCTTGGTTCTCAAACTTAATCCGTTCCAGAAGTGCGTTCCAAAACCAAAGCGTTCCAAAACCAAGGCGCGCTTTCCCATAGAAAGTAATGCAAAACGGATTAATCTGTCCCAGACTTTTAAAAACAACCCCCCCAAAACCCAGCAATTTAACCTGAATTTTACAATCTAATGAGACCACTGATCCATAAAATGCAAGCAATAATCAATGTGCTGTACTATAAAATTAATAAGACAGTATTGTTGATTGATAAAAATTAAAATTAATCTTTTTTTCTTACCTGCACTGATGATAGTCATTGTTTGGATGGGGGGGGGGGCTTCTATCCATTTCCGCAGTCACTCACTCACTCAATCAATCAATCAGTAGCTGAACTGTGTTCCACACAGTTACAAAACCCAATTAACTGATGAAGCCTCAAAAACAAAAACGTAAAATAAATAGCAAAAACAAAAGCGCCAAACTTAATCCGTTCCGGAAGTCCGTTTGACTTCTGAAATGTTTGAAAACGCAAGGTGCAGCTTCTGATTGGTGCAGGCGCCCCAGAAACAATAGCTGACAGTTGCATCGAACGTTCGGCTTCTGAAAAACATTTGAAAACCAGAACATTTACTTCCGGGTTTTCAGTGTTTGGAAACCAAGGCGTTTGAGAACCAAGGTACCACTGTAGATGCATGGATCAAGGTTTCTCCAATGAGATTTTCTGGAAATGAGCAGCGCAAGCCTGAACACGTTTACTCACAAGTAAGTCCCTCTGAATTCCGTGGGACTTCCTGCCTAGGAACCTGGTTAAGGATTTGCCCCAGTAAGCCAGGTTCCCTTCCTGACTTCTGGCCTTTTATGCTTTCCCATAGTCTTCATGTGTGTTTCTTTTTCAGAACGGATGAAGCCACACAAGCCGGCGACTGAAAAACCACCCAAGCCAGAGACTGAAAAACCACCCAAGCCAGAGACTGGAAAACCACCCAAGCCAGAGACTGGAAAACCACCCAAGCCAGAGACTGAAAAACCACCCAAACCAGCAACTGGGAAACCACCCAAGCCAGCAACTGAAAAGCAAGACTGAAGAGGGAATGACAGACCTCCACAGTCCCGTCTTCTCCAACACTGGCAGTAACATCCCTCTGATTGTCAAGGCACGCCATGTTATTTTGTTAATGCAATAAAGCTTGTTTGGAGCCGAACATCTGAGTTTAAGGATTTTATTTTCAAGCGAATGATGTCTAAGAGGCATTGGAAAAACGCATTTTTTATTTATTTGCATTCGCATATTGCTAGGAAGGTCTCTCTGCGCCACTCTGTGGGCTAGTGGGCTTTTGATGTGCTGGATTTTAATTCTCTTCTTTAAACAACACAGCCAAACTAGACATGGTGGCCTGAGACCCAACTGGGATAATTCAAAGGGGAAGTGCAGCTTGTGTTGTAACTGTGACAATAGAAAGGAGGGAGTCCACCCTTTCCATGTCCTAATTTTCTAGACTGGATTCTAGCGCTGTCACTCCCCACAGAGCTATTTGCCCTGTGGGTTAAGACCAAAAGGTGCTGTTCTATGGGGCAAACAGGTCCAAAGGAACAGTTTTCAGGCTGTGGGTAAAGATCAGCTGTAATAATAATAATAATAATAATAATTAATAATAATAATAATTTATTATTTATACCAAGCCCATCTGGCTTGGTTTCCCCAGCGGCTTCCAACAAAACACTAAAATACAGTAACCTATTAAACATTAAAAGCTTCCCTAAACAGGGCTGCCTTCAGATGTCTTCTAAAAGTTTGGTAGTTATTTTTCTCTTTGACATCTGGTGGGAGGGTGTTCCACAGGGCGGGTGCTGCCGAGAAGGCCCTCTGTCTGGTTCCCTGTAACTTGGCTTCTCATAGCGAGGGAACCACCAGAAGGCTCTCGGCACTTGACCTCAGTGTCCGGGTAGAACGATGGAGGTGGAGACGCTCCTTCAGGTATACTGGACCAAGGCCGTTTAGCAGAAAGACTCAAACCTCACAACCCAAATTCAAATACAGCCCCACTCAGTTGCTTTCCTCCTTAAAGTTAAAGGTAAATTCAAAATCCTGCTAGGTTGGCAGGAGCTGGGACCAAGGAACGGGAGCTCACCCTGTCATGGGGATTTGAACCGCCGACCTTCTGATAGGCAAGTCCTAGGCTTTGTGGTTTAACCCACAGCGCCACACGCGTCCCTCTGCTTTCCTCCTTGAGGACGGAGAAAAGGAACTTTAGTCACAGATCTCCTTCTAGGACAAAGTACATGTGACTCACTGTGTGCATTGCAGAACTTAATGGAGTATATAGGTCTGGGATATATTAGAGCAACCCCCTGTTCACAAAACATCAACAGGGTTAGATTATCTTTTATTCAGAAGAACAGCTTTATTCATTTATGCCATTAAAATCTTGTCCCAGTCGGAAGGCCTTCACTCATATAGCTCTACGTGAAAGGCTTTGTAAAGAATTTTTCCCAGGCCACGTGTAAAGGAATTCTTTCAAAGCCATAACAGCTATTGTAGTTCAAAAATATATCTGTACACAGAGGTTGGAACTGATTGGTGTTTTTTTTATTTTGAAGCCAAACTGTTGTGCATCTAGCTTAAAGAGTTCTATTCAGAATCCCAGCATTTACATTTACTTAAATGTAAAGTGAGGAGGAATTAAATAACATTTTAATGAGGGTGAAAGAGGAGAGCGCAAAATATGGTTTGAAGCTCAACATCAAAAAAACGAAGATCATGGCCACTGGTCCCATCACCTGCTGGCAAATAGAAGGGGAAGAAATGGAGGCAGTGAGAGATTTTACTTTCTTGGGCTCCATGATCAATGCAGATGGTGACAGCAGCCACGGAATTAAAAGACGCCTGCTTCTTGGGAGAAAAGCAATGACAAACCTAGACAGCATCTTAAAAAGCAGAGACATCACCTTGCCGACAAAGGTCCGTTTAGTTAAAGCTATAGTTTTCCCAGTAGTGATGTATGGAAGTGAGAGCTGGACCATAAAGAAGGATGATTGCCGAAGAATTGATGCTTTTGAATTATGGTGCTGGAGGAGACTCTTGAGAGTCCCATGGACTGCAAGAAGATCAAACCTATCCATTCTGAAGGAAATCAGCCCTGAGTGCTCACTGGAAGGATGGAGGGCACAAGGAGAAGGGGACGACAGAGGACGAGATGGTTGAACAGTGTTCTCGAAGCTACCAGCATGAGTTTGACCAAACTGCGGGAGGCAGTGGAAGACAGGAGTGCCTGGCGTGCTCTGGTCCATGGGGTCACGAAGAGTCGGACACGACTAAACGACTAAACAACAACAAATAATAGAAGAGATTTCAGCAGCTTAGTATGAGTGTGAGTGTGAGTGTGTATGTGTGTATTATTCAGGTTCAATATTTTGCATGATTACACTCGCAAATGCCAGGAAAATTGCACTGCTAAATCCCCACCATTTTCCAGGTTAACAGGATTGCAAATTGATTTTATTCTGGAAACAATGAGCAGGGCACTAAACTTCCACTAGATTCTCTGAAGTGGCTTTTATGTTGTGTGAAATAAAGCTTGAACATAAATAGGTAAGGAAGGAATCATTGGGGAGATGGAATAAAGTGTGGGAACTGCCTGCACAACTCTAAATACAGCGTTGGGTACTGGTTTATAAAGCCCTATACAGTTTGGAGCCAGGATACCTGAAAGATTGTCTCATCCTTTATGCACCCAAACAATCACTGCGCTCAGGCGGTCTGTTCAATCAAGCCTTTAAGTGAAGCAGCATCTATGAACATCCCTTCCAGTTAGATATCTGGCAAGTACTGTTTTGACTGGTGTGGTGTGTGTGTTTTTTTAGTTTCAACAGATATTCCTTTTCCAACAAGCCTGATAAGTGGTAATTTTTATTCCGGTCTGTATCTGTATCAGATTTGAAAATGTTTTCATTGTATGCTTCTTCTTTTTTTAGTTTTCATTTATTTATTGTTAAATTGCTTTGGAACATTTCCTGGGAAGAGATTAATAAATGAAACAAACAAATGAGCAAAAAAAATCCCGCAATTTGCATTTGCTCTCCTCCCGTTCCTGCTAATATTCCCTACTGGAACTTTTGTTATTTGTGGTTTTTCATCCCCATTAATCCGTCAATAGGTTGCATCATCCTTTTAGGAGGAAGCCCTGTTCCCCTCCCTCCCCCCACCTTGCCATCCCATTGCCATGACAACCGCAAGAGTCCAAGCTGGAGGAATTTACAGTATGGCAACCAGGAGAGGCGGTTACTATGGCAACCACTGGCGTGGAAAGTAGAGAGGAGATGGCTGCGCTAGGCCTCACTAACCAAGGAAAGGGCTTGGGGAGTTGCTAGCTGTTTCCCTCCTCCTTCCTGCAGGGACCTGTGCCAGAAGATTTGCATTACAATTCAGAAATTCAACAGGTGAAGCTTTCCTTCCAGTGGCACAACTCTGTGCTGGGATAAGATGCACCTGTTTGATTTCTACCTGTCACACATAGGCAACTTGCTGGAAAAGAGGTGGCCAGACTAACTGGGGACTCTTGAGTTCTTCCATAGGCGTTTTCTATATTCCCCAAAAAAAGAGCCAGGATTCCTGGGTACTTTGTGGAAAACGAGGTGATCTCTAGAAAATGTATTTACCTGCTCGCTGTGGATAGATGTGTCTCCATGGAGACTCCAAGTATCTTTGTTGACCTGGCTTGGGTTTTACCCCTGAGCGGACAGTGAAACAGCAAATGCTCTTAAATCATAGGCGCCATAACCGGTTACTCCCCACAGTTGATTTTTTAATTATTATTTGTATCCCAGCTTTCAGAATACAAATGTTTCTAAGTGACTTACATAAAAAAAATTTAAGCCATAATAAACAACATCAACATATTAAATTGTTGATAGGTGGGAAGTGGTTAGCTCACTTGAGGCAATGTGGTGTAGTGGTTAGGGCAGGGACAAGCAAACTTTTTCAGCAGGGGGCCAGTCCACTGTCCCTCAGACCTTGTGGGGGGCTGGACTATATTTTGAAGGGGGGGAATGAACCAATTCCTATGCCCCACAAATAACCCAGAGATGCATTTTAAATAAAAGCACACATTCTACTCATGTGAAAACACGCTGCTTCCCGGACCGTCAGTGGGCCAGATTTAGAAAGCAATTGGGCCGGATCCGGCCCCCAGGCCTTAGTTTGCCTACCCATGGTTTAGGGTGTCAGTGGGTGTCAATGTGCCTATCACTGCCTCTCAGCCTGACCTGCCTCATAGATTTTCTTGGGCATTGGGGGGGGGGTGTTTCCAAAAGGTCTTGCCTTCTTGTGGTGGTGGGGTGTGTGTGTGTTGAAAATAAAAAGCTCAACAATTTTGGGGTCTTCCTTAGGAAAGCTCAACAACTTTCGTTTTCCAGGTGTCCTGGAGTGTTCGCTCCAAGTTCTGCCTCCTTACACCTTATAAATAACTTTGTGTATGTAAAGTGTTTTTGTTTCTTTTTAGAGACTTGCTGATAACGAAGAGATGGAGGGTGGTCTTGGAAATCTGAACGCCAGGAAATTACTCCTTCATATGCTTTAGCTACAGTCCTAGACAAACATCTACCTGGAAGTAAATCTTGGATAGCTCAGTTGGTGGAACATGAGACTCTTAATCTCAGGGTACTGGGTTCAAGCCCCATGTTGGGCAAAAGATTCTTGTGTTTCAGGGGGTTGGACAGATGACCAGTGCAGTCCTTTCCAACTCTACATACAATTCAGTGGGGCTTACTTGTGAATAGGCATGTATAAAATTCCACCACCAAGCTGGAACCATATACAGTAGGCACTTTTCTTGGGAGGAGCAACCTCGTGGAACATAAACACGTCATTGTCTGAGCATTTAGTTCCAGAAATGCAAATACGTTTTGTATCAAACTGCATTAAGAAATCACTAGATGAATCACACAGGGATGCCTGCCTGTGTGTGCATCTGCCGTCACTTTTAAGTTCATGTTTTGTTGTTTAAAGCAATATGCAAAGGCTTTGCAAATATTATCTTAAGCTTTTAGGGTGGGGAAAGGAATTAATCTTTATGTTTCTTAAAGAACAAACGCCAAAAAAAGTGTACTGTCCTATCCCTAAAATTTTAGATTAAGAAATCCCTTATGTTAGACCCAGTGTGGCGTAGTGATTAGGACCTGGGAGACTTGGGTTCAAATGGCTGCTCAGCCATGGAGCTCAATGGGTGACCTTGCGTCAGCCACAGCCTCTCAGCCTGACCCACCTCACAGGGTTGTTGTGGGGGTTAAATGGGGGGGGGGGGAAGCCATGTATCCCACCTTGAGCTCCCTGGACAAAAGGTAGGATGTAATTGCAAGAAATTAAACAAGTAAACATTACCACCTTTCCAAAATATTAGACTAAAAAGCTGGGAGAGCGGCCTCGGTATTCTTGAAAGCGATTATACATATTTTTTTTCATGGTATGTGTGCCAAAATGTACAAGGGGAGCAAAACACCACCTCCGTCTCCCCAGTGGCGTAGCGTGGGGGGTGCCAGGGGTGCCGGCCGCACCGGGCGCAACATTTGGGGGGCGCGTTTGGCCGGCCCTCCTCGAGGAAGCAGGAACCCCACTGTCCTCGGACCTCCTCCGAAGCCTGGCGGTGGGGTGGAGAGACCTTCTCCCCGCGCCAGCCTTTGGATGGCTGTCCTGAAGACTTGTGGTGGGAGCAGTGGCGTAGCGTGGGGGGTGCAGGGCGGCCTGCTGCACCTGGCGCAGCATCTGGGGGGGCGCGGAAGAGACTCGAGTGCTAAAATCCACGGGTTAGGGGGCACAAATTACTTGCCTTGCCCCGGGTTAGGGGGCGCAAATTACTTGCCTTGCCCCGGGTGCTGAGAACCCACGCTACGCCACTGCGTCTCCCAGCTGTGGGCTTGTGATTTACCTAATCTCTAAATCCCCATCTGTACTTTCATTGACTCATAGCCATTATATCTGCTATGCAAGGCTCCATCTCTGTCTCCAATCAACCTGTCAATCCATCCAGCTATTCCTCAATAAGTCTGTCCCCCATTCCTCCCCCACCTTGACAAGCCCTCAGCATTTTCCTTCCACCTATCTAATTCTCCATTCCTGCCTTTCTCTCTCTTCCGCCCCCCCCCCCGCCCGCCCCACGCACCCCACTCCTTACACCCTCCCATCCCTAGTTCATTCATAAAGATCCGCAGTCCCTCTCCCGGCCAGCGCCAGGTCTTCTCACGGATCCGACTTTATGCCAGCAGCTGCAAAGGGGGGGACAGCCCCCTGCGATAACTGGTTTGGGGGTGGGGGGAAGGCTTAGCTCACCCCACCCACCCTGATTCATCTTGAAAGGAGATGCTGGGCAAAGCGATACGATGGCTGGGGTTCTTCGCCGCCCTGATAGCTACGGGGGCCAACTGGGAAGCAGGTGAGGGGGGGCACCTGGCTGGGGGGTGGGGTGGGGGGGAAGGATGCAGAATCGGGGGGGCGGGGGGAATGGGATCAGAAATGGATGTGAGTGACAGGTGAAAACAGGAGAAGAAAGGGGCAGATGTGGGAAAGGAGGAGGGGAACAAAAAAAGGGGGATAAATATCCAGCCCATTAGAGCGGGGGAAAAAATGGGGGCGGGGGGGGGCAGGAGAACAATAAAGGAGATAAAAGGGGGCCGGAGGTTGAATGGGAAAGCATAATACGCAAGGTCCCCCTAGAGCGCAGACCCGGCTCTGGTGCTAGGGAACCCGGGAGTCTCGGCACCAGCCTTTTCTGGACCCTTTGCTCTACGAACTTATTGGTGCTGCCTGTTTATCATCCATCCCATGGGATCTGAAGCCCCTTTCAGCTAAATGCCAAATTGGTCCGGGGCTAGGTGAGATGAGCGTGGCAGCACTCTGTACATGCTCTTGCCCTGATTGTTACACACGCCCGTTCCAAAAACAAATCCTGGCATCAAAGCCCAGGCTCAGATTAATTCCTGACTACTTTTCACCCAGAATTCTGTTCTCTTGTCTAAAGCACTAGAGCCGTTCGCCCTTTTTGGATAACTTTGGACATCTTGCTTTTCACCTTTATTGGCACGACCCTGGAGACTGAAATGTTGTTAAAGGACAAAGACGTCCTGGTTGCCAGCTGTATACAATTTCCCCAAACTGCTAGCCATCCCAGCTTCGTATACCCACCCCTTTGGAGAGAAAAAAAAAGTTGACTCTTTCCTTGCTTTGTTTCCTTCAGAGATTAACAGCTCTGTGATAGCCAACTGTTCAACAGGTGCAGTTCCTCCCCATATAGAGATACTGAGATGGTAAATGCTCTCTACCTGTTTGATCCCTGCTTTTGTGAAGCCCGTAGGAGCCCTGGGTGAGGAAAAAGAAGGTGGCAGTCCTGTTTTCTGACTACGCTTACACTTTTGCACATTGAAATGAAAAAATACCAAGAGAGGATCTTTGTCCACAGGGATGTGATAAAACTTCTACGCATGAACAATGCTGGTTGCTGCATCTGGGCGCCCCTGTTGCAACTTTTTTTCAGAAAGCCATAACATTGATTTATTTTTCAGACCCCCTCTGCCCTGCCAAGTACAAAGTCAACTGTCTGCTCCGTCAACGTCTGGGCTGTGGGCCAGAAGGAGCGCCTACCTGCGGCCCTTGCTTCCCCAACTATGAGGAGGACTCTAGTGGAAACTGCGTGCAGAAGAAGGCTCCTAAGCAGGGTGAGGTCTGTGGGGAGGGGGGAGGGACCTGGGGAAGAGTCCAAGGGCTTTAGAGGGACAGCTGAATGGCTGAGAAGACTGGGAGCAGAGAGGTGATCTGTAAAAAAGGTAAAGGTAAAGGACCCCTGGACGGTTAAGTCCAGTCAAAGGTGACTATGGGGTGCGGCGCTCATCTTGCTTTCAGGCTGAGGGAGCTGGCGTTTGTCCGCAGACAGCTTTCCGGGTTATGTGGCCACCATTAAACCACTTCTGGTGCAATGGAACACCGTGACGGAAACCAGAGCGCACGGAAACGCCGTTTACCTTCCCGCCGGAGCGGTACCTATTTATCTACTTGCACTGGTGTGCTTTTGAACTGCTAGGTTGGCAGGAGCTGGGACGGAGCAATGGGAGCTCACCCCGTCATGCAGACTGTGACTAAAGGCCTGATTTTCTCTCTCAACACCTTCTCTCTTTTTTCAGAAAGCAAAACAAAAGGCCAGAAGAAGCCCAAAGACCTGCTCGCTCTCATCCTTTCCCTCCTGGCCAAGCATGAGAAAGGGCTGAAGCCATCAGACATGGAGACAACTTGGCCTGGTAGGCAAAGCCAACAAACGCACCTCTTTCCCCAGCATACATAGGGAGCTGCCTTATACCAAGTTAGATGATTGGTCCATCAAGCTCACTCCCAGCATTCCAGACCCACTGGCTGTGCTGATGGGAGCTGGAGTCCATGGACATCTGGGAAGGTCACTGCTTAGCTTACTGCTAGTGTTGTCCTGAGGGCTAGAAACTATGACTATCATATTTATTTAAACTTAAGGGGCTGAGAATACAACACAAAAACAGCCCAGGTGGTCATCCCACTGTTAGGTTATCCCATCAGTCCCTTTTTGATAGCTCCCTGGACCACATATCCTTGCCTTTGATGATGGGTTTCTCCTGGAGATTCAGACTGGTTGTTCTGAAGGGTTTCCCTGAAGAACAGCCTCATTCGGAACATATTGGGTCTAGCAACTGGTTTCTTGCTGATTTATTCAAAGCATGTTGACCATGCTCTTCTTCAGAAGTGTCTCAGGGAGCCTTTTCATCTGTTCCACTAGAGGGTGGTATAATGCTGGGAGTAAGGCAAAATAATTTCCAACTAATTTAAGGTGCCTCCAGACTGTCACTATTTGCCGCGTGCAAGTACGTAGTAGAAGTCTGGGTTTATGCAGCTGAAGAGCTTCTGTCGTCCTACTGTAACCTAATAATAATAATAATAATAATAATAATAATAATAATAATAATTTATACCCCACCCATCTGGCTGAGTTTCCCCAGCCACTCTGGGCGGCTCCCAATCAAGTGTTCAAAACAATACAGCATTAAATATTAAAAACTTCCCTGAACAGGGCTGCCTTCAGATGTCTTTTGAAGATAGGATAGCTGCTTATTTCCTTCACATCTGAAGGGTGGGTGTTCCACAGGGTGGGCGCCACTACCGAGAAGGCCCTGTGTCTGGTTCCCTGTAACCTCACTTCTCGCAATGAGAGAACCACCAGAAGGCCCTCGGAGCTGGATCTCAGTGTCGGGGCTGAACGATGGGGGTGGAGAGGCTCCTTCAGGTATACTGGACCGAGGCCGTTTAGGGATTTAAAGGTCAGCACCAGCACTTTGAATTGTGCTCGGAAACGTACTGGGAGCCAATGCAGATCTCTCAGGACCGGTATTATGTGGTCTCAGCAGCCGCTCCCTGTCACCAGTCTAGCTGCCACATTCTGGATTAATTGCAGTTTCCGGGTCACCTTCAAAGGTAGCCCCTTAAAACAACAACATCAGACTTCGAGTGGTTTGGAAAGGGATGGCACACTGAAAAATCTGGGATGAGCAAATACCGTATTTTTTGCTCTATAAGACTCACTTTTTCCCTCCTAAAAAGTAAGGGGAAATGTGTGCGCGCCTTATGGAGCGAATGCAGGCTGCGCAGCTATCCCAGAAGCCAGAACAGCAAGAGGGATTGCTGCTTTCACTGCGCAGTGATCCCTCTTGCTGTTCTGGCTTCTGAGATTCAGAATATATTTTTTTCTTGTTTTCCTCCTCCAAAAACTAGGTGTGTCTTGTGGTCTGGTGCATCTTATAGAGCGAAAAATACGGTAATTAACGGGAAGGTGCAGGTAAATAAACAGGAATTCTGGATGACTGCTCACAATATTGTATAACCTCTCTTGCAAACTAATCAGGATGAATATTTGATAAAGACCAGACTTGGTGCACAGGAACTTCCTGCTCTCCTCATCTGTGCATCTCCACACCCTCCTCAAATCTGCTCCCGGGGGGCAGCTCAGGAGAACCCCCAGAACAGAATATGGGTGGAGAGATTGTTCTGTTGATGAGCAGAAATGCTTGGCACAATCTAATGAGCACCAGGTTGAATGCAACCCATAGGCTCAACTCCCCTGTTAGGTCCAATCTGATGCAAACAAACTCTCCTAGCTCAGTCGGTAGAGCATGAGACTCTTAATCTCAAGGTTGTGGGTTCGAGTCCCGCATTGGGCAAAAGATTCCTGCATTGCAGGGGTTTGGACTAGAATGAACCTTGTGGTCCCTTCCAGCTTTAAGATTCTATGAATGCAACTCATTGTCTAACCTCCACATAAGCTTTGTGCAAGTAAATCAGGACGAGAGCTCTGTAAATAAGAAGACTTTATTTATATTGACACCTTGCTTTTCAGGCAGCATGGAGGGGTTTGAACCACCCAGCTCCCCCACTTCCTTCCCCACCTCTTTCCCCCCAAACGCCTCCTACTCCGTGAGCGGCAGCCCAGCTTCTTCCGAGTCGTACGAAGACACTCCAGTCTCAGCCACCACGCCCCCCACAAGAGTGAAAGTGGATTTCAAGCAAAGGTCCCGACCTCCGGCTACAAGTCTGAACAAAGCGGTGTCACTTAGTGAGTAGGAGCTATTCTGCCAAGATGGGGGGGGGCAAGGGAGACACAGGGACCGGGCTGCTTGAAGAGGGGAATGTGGGGTGTGGCGAATGGATGGCTTTAATAGAGGGTTAGACAATATCATTGGGGTGCATGGGGTGTTAGAGGTGGGGTTGCACCTCTGTTGGGGGGGTACATCGTGCTTCTTCTAGGATGGTTTGTCACCTTGCACTCAGCTCTCACCGGCAGCTCCTAGAAGCTGCCAGCATGCAACAGCAGCCACATCTGGGAACAGCTTTGAATGGCTGGCTAAACCAGTTTCTGAAGAAGTGTGCATGCACACGAAAGCGTATATACCCAGAACATGCTTAGTTGGTCTCTAAGGTGCTACTGGACAATTTTTAAAATTTATTTCAACTGCATCAAACCAACATGGCTACCTACCTGAATCTGGCTAAACCAGGTGAGGGGAGCCGACGGGTCTCAAAGCCTTGGTGAGTTAGGGTCCTCCCCTGCATGCAAAGACAGGCTTCGGTGGACTGAGTGGATGAGACCAATTGTGGGTCAACCAGTCAAGAAGGCAGTTTCTGCACATGCTATAGAGAATAAGAAGAAGAGGAGGAGTTTGGATTTGATATCCCGCTTTATCACTACCCGAAGGAGTCTCAAAGCAGCTAACATTCTCCTTTCCCTTCCTCCCCCACAACAAACACTCTGTGAGGTGAGTGGGGCTGAAAGACTTCAGAGAAGTGTGACTGGCCCAAGGTCGCCCAGCAGCTGCATGTGGAGGAGCGGGGAAGCGAACCCGGTTCCCCAGATTACGAGTCCACCTCTCTTAACCACTACACCACACTAGAGGGTGTACAGTGGTCCCTTGGTTCGCAAACCTAATCCATTCCGGGAGTCCATTTGACTCCTGAAACCGTTCGAAAACCAAGGCGCGGTTTCCGATTGGCTGCAAGAGCTTCCTGCACTCAAGCAGACGCTGCGTGAGACATTCGGCTTCCGAAAAACGTTCGCAAACCGGAACACTTACTGCCGGGGATTTGGCGTTTGGGAGCCAATTTGCTCGACAACTAAGCCGTTTGAGAACCAAGGTAGCTGGAAATCGCAGGAAGGGAGAGTTCTGCTGTGCTTAGGTCTCCTGTTTGCAGCTGGCCACTGTGAGAACAGGACTCTGGATCAGATGGGCCACTGGTCTGATCCTGCAGGCTCCTCTTCAGTCCTTATGTGTTTGTTTCTAGAGGTGTTCCTTTATATCTGACACTCAGAGGGTTAACTGTGGTCCTTACAGCTCTCGTGGTGATGTGCACAGTGACAGGGGTTTCCGGACTGGTAGTTGCTGCTATGTGCTGGTATAGGTAAGAAATGTCCTTCCGCCATATTTGCTATGATGATGGTGATGATGATGATGATGATGTTAGCACAACGATGTCATTGGTACTTTATGAAGTTCTGCAAGCCAAAAGACCAGTCGTTGCCCCCAGTGAGATTAAAATCTAAATTCATTCAGGGACAAAGTCAACATGCGATAGAGAGAAGCAAAACAAGAGAAAGGAGTGAGGCCTGCAACAAAATGTTGCAGCACAGAGAGCCTTTTGTTCAGGATTCCAGCTGCTCCCTCGCCCCTGGTTCACATTCTTTTCCCCAGCAGCCAGCCTGGCTTGCACAATGGGACGTTCCCTCCTCTCTCTTCCCCCCCCCCGCCCCGGACCTCCTAAACCTGTTCTGGGATCTCCCCCAACCCTCCAGAGCGCAACTGGGGGGCGCGGTAGGTGGGGGAGTCCTGTTACACAAGCCAAACTAGTTCCATGCACACAGCAACTTACTCGAATCCTGCCCCACACATTTGAAGCAAATGATTTCCCCCCCAAATAATTTTGGGAACCACAGTTTTTCAATGGTGCGGGGAATTTTTAGCCCTGCCAGGGGTGAACTGAAATTCCCAGGATTCTCTCTGGGGAGAAGCAATGAACTTTAAATTTATGGTTTGTATGCAACCCAGCACCCAGTATTCTGTGAATAGGAAGCATGTGTTGTATACATTAGAGTTGTCAGGTTCCCATCATCACAATTACATTCCCCCCTCCCTTCAAATGTACTTTGAACTCTTCCAAATCTTGGGACTCCCCAACTCTGCTGATACATTGCTATTGTGCATGAGTGATGCAATTTTTTGCTGGGACATAATGCAAGTCCTTGATTTCTTATCACGTATCAACAATGGCCAAGTAGGATTCTGTAGAAAATCTATAATTTGTTGCCTTCAGACCATAATTTTATTTGCCTATTAATGTGAATGGGAGATAATGTCTAACTGAGATCTCTGCGGGCTGTGTGTGTTTTTTTCAATTTGAGTTAGTATACACAAGTTTATATGCAGTTTGTACGTAATTAATTGCACTAGCTTTTAGATGTTGAGCATTCATGTGAGGAATTGCCTTTGTTTTTTATAGCTCCTTTGAATAATAATTGACCCAAACAAGCTAGACTGTTTTGAAAACCAAATTCTCCAGTGTTTTTTTGCAGCACCTTGAGATACAGTGGCTTTGGGGCTGTTTTTTTGCTAGATAGCCATTGGCACTCACAACACTGAGCGTTTGAAATAAAGGGAATGAGATTAGATAGGTGAAAACACACAGTTACGTAGGGTTGGCTTCCATAGGGGCTGATGAAACAGTTCTGAGACAAAAGGTTTTGTGAAAGAGACGAAGCAACAGAGAAAATGCGTAGAGCAACAGAAGGCCAGAAGAGAGAGGAAGAAAGGCAGCCTTATCAGAGCTTGCGTCTTCAAATGTTTTTAATTATTATGTTTTTAACTGTCCTACCTGTCAGGGTTGCATACATTGCCTCCCCCACCCTACCCCAGATTATCCTAGTAGGACCCTTTGAGGTAGATTATAGCCTTCATGTGGTTGGCCAATTTTAGGGGGTTCGGCTAGAGGATCTCTGGGGTCCCTTCCAACTCTACAATTCTATGATTCTACGACTGAGTGGGGATTTGAATTTACGTCTTTCTAGCCAAAGAGCGAGGGACGCGGCTGGCACTGTGGGTTAAACTACAGAGCTTAGGACTTGCTGATCAGAAGGTCGGCGGTTTGAATCCCCGCGATGGGGTGAGCTCCCGTTCCTCAGTCCCTGCTCCTGCCAACCTAGCAGTTCGAAAGCATGTCAAAGTGCAAGTAGATAAATAGGTACCGCTCCGGCGGGAAGGTAAACGGTGTTTCCGTGCGCTGCTCTGGTTCGCCAGCAGCGGCTTAGTCATGCTGGCCACATGACCCGGAAGCTGTACGCCGGCTCCCTCGGCCAGTAAAGTGAGATGAGCGCCACAACCCCACGACTGGACCTAATGGTCAGGGGTCCCTTTACCTTTACCTAGCCAAAGAGCAGTGATTTAGCCATCACTCCACCTTGGGGCAGGGGGGTCACACACGATATCTAGAAGTCTTTTTTCTTTTTGCAAAAGATATCGGCCATTTCTTTCACTCTGTACATGCCCCAGTGCACTCTTTTTTAAAAAAATTGTACTCTTGCCAATCTGATCTCATATGCTGCAAGCAAAATGTCTCCCTACCACCCCACTCCACACAGAAGGAAATGTGGCCTGCCCGGGTTTAAAAAGCAGGAATATGAAAACGCCGCAGGGAGGCTGTTCTCACGAGAGCTTTTGTGGTGATGCTGTAAACATGTGCCAAAACTCAAATTGCGGACTGTGGGGTTGTTTGCTTGCCATGCTTAAAATAAATCATCATATGATTCATTTCCAGGCTACAGAAGGAAGTACACTTGACTCAGAAGATGGCATATGCAGGCAGCCGGGGAAACCAATACCGATATCATCAGCCCAGCGCAGTATGTGACTTTGCCATTGGTTGAACGCTCACTTGGGGTGGGAGTTGCTGGAGCCCCCTGCCCCCCTGACAGCCCTCAGATCATCACTTTAGAACCCAAGGGGGACATCCAGAGAACCTGAACGGGGGGGGGGGGTGTGATTCAGGGGCAAGCGAAAGCCTGCAATTCTTTAAACCCAGTTAAACTTTGGAACTCGCTGCCACAAGATGCAGCGGCCACCAACTAACTCACCACCCTGAGAGCTATATAATACCCCTCGTATTGGGAGCAGTAAATGCCAGTGAGCTTCCCAGCATCAGTTCAGCTACTGTGGGAAATAATAATAATAATAATAATAATAATAATAATAATAATAATAATAATTTATTTATACCCCGCCCATCTGGCTGGGTTTCCCCAGCCACTCTGGGCGGCTTCCAACTGATATTAAAAACAACAGAGCATCAAACATTTAAAAACTCCCCTAAACAGGGCCGCCTTCAGTTGTCATTTAAAAGTAAAATAGTTGTTTATTGCCTTGACATCTGGTGGGAGGGCGTTCCACAGGGCAGGCGCCACTACCAAGAAGGCCCTCTGCCTGGTTCCCTGTAACTTGGCTTCCCACAGTGAGGGAACCGCCAGAAGGCCCTCGGTGCTGGACCTCAGTGTCCGGGCAGAACGATGGCGGTGGAAACGCTCCTTCAGGTATACAGGACTGAGGCTGTTTAGGGCTTTAAAGCTCAGCACCAACACTTTGAATTGTGCTCAGAAGTGGGAAGCTGTGCTAAATAAGCCTTTGTTTTGGTCCAGGCTGGGCTATTCTTACATTCTTTCTACTCCCCTCTAGTACATGGACTCCCGACTAGCTCAGTCGTGCCAAGTTCACCACTATCAACATCAGAAGAAGCTTCTCACCACAACCAGTCAGGAGTAAGTGTGCTCTTTTCCACATCTCTCCATGGGAGTGGGAAGGTGGGGGCCAAGCAATCACAAAGAGCAGAAAGGGGCTGCTTAAAGGCTCTCTGGTGAAACTTTCAGTCCCTTGAAAGCAGCTGGAAGAGCCCCCCCCCGGCCTGGGGCCATTGCAGATGTTTTGCTGGGTGGGGCGGGTGAAAGTTGACATTCAAAACTTCTGCCTGGATAAATTTCACACTGAATGTCTTTTCAGGCTCAAGGCATAGTCCTGATTATTCTCCCCTGTCTTTTTAATCACTTTTTAAAAGTGATTTAGCTGTTTTAACTTTGTTGGGTTTCCCCCACTTTAATCTCTGTTTCCTTCGATTTGTTCCCAATCTTCTTCTTCTTCTTCTTCTTCTTCTTCTTCTTCTTCTTCTTCTTCTTCTTAAATGTATTCATTTGGTTATTCAAATTGTAATTTTACAGAAATATACCAAACATAGATCATAAAAGCAAGATTCTCCCATCCTCCCCTTTGTGGGTCCTGTTATTTATCATTTCCTTCTGCTTCTTTTATGGTAGTCCATTGTATCCAGAATTCACCCTTAAACTACAAGTGATATTCCAATCCTGCTAACGATTTTAACTGTTTGCAATGGTCTTTAAAATAAGTTACAAATTTTCCCTAATATGTTCCCAGGCTTAACTGATGTCATTTTTCCTTTTTATCACACTGGATATTGTATATTTTATGTAGTCAGCTGCTCAGAGAACTTCTTTGTAGCCTGTGGGGTAGCTCAGTCGGTAGAGCACAAGACTCTTAATCTCAAGGTTGTGGGTTTGAACCCCACATTAGGCGAAATATTTCTGCATTTCAGGGGGTTGAACCAGTTCATCTTTGGGGTCCCTTCCAACTCTACCATTCTGTGATCTCATCAACACAAAGAAGTCTTTCTTTTTTCTGACCCTAATCCTACACTAGACTACGCTACGCCAAAATCTTTAAAAGTTTCTTTGATTGTCCTTGAATCTTCCCACCCCATCCTTTCCTGCCACACCACAAGAGTAAACCCAGGAGCCAGGGGGGGTGGGGAGGATATATTTTTGGAAAGCGGCTAGAACCTCTAGTGGTGTACAAACTTTTTTCTTTTTATATATATATATATATATTTGTTAGATTTTTAATATATCATTTTCAACAGTCATTCAACATAGGTCACATCTTATACAATTTTTTGGACTTCAACCACATCTGAAAATTTTCCAGTTTTTTTCACTTAATTTACGTTTCTTAATTTCACTATTGCTTTTAATTATCTATTAACTCTCTCATCATAACCTTCCTTACAATATTTCATATATTCCTCCTTACAAAACTTCTTGCAGCCCTACAGGCGTAATCTGTTGATTACAGTTGCTTTTCAAACAGTTCGCATATTTATTCCAGTCTTCTGAGAATCTCTGGTCCCGCAGGTTTCGAATCCTTCCTGTCATCTTATCTAATTCTGCATAGTCAGTGGCGTAGCCAGGGGGTGCCAGGGGTGCCGACCGCACCAGGCGCAACATCTGGGGGGGGCGCGAGTCCAGAGGGAAGGGACAAGTTCCTTCCTCAGCTGGGCTCCCCGCCGCCACCGCCAGCCTTGCGCCCTAGCGCGCGCGCCCCCTGCTGCGGCTGCGCTCCACTCACTGCTCGCAGGAGGAGCAGCCGCTGCAGCAGCGCTGACGCCGCCACCGACGCCTGGCCGGGCACGGGCAGCCTCCGCACCCTGCCGCCGCTGCCATCCCCTTGGCCCAGCCACAGGCGGCGGCTTCTTCTGCCGACTGGGAGGGAGGAGAGCTCCGAGGGGCCTCACCGCGCCCTGCGCTCCCCAAAACCCTCCGAGAGGAAGCCGGCGGGTGGGCGAGGGTCTCCCGGCAGAAGGGGCACCGCTGGCTCCGGCTCTCAGCGCAAGTCTCAGCCGCGGGGGGGGGGGGCGAGGACGGAGCACGGCTGGAAGCTCCCGGACCCAGCCGGGAGGAGGAGAGGTGCTCGCCAAGCCCGGATCTGGAGCTCCACCTACAGCCCAAGGAGAGGAGGGGGCGGGGAGGCGCCCGAGGGGAGGGGGCTTCGGCTGCCTCGGCCCGCGGGGGCTCCGCAAATAATAAATTTAATAAATTCCTGCTGAGCCTTGGGGGGGGGGTCCTTGGCTCCTTCGCTCGCCCCCAGCCCCAGTGGCGTAGCGTGGGGGGGTGCAGGGGCGCCGGGCGTAACATCTGGGGGGCGTGCTTGCACTCGAGTGCTAAAATCCACGGGTTAGGGGGCGCAAATTACTTGCCTTGCCCCGGGTGCTGACAACCCACGCTACGCCACTGTGCATAGTCTGTGTCCAAACTTTTTTCAAAGAGGGCCAGATTTGATGAAGTGAAGGGCCGTGAGGGCCAGCCAAAGTTGTTGTTCTTTTTTCAGGATTGAAGTTGTGGAGCTTTTTTTAGGGTTGAAATTCTTGAGCTTCTTTTAGAATTGAAGTTGTTGAGGTGTTGTTGTTTTTTAGGATTTTTGCCCAAGAAATAAACAGCCACAGGGGCTGGATTAAACCTACCAGCAAGCTGGATTAGGCCCCTAAAACGGATTTTGGGACACACCTGCCTAGGGGTTTCCATCTCCTGAGGTCCCTCATCTCACACTGTCGCCTCCTTCCTTCAGCAGAGAAGCCCCCAAACCGGTAGAGCAGCTCTCCACAGAGTCAGAGACTGAGAATGGAGATTACACCGTGTACGAGTGTCCGGGACTGGCGCCGGTATGTATGGCAAGGGCCCAGGTTCAGTTTCTTGGCATCTCCAGGTAAGGCCAGTGTTGGCAGTCCTGGCCTAGACGACCCGATGATCTGCCTCCATATAAGGCACCTTCCTGTGTGATTTGGAATGCTTCTATGTGTGGTGTGTGAAGAGCCAAGCCAGGGAATTTTGCTGCCAGGGGCAGAAACCCTGGCGCCACCCCTGCCCTCCTGCTCCTTGCTGCCACACGGCGCCTGACATTCACCTCTGCAGGGCACTCACCTCGGCCAGGTGCTTGCTGCTGCCTGCTCCTGGACCCCGGTGGCAGTGGGGCATTCCTTTAAAAGGCAAAAAAAGTAAAGGTAAAGGACTCCTGGACAGTTAAGTCTAGTCAAAGGCAACTATGGGGTTGGGGGTGCTCATCTTGCTTTCAGGCCGAGGGAGCTGGCATTTGTCCACAGACAGCTTTCTGTGTCATGACTAAACCACTTCTGGTGCAATGTGACAGAAGCCAGAGCGCACGGAAACGCCGTTTAACTTCCCGCCGGAGCGGTACCTATTTATCTACTTGCACTGGCGTGCTTTTGAACTGCTAGGTTGGCAGGAGCTGGGACAGAGTGACAGGAGCTCACTCCGTTGCACAGATTCGAACCGCTGACCTTCTGATCAGCAAGCCCAAGAGGCTCAGTGGTTTAGACCACATCGCCAAACACGCTCACCCCTGAGAAGAAGAAGAAGAAGAGTTTGGATTTGATATCCCGCCTTTCACTCCCCTTCAGGAGTCTCAAAGCGGCTAACATTCTCCTTTCCCTTCCTCCCCCACAACAAACACTCTGTGAGGTGAGTGGGGCTGAGAGACTTCACAGAATTGTGACTGGCCCAATGTCACCGAGCAGCTGCATGTGGAGGAGCGGAGACACGAACCTGGTTTCCCAGATTACGTGACTACCGCTCTTAACCACTACACCACACTGGCCCAGAAGAAGGCAAGCAGGAGGAAGATGGCCGCCATCGGGCAAGTAGAGGAGCAAGCTGTTGCAGCTGCTGGGGTTGAGGAGCAGGAGGCAGAAAGTACCTGGCAGAGGTGAACGCTGGGCTCTGGGCACCAGTCGTGCAGCAGGGAGGAGAGGAAGTGGCAGTGGGGGTACCAGCTCTGCTTGAGGGGTACAGGGTGTGGTGTTGCTGCTGCCGGTGGCAAGGCAGGGGGAGGTGCAGCTCCTGCCCCCACCCCAAACCAAGCTCTTCCACTTCTCTCCTCTTTGGGCAATGGCTTCCCCTCTTCCTCTCAGGGTGACACCCTGAAGCAGCTGGCTTCAGGCTGCTTCACGGATGGGCTGGCCGTGGGTGGGTGTTTTGTATTGGTGCATGAATCTGTCCTCAGAATACCCTTACGCCTTTTCACCGAGAAAAAAGAGAATTAATCCAGCCTAGAAGAGAAAGAAACAATCTAGTATAGTGTGGGTGTGAAATGGTTTACCTTGGCTGCAGTGGTCAAAATTAAGGCAGTGGAGTTTTGCCCCAGCTGAAGCTTCCATGTCATCTCTGAGGGCAGCCCCATGTATAACGCATTACAGTAATCTAGCCCGGACGTTACCAGAGGCATGAATCACATCAACAAGGTGAGATTCATTTATTGAAGGTGGTGAAAGGCACTTCAGCAATGCTGGTTCGATACCTGCTCTTTCAGGGTGTACATACTCTTACCTAAAGGTAAAGGGACCCCTGACCATTAGGTCCAGTCGTGACCGACTCTGGGGTTGCGGCGCTTTATTGGCCGAGGGAGCCGGCGTACAGCTTCCGGGCCATGTGGCCAGCATGACTAAGCCGCTTCTGGCGAACCAGAGCAGCGCACGGAAACGCCATTTACCTTCCGGCCGGAGCGGTACCTATTTCTCTACTTGCACTTTGATGTGCTTTCGAACTGCTAGGTTGGCAGGAGCAGGGACCGAGCAAAGGGAGTTCACCCCATCGCAGGGATTCGAACCACCGACCTTCTGATCAGCAAGTCCTAGGCTCTGTGGTTTAACCCACAGCGCCATCCGCGTCCCTCTTACCTACAACTAGTCAAATGTCAATTTCCCGGACAAGAGAACTACCTACTCCCAGTGCCTCCATTTTGTCAGAATTCAGTTTTGGTTGATTGGCCCTCACATTGCCGCGTCCAGGCATAAATTTTAACACCTGCCTCAGGTGACAAAGAGAAACAGAACAGTGGCATATTGAGGGCGCCCCACAGCAGTGGGGAGACTGTGGCTCTCCAGATATCCTCATCCCTGTGGTAAGTGGGGCTGAGGGGGACAGGAGTCCAAGAACATCCGCAGAGCCACAGGTTCCCCACCCAGTTAAAGAGTGTGAAGGGCAAGATGAAACTTTGCAGAGCTCTATAGCATAGGCTGGGACGCGGGTGGCGCTGTGGGTTAAACCACAAAGCCTAGGGCTTGCCGATCAGAAGGTCTGCGGTTCAAATCCCCACGACGGGGTGAGCTCCCGTTGCTCGGTCCCTGCTCCTGCCAACCTAGCAGTTCGAAAGCATGTCAAAGTGCAAGTAGATAAATAGGTACCGCTCCCGCGGGAAGGTAAACGGCGTTTCCGTGCGCTGCTCTGGTTCGCCAGAAACAGCTTAGTCATGCTGGTCACATGACCCGAAAGCTGTATGCCGGCTCCCTTGGCCAGTAAAGTGAGATGAGCGCCACAGTCCCAGAGTCGTCCGTGACTGGACCTAATGGTCAGGGGTCCCTTTACCTATAGCACAGGTTAAATAAGGTTGAGCAGCAAGCTCCCAATGTTAGTTTCTGAAACCAATCCTGTACAATGGCACCTTGGTTTAAGAACAGTCTGGTTTAAGAACGATTTGGTTTACAAACTCCACAAAACCGGAAATAGTGTCTTGGTTTGAGAACTTGACCTTGGTCTATGAACAGAATCTGAACGGTGGAAGGGCACCGGCGGCGGGAGGCCTCATTAGGGAAAGTGTGCCTTGGTTTAAGAACGGTTTTGTTTTAAGAACGGACTTCCGGAACGGATTAAGTTCGTAAATCGGGGTACCACTGTAGATGGGAGTGGGACCACTGCGCCCCCTGCTCCAACCCACACAGCAATCCAGTAGGAGATCTTGGTTGGGCCTCAGAGAGGGGATTGAAGATAAAGCAATCATGCTTGCACTGCCTATCTCTCTTGTGCAAAAGGTCACGCACAGGGCAGTTCTGGTGCCACCCCTTGACCTGAACCTGAATTGAAATGTCTAGAGATAATCTATCTTCCAATTGTGCCTGGAGCCAGACGCCTGCAATCTTCTTGAACACCTCACCTGCAAAAAACAAAACAAAAATCTTCTGAATTCAGGGTGGGTTTCTTAAGAAGTGGCCACACAGCTGCCTCTTTCAAGTAGGCCAGAACCTCACCCTCTTGAGATGTGGCATTTATTATCTCCGGGAACTACTCAGCCAATCGCTTCTGGCTAGCTGCAATTAGCCAAGGTGGGCAAGGGTCAGGAAGGGTCAAGTTGCCAGCCAAACGCACCATGTCCGCACCAACTGAAACCGGTGCCGTAAACTTCATATTACATACCTGCACAGGAATTATACCAGGACAGGCGCGGAGGTCAGAGGGGATATGATTCTGTTGCACGTGTGGTTTGGCCGCTGGGAATTTGGTTCCTTTCCTTTTCCAAGAATGCTTTGATTAACAACTCCCCCTCTTCTCTTTCTGCAGAGTGGAGAGATGGAGATCCACAACCCACTCTTTGATACCTCCACACTAAACCGATGCCCTCCCTAAGTACATATCCTCTCTCTCTCTCTCTCCTTTCTCTTCTCATCCACATCTCCAACACCTGGATTAATAGAGGGATGATGCAGCTTCAGAGTCATAAAAAAACAAAAACAACCCACTCCCATTAGATTGTCCACCTTTCCTCTTTAAAGAAAGGCAGCTTTGGTATGACTCACCCATCAGTCACACACACACACACACACACACACACACACACACACACACACCACCACCACCACACCACACCACACCACACCACACCACACCACACCACCTTCATCTTCTGGGAATGGTTCAAAAGGGGGGAAACTGGCGTTAGGATCTATATTTTTTAAAAATATAGATCATCTTCAAATCCACATCTAGAGTCTCTGGTATTTCTGTCTTTGTTAGAAAACCCTTTTTTCAAGCTCTCCTGATTCTATCTACCTGGAAGCATTTAGCCTACAAAGCTGTGCAAGCCAGGGGCGAAACGAGGCTTTATTTCATCCGGGTCAAAGAGCCAGTTTGGCACACCCACACATTTGTGCGCACACAGAGCCTGAGAGCCTGAAAAGCTCCCCTCTTGAGGCTTCACCCTGGGCAAAAAAAACCTGGTTAGCCCTCCTGTAGCTATGGCTGTGTAACACATACCCTCATTTGAGTAGAGGCCATGGACGTCACTTCATTTCTTTATAGAGCGTACCAATTGCTTTTTTCCCTTTACCCAACCCCAAGAGATGTACAGTGTTAACAGGTCGCACTCAGCGGAACCTGAAGCAACAGCATCGGAATCGTTATCGCTGCCCAATGTAACAGTGGCAAACATTACAGGAAAAGTAAGAGAAAAGGTATACAGAGAAGACACCTGGTGGATCTTCATGGAGAGACTGTTCCCTTCTTACGGTGCCACTGCTGAAAAGGCCCTGCTCCATATCCTTAGCTCTCATCTCTGCGTGGACTATAGAATCTTGGGCTCAAGCTCCTTTCCCCAGATGTGCATGCGTGTCACCATGTTTATATGACTACCTAATTCCGTGTCTCTCAATGATGTGGAATCTGCACATGTAAGAAGCTTGCACGACCTTCTCTGCCCAACTAGGAATCGCCTCTTGCTAATTATGCCTTTCCCGCCTTCTGGTCTTGTGGCTGCCTACGCTCCAGAAGCCGAACATGGGTTGGGATCCGTGCACTGTATGTAATAGTACCTGTGTCTCAGTCAAATGTGTTGTTCTATTTACTTCCTCCGCAGCAAGTGGCTCACTTGCTCAAGTCGCTTGTAGCCGCAACGGTGCTCGTTCGCAACTGCTCTCTGCTTGTGAGTTATGTGGGTTGGTGGAGAACGGACAGGCAGGGTATTGTGTTGACAAATAACCACAACACATGGCATCTTTGTACAGCGCTTTTCCCAGTGTGCTGAAAAGACTTCAGCTTTATGCACCCTGTTGGTAGCCTTAACCACAACCCTCCCGTGGAGTCCACCGTTACTATCCCCATTTTACAGATCTGGGCTCTCAAAGGTAGAGAGAGAGGTGAGCTTGCCTGAGAACACTCAATGATTTCATGGCAGCACTGAGATCTGAGCAAAAGGCTTCCAGATCACCTGTGCTCTATATGGTTGCCATACGTCCGGAATTTCTTGGACATATCCAGAAAACTGCAGTTAGCAGCAGTGTCCAGGTGGAAATTGGCAAATGTCTGGGATAATCTAGACATATGGCAACCCAAGTCTGCCGTGTTGTTTTTGCCAGTTTCCCATTACAATAGCTCGAATATCCTCAACAACTTTGGCCAAAAAATGCTCAGCAGCTTCCCTGTCTGGATTTCCATCGGCAACGCTATCCTAGACCAGCCTACCTGGTGATTTCCAGCTCTTTCGGACTACAACTCCCATCTGTGCTGGCTGGGTCTGACGGAAGTTGTCGTCCAAAACATCTGGAGGGCACCAGGTTGGAAAAGGCTAGTCTAGAGCCACGCAGGTATGTGGCTTTGCACAGTGGCTTCTAACCAGCTGGCAGCCACAGTACAAGCCCCCAAATGGATGAGGGCCTCCTGGAATTCAACCAGCAAATTCTGCTAGATATTCAGTCTTACTGCATGACAGTAATTGAGTCCTGCAAAATACAGTGGTACCTCTAGTTACAAACTTACGGTAATTCGTTCCGGAGCTCCGTTCTTAACCTGAAACTGTTCTTAACTAGAGGCGGGTTTTCGCTAATGGGGCCTCTGCACCACCGGCACACGATTTACGTTCTCATCTTGGGGCAAAGTTCTCAACTTGAGGTAACTCTTCCACGCTAGCGGAGTTTGTAACCTGAAGCGTTTGTAACTTGAGGCGTTTGTAACTCGAGGTACCAATGTACAGTGGTACCTCAGGTTACATACGCTTCACGTTACATACACTTCAGGTTACAGACTCCACTAACCCAGAAATAGTACTTCAGGTTAAGAACTTTGCTTCAGGATGAGAACAAAATCGTGTTCCGGCGGTGCAGCAGCAGCAGGAGGCCCCTAAAGGGAAGTCATTCCTACAGGCCCCATTAGCTAAAGTGGTGCTTCAGGTTAAGAACAGTTTCAGGTTAAGAACGGACCTCCGGAATGAATTAAGTACTTAACCTGAGGTACCACTGTACACCATACCGGTGGTTCTCAATCAGTCTCCAGGGGAATCGCAGCTTTGGAAACTAAACAGTAATGTCAGGCAAACTTCAACAGGGGATGGGTACATTTTAAACACATTGGCTGACTCATCTGTGAAGTCACATCACCTTTTTCTGACTTCCAAAGCATCTCTTCTCCTGATTTCTGCCTGGCAATAGCTAAGGATTACTAACAAGCAGAATGGAAAGTGAGAGCTGAGTTAGGCCTTGGTTGAGCCCAAACTATGGCCTACCGTTCATGAGCAAGCGTGCTAGTGCACCGGGGGGGGGGGGGGTCACAGCTGCTTTGCTCCTGCTGCTCCTGAGCTACCAGGAGATAAACTATGGTTTAGTGTTGCATTTGAATCCAGGTTCACGATCCAACCGTGTCCCTATTTTGTCCTGGGTTTACAGAAGCCGTCCTGGTTTCTGATTCGATCCTGGAATGTCCCGTTTTTCCTGAGGGTGTCCCTATTTTCACTGGAGAAATGTCGGAAGGAATGGAGTTGTGCGATCCAGGAGCCAAGGAGATAGAAGTTTTTAAGTGCTTAATGTTTTATTATCATTTTTATATATGTTGGGAGCTGGCCTGAGTGGCTGGGGCAAACCAGTCAGGTGGGCGGAGTTTAAATAATAAAATTATTATTATTATGGAATGGGGTGTCCCTATTTTCATCAGAGAAATGTTGGGAGGGTATGGCTCTCCCTCTACCCCCCATGGAAGGTCAAAGAATAAACCTTGGTTATATCTTGTGGATCGTCTGGGGTGAGAAAACTGAAAAGCCTGGTACAGTGGAACCTTGGTTTTCAAACTTAATCCTTTCCGGAAGCTTCTGAAAAGTTTGAAAACCGAGGATCAATGGGCTGGCTGCAAAGTCAATGGGAAAAAAATGAAAAACACGGCTCGGAAGTCGTTCAAAATTCATTCGAAAACCAAAGCAGTTAGTTCCAGGTTTTCAGCATTTGGGAGCCAAAACGTTCCAAAACGGAGGTGTTTGGGAACCGAGGTTTGACTGTAACACTAAGCCAAACTATGGTTAACTCTCGACAGTATGGCAGCAGCAGGGGTGGGGGAAGAACGAAGCAGTTATGGTCTTCCCCTCCTAGTTTACCAGCAAGTTTGCTCCTTCACAGTAAGCCGTAATTTGGCTTCCCGTGATCTGTCAATCAGGCCTTAAGCAACCCTAAGACACCACGTCAAAATGGCTAATCTGTAGTACAGAAGCCTCTCCAAATTCTCAAACACCCACAGCATGTCTGCTTGTTTGGCTCTTCAGCCAAATAAAAAAGGTCCCAGAGGAGTTTATATGTCTCACAATACAACAATACCCATCTCTATAAAGGAGAAAGCTCAGCCTCAGGGTACAAACTTCTCATATCCTCACCTGCTCTTATTTTCTGGTACCTCATGAAGTAGACTCCCTGGTCCACAAAGGCTTTTACCGTAATAAATTTGTTAGTCTTCAGTGTGCCACAAGACTCTTTGTTATTTCTGGTACAAACGCAAGATCTTCCCCGCTACCCCGGCTAGTAGGGGCTAAAATGTTGTTACGGTCAACATTGTACAGATTTGAGTTGTTCCGCCTCAGTAATATGAGGGTAAACATCTTGGCACTGTGCCATGAGCAGGCTGCCATTGTGCGGACTGCATCTGCTGAAATAACAAATAATGATGTTGATGATGATGATGGACTTGGTTTGCCCATAACGTTACACTAAAGTAAAGCTTAGCACAAACAGGCGGATTTCTAGAGCAGAGATAGGAGTGCAGTCGCCGCAACTGTCTCTCTGAGAACCTGCATGTTTGCTTGTTTGTGTGAAACCATGGTTTGGTTTGGCTGTAAATGGGCAGAAACATTATCAATTGGAAGCATGTGGTTGCAAAATGCAGAATATAAGACTTCAGCAATATGCAATAGGAAACAGGCTTGGATAACAGCCCTTGAGATGGAGGTCTTGTATAAGCAGGTCTCTCTTTTCAGATGTGAAATGTTGATGGTATACTTTCTTCAGTAGGAACAACACAACCACACACACACACACACACACACACTTCCGCCTACCTCTGAGCACACACCTGTGGTGTTTCCTGCATCTGAGATGCATCAGCCGAGTTTGGTAAATTTAAGTGTGCATCAAAACACTCTGTCTCTTCAAGGCAACGTTCCCAACTGCACCTGCCGGCAAATCAGATTGGGTAACCTTGGGTTGAAGGGACGCGGGTGGCGCTGTGGGTAAAACCGCAGTGCCTAGGGCTTGCCGATCGCATGGTCGGCAGTTCGAATCCCCGCGGCGGGGTGAGCTCCCGTTGTTCGGTCCCAGCTCCTGCCCACCTAGCAGTTCAAAAGCACCCTTAAGTGCAAGTAGATAAATAGGTACCGCTTTATAGCGGGAAGGTAAATGGCGTTTCCGTGTGCGGCTCTGGCTCGCCAGAGCAGCTTTGTCACGCTGGCCACATGACCCGGAAGTGTCCTCGGACGGCGCCGGCTCCCGGCCTCTAGAGTGAGATGAGTGCACTACCCTAGAGTCGGACACGACTGGCCTTCGGGCAGGGGTACCTTTACCTTTACCTAACCTTGGGTTTGCCCTTGACATTTCTCACATCCTCCTGTAGGGTGCAGAAGGGCAACAGGCAAAAACAACAACAGGAAGAGCCCCCTTTTATGGGTCACCTGCCACAGTTCCTCCCGTCCACGGCCTTCCATGCATCCGGCAGATTTCTGATTGTTCCTGCAGCTAATAAAGCCTTGAAACACTTGCCAGGGAGGAAAGGGGGGGGGGTTTGTATCTGTAAGCCATCTTCCCACCATTGCTCCAGCCACTCCCTTCCCTTTCCATGGCTACTTCCCAGTCTGTTAGGTAAAGGTAAAGGGACCCCTGACCGTTAGGTCCAGTCGCGGATGACTCTGGGGTTGCGGCGCTCATCTTGCTTTATTGGCCGAGGGAGCCGGCGTACAGCTTCCGGGTCATGTGGCCAGCATGACTAAGCCGTTTCTGGCGAACCAGAGCAGCGCACGGAAACACTGTTTACCTTCCCGCCGGAGCGGTACTTGCACTTTGTGCTTTTGAACTGCTAGGTTGGCAGGAGCAGGGACCGAGCACTGGGAGTTCACCCCGTCGCGGGGATTCGAACCGCCGACCTTCTGATCGGCAAGCCCTAGGCTCTGTGGTTTAACCCACAGCCCCACTCATGTCCTTCCCTTTCCATGGCTCCTTCCCAGTCTTTTACAGTGGCGCAAAACTTGACTCTGTTCATTTGATTGACCACAAACTTTGAATAAATGAGGGGTCGGTGTGTTTTCCCCATTTTGCAGATTTCTCAGATGTGGGAGAGGAAAAGTTATTTGTACCACCACAGTCTTACCTTTTAAGGAATGGACTAAAAGGAAACCCATCTTGGTCTCTCCTTGTAGTAGATAGGTAGCCGTGTTGGTCTGCCATAGTCAAAATAAAATTTTTTTTTCTTCCAGTAGCACCTTAAAGACCAACTAAGTTAGTTCTTGGTATGAGCTTTCGTGTGCATGCACACTTCTTCAGATACACTGAGTGTATCTGAAGAAGTGTGCATGCACACGAAAGCTCATACCAAGAACTAACTTAGTTGGTCTTTAAGGTGCTACTGGAAGAAAAAAAAATTTTTTTTGGTCTCTCCTTGTTACTGGTATCTTGAGGAAGGTGTTTTAGACTGAGTTGGGGCACAGATCCACCAAGCTCAGCATTCTCATTACATTGATTGGCAGCGGCTTCCTTGGGTTTGGCGCAAGACCTACTTGGCTGTAAGGGACACGGGTGGCACTATGGTCTAAACCACTGAGCCTCTTGGGCTTGCCAATCAGAAGGTTAGCAGTTTGAATCCCTGTGACGGGGTGAGCTCCTGCCAACCTAGCAGTTTGAAAGCACGCCAGTGCAAGTAGATAAATAGGTACCACTGTGGCGGGAAGGTAAACAGCATTTCTGTGCGCTCTGGTTTCCGTCACAGTGTCCTGTTGCGCCAGAAGCAGTTTAGTCCTGCTGGCCACATGACCCAGAAAGCTGTCTGTGGACAAACACCCGCTCCCTCAGCCTGAAAGGGAGATGAGCGCTGCAACTCCATAGTCGCCTTTGACTGGACTTAACCGTCCAGGGGTCCTTTAGCTTGGGTGTGCCTCAATGGGAGTCTTTTGCATGGAAAACATGAATTCAAGTATTGAGCTATGGCCTTTAAATGCCTTGTTAAATGTGTTAGGGCTCCACTGTCAAACTGCTCAGAAATCCTTTCTGCTGTTTAGTTTTAATCTCCTTTCTTGTAACTCCATGCCCCTCTCCAGAGCAAGAGAAAACAAACTTGCTCCATCTTCATATTTGAAGTGGCTATCGTGTCTACTCTCCGTCTCTTCTTTCCCAGCTCCCTCAACCGTTCCACATAAGGCTTGGTTTCCAGACCCTTGAACATCTTGGACTCTGCACACATGGCTTGAGCTCCCCACAAACAGGGTGGAATGAGTGCTCCAGAAACAGCGAACATCATATAAACCTCCCCACAAACACCCCAAAATGAAAAACCCTACAGAAATGTATAAGGAAGTTAATTCTGTACATGGGGTAAAATGTTATAAATTCAGGACAATGACACAGGTCAACTCCCAAATTTCTTGTTGCTTTTTAAAAGTTCATAAACAGGCCGGTGTCTGTTTCTTCATTGACAGGGATTTTTCCAAGGGTCCAAACCCTGCTCGGCCATGACGCCCACTGGGTGATCTTGGGCCAAGCCACTGTCTCTCTGCCAGACCCCACAGTGTTGTTGTGAGGATAGAATCAGGAAGGCAGATGACACCAAACTGGGAGGGGTGGCTAACACCCCAGAGGACAGGATCACACTTCAAAACGACCTTGACAGATTAGAGAACTGGGCCAAAACAAACAAGATGAATTTTAACAGGGAGAAATGTAAAGTATTGCACTTGGGCAAAAAAAATGAGAGGCACAAATACAAGATGGGGAACACCTGGCTTGAGAGCAGTACATGTGAAAAGGATCTAGGAGTCTTGGTTGACCACAAACTTGACATGAGCCAACAGTGTGACGCGGCAGCTAAAAAAGCCAGTGCAATTCTGGGCCTCATCAATAGGAGTATAGCATCTAGATCAAGGGAAGTAATAGTGCCACTGTATTCTGCTCTGGTCAGACCTCACCTGGAGTACTGTGTCCAGTTCTGGGCACCACAATTCAAGAAGGACACTGACAAACTGGAACGTGTCCAGAGGAGGGCAACCAAAATGGTCAAAGGCCTGGAAACGATGCCTTATAAGGAACGGCTAAGGGAGCTGGGCATGTTTAGCCTGGAGAAGAGGAGGTTAAGGGGTGATATGATAGCCATGTTCAAATATATAAAAGGATGTCACATAGAGGAGGGAGAAAGGTTGTTTTCTGCTGCTCCAGAGAAGCGGACACGGAGCAATGGATCCAAACTACAAGAAAGAAGATTCCACCTAAACATTAGGAAGAACTTCCTGACAGTAAGAGCTGTTTGACAGTGGAATTTGCTGCCAAGGAGTGTGGTGGAGTCTCCTACTTTGGAGGTCTTTAAGCAGAGGCTTGACAACCATATGTCAGGAGTGCTCTGATGGTGTTTCCTGCTTGGCAGGGGGTTGGACTCGATGGCCCTTGTGGTCTCTTCCAACTCTATGATTCTATGATTCTAGGAAGGGATTCTAACGTCCAGTGGTTTGTTAGCCCCCAAATGTAAAAATGAGCGAGGTCCCAGCTAAAGAAGAATGGTCACTTAAGCTGATGGAATATGCGCAGCTTGCAGGTTCAACATACAGAATAAGAGGAGGAGAAGAACATATGTTTAAAGAAGAAAGGTAAATGTTTATTGAATATATGGGGGGCGATCGTGTACACTTGAAAACGCTGGCCGCATTAAGATAAATCCAAGAGTGTAAATATGGTTTTGATGGATGTAATAATGGAATACTGAATGGTTTAGTTTATGTAAAATATGCAGGGATTTATGGCATGCAAAATGAACCATGGAAAGAGAAGAAGGGAAGTCACTGATATGTTATGGATGTTTAAATGTGTATTCAAAATTGTAAAACATAAAATTTAATTGTGTGTGTGTGTGTGTGTGTGTGTGTGTGTGTGTGTGTGAATGAGAGAGACGTGAATCATGCATGCCACCTTCAGCTCCTTGCAGGAAAAGGTGGGATAAAAATGCAATCATAAAATAGTAGGAAGACTATTATTATGATGTGTATCTGAAGAAGTGTGCATGCACACGAAAGCTCATACAAATAACAAACTTTTGGGGTCTCTAAGGTGCTACTGGAAGGAATTTTTTTTTTTTACTACGGCAGACCAACGCGGCTACCTGCCTGTAACTATTATTATTATTATTATTATTATTATTATTATTATTATCCCTCATCTTGAAGATGGGATGAGACTTTGTGGCAGAAGTGAGATTTGAATTCGGATCCTGACATAAAAAAGAGAGAGTGAATAAACCACTGAATAGACAGCAAGGTACACTAGGCTGTGGTTAGCAGGTGGGTGGGTGAGTGATCAGGTTATTTGGGGGGGGGGATCAGCTGACCTTGATTTCCACCAGGCCGAGGTTGTTTACAACAGGAGCAGGGTAAATTTGGGGAGGGGGCACTGTCAAAGAGTAGGGAGGTGTGAATGCCCCATTGTTGGAGGAGAGCTGATGGGTCCTTTTGGAGGTGGGCAGTGGGGAGGGGCGTGCAACCCTCCCAATAGGCCAGAGAGAGGATAAGGAGTCCAGGAAACCAGCCCAACAGGAGAGCTATCAAGGCTTTGGCAAGAGCCATTGATAAGGTGACAACTCACTCTGCAAGATAATGGGGACCGAAGGCCCTTTGATACATTGTCCTGGTCCCAGAACATTGACACCTCTAGGGCCAAGGGGAGGGAGATGCTGAGAGAGAAGGGAGAGAACTTGACTCCTGCGGTTTTATCTCTTGCCCATCAGTTGGGTTTTGTTCCTTTTATAGGCCTTGATGAGCACTAAATGTCAATCCAGGGTAGTACTGGAAGTCTGGGGAGGGAGAATGAAGGATTCCCGAGCTCTCTGGGAAGGATCTAACCATTTCCAGGGGTACTGGTGGAAGAAAGCAGGTTCAATGGTGAGCGATGATGAAGTCCCATTAGCTCCAACAGCTTCTGGTGGGTCACAGCTTGCCCACCCTCACAGCCCTGAAGTAAGAAATCCGATATATCTGTATTCCAAGCGGATTCTTAGCCAACTGAACAAAAAATAAAAATTAAAACTGATTATTATTATTATTATTATTATTATTATTGTAACTTGTTACCCATAGGTCTCCAAGCAGCTAGCAACAAATTTTTAAAAATGAACACATTATAAAAGAATTCATTCTAAATACCTTCCGTTAAGAAAAACAACCATAGCAGCCACAGGAAAGCTGAAGAAGATTTTTACAACACAACCCCAGGCATGTCTACTCGGAAGTAAGTCCCTCTGGGTTCAGCAGGGCTTACTCCCATGTAAGCGCAGCTGCAATCATTGTTTTGGGAAACATTCTCCTGAAGAGGATCAAGTCCATGCTTGCTTACTTGAAACCATTGAATTAAATGGGATTGCTTTCTGAGTAGACCTGCTTTAGGTAGCATTGCTCTGAGCATCTTAAATATAGCCAAAGCAGGGTTGTTGTTTTTGTAAACTGATTTGTAGAAATATTTAAAATAAAATAAAATATATAATAACACAGGCAGATGAGCAGTGCTGTGAATCTTACTCCACCCACCCACAATGATTCTTTCTTCTCTTGAAACATTGAACAGGGTCTTTGCCAATATTATACATTCTCTTCTTTGGTGATCACTCGTAGCCGAGTAAGATTGTCTTCCATGAGCACGATCTTAACAGTGTGTCCGTAAGTCACTGCTGAGGCTAATTCCACACTACCTTCCACAGTGGGTTCACAAGTTTCCGGGTGGGAGTTGTACATGGTGAGGGTTTGCCAAGCGTGCCTTCCTCTAAGCATGTTTCTCCCTTGCGTCCTGAGTTCGAGTGTCTTCAAAGCCCATGACACCTTTGGTAAAGGCTGTTCTCCAACTGGAGCACTCGCAGGCCAGTGTTTCCCAGTTGTCAGTGTTTATATTACTTTTTTTAGATTTGCTTTGAGACAGTCTTTAAACCTCTTTTGTTGACCACCAGCATTACGCTTTCCATTATTAAGTTCGGAATAGAATACAGTGGTACCTTGGGTTAAGTACTTAATTCGTTCTGGAGGTCTGTTCTTAACCTGAAACTGTTCTTAACCTGAAGCATCACTTTAGCTAATGGAGCCTCCTGCTGCCACCGCGCCACCAGAGCACAATTTCTGTTCTCATCCTGAAGCAAAGTTCTTAACCTAAGGTACTATTTCTGGGTTAGCGGAGCCAGTAACCTGAAGCGTGTGTAACCTGAAGCGTATGTAACCTGAGGTACCACTGTAGTTGCTTTGGAAGACAATCATCAGGCATCCGCACAACATGACCAGTCCAACGAAGTTGATGTTGAAGAATCCTTGCTTCAACACTGGTGATCTTTACTTCTTCCAGTACACCGGCATTAGTTTGCCTGTCTTCCTATGTGATGTGTAAAAATTTTCGGAGATGCCGTTGATGGAATCTTTCAAGGAGTGGGGGGAGGGACTTTTTCCAACCAGAGGGCCACATTAACTTCTGGTTTCTATGCATTCACTCATACCATTCTATCCACTATTCAGATTTTGAAGAAGCATTATCACAGGGAAAGTCCCATGAGGACAATGAATTTCAGAAGAGTACAAAGCAGGGCTGGTGAGGAATGTGGTTCAAGAAGGGTGTGGCTTAGTTCCGACAGAAGAGTCCAAGGGCTGATACAAAGACCTGAAGGACTACACCTGGACTACACCTGGGCGAGACGGTTGCTCATCCCTGTTCTACAAGATAATGGAGATCAACAACAATTGCATTGTGTAATAGTTCATGCCAGAAAGCCAGGAAAGAGAGGGAGATTCTTGGTTTCTGCCAGAATCAGGGGCGAGTTAATGCGTCCAAAATCCAGTGATAAGCAGGCAGCGAGTTCATTGCACCAGGACAAAATGGAACCGATTTAGACCAACCATACAGCTTGCGGCTGCTGCTGCAAAACGTCACCTTGCCATGCAATGAAAGCCAACAGTTCTGGCTAAACAAGGGTGTAATCTGGGGTAGGGTAGTGTAGTTGTGGTTACAGTATCAACTAGTGAGAACAGGATTCAAAATCTCTCCTCAGCCTGGCAGCACCTTTGGCTAGTCCAACACACACACTCCTGCAAGTCTAAAACAAGGATTACCTCCATAAATATTGCTCTACGCTCCACAGGGAGAGACTTAAAAGTGATAATCAATAGTCACACTGCAGGACAGGAAGATATACAGCAATGCGCCCAATACTCATTTCTACCTTTTTTTTTTTACTCTCTTTATTTTGCCTGCCCTTCTGCAAAAGTTCCAGGCCTAGGCATTCTGTCTCAGCCTACCATGGGTAGGCAAACTAAGGCCCGAGGGCCAGATCCGGCCCAATCACCTTCTAAATCCAGCCTGCGGACGGTCTGGGAATCAGCGTGTTTTTACATGAGTAGAATGTGTGCTTTTTTGGGGGGGGGAAATGCATCTTTGGGTTATTTGTGGGGCATAGGAATTAGTTCACCCCCCCCCCAAATAATATAGTCTGGCCCTCCACAAGGTCTGAGGGACAGTGGACCGGCCCCCTGCTGAAAAAGTTTGCTGACCCCTGGCCTATCCTATCACACAAGGTATAAAAGGGGGGGGAACCCATTTCCTTGGAGGTGCCTGGGTTTAGGCAGCTTAGAGGTCGCATCCTGTAACTTAGATATCACCTAATCACTGACATGTGGGGAAAGGTGTTGCTACTCAACTGGAAGCGTTAAGAAACACTGTTTCAAAGGCTGATTCTATGTGCAGTTTTTAATTTAATTCTTTCCTTCTTTTAACATTTTATTTATCATTTTCCATTTTACAACAAACATAACATTTTCCGCATCTATTTCCAATATCTCATTTCGACCTCCTTCCCCCTCTTTCTGCAGCTGCTTATATTTATAGATTCAGGTAGATAGCCGTGTTGGTCTGACACAGTTATCCTTAAATGAATTTATATTTTTAGAGGTCAACCATATGCCAAGATATTTAATCTTTTTCACTGCCATAATTTCTATTTTATTTTGTAGATCTTCAATTTGTTTTTGATCCATATTTCTGACCAACATTTTGTTTTTGGCTTTATTTAATTTGAAACCTGCCCATTGCCCGAACCCTCCAATTACTTCCAGTGCTCCAATTACACCAGTCTGAGGCTCTTCTAATGTTAAGACCACATTGTCTGCAAATACTTTAAGCTTGTATTCATTTGTGCACAAATGAAAAAAATTAAAAATTGTCCAGTAGCACCTTATAGACCAACTAAGTTGTATCTGAAGACGTGTGCATGCACACGAAAGCTTCTACCAGAACAAACTTAGTTGGTCTATAAGGTGATACTGGACAATTTTTTAATGCTTATATTTATAATACTTTTACTGCATTTCCAAGTTAAACCTAATTATTATTATTTATTTCATTTCATTCAATAATTGTTACGTCACTGCATGTCTTTACATCAATCCTGCTAATGATTTAATCTGTTTACAAGGATTCTGAAAATATATTCTAAATGATTTCCACTATCTATAAAATACTTTGTCTTGATTTCTTATTCTTCCAGTAAGTTTCGCCATTTCTGCATATTCCAATACTTTTTGTTGCCATTCTTCTTTGGTCAGGACTTTTGTTTTCTTTCCACCTTTGGGCAAATATCGTATGAGCTGCTGTGGTTGCATACATAAATAAACTTTTATGTTGTTTAGGTATCTCTAATCCCATTATTCCCAAAAGGAAAGCTTCTGGTTTTCTTAAGAAAAGTTATCTTAAACTCCCCCCCCACCCAACCCATTATATATATTTCAAATGTAATCCTTAATGTAACTTAATTTAACTCAAGATACAGCTGGAGCTAGGTTCAGTTCTGTGAATCATCTCTAAGGCCATGATCCCATGCATACTTACTTAGGAGTAAACCCCAGCAAATGCAGTAGGACACACTGAAGAGGTGTAGGATTGTGCTACAGATTAAAAAGGTAAAGGACCCCTGACAGTTAAATCCAGTCGCAAATGACTCTGGGGTTGCGGCGCTCATCTCGCTTTACTGGCCGAGGGAGCCGACGTTTGTCTGCAGATAGTTTTTCTGGGTCATGCGGCCAGCATGACTAAGCCGCTTCTGGCGAACCAGAGCAGTGCACAGAAACGCCGTTTACCTTCCCGCCGGAGCGGTACCTATTTATCTACTTGCACTTTGACGTGCTTTCAAACTGCTAGGTTGGCAGGAGCAGGAACCAAGCAATAGGAGCTCACCCCGTCACAGGGATTCGAACCACCAACCTTCCGATCGGCAAGCCCTAGGCTCAGTGGTTTAGACCACAGCACCACCCACATCCCGCCATGCTACAGATTAGTTGAACTTTTAAAGAAGGTTTTTTGGGTGGGTGGGAAATGGGGAGAAACTGCACACAGCTCAGTTGGTAGAGCACAATAAACTTAATCTGAGGGTCTTGGGTTCAAGTCCCACTTGGGCAAAAGATTCCTGCATTGCAGAAGTTTGGCCTAGATGATCGTTGTGGGTCTCTTCCATAGCTGTCAACTTTTCCCTTTTCCTGCGAGGAATCCTATTCGAAATAAGGGAATTTCCCTTAAAAAAGGTAAACGTTGACAGCTATGGTCTCTTCCAGCTTTATGATTGTAGTCTATGATAAACCTGTGAGGAAAGAGATGAATTTGGGAAGGCAACAACTCAAAAACACTGCCCAGTTTGGATTTCATGGCACATCTTAGATATGCATTGTGTTGGGGACACGGGAATAACAGACTCAACACTAATGTCTCATATTGAATGTAACTGATTTGTAGAAAAGACTTTACAACCTTAAAAAAGAGACAATGAATGTTCTTTTGTAAACCAAGAAAATCTTGAAGAAGAAGAACACAGTGCAATTGATACCCATTACTTGGGAGTAAACCCAAGACTTAGAGGTAACAGATATGCCTAGGATTGCATACTATTGTTTGGAAACAAGACTCTAAGCTCCAATATTATGGGAGACAGAAAATTATTTCTGTCCAAATTCTTCACACTCATACATAATTTGATATACCTCTATCATGGCTGCACCCACCCCTGGTCACCTTTTTCTTAAATTTCCTCTCTGTTCACTGACAGGAACTCAGGCTGCAAACCAAACCATGACTACTCAAAGGTAAGCCCCACTGAATTCAATGGAACTTACTCCCAGGTAAGCAGGACTAGAACTGCAGCCTCAGTAAATTTTACTTCTGAGTAAACACGCACAGGACTGGGCTTCACACCTGCAGCTGAAATGTTTGTACTGTGGGAATGTACTGATTTAATGTTCATGACTTATATACTCGTGTTTTTTAATTGTTGAATGGAATTCCCTCCCCCAATTAGGTAGCAAATTGAAATTTTATTGAGTCAGTTTCATTTTTGTTATATTCCCCCCACTCCCTGCTTAACTTGTCTTTGCAGTCTCAGATAGATATACTGAAGAGCAAGGCTCCAAATCTATCCACCTCTTTTAACTCAATTAGAAATTATGAGAACACATATATAGGATTGTGCTGTTAGGCTGTAGTTGCTGCCATTACAGTTGTTTGCAAAGGCATGGAGAACAGCAAATTCGCCTACACAAACCATGAAAGAAATTGCTCTTGGGGTCCGTTTACCCTTTACCTTTTTAAGCTTACCCAGCTATTGAGATTCATGGGAAGGAAGACGCAGTTCAGAAGAGACCAATTGTTTTCATTCATCCAAATTGGGATCAATAGAGACCTAAAGCATTAGCAAAAAATAAACAGCCTGGCAATAATTCGGAAATGGATTTTGTTTACATCCTAGCTGCAGAATTTATCTGTTTTCTCAGACAACCTGGCACATTATTATTATTATTATTATTATTATTATTATTATTATTATTAAAACGGCAATTATTTTTATCCTTTTATTTATTGCATGGTTGCAGAGGATGGGAAATGGTTTTTCTTCTAATTGTCTATTTTATTCTGTACCAAATAAAAATTAAAAGCGCTTAAATTTTATATACAATTCCAGCCAGCTCCCATCTGTGCAGTGGTTAAGAGCGCTGGCGTAGGACTTGAGGAGTCCTGGGTTCCAATCCCCACTTACACATGAAACTTGCTCGCTGACCCAGATCCAATCACTTTCCCCACCCCACAAGGTTGTTGTGAGAATAACACAGGGAGACCCACGCAAAATACCTTGAGCTCCTTAGAGAAAAAGTGAGATATGAATGCAATAAATGGATGCCTTACTAAACAAGCTTGCTTTGTCCTGACACTCCCACCTTCGGCCACTAGGCCACACTTCCAACACACCCATTCCCCCAGGCTGGAGGGGCAACCAAATCAGGGATAGGCAACCTGTGGCCCTCCGGGTGGTGTCTGACCCCCAACTGCTGCTAGCCAGCAGGCCCAATGGTCACAGGTGGATGGGAATTATAGACCAAAACATTCTGGAGGGCCACAGGGCCCCCTACTCCTGAGTGAGATGGAAATCTTTACCTGTTGAACCTCTGCCTGCCATTGACATAGCTCTGCCAGAAAGAAAAAACGTCAACCACTGTTCCCCCTATAAGCAAAGAAATGATGGTATTTCTGCTGGCCATTGTTCATAAGCAATGCTCTTTTTTTCCTGGTGTATGCATAACCCTGAACATTTTGTGAATCTAGGTTGGGCCCAGGGCCAGATTTGGGTTTGATGAGGCCCTAAGCTACTGGCCCTTTATATGTCCAGCTGTCCTTTGTCAACAACAAATTGTCACTGTTTTTTGTGTTGAATATATGCTATATGGTAATTTATGGACCTAATAAGGTATCTAAAGCCATTTGCACATAACAAAATATGTAATATTTTTGGAAATGTACATCCAGGTTATTTTCCTTTAAATTTTTTTGGGGGCCCTCAGAGAGTGGACCCCTAAGCTACAGCTTGCTTAGCTTATACTGTACGTAAATCTGGCACTGGTTTGGCCTCACTGAGGGGCAGTATTTCAATATGAGTAGGAAAACGAGAGTACCCCTGTTCATAACCCATTAATTAATATTAACCCCTTCCCTCCTGAACCAGCCCTCCATGGCCCAAGCTCCCCACCAACCCTCCCAGGAACCCCAAAAGCGCCCACCCACCTCCTCCCCATCCAACAGGGCGCCCTCTTTTGAGCCTTCTCAACTCCTCCTCCCTTTGGCTTTGAAGCCCCCCAGATCCTTTGCCCCTCTCACAGGGCCATCTCTCCCCCCCCCACCACCACACACACCCTCCAGGGGTAGAGGCCCGAGCTCTATTGTCTAGGTCTGAATGGGCCATATGGGGCTGCAGAATGGCCGGGCCCTGCTGAGCATTGTTGGGTCCATGGCATTGGCGGTGGTTGGGGGGCTGCTGGCCCTTTGAAGCTGGGGAGGGGGAGGGTCTTCACTCCCGATCTACTCCCCTTTGACCAATACCTGGCAGCAAGGAGGGGTGGGCGCGCAGGATCTCTTTAAGCCGGAGGGGCGGGGCAGCTTTCAGGATGGCCCCAAAGGCTTTCAAATCCGCCCCACCGGTGGAGAAGCTCTGCAGCTTCTGCCTGGGCTGGGCGTCTGGGGACACTTCTCACCACTTCATGGTCTTTGGGACCTTGCATATTCGGCTGGTCTCTTCTTCAGCCAGCTGCACACCTTGACTTCAACTTATAGACAGAGCGGATCTATTCTGCATCTTTTCCTCACATCTCACTTTGCACCGGGATTCTTGGACCCAGACTTGGATGCACCAAGTCTGCTAACTTTTTAAAAAGAATTAGCTGCTGGTCAGCTGGTTGATCAGATCTTTTCAGCTTTTTTTTTTGCTTCCAGCTTTCTCTATTTTTTCTCTCTTCACCCCTGGGCCTGACTGACCGAACTGTGAGTGCTACTAAAGTTGGCTTCCATTTAGGGGTCTCTCTGTGGTGGTGGCAACATCCTTTGAGTGGCTGCAAGAGCAGAAGAAAAGAGAGAAGTCTGATTTGGGGAAGAAGGACCTAGGGAGGTTTTTGGGGGCTGCGTTTCTTTGGACTGTCTGAACTTCCTCTAGCATCAGTTTATCCACACCTGGGTTCCCACCTTCGGATTAAAAGCAATAACTCTGCTTCCTGGACACTTTTGAGTTTAATAAGCACCAGCCTTTTGAAAAAAGAAAACAACCAATTTCGCCATGGCTGGGCATTTGGGCAGAGAGTTAGACCGCCCCTATCCTTTCCCTGTCCAAGGGCTTCACCTTGGCAACATCCCTGCTGTTCCTCACCATGAAGCTAGCGGAGGCTTCTTGCCTGAAGCCTTCAGTGGGGCGGCCCCTGGGCAGGGATTTGGGTTCAGGCCCGACTACGGGCCTCCGGGAGGGATGCTCGAGTCCCACCCTGGCGGAGGAGAAGCTCCCCGGACTTGGTACCCCTTCTCTGCTGGAGATCCCTGGAGCCACCACCCCGGGGTGATGATGGGGGCTTACGGGGTCCCTCAGCCCGGGGAAGCTGCTTGCCAAGGCCCAAAGCCTGACATCAAAGTGGAGCCTGACTTTGAGCAGCCGGGCCCCTCCTATGTGCACACCTGGGCAGGTGGCTGCCTGGTGCCGAACCCCTCGGCCTGCATTGCGCCTGGAGAGAGTGGTGGAGCTGCTTCACCCGGCGAGGAGCCCCAGCGCTCCAGCAGCCCCGCTAGCCAGGATGATGATCTGGGCAGCCTGACTGGCAGCGAGGAGACCAGTCCCCAGAGTAATGGTAGCAGCAGCCCAGGTGGGCAGGCAGCCTCTGGAGAAGTCAAGGAGGATGGTGGCGGCGGCAGCGGCAGCGGAGATGAGGTAAGGATGCTGTTGTGAGTCTGGGAACCCCAGGGGGAAGAGTGAGGGACATAAGAAACTGCCTTCTGCAGAGTCGAGCCCATCTAGTTCAGTATTACCTACACGGGCTGGCAGCTGCTTTCTACAAGATTTTGGATTCCCAGCCCTACAGATGGGTCGTGAGAGAGTATAAGAATTACGGAAAGGGAAATATGGAGAGTGTTCAACAAGTATATGGTGCAATGGACGCACCTAGTTTCCACATTGCTCTAGCTAGGATTGTCCTGTCTTGTCAACTTAATTGGGTACCCCATAGTTATTGTATGAAGTAGGGAGTGAATATCTATGTCCGTTTTCAGCATGCCGCAGGTCTTAAAGCAAAGGGTGGTCTGTCTGGGGGAGAGGAAAACCAGGACATGGTTAAAGCCACAGAGTCTGCGTTCGTATCAGTCTTAAAACGCAAAGGGATTGGTGGTAACTACCAGGAATAAACTTGGAAATGAGATTTCAGTGGCCCAGGGTTTGTGCAAGGATCTGAACTGTTATGATTCAAGTCTAAAAAACCTCTAGCCTCTGGTTGACCGTTTTCTACTTCAAGCGGTGTTGTGGTTGGGCTATACTTAATTGCATGCATGAGGCACGATGGTGACATGTTCTGCATGTAACCCCCATAGGGTTGCAAGGTTAGATGATGGTCTTTCTGGGCAGGTTTGAACCCCAGGACTTTCTCTTCAGAATGTAAGCTCTGGGTTCTCCAACTACTACTTGATTTGATTACATACTGGAGCCCTGCTGGATCAGGTCCATCTAGTTAGCCTCTTTTGCCAGCAGCAGCCAGACAGTCGCTCTGGAAAGCTCATAAGTAGGGCATGAATCCAGCAGCCTTGTTAGTTGCCAATAACTGGTATCCACTGGTAGGCTTCCCCTGTATCTGGAGGTTCTGCCTAGCTCTCATGGCTAATAGCTGTATCTGTTTATATCCCACCTTCATCTCCAAGTGGTGGTGTGTGTGGTTCTCCCCCTTCTCATTTAATCTTCACAACAACCCTGTGAGGTAGGTTAGGTTGAGAGGCAGTGACTTGAACTCTCCTTTTCCCCAGGTGTTTTCAGGCCAACGCACTAAAACCGCTAGGAGAGATTAGTCAAAATAAAAAAATTCCTTCCAGTAGCACCTTAAAGACCAACTAAGTTAGTTCTTGGTATGAGCTTTCGTGTGCATGCACACTTCTTCAGATACCTCTGAAGGTAGATTTCGTGCATGCACATGAAAGCTCATACCAAGAACTAACTTAGTTGGTCTTTAAGGTGCTACTGGAAGGAATTTTTTTATTTTGACTATGGCAGACCAACACGGCTACCTATCTGTAACTAGGAGAGATTAGAAGCATCTTGATAACAACACGGTGATTAGTGTGCCATGATTTATTCTTGACAAATCCATGCTGGCTCCTGCTAGGTTAATCACTTTTTTGATTGAGTTATTAACTTAGCAGATTGTGGCAATTGCTTGATGCCATTTATCTTGTTTTCAGCAAAACAGCTGACCAAAAAGTTTTTGTTAAGCGTGAGCTGGAGTATATTACTGTTCACTGGAAAAGTTTTTGTTAAGCGTGAGCTGGAGTATATTACTGTTCACTGGAAAAGTTTTTGTTAAGCGTGAGCTGGAGTATATTACTGTTCACTGGATTCACAAATGACTGGGAAACTGTCCTCAAAGATTGTTGAAGAACAAGAGCAAAATGGGGGGGGGAGGTTTCGTTTGGGGTGATGAGTCCTGGACCTGATATACTTTTATGTTCTTATCAGTGGCTACAGTACTTAGAAGAAGGGATAGAGGGAATCTTTATCACGGACAAAATGATTGAACTGAGGACAGGGTGTGTACCTGGTTTGACAGTAGTAACAAAACTATCTCTGGGTGGGACATGCATCAGATATCTGAAGAGCAAAAACTTGTTCTCTGCTGCCCCAGAGGGCTTTTATAGGCTTTTTATAGGAGGGAGATATTCCTTGAGTGTTAATGGAGCAGTTCAGCAATTACCTAGAGCAGTAATGAGCTCTCCCTCAGTGGTGGTCTCCAAGCAGAGACAGCCCTTATTGTGACGTTATATTCTACTTCTCAATTTCCAGTATGTAGCAGGGTGTTAAACAAGATGACTTATGAGGCCCCCTTTAGTTATAGGAACCTCCCCTCATTATGTGGCTTATAGAGATACTTACTGGTGGCCTCAGAGTTGCCGGGAAGAATTCCTTAGGATTTTATTTATTTATTCCAAGGACACGTCTGAAAACTTAGTGCCAGAGTCCACTGAAGATTTGGGATATCTAGATAGTTCGTTCTATCCCGTCATCTCTGCAAGCCTCTCCTTGTGCAAAAGTAATCAGTGTTGCTTATTTCCGCTTGTGTTTAAAATGGAAAGTTGCTGTGGCCCAGGGCATTCACTGATCATTGATAAACTCTCCAAGCTCAAGATCTTGCCTATTGAAAACCTTACAGCCCACAGCCAGGTGGCACATATCTTCTTCTTTTGCAGGTGACTGCATGGCCATTCCTATATATTCTCTGTGGGACGCATCCTGTTTCTATAAATGAGACACTGTAGGTGGGAGGAACTGTTTGTTTTAGTGCAAGTGGTTTTTCTTCTCCTCATCTCGTCTGCCCCGTATCTCATATTTGTGGTGTTGGGGTGGCTTTTCTAAGTCTCCAAGCTAAGGACTAAGCAGAAGTGGATTGTAGAAGTTTATAATTCTGAGCATGGTGAAAGGCAGGGGCATTTCCCTCCCCCCCCGCCCCCCCTCCATACCATAATTCTAGTCACCCAGCACAACTGATTGGCAGTGGGGTTAAAACTTATAAAGAGCAATGCTGGGTAAGTGTCCTGCAAAGGCTTTCCACTTTAAATGTCCTGTCAGATGGGATCAGGGCTCTCCCAACATGTCCCCTTAACTTATCCTCTGCATGTGTGTGCAGCGCCATTTCTGACACCCATAAGGTTTAGAGTTTCTGAAGTTGCTTTTTACTTGAATCAAGGTCAAAGAATCATTTTTGAGGGTCTAGTACAAAAGGTTGCGCGCTCTCTCTCTCTCTCTCTCTCTCTGTCTCTCTTCCCCTCACATGACACCACAATCCCATATCATCTCGTGATTCGCAAAAGTAAATTTCTGTTTTGAGTTCTGAAATTGCGTTTTCTTCATAAATCGCACCATGGCTTACAATGAGCCTTTTCAGTCATTCCCCTAAGTCTTTCCCTCCTTTTATCAGTTTTGTTGAACATAACATCCAGTCCTGCAAAATTTGATGTCTAGTTTGATCATTAACTTTTGGTTGATCCCAATAAAGGTATTTGTCCTGCTTTTTGTTTTTTGACAGAGAGGGGTTGTCGTTTTTTTAATTACACGATCAGGAAACACTAGAGTCACCCTGACTGTACTCATTCAATTCTATAAATTATAATGCAAGGACAAGTGCATACGTTAAGAATCATACGTCATCAAAGTTCTCTGGCTGAAGGATTTTTGAAGTCGTTGCAATATAATGCATGCAAAAACGGAAGGTTTAAAAACCAATCTCATCAGAGAGTCATTTCCATTTGTAAGGTGAAATAAGGCATTAGAAGCCATTAATTAGAAGTGGCCTCCTTAAGGCATGCTATTAAATCCATCCTCTCCCCATTCTTCTTAATGCCAACAAATGTCATCTTAGTTCCTGGAATATACCGTACTTCCTGGGGTTTTCCAAATAAACCTGCAGTGTATTTTCTTCCCAGGTTATACCTTTGCTTTTGTTGGCTTCCAGGCAAGAGGAACCTTCGGCTTGACCGGTCTTTTGGCCAAAAAGACCATGCAGACTAGGGCCAGTTTTGTGCTTGCCTCCCTTTCCAGTTGTGTGACACTGTGAACACTGATTTTCTGAACACTGATTTTCTTGCCCTTCTCAACATCTCCCATGACACGCAAAGTAGAGGAAGGGATGCAAAGTCGTTCTGTGCCCTGTGCTATCAGGGTTCTTCCCTGTTTTGATTCCTTAGTCCTGCTGCCCACATGACCCGGAAAAACTGTCTGCAGACAAACTCTGGCTCCCTCAGCCAGTAAAGCGAGATGAGCGCCACAACCCCAGAGTCGTTCGTGACTGGACTTAACTGTCAGGGGTCCTTTACCTTTATGCATTAATTGGGGGGGGGGCGGCACACAATGTCTCTTCCTCCCCATTCTGTGCTTTGCATCTGTTTCTACGTTCCAGAAACATTAAGAGCAAAAACCAAGCAAAAAAAGGTTCTCAATCCTGATTTTTTCCCCCAAAGGGCTCTAGGCACGTTCCATGTTGCATTTGAAATTCTCTTCATTCATTCAGCGGTGCTTTGAATTTAAAGGCAGTTTTCTCCTACCCTATTGCTTGGGAATAAACATCGTTCTACCTCGTAGAAAATGACAACAACGTTTTTAAAGTAAAAATTATAAAAATGACACCTATAATCATGTGCTTGCCTCCAGACTACAGTGGTACCTCTAGTTATGAACTTCATTCATTCCGGAGGTCCGTTCTTAACCTGAAACTGTTCTTAACTAGAGGCGTGCTTTCGCTAATGGGGCCTCTTGCTGTTGCTGCGCTGCCAGCACACTATTTCTGTTCTCATCCTGGGGCAAAGTTCTCAACTCGAGGTAACTCTTCCAGGTTAGCGGAGTTTGTAACCTGAAGCATTTGTAACCTGAGGCGTTTGTAACTCGAGGTAGCACTGTATAAGAAAGGATGCTATTGCCATGTGAGGCTACAGGCTTCCTGGGAGCCCAGTTATGTGTGGGAACTGGCAGTGGTTGCCTAGTGGTGAGAAAATGCACTCTGTATGTGCTCAGAGGTGTTTTACTGACATTACTGGGTAGGCCTATACCTAAATTTTCCTATCTCGGGAGAGGTCCTGGCTGGCTGTGCAGGATATTTGGCTTTAAATCCTGAAACAAGTATGGAATAAAGGGAAACTTGGCTTTGAGTGAGGACTTTCCTGGTAGTGGCACCCCGTTTGTGGAAAACCCACCCCAAACAGGCCTGCCAGCACCTTCTTTGAATTGTAACCCACTGTTTACATGTTATGTCATGCTGTGAAACTGAGTTTATCTCTCTGCTGACCATTTTTACTGCATTTTCATAAATGGATTATATATCCACATAGAGAACAAGGTTGTTTGGCAGCTGTATAAATGCCACCAATAGTTGTTTCTCTCCGAACTTTTTCACACTTCTGAAATTCAGAGAAGCTTTGAACGCCAACCGGCTTTCAAAAGAGGAATAGTCTTAAGGCCAGAAATAGTGGTGGCAACCTTATGTTGAGGCAGTTCAAATAACTGTATTGGAGGCACAGTTGACTTGTTATGCTAAAATCGTCTCCTGTGATCTCCAGGAGATCTGAGGGCCTTTGCAGCTTTGGGGCTGTTGTTTGGCCAGCCTGCTCCAGAAGGGAGTTCATACCTGCACCAAATAAATATTTTAAAAATGCTAAAGGGGGCGATTGTAGAAGTTTTGCGTTTCTCGAAGTGTTGTGGAGCAGGCATTCTTTATTGGGTGCAAAAGATCTTATCTGCAATGCGAGCCGAACCCTGCCCAGAGGTCTCTGCACTTGGGTCCAGTCAGTATCTGTCCCCTTGCCCAAAGATCAATGGAAGTGGGATGGGCGGGGGGAACACAAAAGACCCTTTTAATCTACTTTTGCTCTTTCTGAAGGGGGAAGGACAACACCGCCTTTTCTAGAAGAAGGCAAAATTGTCAGAAGGCAAAAGTTTTCACTGATGATGTTGCCAGGGTGGGGTATGGGGGGGGCCCACGAGAAGGGCCCCAGCTCATCTTTCAGGCTGTTTACCCTGCTGTGCTGATCAAGCTACAGCGTTTAAGCTGTTTTTTCACTCTTTCCCCCCTACCCTAGTTTTTTTTGGGTGTGTTTTTTGAGGGGGGAGCGCAGGGGAATGGCTCTGCTGCTACTTCTCAGGTTCCAAAATCCTGTCATGTATTTTTTTAAAAATGAGAAAGTTGGGTGGGTGAGAAATGGTGTTCCTTGCCTCTAACCACAATTACTATTACTTCTTGTTCTTAATACACATTCATTCCAAAGTTACACTACATCTTTGTCCACTGCCATAATATCACATAATATCCTCATCACTGTCCTGTTGACTCGACAAATACCCTTAATAGGAACCCAACTACCGATCTGATTTACTGTTACTGCACTGGACTTTTCCTGTATCTCTCCAGCCTTTCTTGATCCGTCTTTGCGTAAAAAAATCTGGCTTTGGCCACATTTGCCTCACACATTTAAAACGCTACGACAGCGCTTTAATAAAGAGTAATGGTTTCCCGCAAAGGATCCTGGGATCATTTGTTATGGGTGCTGAGAGTTGTGTCAGGAGACCCCCTATTCCCCCTCACAGAACTACATTTCCCAGCTTTCCCTGGAAAGAGGGACTGATTGTTAAACCACTCTGGGAATTGTAGCTCTGTGAGGGGAATTTTTGTGTGTGTGTCGCCTAACAACTCTCAGCATCCTTAACAACATCTTTACAGCTGCCATAATTCTTGGAGGGAAGCCATAGCTGTTTAAAGTGGTATCATAGCACTTCTGAATGTAGTGGTCTTAGAGCAGGCGTAGGCAGACTCAGCCCTCCAGATGTTTGGGACTACAATTACCATCATCCCTGACCACTGGTCCTGTTAGCTAGGGATGATGGGAGCTGTAGTCCCAAAACAGCTGGCGGGCCGAGTTTGCCTATGCCTGTCTTAGACACTCCAGGTCTTTTGACAATGGAAGAACTCCCAACCCTTAATTGTGTGGGAGATTGGCACCAAGAAAGAGGGCTACTTCAACCAATCTGGGGTAGCCAATGTGGGACCCTCCAGATAGACTACAGCTCCCATCATCCCTGGTTGTAATTTGGCTGGGTTGATGGGATCTGAGTCCACAACACATGGGAGTGTACCGTGTTGGCTATCCCTGGCCTAGGGACTGCAGCATGACCGTCTGTGGCAAGATGGGGAAAGTACACTGTTGAATAGCAGAAGGCTGGGAACAACACCCAGAGCAAAACTTGAGTCAAAGAATGGTGGATAGCCTGTTACATGTCTTTGAGGTCTTGTTAATCTCCTTTGCCTCTTGTAATCTCTCTCTGGGCTGGTGAGGGGTGAAAGATAGCAGAGCAGGAACCCTGTCCACTTCCTTGCGCAGGGCTTTGTGTATGCTCTTGTGAACCTCAGTCCTTATTTTGGGGTGCTTCAGGCTAAAAAGAGGTACCGGCAATGAGAATTCTGGCAGTGCTTGCTTTGAGACACACACACACACACACACACACACACAGAGAGAGAGAGAGAGAGAGAGAGAGAGAGAGAGAGAGATCCGATTTAAAAATCAGATGTTCCGCCTGCCCTAGAATCCTTTCTCTTTAATGCTAAAGTGTGTGAGGACAAACCCAAGTAGCTGGTGATGGATAAAAGGCTCTTGGCACATGTTATTGTTTAGTCGTGTCTGCCTCTTCGTGACCCCCTGGACCAGAGCACGCCAGGCACTCCTGTCTTCCACTGCCTCCCGCAGTTTGGTCAAACTCATGCTGGTAGCTTCGAGAACACTGTCCAACCATCTCGTCCTCTGTCGTCCCCTTCTCCTTGTGCCCTCCATCTTTCCCAACATCAGGGTCTTTTCCAGGGAGTCTTCTCTTCTCATGAGGTGGCCAAAGTATTGGAGCCTCAGCTTCAGGATCTGTCCTTCCAGTGAGCACTCAGGGCTGATTTCCTTAAGAAGGGATAGGTTTGCTCTTCTTGCAGTCTGTAACGTCTCTTAACCTTGCTGATAATCTCACCAGCTCAGCGTACTCTCTTATTTTGTTTTGCCATTCTTATTTAGATGGAATATCCTCTCCCTTCCAGCCTTTTGCGATTAGAATTATGGCAGCAACTGTTACATATGGTGGCAGTGCATTGCAGTTGATAACAACAAGCAGACAAATCTTCACCAAGACCCTCAGCAGTTTTCAAGTGGTCTGTGAGGAAGAAAGTTTGGGAGCCCCTGTCTTAACGGATGTTAGATTTCCCAGTTCTTAGATAAGCGTTGAAGCATCTCAGGTGGTTCTGTGGCTCCTAGGGCTGCTTCAAGACATTGGTTGCCTGAGGTGTTACAACAAATTTCACCTTGATGTGTGGGGAGAAACAGACTAATATCCAAATTATTTGAGCACCCAGCGGAGAAAATCTCTCATGCCAGGGTCTATCTGATAGTTTTACATTTTCTGATTCTTCATCTTGGAATAGAACCTAGAAGCTTAACTTACTACAGTCTATTTTTTGTACTTCATCCCTCCCCCAACCTTGTCCCTATTTTGTTCCGTTTTTAGTTGATCGAAGTAACAGAATCACTCAAATAACGCACTTTAGAAAACATTTTTTTAAAAATAAAATAAAATATGAAGTTGGAAAATGGGGTTCCTCATTCTGTCCTACCCTTTTTTTTCTGGGAAGGGTTGTGATCAGCTCTGATGGGCCATCAGACAGGGACACATTCAGACAACCATTTGATTCTTCCCCAAGGCTAAGGCGATCAGCTCCTTTAGTTCAAAAACAAAACGTCAATGTGTTTGGATTCCCCTGGTATTTGTGAAGGATATGAGTTTATCAGAGAAGCTATTTGCTTGACTAGACTGGGAGAAAGATCTAATCGGTGTCTGAAGAAAGATAACATATGCTAAAGACTAGTCCTGCAAGTTTTAAGTGATTAGTCATCCTCTGAGGCAGCAGTATATACAAAGAAAAATTCTTCCCTGGGGGGACTTTTCCCCCACATAGTCCCAGCACCTGCTCATTGGCAGACCAGTCTGGGAAGTATCCTCAGACACACACTCAGTTCAGTTACTTGATCTGTCCCTGTGAAAAAACTGGTCTGACTGCCAAGAAAGTGACTGCCATGTGGATTCCGGTATCATCACTGAGAAATAGGTTTATTCATACACGTAACTTTGTCCCAAGGCTTTTCAGGCTAATGGGGCCTGGTGGCTGATCAGTGTCATTCCCTCTGCACATGAGTAATATGTTTGTATCCAGATGCTCTTAAAAAAACACTCAAGGCAGGAATATTCTGCCATTAAGAGCTAAATTAGCTTTGGGGCTGAGAGCCCAGACTGTTTTTGTGATCAACTTCTGATAATGCAATGTACACTTCTAATTCACAAAAAGTCTCTCTCTCTCTCTCTCTCTCTCTCTCTCTCTCTCTCTCTCTCTCTCACACACACACACACACACACACACACACACACACACACACACACGGGAGAGAGAGATGCAATCAAAATTATTTGACCCCCATTGCAAATCAGGTTTATTACCAAAATTGCTGACTTTCAGCTGTTTGCAAGGGGCAAATTGAACAAAAGCAATTGACAAAATAAAAAAATTCCTTCTAGTAGCACCTTAAAGACCAACTAAGTTAGTTCTTGGTATGAGCTTTCGTGTGCATGCACACTTCTAGCCATGGAGAGAGATGTACAGTATTGCCCCAGGCCAAGCAGGAAAAACATTTTTTAACTAATTGGTTGCATTTGGCTTTTATTTTTAGATGTAGCAACTAGATATGACCTGTCTGTTGAACGGAGTTGATGAGAAACCTCTCATGAGCTGATGGCTTAGCCCAGTGGCAGGAAAGCTGTGGCGCTTGCTGCAGCTTTTGTCGTCCCTGACCACTGGCGACGCTCGGTGGGCCTCATGAGAATTGTAGTTCAGTAGCACGGCCACACGTTCTCTACCCCTGGCTTAACGGGTCAGAATCTTAAGTCTTACTGGCAAACTGGGGGAATGTTGGTGGTTAACTGGTGACCAATGGTTTAGGCTTTGAGGCCTGGGGGCCCGAGTGGGAAAGACAGCTACAACCTCTAGCTGTGGAGGTGAGATGGCCGTGGTGTTGATTTGATGTGTTTTCCCATAAACAAGCCGTCCCTGTTCTGTTTACCCAAGCCCACCTTTTCTCCCTCCTTTCTCCCTAGGTTCCTATTACAACCTCAGAGGATCTGGAAGAGTTTGCCAAGTTGCTCAAGCACAAAAGAATCTCGCTGGGCTTTACTCAGGCAGACGTAGGACTGGCCTTGGGTCTGCTGTATGGTGGGTATTTTTCCAGTGTTAATTAATTAATTAATTAATTATAATAATACCACAAAGGAGACCTTTCAGGTGTTCAGTGTGGGAATCCAGAAACAAGTCGAACACAATGAACTTATTCCCCTTCCTCCAGATATGGGGGTAAGCAGGTGGAAATGCTTATTGGGCTGGACCAGGCACAGGCAAACTCGGCCCTCCAGGTGTTTTGGGGACTACAATTCCCATCATCCCTGACCACCGGTCCTCTTAGCTAGGGATGATGGGAGTTGTAGTCCCAAAAAAACATATGGAAGGCTGAGTTTGCCTATGCCTGGGCTGGATCAACACATTTTGCTGGCTGAGGCAGAGCAGCAAGTTGCATATTTATTCTGCCTGAAGCCAAGGTGCATATATACTAGTGGTGGATGGGTTGTTAAAGGAGGGGTTGTGCCTCTGGTGGGGGAAACATTGTGCTCCTCCTCGGGTAGTTTTTCCTCTGTTGGTCCCCCCCCTGCATTTGTCTCTCACCTGTGGCTCCCAGAAGCTGTCAGCATGCAACAGATCAGGCATAGGCAAACTCTGGCCTCCAGATGTTTTGGGACTACAATTCCCATGATCCCCTAGCTAACAGGACCAGTGGTCAGGGAGCAATGGGAATTGTAGTCCCCAAACTTCTGAAGGGCCAGGTTTGCCTATGCCTGCAACAGATGGTGGGATGGCTCTTTCTAAAAACTCCTGCAGCCAATCAATCTGGTGCCAAATGTCTTGCTCTGCTTTCCTTTGGACAACGTCAGCGAGGCCAAGAGGGGTGTATCTGGGCAGCCCAGGACCTTTAGACACACTTCCCAGGCTTCCCCCTACCCCCGAGGAAAGCCTGGGTGGAAAAATAAGCCTGTGGCTAGTGGTGAAAACTCACAAGAGTTATCACAGATCCCTCCTTTGGAGGCAACTGAACCAGGAATGGCTGCCTCCAATCTTGGGCTGCCTCCGATCTGAGTCTAGGCTGTGTTTTTCATTATTATTATTATTATTATTATTATTATTATTATTATTATTATTATTATTAAATTTTATTTGTATCCTACCCTCCCCAGCCAAGACCGGGCTCAGGGCAGCTAACACCGGTATAAAAGCAATTGATTGAAATACAACTTAAAAACAAGATTAAGACACAACATTAAAATGCCGCCTCATTTCAGTAGGAACTTAAATCAAAAACATTTTTTGGAATGAAAACGTCAAGTCTTCACCAAGGCCAACTATCCAGACTGGTCCTACGTGGGCCAGAAAAAAGCCCGGGAAGTCCCCAATTGCAGAGTTATCGTTCCTGTTGCGTTGCCTGCCTACCTCTGCTTCTAGCACACTCCCTGCATTCCTGTCCCCAAATCTGTTTTTTGCCTGTCTTCTTCTTTTCTCCCTCCCGCAGGGAAGATGTTCAGCCAGACCACGATCTGCCGCTTCGAAGCCTTGCAGCTCAGCTTCAAGAACATGTGCAAACTGAAGCCCCTCCTCCAGCGCTGGCTGGAAGAGGCTGATTCCAACGAGAATTTGCAGGAGGTGAGCCTTCTGGAGAGAGGGAGTTGAGTGGCATGAACCTGGGGCCGGGGAGAAGTCATTGTCCGGGTTGCTAAATTATTATCATCAAACCATTGCTTGCCACCCTGCCTGGGGCTGCGCAGAGTTTCTTTGGCAATATTGATGGGCTTCTGTATACCTGAAGGCTGTATACCCCCATCGTTCAGCCCGGACACTGAGATCCAGCGCCGAGGGCCTTCTGGCAGTTCCCTCCCTGCGAGAAGTGAGGTTACAGGGAACCAGACAGAGGGCCTTCTCGGTAGTGGCTCCCTCCCTGTGGAACGCCCTCCCCAGATGTGAAGGAAATAAGCAGATATCTTCTCTTTAAAAGACATCTGAAGGCAGCCCTGTTTAGGGAAGTTTTTAATATTTAATGCTGTATTGTTTTTAACACTTGATTGGAAGCCACCCAGAGTGGCTGGGGAAACTCAGCCAGATGGGCGGGGTATAAATAATAAATTATTATTATATTATATCCAGCTAAATCAGGGGTCAGCAAGGTTTACCTTGCCTGGGCCGGTTCATTCCAGCGGAGATCCCTCTGTGAGCGTGCGCACGCCTGCAATTATCTGCATCTGCGCAGTCGCGATTTCCGGCACCGGGTAAGCGAGTCCCTGCACTGTGCTGCGCCAGTTTAGCACAGCGCACGGGGACTCGCCGAGAAGGTGGCTCGGTTTGGGGGCAGCTCGTGGGCCAGTTAAACAACCCCCGTAGGCTGCTTGTAGCCCATGGGCCTTAGGTTGCCTACTCCTGAGCTAAGTCATTGCACACACAGTTCCACGAGTGCAGCAGAATTCATTTCCCTCTTATCTCCCTGCACTTCTCGAAAATTATACCAGAGAGTAGGGGGAGAAGCCCTAGAGCAAATCTAAGGGGGTGCAGCAGCACCAGGAGGAAGGGAAAGGAGGAATAGTTTCTATGCACTCACAGAAGTTGTTTTCCACATGCAATGATTTGGTCTGATGCAACTCGTTCATTCTAAACTATGTTGCCCCAAAGAGATTACAGTCCAAAACAGTGATAAAAATGTGTTAAATTTATAAGCCACCCTTCAGTAATAGAAGTGCGAGAAGTGAGGTTACAGGGAAGCAGGCAGAGGGCCTTCTCGGTGGTGGTGCCTGCCCTGTGGAACGCCCTCCCATCAGATGTCAAGGAAATAAACAACTATCCGACTTTTAGAAGACATCTGAAGGCAGCCCTGTTCAGGGAAGTTTTTAATATTTGATGTTTTATTGTGCTTTTAATTCTGTTGGGGGCCGGCCAGAGTGTCTGGGGAAACCCAGCCAGATAGGTGGGGTAATAATAAATGATTATTATGGGAATATCAAGGTGGTATGCAGCATAAAAAAATTAATGCCGCAAAACTAATGACAGATGCTGCTACAGCAACAAAAATACGGGGCCAGTAACTTCTAAGTGGAGGGAAAGATGGGGTTATCTAGGGGGCAATGTGGACAAATACTGTCTTAAGGCTTCATCATCGCATTTGGGAGTGAGGCTGAAGAGAAAATAACAAAGCCAACGAAGGAAAAGTGGATTTGAAGGAGGTGAAGGGGATACCATTTGCACATCTCAAGGGATAAGGAGACTGGGCGAAGTTGTTTAAGGGGCTTGTATACTTTTTTTGAGGGGGTGAAGGTCATGGGCAGAGGTCAGGGCCGGATGTGGGTTTGATGAGGCCCTAAGCTACTGAAGGTAATGGGGCCCTATATATGTTCAGCTGTCCTTTGTCAACAACAAATTGTCGCTGTTTTTGTATGGTAATTTATGGACCTAAGGGACCCCTGACCATTAGGTCCAGTCGTGGCCAACTCTGGGGATGCGACACTCATCTCGCTTTACTGGCCGAGGGAGCCGGCGTACAGCTTCCGGGTCATGTGGCCAGCATGACTAAGCCACTTCTGGCGAACCAGAGCAGCACACGGAAACTCCATTTACCTTCCTGCCGGAGTGGTACTTATTTATCTAATTGCACTTTGACGTGCTTTTGAACTGCTAGGTTGGCAGGAGCAGGGACTGAGCAACGGGAGCTCACCCAGTCGCGGGGATACGAACCGCCGACCTTCTGATTGGCATGTCCTAGGCTCTGTGGTTTAACCCACAGCGCCACCCGTGTCCCACTAATTTATGGACCTAATAGGTATCTAAAGCCATTTGCACAGAACAAAATATGTATTTTATCAAAGTAATTGCTGAACTGAAATACAATTAAGAAAAAGTATATTAATAGTGAAATTATTTTTTGGGGGCCCCTAAACTATAGCTTGTTTAGCTTATACGTAAATCCGGCACTGGCAGAGATACAAGAAGCAAGGATAGGCTTTGGAAAGTAAGGCAAGGAGTCCATGCTAAAGAAGGGAATCCAGTAACTGACAAGAAAAAGACTAAATAAAAAATTCCTTCCAGTAGCACCTTAAAGACCAACTAAGTTTGTTCTTGGTATGAGCTTTCGTGTGCATGCACACTTCTTCAGATAAGCTTATACCAAGAACTAACTTAGTTGGTCTTTAAGGTGCTACTGGAAGGAATTTTTTATTTTGACTATGGCAGACCAACACGGCTACCTATCTGTAACAAGAAAAAGACTATCTGCTTATTATTATTTATTTCATGAAATTTATACGCCGCTTGATTTGAGGTTTGGGGTTTTTTTTGTTTTTTTACAAAATATAAAAGCCAAAACAACAACCACCCAGTGTTGCGGGCAGAGTGATAGGAGAGCTAAATTATGTTGGCAGTGAAGTTGGAGACCGAGATGCGAGTGTGCCAGGCCAGGGAGATGGAGGATGAACAGACTATTAACCAGAACTTTAGCTTATAAGAACAGAGGAAGGATGTGCGTGTGGAGTTCACAATACTGTGGGAGAAGAAGGGCAACAATTTGGCAAATGTGAGTTTGTGGTGTGTGAGGGGAGAGGAAATGAATCCAAGGCAGGTCTTGATGATGATGATAATAATAATGATAATAATTATGATTTATTATTTATACCCCACCCATCTGGCTGGGCTTCCCCAGCCACTCTGGGCGGCTTCCAACACAATATTAAAATACAGTAATGCATCAAACATTAAAAGCTTCCCTAAACGCCAAGAGGAGAAAGCTCAGAGGCGATCACTTGGGAGAAAATCATTCGAACTAGGAAATCTGAACTTAAGATTCTGTATCGTACACCCAGTGCAGAAATGCCACCATCCATCCCCAAAAGAGAAGTGGCATGGGCTTTGGGGGCAGCCTCAATATTTGCAGAAGTACAATCCTTTTAAAGAAAGCAAAGAACACCTTAAGCCTGAGGAGGACGGCAACAACAACTGAAACAGCCCAGTAGGGGCTGAGAACATAAGTTGAGCCCATGCTGGGTTAGGCCAGGTATGTAGGATGTACAGTGGTACCTCGGGTTACAGACGCTTCAGGTTACAGACTCCGCTAACCCAGAAATAGTACCTCGGGTTAAGAATGAGAATGGATGGATGAGAACAGAAATCGTGCAGTGGCGATGCGGCGGGAGCAGGAGGCCCCATTAGCTAAAGAGGTGCTTCAGGTTAAGAACAGACCTCCAGAATGAATTAAGTTCTTAACCCGAGGTACTACTGTATATGAGAGGAAGAGAGAGGAAGCACTTCAGAATTTAAAGAGCGAGGAAAGCTGGGGGGGGCATCTGCGGAAATGGTGGTATATGAAGGGCTTAGAACAGATTGAAGCACAGTGGACAATTCTGATATTGGAGAGGGGGAGAATAGACTAGAGTAGAACATCAAAGGTAAAAGAGGCTCTAAGGTAAAGGTAGAGGGACCCCTGGCCATTAGGTCCATTCATGGCCGACTCTGGGGTTGCGGCGTTCATCTCACTTTATTGGCTGAGGGAGCCGGCATACAGCTTCCGGGTCATGTGGCCAGCATGACTAAGCCGCTTCTGGCGCACCAGAGCAGCGCACGGAAACGCCATTTACCTTCTCACCGGAGCAGTACCTATTTATATACTTGCACTTTGATGTGCTTTCGAACTGCTAGGTTGGCAGGAGCTGGGACCAAGCAATGGGAGCTCACCCCGTCGCGGGGATTCGAACCGCCAACCTTCTGATCGGCAAGTCCTAGGCTCTGTGGTTTAACCCACAGCGCCACCTGCGTCCTAAAAGAGGCTCTAGGATTTGCCAAAATGGCTATCGATCAGGGTGGCGTAGCAATGTTGGTTGGTTGGCTGGCTGGCCAGCCCACAGGGTGAATATACTTCAGAATCATTTGACCGTGGCTTACATTGGGAGGGAGTTATCGAGGCTCCCAGCGCCTCCTTGTGCCTATGCCAGTGAGCACACACAGGAGGAGCGTCACTGATGGGAAGGGTGGGTTGTTGTGGGTCTGGGTTGTGGGTTTGGCAGCGTCACCAAACATGGCTATCCCTTGTGCAGCAGCTGTGCTCCATGGAGTCTGCCATGATCCAAGCCCGGAAACGTAAACGTACCAGCATTGAGAACAGCGTGCGGGGCACCCTCGAGTCTTACTTCCTGCGCTGCCCCAAGCCCAACGTGGACGAGATCGAGCAGATTGCTGATAACCTCAGCCTGGAGAAGGATGTGAGTGACACCCATCTTTCTTCACCCTCCCAAGCGCCTGCTACTTCACTACTCCTGGCAAAAATTAAAATATAAAAAAAATCTTTTGCCATCAAAATGAGCCCAGTCCAACATGACGGGCTCAAGCTCCTGACAGTATTTGGTGGGTGGGGTATAATATTTATCGACTGATTTGTTGCCATTTATAATATATCCGTCTCTAGCCTGCCCCCATGAGTGCTCATTCATTCATTCATTCATAGCATTTATTTCCCACCTTTCAGCTGTGAAAGCCCTCAGAGCAGCTTACAAATCAATTAAAAAAACAGCAGCCACTCCTCAGGCTTACAGTGTCCAAAAAGACATAACTCAAAAGAAAAAAGGACTGGATGATAAACGAGCAAAATTCACACCCAAATCGCTGCAGCGTTTAGCAAATGGTTTCTACAAATCTTGGGGTTCTACCACCTGGGGCCAGATCTGAACATGCAGATTTAATTATTGTTTATTGTTTGTTAAAATAATGCCTTTTAAAAAAAAATCGCTTCTGACGTTTATTATTCAACAAGCGAAACATGCAAGCAACACAAGTCCCAGCACTCCCGACTTTAGAGTTGGGGACTGAGGTCATGAAGTGTGTGGGGGGGTGATTCCAAGAGACTTTGTGTTCCTGTTCTGCAATGCGCAAGAGAGAAGGTCTTGCAGAACCCTCTGGGGAGACGAGAAATGGCAGGAAGGGGGTGTGGGTCAAGACGGAGGAAGTTGCCTTGGCAGTAACCTATATATGTCTTCTTCTTTTCTCCCCCTTTGCCCGCACACTTGTAGGTTGTCCGCGTCTGGTTCTGCAACCGCCGCCAGAAGGGCAGGCGCAACTTAGGGGCTGGCTCGCGGGATGATTACGACGGGCCGGCCCTCCCGCCTCCCTTCCCTCATGGCGCGCGCCAGGCTCCGCCCCCCGGGCTCGGCCCCGCCCACCACCAGCTGGGCCCACCCCACCAGGGCTACAATGGCGCTGCCTTTGCTGCCCTGTACCTGCCCCCGTTCCACGAAGGGGACGCCTTCGTTCCTTCCCCCTCTGGCTCTGGCGTCATGGGCCACCCAATGCATTCAAGCTGAAGACACCCCCCCCCCTTTTAAACAAGTTTCTTCCTCCTAAGCCTTAGTCGGGAAGAACCCCCTCAGGCTAGTTCCTTGCTTTCTAACTAAGGAGCCTTTAAGAAAGGGGTTGTCTAATTTTTGTCTTTTATTTTTTGCTTTTTAAATCAGGCATGCAGGACTTCTTGGCGGTATTGCAATTTTGAGGGGAAACGGGCGAGGCATCTAGTTTTTTTATTGTAACCGTGGTTTTAAATTGCTGCTCATCACACTCCCAAGGCAAGAAAATGGTGCCCCCAGAACACGCATAGGCAACCTTCGGCCCTTGAGACTACAATTCCCATCATCCCTGACCACTGGTCCTGTTAGCTAGGGATAATGGGAGTTGTAAGCCAAAACATCTGGAGCGCCGAAGGTTGCCTATGCCTGCCCCAGAAGCATCAATGGGGACTTTTAACAAAAAGAGTTCTAGTTTGCTGGAGCCATCTTTTTAATCTCCATTGTATCACTACAATTGTAATCTGGACATCAGCTCTCTTTCTCTATCTCCCCCTCCAAGACTGAAAGAATTGACAGCAGCCTTTGCCAATCTGCTGCCGTCCAGATGTTTGGACTACCATCAGTCCCAGTCAGCACAGCTGCTCTGTCTTGGTCTGATGGGACTCGTGGTCCAAAACATCTGGACGGCACTGGGTTGGGGAACGCTGATCTACTGACTTTAGCAGCCGGAGAAGAATCATGCTTTTAAGTTCAGCATTTTAAAGAAGCATTCTCCTGTTGAGATTGGTGAGGCTTAGAAGTGCTTTAGCAATGGCCTGGTAGACAAACAGCAGTTGAGATGCAAAACTGATTCTGCAGTTGACAACTGGGTGGTTCAGTTTTCCTCCATGAAACGAAAATTCCCACGGAGAATAATACTTCCTTCTACAGAAGAGCTATACAGAAGTGTACAGTCCAGATAGTTTTTAGAATGTAGTGTCCTCTTCTGTGTTAACTAGGGCCGGTGCTTAGGTTGTGGCAACCTTTCTAGAAAACCTAGGTTAGCAGCTCCCCAGGAAACCTTTTAATCTGGAATGTCTCCCGAAATGGATTATCTTTTAGGCCTCCTGACTGTCAAACCTCAAAGTAGATTTTGTTCTAGGCACTGACTTCCTCTCTTGAGCAAAGAATGCAAAGTTAGTTTTGAAACCGAAGTTAGTTTAGAAATTTGTGTGAGAGAGAGACTGATTGGAAGAGATTGGGATACATGAATGCATATCTTTTCCTGAAAATTTAGGATGGTCCTTTTGGTGCTCTAGCAGAGTTTTCCCCAACCCTGGGGCACTCCCACCATCCCTGACTATTGTTCATGACGGCGGTTGCGCTCCAACATCTTGTGCAGGCCCAAGGTTGGAAAAACCACTCTAGAATGTCTACATTGCTCTAGAACGGTTGGTGCATAATAATAATAATTTAAAAAATCAGTGCCTTTCCCCCCCAAGGGCATCTGTCCCTTTTTTAGAAATACCTTGCCTTGTTCACAAATTGCGGCAAACGTCTGAAACAATTCCTTTAAAAGAGAAAACAGTGAGAGGCATTTGATTTCCTCTTCACTTCCTTTCCCATTTATTTGCTATTCAGTATTTACTATTGCTTCTAGTATGGGAGAAGCACGGTGGTTGTTGTAGTGGTGTTCTTAAAAGAGGCCAAATTATTACGGATCATTTATTTTTAAGTTTTGTAATGTATTCTTGGCACTCTGAACTGTATGCATGCCATTTCTCATAACAGACCCCTATTAAAAAAAAAAAATGCCAATCATATTGTGTGTCTCATTTTCTAAACCAGGAGCACACTGACTCCTACCAGGTTGGTACACAAACCAGTTTAGTCATCCTTGTACCCCCATTGCATTCTCTGACTTTTCTTCCTACACTACCTGCCATCTAATTTTCTCATCTGAACAGGAAGAGGGTGGCCTTACAGAAATACGTTTATTAGCGAGAAATCCCCCAGTGTAAACATCAACTGTTATAAAATGGGAGACACCAACTTTTGCAGTTTGGGTTTATTTCAATTACTGTGATCACGCCTGGTTCAAAAGAGGAGGGGTGCCCTAGCGGAGGAAAAGGACAAGTCCTTCCATCTACAGTGAATAAAGCAAACTGGCAGAACACACTTGCAGGAATAACCCCCCCCCCTCCCTAAAAAACTACAGGAGTCTTTGGTTATGTTGCAGAAAGTTCACTGCGTTAGCTTATTTCTGATTCAGCGCTTCAGAAGGCAGATTCCTTGGCAGGTACATTGCTAGCCTTTGGTCCCACTAGCAGTGGCAGAAGCAAGTGTGCGGTCTCTGGGGCTGACTAGCAACATGATGCAATAGTTGAAGAAGGGGCACCGCCCCTGTTTTTGCAGAGCCTTTGCAACTTCCCTGAATCGCATTGCTCTGCTTCTGGCACAATGCTGTGCCCCATTCCATCCTTGGCTTGCTAAAGAAGGGGGCTTGCTTCTAGCTCAGAACGTGGAGTGATGGCTCTAAAGAGACGGAGCCCACACCTTCCCAAAGGGCACAAGATGGGCTGTTCTGGATGTTGGGCTTTCACCATTCTCAGTGGTGCTTGGGGAAACCAAGAGCTTTGCTACAGCTCTGGCTTTTTTGCTGCCCGTTAAAGGGAAGTTCAGGCACCTAACACTTCAGCATGCATTATTTGTGTGTGCCTATGAAAGTGTGCAAACGCTTGTGCCCCTGTTGCTTGCAGGTGAATCACCGGATTCTCTCCCTACACTAGAAACTGGAATGACTGAATAATTATTGAATTGTATCAAAACATCTGCTCAGTCTCGTCCCACAATGCCTAACAAATTTATTGCGGCGTAAGCTGCTCCGGACTAGAGATGCTCTGTTGGAAAAATAATAGTTCAGGGACTGCAGTATGAGTCACACTGTTCTTGCTGTGACTATATGCGGGCTGCTTATCGGAGTGACACAGAGCCACCGCTCGCTCTTTGTGCCTCAAAGCTTTCGGTCCTGCTATTTGTCAAACATTATACATGCGCACCATGTTCGTGTGTATGCGTACAGTGGCCGAGTTCTCACGCAACACTAAACTGTGGTTTGTTTAACAAACATTGCCTGTTTCTCCAGTTTGTTTTGTCTCCCTGCTGCTATTACCTCGTTCCTTTGTAATTTGGCGAGCATCTGCTGCGCTCATGAAAGGTCCTACACCGTAGTTAAAGCAAGCCATGGTTTGTAAGCCAGCAACAAACTAGGACTTCGGACCAAACCATAAACTGCTGGTTCACACATATAATACTGAACCATGGTTTAATAACTATTGCTTGCTAAACCATGGTTTAGTGTTATGTGCACGCACTGAGGATAGCACTTTGTGCAGCTGGTGAAATGGGACCTGGCCTGTTAAAGCTGCCGCCGCCACCATAAATCTTGTCATTAGTCTTTAAGGTGCCATAAGACTCTTGCTTTCACTGCAAAACTACTTAAGTGCCAAGTTAGATGCATCAAGGATCGCTACAGTGATTGTGCATCTGTCATGTTTATGTCTAAAGGGGGAAAGGCTGGGGTTTGCTTGTTTTTCCCTTTACATGAAAAGAGCACATTTGCAAGAAGAGTTGTGACCTTCTAGCCCAGTGTTGGTGCAAAGGAGGAACAAAAAAGCAAAAGCAGATTTGAGGTAAAATGGCGGGAGGTGCAAGTCCCTCTCACTTGCACACTCCTTTGAGTGCCAAACTCGACACATGCACTTCATAAGTGAACAGGGCAGATGGGCGACTGCCACTCTGACTGCCCCATCACCTCCAGTTAAGGCCTAGTTATAGCTGCTACTCTGGAATATAGCATCCTAAGATTCCCACCTAGTTCATCAAAACACTTGACCCCCTACTTGTCTCTCCGTAAAAAGCTTTGAGAGGGCAGGACGCTCTTCCCAGCTAAGTTAACAGCAGGCATTGCTCTTCGGCAGCTGTTCCAATGTCTCGCTACTTCATGCGAACCCAATAAACTGGCAACTTCCCGGAGCACTGAGGTGAGGGAGCCGCTCTACTGCACCCTCAGACTGCACCTACTGCGGCTTCCCGGGCTGCAGGGCTGTTGCTGCGAGGGTGGCCGTTCTGTGCACACCGCTGTGCAACGGGAAAACTGGCATGCTAGGTGTTCGTAAGCGGTTTCTTCCGAGTGCGGCAGGTTCTTCCCTGTAAGTTTAGAGGATGAAGACCTCGGAAGGTAAACGGTGGCGTTGTGCATCTGCCCCAATTGTCCCTCTCAAGCAATCGCTTGCCCCTTCCAGCTGAAGGCCGGCCTTGGGCAGCACAAATCAGGGGAGGAGAACCGGCGACCCTTCTGGTGTTTCCAGCTCCCATCAGCCCCCAGCCAGAAGGGTCCGTGGCCGGGGAAGATGGAAGCCGAAGTCTCGCAACATCCAGAGGTCCCGTCCCTCCGCAGCTTCTAGCACTGGAGTTAGCCAGAAACTTCCCCATGTAATAATATCCATGTCTTCCCCAGTGCAATGCGGCCTCTTGGTTTTCGGAGATGGACTTGACTCCTTGACACAAGGAAGCTAAAGTCTGGTATGTTTTCTCTCAGCCTCCCTCTGAGTGAGACTGCCATGTTCTTTCGCTTGTCCCTGAAAACACGCTCCTTGTGCAATTTTTTTACCAACCCACTTTAAAGATGGGGAAAAGTCCTTGCGTGTCCTGCTGGAGTCCATTCGGGGCAGGGGCGAGGGCGCCTCTCCGGCCGCGGCCACCCTCGTTACGAGCGGCAGGCGGAGCAGCAGAACTCAGCCTCCTTCACGGCGCTGTAGCTGCAGCCCACGCAAGCCACGTGGAACCAGGCGTCGCAGCCGTCGCACTGGACCCACTCCACCATCTCGTCCTGAGGAAGGTGGCACCTCGGGGCAGCGCACGGCTCCGACATGGAGAGAGTCTGGGAGAAGACTTGGCAAGTGCTCCCCAGGGGGTTCTTCCGTGGCCGGCCGCGACGTTTCCTGCAAAGGAACAGGGAGGGATAAATCCGAAAACTGGCACCTGTATTCCCCACCCCCATCAGCACTGCAGCAACATTTCCAGAGTGCGGACGGCGGACCATCTGCACTGTGCGCAGAAGTTACCAGGATCAATCCCTGGCCTCTTTGGGTACAGCTGCGAAAAGACTCCAGGCCAAAAATCTGGGAGTGTAGAATAATGAGCTGGGTGGGCTAATAATAGTCTGACTTGGTCCAAAAGAGCTTCCTATGTTGTTAGGTAAAGGTAAAGGGACCCCTGACCATTGGGTCCAGTCGTGGCCGACTCTGGGGTTGCGGTGCTCATCTTGCTTTACTGGCCGAGGGAGCCGGCGTACAGCTTCTGGGTCATGTGGCCAGCATGACTAAGCCGCTTCTGGCGAACCAGAGCAGCGCAAGGAAACGCCGTTTACCTTCCCGCCGGAGCAGTACCTGGCACCGAGCAACGGGAGCTCACCCCATTGGGGGGATTCAAACCGCCGACCTTCTGATCGGCAAGCCCTAGGCTCTGTGGTTAACCTACAGCGCCACCAGCGGAAAAGCCAAAGGCCAACGCCTTTCCATTGGTGGCTTACAAGCAGATATTAAAATGAGCGTTTAGTGGAGGAGAAGCAAAGTTAAGAGAAAATGATGAGAAGAGAAAAAGCCCAACGCCGACAGAACAAGCTGCAGATACATAAAAGGTTTATTAAAAATGACCTTTTTATTGCCGTATGTTCCGCAGGACACCATGCCTACAGATTCTGGATTAGTATGGGGGGAGGGGACAGAATCTTAGAACTGTAGAGTTGGAAGGGACCCTGAGGGTCATTTAGTCCAACCCCCTGCAATGCAGGGATCTCCCACTCAACATAGGGCTCGAACGCACAACCCTGAGATTAAGAGTCACAGGCTCCACCACCTGAGTTATCCAAGTGGTGCCTTCCTTGTAAACCACTTCCAGTGTGGGGATAGAAAGGCATTAACAGGCCTTCGGGAGCAAGTTTATAGTCACGTGGTTCATTTCTAAGCTGCCCTCTCCAGCAAACCCAGAGAAAGCTGCTATTCCCAGCCTCTTCCTGCCCATCTAAAGCCCGTGAGCTGCATAATCTGGCTGTTCCAGAAAGCCCCAGGGCCTCTTTGGCAGATGAAAAAGTGAGTTGCACAAGGACTTGTTACACTGCCCTGACCGGATGTACAACTAGCAAGTTTTAACCTGTTACTTCGCCCCACTTTACATGCCTGTCCAGAGCCACTAAAGCAGAGCTAAGGAACTCCGGAATTTGTTGGACTCCAACTCCCATCGGCCCCAGTCAGGGATGATGGGAGTTTGGGTTTGCAACAACTGGAGGGCCACAGGTTCCCTGTCCCTGTGTGTCAATTGTTGGGCTGCAGCAGGGGGATCAGAATTTACCAGGCGTGCAATTGGACTTCTACAGAATACAGTGGTACCTCGGGTTACAAACACTTCGGGTTACAGACTCCGCTAACCTAGAAGTAGTACCTCGGGTTAAAAACTTTACCTCAGGATGAGAACAGAAATCGCATGGCAGCAGCTGGAGGCCCCATTAGCTAAAGTGGTACCTCAGGTTAAGAACGTTTTCAGGTTAAGAACGGACCTCCAGAACGAATTAAGTTCTTAACCCGAGGTACCACTATAGTACCTCGGGTTAAGAACTTTACCTCAGGATGAGAACAGTAATTGCACACCAGCAGTGCAAGGCCCCACTAGTTAAAGTGGTACCTCAGGTTAAGAACGGTTTCAGGTTAAGAACAGACCTCCGGAACGAATTAAGTACGTAATCAGAGGTACCACTGTATGGCCTCCAGTTCACTATTTCAATCGCTGAGAATTTCTTTAACTGTTCAGCTGTCCAGTAAAGTATATTATAAGAAGGTGCTGAGTTAGAAACTGGCTGGAGTGGCTACAGCAGCAGTGGAACTGCATGGGCAAAGGAGAAAGTGTTGCCTGATGTCATTATAACAGGTGATTGACAGACAGGTGGCTCTAACTAACTTTGAAACTTGGCACATGCTAGTGGGGAAGTAAGGAAGGATCCAGTTCGCCCCCTGAACTCGAGGCAGAGAAGGTACCTTTCACTTTGATATATATACTTGATATACTTCAAGGAAGAAAGGAAGGAAGGAAAGAAGGAAAAGAGAGACAGAGAGAAGGGAAGTTCTTAGCTCACTGTTTCTCAAGCGTGGGTCCCCAAGCTGTTGCTGGACTACAACTCCCATCATCCCTGACCACTGGATGATGGGAGTTGTAGTCCCACAACAGACAGGGACCCAACCTTGAGAAACACTCCGGCTTAACTCATCAACGCTATGGAAATCTTTCTGTTACACCAGAAACTTGAAAATCATGACGGCGCCCGCTGGCGCAAGCTGTACCGACCATAACGCGGACTCGAAAAGGGACTCACCCGCTGGGTGTGACGTGGAGCTTCGGAGGAGCTTCGTCTTCCTGCAAATTCTGGCTCTCCTCCGGCACTCTCTGCTGAAGCCGCAAGGCGCTATGGCAATGAGCATAACCGCCCAGCCGCTGCTCCTTGCCCGGGGTGGGCTGCTCCTCCTCCAGCCGCGTGATCTCGTCCTCCAGCTCGGGCAGCAGCGTGTGAGCCGATTTGCGCCGGTTCCGGGAGGTTTTCGGCTGAGCGGGGGGTTCTGTGCACCGACCGCGGCCCAGGGAGAAGGTGAACGGTTGCGGCTTGAGCTTGCTGAGGCTGCCGATGGAGCTGAGGATGAGGGTGGCTTTGGAGCGGCAGGAGAGGGCGGTGGGCGAGTGGCGGGACAGAGGGCGGATGCGGTGGTTGCCTGAGGGCAGCACCGGCCGGAAGCCGCAGGAGGAGGCCCAGGGGGCTTTGGGCTCCGTGATGGCAGCGAAGTCCTGCGGCCGGACGTGGACTTTCTGGAAGAGGAAGTAGAACTCGGAGTTGCCGTGCGGGAGCGGCAGGGCACAGCCCTCAGGGACTGGGCTGGGGTGGCCAAAGGTCAGAAGGTCTCCGTCGTTCAGGTCCACTCGCTGGCCATGGGGTACTCGGATGGCGTTGACGTAAGTACCTGAAGAGATAATGGGGCAAGAGAGGAAGCTCACTTTCTATATATCAACCAGTGCAATGCCTATAGGTGTGTTTGTGGAGGTTTTGAAGGCAGCCAGTGTGGTGTAGTGGATAAGAGCGGTAGTCTCGTAATCTGGGGAATCGGGTTCGCTTCCCCACTCCTCCACATGCAGCTGCTGGGTGACCTTGGGCCAGTCACACTTCTCTGAAGTCTCTCAGCCCCACTCACCTCACAGAGTGTTTGTTGTGGGGGAGGAAGGGAAAGGAGAATGTTAGCTGCTTTGAGACTCATTCGGGTAGTGATAAAGCGGGATATCAAATCCAAACTCTTCTTCGGCCCAGGACTCCATGCTAAGTGCAGGACACGTCATAGCCTTCTGTGGGGCTCCTGGCAGTGAGGCCAGGAAGTGCAACACCACACCCCCACCCCCAAATACAGTCATTAACTTTTCCCCATAGGCATGGATGGCACCCTCTCGCTTCGGCGGGACAAAACAAATGTGTGTTTGGGGGGGGGGACCTTTGGCACGGAGGCTGACTCTGCTACCTTGTCCCATGTGATCCCACCCATTAAGTCTGCAGAGTCCAATCTGTTTGTTGGTCGAACTGAACAAGCTCCAGGTGAAGGTAGCCGATGGGTCTCAAACCCTCCGTGAGTTAGGGACTTCCTCTGCATGCAAAGACAGGTTCCATCACATTAAGTGGACGAGACCAATAGTCCAACATTCAAGAAGGCTGTAGAGTGAGAGGCGGATGGGGTTCGGCAAGCCGGAAAGGGGGTTCATCTAGGAGAAGGAAAGCTCTGATCCTAAACCTCTGCTGCCTTGCGGGAGGTCATTGGGAGAAGAAAAGGCCTTTAAGGAGGAAGAAGAAGAAGAAGAAGAAGAAGAAGAAGAAGAAGAAGAAGAAGAAGAAGAAGAGTAGTTTGGATTTGATATCCCGCCTTTCACTCCCTTTAAGGAGTCTGAAAGCGGCTAACATTCTCCTTTCCCTTCCTCCCCCACAACAAACACTCTGTGAGGTGAGTGGGGCTGAGAGACTTCAAAGAAGTGTGACTGGCCCAAGGTCACCCAGCAGCTGCATGTGGAGGAGCGGAGGGAGTAAACCCTACACAAAACCAGAATGGAGGTCCTAAGGCAGTTGGATGGCTCCTTGTACGCCTCCTTCCGACAACTCCTGCAGCCAAGCTGGGGCCAAAGGTATTGCTCTGCATTCCATCAGTGAGGTGAGAGAGGGGTCTTGTAGTTTGGGCAGCCCAAGACCTCCATACGCGCTGCCCAGGCTTGCATCCTGGGGAGGTCACTTTGGCGCTGCAAATGCAGCAGTTTGGCTTCACCCCTGGAGATGCGTGCCATTGTCTCTCAAGACAGGCAGGTGCCAACCACACACACATGGGTGGAAACAGAAAAATGTGGGGACAAAAGACCATTATAGTTCCCCACAGGAATGACAGACTACAATTCATGGCCATTTGTATCTGCTGTTATGTCTGTCTGTCTCTCTCTTACACACACACACACACACACACACACACACACACACCCTCTTGTGGATAAGGTAAAGGTAAAGGGACCCCTGACCATTAGGTCCAGTCGTGACCGACTCTGGGGTTGTGGTGCTCATCTCGCTTTATTGGCTGAGGGAGCCGGCGTACAGCTTCCGGGTCATGTGGCCAGCATGACTAAGCCACTTCTGGCGAACCAGAGCAGCGCACGGAAACGCTGTTTACCTTCCTGCTGGAACGGTACCTATTTATCTACTTGCACTTTGACATGCTTTTGAACTGCTAGGTGGGCAGGAGCTGGGACCAAGAAACGGGAGCTCACCCCGTCGCGGGGATTCAAACCAAGGACCTTCTGATCGGCAAGCCCTAGGCTCTGTGGTTTAACCCACAGCGCCACCCGCATCCCTCTCTTGTGGATAAATTTATGCAAATTGAAGCTTTGGTCAACATATCTAGTTCCACCTGTTTTACCACACTGAGGATCAGGAGCAGAGTATAAAGCAAATATCTTTGCAATGGTCAGGTCTGAATGCAACCTCACCCTTAGTGGCACAAACAGTTCCAAGGACTCACCGTGGGTGCTGTAGTCCACCAGGCCAACTCGCCACTCCCCGGCGGTGCTGTCAGAATCCCTCTCAGCATGGATCTCTGCATGGATCCGCGACACCAAGGCTGGGTTCTCCTCCGACACCAGGACGACATCGCAGACCTCAGCTCGGCGGCCCAGCCGATAGGTGCAGCTGGGCCTAGCAGGTCGGAAGGTGTAGAGATCCCGGTTGGGGGAATCCCCAGGCGAAGCCGGGCCCATCCGGAGTAACTGGAAGCAGGGGAGGGCCTCAGAGAGCATGGCTTGCTCCAGGTGTCTCCTTCAAGCACAGAAGGGGCAAAGGACAGGGCTCTTGGCTTCACCCAGGAGGAAAAAGATGCCTCTGATAGGTGGGAACGTGAATCAGGCAGCGGAGGTGGCAGCAGGGCTTAGCGGTTGCATCCACTCCACACAATCTACCTTCAGCTAGGATGAGCAGGGAGCTTGTGAAAGGGCGGCAAGTTCTTCAGTGTGCAGACTGGAAACATAGCAGCATTGAGTGCAAAGAAAAAAGTCAGAAGTGCAAAACGGGGGGGCAGCCAACGCGAAGGATGAACCGGGTACCACAGGACACAAGCTGTGCAGTGACACGTTAAAATGAAGAGCACGGATTTGGGGGTGTTTTGCCAGGAAAACACACCTTGACTGCTACCCTGACGGGCCTTATTGCACAGGAAAGCAAAGCCTTCTCTCCGCCCCGTGACCAAACCACTACTATGACCGCTTCTTGGCCACGAGCGCCACTTCAGACGTTCTTCGAGTGCAATTTGCTCGAGACAAAGGGGCCCAGAACCCTGAATGGGCGCAGATCTATTCCCCCCGCCCTGGAAGGTGCAAGTTGCCTTTGGGTGCCTGGAAACCCCTTTTCCGCTGGCACTAGTGCAAGGACGCTCCGGAAGGCCCCTGCAAGGAGACGACCACCTGGTCTCCCCGCGATCCTCTCGCAGCCGCTGCTGCGCCTACAGGTGTGGCTCTGCGACTCCGGAATCCGGCCGGGCTCCTGACAGGGGGCGGGCTCTAGAACCCTCGTCTCCTTGACAACGCAAGCAGAGGCCTCGGTCCCCTTGGCAACGCGCTTCCTCGGGGCCCTCTCGCCTCCCTTCCCGCAGGAACCGGCGGCGGCAGCCACAGCTGGAGCCGGGAGTTTCTGCGGCGGCCGCTACCGAGGAGGCTTACCCGGGGCTCCGAGCGGCGCGCGCTGCCTCGCGATTGGTCCAGATTAGGGAGGAGAAAGGGGGGAGGGCGGTGCCGCCGGGTCCTATTGGCCGGCTGGAGGGAAAGCCTCTGTCCTCATTGGCCGAGAGCGGCGAGGGGGGCGGCGAGCGTGCATGAGCGCGCGAGGTAAGGAGTCCGGGCTCGGGCGGAGGAAGGTGCTGATTGGCCGGTGCCTCACAGAACCGGCGTCTGGGGTGGGCGACGCGCTCGTGGCGCGTTTCCAGCGGAGAAAGGAGATTGGCTGGGCCGGCGGGCGGCTGGGCCGGCGATGGCACCGCGCATGTGCGGGACGGCGAGGCCCCAGCTGACTCGCTTGTAATTGCGCTGTTGCCCGCGCGGGAACTCAGGCGTCCCAGGGGTCTCCGCCCCGCCCCGCCAGGCTGTCTTCGTGGAAGAAGCAGCACCTCGCGTGAGGGAAAAGAGGCTGCGAAGGGGCGCCTTCCGCCTCCCACCGAGAATGCGAGCTGCTTCTGCGCTCCTCCTGGTAGACACGGAAGTAATTGCCCCATTCACACGTGCACAAAACACGCCCACCCCAATCCCCAGTTATTCCTTCTAGGAGCGCAGGTGAGCACAATCATCAGCCAGGATGAAGGAGCAGCCTGTCTGCTGCACAGTACTGGATTGGAGTCGACGATGTCTACCGCTATAACCACTGAGGGGCACCATAGCGGGGAATGGGCTTCATGTGCCCCCTCTAGGAGTGGTCCAGAGGGTGGCAACAGGCCTTTTCTGTGGTAGCTCCATGTTTGCAGAATGCTCTAGGGGGATGTTTTTAATGAATTTCTCTTTCCTCTTGGTTTAAAGGAATCTGTGGGGGTTTGTTGTCTACTTACTTGGATTTAACTTGCTTTGGGTTGCCCTGGGCAAGAGAAAGCAACCAACAATTTTAATAAATAAAATAATAATTAAATGAATCCCAGTTTATACGTTCCCCGCTTGTGGCCAGGCCTGCCTTTGCATTACATCTGCTAAAACTATGCCACAGGAGTCGTCTCTCTGGGGCAGTGGCGTAGCGTGGGGGGTGCAAGGGGGGCCGGCCGCACCGGGCGCAACATCTGGGGGGGGGCGCGCTCGCTGCCTCCGGAGTCGCCGAAGAGCCTCGGGCGCAGGCTGTAGCAGAGCCGCATGACTCACGGAACCGCCGAGCTGTGATCGCGTCCGGGCTGAAGGCGCAGGGCAGGCAGCGGCTCTCAGCGCTCGTCCGGTCCCGCCAGGCAGCCCCTCCTCACAGCCCCGCCTCCGTTGGTGCTGCTGCAGCTGCTGGGCTGTTGCATTTTCCTCGCCTCTCTGCCCCCCCCTCCTCCGGGCAAGCGGCGTGGTTTGGGCGGCAGTGCCAGCGGCAACTCACCTCAGATCGGCAGGTTAGGGGTTGGGGGGGGCGTAAATTACTTGCCTTGCCCCGGGTGCTGACAACTCACGCTACGCCGCTGCTCTGGGGCATGGCATCACTGTGGGCCCATAGGACCCAAATAATTATTGCCCAGTCAGTCTGACATCAATACCAGGGAAGATTCTGGAGCAGATCATTAAGCAAACAGTCTGTGAGAGCACCTAGAAAGGAATGCTGTGATCACCAATAGTCAGCATGGATTTCTGAAAAATAAGGCATGCCAGACTAACCTGATCTCGTTTTTTGATAGAATTACAAGCCTGGTAGATGAAGGGAACGCAGTGGATGTAGCCTACCTTGATTTCAGCAAGGCATTTGACAAGGTGCCCCATGATATTCTTGTAAAGAAGCTGGTAAAATGTGGTCTTGACTATGCTACCACTCAGTGGATTTGTAACTGGCTGACTGACCGAACCCAAAGGGTGCTCATCAATGGTTCCTCTTCATCCTGGAGAAGAGTGACTAGTGGGGTGCCACAGGGTTCTGTCTTGGGCCCAGTCTTATTCAACATCTTTATCAACGACTTGGATGATGGACTCAAGGGCATCCTGATCAAATTTGCAGATGACACCAAACTGGGAGGGGTGGCTAACACCCCAGAGGACAGGATCACACTTCAAAACGACCTTGACAGATTAGAGAACTGGGCAAAAACAAACAAGATGAACTTTAACAGGGAGAAATGTAAAGTATTGCACTTGGGCAAAAAAAAAATGAGAGGCACAAATACAAGATGGGGGACACCTGGCTTGAGAGCAGTACATGTGAAAAGGATCTAGGAGTCTTGGTTGACCACAAACTTGACATGAGCCAACAGTGTGACGCGGCAGCTAAATAAGCCAATGCAATTCTGGGCTGCATCAATAGGAGTATAGCATCTAGATCAAGGGAAGTAATAGTGCCACTGTATTCTGCTCTGGTCAGACCTCACCTGGAGTACTGTGTCCAGTTCTGGGCACCACAGTTCAAGAAGGACACTGACAAACTGGAACGTGTCCAGAGGAGGGCAACCAAAATGGTCAAAGGCCTGGAAACGATGCCTTATGAGGAACGGCTAAGGGAGCTGGGCATGTTTAGCCTAGAGAAGAGGAGGTTAAGGGGTGATATGATAGCCATGTTCAAATATATAAAAGGATGCCACATAGAGGAGGAAGGTTGTTTTCTGCTGCTCCAGAGAAGCGGACACGGAGCAATGGATCCAAACTACAAGAAAGAAGATTCCACCTAAACATTAGGAAGAACTTCCTGACAGTAAGAGCTGTTCGACAGTGGAATTTGCTGCCAAGGAGTGTGGTGGAGTCTCCTACTTTGGAGGTCTTTAAGCAGAGGCTTGACAACCATATGTGAGGAGTGCTCTGATGGTGTTTCTTGCTTGGCAGGGGGTTGGACTTGATGGCCCTTGTGGTCTATTCCAACTCTATGATTCTATGAAAACATCCTGATTTATTTATAGAGCAGATCTGGCTCAGGGAGTGTTTTTCAACAACATTCATACCCAGCTTGAAAGAGGAGGTAGTCTTCTAACTCAGTTGCTGTTTGATAGCTAGACTTCACAAGAAGAATGAAGTGTCATTTTGTATTCACAGAATCAGAAAAGAGCAGTTGAAAGGGACACCCAAAGGGTCATATTGAAAACAGACAAATGAAACTGGCTGTCAGCAGAGAAATGTGTCGTAAGCTCTGTACTTAAGTGACGTTTGTACATGTCTCAAACTAGCTAAGCCCTGCCCCTCCATTTCACATCCTTTGTACATTATATACCCTTGCTGAGTAATTGTGTTCATCCAGCTTAGCTACCCAATCACCCATATTGTATTAATTGTATAAGGCATTGTAAACTACCCTGAACATTTTTTAGGCTGAACACAAGAATATATGTATCTTACGCAGTTAGTGGGTGGTTTGCATCAACAGTGTATATAAGAAGCCCTCAACCAAGATTGGTAGGGAGGAAATGAGATGTGGGAGGTAATGACGTGTTTTAGAGACTAGGTTTTTTAAAAGAACACTTCCAATATAAATGCCTATGTGCCTATAAAAATAACTTTTATTTACAAACATCTTTCTATCCATTTCCACGGCCTGGTGTCTCCAAGTAGATTTTTCTTCCCCTGGAGGGATTTATACTTAAGTGCCCTTGCTGGTGTCTCTCTCTTTGTCTGCTGCTTCTTCTTCTCCCAGTATAGCAGCACCCAGTACCTGTAGGTCATCCAGCACAGCAAACAGAGACTCTGTAGGAAGAGGGAGAAAAGCCCGTAAGATCATGGAGTGATGGAGATCAGTGGAGAATGCCAGTGAGGTAGATGCTCTTAACCTGGTGACCACTGGGATGAGTGTTGAGAAGAATAGGGAAGAACAGAAACTAGAAGGCTTCTATATCTGGCAGTTAAAAGAATTGCAAGGGATTGTGGGAAGGGAAACGGCACACCTGCCAACTGTAGGATGTAGCAAGACATACCAAGCTGCCCTATTATCAGGGCCAGCCCTATCATTAGTCAGAGTGAAGCAGTTGCCTCAGACAGATGCTTGTGGGGAGGGCACAGACAGCAGCAGCAACATGTTGGGGAACAGAACTGCACATAGCCGCTTCTGAAGCCTGCCTGCTGCTGTAAAGTGTGGTGGAATAGTATGTTGAATCTTCTGTCAGCACAAGCATTTCAGCTGTTCTGGGGTCAATTTTGGTGGGAGCAGGGGGAGCCCTGCTGTGCAAGCCGAAGTCCTTGCCCAGGGTTCTGCTGATGCAACTCACTGGATCCCACCCTATACCTTTAGATGGAGGCTTAGATCCGGTCTTCTCAATTGATTCTGCTGGGCCCTGGACTGCTGCGAGCCGATTCTGTCGATGCTGGACCAACAGCCCTTCCTGCCTCAAGGTAGCCTGTGCATGGAAAGAGCCAGACGTTGACGGATGCCACAGGCACCAATATGGGGCAGCCATGTGCCTTCACTCCTTGAACGTACCATCAGCAGATTCTTGTCCCTCTCAAGCTCCCGCAGACGTCCTTCAAGTTGTGCCATTTCCTGCTGCGTGGCAGACTCTTGCAGCTTGGCAAGTTCGTCACTGCGAGCTTTGTCTCTTGCTGCCTGTCGCTCAGCCTGGCGTAGGGCAACCACTGCAGACACACAAAGCAGGAGGGAGGATCAAAAGAGGGATGAGAAGCAGAGAAGGGAGTAAAGAAGGTTTGGCTCCGCCTGCAGTGTAGCAGACTCAAAGCTACTTTATGCAGAGTCAAACCACTGATCCAGCTATCAGTGTCATCTACTGCAACTGCCCTAGGAACACAGGAAGCAGCTATACACTAAGGTAGTCCCCTTGGTTCATCTGCCTCAGTATTATCCACAAAGGCTGACAGCGGCTTTCCAGGGCTTCAGGCAGGGATCTTTCTCAGCCCTACTTAGAAATGTCAGGGATTCAACCTAGGACCAATTGCATGTAAAACAGGTGCTCTACCACTGGGCTATGACAACAACTATCAGGCTTCAGGCAGGGATTTTTCCCAGTCCTGCTGCTGCAAGTGACTTTCCCCCCAAATGGAAATACAAGTGGCTGAACTTGAGACCTTCTGCATAAAAGTATATAATCTATCCCTGAGCTGTGGCCCTCAGTACTGACTCTACATTACGCACAGTGAATCAGATGCCCAATCTTTGTCAACAAAAGTGCCTGCTATTTAATACATAAGTTTTCACAAGAAGACTCCTTTTGGATTTTCTGCCTCAGGCACCAAAACACACCCCAGTAGCCTCTTTCCATTTACAGGCAATCCACAATTTGAACAGGTCATCGTATGCGGCGGCAGAGCATGCATATGGCCGTTATGCCCGGCCCCCTTTCCCAGCCCCTCCAAAGTCACTGCGATGTGTGCATCAATTGGACCCGTGTATATTGGTTGTTGCCTGTACAGCTGTTGTGCTGCTCACCTGCCTTTGTGTGTTCCCTCCGTGCTTCATTGAGCCCTCTCTCCATTTCTGACAGATCCTTGCGCATCTGTGTTTCAATTTCAGTTACCTTCTCCTGCAGGGCTATGTAGAAAGGGCATGAAAATGACAATAGGCAGGGGTTTTGCCCCCCCATCCCACAATGTCTTGCTCATTACAGTACTGTATCAGGAAGTCATGCATCAAATCTCTCAGGTGGCAGAGCCTTCTCTGACTCTTAACTGTATTTACAAGCGTTCTCACGTTTTCAGTATCCAGTGGCTTCTGCCCTTGGTGGACAGCCCTTACCTTTTGCACATTTGATCACTGACAGCTCTCTATGCTTTTCTAAATGCAGGCCCAGACTCACCAAGCCAAAAGCAGCCCTACAGCCACAAATGGTGGCTTACCAGGAGCTAGATGAGAGGTGGGGAACCCTTTTCAGCTCAAGTGCCACATAGTGGTGGGCAGGGCCAGGTGAAAAAACGGGGTGTGGTTAGAGGCAAAAGTGGGTGAAAAAACATGCAACGGAAGTCAGATATACCAGAGTCAAGGGTTTCTGTTCACACCCACCTCTCTCCATCCAGGCAAGTGAGAGGCATCATCCTAGTTCAATACTACACTCCAGTGAAGCAAAAGTACTTGAAGAAGGCAAGTACACGGATGCATAGAATACTTTGAGGTTCTTGCGTCAAGTGATGGCTGATTTAGCTCAGGTCCTTTTGGCCCTGCAGTGCAACCTTTCCTCAACAGTCTAAGAAAGATTTTTCTAAGGTGCAGGCCTGTCATCTTTTGGTGTGCTACAAGGAAAAAAGGGATTGGCCTAGTTGTCAAACCAGGGACCTTTCACAGGAGCAGCAAGAAACATATACCTCAAACAAACAAGCCTCATTGACAGGTATTCGACCCGAGACCTTGTGTGCATAAGGTGTTTCAGTGACAAAGCTCTTGTCTCATTCCAACCCAGATGTTCATCCTATGTATATGTTTGTGTGCTGCAACTGTGCTCAGGGAGTGTACTTCACTTTGTGTTTGCTTGTTTTCTGGTAGCCATGTACAGGAGAAGGGGAGGCATAAGCAAAAGCCAATTTAAAAGCTCATCATGCCTCACCTCTGAAGTTAATCATTCCTTCCCCAGAAAAAATGCAGCATGTCCCTAAGATACCTGTTTCATACTCCGCTCTTAACTGTCCCAGCTCCTGCCTCAAACTCTCTGCAGCCTCTTCACTCCTCTGCAGGTTGCTGCAGGTTGCCTCCAGCTGCTTCTCTGTGGCCTCCTGTTGCTGCCTCAGTGTCTGTTCCACCAGTGCCTTTGCCTCCAGTGCCTCCTGCAGGCTCTGCAATGACTCCCTCGTTTTCCTGAGCTCAAGCTCCGCTGTAGGACAGAGGGGAGACAGTCAGTTGAGGGCGGTGCCCAGCAATCCAATATACCCAAATCACCTCCCCACTGCTTTTCTACACCTAGTTTCTAGGTGCTGTCACTGACAGTAGGGCCTAGTTCTGTGCCCGAACCATCTTATTACAGGTGGTGACTCACTGAAAATTATTCCTCACACAAATTCCCTGCACATAATAAACTAGCAGGAGAATAATAGGTTCAACCTGTACTACCTGACATTAGGTCTTCTGAGTGCAGGGAATTTGTTCTGTATGGAGAATTCATTCAGGTGAACCCTCACCTGTGGTCTTAAACTGTACAGATACAGCTTTGTCACCTTAGTGAGAAGAGGGCCCAGAGTTGGTCACCTTGCTCTTTTGCTTCAGCCACTTTCTTCTCTATGAGTTGAGCCCCACGTTTAAGCTCCAGTGAGAGTTGATCCCGTTCTTTGTGCAACATCTGTAGTTCAGCTTGAAGGTCTTCATAAGATCGCTGAATCCTGGGGAGGAAGTAGAGAGATAAGAAGTTCAGTCGTAACCCTGGACACTCAAGTGTTTCAATTGCACAGGGGTAAAATTTTGGCTGACTGCACTAGTTAACCAAAAAGTTGTTGTTGCCAGAATCCCACTCCTCCACAAGGCTGGGCCAAGTCATTCAACTCTGCCTTTGCTTCAGTTAGATATTTTGCTGTTAGGCTAGACCTTGGCTTCCAGCTCTACCCTGCAAAAGCCAAATACTATTCCTAGAAACTCAGGGACTTTAATCCCCAACTTTTGCTATCTCTGCTCTAACACAGAAGATACTAAATTCTCTTAACTGGAGACTGCGCTATTCAAAGGGTAAAGTCTTGAATGGACTGGAACTGAAATGGCACAGGCAATGTCTCTTATTTCTGTCTTAGTTTCTGTATACGAAGCAGAAATCTTAAGCACAGCAACTCTGCGGTGAAGACCATTTCGCAAAGCATTCTGTCCTTTCAAGGAAGAAGTATGCACAGTCACCAACTCTTCACAGCCTGCACTGAGATTAGAGTTTTGAACTTACTTCTCATCGTCTGATCTTGTGGTGCAAGATTTCTCCTCTTGCTGAAGTCTGGCTAGTGCTATCTTCTGGCATACCAACCCTGGAAGCCATAATTATTCAGTTATTCATTGACAGAAGTGTATCAGCTTTTTAAAAAAGCAATAAATCTAGGCAAAAAGCTCATTTTGGGACCTTGGCCACTTATATACTAGGAGCAGGGAACCTGTGGCCTTCCAGATGTTGCAAAACTGCAGCTCTCATCATCCCTGACCATTGGTCATGCTGGCTGGGGCTCATGGGAATTGTAATCCATTAATGTCTAGAGGGTCACAGCTTAGCCACTCCTATTCTAGACTTTAGTGTTAAAGAGAAGCAAACGTATTAGTTGTTATAATATACAGGAGGAAAAACACAACACAAAAACAGTCCAGGTGGTCATCCCACTGGTAAGTAAAAATGAAGATCCTATGAAAACATGTTGCAAAAAGAAAATATGTATGCTGACCACAATTTCCATTTAGAATGCAGGGGCGGGGGAGAGACGTGCATGTTGACTCCACAAATTGAGAATTCTTTTTTAATAGTGCAGACTATCATAGGCCCTTGAGGCTTTACCTGCCAAAACAGATATATGTTTGGGGCCTGCAACAGAAATCCCAAGTACAGTGCTGAAAACAAAGTATGCATATTAAGGTATGGAAACAATTGTTGAGTTTGGGTTCTGGGTTGTTGTTGTTTTTTGCAGATTCATTCAAAACATGCATACTTCATGCTGAACCCCTGTGTCTCTGAAGCCTAGAAAACTATAGCAATGAACAGTTGTTGCAGAAATAACAGGAGCAGGCAAAGAGGTGAAAAGCTGCTGGGCAGGGGTGGGAAACTTCAGGCCTCGGGGCCAAAGATGACCCTCTAAGCCTCTATCTGGTCCTCGAGACACCTCATCCCTCCCAAGCTCTGCTTCAAACAGCCCTTGAGAGCTTTTGCCTGGCTAGAATGCATCCTTGAGTTTTAATCATGCCTCTTGCTTGCTAGATGCAGGCTAGAGGACTGAGTGAAGAAATCAGCCTACTGTGCAAAGGCGAAATTTACACACATGGCTCCGCTTATTTTTCTTTTTAGTCACACCCGCCACAGGCATAGCGCCCCCAGGTGGAAATGCAACCCTTGGTCTGAAAAAGGTTCCTCCGTCCTGCTGTAGGGATTTTAAACTGAGAGGGATTTGCAGCACACTGTAGACTTCCCAGTTTTATGCTGCTTTAACTATCATGATTTCCCAAAAATAATTGTGGGAACTGTAGCTTAGCAAAGATGCAGTGACCTCTATTAGAAACCTCTACAATTGCTAACAGAATGATAATTCCTTTGATGGCCTAAGTGTGTGCCTGTTCAGGGACAAATTCAGTGAGGCTTGCACCAAAGTGTGAATAGAGTTACAGTTTGGGGCTAAAGCTTCAGTCAGTCCCATTCAAAAAAGGGCAGAGAGAGAGAGAGAACAGAATCCTAGTCACACTTATATGGAAATTATCTCAACTGAACTCAGTGTGACCTTCTACTTAAAAGTTAAAATATGCATAGCACAATATTGGATTGTCAAGTCTGTGGATTAAGATAAGGCACCTGAGAGATTTGAGGGGAGGGGAAAGGTTGTCTGTAGAGTCTCTGAAAATAATCTGAAGTATGTCTGGTATGTTGGGAGGGAACATTATGTGAACAGAGCAACATCTAGCGATGGCAAAAAGGAAAGCACTTTAACTGTTGTGAAATTCATTAACATATAGATCATAAAGAATAAAGGGGTTGTCTGCAACCATCTAAATTAGTGTTTTGACTGTAGTTATAAATGTCAACGAGCTTAAAATAATGTAGCCAGAAGAAAGGTATAGGAAATCCCTTAGACACGGCTGACCCAATATATTTTTCTGCCTCAGGGAAAGAACAAGAGTGCACTCCCACTCCTTTCTGTGTATAGAAAGACTGGCAGTCATATCTTAACACCATTTAACACCTCTGGTGCTAGGACAATGCCTTCTTCAGCACCTAAGGCAAGTCATACAAAGACTGACAGGGGAACTTGAGCCTACCCCTCCCTTGCAATCTACTACATGAGGTAGCTGCCTTAAAAAAGTATTTGTTTAACAAGATTTATATATCACTTGATTGTTCTAAAACACTTTAAGCAGTTCGCATTGCAAAATAAAGCAATAAAATTATTCAGAATATTCAAACCATGATTAAAATCAACAGCTGAGAAAAAGTGAAACTAGATGGGCTTGTGTAGAAACAAAACACGTTTTAAGCAGGCACTGGAAAGATTACAATGAAGGCACCTGCCTGATGTCAATAGGCAGGAAGTTTCAAAACTTTAGCGCCACCCCACTAAAAAAATGGTTTCTTACAAGTGTGGAAAGTGTATTATGTAAATAAGGTCAAGGACCCCTGGACGGTTAAGTCCAGTCAAAGCTTACATCAGAGGGAAGATAATATCTTTCTCTGCCCATAAAGCCAAGCTGCAAAGATTAAAAGAAAATAATTTTAAAAATTCTTTAAAAACACTGTGGGGTGATATGGCAAATAACCCATCTAAGATTACATATGAAAGAGTACAACAACTAACATTAGAACTGAATAATAGACTAGCTCAAAAAATTGAGTTCAGCCTACTAAGTCTAAGACAAATATATTGGGAACAGGGAGAAAGACCAACAAAAATTCTAGCTAATCGTCTAAAACAAAAGAAAGTGAACCAAATAATACCCTTAATAAGAAATGAAAATAACATCGCAGCAACCTCATCAGTAGATATCAATAATGAATTTTTTTAATTCTACAAAAAATTATATGAAGGGCCAGAAAATATATCAGAGAATGAGGTGGAAAAACTTCTTTCAAGATATTAAAATACCAACTATTGAAGAATATCAAAAGGATATGCTATCAGCACCCCTAAATATATTAGATATTGAGAATGTAATAGATACAATGGGAAATGGGAAATCACCTGGACCAGACCACCTTCCTATAGAATGGTATAAAATATTCAAAAATCTACTGGTCCCCAGACTTCTAGAAGTCTATGAGGAAATAGCTCATAAAGGTATATCTGCTACAACATTCAATGATGCTTTAATATTAATTATACCAAAACCTAACAAAGACCCTACTAAATGTGCAAATTATAGACCAATATCATTAATGAATGTTGATGCAAAGATTTTGAATGCAATATTGGCAGCAAAATTACAAAAAGTTATTCAAGACTTGATACCTAAATAATCAAACAGATTTTATAAAAACAAGGCAAGCTACAGATAATATCAGATTAACAATAGATTTGATAAATTTAAATAAAGATGAAGAGGAGTTTATAAGATTGTCATTAGATGCAGAAAAGGCTTTTGACAGAATATATAAAGAATTAATAGGGTTTGTGTTACGTAAATTTGGCTTCCCTATTTGTTGTTGTTGTTTAGTCATTTAGTCGTGTCTGACTCTTCATGACCCCATGGACCAGAGCACGCCAGGCACTCCTGTCTTCCACTAGATTACTGTAATTGGATTAAAATGATTTATAAAAACCCAACATCCCGGATTGTTACAAATGGAAGAATTTTGAATTTGATTACAGTGGTACCTCGGGTTAAGTACTTAATTCGTTCCGGAGGTCTGTTCTTAACCTGAAACTGTTCTTAACCTGAAGCACCACTTTAGCTAATGGGGCCTCCTGCTGCTGCCGCACCGTCAAAGCACAATTTCTGTTCTCATCCTGAAGCAAAGTTCTTAACCCGAGGTAGTATTTCTGGGTTAGTGGAGTCTGTAACCTGAAGTGTATGTAACCTAAGGTACCACTGTTTTTTTCAAGGGTGTATCCACCACCATGAGGGTAGGATCCTAACTCATAAATAAAAACAATGCAAACAAAGTAAAGAGATAATAATATTATGGTTAACGTAGCTTCACTAGGTATATGGAAGTAACTGAGACTCTTGTGGGTCAAGATATGCCCAAGCAAGAATATCAAGATTTGTGTTTGGCGATGGAAGATTGTATGTCTAGATTGCAAAATGGCTTGCCACCATTACCTTGGACAGTGTCCACTCTCTTGGCTGCAAAAGCAACTCTGTTTCCCAGTCCCATGAGGCGTGACAAGGCTGCTCTCCATGATTCTTCCTGTCCAGTCAGCTGCTGGCTTAGCCTGTGGAGCAGAAGAAGACACAGCAGCTTAGCCTGGACCGTTAAATGAAAGTTAGCCAAGAGCAAGGAAGGAGCAGGAAGACTTCTGTAAATTGGAGGTGTCAAATAAATGGCCTTTGGGTTTTCTCAGGCTCTCTGCAGTCCTCAATACCTGGAGGACCACAGAGCTGGGGGAACCCAACCATTATTGCTTTGTCTTTCCTAGTTACCTGCTGACAAAATCCCCCAGGCCCCGAAGGGCATTTTCAGCCGTCTCTGCCCTCCGTTGAAGATCCTGTGCCAAATCATTCGAGCGCAATGCCTCTGCCTGCAGAGTCTGGAAGGAATGAGAAAGCTCTAAGCAATACTCTCCCCCTTAAAGGGAGAGGTCCTAAATTCACTTGTCAGGAACCCCTCCGCCCTTTAGCATCACCTTTCAGCTCTTAACCCTGTTTTAATGGGGAAAAGGATGTGCCCCTTTCCAATCTTGCCTTCTTGGGCAAGGGGCATATGAGAACAACTTACTTTGTTTCTCACTCTTTCCATATCTGCTTCAGCAGATTTGTCTTCTAGGCTGTGGAGCAACAGTGCCACCTTCTGGTCTCTGGACTCCACTTCCCCTTCTAGCTCTTTGACCTGTAGGCAGAAAATTAAGACCTGGCTTATTATCAAGTAAGCTTTGCATTTAACAATTTGACTGCTAACAACATTGCTTGTGGCAGATTGCTTCACCCATCTTCTGCCAACCTGCTTGCTTTCAAGAGACGCCCCGAGACCCCCAGGTATAGGGTGGTATATAAATTCAAAAAATAATAATTTCATCTCCAACCAAAGTAGAAAGATAGCAGGTATCTTCAAGGACTTCTCCCTCTTCTGATAGTCTGGTTGGTAGCAGGCAACTTTTATTTTTTTACTAGCCTGGTAACAGTTTCCAGGCTCCTCCACAACTAGCATGAATTCAGATATCTCTGTAATCCTCACAGAAACCTCGGATTCCCTTCCTGGAGATCCCAGGAGTCCTGGCTCACAATTCTCATGCTCTTCCACACTCCATTTTCAAAAAACCTACCTAGGAGCTTGGGCTTTCAGGTTCACCCTGCTCCACTCCAACACAGCCCCCCTCCCTCAAATCAAACACATACCTTCCTTTCTAGCACTTTGGTAGTATCCCTGTGACTGAGCTCCTGAGATTTCAGCTGCACCAGGAGACAAAATACTTTCTCCCGCCACCGAGTCAGCAGGTACTGCCATTTCTGAGATGATTCAGGTCGGAGAGGATCCTCAAGATGCACCTGAGAAGATCAAACATGAAATAAAACAGCTTTTAAGAAGGGTGTGGGTGTGTACCCAATACCCAGTCAATCAAAAGAGCTATTTTGAATAGTTTGCAGTTCTGTAATCTACTATTTGGGACCCACAAGGCTACTGTTCTTCACTATCATACCCACTGTCCTCAAATGTATTTACCTTCTTGCTGAGCTCCATCTCCTGTAGTGTCAGAATATCGCTGAGGGAAGTTAGGCGAACCTGCAGCAGCTCAGCTGTAATTTTCAGGGCATCCTTCTCTTCTTCCAGTTGCTGAAATAGGAGCAAAATAATGTTGCAGTCATACTGCATACTCATAAATCCGTGCAGAAGAAAAGGAGCTCTGCTATTTGAAGTGCCTTGTGTTACCTTTCCTATCCTGGGCTGCTTCCATACTGGGCATTTCATGTGGAACAGCCACACTTTGTTCTCTCACTTTTTATGGGGCATCTGCATGCTGTCATGAACAAAGTATTCCGTTCCTGTTTTCTGTGCTCAACATTCCTTCCTCCACTCCCCTGAACTCTGAAAATCTGACTTTTTAAAAAGCACAGTAGAACAGTTTGCACAATTTCTCCAGGTATTGGTAATTCATCAAGCAACTCTGCAGTAGATTATGGTTACCAGACGTCCTCGTTTCCCGGGGACAGTCGCCGGATTTACAAATCTGTTCCCGGATTTATATTTTAAGTGTTGTAGATTTATTAGTAGGGAATGAAAGTTGCATGATTGGTTCAACGGCACAAGACACATCATATGAGGACTTCCGGCGAGGCAAAATGGCAGGCGCCATGGCAGCTCCTGAAGCCAGCCAGAGCCAACTGCTGCTGAGACTGCCGCTGCTGAGGGGGAACCGGGGACGCCCGGCGCGTTAACTGGGGGAACCGCTGACACCCCCCCCCCACGACCCAAATTGAGCCAAGACTGAGAGTGCCCAGCCACCTGGCCAACTGCCCAGCAGCGCTCCAGTGCCAGGAAAACCCCAGAGCCGACGCAGGGAGAAGGAGGAGAGGAGAAGGGAGAGAGAGAGAGAGGAAGAGGAAGGAGAAAAAAGAGGGGAGCCCTGCCCTTGCCACACCACTGCCGCCACTGAGGAGGTAGGAAAGCACCGGGAGGGCAAGGACACGTGGCTGAGCCCAGGCCCAACCCGAGCCTACTCCACTGCGGCTAGCACTCCAAGAGAGCAGGCCAGGGCCCAGAGGAAGGCCGCGCGACAGAGGAGACCACAGAAGAGAAGACATTGCTTCTTCTTCTTCTTTTTTTACTTTTTAAAAAATAACTTTTTTTTCCTCTTTTCAAAAAAAAAGTGTTCCCGGATTCTTTGAAAAAAATCTGGTAACCTTACAGTAGATTGTATGTACTGCTCCAGCCATTTCTGAGGTTGGGGGTTAACCCTCAGGCATGCAGGGGAAATTAGGCCTGGTAGGGTTCCTAACTTGGCCTGGGAAGTCCGTTTTCCCAAAACTGTGACCATCTGCCCCTCTCCTGATGTGATATGTAATGCCAGGTGTGAGACAGGTAAAGGCATGGCTAGGAACAATCAGAGGTCTTAAAGTGCTCTCTGACCCACTATGGCTCAAGCTCCACCCACCCCCACCTGAAGCTGGAGAAAGGGCAACAGGATGGTTATTTGGATTCCAGAAGGATGGAAGCAAAGTTGGTATTCCACTTGTAGCTTAAAGCACAACAGCAACACTTAAGAGCGGTTGGGACAACCCCGTCAGATAGGTGGGGTATAAATAATAAAATATCATCATCATCATCATCATCATCATCATCATCATCATCACTTAGATGCTGCTAACTGTCCATGTCTGAAAAGCCCCTGGGTCTCACCTGCACTCTGCTCAGAAGTTGCTCCCGTTCAGCACTAGGCTGCTTTGACTCCTGTTCCCCAACATAGGTCTTCAGCTGCAGGAGCGAAGCATTCTGGGAAGCCAACTCTGCCTCAGCTGCACTGAAGGAGAGAAATACAAGGGGTTGCCTTTGGCACAGCCTGGAGACAACCCCAGTGGGCCCTTGGAGGAAAAGAACCTGGAGCAGTGATCACACCTGAGTTGGTTCTGGAGAACGTCTCTCTTCTCCCTTAACTGGACAGCCTCCTTCTGCTGAGCCCCCAAATCCTGTTGGAGTGCCCACAGCTGCTGCTTCAGGGATGCAACTTCGGCCCCGTGGACTTCAGAAAGCCTGGACAACTGTGGAAAGAGAGGAAGAGGCTAACATCCTGGTGAGCAGCAACCTCCTGCTATTCACACTACTCTCCCAGAAAACCTAGAGCAAGGAATGGAGAACCTGCAGCCCACCAATAGCTGATGCACTGTAATTCCCATTATCTGCGACAACTGGCTATGCTGTCTAAGGCTGGTGCGAACTGGAGTACAATAGCATTTGGAGGACCGCCATTCTCCACGGCTTGCAGAGACTTATCTAGCGGAGATGCCAATCCAAGTTTTTATTCTGCACCCACTCAAAACAACTTTTTCTCCCAGATTGCTTTCCTTTGAGCACTCACCTCCGCCTGGTGCTCCCTGAGCACTGTCTCTAGGCACTCTCGCACCCTTTCCTCTTGCCTCCTCTGCTCGGCTTCTGCTTTTTCAAGGGCGCCCTGCAGCTCTCCTCGCGCCAGCCCAACTTCATGTCTGGCTCTTTCCTTGGTCAACTCCAGCTCCTCTTTCAGGGAATCGGCCTCCAAGCGCCTCTGCCTCCTAAGCTCCTCCAACTCTACCTTGAGAGCCTCAATTTCCAGTCTGCTGCTGCTCCTGACTTCCTCCAATTCTGCCTTCAAGCCAGCAGCCTCTGCCTTGCTCCGGCTTTTTAGTATTGCAAGCTCACTCTGAAGGTCAGAGAGGGTGTTTTCTCGACTGGCCACTGCTGCTTCTTGCTGGGCTGAGGCAACTCGGAAGGCAGCAAGCTCCGCCTCCAGTCGCTGGATCTCGTGGAGCTGGTGGGAGATGAGCTCGGCCTGTTGGGACATGGCCAAGGTGTGACATACGCTTGAGGGCTCAGCTCCTCTATCCAATGACCTGTAAGATAAAGAATTTGTCATAAAGTCCTCCCACCTCCAGGGGCACTATTTTATGTCTTGCTAGTTAGTTCAAAAGTTCAGGGTGTTTCCATTCTAAGGGCTGCTGTTCAAGGAGTGAGCTGGTCACAAGCTGAACTCCAGTATATGGAATGATTCCCGGGGAAAAGGGGAGAAGAGCACCTGAGAGATACAGCAAATAGAGCAAAGCTGGGGTACAATGTGCCTAGCAGGAGATGCTTTCAGTTCTCATTGTACTCAGTTCTTCAGTGGAGAACCACAAGTTAAGGGAAGTGTGCATAGGCCAAACCTTACGCCAAAGAATAAACGGACATAAATCTGACATCAAGAATCACAAAACAGAGAAACCAGTAGGAGAACACTTCAATCTCCCAGGACATTCTATACAAGATCTCAAAGTAGCTGTTTTACTACAAATGAATTTCAGAAATAGACTGGAAAGAGAAGCTGCTGAATTGCAACTCATTACCAAACTTAAAACCATGGAGAGACCTGGTCTGAACAGAGACATTGGATTCTTATCTCATTATACATGACTAAGCCATTTCTCACCTTCTCACCCCTTGCCTTTTCCTGTAAGACCTATTACAGTCGTTAAGAGTCGTCAACAGGCTCATCTCAGCTATCTGCCAATCACCCATTCCCACCACCCCTCTGAGTAACACCCCTCCCCACCTTCTCACTCTATAGAAGGATCTGGCAACTTCTGTTTCAGTGTATCTGAAGAAGTGTGCATGCACACAAAAGCTCATACCAAGAACTAACTTAGTTGGTCTTTAAGGTGCTACTGGAAGGAATTTTTTTAAGTTAAGGGAAATGTCTCATAAAATCTATTTTTATTTCTGCAAACCTACGAAAACATGTACAGTGGTACCTTGGTTCTCAAACACCTTGGTTCCCAAATGCCAAAAACCCAGAAGTGTTCCGGTTTCTGAACGTTTTTCAGAAGCTGAACGTCTGATGTGGCTGTCAGCTATTGTTTCCAGGGCATCTACTCCAATCAGAAGCCGCATCTTAGTTTTTGAATGTTTTGGAACGGATTAAGTTTGATGCTTTTGCTTTTGCTGTTTATTCTGCATTTTTGTTTTTGAGGCTTTTTCGGTTAATTTGTTTTTGTGACTGTGTGGAACCCAGTTCAGCTACTGATTGTGTGACTGCAGAAATGGATAAAAGCCCCCCAGTCCAAACAATGACTGTCATCAGTGCTAGTAAGAAAAAATAAATAAAATAATTTTTATCATCTACAATACTGTCTTACTTATTTTATAGTACAGTACATTGATTATTGCTTTCATTTTATGGATCAGTGGTCTCGTTAGATAGCAAAATTCATGTTAAATTGCTGTTTTAGGGGCTGTTTTTTAAAGTCTGGAACGGATTAATCCATTTTGCATTACTTTCTATGGGAAAGCGCGCCTTGGTTTTGGAACACTTTGGTTTTGGAACGGACTTCCGGAACAGATTAGGTTTGAGAACCAAGGTACCACTGTATTTTTATTAAGCATGCTTGTTTTTACATTCTGTTTATTTCACCTGTGTTTTGATTAATGTTTTTGCACTATTTTATGTAAACTGCTTAGAGATTTTTGTTTTTTGATTACCTGGTCTATAAATGCCGTTAAATAAGTAAAATAATGTTCATAATTGGGTGGTATAGGGTGAAATGGATCAGAGGAAAGGGGGAAATTGTAGGGGTCATTTCACCTGGTTCTGGTTCCTGGTTCTTCTGCCTTATCTCCCTTTGTGGCCCATCTGTGGAGTTCATCCTTCAGTCTCTGGTTTTCTCGCTTGAGTTCAACTGCCTCATAGTTAGGAAGGCAAGGGACATCCCAGGGCACTGTAGTAGAGACAGCTAGAGGTGGTGCTGACCGGCTCTGGAAATGTGAAGGTGGGATCAACTCCTTTGGCCCTAAGGAAGAAATGACAGCAGATTGCTATGACATTAGATTGCCACATAGCCCTGTTAGAAAGAGTTTAAGTGCAGGAAATAGGGTGATCTGGAAAACTTTCATTGAAAGGAAACCATTCATAATCGAGATGCAGAAAACAGATCCACGTAACTGGTCTTCATACTAGCAGAAGTTGTGCAAAGCTAACACAAATTCTCACCAAACATAGTTAGCAACTGCAAAGGAGGGGTGAGAACTGACTAGAAAAGGAGGAGGAGGGATAGCCTGGCTTGCCTTGTGCTTTTAACAATATCTTGATTTGCAAAAACCAACAGGTGAAGCTTTGCACTACCATGTAAACATTATCTCCTGTCAATATTTGCTGCTCTTAAGAGGTGCTGCTCCAGAAACTAGTTGAAAAACCCTTCCATATGCTGAAATGTGAATAACTGTGCACAATCTACATTTAAGGCCCACAGTTTCTGTAATGTAGTGGTTATCACGTTCACCTCACACGCGAAAGGTCCCTGGTTCGAAACCAGGCAGAAACAGTTTTATAGGGACGCATCCCTGCTCCTGCCAACCTAGCAGTTTGAAAGCACGTCAAAGTGTAAGTAGATAAATAGGTACCGCTCCGGCAGGAAGGTAAACAGCGTTTCCGTGCGCTGCTCTGGTTCGCCAGAAGCGGCTTAGTCATGCTGGCCACATGACCCGGAAGCTGTACACTGGCTCGCTCGGCCAATAAAGTGAGATGAGCATCGCAACCCCAGAGTCGGCCACGACTGGACCTAATGGTCCGGGGTCCCTTTACCTTTACCTATGACTTGCTGGTTTTTTTAAATCACACTTGCCAGACAATAATGCTTCCTAAAGCAGTTTGTATCAGTCCAAATGTTGAAACAGTGCTGTTGGCAGCTACTGTATATAAATGAATATGATGCACAAGAAATATAGAAAGAATATGGGGGAAGATCAGTTTGACAATGCTGGAACAACCTTCACTTCAGTCATGCATTGCCTAACTTCAAATCATGGCAGGAGTCATTTCAGATGACAGTTCGGCAAATTCATACAATAAAGGCAGCCTTTCAAATAGCCAAGTAAGAAGCCATTTGGACTATATAGGCAACAACTATCATGTTCAGTTGTGACTAGAAACCAGCTTCACTGCTTAAGAACTGGCAAGATGAGTCTTCTATGGCTGGTTTTGGTAACCTAGTAGCTGCACTTTTTACTAACAGAGGTTTCATGTACTTTGCAGATATTTTATCTAGAGTCCAGCAACATATAGGTAACTGTGGCTGGGCTCTCTTTGCATCGTAAGCAGGCAACAAATATTTTAAAAATCAGTGTGTGGGGAATTGAGATAATAAATTTGCTCTTGCTTTACCAGTGGGCTTTGAACCTCTGAATGCAGCCGGTGGGTTCAGCCGTCTGTCTGGATCATTCCTTCTGTCCATGGTCCCAAGTCACTGTCCTTCAAAAGATACAGAAATGTTTACCTAATCTAACTTAATATTTTCAGGCTTGAACCCAAAGCTCTAGAACAGAAGGCATAACTCAGTGGTGTCCAATTTTTTTTCCAAAGAGGGCCAGATTTGATGAAGTGAAGGGCCGTGGGGGCCGACCAACGTTGTTGACCTTTCTTTAACATTCTTTAACATTGAAGTTAGGGTTGGAGTTGTTGAGCTTCTTTTAGAATTGGTTTTTTTAGGATTTTACCCCAGGGAATAAACTGCCACAGCGGCCAGATTAAACTGACCAGATTAGGCCCCCGAAACGGACTTTATAGACATGCCTGGTCTAACTCATATGAAACAACCCCACTATAATAGCACTCAATGAGTCTATATACTACTAACATCTTACGGAAGTAATATGAAAGAATGCAATTTTTATAAATACAATAATATAAAATAATGTACTGTTCTTCAAGAAATCACAGGAGTCTCTCTCTAGAACCCATTCACACCTTATTGCCACCAAGGTAGCATTTTTTGGCATAAAGTAGTATATAAATAAAAAGACAGATAAGATGACTTGGTCACTCTCATTCTGGTCCATAAAGCAGACAAAAACCCGGGAGGCTTTTTTGACTTTTATGCAGGCAGTTTGCAAACCCTTGGAGGAAAATAATGGGATTCACACACTTCCTTGTCAAGATTTGGTCGAGTCTCCCATCGCTGACTAAGCTTTCTATTTCGAGTTGAGCATAAAAAGCACCGCTTCACTTCATCTAGAACAGTCCCAAACTGGGGGTCTCAATCTGCTTTTTTTGGACTACAACTCCCATCATCCCTAGCTAGCAGGAACAGTGGTCGGGGATGATGGGAATTGTAGTCCTAAAACAGCTGGAGACCCCCAGTTTGGAAAACCCTCGCCTGGAACCCCATTTCTCCCCTTCGTCAGCTGCTTCCCATATCCCCGCACAAGGGCTACGCTCCTTCTGGCAGCCGCTGCGCCCTAACTCGCCACCACTGAGGGGAGGCGGCCCTTTTTCTCTCAAACCTCCGCCGACGCCGACTAACGCTCCACCAACCGACCCGGAGCCCGGACTGCTCATGCGCGAGCCGCGAGCCCGCTCCGAGGAAACGAACGCAAAGGGACGCCCCACCCTTCAGCGCAAAGCCAATCGGAACGGAGCGAGGCGTGATGGGCAGGCGGGCGGGCCCGTGAATGAAGTCAGCGCCGAATAGGCGGGGCGAGGGCCTGAAGGGAAAGCGAGCCGCCGCGGCCCGCCCCTCGTGAAATCAGCCAATCAGAGGACGGCGTGGCGTAAGTGACAGATCGCCTTGCTGAGCGTTGGAGATGCTGCTAACGGTATCTCGGCAACCGCTGCTAATACCCTGGATAGGAAAGAACGGTCGGCCCAATAGCGAGGAAGGAGGGGCTGAAGGGTGTGGACACGCCCCATTTCTGAACTACCCAATCAGGAAGCTCCGCGATCGGACGTTAATGGCTCTGACAGTTCCACAGCTTGTTATCTGTTTCTCAAATTTTATTATTATTATTATTTTAATGGGATTCTTTCTCTCTTTCTCCCCGTCCCTTTCATTGACCATTGGCTGCAGGATTTGCCCATCTTGCAAATATGTCTAAACTGCTCCCTTTTTTTTGGTAAACTTTTTATTATTATTATTTGGTTTAATAATGCATATAAAACAGGTTTTGTACACAGCACCTTGAATTTCTACTCAGGCAGATGGAAGTTTCTCTTGAGCATCCACACCAAACACAATCCGGGATTTGTTGATCTGAGTCTTTATGCACACCTTTTCTATCAGCTTAACAATTGCAGAGGTTCTCTGACCCACTGCCTATTTCCTGCTCCTTTGTATGAAGTATATAGCCTGCCGCAAGAATTTTGGATGGCAAGAATTTTGAACCATTAACAAAAAGTAAAATGTATTTTAGCAAAACCATAATCATTTGAGACATATCAAAATAAGGACAAAATGGCATTTCTAATCTAACCGCTCCTCTGACCCCTAGAAAATGTGTGAGTCAGGTTTCTTACTTAAAGATTACAGAATCATAGTTACGTGAGGCTACAATATAAACACTTATATTAGGGAGTAAGGTAAAGGTACCCCTGACCGACTCTGGGGTTGTGGCGCTCATCTCGCTTTATTGGCCGAGGGAGCCAGCGTACGGCTTCCAGATCATGTGGCTAGCATGACTAAACCGCTTCTGGCAACCCAGAGCAGCGCACGGAAATGCCGTTTACCTTCCCGCCGGAGCGGTACCTATTTATCTACTTGCACTTTGACGTGCTTTCAGACTGCTAGGTGGGCAGGAGCTGGGACCGAACAACGGGAACTCACTCCGTCGCAGGGATTTGAACCGCCGACCTTCCGATCGGCAAGCCCTAGGTTCAGTGGTTTATACCACAGTGCCAACCGCCTCCCTGTATTAGGGAGTAAACCCCAATAAATACAGTGGGACATACTGCACTGTTGTCACCATATACAGAGCTAAAGAAGGCCTCTCAAAGTGTATTGCATCCAATATTCTCTCCATAGCAAGCAGGGAGGAATGGCATCACTTTTGTGGAGAAAGCTTATTTTGAGAGGGGGTTGGATCCACACTAAATCAGGTCTCATTGAAAACCAGGGCAAAAAAGATAGTCACCTATGACTAACTAAACTCCCACTGATTTCATAAAGGGCAGCAAACATAGCCTGGATTTAACACAAGAGGTCGATTACTGTACATAGGTCTTCATAGGCAGGAGGGAAAGGCTGGGTCTTGTTTTTGGTGCTGGCTGACAAAAGCACTGCAAATAGCCACCCCAACCTCACTCCCTACATCCAAGTCCCTACATTCCAAGTCTCTCAGTCATCACTCTCAGGGACGCGGGTGGCGCTGTGGGTTAAACCTCAGCGCCTAGGACTTGCCGATTGCATGGTCGGCGGTTCGAATCCCCGCGGCGGGGTGCGCTCCCGTTGCTCGGTCCCTGCTCCTGCCAACCTAGCAGTTCGAAAGCACCCCCGGGTGCAAGTAGATAAATAGGGACCGCTTACTAGCGGGAAGGTAAACGGCGTTTCCGTGTGCTGCGCTGGTGCTGGCTCGCCAGAGTAGCTTCATCACGCTGGCCACGTGACCTGGAAGTGTCTGCGGACAGCGCTGGCTCCCGGCCTCTAGAGTGAGATGAGCGCACAACCCCAGAGTCCGTCAAGACTGGCCTGTAGGGGCAGGGGTACCTTTACCTTTTTACATCACCCTCACAAAAGGGCAGTAAAATACTCATCCTGAGAACTGTTGTGAGCCGAAATATATAGGATCAATACACAAAAGACAGTTGCTTTTCACACTCAATACAGTATCCAGAATTTTTTCAGGACATCAGCATTTGCATACTTTTAAAATACAGCATGACCTAGTAAAGTTATTGGACTTTGTTTACTCCAATACAAAATCCTGCCACCAAAACCCTTACAAATTGTGTAGGTAAGCAGCATTTAGGTACGGATCTAGTACACCTCAGAAATGGGGAAATGGAATGCGAAAACAGGTACAGAGCAGTACTGTTTAAAATCATTTTGATCGGAGAGTCCACGGAGAGGTTAATCATCAGTGGGCACATTCTTTCCCGCCCTGGCTCTCAGAGAATTCACAGCTTTGTTGATTTCCAGAACGGAGGCCTGGAGTTCCTTATCAGCCTGGAATGCTGCTCCATCCTTCCCTCCCACTACGGCTGCGATTTCCTCCAAGACATCCACCAGCAACTCAGGGACGCAGGCGTAGCTGGACATGACTTCAGCTGCGTGAATCTTGCCTGCCAATAGATCCAACAGGGAAAGGCAGTTTCTGATCCAGGACTGCTGCACTGTCACCTCCCTCTGGAGAGCAAGCAGCTCACCACACTGGGCTTCAATCTGGGGGATCCTTTGATTTGCGGAGTTGATTCCAGTTTGCACCTTCTGCTCCTTTTGGGAGAGGCGTGCGATCTTGTCACGGCAGCCAGCCACTTCTGCTGTGCAGAGGTCCACAGCCTGTTGTGCTTCAATTACTAGTTTCTCCGCTGAGTCCAAGGCCGCCTGGTAACCAATAGCCATGCCAGCCCCTAAAAGAAAAGACAAATCAGTGATAATTTCATCTGGGGTGTTATGTACTGAGTTGAATAGGATCCAAAATGCAGCAGTCTGATTGGTCCTAGAACAATGGGATCCAAAATGCAGCAGTCTGATTGGTCCTAGAACAATGCAGCAGTATGATTGGTCCGCAGGAGCCACCCAATCCAACTCCAGGTGGAAGTGAATCTGCAACCTGATTGGCCTACAGGAGAATCCCGGAATTAGCCAATCACGTGCGGCCCATTGTGTAAATAATGTATATAAAGCAGATATTTTGGGGAAACTTTCATTCCTCACTACTATGAGCTGAATAAAGAGCATGAAATCCACACTCGACTCCGAGTATATTTCATGGGGGTATTTAGGGAATGGGTTGGGGTGAGATGTTCTGGTATCTTGAAGGTACCACTTCTGGTTCAAGACTTGCTAGCTCAGGGGATAACCTACCAATGAACGACCCAAGCCCTGGCAGGGCCATCATCCGGAGACCGATTTCCCGGCCCACACGGTTCCTTGCCACTCCCTCACGAGCCAGTCTCAGCTGCTCCTCTGTATGTTCCAGATGCAACTCCGCAGTTTCCAGCATTTCCTGGGACTTCTTCTCAGCTTCCTTGAGGGCAACGATCTGGGTTCCAAGGTCCGCCAAGTCCCCCTTCTTCTCCTGCAGGTCATCTTGCATGAGTTTCTTCATGGCTATCAGGGCCTCCGACTGGGAATCGAGAAGCTGCAGGCGAGACTCGAGACTCTGTTCGGCCTCGGAAAAACGATGCGATGCTTTGGTGACCTGGCTGTGGGTTTTAGCACACATCTCCTTATTTGACCACGGGAGGAGCAGAAGCCCAGTGAGGAGAACAAGCTCTTGCATTCCCGCCTCCAGGTGTTCCTTGATGGAGGAGTTATAGGTCGTATCGTGCACAAAAGCCATGCTGGATGGGAGCTAGAAGGGGAAATAGGAATGGAGAGCGTATTAAGGACACTCGTGTAGCAAGCTTCATGCAGAAAGCCAGATTCATTACTTAGTGAAAGGAGGCCAATTTGGGACGCCGTTGTCAATTTATGAAAATGTCCTCGCTTTACTCAACACATAAGGAGCACCTATTCTAGATCAATGGGACGAGGGTGGCGCTGTGGGTTAAACCACTGAGCCTAGGACTTGCTGATCAGAAGGTTGGCGGTTCGAATCCCCGTGACGGGGTGAGCTCCCGTTGTTTGGCCCCAGCTCCTGCCAACCTGGCAGTTCGAAAGCACGTTAAAGTGCAAGTAGATAAATAGGTACCGCTCCGGCGGGAAGGTAAACGGCATTTCCGTGCGCTGCTCTGGTTCACCAGAAGCGGCTTAGTCATGCTGGCCACATGACCCGGAAGCTGTACACTGGCTCCCTCGGCCAATAAAGCGAGATGAGTGCCGCAACCCCAGAGTCGGTCACGACTGGACCCAATAGTCAGGGATCCCTTTATCTTTACCTATTCTAGATCAGGGGTAGGCAAACTAAGGCCCAGGGGCCAGATCCAGCCCAATCACCTTCTAAATCCGGCCCGCAGACAGTCCGGGAATCAGCGGCTTAGTCATGCTGGCCACATGACCCGGAAGCTGTACACTGGCTCCCTCGGCCAATAAAGCGAGATGAGCGCCGCAACCCCAGAGTCGGTCACGACTGGACCCAATAGTCAGGGATCCCTTTATCTTTACCTATTCTAGATCAGGGGTAGGCAAACTAAGGCCCGGGGGCCAGATCCAGCCCAATCACCTTCAAAATCCGGCCCGCAGACAGTCCGGGAATCAGCGTGTTTTTACATGAGTAGAATGTGTCCTTTTATTTAAAATGCATCTCTGGGTTATTTGTGGGGCATAGGAATTTGTTCTCCCCCCCCAAAAAAATATAGTCTGGCCCCCCACAAGGTCTGAGGGACAGTGGACCAGCCCCCTGCTGAAAAAGTTTGCTGACCCCTTATTCTAGATCACACCAGTTCTTCACATTAACTGTGAAAGAAAAATACGCATCCCTAATCCCGAAATGACCACCACCCAGAGAGATGCCGCTCCCTAGCTCGTCTCCCAAAAGTTTTATTACAGTACTTGCATTTTTATTCTCCCAGGAACAAACATAGGAAGCTGCTGCTTTCTGGTCAGAGTTAGGATTTCTCTGTTATAGGAGAATAATGTGATTTTTGCTGTTGTTGGATATTTAGTCATTGCTTGAGTATAGTTATAAGTTATAAAGAAAGGCAGTACAGTCGTACCTTGGATCCTGAATGCCTTGCGAGTTGAACGTTTTGGCTCCCGAACGCCACAGACGCCACACAGAGTGTTCCGGTTTGCGAATGTTCTTTGGAACCCGAACGTCCGACGAGGCTTCTGATTGGCTGCAGGAGCTTCCTGCAGCCAATCAGAAGCCAAGCCTTGGTTTCCAAACGTTTTGGAAGTCAAACAGATTTCCGGAACGGATTCTGTTCGACGTCCGAGGTACGATTGTATACAAATTGGATTGACATTAAAATAAACATGCATAAGATCGAGTTATTGGTGCATTATGTTGTACGTCCTTGAGCGTCACTGATCAAAGCAGAAACCACGCAGTGTGGATGCAGCAACAGGACATTGCTCATTCACTAGTTTTCTTCTTGGCTTGGGTCAGTGAAACCCATTGGCCAAAACGCAATAACTTGGAACGTGCTTGGAGGAACTCATCGTAAGCCTCAGTTCATCCTGAATTGCAACATGGGCCTGTAAAAAATGACCCTAAGATAATATCAACTCTCATAGCCAAGGAATCCTCTTCCTCTCTCATGAACCGCCTTAATTCTCACCCTTGGCAGGGGGAATTCCCTCCTCAGTGTGCTGGAAGGAGGGCTTGGTTTCTGTACGCAAGAAAATTTCTCCTGAGATCAGCAAAGATGTGCCAACCGCCCTGAGGCAGTGGCCTCCACATTCCTTTTAGTCAAGTAATAGAGACAAATAGCCACCCTACCGATAAGGAATAAACTAAAAAAGGCCCTGAGGGGCAATAAAATGTAGAGGTGTAGAACCAGGCAGGTGGGTCAACTTGGTGGGTTAAAATAAAAGTTGCATCATATGCCTGGACTGTGGGGGGTTCATTGGGAGGGAGATGTCAAATGCAAGTGTGGTTCATTCCCAAAATTGGACTATGATTCCCATCAGCACTAATAATAATAATAATAATAATAATAATAATAATAATAATAATAATAATGCCACCTATCTGACTCGGTTGCCGCAGCCACTCTGGGCGGCTTCCAACAAATGAAAACATTAAGCACAGTAAGACATCAAACATTAAAAACTTGCCCGAATAGGGCTGCCTTCAGGTGTCTTCTAAAATCAGATATGCCCTTTTAAAATGTGGGTTTTTTTGGGGGAATTATTGGGCTTTTGTTTTTATTTTGATTATATATTTTGTGGTTTTATCTTTTGATTTTGTTCTGTGATATACAGAAATATATAAATTCTATAAATAATAATAATAATAATAGTTGTTGTTGATTTCCTTGACATCTGACGGGAGGGGACTGCAAGAAGTTAAAATTATATATACCGGGGTGTGTGTGTGTGTGTGTGTGTGTGTGTGTGTGTGTGGTACCTCGGGTTAAGAACTTTGCTTCAGGATGAGAACAGAAATCGTGCTCCGGCGGCGCGGCAGTAGCAGGAGGCCCCATTAGCTAAAGTGGTGCTTCAGGTTAAGAAAAGTTTCAGGTTAAGAACAGATCTCCAGAACGAATTAAGCACTTAACCAGAGGTACCACTGTATATGACATCTGACGGGAGGGCGTTCCACATGGCAGGTGCCGCTACCGAGAAGGCCCTTTACCTTCAAACATAAACAATGACCAGGAATTATGGGGATAATGTAGTCCAACAGCTACAGAGGAACCCTGACTAGAACTGAGACGAGACCATTTATATGGCACAAAGGCTTGTGTTTGCTCAGATTAAGGCAGAGGGTCCTCTCTTACCACTCCACGCAGGAATGCAAGCCCATTGTCCAAGGATATCAGGTCAGAAGTTAAGACAAGACCCACCTGAGGACCATAGCTGTCTTTATGAAATGTGGTCCGAACGGGGAACTGGAGTGGCAAGTTAATCATCTGTTTGTAACCGGCCAAAGTAGCTCTTTGGTGTTCTGAACCCCAGCACTGGCATGCTTCACACACTCACATTTTACTGGGCCTCTGCATGATGCCATCAATCAGACGTCAGCAACCTAAGGCCCATAGGCCATAAGCAGCCTGTGGGGGTTGTTTAACTGGCCCATGGACCCCTGCCGCCCGCTCAGGGACCCCCGCCACCTTCTTAAGTTGGCTCCCGTGCGCCGCGCTAAACCGGTGCAGAGCAGAGCGGAGACCGCCTTTCACGACGCTGGCCGGCTTCCCATTGGTTGCAGGAAACTCCAGCAGCCAATGGGAAGCTGCGCACCTCTCCACGCCAGAAGGAGCGCCGGAAATAGCGTTCGCGCATGCGTGCGCACGCACTCCGGCCCGCCATGGCGTCTGTGAGACCGTGAACCAGCCCAAGGCACACAAAAACTTTGCCGACCTCTGTGATCAAATCATGGACTTACTGTGGTGCCTCGCAAGATGAAAAGAATCCGTTCTGTGATTCGTCTGGCGGTTTTTTCGTCTGGCGAAGCAAGCCCATTGACGGATTAGCGGATTAGCGCTATTAGTGGCTTTTAGTGGCTTTTAGCGGCTTATCGGATCAGCTGATAAGCGGCTTAGCGGCTTAGAAAAGGGGGGGAGGGGGGAAAAACCCGCAGAAACTCGCAAGACATTTTCGCCTTGCGAAGCAAGCCCATAGGAGATTCGTTTTGCGAAGCACCTCCAAAACGGAAAACTCTTTCGTCTAGCGAGTTTTCCGTCTTGCGAGGCATTCGTCTTGCGGGGCACCACTGTACTGTCGTTCCCCATCCTTCTCAGTCTGCAGAAAACCTGGCCTTTTTTGTGTTGAAAGAACAGACAACATTGCACTACCTTTCTACGGTGTGGTTTTGACGAGTAAAGTGATATATCAGGCAGCGGAACCTATCCTCTTCTACACGTTTTACTATACAGTGGTACCTCGGGTTGCATACGCTTCAGGTTACAAACACTTCAGGTTACAGACTCCGCTAACTCAGAAATAGTACCTCAGGTTAATAACTTAGCTTCAGGATGAGAATAGAAATCGCGCAGCGGCAGCGGGAGGCCCCATTAGCTAAAGTGGTGCTTCAGGTTAAGAACAGTTTCAGGTTAAGAACAGACCTCCGGAACGAATTAAGTACTTAACCCAAGGTACCACTGTAATTGTTTTTCCTTCTTTCACCATGCTTTCTAAAATCAATCTTTTATTTAGCACTGAAATGCCTTAGTTACTGCATTTGTTTGCATTTGTTTTTAAAAAAACAGTGCATTAAAATTTGTTCACCTCCTCATGCACATTTCACCTAATTTATGTACACCAATGTACATAATTTTGTGCATTTCTGTGCAGAATAACATTGCCTGATGTAACACCTTACAAAGAATTCCCTCTAAAACAATGCATTTTTGTACATTACATTTAGCAATATATTCATTTTCATGTGCACTTTCCCCTAACACATGGTTTTTTGCTTGTTTTTGGTACCCATTTTTGGTCAAGGAACTGCATGGCAGTGTTTGGAGAAATATGAATTTGAAAGGCTAGCTAGCTCTGTTTTGCTTTGTGTACATATTAGGCGGAACTGAACAAATTACGCCCTCTTCGCTACCAGTCACCAGTTTAGCCATGAGCTTGTTTATCTCTTCCCTTCCCCAGTTTGCTCTAAAATACATTCTGACTTCATGTACAGTGGTACCTCGGGTTACAGACACTTCGGGTGCAGTGCCCTTCTCCACCCAAGCAATGTGTACAGGAATTTATGTTTTAAGATCAAGTGGACATGAAAATGCATATATTTGTGAAGATTACATTCGTGATCGCATTATAGCGTACAGTGGTACCTCGGGTTACAGATGCTTCCAGTGGCGTAGCGTGGGTTGTCAGCACCGGGGCAAGGCAAGTAATTTGCGCCCCCTAACCCGTGGATTTGCGTCCCCTAACCCTAACCCCCAGATGTTGCGCCCGGTGCGGCCGGCCCCCCCTGTAGCCCCCACGCTACGCCACTGGATGCTTCAGGTTACAGACTCTGCTAACCCAGAAATAATATCTCAGGTTAAGAACTTTACCTCAGGTGTACAGTCATACCTCATGTTACATTTGCTTCATGTTATGTTTTTTCAGGTTGTGTCCCGCGGCGACCCGGAAGTACCAGAAAGGGTTACTTCCGGGTTTCACCGCTCGCGCATGTGCAGGCGCACAAAATGATGTCACGCGCATGCGCAGAAGCGGCGAATCACAACCCACGTGTGCGCAGACGCGCCGCTGCGGGTTTCGTTTCTTTCATGTTGTGAATGGGCCTCCGGAAGGGATCCCATTCGCAACCAGAGGTACCACTGTACAGTGGTACCTCGGGTTACAAACTTAATTCGTTCTGGAGGTCCGTTCTTAACCTGAAACTGTTCTTAACCTGAGGTACCACTTTAGCTAATGGGGCCTCCCGCTGCCGCCGCACAATTTCTGTTCTCATCCTGACATAAAGTTCTTAACCTGAAGCACTATTTCTGGGTTCGCGGAGTCTGTAACCTGAAGCGTATGTAACCCGAGGTACCACTGTATATGCTTTTCATTTGCTGCCAGAAACTCAATGTTACTGCCCACCCTGGCAGAGGAACTGGGGGGCGGGGGGGAGAGCGCATCGCCCCTGGCACCACCAGGGAGGGGGGTGCTAACGTGGCCGCCCCCGACATGCGCTGCACAACCCCCCACCGCGCCGGGCACCATGCCCACAGGACGCATGCCATGCCCCCGCAGGCGGTGTGCCACGCCCCCGGGACGCGCGCCAGCCATGCCCCCACCTGTTCTTCGCCCCCCCGTGCCGGAGCATGCAGCTTTGCCACTGCCAGCCATCCAACTTTTCCTTTGCTGTAGAGACTTACCTTGTTGGAAGCTGCCACTTGCGTAATCTTCCTTTGCTCTGGATCTCGTCCGTGCTTCCAAATCTACACTTTGCTTTCCAGGACCACCTGCAAATAACAGGGATGGTAAGCCAATCGGAATGTAGAATGCAGACGCGGCAGCTCTTCCCATTCCTCACCACCCAGCCCAAGGGTTTAAACATCAACTTGGGAGGAACTAGGATTTATGTCCATGTGAAGCCAGGACTTTTGAAATACTTGGGGTATGTGGCTTAACATACCCACAGCCTATTTATGGGGCCCTAAGTTGAGACCTGAGCACACCGCACCATTGTCTTTTGGCTCGGCGAAAGGTGAGTGAGCTTTGAGGCAATAGGGGATCCCTGGAGATTTTAGCACTGGCGGCTCATTTTGCTGTAAAAATTAGTGAGAAAGGAACAGGGTGGCGAGGGGGACTATTGAGGCGCTACAAATTTGTGGGCCTTGGGATTTTAATGGAGCAGCGTGGGGGCTGGATGGAGAACATTACTAAAAAGCAGAAAACCTCAATAGAGATTGGGAGAAATGTAGATTATGTCTAAAAGAACACTGTAAAAACTTGGACTTTTTGGCAGGCTTTTAATAACTCTTGCAATGTAACAGAGACTTTGGACATAACGGAGGACTGTAATTTGGATGAACTTATAATACAGTGGTACCTCGGGTTAAGAACTTAATTCGTTCCGGAGGTCCGTTCTTAACCTGAAACTGTTCTTAACCTGAAGCACCACTTTAGCTAATGGGGCCTCCCGCTGCCGCCGCACTGCCGCTGCGCAATTTCTGTTCTCATCCTGAAGCAAAGTAACCCGAAGCGTCTGTAACCCGAGGTACCACTGTATGCAGTTGACAAAGGTATTTTAAGAACCCACTGAGGGGAGGAGGGAAGTCCTGAGATTCGGAAGAATCTTGTTTTAATTTTGATATTTGCAACCATTTTATTTATGTGAACGAATTTGTAAAACCAATAAAAAATTTATTATTATTATTATTATTATTATTATTATTATTATTATTATTTAAAAAGAGAACAGCACTAATAAGTAAGCTTACGAAAGGGAGGGGAAAAAAGGGATAGCGTATGGGGAAGATCATGAAAAAAATTAGCCATCATTAGACACCCTTCAGTAGCGGAATAAGGGGTCAACACAGTGGTGACTGATGCCTATCTGCAGAAGACAAAAAGAGGAAAACAACAGTAGGTGGAGCCACAGTATTGACAGGCAGTTTTGCTCACATCCTTCTCTCTGCTGAGTTCCACAAGGGCAGCACTGAGAGCACTGGCTGCCTCAACAGAACAACAGATTCCTAGTTTTATTGGGGGAAAGGAAGTAGATTCTAGTGAATCAGGGTAAGGGGCTGAATGCTAGGAATCAGGGGCTGCATCCACACCAGACCTTTAAGGCATGTTCAGGGCACATTTGCCCCTCCCAAGAATCCCGCAAACTGTAGTTTGTTAATGGCGTTGGGAGTTGTAGTTCTGTGAGGGGTAAGCTACAATTCTCAGAATGTGTGGGGGGAAATGTGCTTTGAATGTCTGGTGTATACGCAGAGTGGGAATTCTGTAAACAGCAGAGCTGTGGAGGCGACAAGGAGCTTGCCCCCACCCGCACCCGGTGGGGTGTACCGTATTTTTTAGAAGTAGACAATTTGAAAGTTCACACATTTGTGCAACGTGTTTTGTAACGGAATAATTGAAAAGGACAAACAGCCCACCGACCGCTCTGCTTGTCCTTTGCCCCTGCAAAGCACAAGTCTGGGAAGTTTCCCACTTGACCTGCTCTTTAGATTTTAATCAGAACAAACCTCAATCTGCGGAAAAGCCCATTGCCGTTTGCTCCAATTCGGTGTAAAAAAGCAGTTTTCCCCAGGTAAAAGCAGTGGGACGAGAAGAAAAGTGTGTAAACCCTGAGAGAGATATGCACAAGAATACACTCAGGGCAAATGGTTATCAGCTGGTGTTTGCATCATATGAAGGGACTGATATTGACCTATATTAAAGTGCCAATGCAATTTTATTTTTTATTTTTGTAGTTTTAAACTGTGTTACATGAACTTGCGAATTTCGTAGTTCTTTTTTCTTCTTCAATATTATGAATCCAAACTAATCGTTTGATTGTGGATGCATCACTAGTGTCTGAATATCCACTTGTCTGCATGGCTCTGAACTAATAGGCCACATGTTTGGAACTATTCCTATCTGCAAGATAATGTTTTATAGCCTCAAAAGAGAGGAAGGCTTTCCGAGCCTTTTACGAGGGAATGTTAAGCAAGGGCTAATAAACCCATCCACTTTTATGGCTATCTGCTTTTTCCATCCGTTCCCCCTGCCCTTTCCCAACTCAGATCCGGTTTGTTGTTACCAGGGGTGATTGATTAACGGCTTGTGTGTTTTTGTAAACCCAAAGGCAGTCCAAGGCTGTCAGTCCTTGAAGAAGGATAACAAAAAGTGAGGGCGGCAAATTATGTTGCAACAGAGTTGTTTGAGCCCATAAACCAGTCAGTCAAATGGCAAATTGACTCAGTAAGCTAAAAGTAGGCGCATTTCAGATTCCTTGCACGAAGCTGTCAAATCCATTCATTTCCATGAATTGCTACATCTTCTTGCCATTTCAGAGAACACGGAAACCCTGACTTTCAGTATCATTTCTTCCATCTAGCTAACCCATTAGACCGCCCCAAGACTTCCCTGCCTGGTTTCATTCCTATAACTCTCTCTTCTAGAATCCTCCTGATTCTAAGTTATTTGGCTGTAGCTTCAACATCTGCTACCTTCCAAGAGAATCCAGAGACTGGGGCCAGTGGCCTCTTGCACCCCCAGCTGTAACTCACAGACGCCGCTAGGTTTTAAGAAAATCCTGACATTCTGGCCCCCTATACTGCCTTTAGAGAGCAAGTACCATCCATAGCAAGGGAGGCCAGGCATCAACTTTGCAGGACCTTGCTTGTTTTTTTACTGGAACTCAAAGAGCCACAAAACAGACCAAGATGCAAAACAACATATGCTTAGAACTAAAGAACGTGTTTCCCTGTGATTAGGGATGTGGGAGATTACATTGGCTTTTGAAGGCAAACCTACCAAATTGGCACTTTCCAAAACAGGCCACCATTCAAAACACAGTGATACCATGGGTTAAGTACTTAATTCGTTCTGGAGGTCCGTTCTTAACCTGAAACTGTTCTTAACCTGAAGCACCACTTTAGCTAATGGGGCTTCCTGCTACTGCTGTGCCACCGGAGTCCGATTTCTGTTCTTATCCTGAAGCAAAGTTCTTAACCTGAAGCACTATTTCTGGGTTAGCGGAGTCTGTAACCTGAAGCGTATGTAATCTGAGGTACCACTGTATGCACTTCTCTGAATTTTGCAGTGCCCTTCTCCACCCAACCAGGAACTGTGTACAGGAATTTATGTTTTAAGATCAAGTGGACATGAAAATGCATATATTTGTGAAGATTACATTCGTGATCGCATTATAGCGTACAGTGGTACCTCGGGTTACAGACACTTTAGGTTACAGACTCCGCTAACCCAGAAATAGTACCTCAGGTTAAGAACTTTACCTCAGGATGGGAATAGAAATTGTGTGCTGGTGGCGTAGCAGTAGTGGGAGGCCCCATTAGCTAAAGTGGTGTCTCAGGTTAAGAGCAGTTTCAGGTTAAGAACGGACCTCCAGAACGAATTAAGCTCTTAACCCAACGTACCACACCTATTTTTTCTTCATTTCAGCAGTCTAATTGTGGTGGCAAGGAGAACAATCATTTTGATGCTGCTCTTGTTAAACAGGAGTTGCTTACCCACTGGAAATGACCCAGAGATCTACTAGTAGATACCAATGCTCTGATCTGACTTGGGAGTCTCCAAGGCTCAAGTATGTGTAGCCTATGACAAACTGGTACCTTCCAGATGTTGTTGGATTCCAGCTCCTGTCAGCCCTGCCAGCATGGCCAGTGATGAGGCATGATGGGAGTTGTAGTCCAAAATATGTGAAGGACACCAAGTTGGGGGAGGATGGTTTATATATAATCAGTATTGCCCATGGATGCAGATGGTATCAGATGACCTACCACAAATCAGATCTGTAGAATTACAGCTGTTGGGAGTCTAGGCAGAAGAAGCCACCTGCTAGCCGCCTCTCAAGGGGAAGGGAAGTGGCCTACCAATCTTAGAATCATGGCCCCTTGTGTTCGTTCACGAAACCAATTCATGGTACCAGTTTTCTGGCTCATACAACCCCTAAGCATTATTTCTGGTAAATGGATAGAGTTATAATCTTGCAGGTACACGTTGACAAGAATATGCTCAGAGACTTACAACTTCTGGTTCCCTATAGTATCAAGATTTTGCTACAACCTACACTTTGTGAAGGGACGCAGGTGGCGCTGTGGGTTAAACCACAGAGCCTAGGACTTACCGATCAGAATGTCGCAGTTCAAATCCCCACGACGGGGTGAGCTCCCGTTGCTCAGTCCCTGCTCCTGCCAACCTAGCAGTTCAAGAGCACGTCAAAGTGCAAGTAGATAAATAGGTACCGCTCCAGCGGGAAGGTAAACAGCATTTCTGTGTGCTGCTCTGGTTCTCCAGAAGCGGCTTAGTCATGCTGGCCACATGATGTGGAAGCTGTACACCGGCTCCCTTGGCCAATAAAGCGAGATGAGCACTGCAACCCCAGAGTCGGCCACGACTGGACCTAATGGTCAGGGGTCCCCTTACCTTTACACTTGGTGAGGAATTTGTTGGTTTTATGAGACCTATCACTAGTCAGGTGACTGCCCCTTGTGACTTAGGCTCCTGTTTTCAGGTGCTCTGGCCTTTGGATCTGTTTGGTTAAAAGAGTACCGTAATGTTTGTGAGTGAGTGAGTGAGTGAGTGAGTGAATGAACGAAAAAATTAAATGTGATGGGCTTGTTCTCAAGGTCCTCTTTCCCGAATGACATGTCACTTTTGTCCCCCAGACTTTGCACAATGGCATCACCAGAAGGAAAACCGCATGGTTTGGTCAAGGCTGTGGAGACCCTCAGCAAAGGACATGACGTCCACAAAGAAACCGAGCTTCTCATGAAACCGTACGCCAACTGGGAAGAGTTTCTCATGCCAGCGCCCATCTCCATTGCTATCTTGGGGGAGCTGATCTTCATCTCCACAGGGCAGGGCGACTTCTCCATCAACCTGCTTCCCCCAGAGGGAGGCTTCCAGCACCTCAAGTACCCAGAATCCTTCAAGGCCTCTTTGTGCCAAGTCAGCAACCGAGGCTGGACCGCCTTCAACGAGGCTCACGTCAACATGGACCAAATCAGGCTGCTGGCAAACGGCATTCCGGAACAGATGAAAACGATTGTGCGTACTCTCATCCAGGAGGCTGAGGTGGTCTCCGCCTTGCTTCCTAACCAGCTGAGGAACCTCCAGGCGGCGACAGAGCAGTGTGGTGGGCTGGCCAAGGCGGTGAGGGCCAAGTTCACCGATGTGATCAACCTCATCCAGGAACTCCTTGAGGCTTGTCTCAATGCCAAGCAGGGCTACGAGAAAGAGCTGGAGGAAGTGCAGACAGCTCTGGAACAAGCCAAGATCAGAGAAAAGTCAGCCAAGGAGGCCAAGGAGATGGCTGAAAGGTACCACCACCAGATGAGGGAGCATGTGGAAGAGTCCTTCCAACAGTACAAGAAAGCCATGGAATCCATCCCCACAGGCTGGGATGCAGTGGGAATGGAGCTGGTCACCACCCTCACTCAGACCCTTAGTGCTTTTTCGGTTGAGTTTACACGGATGGCAGCAGGGAGGCAGGGGAGTCTGGGAGAAGTAGCTGGCATGGGCAGTGGGGAGGGACTGGCCAGGATGTTTCCATTTATATCAGCTAGTGTCATCTGCTCCAAGTCCGCTGAGCTGTTAACGTTTGCTACCAGCTTGAAGAACGTCTTGGATGAACATGGAGGCCTTAAGGCATCTATGATTGTTGATGAGAAGAGTGGGGAGGTCAAAACGGAGTGGGTGAAGAAGAACCTACAGAGGCTGAGAGACTCCATTGAGAAAGAGGAAGGGTGCGACCCCAAAGTCAAAGCCCAGGAGATTTGCCAAGGTGGGTTGGATATTTGCCAACAGTTGGAGAAGGTGGCTTTGGCGGTGGGTGGCATTGGTTCTGTGGGGAAGAGCTTGCTGGATGGGATACACCAACTCCACAAGAAGGCCTTGGAGTTCGACTCCTATAGCAAGGCCTACACTCGGTCTCCAGCCTTTTCCCCCAAACCACCCAACGTGTCCAAGATGGGGGGAGCAGCAAGCTCAGGGGTGGAAAATGCCCATCTGAAAGTACAGCAGAGCCGAGAGACTCTGAAAGCCACGAGGGAGGAGTATCAGAGGAGCTTTGAAAACTTCAAGAAGCAGAACGAGGAATTGGCGGAGATTCTCTGCACCATGAGAGGCTATCAAGTTAAGGAGGTGGACTTTGACACGGCCAGAAAAATGCTCATCAAGGGCTTGGAAGCCCTGGGGCGGGTGAAGGAGCAATGGGAGAAGATGGTGAGGTTTTTCCAAATGATCTCCAACTTAATTGATTCCTGCTTGGTCTGGAGCGTGAAAGAATTTTCTGACACTGTGGATGGAGCCCAGAAGATCTCCAGCTACTCATCCAAAGCCTTCACAGCTGACCTGGTTTACGGGCATGTTTTTAATGCCTCCAGCATGGCCCAGCTGGTAGGCATGATTTCCGAGACTTACACCCTGGTGTCCGAGAAGTACCTTATGGAGCGTGTGAGCAGCTTAGGCCGCCTCCTGGCCATGGAAGCTGACCAACCAAGCCTGGCTGCCGAGCGAGCTGCGTTAGCTGAAGGCTGCGACGCGGCACGGAAAGCGGTGAAGGAGCTGGTGCTGGAGAAGAAGGCAGAGTTCGAGAGAGGGCTGGAGGCCAGAGCGCAGGCCATTGAAAGGGAGATCAGAGCCGTGCTGCCTGCAAATGGGGATACTGAGCCACACTTGAGAGAGCTCAGCCTGGAGGAGGAAAGCAAGTTTCTGTAAGTCCCAAAGCAAGGTCTCCAAACCGTGGGTGGGCGTTGTCCGAGAAGGCTTTAGGAGGCAGGGATGGAACCAAGAGAATGCTGGTGATTAACTCACAGGTCAAAGGTCCCACTTCACCACTGCTGCAAACACAAAACAGAAGTACCTTCGTCCTGTATGTTCATTAAAGCAACAATAAACATGAAAAGAGACTTGTGTGTGGCAGCAAGAATATTATTGGCACAAAATTGGAAACAAGAAGAATTACCGACAAAAGAAGAATGGAGGATGAAACTGATGGACTATGCAGAATTATATAAATTAACAGGAAGAATTCGAAAGCTGCGGGACCAGAGATTCACAGAAGACTGGCATAAATTTACGGACTATTTGGAGAGTAATTGTGATGATCATATTACGTTTGTAGGTTCGCGAGAAGTTTTGTAAGGTGGACTATTTGAAATATTGCACACACAAAAAAGGTAACGAGGGGGTCTGTTAGTTAAGATAATTAAAGGCAATAGGAATTTAAGAAATGCAGAATAACGGAAGACCATTAGAGGGGCTGATGGAAGACCAAAGATTGTATGATGTGAAGTTCTGTTGTATGAATGATAACTAATATGTAAAAATTAATAAAAATTATATTAAAAAAGAAAAAAAGAAAAGAGACTTGTGTGTGTATATGTGGCAACCTGCTGCCATCTGGTGGAATAAGTGCTTGGTGTTTATTTGATATTTGTTGAGGGACAACCATTTCCCCAGAACATTTTTATTTTCTAATAATAATGATGATAATATTGGGGCGGGGACATGTACTGATGCTGTGAGTGCCACTCACGGGAAGGGTGGGGCTGTCTCCCCACTCCTCCATCAGTCCCTGCCTCTAGCTCAGGCATAGGCAAACTCCAGCCGTCCAGATGTTTTTGAGACTACAATTCCCATCATCCCTGACCACTGGTCCGGTTAGCTAGGGATGATGGGAGTTGTAGTTCCAAAACATCTGGCGGGCCGGAGTTTCCCTATGCCTGCTCTAGCTTGTTTTGAGATGCAGATCAGTCCAAACCACTCTGGATCAATCTGACCCACTTCAAACTGGTCCAGAGTTGCTTTGCCCCTCTTTGGAATAAGCCTGATTCAGTTCGGAATTCGATGTCCATCCAAAGTCATGACGCAGCACTGCTTTCTTCAAGAGAGCAAGTGTACACAGATGGAGGCCATTTCCTATGCTCTCCTGCAATACCAAAGTCTCACAAACAATCTCATAATGTCAGCCGGCAACTCAACAACAGCATATGAATCAATCTGGCTAACACACACACACACACACACACACACACACACACACCACTCACACACGAAAACAAATTTCACTACAGCCAGTCAAAGACAACCACCCACCCCTAGGCCACCCCCAACCGCTCTCACCACCAAAGGAATACAAGTAAATAGTAAAGAGAACTCACACAAGTGATGCTGACACAAAATCTCACACATACACTAAGTAGAAGGAGCATTGCCACCCAACCCCACCCCACTCACCATTCCCCCCTCCACCTCTTTCCCCCTTTTCTTCCTAATGTAACACTAATATCTCAACAAATGAAACTCATCTGTAGAAAATGTAAATTGAAAGAAGAAACATTGCACATACTTTTGTAAACCAAGGAAATATATATATATGTGTGTGTGTGTAGATTATATATATATATATATATATATATATATATATATATATATATATATAAAATGCAGTGTCAGAAAAGGTGATAGAGCAAATTCAGCAGAACTGTATGCAAATCCTAAACAATAAGTTCGCAAAAGTTCGTCAACGTGTCTGATTATGATCATGTTTAGAATTAAGTCACCTTAACCCCTTTAAAAATAGCTTGCCTCATTTCCTTGTAGACCAGAGTTCCCCAAATTTGGGTCTTCCGCTGATTTTGGACTACAATTCCCATCATCCCTGATTGCCAGTCCTGCTAGCTAGGGATGATGGGAGTTGTAGTCCAAAAACAGCTGGAGACCCAAGTTTGGGGAACACTGGTCTGCAGTGGTACCTCAGGTTACATACGCTTCAGGTTACATACACTTCAGGTTACAGACTTCGCTAACCCAGAAATAGTGCTTCAGGTTAAGAACTTTGCTTCAGGATGAGAACAGAAATCGTGCTCTGGCGGCGCAGCAGGAGGCCCCATTAGCTAAAGTGTTGCTTCAGGTTAAGAACAGTTTCAGGTTAAGAACAGACCTCCAGAACGAATTAAGTACTTAACCTGAGGTACCACTGTATAAGGAAATGAGGCAAGCTATTTCTAAAGGGGTTGTTGTTGTTTTTAGTCATTTAGTCGTGTCCGATTCTTCGTGAACCCCATGGACCAGAGCACGCCAGGCACTCCTGTCTTCCACTGCCTCCCGCAGTTTGGTCAGACTCATGTTTGTAGCTTCTAGAACACTGTCCAACCATCTTGTCCTCTGTTGTCCCCTTCTCCTTGTGCCCTCCATCTTTCCCAACATCAGGGTCTTTTCCAGGGAGTCTTCTCTTCTCATGAGGTGGCCAAAGTATTGGAGCCTCAGCTTCAGGATCTGTCCTTCCAGTGAGCACTCAGGGCTGATTTCCTTCAGAATGGATGCGTTTGATCTTCTTGCAGTCCATGGGACTCTCAAGAGTCTCCTCCAGCACCATAATTCAAAAGCATCAATTCTTCAGCGATCAGCCTTCTTTATGGTCCAGCTCTCACTTCCATACATCACTACTGGGAAAACCATGGCTTTAACTATACGGACCTTTGTTGGCATTCCCCACCTGCCGTAGCAGAGTCTTTTTCAGGCGGAGGGAAACCTTTGCTCTGTTCTTTAATGGGGGGAGCCGACCGTCCCATCGAAGCTGCTGGTTTGTACGCACTACCTGGCCCCTTGTTTGTCAGATGGGTGCGGTTAAGCCTAAATGACTCAGCAAAGGTGGTGGCTTCCGTTAGGGTTCGTGGCTTTTGGTCCGCAACCAGACTAGCAATTTCTGAGGGCAGGGAACACATCAGTTGCTCAATTAGGAAAAGCTGTTTAATCCCTTCAAAGTCCTTCACCCCCTCGGCTGCAAGCCACAGTTCAAAGTTTTGAGCCATTTTTGCTGAGAAAACCGCAATATTGTCACTGAGCCCCAACTTCTCCACTTTTCGAAAAGCCTTTCGATAATTTTCGGGGTGCAGCCCATGCCTCTGCATGACTAACTTTTTGAAACGTTCATAGTCATTAAGTTCGTGTGCGGGAAGATGACCCATAAGTTCTGCCAGGTCTCCACAAACTAGGGGACGCAAGACAGCCATGTACAAATCTGGGGTAACTCCCATGTCTTTGCAAGTTACTTCAAAAAGAGTCAGATAACTCAGAACGTCAGTGGGGGGCTGATATTTTGGGAACACCCTCCAATTAAGAGTACTCAAAGTCAGTCCTGGAGGGGACTGTTGACGTTGGTTTCCCCCCCTCATGGGAACAAGTTCATACCTCGGTGCAAGGTTTTGAGGCATCTGCCCCTCCGGGCGCAGCTGTTCAGCTGCCGTCGCGTATCCACACGGATATGTAGAGGCCATCTCGGCTCCTTCCTCACGAGGTTGAATAACTGGCGTGCTCCTTGTGTTTTCCACAATACAGGACTCTCGCCGGCCCTTCCGGACAGTACTTAACTCACTGGTATCCACCAGCTCTCCCCCTGAATCAGGGTCTTCCGAAAACCAGGAAGCGGATTCCGCATTGGGGCTTAAATCTTGGGGGGGATTGGTCTCCACAGGAAGGGAATTGCCTCCTCCCACCAATCCCCACTGGTCTACTGTGTTCATGGTGCAATCTTGCAAAGTTGCGTCCTGCTCCATCTCCTAACTATCTCTATCCAAAAATAATAAACCACTTGTAACCCACAAGAGATACGTGCCAATTTTAAAAAATCAAAGTGCCTTTCCGCAGGGAAGTCCGATCCCACCGCTGCCACCATGTGGTAAAGCTTCGCCCCCAGTCGCTTGCTCCTCCCTCACCGGTCTCTGCTCCCCGGCCAGACTAGGTTTCTTGAGCAGGACTGGCAGGCGTGCTTACTTTTTACAAAACAGGACAAAATAACACCGGTAGAGCTGCCACCACTCCCTTTGTTCCGGGGAACCCAGAGCCACAACCCAGGGAGAAGGCTGTGCCCTGGTATTGCTGGTTATCCCCCCTCCACAGGCTGTATCCACAGACCTGCAGACAGAAATTCTACGGTAGAGCGTAACTAAGCATAAGGCAAGGAATTAGCTATTCCCCCGGAAAGGCACACAAACCAAAAACAGTTTCTTTCTTTAAAATTTATTTTAAAAGAACATAAGAAAACATGCTAAAATAGCAGGCACTTCTCTTATTTGTTACAGGCAAGAAAATAAGAACATTGCAAAGTCTAACTAACTTACATACTCACATCGAAACAAAGAGAAAATAGTTAGAGTCCTTTCAAGTCCGCATTCAAAAGCTTTTGCAGTTCTCCATCACAAAGGATGTAAGGACAGCCACTTAGATGGAACATCAGCAGCCAGGTGACTTGCAGATTGCAGAGCACGCTTTGCCAGCCATTCCCAAGATCTCTTATCCCCAGTTTCCACGTGGGTCGGAACCCCCAAAGCCAATCATAACTCTTTATTTTTCAAATTCTCCAATAACCGGCTTGCAAGCCAATCAATCTAACTTCTAGCAGCTGGGTCAATTAAAAACCCAGAGCCTAAATCAAAGGGTTCCTCCCTTCCGAGGGGTGTCTACAGATGTACATTCCCAAGCAATCAGGCCAGATAAGATCACTAAGGGAATGCAGATAGCTTCGGACCCAGGTGCTAAACCTTCCATTAAATCAAGGGTTTTCCTTTCCCATAATAAACCTTTCACACCCTGGGAGCCTGTTTGTCTGGGGTTATAGGGACAGAACTTATTTCCCATGGTCCTTGTGGCTTGCTGGTTACCCACAAGGCCTCACTCTCGTTGCTTGACCAAAGAATGGTTTCTACACAAACACTAACTTTACTACACATACGCTTCAGGTTACAGACGCTTCAGGTTACAGACTCCGCCAACCCAGAAATAGTGCTTCAGGTTAAGAACTTTGTTTCAGGATGAGAACAGAAATCGTGCTCTGGCGGCACGGCAGCAGCAGGAAGCCCCATTAGCTAAAGTAGTGCTTCAGGTTAAGAACAGTTTCAGGTTAAGTACGGACCTCCGGAACGAATTAAGTACTTAACCCGAGGTACCACTGTATAGTAGTATGTCCCTTGCACGGAGAAGACAGAGAAATGCTGTTGGAGGACAAAGAAAAGGTGGAACAGCTCATTGTTAAAATCGTTACATATATGGTTCTTAATTGTAAACTTTATGCTGATCTCTGTCAGCAATTTCTAGATCAACTCCGCATCCCCAAATGGAAACCAGAGTTGGAGGTCATACATTTTCTATTACTGGAGAATGATCAGGAGCTCACCAAGTTAGTGGCTAAATATCTCTACTTGGTTTTTTGTCGTTGAAATACACTGCAGACATCTGATCTCCCTGGAGACCAAGAGATGTGAGGATAGACTGCTCTGCCTCCTTTCTTTCAGCAAATGTTTTGTGGCACTGGGAAAGTGGTAATTCTGTATTGATTTGTTTTGGATGTTTGTATGTGCTGCCAATAAAAGGTTTGTTGATGATCGTGTTTATGGAAGACAATCTTACTCAGCTGCGAGTGATCGCCAAAGAAGAAGAGGATAGAAAAAAATAGGGGTGGGTGGCTTTTGCTGCCCAACTCCCCAAGGGACTGAGTCCCCTAAGTCCATGATCGGTCAGAGATGAATGGATGGAGGCAGGAGCAGTGGCGTAGCGTGGGGGGTGCAGGGGGGGCCGGCCGCACCGGGCGCAACATCTGGGGGTTAGGGTTAGGGGGCGCAAATCCACGGGTTAGGGGGCGCAAATTACTTGCCTTGCCCCGGGTGCTGACAACCCACGCTACGCCACTGGGCAGGAGGCAGTGAAAGCAAGGCAGATCTTTATTTTTCTGTCGCAAGAGAGTTCCCTCCCCTGCTGGCAAGTAGGCAAGAGAAACCCCCGAACCAAAAAAGAAACATCTCTTTTAAGGGTTTGCATTTTGGCTGGAGAAGAATGACATCCCCTCTACAAACAGTCCAAAATTATATCACACGTAAGGTTGGGGTTACTGTGGCTCAGGTTGGCCAAGGTGTGATATTCCTGAGGATTTAGCAAGTTTTACATAGTTCCAGCAAGTTTTTACATAGTTTTAATGAGGGTGAAAGAGGAGATGGGGACAGAGACCAGGCTAACAGCAAAAACCTTTTAATAAAGGAGATATTTATTTAACTGCTACCAGGACCAATATTACAGGAAAGAAAGGTGTTACAGGCACACAAATACAGTCATTTCACCCCTGTCTCTTAATTACAGGTAAATGTCTTAAAACAATTAATTTACATCTACTTGCAAAGGAACACAGCTAAGAATATTTCTGGGATTAATTCAAAAACAGGACCGATCATCTAGTCAGTACTTGGATATACTTCTGTTCACAAAAATAATGTTTTTAGAAGCATTTGAATTTCCCGGTATTTTAAAAGGGTGGGTGGAGTGGCTTTTTGGCTGATTGATTCAATCTCTTGTCAATTTAACACAATCATTTCTTCCATTCTGGAATGTCAATGTTTGCTATGATTTCTACGTCATCCATCTTGTTGTTCTTCATTTACAAAAGAAGGATTCGAAATACACTTTGAGTTTCCTGATACCCTAAAGGTGGGAGCCGTCGGGGAGATCTTGGGCGGTTCTTCTGAATGATAATCTTCCTGTATAATCTTCATGAAATGCTAGCATTCTGATTCTGATTCTGTCTATGCCTTTTCTCCTTGAAGACAGATCTTCCTGACTGCTTACTAAACCCTTTCCACTGCTCCGAGGTGGAGATGTTTTGCATAGCTATTGTTTCTGTTTGACTATGTGAGCCTCTTAGTTTTGTTTCAATAAAATGGAAAATAAAACCATCTATCTTGAGTAGCGATTCTTTTGATACTTTTGTCTGTGGTGAATCTGCCTGTCTGAGATTCATCGGAATGCCTGAGGGAAAATGGGTTTTAGATGAGGAAGCCTAAATAGGAAAACAGGAAAGTATGTAAATATTGGGAAACATCTTAACACAGAGAAATTTGTTTCTACATTTCTGGTGGTCCACGGTGTCAAGATTAATCTCCTAAATTTTAACTCTTAGGCAGGGTTTCATGTTTTCATATTTAATCTTTTTATTGAAAAGGTTTCAATTATAAAGTGATACAAAGATAAAGAGGAAAATAAAAGAAACATTAAAAGGTACAGAAATGTGTAGAAAGAAGCAATATACAAATATATACAATCAGTGCTTTTTTCCTAAAAAAATGTTTAGGGGTACTCTCATTTTCCTACTCATATTGAAATACTGCCCCTCAGTGAGGCCAGACTTAGATTAAAAAATGTTTAGGGTATGCGAACCCCTGCGTCCCCCCAGAATAAGAGCACTGTATACAATACAGGAAAAAGAAAATGTAGCATAATAACATCAAATTTAATATAAGAATGTATGGGAGCATATTAAATTCCATGCTTTCATATTTTCATGTCAGAAAGAACCATGTACACCACTTTGAGCTCCTTGGAGGAGAAAAGCTGGATATACCTAAATGCAATAAGTATTTTTTAAAGTTTGCTGAGACATATGAGCCAGATATTTTCCTATGTTCGATGTAAACAGTGCGGTTGAGGATAACGCATGTTATGTAACCATATAGCTGATATTGGGATTTCAACAACTGCTTGAATGTATCTTCCCAAATAATTAATGACTTGGACAGCTTCTGCATTTCCCCACAGTTTGGCAAACTTAAAAACGAATTTTAAAATGTGTTAAACCATGTACAGTGGTACCTCAGGTTAAGTACTTAATTTGTTCCGGAGGTCCGTTCTTAACCTGAAACTGTTCTTAACCTGAAGCACCATTTTAGCCTTTGGGGCCTCCTGCTGCCACCACACCGCCAGAGCACGGTTTCTGTTCTCATCCTGAAGCAAAGTTCTTAACCTGAAGCATTATTTCTGAAGAAGTGTGCATGCACACGAAAGCTCATACCAAGAACTAACTTAGTTGGTCTTTAAGGTGCTACTGGAAGGAATTTTTTTTATTTTGACTATGGCAGACCAACACGGCTACCTATCTGTAACATTATTTCTGGGTTAGCAGAGTCTGTAACCTGAAGCGTATGCAACCCGAGGTATCACTGTATTATAGTTCTTAATCAAACTGAAGTAGTTCCCTGTGTATATATGGCCGGAGTCAGACTTGTGCCCACCAAAAGAGGGGGGGTAGGTAGGTGTGTCTCTCTCTTTTTTTGGAGTGGGCGGGTTGCAAGTCATCACAATACAGAATCTCAGTACAAGAACTGACACTCCCCTCTTCTCCTCCTTCTCACTCTTTGAAGCGGGAAACTGTTGGCAGCTTCAGTTTTCTCTTCTCTTTCTCTCTACAAGCAAAGCCATGGCTTCTGCAAACCCAGTCCAGTCCCTTCTCAATGAGCTCGCTTGCTCCCTCTGCCTGAAGGAGTTCATGGACCCAGTGATGCTCATCGGATGCGGGCATAACTTCTGCAACGCTTGCATCACCAAGCACTGGAAAGGCTCCCTTAAGAACGTCTGCTGCCCTCGGTGCAAGAAGGGTTTCTTGAAGGCCAAGCTGCAGCAAAACGGGCCGCTGAAGAACATGGTGGAGGCAAGTCGGCAGATCACCTGGGGAAGCCTGAAAGAGTCAGCCACGTCCGAGAGCACATGCCCTTCGCACAAGGAGCCTCTGACACTTTTCTGCCAAGGGGACAGCATCCTGATCTGTGCAAAGTGTGAGGTTCAGCATCAGGACCACACCATCCTGCCCATACAGAAGGCTATTGACGAGCGAAAGGTAATAATAGACGGAGCTTTCAGATAGAGGGGGTGTGTGTGTGTGTGGCAAAACTATGCACAGTGGTACCTCAGGTTATAGTCACTTCAGGTTACATACGCTTCAGGTTACAGACCCCACTAACCCAGAAATAGTACCTCGGGTTAAGAACTTTACCCCAGGATGAGAACAGAAATCGTGTGGCGGCAGCAGGAAGCCCCATTAGCTAAAGTGGTACCTCAGGTTAAGAACGGTTTCAGGTTAAGAACGGACCTCCAGAACGAATTAAGTTCTTAACCCGAGGTACCACTGTAATTGTTATTAATGTTTCTTTAGAATAGGTTGCGTCTTGCCCAAAGTCAAATTTCAGCTAGGACTCTGCCTCAGTGCCCTTTAAGATGTCCCATTTAAGACCCATTCAACTTTTGAGGCCACTAGCCATAAAAAAGAAAAATGACAACACGCAAAATTAAATTAAGGCACCAAAAAAAGGGGGGTGAGTGGGGTTTTTTTATATAATCAACAGACCTGGAAGGATGTGTTTGTGATGGTCTAACCTTATGCCTTCAGAACATATATTATTTTATTTATCAATGTTTTAAACTTTTTAATGTGGCAGAATCTGTATCAGTTAACAAAAAGAAATGCGTCTTTTGCCAAATCACATCTCTCATTTGTTTAAATCTGTAGCCCTAAATTGAAAAACAAGTTGCCAGACTTATTAAATGCCAAAAAAAAAAAACACAAAACCACTCCACAAGTGTCTAATGGCGGTGTAAAGGCAGAGCCAGACACAAAATGGAGGCCGAGGTTGGCATAATCAGCTGGCAATTACTAACATCACTTTTTACTGCTCTCTGATCCATCTTTGGAAATAGCTGAAATCTTTCCCACAGTATCTTCCTTGTGGCAAGCAGTTCCATAGCTCAGTTTTCCTCCATCTGCTCTGGAGGTATTGTGACTCAGCCTCCCCATGTTAGGCAGAATTTAGTGATCCCTTCCCATCCCCACCTTTCTCTCAAATTATTTTTACCCATCTCCTGTAATTTCTTCTCCCAATCCCCTTTTGCATTCAACTTGTACCTTATTCCTCATCCCCAAACTGTTAGTTTTCTTTCATCCCTCCCCCTGCCCTGGTCATTTCACATTCACTTCTGCCTCCTATAAGAGCTTTCCATTCCTATTCCCTTGCTTTCTATCCCTATTTCATTTATTTATTTACCGTATTTTTTGCACCATAACACTCACTTTTTTCCTCCTAGAAATTAAGGGGAAATGTCTGTGCGTGTTATGGAGCGAATGCCTGCGGGTGGCGGGGGATCTGCTGCAGTCGTGAGCAGAGGATCCATGGTTCCCCTTCCTTCCCTCCTCCGTGGTTACAAAGCATGGATCCACATGGATCCTCAGGATTTTTGCATTGGGCTACTCCAAACTCACTGTCAAATCACATGTCTGTGGCCACAGCACGAACCACAAAAATCATATATCCACTATTTCGTTTAGAATATTTTTTTCTTGTTTTCCTCCTCTAAAAACTACGTGCGTGTTATAGTCTGGTGCGTGTTATAGAGCGAAAAATACGGTAATCAATACGTTGTTGGGGGAAAGCTGCCTGGGCCTCATCACTTCTCAAGTTCTAACAAAAGTCTGGGTGAGGTTAGGAGGACATGTAAGTCATGAGTTTTCAGAAAACGAAACTGAAAAAAGCAGCCCTTATGCTGTCTTCACAGCAAGAGTCTGCGCCCTTCAACCTACTCTGTACTATCTGCATGAGTTGTAAGCCTCAATATCCACCTTGGAGCAGGCAAGCCAGAACACAGATGTGTGTGAACCTTCTTTCATTTTTATTTTTTATTTCAGCCCCTTCATGCCTGCCTTCTACTCAGAACCTTGCGTGTTATCAGTCAAGCATCCAAGTGTTCTGACTAGGTCCAGCTGTGCTGAAAGTTTTGAAACCAGATAACACCAGCTGCACACATTCCTATGGGTCCTTTGTTCTGGGTTTTTTCTTCCTTGTTTTTTTGCTTGGGAGTTGGAACCTTATTGCAACAATAAAAGATCAGGCTTCCAAGCCGCTGTTTTGCTTCAATTGGCCTGGCTGTGGTCTTGCTTGAACTAGCAGAGCTAGTGAAGTTGAGAAATTTAAGTATCCTACCCCAAGTTTTGTCCTTGTCACTTGTGAATGTGTACTTCCCTCAGCACTGTCTGCTGCGGCCCCTATCCTCTTTTTAGAATGTGGGGATTAGGTGTGCCATGGCAAAGCAAAGAAGTGCTTGGGTGCACTGTGGCCAAAGTTTCCTGTTTAGGGAAGTTTTTAATGTTTAATGTTTTATCATATTTTTAATATTCTGTTGGGAGCCGCCCAGAGTGGCAGGAGAAATTATTATTATTATTATTATTATTATTATTATTATTATTATTATTATTCCCTTACGTGGTGCCTGTGTGGTAAACCAGTTGCATGAGAAGCGAACTAAGCTGGGAAAGTACACTGGTACCTCGGGTTACATACGCTTCAGGTTACAGACTCCGCTAACCCAGAAATAGTACCTCGGGTTAAGAACTTTGCTTCAGGATAAGAACAGAAATTGCATGGCAGCGGCGTGGCAGCAGCAAGAGGCCCCATTAGCTAAAGTGGTCTTCAGGTTAAGAACAGTTTCAGGTTAAGAATGGACCTCCGGAACGAATTAAGTATGTAACCAGAGGTACCACTGTATAAGGGTTCCTCCCTCTCGCTTTTTAGATTATGTGGTTGTTTTGAAGTCAAACCACTGCATTAGCAACATCAAAGTGACCTCCCTGGCATGCCAGTCTAGGCAGTGTCTATGGAGGTCTTGGGCTGCCCAGGCTACAAGACCCCCTGTAGTGAAATTGGGAAATCTCAGTATGCCAAACGCTGGTTCACGCAGGAGTGAGGCATTGTGGGAGAGATAAATTTGTGGCCTTCTGGGGAATGGTTGTGTTAACGGAGAAATCTGAGGGCTCCCTTGGACAAAAAAACAAGGACACTAGTCAGGAATACCAGAGCAAAACAGGAGCCAGTAGGCTTGGTCTTTATTGAAGACTATCATGACAGGACTCCCACCTGCCACAAGGTGGAACAAGATGGAAGCCCTGAACAAAAGAGAACCCAAACTTTTATTAGCTGCTAATCCCCATGTTACCCCCCCCCAAACTACATCACTCATACATCACGGTTACATCATGAAAGGGGAGGTCTGGTGGCAGTAATCTGAGCATCCTGGACCCTGCCCCATGGTTCTCCTTGCCCTCCACCAAACCCCCATCAAGTGTAACAAAAAAGATATTTACATTTCCCTGTTTCCCAGCCAAGTTAATCACACCCTTTTGTCTTCATCTGGGTTTGTTATTTCTGGAATGGCTACCTTTCTGGCACTCAGGTATCAGGATGTCAGGGATTATCACTCAGGCAGAGGGGCTGCTGAGTAGCTGAGCTCACATGTCTATATGAATTTCTGAAGTTTTCCCAGTGAGCCAGTACACAGATACTGTACATTTATCAGTGAAATGTTACATTTGGTATCGTGCAGCAAAGGCCCTTTGAATAGATAGGAAGAAACTGTGATGTAGTGTTTTGTGGGGACAAATCACAAAAGTCACAAAAGCGATTGTGCTGATTTTGGTAGTGGGCTGCATGTGCCGGATATCTGCTGGAGGGGCAACCCCCCCAACATATACATAAATTCCTGCAACAGTTGTTTGGTCTCTTTAAACTTAAAACTCCCTTTCTTTAGAAGTGTGAGTCAATTCCATCTTGACCCTAGGCAGGATGAGAGCTTATCTGATTTGCAGACCCTGGCACAGCTAGGTGTAGATTGGGTTGTAAATAAGGCACAGGAGGCTATAAAGTAATTTACAGTTTCGGAGCCTGGTACTTGTAAGAGAAGCCTGGGAACGAAGAAAGAGCCTTTTGAACTATTGTTGCTGTGTGAATGTGGTTTTAGCTAGTTATATTTTACAATGTTTTTATTTTTTGTTTGTAACCTTCTAAGAAACGTGCAACTTTTTGAGTGGCTTGTTCAATAAACTTGGAAAAGGAATTTTTGTCTTTTGTACTCTGTGCCTTTGCTCGGGGAAGCTAAACTGGTGCCTGACCGTTTGGACACCTACCTGTTGAATTTCTGTCTGCGTCTCGGTAAAGTGACTCAGGGCTGGGCCAACCCGGTAAATATCGAAGGGGGGTTCTCCTCCTTGAACCGCATACAAGGGTGGTCCAGGAAAGGAGGTGTTTGGCAGCTTTACCATTTGGCCTTTGATTTGCAACAACTACAGATCTCTCCCCCTTCCTGGCCAAGTCCTGCCGGTGTCTAGGAGGAATGGTCAGGGGGGATGGATAGTCCCACTCACTACACACACACCCCCCTCGGCCTCACTGATGTGGTCCAAAGGAAAGTGTTATGGAAATTACGGGGGGGGGGGAGACATCTTTAAAGTTGTTAACAGTTAAAAATATTATACCTGAATGTATCCTTTCGACTTGACAGCTCAGGGAATATACCTAGCTTTATGAAATATATAGGGACACGGGTGGCGCTGTGGTCTAAACCACTGAGCCTCTTGGGCTTGCCGATCGGAAGGTCAGCGGTTCGAATCCCTGTGACGGGGTGAGCTCCCGTTGCTCGGTCCCTGCTCCTGCCAACCTAGCAGTTCGAAAGCACGTCAAAGTGCAAGTAGATCAATAGGTACTGCTCTGGCGGGATGGTAAACAGCGTTTCCGTGCACTGCTCTGGTTCACCAGAAGCAGCTTAGTCATGCTGGCCACATGACCCAGAAGCTGTCTGCGGACAAACGTCGGCTCCCTCGGCCAATAAAGCAAGATGAACGCCACAACCCCAGAGTTGTCCGCGACTGGACCTAACAGTCAGGTACTTTACCTATGAATTGTATAAAATCAACACCTTTGCCAAGTTCCTCCATTCCAACACCATTTTGCCCTTGGAAAAAGGACTTTTCCCCCTGCCACCTCCCCAAACTTGAAGACATGTATACACTCCAGGAAATGCCTAGAGGTGATAATTGCTGGGATCATTGTTCTCCAAGCCAGAGCTCATCACCAGACTTGCCTCAGGCTCCAAACATGCAAAGGAAGTTCTATTGTACTTTGTGTTGTGGGACTTCAGAGGTGTTTGCCTATGCTAATCTTATACAGTGGTACCGCAGGTTACATACACTTCAGGTTACATACACTTCAGGTTACATGCGCTTCAGGCTACAGACTCACTAACCCAGAAATATTACCTCAGGTTAAGAACTTTGCTTCAGGATGAGAACAGAAATTGTGCTCTGGCGGTGCAGCGGCAGCAGGAGGCCCCATTAGCTAAAGTGGTGCTTCAGGTTAAGAACAGTTTCAGGTTAAGAACGGACCTCCGGAACGAATTAAGTACTTAACCTGAAGTACCACTGTACCTGGGTCTTGCCCTGCCATGTCTGCTTATGGTAATCTTGTACCAAGGACTTGTCCGGACATGTTTGCCAAGGTTAAACTAGTGTAATCCCTGTCTACCCCTCCTCTTTTGTGACATGTCAGTGATGTAGCAATGATGCTGTACGAACTGTATTCTGGGATATGGTGGGGAAGTTTTAAAAGTCTTTGTCACCCCATCCTCGGGGTTCAAAATTCCTCTTTGAACCTGTTGTGCAATAAACTTTGGTCTACAGCTATTTGCTCTGGTTGGTGGCTGGACTCCTTCCTTTATTCCGCAGGGACCCGCGGCCTTGGGTGACTGAGCAGCCTCACACCTAGATTTTTCCATAACAGAAAGCAGAGCAATACATTTGGCACCAGGAGTTGCCGAAAGGAGAAGTACAAGGCACCAACCAACCACTTCTAGTAGCATTGCAGAATATAGCCAGTTTTCCCTGTTATTTGCATCCAGGAGAAAAAATATGCTTGCCAATAAAATTTGCACTATATTCTGCTACATGTCTGGAAGTGGCTTTTATTCCACGTAGAAGCTTAGATATATTGCAGAACTCAACTGTCAGAGAAACAGAACCAACTGTCCTATGAATGCAGCCTGAATGTGGGCAGGGGGACTGAGTTGTATTCTGGGGCAGGAAACCGCAAAGAAACTGCAACTACCTTTGACTCCTGAATGCTAGGACCTTTTCTCCAAGTTCTTACACCTGAGAAGTCTAACTGTAATGTGTCTGAAGGCAGGAACAAACTAAAATCCAATTCTCTCCTCCCCTTCACAACTTCCTCTTAGGAGCAAATTCTGAGCAAGCTGAAGCAACGACAAGCTTCGGTGGAAAGGTTCAAAGAAGCTCTTGCATGTGGTGCCAAGGAACTGCTGGTAAGTCTTGCATAAGCACTCAGCACCTACAGATGGATGCATGGTTTACATGAGACAGCATATGAGGCCTGCTGTGGACTGGGAGAAGTCCCTGCCCCACTGCTATGCCTTATCTCATTCCCCAGGAGGAGAGAGAGAGAGAATTAAGAAGCTATTTGATAGTCATTTTTAAGTAACTGAATGTCAGGCACTTACTCAAGAGACCAAATTTTATTTTCTGTTGCTCTGGATGGTAAGACCCAAACCAATGGGTTCAAGTTACTCTCTCTCTCTCTCTCTCTCTCTCTCTCTCTCTCTCTCTCTCTCTGTGTGTGTGTGTGTGTCTGTGTGTGTGTCTGTGTGTTTATTTTCATTATGCAGTAACACAGCATATTAAAACCATCAAAACAACCAAGCTGTGAGTACTCAGGGCAGAAGTCCTGTCCAAACAACCACACTCTGACCATCTTAGAATCATAGAATCATAGAGTTGGAAGAGACCACAAGGGCCATCGAGTCCAACCCCCTGCCAAGCAGGAAACACCATCAGAGCACTCCTGACATATGGTTGTCAAGCCTCTGCTTAAAGACCTCCAAAGTAGGAGACTCCACCACACTCCTTGGCAGCAAATTCCACTGTCGAACAGCTCTTACTGTCAGGAAGTTCTTCCTAATGTTTAGGTGGAATCTTCTTTCTTGTAGTTTGGATCCATTGCTCCATGTCCGCTTCTCTGGAGCAGCAGAAAACAACCTTTCTCCCTCCTCTATGTGACATCCTTTTATATATTTGAACATGGCTATCATATCACTCCTTAGCCTCCTCTTCTCCAGGCTAAACATGCCCAGCTCCCTTCGCCGTTCCTCATAAGGCATCGTTTCCAGGCCTTTGACCATTTTGGTTGCCCTCCTCTGGACACGTTCCAGTTTGTCAGTGTCCTTCTTGAACTGTGGTGCCCAGAACTGGACACAGTACTCCAGGTGAGGTCTGACCAGAGCAGAATACAGTGGCACTATTACTTCCCTTGATCTAGATGCTATACTCCTATTGATGAGGCCCAGAATTGCATTGGCTTTTTTAGCTGCCGCGTCACACTGTTGGCTCATGTCAAGTTTGTGGTCAACCAAGACTCCTAGATCCTTTTCACATGTACTGCTCTCAAGCCAGGTGTCACCCATCTTGTATTTGTGCCTCTCATTTTTTTTGCCCAAGTGCAATACTTTACATTTCTCCCTGTTAAAGTTCATCTTGTTTGTTTTGGCCCAGTTCTCTAATCTGTCAAGGTCGTTTTGAAGTGTGATCCTGTCCTCTGGGGTGTTAGCCACCCCTCCCATCTTATGAGAGGGCTACCTAAGCTACCACGTTGCTTGCACACTTTCCAGTCCATTAAATAGTGCATCATCGTTTTTTATTTCAGTCCTCACATAAGAACAAAAAGTTCTTGCCTGAACATTAGAAAGAGCTTCCTGACAGTATGAACTGCCCACTAGTTTGAGGCTTGTTTATACGTTGCACTGAATGCAAGTACAAGCTGTTGTATCTGTCTACTCATGTTGTTGGCACCCGCCTGTCACAAGAGACAATGGAGTGCGCCTCTGAGGGTGAAGTCAAACATTAGCAGCAATGAAGTGACCTCCCCAGGGTGCAAGCCTGGGTGGTGTGTATGGAGGTCCTGAGCTGCCCAGACAACAAGACACCCCCCCCCCGCCCACGCTGGTGTGGTCCAAAGGAAAACAGAGCAATACTCACGTATGTGTGAAATTAATCAAAAAGAGGCTGCGGACATACCATACATTTATTTTATTTTTAAATATATTTTATTAGATTTTCTTCCAACTATACAAAGGTAAAAATCACCATAACAGAAACAATAGTCGCACACGCACACAACTGTATGTCAAAACAATTTCAAATCCAAAAATAGGGATTCCAAAAATAGGGAAATCTTCCCTCCACCCCCTCCTCTGATTCCTTAATTTTTCTTTTCAACTGCCTATCATTACTACTACACAAAAAATTTCAACCATTTTTTTCCTATTATATTTCTGAAATTACAAGTGTTCTTAAAATCCTGCCAGTGTGTCAACTTGTTTACAATACTTTTGCATATATATAATAAACATTTCCCATTCTTTTCTGAATTTGTCGTCTTGGCTTCTGAGCTTTCCAGTTCATTTTTGGCATATTCTATCAACTTGATTTGCCAGGGACATACCATACATTTAAAGCATACAGCTTCATTCAAAGAATCCTGAGAACTGTAGCCCTCAGAGCTACGCTTCTCAACACCCTTAACAAACTACACTTCCCAGGATTCTATGGGGCTAAGTCATGTGTTTTAAATGCATTGTCTGTAGGCAGCCAAATAATAACATGAAATCTGTTGGGAAAGGCAGTGGGTAAGATGCTTGCAGGCCTATGATCCAGTCATCAAAGGTTTAGCATATATAGTTTGAACCTACTGTTCTGCTGCGAGGAATAATTTTCTTGTTTGGCTTGTTCTTTGTTTCTGTCTCACTACAGGATCAGGCAAGCCTTGCACACCAGGCGTTAGTGACTGAGGTCGAAAACTTCTGCCAGTCTTTGAAGGATCAGGCGCAGTTCCTGGTGCTCTACCTGGAAGAGCTGAAAAGCACAATCTTAAAGAAGAAGAAGGAAGACGACAGCAAATATACCAGGGATGTGACTCAGCTCAATGTCTTGACCAGTGCTGTAGAGAAGATGTGTTCTCAGCTAGGGGTTGAGCTCCTGAAAGGACCATCCCAAGTCAATGTCTTGATCAGTGAGGCAGAGAAGATTCATCGTCACCGATCGGATGAATTTTGCAAGGTGAGAATGTTATAAAAAATGCAAGCTCCTGCAGTGAGGATTGCGAAGCCCAGGTTTCAGAAATCACCATGGGATTTTGCACTGCTCATGCAGCAGCACGAGCGGTTTTCAAAGTGCAAATTTCAGACATGGTTCATTTGCAGTCGTAATCCCTGTCCTGTTGTGGGGAACTGAACCCTGTGCAGCACAATCCATTACAGCTCCTGATGGATTAAATCTGCTCACTGTGTGGCAACTGCAGTTCCTAGTTGCGCCAATCTCTGTGCTACAATTAAACATGAGACTGGTGGAATAATTCCTTAAAAACAGCGGCACGGGTGCACTTGCGGGGTGGAAATTCTCTCATGTCACCACAGAGCCCTGCAAAATGGTAAGACACACCAAACTGGGATCCCGGTGGATTTTAATGGGAGTTGACTTTTTACAACTTTATAGATATCCTTTTTTCATCTCCCTACAAACTTGACTACTCGTTTTCTCTGTTTCTCCTTCTTCTAGGAAGATGAAACGTTCACCGACTGGTATGTATCTTATATGTATTATTTTTATTGGTTTTCCAAATTATTACAAACCAGTCCAAATTATTTAAATTTAATACAAAATGTTTTCCCACTCCTGTTGCAAACATATGTTCATTACTTCCTGATGTAGCCACTTCATTCTTGTTTAAACTCCTCTTCATCCTTCTCTTGATGTTAGTCCATTCTCACAGCCGACCTTGCTAGTTTCCTCACATTCAGCACCTCTGTTACTTTTCATAAATATAAAATCCATTTCACGTTTGTGGTCCTGCATAAACGTTGTTCCCAGACCTCGTGTGTGTAGATAGTTAATTCCCATCCTCCTTTGTTCGGTCACATTCCATTCCTTGGAGATCATTCCTTCCTCTGTTCACCAACAGGTTGCGGCTATAAATAACTCTCCATCATGATGACCAATCTCTGCCATTAAAATTTCACTCTGGAGTTCTTCCTCAGCACGCAGTTAAAAAAACCCAGCCTTTTCACAAACACAGGCTCTTGCCAGATTTAGTTAAGCAGCCATTCATCTTCTTTTAATTGCTCCCTTAAACTGTTCCAGTCCAAAGATAATTTAAATAAAGTCCATTCAACCTTGGTCGAGGGGGGAGGACATAATAAAATGTTGTTAAATCCTTTGCTGAGCATAATAATAATAATAATAATAATAATAATAATAATAATTTATTTATATCCTGCCCTCCCCAGCCGAAGCCAGGCTCAGAGCGGCTAACAACAGTAAAATGATAAAACATTCTAAAATCATTTCATTATAAAATAATTCCAATCAGATTAATGGCAACCAATTGGGCTAGGGTTCTGTGAGGATTGCCAAAGGAGGGAGTCAGGCTGTGCCCTGGCCAAAGGCCTGGTGGAACAGCTCTGTCTTGTAGGCCCTGCGGAAAGATGTCAAGTCCCGCAGGGCCCTAGTTTCTTGTGACAGAGCGTTCCACCAGATCGGAGCCACAGCCGAAAAAGCCCTGGCTCTAGTTGAGGCCAGCCTAACCTCTCTGTGGCCTGGGACCTTCAAGATGTTTTTGTTTGAAGACTGTAAGTTCCTCTGTGGGACATACCAGGAGAGGCAGTCCCATAGGTACGAAGGTCCTAGGCCATATAGGGCTTTGAAAGTTAAAACCAGCATCTTAAATCTGATCCTGTACTCCACCGGGAGCCAGTGCAGCTGGTATAGCACCGGGTGAATGTGATCTCGCAGCGAAGACCCCATAAGGAGTCTCGCCACGGCATTCTGCACCTGCTGGAGTTTCTGGGTCAGTCTCAAGGGCAGCCCCACGTAGAGCGAGTTACAATAATCCAGTCTGGAGGTGACCGTCGCGTGGATCACAGTGGCTAGGTCAGGGCGAGAGAGGTAAGGAGCCAACTGCTTAGCTTGGCGGAGATGAAAAAATGCCGCCTTTGTTATAGCTGCAATCTGCGCCGCCATGGAAAGGGAGGTGTCGAAGATTACACCCAAACTCTTAACGGACGGTGCTGGCACTAATTGCACCCCCGCAAGAGATGGGAGTTGCCCCCCCAATCCCATATCGTCCCGACCCAGCCAAAGGTCCTCTGTCTTTGAAGGATTTAACTTCAACCGGCTCCCACGTAACCATCCAGCCACAGCTTCCAGACATCTGATAAATCAAATGCCTCCTCTTATCTTTTCCTCGGTGTCAGACAAAATAACATAGCTATGAAAACACACGGCTCATTCATTTTGCAGGGGAGGTCAAGAATCAACTGGTATGTATCTCATCCTTTTGCCTCCTCCCTCCACCTTCCACAAGTAGAATTTTTTACGTCTCTCTCCAGAGGATCTTTTGCACTAATCATGGCCTTTAGATCTGTCCGTTATCACCATCTTAACATAAGTGTGGTGGGAGATACACTTGGACTGTTTTCCTGATGGTTCAATACCTTCAGTGACACGTTTGTGTGTGTGTAATTTTGTGTTCCTCAAAAGTTCATTTTTGCAGAAGCAAATCAACAGAAGACAAGTGAACAGCATGCTATTGTTTTCCCCTCTCCAGGTTTGGTGAAGAACATTATAAGGAAAGCAGTTCTGGGGATCTGGAAAACAAATGCTACGAAATCACTGAGCTAAATAAAACTTTGAAGAAGACGTTTCAGAAATTCAAAGGTATCAGTAAGCAGGAGAGAAATGGATGGTTCACTTCCTGTGATAGAGTGGAACAAGGCTATCGGCTTCAGTCCTGGCTCACAGTCCTGGAGCGCCTTTGGGTGTGATGCCCTTGGTGGACCCCTACTCTTGAGAAGGCCCCTTCCTCCTCACAGCTCTCTTCAGTGCCCATTCACTTGCAGCAGAGCAGAATTTAAATTGCGATACGGCACACTAAATTACAACCACAAACATGCAATTAAAAATCAGTCAGAATATTTGGTGTGATGGTTGTGCAGTCCCTCATCTTCAGTCACCAATCCTCAGACAAGCTGCAGAAAACATCACTGAAGTTCATCCACAAAAGGGTTTAGGGACCCCTATTCTAATGCTTTCTGTTATCCTCCCTGCCCTTTCTAGATCAGATGGCAACTGAGCTGTGGAAAGCCAGAAACGAAGTCCAGAAGAAATATGAAAAAGGTGAGTTCACTGGGGGATAACTGAGAGTCAAACTGGACTTGGTGTGGCAGATCCACGAACAGGATCCCTTGTGATGGCAGTTGTACACCATGGCCCTTATTGGGATGCTGTACTATGGTGATGGAGCCCAGAAATGGTCATGGTACTCAAAGGATGTGGGCAACCTTTCCCCTCCTGATGCTGCTGAACCCAGCATCCCTTGCAATCATGGATAAAGGTGAAGGAAATTCTTCTTCCTCTTATGTATTTATTTATTTATATTCTGCCTTTCCCCCTGACAGCCTCAAGTGTCAGGGACATGGCTGAATCGGAGGAGGAAGAGTCGGACTTGGGAGATGAAAGATTGCTAGTACAAGGAGAGACAGATTCTGACTCTGGAGATGAAAGATGGCAGACAGAGCAGGAGGAAGTGGGCTCGACTCTCCCCCTTCACCAAGAGTTCTCTGACTCAGCTAGAGCAGCTCACAAGAAGGGGGAGAAATAGATGGCAGTAGGGAAGTTGCTAGGCAACCAGCAGAGAGTCAGAGGTCAGAGTTCCTCCTTTGAGAGAGGGGTGTGGGAATTCCCCCCTCCTCCTCCTCATTCCAGGAGAGCTGTAAAGGTCAGAATGCAGTGGAAGTGCAACAGGGGAAAGGCTGGACGTTGGCATATTTTCTGTTGTGACCAAGGCGGAGTTTCAGAATGAGCAACTCCTTTCAAGAGCGGCAGGCTGGGAGCCACTCTCTGAGTGTAACTTGTAAATGAACGCACCATAAAACTGCCAGGGAGTCATTAATGCTTATCGAGGCTTGCTTGAGATCGTTACATCAAGGCAGCTTACCGATAAAAATAAGAAACACTAAAAACATAGGAAAACCAATAATTAAACAACTAAACATTGATAGTATTTTATCTCCATCTATTATACATCATACAAATAATTACAATAAAAACAGTACATTTTTATTACAATTTTTAAAAAGTAAACGGCATAGATTTTTTTATTATATCAAGTAGTATATATTTAGAAATAAATACAGTAATTTTTTTTTCAGCAGAGCAGCTTAGCCATCCTATAACCTCCCCTTCCTCTTGCAGAATTTGTGTACTTGGATCGTGACACAGCACACACCTCGCTGGTCCTTTCAGAGGACCAGGGGAGTGCCTGGGAGTCGCACGAGTCGCCTGAGGAGATGCCTTATCACCCTGAGAGATTTGAGAACCGTCAGTGTCTGCTGGGCTTAAACGGATACACCTCGGGGAGAGTCTACTGGGAAGTTGATGTGGAAAAGGCGAAAGAATGGGGTGCTGGGGTGGCCAGAAAATCTGTGGAGAGGAAGGGCCCTCTGGACTTTAAACCTGATGCCGGAATCTGGGGAGTAGGCCTAGACAGAGTTGGGTTAGACAAGGGGTACTGGGCTTTCACCCTTCAAGGTCCTATTCCCTTGACCATGCCAAAACCCCTCAAGAAGATCCAGGTGTATCTAGATTACGACAAAGGGGAGGTGTCATTTTGCAATGCCACCGATGCTGAAACCTTCATCTTTACCTTCCCTCCGGCCGCATTCAACGGAGAAGAAATCTATCCCTGGTTTTGGGTTGGGAAGGGGGCTATCAAAATATGCCAGTTAGAACCAGAAGATATCCAGCTCAAACTGGTAGAGGCTGGGCTTATTAAACCTCGGGATTACAGTGGTATCTTTGGTTTTTGATAAAAGATACAGTGGTACCTCGGGTTAAGTACTTAATTCGTTCCAGAGGTCCATTCTTAACCTGAAACCGTTCTTAACCTGAAGCACCACTTTAGCTAATGGGGCCTCCCACTGCCGCTGCATGATTTCTGTTCTCAACCTGAAGCAAAGTTCTTAACCCAAGGTACTATTTCTGGGTTAGCAGATTCTGTAACCTGAAGCGTATGTAACCTGAGGTACCACTGTACTATGATTTCTGAGGAATCTCCTCTTTGTAGGCATTCCCTGGATTTGCAATTCCTAAGCACTCTTACTTCCTATTGCAATACATTCCCCTTTGTAAGTTGGGGTCTGTGGCCACCTCCCTCCTTGCTTCCTCTGCTTAAATCACTTGGGTGGGAACGGCCTCAGGGCATCTTCCTGTATGGAAATCTTAAGTACCGGTCAGGTGGTTAAGCATGTGACCCTGTTTCTTTTTAGGGAAAGGCGCACAAACGATTGCAGCAGTTGTATGTATGGGGCTGTAGCCAACCTAGTGACACACTGGGATTTCTCCTTGCATGATGGAATGTTCTCTCCCTCTGCTCCCCTGCTCCCCCCAACCTATTTTTGAGGTCCTTCCAACGCTCTATGGCAGTTTGGGGGAGGGGGGAAGTCTCATTGTGCAAGTAGAAATCCTGGTGCTGGCGGGACGCATTAGTTGAACACTTCCCTCAGCTTCCATGCCTATCGATGCAATGCTGGGTGTGGAATTAATCAGGACATATTTTCGGTGCATGCATTGTTTATTTTGGGGGGGGTGGAGTGGTGTGGAATGCAACGTGCATTGCTTTGTTGGGATGTCTCTATCAATACTGTTGGTAACCTGGTACCATCCAGATGTTTTAGACTACAACTCTCATCGTCCTCAGGCAGCATGGCCATATGGAGTTTAGAACATCTGGAGGGCGTCAGGTTGGCAATGGCACATGCGCACGCACGCACACAAACACACACACACTCCATTGGTGGCACAGCAGTTTGGCACTGAAGTGGAGGGAAGGCACCAACATCAAAATAAATAAATCCAGCCCCACATGAATCTCCCTTGAGGCACTGTCAAAGAACACAATACTCTCTGGTTTTCTATGTGCTGTGTTCTATGCAAAACCCCTTGGTGACAGAGCATGCAAAAATACTGTGTTGCTTTGTTTTGCAGCGCCCCTGACAAAATTAGAAATCAAAGTGCATTGGGCTGACTAAGCAGTGGAGGTTCTCTGTTCTATTTCCCACTTTTGGTGTTAATGTAACTTTCTCACTGTGCCAGCTGAACATACATTTAAACTGCCTGTTATCACTGATTGTAATTTTCACACCTCATTGCCATCCAGCTCCCACCTAATCATTTTCTCATATATACTTGCCAACTATGATTTCCTTTTCTGCATCTAACAAAGTAGGCTGTAGTCCACAAAAGCTTATGCCATAATAAATTTGTTATAAGTTTTGTGTGTGTTTAACTTGGTTTCACTCCCCGCTCCAATGAAAATCCAGTGTCCTGCCACTAAAATAAACCATAGAAATGAAGCAAATATAGTTAAGATAAAACTTATAAAACTCCTAAAAGGCAAGTCCTGCTTTCAGACTCTTAGAAAAATCAGTAGGGCCTCGAATTTTGATTAACACAAATGAGCTTTGCTCTGATCAACTGTTAAAATGTGTAGGTACCAAAGGTTGGGGGGTGAAGGTGCTGTTTGCTTGGTTCATATCCTGTTCTAACCACATGAGCAATCACCACAGATGCTAAGATAGCCGCTAAACAAGCTGATTTTAAAAGGATTTTATAGCCGGTTTTAGTAACTTGTTGAAATCCTCTTGCAGTTTTCCAGGATATTTGATAAAGTGATTTGCAAGCTTGTTATGTGTCAGCTACTGTATAAATATTATATAATGTTCAGAGCACCAGTGGCAAGGCGACTCCCCTGATAAGCATATCAGAAAATAAAGGATAATGGAATCAGAGAATGGTAGAGTTAGAAGGGACCCCAAACTCTCTGCAATAAACCATCCGTGACTGATGGTCACTTAAAGGTAAAGGGACCCCTGACCATTAGGTCCAGTCGTGGCCGACTCTGGGGTTGCGGTGCTCATCTCGCTTTATTGGCCGAGGGAGCCGGCGTACAGCTTCCGGGACATGTGGCCAGCATGACTAAGCCGCTTCTGGCGAACCAGAGCAGCGCACGGAAACGCCGTTTACCTTCCCGCCGGAGCGGTACCTATTTATCTACTTGGACTTTGGCGTGCTTTCGAACTGCTAGGTTGGCAGGAGCAGGGACTGAGCAACGGGAGCTCACCCCGTGGCGGGGATTCAAACCACCGACCTTCTGATCGGCAAGCCCTAGGCTCTGTGGTTTAACCCACAGCACCACCCGCGTCCCTGATGGTCACTTAACTTCTGCTTAAAAAACTTCTAGTGAAGGAGAGTCCACAACCTCCCAAGGGAATCCGTTCCACCATCGAACAGCTCTTGCTGTCAGAAAGCTCTACTACCCAGTGGCGTAGCGTGGGGGGTGCAGGGGGGGCCGGCTGCACCGGGCGCAACATCTGGGGGTTAGGGTTAGGGGGCGCAAATCCACGGGTTAGGGGGCGCAAATCCACGGGTTAGAGGGCGCAAATCCACGGGTTAGGGGGCGCAAATCCACGGGTTAGGGGGCGCAAATTACTTGCCTTGCCCCGGGTGCTGACAACCCACGCTACGCCACTGCTACTACCTGATGTTTAGTCCGAATGGATTCACAAACCTTAAATTGTTTTAGAATTAAGTGAATGAGGCTAGATCAGGGTAGATGTTTGCATACAGGGTATGAAGCCAGAACCTAATGTCTCAGCTGTTGGGAACAGATAAGCACACCGCTGGTGAGGTCATGCCGTCCACCCTTGGGTGGAGCAAAATTACCCAGCTTCCCACGCACACAACCCCACCAGGCGGACTTCTGGGACGCTGGAACTAGATTGCTTCGGTTTGGTCTAGTTCCACTCGGCATCCGAAGTGATAAACATCACATGACCCATCCATGTTTCTGTTATCTTGGACTGAAAGGGTCTATGCCCCGTGGTAAGAACCCGAACACTACGAAGGAAGGCTTTTCAAATACCTCCCAAGACGAGGCAACTCAGACCTCCAGCCACTGAACATCTGCCTCCTCTCTTAGGTCTGATTATCCCAACAGTTTTGACAGTGAGAGCCTGGTGAGACAACCTTATATTTGTTTATGTTTTGCTTAGACTGGTACCTTTAGGAATATAGGAAGCGTAGTGCTGATAAGGGTGGCGCTGTGGGTTAAACTACAGAGCCTAGGACTTGTCGATCAGTAGGTTGGCAGTTTGAATCCCCGCGACGGGGTGAGCTCCCATTGCTCGGTCCCTGCTCCTGCCCACCTAGCAGTTCGAAAGCACACCAGTGCAAGTAGATAAATAGGTACCGCTCCAGCGGGAAGGTAAACGGCGTTTCCGTGCACTGCTCTGGTTCACCAGAAGCGGCTTAGTCATGCTGGCCACATGACCTGTAAAGCGAGATGAGCGCCGCAACCCCAGAGTCGGCCATGACTGGACCTAATGGTCAGGGGTCCCTTTACCTTTGCCTAGTGCTGATAATGCCAAGGTTGCAGGTTTGATCCCCGTATCGGACAGCTGCAAATTCCTGCACTGTCGCGGGGATTCAAACAGGGTTGGACTAGATGATCCTCAGGGTTCCTTCAAACTCTGCAATTCTATGATTCTATGATCTAGCCCAGAATTTCCAACACTGACTGGCAGCAGCTCCCCAGGGTCTCTGCCCATCTTCTGTTGTCTGCTCCTTCTTAGCATTGACGGAAAACACGTTACTCATGTGTGCAGTGTAGTGTGCAAATGCTTTTTGTTTGTTTTTTTGTTTTGCAAATTTTTAAATTTAGTTTTACATGATGATTATACCCAACAAACAACAATTCCAAAGGAAAACGAAATAAAAAAACAAAAGCTTCTCTCGAAACTTCGGACGTCCCTCCCTCAGTTCCATTTCTAAATTTTATTCCGGCATCTCTTACTGTACTATGTCTATTATATATCCATAGTGTCCAAAGTTCATGTTACTTTACAAGTGTTATTGTACCTCGGGTTACAGCCGCTTCAGGTTGCGTTTTTTCGGGTTGCGGACTGCCAACACCAGGAAGTACCAGAACGGGCTACATCCAGGTTTTTGTGGTCGCACATGTGCAGAAGTGCTAAATTGCGCTTTGCACATGCGCAGAAGCACCGAATTGCAACCTGCGCATGCGCAGACGTGGGTTGTGAACGCTGCGGGTTGCGAATGTGCATCCCGCACGGATCACGTTCACAACCCGAGCGTCCACTGTATTCCTGTTTACATTGGTCTCTAAGATATGTTATAAAATTATTCCAGTCCTTAATAAAAATTTGGTCTTCCTGTTTTTTGATCGTCCCTGTCATTTTGCCATTTCGGCATAGTTCATCAACTTGGTCTGCCATTCTTCTCTGGTCGGGACTTTGTCTTCTTTCCATCTCTGGGCTAAAAGCATCCTTGCTGCTGTCGTTGCGTGCATAAACAGTGTTTTCTTCTCTTTTGGTAATTCCCTACCTATAATTCCTAATAAAAAAAGCTGCTGGTTTTTTAACAAAAGTCATCTTAAACATTTTTTTCAGTTCATTATATATCATTTCCCAGAACGCTTTTACCACCCCACATGTCCACCACATATGATAAAAGGTAGCTTCTTTCTTTTTACATTTCCAACACGTATTTGAAGCACTTCTATACATTCTTGCTGATTTACTAGGTGTAACAGATACCAGCGGTACATCATTTTCATATAATTTTCTTTCAACGTATAGCAAGCTGTAAATTTTAAATCTTCTTTCAATAACTTTTCCCATGATAAAAATAAAAAAATTCGTTCCAGTAGCACCTTAAAGACCAACTAAGTTAGTTCTTGGTATGAGCTTTCGTGTGCATGCACACTTTTTCAGATACACTGAAACAGAAGTTGCCAGATCCTTCTGTATAGAGAGAAGGTGGGGAGGGGTATTACTCAGAAGGGTGGTGGGAATGGGAGATTGGCAGATAGCTGAGATGAGCCTGTTGACGACTCTTAACGACTGTAATAGGTCTTACAGGAAAATGCAAGGGGTGAGAAGGTGAAAAATGGCTAAGTCATGTATTTTGACTATGGCAGACCAACACGGCTACCTATCTGTAACTTTTCCCATGATAAAGACTGTACAGTGGTACCTCGGGTTACGAACTCTTCAAGTTACATTTTTTGGGGTTATGAACGATTGCAACCCGGAAGTAAGTTTTCTGAGCTCTCAGAGGCCTCGCCGCTGCCTGGAGCCAAGCCCAGACATCCGTGGGGCCTATGGAGCTCTTGGAGGCCTCTGCGAATGCCGGAAGCCAAGCCCCAACATCAATCCACTGTCCATTACAGTGGCACCTTGGGTTACATACGCTTCAGGTTACAGACTCCGCTAACCCAGAAATAGTACCTTAGGTTAAGAACTTTGCTTCAGGATCAGAACAGAAATCGTGCGACGGCAGCGGGAGGCCCCATTACCTAAAGTGGTACCTCAGGTTAAGAACAGTTTCAGGTTAAGAACGGACCTCCGGAACGAATTAAGTTCTTAACCTGAGGTACCACTGTACTTGCAATGGGAAAGTCCGCTTCAGGTTAAGAATGGACTTCTGGAACCAATTAAGTACTTAACCTGAGGTACCACTGTATATAAATACTTTTTGAGTCCACGTTCCTTTGAGGCCATTTGGTCTATCCCTGTATTTGGGCTTTGAAAAATAACTTTCAAGGGTGCAAGTTCCTGGGTGCTTCCAAACACAAGTTTACTGCAGAGTCAGTGCTGCTCATGGTTGAAACCCTTTTGCACCGTCCACATGATATCACCATCAAAATGCCAGAGCGTACTTGGAATCTTAGAGTTGGAAGGAACCCCAGGGGTCATCTAGTCCAACCCCCTCCAAGGCAGGAATCTCAACTAAAGCATTGATGACAGATGGCCATGCAAGCTCTGCTTTAAGAAGGAGAACCCACACACCCCGGACAGATACTGTTGAACAGCTCTTACAGTCAGAAATCTCTTCATCCTTTAAACTGGATTCCCCTGACACACCCATCCTTTGGTACATACACATTTTAGCTGTTGCCCAGTGAAACTAGGACATGCGTGGAATACACGTTTTTCAACTTATTTTCCAACCTGTCAATCATGATGCTTTGTGAATTACTGACTCTGCCATTCATATTCAGGCGCCTTTATTACGCACAGCTACTCGGGCCTGTCTCCTCCCCCAATCTGCTCCATGGGCTTGTACTTGCACAATTCTCCTCTATTGCTACATTAAAAAAACCACAAAACCCTTTTCCTTGGGCATTGAGACACAGAGCCCGATCACCGACAGCTCAGGGGGAGGAGACATAGCTGTCAATTTACAGATTTGAAAATAAGAGACCAGCAGCCTCGAAAATAAGGGATCAGCAGCCAAACTAAGGGATTTTGCTTAACATACAGAAATCCGGCACTCATGGAGCCAGGCTGCTTTGGCTGCCACTGACTGTGTTTTTCAGGGGGTTGGACTAGATGATCCTAAGGGTCTACAACTCCCACCAAAGAAGAGGGGCAGACAAAACTGATGAACGACGTCGAGATGGCAAAGCTTATAGGCAGAATTAGAAACCAGGAAGAGGACCTCTTTAATAAAGAATGGGGAAAGTTTATAATTTATTTGAAAAGCTATTGTAAAGAGTTACACACATTGGTAGGATTGACAGAAAACTTGCAATAAAAATTTGAACTACGGATGGACAAATGATTTATAAAAATAGAGTTATGAAAGGGATGCAGAGGGGGAAATCACTACATTAAGATGCTGCACTGGTTGGAGGGTATGCTAAGCAGAACGTCGGGGCTGCCGTCGTCCTGGGGCGAGGAGTTCCATCGGCCCTTCCCCGCCCGAGAGAGAGACTCTCACTCACGACACCCGTAAGCCCAGCATGAGGCGGTTGCGGCGCCGCGGCGCCGCAGCAGTCACTGAAGCGCCACCCTTCTGCGTCCCTTCCCATCCCCTCCTCTTCCTCCTCCCTCAGGCCGCCTCCTCAGCCGCCGCCGCCGCCGCTGCCTCTGGCTTCCCCTGGCAGCGCGGTGGAAGTCTTGCAAGAGAGGGGCTGCCTGCCCTCCTGCCGCCACCCGTCTCCTCACGACGCGCCCCTGAGGGGGAAAAGAGAGAGACAGAGATGAGGCAGCTCGTGCGCGCGCGCTCTCTCACTCTCTCAAGGTGGAGGACCCCGAGCCGCTGCTTTCCTCCCGAGCCGGGCGAGCATGAAACCCGGGAAATTTAAGGGACATCATCAATAAGGAACAGCAGCGGGAAACGGCGCTGGGATAAGGGAGTTTCCCGCCAAATAAGGGACGGTTGACAGCTATGGGAAGCGACCCTGTTTACCAAGGATCTCTTGTCTACGTGACCGCAGTAGCCCGACCATCAGTCAGTCATTGCTTTCTGGTTTTACTTGAAGTTCAACTTTGTGTTTTTTCACTTGCAAATACGAAGCGAGAGCCCTAAAATGAAATGTTTCCGGTTTGGCAGATGCCTCCTGGCCTTTTGCTGACTCCTGCAGGGGGTGCTGTTGCGCAGGTTGAAACGCTGAGTTGCCCATTTCCGAAAGTCCTTTTATTTTATTTTTACATGCAAAAAAGGAGCTTAGTAGAATCAGAATCAGAAGAATCTTTATTTACATCAGCCACTAGCCATAGCAATGAAATGAAAGGTACTGAAGATAGAGGTAAAAACTTAACTATAGAAAATACATTTTGGGGGTTTACAACAATAATCAAATACTGTCACAGATCTTATTTTAATTGCCCCTGCTTAGTAAGGTAAAGGTAAAGGTACCCCTGCCCGTACGGGCCAGTCGTGTCCGACTCTAGGGTTGTGCGCCCATCTCACTTAAGAGGCCGGGGGCCAGCGCTGTCCGGAGACACTTCCGGGTCATTTGGCCAGCGTGACGAAGCTGCATCTGGTGAGCCAGCGCAGCGCACGGAAACGCCGTTTACCTTCCCGCCAGTAAGCGGTCCCTATTTATCTACAGGCACCCGGGGGTGCTTTCGAACTGCTAGGTTGGCAGGCGCTGGGACCGAGCAACGGGAGCGCACCCCGCCACAGGGATTCGAACCGCCAACCTTTTGATCGGCAAGTCCTAGGCACTGAGGCTTTTACCCACAGCGCCACCCGCGTCCCTTTCCCCTGCTTAGTAGTGATCATCTATGACAAACCCCTATTTTCTTGCGACAGATCCGTGATTCCTAGGCATGCGACAAGCGGAAGCATGGATGAGCAAGTTGTGCTCTGCGCCAATTCTTCCTGCCCCAGGGATCTTGACCGAGAAGGCGGATTCCTGGGCTAAGGGCTAGGAAGCTTCCTCTGTTGCAGCAATGGCGAGCTGTTTGTTTTCGGTTTCTTCCCTGCACAGAAGTCTTCCTCTCCCTCTAAAAAAAGGGAGCATGTCACCAGTTTGCACCCTTCTGCTGCTCACACCCCGCTGGGACTGAGCGCACCTCAAAAGCAGGGCACACCCAACTCTCGCCATCACCCTCTTGGCAGGGGCGAAGGGTGCCCTCTTTTGAAAACATGGATGAAGAAGCAGCAGCAGCGAAATTGTGCCCAGGCTGGGGGCGAGGAGCAGGCTAGAAGAAGCAAAGATCACCAGTGCCGAAGCAATGATTCTTCAACATCAACTTTGTTAGACTGGTCATGTTGGGCGGATGCCTGATGATCGTTTTCCAAAGCAACTACTCTATTCCGAACTTAAAAGTCGAAAGCATAATGCTGGTGGCCAACAAAAGAGATTTAAAGACTCTTAAAAAATGTAGTATAAACACTGACACCTGGGAAAAACTGGCCTGCGAGCGCTCCAGTTGGAGAACAGCCTTTACCAAAGGTGTCATGGGCTTTGAAGACACTCGAACTCAGGACGCAAGGGAGAAACGTGCTAGGAGGAAGGCACGCTTGGAAAATCCACACCGTGATCAATTCCCGCCTGGAAACCTATGTCCCCACTGTGGAAGGATGTGTGGATCCCGAACTGGCCTCCACAGTCACTTACGGACTCATTGTTAAAACCATGTTTATGGAAGACAATCTTACTCGGCTACGAGTGATCGCCAAAGAAGAAGAAGGCAGGCAGGCAGGGTGGATAATGTGTGTGTGGGGGGGGGATTTTAATTATTTCATTTCTATAACGATTGATAGTTTTTTAAAAAAATCCTCATAGTGATTACTTCTCAGAGAATAACAATACATACCTCAGGATATTTAAAGAGACAGAGAGAGACAGAGAGAGAGGGGGGGGGTATTTCACAAGATCTCTTCACTCCTTGGCAAAAAATCTTGTGCAAAACTTCAGTTTTTAAAATATTTGTTAAAAATGGAAATTAATATTTCTCCCTTTTTTTAACAACAACAAGAGCTAAAGCCTCGTTCTGCCCATTGAGAAATAAGGCATGCTTACAGGGACTCTGTTGTAATTTCTCACCATGCCAGAAAAATAATTTGCCTGCTTACCTTCTTTCCTAGGAGTACATGAGCCAGGGCATGAAAAAAAAAGAAAAAAGAGGTTGCATCCCATATTGCCTCAGGAATTTTTGTGGTAAACAGAAGCTGTTGGAAATAATGAGAGCTCATATTTTAAAATAAGTGTAGATAATAATCAAGCTGTGATCTGCGAGCCTGTGTTGTGTGAGATAAGCCAACCCTGTTAGCAGTGGTCTTTCTAGAACCTTCCACACTAAACCAGTGCTGACTAACCCAGCCTTTCTCTATCTTGAGTCCTCGGATATTGTTGAACTACAACGCCCATCACCCCCTGACCGCTGTTCACACCAGCTAGGGATGATGGGAGTTGTAGTCTAACAACATCTGGAGACCCAAGTTTGGGAAAGCCTGGACTAACTTTACAGCAGTCTTTCCATCAGGCCAAAGCAAGGCTTCTCTCTTGGCTGTTCTGAGAGAGTGGCTCCATTTAGTTCCTCCTCTTGCCGAATTCTCCATCCCATCATTATTAAGAATGTGATTACTTGTAAGAACCGGTGCCAGAGCTTGCTTACTTTCCTCTTCCCTCCCTGGTTCTTTTTCCTTTTGTGCTGCAACTTTTCAACTGGCCCTCTTATGCTAGCTGCTCTTGGAAGCTCTTCGACCAGTGAGCAGGGTGAAAACACCTTTAAATAAACACATAACCTTTAACTGCAGTGGTTAGATTCTTCCTCTTCCAAGTTTTAATGTATGAAACTGTTGTAAGTCTTGCCTTTATTAGTTCATAACTGTTGCAACAGTGGCCATGAATAAAACTGGCTACAGCTCGTGGCTGGTGAGGAGAGATTAACCATGATCCCATCTTTGGTCAACACATTAAGCTGAGCTCAGCACAGTGCAGGAGTAAAATAGACCAGGGAAGTAGAAGCTATAGGCCTGTTATGTTTGTGTAGTGCCAATAAGCTACAGTTTAGTTTACCGTGACATACGAGCCAGGTCACTGAGCGAATACTGGCAGCAGCAAAATGATTTTGTGGACCTTCGAAATCCAGAGAGTGTGCGCCAAATACCAGCAAACAGCTTTGGATAGTTCTGCAAATCGGCCAAATTCTGCAAGAAACTTAAGCTCTCTTCTGCAAGGGAGATTATTCTGCAATTCAGCATTCCCTCTTCTTCGGCAGAGGGAATTACGCTTGCAGTTTCATGAAACGCAAGGCATAAGCGCTCGAATGCCAAATATCTGTCACAGTCTGGAGGCCCCAACTGCCCAGAAGGGAACTGGAGCACGCATACATGCCAAAAGACCCAAGTCCTCGTTTGACCCAGGAACCAGAACGGCGGTGAATAAAAATGCATTCCGGTTTTCATACTACCGTTATTTCGAGGAGCCCTCTTGCGTACTGACTCAGGGGGTTCAGGTTTGTAATTTCAGAACCTTTGGAGCTGGCGGACATGACCTGTTTACTGCCCAGGGTTTGAAATGGTTCCCTTAAAATGTTCCCTCCTTCCACATGGGTCACTGTGGGTCGCACTTGTGCCTGTCGCTCCAAAAAACCCCTCGGCCTCCTTCGTGTTGACATCCCTCTGTTATTTAATGTCTGCTGGCCTTGGCAAAACCAAGCTGGGCCCGATTTAGCCTGCTCAGCTAGGCAGAATGACCCATCTTACGCCCCAAGCTCCCTCCCAGGTCCAGTGCTGAGCTGAGCTCCCCTTTCAGATAGTTGCAGGTTTCCTTGGGAGCTGTCAGAACTGACCAAACCTCCTTGCCCCTGAGAAAGAGACAAGAGAAGGCCTGAGGTTAGGGTGGAAAACTAGGATCCAGCCAGGAGCTCAACTTTCCCCCTTAAACTGGTTTGAGAGGAACTCGAGACGGTGACATTCCAGGTACGTCACCAATAATTTGTTAAGGCTTGGTGTGTGAAGGACAGCTAAAAGTAACAGTGGAGCCGTCTCCCTTAGGAAGTTGTGGGTTCTCCTTCCTTGGAGGTTTTAAAGCAGAGGTTAGATGGCCATCTGTGAGGGATGCTTTAGCTGAGATTCCTGTAATTCAAGGGGTTGGACTAGTATAGTCTAACTGGGTCATTTCTGCTCTCTATGTGAGTATCTGTGATGGGGACGCTTTGGGGTGTTTATGCAAATGGGTTGGGACTTAAGAACCCAACCTGTCGTATACAGTGGTGCCCCGCAAGACAAATGCCTCAAAAGACGGAAAACTCGCTAGACGAAAGAGTTTTCCGTTTTGGAGGTGCTTCGCAAAACGAATCTCCTATGGGCTTGCTTCGCAAGACGACAATGTCTTGCGAGTTCCTGCTGGTCCCCCCCCCTTTTTTCTAAGCCGCTAATCCGCTTATCAGCTGATCCGATCAGCAGATAAGCCGCTAAAAGCCGCTAAAAGCCGCTAATAGCGCTAATCCGCTAATCCGTCAATGGGCTTGCTTCGCAAGACGAAAAAACCGCTAGACGAAGAGAATCACAGAACGGATTCTTTTCGTCTTGCGAGGCACCACTGTACCAGGCCAGAGATTTCTCCATCTAGCCTAGTGTTGTGGGTCTGTAGTAGAAATCTTTCACTTCACTTGCTCTCAGATCCCTTTTAACATAAGGCGAAGATTGAATTTGCAAAGCAAGTGATCTACCCCAGAGCTGTGGTTCCCACACCTGAAAACTGCAGGTTCTCTCCCCTGAACTCCTCTTCCACCAAAGCTTGAACTGACCAGTTTCTGTTCCTACTGCTCACCCTCAACTGAAAAGGCTCTTGACGCAGGAGCAGCCAAAGTGGTACCTTCCAGATTTCTTGTCCATTGGTAATTCTGCCTGCAGCTAATGCAAGCTGGACGCGGATGGCGCTGTGGTCTAAACCACCGAGCCTCTTGGGCTTGCCGATTGGAAAGTCGGTGGTTCGAATCCCCATTATGGAGTGAGCTCCCGTTGCTCTGTCCCAGCTCCTGCCAACCTAGCAGTTCGAAAGCACGCCAGTGCAAGTAGATAAATAGGTACTGCTGTGGCTAATGCAAGCTGGACGCGGGTGGCGCTGTGGTCTAAACCAGTGTTTCCCAACTTTTGGGCAAAGGCACACTTGTTTCATGAAAAAAATCTCGAGGCACACCACCATTACAGCCCCGTGACGTCAGGGCGCAGCGTCACGCCGGGAGGGACATGAATTGCTAGCAAATTACATAATCACCTCCTTGAGGGCTGGCTCATCTTCTCCGAAGGCAGAACCCCATTAATTAACAGCAGAGACTCACACCATAGCCAAGACGGGGGGGAAAACCTCAGTCATGCACAGTCATGCACATGTGGGGGCTAAATGAGGACGAAGACCGGGCAGAGAGCAGGGTTCAAATCACCCTACCTGGCCAGGACAATCCCTGGGTGCTCCCTTGGGCCACTCGCCTGACCCACCTCGCAGGGCTGTTGTTGCGAGGATAACACGGGGAGAACCACGCGCACCCCCGGGAGCTCCTTGGAGGAGAAAGCGGGCGATGAATGCAATGCACGAAATATATGAGAGGCGACCAGGTTTTGCAGGTGAGGGGCCCCCGCCAGCCTCCGCTTCCAACACCCGGCGCAACGACGCCGAAGTTTCCCCCCGGGCTCGGCTCGGGGAGCAGCGCTGCTCCCCCCCGGCTCCCCTTCGCCCTCCCGGCTCTCTCTGCCGCCCACTGGGTACCCCCCTCACCTGCCAAGTCCGGCGCGCCGGTGGAAGTTGCATGCATGCATGCAGGGCGCCGCGTTGCCATTGCATTGCACTGCACTCCATGCAACGCCTGCACGCATGCATTGCCTTGCCCGCCCGCCAAGGGGTCTCCCCGCGGTCCGATGCGTCCCCTCCGGCGCGGATGCAGCATTGCAAAAATAAAAAACCCCCACACAGCCCTACCTGGGGGGCAGCCTCCGCCTCCGCCGCTCCGCCTCCGCGGGGATCCCCGGGCTCCATCCTGCCGCCCGATCTCCGCGGGGGCGCAGGCAGGCTGCGCGGGGTCTGCGCGGAAGAGCCCCTGTCCGCCTGGCCGCCACCGCTGCGCTCATTCCATGGCCGGGAGAAGAGCGCTTCAAACAAAACGCCCGGCCCGCCAGGCCACGCTGGGAAACGTAGTTTGCGCACCCCGCGCGGGCGCGGAGCCCAAGGGCGAGGGGACTACGGATCCCGGCAGCCCCCGCGCCGGGGACGGAGGGGGAGAGGCCGGGTGCAGGGATGGAGGGACGGGTGGGCGAGCAAGTGAGTGAGTGGCAGCCGCCAAGCCTTGGCCGAGAGCCAGGAAGGGCCTCCCTGGAGGAGGAGGAGGGAGGCGCAGAGCGGGAGGGAGGGAGGGAACCCCAGGGGTCATCTAGTGACGGCGCCCCAATAGAAAATTTGACTAAAAAAAAAATCTTTCGAATTTTTTAATTTTTCCCGTGGCACACCAGGCAACATCTCGCGGCACACTAGTGTGCCGCGGAACAGTGGTTGGGAAACACTGGTCTAAACCACTGAGCCTCTTGGGCTTGCCGATTGGAAAGTCGGTGGTTCGAATCCCCATTATGGAGTGAGGTCCCGTTGCTCTGTCCCAGCTTCTGCCAACCTAGCAGTTCGAAAGCACGCCAGTGCAAGTAGATAAATAGGTACTGCTGTGGCTAATGCAAGCTGGATGCGGGTGGCGCTGTGGTCTAAACCACTGAGCCTCTTGGGCTTGCCGATTGGAAAGTCGGTGGTTCGAATCCCCATTATGGAGTGAGCTCCCGTTGCTCTGTCCCAGCTCCTGCCAACCTAGCAGTTCAAAAGCACGCCAGTGCAAGTAGATAAATAGGTACCACTGTGGCGGGAAGGTAAATGGCATTTCCAGGTGCTCTGGTTTCCGTCACAGTGTTCTGTTGTGCCAGAAGTTTAGGCATGCTGGCCACATGATCCGGAAAGCTGTCTGTGGACAAACGCCGGCTCCCTCAGCCTGAAAGCGAGATGAGTGCTGCAACCCTATAGTCTCCTTTGACTGGACTTAACTGTCCAGGGGCCCTTGACCTTTTACCTTAATGCAAGCTGTAGTCCAAAAACATCTTGGCTACTCATGCTGCAACACAACCAGTTTACAGTTATGCTCCTTACTAGACATGTAAGAATTTTCTTCTTCTCTTCTTTCTAGCCAGAGTGATGGATGCGCACTCTCTAACATGTCAAAGTGGGGAAAGGGTTTGTTTGATCTGCTTGAAGCCTTGCCAAGGTCCAGCCATGCAACCCTGCGGGCACAGCTTTTGCCAGTCGTGCTCCAACCAATCCTGGGTGGATGAACTAAAGGAGAAAGTCACCTGCCCTGGATGCAGAGAAATCTTTCTGAGAAAGAATCCAGGCTCTTACGAACTTCTTGGGAAAACGGAAGAGGCCACCCGGCTGACCACAGTGGATGAAACAAAACAGTCAGCTCAGAGTATCTGTGAGATACACAAGGAAATATTAAATCTTTTCTGTGTTGAGGATCAAGCCCCACTCTGTTCAGTCTGCAGAAAATCCTGGGATCATTCATCACACACTGTGATTCCCAGATGGGAGGACAGTTTTCCAAGATCAAAGCCTTCCGATTCTGGCATTATAGGATACTCAAACACAGCCACTGGCATCAAAGGAAATGGTAAAGAAATGGAGCATTTTGTGATGATAAGTGCATGGCTTGTGATATCCTGAAGCAAACGTTATGGGAATTATTAGATAAATGTCTGGAAGTAAAACCACAGGTTTATCCTCACGCCGTTTAATGGTTCCATGTCCTGTCAAGGGGAGGGAGATATACCAGGGCAGCTTTGCATAACTGGTATCTTTTGAGGTGGAGGTGGGGATTCAACTCTGCATGCATAGCTCTTCAAAGACTTGCAGCACAAAAACGGGAAAAATAAGTCGACAGTGAAAGAATAGCTCACAAAAATCTGGAAGGTAGCAACAATGGCTTCCGGAATTGATTAGAGCGAGTGAAGGCAAACAAGAAAGAGAACATTTTAAAGATAAACGGAAACCATGCATTGGATTTAGAACAGGCATAGGGAAACTCGGCCCCCCAGATGTTTTGGGACTACAATTCCCATCATCCCTGACCACTGGTCCTGTTAGCTAGGGATCATGGGAGTTGTAGTCCCAAAACATCTGGAGGGCCGAGTTTGCCTATGCCTGATTTAGAACATAAATATGCATGAATGTGGTAGTTTTTCCTATGTAGTAAAATGCTAAGTATAGTATAATTATGGTGGTGCTCTCCCCCCCCCAAAAAATAAGAAAGAAAAATTGCACTAATCCAGGGATTCCCAAACTATGGCCCACGGACCACTGAGTTTAATTTAGGGGGTTCTGTGGCATGTCTGTGAAGAACAGTGGGGTACAGTAGCTCCATCGTTCTTAGAACCTGGCAGACCACCCAGAAGGTGAGCAGGACACCTAGAATTAAGATAATAATAATAATAATAATAATAATAATAATAATAATAATAATAATAATAATTTATTTATTTATACCCACCCATCTGGCTGGGCTTCCCCAGCCACTCTGGGTGGCTTCCCAAAAAAATATTAAAATACTGTAATACATCAAACATGAAAAGCTTCCCTAAACAGGGCTGCCTTCAGATGTCTTCTAAAAGTCTGGTAGTTGTTGTTCTCTTTGACATCTGGTGGGAGGGCGTTCCACAGGGAGGGTGCCACTACACTATTAAGAAGCTTAATCTCGATGCAATTAAATAGTGAATCTAGTACCTAGCACAGTGCATTGCAATTGCTGCAACAGGTTGATGTGAGCCACTAAGACCCTCAGCAATTTTCAAGTGGCCGATGGGGGGAAACACTGGGAGCCATTGCACTAATCAACTTATTGGGGGTGGAGAGGGAGGAAAGGATACTGAATACATCCCCCTATGATCTCATGCCTTTTGAAAGTGAACTATACTTGTGTATCCCTGAGTGTTGGATCCAGTGGTATAGCATGGGTTGCCGGTGCCCGGGGCCATGTAGAGGGGTGTGAGGAAGGGAAGCAGACAGAGCACGCATGCACATTCAACTGCCTAGCGGCATCGGCGGCGTCACCCAAGAGACCGCTGCTGCAGAGATAAGAAAATAAGAGTAGTTCCAATGTCTGGAGAGGTCACTTCCTGGTTCGCATGGAGAAACTGTTTTCAACAGAGCCCAGCAATGGAAGCAAGCAGCTGTACTGAGGCAGTACTGGGTGTTGAAATTTTGCACCCCTAATAATTTTGTGCCTGGGTCAACCGCCCCTGTGGCCTCCAATGCTACACCACTGGTTGGATCAGAATAGGAAATCTTGCATGTGACATCTGTTTGGGCATGGAGTCCGATAGCCAGCTTAGGTTCCATGCACAGAAAAAACCTCCTTTCTGGCATATGGTCCCTAGCTGGATCAGTGTGAGCATTTTTTTGTTCCCCAACAGACAGGGTGAGCAGATACAAAAGCAGTATTAGTTGCAAAGCACAGCTCTCTCAGTCACCACCAAAAGTTTAAACGTTGCCCCGTACCTGATCTCACTGCTTACCAGTGAAACCTGGATACATAAGAAAATACGTATCCAGATAAAATGTTTCTGGATATGAATACCGTGGTACCTCGGGTTAAGAACTTAATTCGTTCCGGAGGTCTGTTCTTAACCTGAAACTGTTCTTAACCTGAAGCACCACTTTAGCTAATGGGGCCTCCTGCTGCTGCTGTGCTGTGCTCTGCACATTTTCTGTTCTCATCCTGAAGCAAAGTTCTTAACCCGAGGTAATATTTCTGGGTTAGCGGAGTCTGTAACCTGAAGCGTATGTAACCCGAGGTACCACTGTACATATCTGGACAAAATGTTTCCAACGGCTGTGGAAGATATGGTCAGAAATCATTGTTGGTTTGTGTTTACCCTTCAAAGGAGAGGTCCTTGGTGGGAATGAGAAGGACAGCGCAGATAAGCTCATGCTGATTGAGCCACAGGTTGACTTCAACGTGGAGGAAAACAAGGAAGAAGGTAAAAAGGCTTTGCTAAGAACAAAATAAAAAAGTTCCTTCCAGTAGCACCTTAAAGACCAACTAAGTTAGTTCTTGGTATGAGCTTTCGTGTGCATGCACACTTCTTCAGATACACTGAAACAGAAGTTGCCAGATCCTTCTATATAGTGAGAAGGTGGGGAGGGGTATTACTCAGAAGGGTGGTGGGAATGGGTGATTGGCAGATAGCTGAGATGAGCCTGTTGACGACTCTTAACGACTGCAATAGGTCTTACAGGAAAAGGCAAGGGGTGAGAAGGTGAAAAATGGCTTAGTCATGTATAATGAGATAAGAATCCAATGTCTCTGTTCAGACCAGGTCTCTCCTGGTCTCTCCAGGTCTCTCCTCCTCTCTCCTTTGTTCAGACCAGGTCTCACCTTCTCACCCCTTGCCTTTTCCTGTAAGACCTATTGCAGTCCTTAAGTGTCGTCAACAGGCTCATCTCAGCTATCTGCCAATCACCCATTCCCACCACCCTTCTGAGTAATACCCCTCCCCACCTTCTCACTATACAGAAGGATCTGGCAACTTCTGTTTCAGTGTATCTGAAGAAGTGTGCATGCACACGAAAGCTCATACCAAGAACTAACTTAGTTGGTCTTTAAGGTGCTACTGGAAGGAACTTTTTTATTTTGACTATGGCAGACCAACACGGCTACCTATCTGTAACTTTGCTAAGAACGTAAGAGCCACATATCTCAACAATGAGCAATCCTGATTTGCTTGCGGGATATTTACACATCTTCGTTCGTTCCACACTTTTCATTGCATTGTCCCATTGCTTTCCTAACAACAAAAACTCTGTGTTATTGTTGTTGTTTTGTATAATTCCCCCCCCCCAAAAAAAGAGAGAAATCGGTGAAATAAGATTATTCTCCCCGGGCCTCTTAAGCAATATAATATTGTGATAGTTTTAACCATCAATCATGGCATTGAACAGCTTGATATTTTATTATTGACTCTGCTGGTGTGGCAATTGGATATGGGGCTCACGAGATTGTTTCAGCGCTTATTATGATTGGATTTATGTGGCATGGCTGTCTTATACTCTGCCTGGTGGTGGGGTTCCCGGGGTTTTGGTATTATATTGATTTTATTGTATTTTTAAAGTCGTATTGGTTTAGAATCTGTGTTTGTTGTTGCTTTAGTCATACATCACCTTGGGAGCATATACGGAGCAGAAATTCAGGCATGCAGCAAAAGCAAGCAAGCAAGCAAACAAACAAACCCAAACCCCTAAATAAATAAGCAGAGTGTGTTCCCTTTCTTCACAGACACTCCATCAAACTCCAGGGTCCAAAATTCCATAACATGGATCCTCCTGATACTGTTCATCATCCAGATTGTGGGCTTGGTGACAACCATCTTCGTTTTCACAAGTGAGTAGGAATCAGCCGGGCACCGTCAAAAGATTGGTAGTTGTTGCAGCAACAAGCTCATAAATGATTATATTCGCTTGCTTCACTGTAAGTTAGTTGGCTTGCTTTGATGTTACCCTTATCTGCGGGACTGGGGTGCTGGGCTCCGAAAAGCCCAGAAAAGGGGAGCTATCTGTAAGATTTGGGTATTTGCCACCTATGACCTCACCTGGGCAGATGTTAGAGACCAGGCTGAGTAGTCCTGCTCTGATGAGGAATGGTGGGAGCCTCCCCCTCTTCCTGTTCCTGACCAGGATCCTGAAGCTGCCCAGGAGCAGTGGAGCAGTATAGATTTGGAGCAGTGGTTTGCAGAGGGGCATAGTTCGGAAGACAACAGCTGGGCAGAACTGAGTGGGGAAGAGCTAGGAGAAGAAGAACAGGGAGAGAGAGAATTAACAGACTCCCTTTTGCTGGAAAGTATCCCAGCGCTCAGTCTAAGGTCAAGGAGAGCAGATAAGGTAGCTATGCAGAAGGCCAAATGGTTGCAAGATCAGGTTGCCAGATGAGGAAGTGATGGGGGTGGCTAAGAGGGAAGTGGGTGAAAACCTTAATTGGGGGCATCTTTCCTCCGAGAATGGAATCTTTGTTTTTCTCTATGAACATTAAACATCTCTTTAACTGGTAAGAGACTATTTTCGCTTTGTTCTGCTTATCCACGGCCAAAGGGAGGGAGGAAGCCATTTCCCCAAAGCCTGACAGCAGGTGAAATGAAGGGAAGCCCTGGCCAGAGTGACGTGTGCTGCTTTGTGTATACAGATGTATGAATGTTTGCTTGGGTGCAGACATGCCATCTCCTTGCTGCGGTGCCCATCCTGCGTCTGTAAAGCAGGCTGATTTGTTGTAATTATGCACCTTTCTTTTCTTTTTAAAAAATTTATTTAATCATTTTTTCAATACAGACAGCAACCACACATACAACAAAAACCACAATAACACAATAACACAATTTAACAATTCAGATTTGAGTACTGATATACTATAACTACACCCTTTTAACAATATTTCCCCACCTCTCCTCCCCCTACTTCCCACCACTTTCCGCCTTATCTCTTAAGTAATCCTTCCAGATTTCTCCATATTTATCCATTCTTAATTTGCATCGATATGCAATTCATTCGTATGTAACTAGTCTGTCCATATTGTCGATCCATGTGCTCAATGGGATCTTTTTGCAGCTCTTCCCATTCATCAGAACAAGTTTTTTTTGCTTCTAATATAGCACGGTACATCCAATTTTTTTTGACCCCTTGTAATCTCCCACGTTTCTGGTATATAATTTAGAATTAAATTCAGATCTCCTAAATAACAATATTTTTTTATTACTCTTGCTATATATATCCTCACCTTGCACCAGTGTGAGGTAATTATGTGCCTTTCTTTAATAAAGCACTAGAGCTGATCACTCTGGTGTTGTGGACATCCTTCTTTGGTATCCCTGCACCCTACTGCTGCCAGGATCCCACCTTTCGGACTGCGGTTCAGGACAGTCATATAATGCATTTATATAATGATCAGGTAGAATAGCAACAGGTGGGAGCGAGTATCGTGAGGGGTGGAGTTACATGACAACTGGCCAGTTGCATTGCGGGAGGTGGGGAATCTTTGTGTCTCCTGCTATGCCCCCTGAGTCCCTCGGGAAGCGGACGGGTTTCTATAACTGTTATGTACTGAGTTGAATAGGATCCAAACTGCAGCAGTCTGATTGGTCCTAGAACAATAGGATTCAGAATGCAGCAGTCCGATTGGTCCTAGAACAATAGGATTCAGAATGCATTGGTCCTAGAACAATGCAGCAGTATGATTGGTTGGCAGGAACCACCCAATCATGCTCCAGATAGAAGTGAATCCACAACCTGATTGGCTTACAGTAGAATTCCAGAATTAGCCAATCATGTGCAGCCCATTGTGTAAATAATGTATGTAAAGCAGATACTTTGAGGGGACTTTCATTCATTCCTCCTCACCACTATGAGCTGAATAAAGAGCATGAAATCACTTTGCGACTCTGAGTATATTTCAATAACAAACGAAACTATGCTGGTTCTCGTCGTCAGAGGCTAAAGCTGAGCTGCCAGCCCCTTGTTGCCCATCTGGCTGGATTGTGAACCAAGGGAGCTGCTATCACGTCTTGCAACTGGAAGGGTCCTGGGATGCCGGCCAGCGCCACTGTTCCTCGCTCGGTGCCTCCCTGGCTGTGGTTGGGGACTTGGAGAAACTGGTAAGAGAAGGGGCCTGCTCAGATTGCATGCTTTATACTTTTTCCTGCATTGCTGTATCCAAACTGGAAGACGTGTCTTCAGTTTTAATGTTTCAACAAGTGGGATGTGATACATAAGTAGCAGTCAAGTGCAACATTCCTTGTTTTCCTAGAGTGGACATGCGAGGGAATGTTTGGTCCAGCCAGTCGGAACTTCCTGTTTCCTCCTGGGCTGAGACATACTTCCTTTGCATGTGACTAGAGGTGGGCGTGACCTTACCTGTCCAGGTAACAAAAGGACAGGGCACGCAGCACCCCCTCTCTCTTTGACTCTTTTTTACTTCCTCCATCGTTGGAGCAGCTTTTTAGCCAAAGATGCTCTGTTGACTTCCAGCCAACAGAAGACGCTGGGACTATCCCCATATGGGATAGTTCCAAATGTATTTTACTTTGTAACTAAGTCTGCCTTCAGGGATCCAACTGTGAACTGATGATGATGTGAGTAAACTTCTTTTAGTACTTCACACAAGATTGTGACATGTTTCTTCGTTTAGGAGGGATACAAAGGGGACTTACCAGGAACATACAATTCAATACTGAATTGTATGATATTGAGAGACTTAAACAAGCCTGCAACCAGCTACCTGCTGTGCATTAAAAGGGGAATGTGAAACTCTGCTAAGTATATTATATAAACAATATTAATAAGGATATTACTATTGATATAAGGATATTAATATAAGAATATTAATAAACCATATATCCTCTCCTGCCTCCCTGAACACACAACATTGGCTGAAAACTTCTCTATGTCACCAAGCACAGTAATCTATTATTTTTATCTTTATGAGGGTTTTTTAATCGTGTGTGTGTAGGCACACATGCACAGACACTCCTATACCACTTAGATAGTACGAAATCGTGGCATTTAAGTATTTTGACCAGTCCAACAAACAAACAAATATGTGAGCTTGGTGCTCAGTGCTCCTGAGATGAAACCTAGCTATTATCTCTCACCTCTCCTCTGGTTTTCATATAAACACATAATATGCATAAATTTGGTAGCTGGCCCAGCATTTAGAAACAAACAAGTTATTCTTAAGTCAGGTCCCTTGGCTATCCTAAATGTACAAAATCCAGCCCTGAAATATACTGAACCCCACGTTCTCTCTCTTTCGGAACCAGAAAGTCGCCATGCAAGACAAAGGCCCCTTTAACCACTGGGTTGGCCTCCTCAGAGAATCGGGAGGGAGCTGGAAATGGACCGACGGGACGGATTTCAACAACCTGTGAGTTGTTCATGCCTGAGCACCCACAACTGGGCAACTGCTGACATTCCTGCATTTCATTCCTTTACCTTTACCTTTTCACCTTATATGGTTTTATCGACACATATATACAGCCTTAGCACATGCTGGAGGGGTTCACAGCATTAACACTCTTAGCCAGGGGTAGGCAACCTAAGGCCCAGGGGCCAGATGCGGCCCAAACACCTTTTCAATCCGGCCCCAAGGACAGTCCAGGAATCAGTGTGTTTTTACATGAGCAGAATGTGTCCTTTTATTTAAAATACATCTCTGGGTTATTTGTGGGGCATAGAAATTTGTTCATTTCCCCCCAAAAAATATAGTCCGGCCCACCACATGGTCTGAGGGACGGTGGACCGGCCAACAGCTGAAAAAGGTTGCTGACCCCTGCTCTTAGCAGATCTTACTTCTCCATCAGGTCTCCAGAGAAGCCGCAAGCGACAGCTTTGAGTGCAACACAAAACAAAGCAAGGCAGGGATGTTTTGCCCAACATGGGTCTCAAACACACGACCTTGAGATTCAGAGTCTCACGCTCTACCAACTGAGCTATATATAAGTAAACTAATAGTGCATGTTGCTTTGGGCCTATCGGTTGGGAAAGCACGTCTGAAATTTTGCAGGCAAACAGCTGTATTGTTTACGTGTCTGTTTCCTCTCCCTTTGCAGTTTTGAAGTGGAAGGAGACGGCGACTGCGCTTTCCTAAGCCAGGGGGTCCTGAACAGTGGGGACTGCTCAGCTGAGAAGAAGTGGCTGTGCAGCTGGAAAGCACAAACAAGAGGCGGATTCCACAGCCCGGCTGGGGGACGTGAAACTTTAAGAGCTGACCCCGTGCCAAAGGACCTTTCCAGGCTTTTACCGTGTTCCTAGCTGCCACTCCCTCTGCGTGTGTGTGCAGTGATAAATCAGTCACCAACCCAAGTGACCAAGCTCACATCCTAGAGGGTAGCTTCCCTTTCGGGATTTGAGCACTCGATCAATGCTTTCTCGTGGCGTTGCTGCTACGAGAGCCAGTAGGCTGAAAAACCAGGTGATGCAAGAAAACATCCTAACGCGCTCTGTTTTTAGAAATCTTCTTGTTTCGTTCTTGCAGTTGCAATCTCAAGCATAACTTTCTTGAGAGTCGGTCGCGTGGAACTCAGTGGGGTTTACTTCTGAGTAACTAGGCAGAGGATTGCGTCTCTGTTTTAGTGCGGGCATTCTCTAGTCAGTTTTAAGAATGGCCTGTGATGAAGATGACCGCCTCAGCTTTCCTTTTAGATGAAAACATGGGCAGGTTTGTGGTCCCCAGGACAGGTGAAATTCTTCAGCAGAGTGCAACCCAAATCTCAGCCACTGAAAGGCTTAAACAGTGATACAAGCATCAAGCCCCACCAGTTCTAAAACCATGCGATTCTGAGATCTGTCCGGATGTATTTCGGACCTGACACTCAGTTGCTGAATGCCCAGGTTAGAATTAACAGTTTTACGGTTCTGTCATGAGACAGAACGTTGTGTAGTCAAAGTTTTCCAAGCAGGGAATGTTCCTGCCCTCGCTCGTACGGAAACGCTGGTTAGGAAACTACTATTTAGCGCTGCAAGTAAGATATTTATATCACTGTTGGAAGGGAAATCAGTGTGACCTATATAGTAAGAGCATAGAAGAAGACACAATCTGCTGTTTGTTGGTGCAGGACAACCAGTGACATATTTCTGCGACAGCTTTATTGCTTCGTAACCTTTGCTCTGAAAGAGGGAGCGTTTCCGAGAAGCAATCCCTGCATGGGTCATGCTGGCGGCCCATGTTCGCTATCATATTTACGCATGTGGTGCATAGCTGGAATACTGCACGTAGATCCAGTATCCATTACGGAGGCTAGCATGACAACACAGCCCTCTGTGAAGCTGTTTGCAGACTCAGCCCGGGGGGCGGAGCTAATAAACGCAGCACTACCAAATGTCAGCACCAATCTTTCTCCCTCTGTGCATGCACGTACGTGTGTGTGTGTGTGTGTGTGTGTGTGTGTGCATTTGTGGTCTGTGTGTTGACAAGGAAATTATGCTGTTCTTCGGGGCCTCGGTTCTTGAAATTCCTCCTTTTATATCCCTGTGAAAGGAGGCCTCTGGGCCCCCTTATGCCGTTGCAGGGCCGGCCCTACCATTTGACAATGTGAGTCAGTCAATTCAGGAGGCAGGTGCTGGAGGCCAGGGAAGCAGAGCAAGATGTTGGTGTATATGATGCTCAACCTGCTATGCACCCACCCCCAAGAAGCTTGTTTGCTGCCCTCAGGTTGGGGCAGGACACTGTCTTATCCTCAACCTAGTCAATTTCTTTACATGGAATGGGAGGAAGATGCAATCTTGTCCTTTGCCTCAGGCGGCAAAACATATTGAGTTGACTGTGTTTGGATGTTCCAGTTCAGTTCTGGACCATGCAGGGGGTGTGTGTGTGTGTGTGTGTGTGTGTGCGCGCGCGCCACCTATGTGTTGTTTTCATAGATGGGTCACTTCCTAGTGAATGTGGCTGTTAACGGTGGCTGAGAGCTAGCGCCACCTCCTGGACTGGATGTATGCAAGCAGGCAGGCAGGCAGGCGGAAGCTGGATGAGAGCAGAACCAGGTTGGTTGGGCAGTGCCCCAGTCCCCGTAATGGACCCGCTTCCACTGGCGACATGTTTGCTCATCTTGTACATGTTACCGTCAAGGGAGCACAGGGCACTTGGAGAGGGTGTGTGAGAAGTTTTAGGGAAGTGCTCCTGAGGCCGATGGAGGCTTTCTCTCACCAGCCAGCAACTGGGTACGCTAAATGCCCTCTAGGAGAGGATCCTCATAGATCCACACTACGTTTGTGAAGGGAAAGGTGCTCCCCTCCCACTGCTCCATCAGTCCCTACTGATTTGGGAAGAAGGAGACCCATTGTCAGGAGGGAGCCCTCAGTAAATCACACTGTTCAAGTTGGAGTTAACTCTTTATTAGCAATAAAGAGTCACGACCTGCACAGACTTGGCGGAGTGTCAGGCCTAATGAACGCAGCAGCTCAGCCCTGCTAGGTCTTGCCCCATGGATCAGTTGCCGAGACTGAAAGTCCCCATCTCCCCACAGCTGTCTTAAGTCCCCTCCTCTCCCGGGTTTTCTCCCCCAAGTAATCAGAGACTGCGCCTGTGTGAAGCCAACCCCTCCTCCATCCGTTTCATGCCTCTCCTGGTTCTGGGAGGCCAGCGGGGAGGGCAGCTGGTCGCAGCAGGAGGGGGAGACACTTGTGGCTCTTCGCCAGCCGGACTCTTCTCTGCCTCTTGGCCTCCGTCCTACTTCAGCTTCTGCCTCTGATTCTGAACTTCTCTCTGCCACGGACTCTCCCAGCTCACTAAGCCCTGTTACCTCTTCAGCTTCTGACACCTGCCCTCTGACCAGTAATCTTCGCCCCACTCCCTGTACTCTGAGCCTTCCTTCCTTGCTGGTTCCCCAGCTGGTTCTTCCCACCGTTCCTCTGTACCAAACCAGTCCATGACACCCACAAAGAGACTGCTTTGTTCTAATAAAGTCTGAATGTGCATGGGCTGAGGAGGTGGCGAGGTTGCCTTGCGTCTTTTCTACTGCTGGATTAGTGCCCCAGTCCAGACACATGATTCTGCGCTAGGTAAAGGTAAAGGTAAAGGGACCCCTGACCATTAGGTCCAGTCGTGACCGACTCTGGGGTTGCAGCGCTCATCTCGCTTTATTGGCCGAGGGAGCCGGCGTACAGCTTCCGGGTCATGTGGCCCGCATGACTAAGCCGCTTCTGGCGAACCAGAGCAGCGCACGGAAATGCCATTTACCTTCCCACCGGAGTGGTACCTATTTATCTACTTGCACTTTGACATGCTTTCAAACTGCTAGGTTGGCAGGAGCAGGGACTGAGCAACGGGAGCTCACCCCCTCGCGGGGATTCGAAGCGCCAACCTTCTGATTGGCAAGCCCAAGCAGCACAGTGGTTTAACCCACAGTGCAAACGCAAACCCTCATGCAAGAGAGATGGTGAGTTCAGAGCTTGAGGGACATATCGGGAAGTAAGAATCTCTCCAGACTTGAGGTGTGTGTTTGTTGGTGAGTGTGTTTGTGGTTGGCAACATATCATAGATGCAATAATAGTGCTTTTGGGGGGGGAGGGGGGTGTTTCCACTCCACACTGGATTCTCCACAAACCATGCCACTTTATTTGTTGTCCTGCAACGCTCCACCAATGTTGCTGCATTATATGGCACTGTGGTCTAAACCACTTAGGCTCTTGGTCTTGCCGATCGGAAGGTTGGCGGTTTGAATCCCCGTGACGGGGTGAGCTCCCGTTGCTCTGTCCCAGCTCCTGCCAACCTAGTAGTTTGAAAGCACACCAGTGCAAGTAGATAAATAGGTACCACTCCGGCGGGAAGGTAAATGGTGTTTCTGTGCGCTCTGGTTTCCGTCACGGTCTTCCATGCGTCAGAAGCAGTTTAGTCATGCTGGCCGCATGACCTGGAAAGCTGTCTGTGGATGAACGCCGGCTCCCTTGACCTAAAAGCAAGATGAGTGCCGCAACCCCATAGTCACCTTTGACTGGACTTAACTGCCCAGGATTACCATGGGGGGTACTCTTGCACTGTGATGGAACAAAAGCAGAACCAAAAACAAACCCTGGAACATTTGTTGTACAAACATTACAGGATTTCAGCGGGAAGCTATGGGACACGCACTGTCCCAACCACCCTGCCTGGAAGCTTTTGCAGGCACACACTTTATTGAAAGTGAGATGATGCACATCTGCCCCAGTGCCATCATGAAGGCCTCAATCATTTGAGAGCCGCATCTAATTGTATTAAGCCCAAAGGGTACTGTGCAATAACCAAGTTTGGTCAGCAGGTGGCAGCACCTACTCACACTGCAGCTCACTGGGCTGTTTCAGCTTCGGCTAATTTACTTTTAAGAAAACCAGTACTAGAAGCAGCAACAGCAAGGTTTAAAAAAGACTGAGCAGAAAGCAGGCCTGCCACACTTTTTTGTGTCATTTGTTCCCAATGCAAATATAAATAAGACATGTACACACACCTGCACAAACACACAGCATGAAGATGCAATGAAGAGGAAGCTTTGCCTGTTGAATTTCTGCCTGCCGTGTCGCCGTTAAAGTCACAGGAGCCCAGCTAAGGAGAAAAGGAAACCAGTTTTAATGCAGATAATGTTTCTGTGGATCATTCTATGCAAAGAAGGGCCATGCTCAAGAACATACAGTGCTTTTTTCTGGGGGTACACATACCCCTAAACATTTTGTGAATCTAAGTTTGGCCTCATTGAGGGGCAGCATTTCAATAAGAGTAGGAAAATGACTGTACCCCCTAAACATTTTTTTAGGGGGGAAAGCACTGAGTACATATAAAACCTGAATGAGTGGGAAATGAATTTTCAGTCATTTTCAGCTAGGGAAAAATGGTTCCCCTGTCTTTGCATGACAAAACCTATACCGTGGCATGCATATTTATGGTATTATCAAATAATGGAGGTTTACAAACAAGACAGGAAATTTGGCTTCCAGGTGGAGAAATCAAAATTAGAAACAGAACTGTTAGAACCTAATACTAAGAATTTATCAAGAATGTATAACTTGCTGCTGAAGTGGAATACACAGGATGAAACAGTGAAATCAGCTATGATAAAATGGGCACAAGACATTGGTCATAACATTATGTTTGCTGACTGGGAACAGTTGTGGACCACCGGGATAAAATTTACGGCATGTAATGCCTTAAGAGAGAATATTATGAAAATGATATACAGGTGGTACATGACCCCAGTCAAGCTTGCAAAAATTTATCACCTGCCCGATAATAAATGTTGGGAATGTAAAGAAACTGAAGGTACATTCTTTCACCTCTGGTGGACGTGCCCAAAGATTAAGGCCTTCTGGGAGATGATATATAATGAAATGAAAAAGGTACTTAAATGTACCTTCCCTAAGAAACCAGAGGCTTTTCTCCTGGGCATTGTCGGCCAATTGGTGTCAAAGAAAGACAGAACTTTTTTTATGTATGCCACAACAGCTGCAAGAATACTCATCGCAAAGTATTGGAAGACACAAGATCTACCCACCATGGAAGAATGGCAGATGAAGGTGATAGACTACATGGGACTGGCAGAGATGACGAGCAGAATCCGAAACCAGGGAAGAGAAACAGCGGAAGAAGATTGGAGGAAATTTAAAATCTATCTTAAGAAATATTGCAAAATTAATGACTGCTAAAATGTTGTGGTTATAGAGAATAGGGGATTATAGAAGCAAAAGATTATGTAAAAGAAAAGAATGAGGGGAAAGTAGATAAAATTAAGGGGGAGGATTTGCTGAAATAATTTGAGAATTGGGATGCAGAAAGGGGAGGTATGGGGAAGTCGGAGAAGTAAGTTTTAAGAAAAAAAAAGGTTTTGAAATTATGCATGTTTGTCTTTGTGTGTGTATCTGTGTATTGTTTATTGTGTATTCTGTGTGTCTGTTAAAATTTGTGAAAAGCCAATAAATATTTATGTAATCCACACACACAAAAAAACATATACCTGCCAAAATCCCTCCTCCTAAAAATAACAAAAACAAAAAAACCTGTTACAATGACTCCATCCAGCTTCACAGCCTGTGGGAAACTGCCTAAAGAGTGCTATACCTAGAAAACCATCCTGGTAAGAAAATATTAGAGTACAGTATAACACACAGTCTGTGCTGCTGGTATAGAATTAAAAGCTGCCGTTGGCCGTGGTTCTCTGTGGACGAATGGAGCAGCACCTCTCCATTTCTGCACCACTGTGGTGATAGTCTTCTTCACTGGGGATATCAGTTAGAAACCAGTTCCATTGAGATCAGAAGGAGCAATAAGGACAGAAGCGGAGGCCTTCTGTTAAAAACCGTCCACATTCCTAGAGAGAATCCTATTATTCCGAGAGATGCATACAGATTTATTCCACCAGGGGGAGATCTCTTGCAAACACAGTACAGTGGTACCTCGGTTCTCAGACTTAATCCATTCCGGAAGTCCGTTCCAAAACTAAAGCATTCCAAAACCTAGGTGCGCTTTCCCATAGAAAGTAATACAAAATGGATTAATCCGTTCCAGACTTTTAAAAACAACCCTTAAAACAGCAATTTAACATGAATTTTACTATCTAAATCCATAGAATGAAAGCAATAATGTACTGCAGTCACGCAGTCAATCAGTCGGTAGCTGAACTGGGTTCCACACAGTCACAAAAGCAAAACAAAAAGGAGCCACAAAAACAAAAATGCAAAATAAATAGCAAAAACACAGAGACCTCAAATCAGAAGCGTAACACTCCAAACGGAGCACGTTCGGCTTCCGAAAATAGTTCGCAAACTGGAACACTTACTTCCGGGTTTGCAGTGTTTGGGTTCCAAGTTAAACAAGGTGTTTGAGAACTAAGGTACCACCGTACTGAACTCAATAACATTATGCAAAGCCAGAGAAAAAGTTTCACATGAAGAGCCAACATAATTTTAAAGAGAGTGTGTGTGTGGTTTCTCCTACCAACCCCTCCTTTTTCTAACATCTTGCCTGATGAAGAATTCTGCGGAACCTGAAAGCTTGTGCAGTATTTTGCAACAATTTGCCTGCGCCTTATAAAAGTCTTGTTCAACTGTGCATTGGTGGGTGGGTATTGGCGTGGAGGGGGGATGCTGCTGTTCTCAAAAGCATCTTAAGAGACATGCAAGCTTCTCTGCTGTGGATCAGAGATGAGCAGTGTGGTCTAGCGGTTAGAATGTCGGACTAAGAGCCGAATGCAAATTCTGAACAGCTGTGAAGCTCATTGGGCGACCTTGGGCCAATCTCTCTCTCAGCCTGGCCTACTTTGTGTTCCTATCCCACATATTTTCCCCCTAAGGGAGCTTAAAAGGTCCTCCTCTGCCTTATTTAATCTGCACAACAACCTTGTGAAGGTAGGTTTGGCTGAGGGGCAGTGACTGGCCCAAGGTCACCCAGTGAGCACCATCGCCAAGTGGGGATTTGAACCCCCCTGGTCTTCCAAGTCCTAGTCCGACACTCTGACCACTGTGCCACACTGGCTCCCATCTGGAGGGCAGCAGTTTGGGGGGAGGCTAGCCTATGTTCTTTTTAAAAAAAATAAATATTTATTAAAGTTTTCACAGTATTAAATAATGAAAAAGAAAAAATAGGAAATAAAAAACAGTTAAAAATAATTCCATCTTTACATCACTTATCTTTCATTTACTTGTTTCCCGGACCTCCTCATACCTCCCTTTTTTGTATTCCAGTTCCATTTATTAGTTCAGCAATTCCTTTCCCTCCTTATTACCCTGATCTTTAATCTTAATATATTATAACATATTATTAGTTCAGCAATTCCTTTCCCTCCTTATTATCCTGATCTTTAATCTTAATATATTATAACATTAAATTTTTACCTATTAAAAATCCAATTTTTCCATATTCTTTTAAACCATTACAGCTAGAAACCACTTAACTTCAATTCAACATCATTCTAACATTCCTTAATTTTGCAATATTTCTGTAAACAGTCTTTAAATTTCCTCCAATCTTCTTCCACCGACTCTTCTCCCTGTTCTCGGATTCTGCCAGTCATTTCCACCAATTCCATGTAGTCCATCACTTTCATCTGCCATTCTTCCAGAGTGGGTAAGTCTTGTGTCCTATGTTCATCAATATGCAGATGACACCCAGCTCTACCTCTCTTTCAAATCAGAACCAGTGAAGGCAGTGAATGTCCTGTGTGAGTGCCTGGAGGCAGTTGGAGGATGGGTGGCGGCTAATGGATTGAGGCTGAATCCTGACAAGACAGAAGTACTGTTCTTGGGGGACAGGGGGCGGGCGGGTGTGGAGGACTCCCTGGTCCTCCCTGGGGTAACTGTGCCCCTGAAGGACCAGGTGCATGCCTGGGAGTCATTTTGGACTCACAGCTGTCCAAGGAGGTGCAGGTCAGTTCTGTATCCAGTGCAGCTGTCTACCAGCTCCATCTGGTACGCAGGCTGAGACCCTACCTGCCCGGGGACTGTCTCGCCAGAGTGGTGCATGCTCTGGTTAGCTCTCGCTTGGACTACTGCAATGCGCTCTATGTGGGGCTACCTTTGAAGGTGACGCGGAAACTACAACTAATCCAGAATGTGGCAACCGGACTGGTGACTGGGAGCAGCTGATGAGACCACATAACACCGGTCTTGAAAGACCTACATTGGCTCCCAGTACATTTCCGAGCACAATTCAAAGTGTTGGTGTTGACCTTTAAATCCCTAAACAGCCTCAGCCCAGTATACCTGAAGGAGCGTCTCCACCCCCATCATTCTGCCCAGACACTGAGGTCCAGCGCCGAGAGCCTTCTGATGGTCCCCTCATTGCGAGAAGCTAAGCTACAGGGAACCAGGCAGAGGGCCTTCTTGGTAGTGGCGCCCGCCCTGTGGAACGCCTTCCCACCAGATGTCAAAGAGATAAACAACTACCTAACATTTAGAAGACATCTGAAGGCAGCCTTGTTCAGGGAAGTTTTTAATGTGTGACATTTTAATGTATTTTTAATCTTTGTTGGAAGCCGCCCAGAGTGGCTGGGGAAACCCAGCCAGATGGGCTGGGTATAAATAATAAGTTGTTGTTGTCCTAAGGGGCCATCCTGCTCTCTAGACTGTTCTGTGAGGACTGCTTGAACAATCCCGCCATCCCACCAAGCCTTTGTAAGATAGTTTGCCGTAACTTCACCGTGAGAACTTCCCGTCTACGGTGGTGAGGACCAGAGGCAGAATTACGCTTCCTGAAAAAGAATTATTCCCCTCAAGAAGACTCAGTCAGGTATGAAGGCATTTTGGATAGGAGCAGTGTGTCCCTAAATAAGAAATTCTTGCATCCGGTACTTATCACTTGGGAGTCGCAATAACGGTAATCTTTCTCTGCCTTTGGCACTGTTTTTCCCAGGGCCTCAATCTGAAAAAACAATGCGTCATTATGAAGTATATTAGTTTTAAGAGGTCCCAGTCTCGCTCCCTCTGGCTTCAAATGGAGCTCAGAATTAGCAGTCACACAGCAGGACTCTTAAAGTTCAGACACCCCCCACGCAGCTGCGGAAAAAGGAAATTGGAACCCAGGGACTGATAATAAGTAACTTGATTCAAAATCCTCTTTGCAGACTAATGGAGTGTTACTGATTCATACAAGGGGGAGGCAGGAGAGTGGAAGGAGACGCCAGAAGACCTGAAGGTTGAGAGATCTTGTTGGGCCATTGGTAGTGTGGTATTCCCATTGTTCTGTGCATCAAACGTGCTAATAACTATTTCTGTTTATCACACACACACACACACACACACACAGCACACCACTTCCCTTGCAACATGAAGGGAATGACTGACAGAACTAAAAATATATCTTTCTACGAAGCCCCATTAGCCATTGGCTGAGCAGCTGTGATGTCACAGAAGGTTCGTGTGAATTCTGACTCTTGGTGCGGATGAATCAGTCGTGGAAAGTTAGCTTTCAGCACGGCTGCTGCAAGGGAAATGGAAGGTTTGGTTTGGTTTGGTTGGGTTGGGTTGGGTTGGGTTGGGTTGGGTTGGGTTGGGTTGGCTAGGTAGCAAATCTCACACAGGGCACACAGACAGGACATGGGAAAGTTTGTTGCAGGATAGGCTGAGGAAATCAGGCATTTGGGAGACAGGAGAGTAATTCAACTTCAAAGGTGGAACTAATATATGAGATAGACTCATGACATGCAAAGCGAGATATGTCAAGCCTTTATTTCTTATACAGGTGAAACTTGAAAAATTAGAATATCGTGGAAAAGTTCATTGATTTCAGTCATTCAACTTCAAATATATGAGATAGACTCATGACATGCCAAGCGAGATATGTCGAGCCTTTCTTTGTTACCATTGTGATGATCATGGTGTACAGCTGATGAAAACTCCAAATGAACCATCTTAGAAAATGAGAATATTCAATAAAATCAGCAAAACAAGGATTGCAAATGGAGCAAGATTGGACCTCTGAGAAGTAGAAGCAGATCTCGCGTTGCATGTCATGAGTCGATCTCATATACCAGGGGTCTGTAACCTTTAAGACAAAAAGAGCCACTTGGACCCGTTTTCGAAGAAAAAAAAACCTAGGAGCCGCAAAACCATTGCGACATATAAAACAAATATATCTCCGGAGCCGCGATCTGACAGCGGGCGGGAAGGTGACTTCGGGATGGTGTGTGACTAACGCACGCACCGCCCCCATGCAACGTCACAGCCAGTACAGTGCCCGCCACAGTGGGGAGTGTCGGGGCGCACAATGCGCCTCCTCCCCTCGCTAGTATCCGCCCCGGAGCCGCGGCAAAGGTGTAAAAGAGCCACATGCGGCTCCGGAGCCGCGGGTTGCAGACCCCTGTCATATACAGTGGTACCTCGGGTTAAGTATTTAATTCATTCCGGAGGTCTGTTCTTAACCTGAAACTGTTCTTAACCTGAAGCACCACTTTGGCTAATGGGGCCTCCTGCTGCTGCAGCGCCGCCGCCGCCCAATTTCTGTTCTTATCCTGAAGCAAAGTTCTTAACCTGAGGTAATATTTCTGGGTTAGCGGAGTCTGTAACTTGAAGCGTATGTAACCCAAGGTACCACTGTATTAGTTTCACTTTTCAAGTTGAATGACTGAAATAAAGGAACTTTTCCACAATATTCTAATTTTTCGAGTTTCACCTGTATTTGAAGATGGCCCTCAAGATATTTGAACATGGCATGTCTTCTCTTTCCCAGACTAAACATACCCAACTCCCTCAACCATTTCTCTTAAGGCTTTGTTTCCAGACCCTTGATCATCTTAGTTGCCCTCCTTTGAACACGTTCCAGCTTAGGAGGAGAAGAAACCTTCTGGACTTAGGACCCACTGAGATGTCCTTTTTATTGTGCTCACGACGCTATTGGGACAGTGATACAGGATTCCACATTAAATACCCTTTGCACCCGCAGATGTCTGGAACATAGCTATCAACGTTTCCCAGTGTGGTGTAGTGGTTAAGAGCGGTAGTCTCGTAATCTGGTGAACCGGGTTCGCTTCCCCGCTCCTCCACATGCAGCTGCTGGGTGACCTTGGGCCAGTCACACTTCTCTGAAGTCTCTCAGCCTCACTCACCTCACAGAGTGTTAGTTGTGGGGGAGGAAGGGAAAGGAGAATATTAGCCGCTTTGAGACTCCTTCGGGTAGTGGTAAAGCAGGATATCAAATCCAAACTCTTCTTCTTCTTCTAAAGGGAAATTCCCTTATTCTGAATAGGATTCCTCCCAAGAAAAGGGAAAAGTTGACAGCTATGGACTCTGGAGGCAATCGCCCTGCTTCATTCTCAGGAACGAAAACCTTTTCACGAGTGGTTTATTTTTCTCCTGTTTTCATTGCGCTGCAGCAACAACGTGGTAGCAACAAGGAACTATCACAGAAAAAATTAGTAAGGCCAAATAGGCGTGATGCGAAATATCCCCCCTCCACACACACACACTAAAAGAGAGGCCCTCAAAGGAATTGCCGCTGCGCAACATACACATTTCTGGCGCAAATGAATCACAGGCTAAAATTATATAGGTACTTGGGGGCCGGGGCCTAGAGGTTTGCATTGGCAGGGAGGAGATGGCTGGTTTTCCACTCGTTTCTTCCTTTGAAGCCCCACCTAGTGAGAAAGTCTGGCTATAGGGCCCTGTCTCTGATGGTGAAGGAGGGGTGAGTTCATCTGGGTGGTGATTGAGAGGCCAAAGCTTTGAAGTTGGTCTCTGTCGGGGTGGGGGAAGAGCGTGCTTAGACAAAAAGGGATGCTTGGCCCTTGAGGCATGACACACAATAAAAATAACTTGGTGTTTTGCTTCTGAGGTGGTTCCAGCACTTCCACGCCTCTGGTGGAAGAGCTTTTCTTATGTCCTCCTGAGTCACCTTCATCTCATGTGACTGGCTGGACCCCGCCTACCTGCATCGGAAGGGGGGTGACTCTGTTCAGACACCCCCCCTTGTGTAATTCTCTCCCTACATGGTGACTAGCTCTCATCCTATATAGCCTGGTGAGTCATTCCCTCACCATTATGGTGACCATTGAGGAATCTTGCAGTGAAGGACAGGAGAGGTCTATATTTGGGCACAATCACCCACGGGCAAGAATTGTATTGTTACAAAAGTGGAGTGTGTTCCCCCTCGCTCTGCCGAGGAGGTCCAGGCACTCACCCACGGTCTGTGGTCCTTTGGGAAATTGGGACACGTAGGTTTAAGAAATATACTTTATTCACCTATTTACACCTTCTGCCTGCAGTAGAGGAAGTGGGCTTCTATCTACAAAAGCATAATTAAGAGTACAGTGGTGCCTTGCAAGACAAAAAGAATCCGTTCTGTGATTCTCTTCGTCTAGCGGTTTTTTCGTCTTGCGAAGCAAGCCCATTGACAGATTAGCGGATTAGCGCTATTAGTGGGTTTTAGCGGCTTTTAGTGGCTTTTAGTGGCTTATCTGCTGATCGGATCAGCTGATAAGCGGTTTAGCGGCTTAGAAAAGGGGGGGAAACCCCGCAGGAACTCGCAAGGCATTGTCGTCTTGCGAAGCAAGCCCATAGGAAATTTGTTTTGCGAAGCACCTCCAAAACGGAAAACTCTTTCGTCTAGCGAGTTTTCCGTCTTGCGAGGCATTCGTCTTGCGGGGCACCCCTGTACAATCAACTACATTCTCAGCAAAAGTATCTCAGTAGGCTGAACAGATCTCTACATTTGCACCCCATATACCTCCAGGGGGAGGAAGCTCCAGAACCAGAGAGAGGCCACCAATACACCTGTTGTTGTTGTTGTTGTTGTTGTTGTTGTTGTTGTTGTTGTTGTTATTTTATTATTTATACCCCGCCCTTCTGGCTGGGCGGCTCCCAACAGAATATTAAAAACACAATAAAACATCAAACATTAAAAACTTCCCTAAACAGGGCTGCCTTCAGATGTCTTCTAAAAGTCAGATAGTTGCTTATTTCCTTGACATCTGATGGGAGGGCGTTCCACAGGGTGGGCGCCACTACCGAGAAGGACCCCTGCCTGCTTCCTTGTAATATCACTTCTCCCAATGAGGGAACCGTCAGAAGGCCCTTGGAGCTGGACCTCAGTGTCTGGGCCGAACGATGGGAGTGGAGACACTCCTTCAGGTCTACTGGGCCGAGGCCGTTTAGGGCTTTAAAGGTCAGCACCATGGAGGGAGTCTAGATCTTACAGCATGGTCCTTTCAAGAGGGGCTTGCCTCCCACAGCAGTGCAGCTCCCAGCCTGCCTTCAGCCATCCTGCCCAAGATGGCTCCCAGTCTTTCTTCTTCTTCCCAGAACACCTTGCTTAAAAATCCCCTCTGTTTTCCTGTCACTTCAAATACACCCCCCATCACCTTGGCAACATCTGTCTCCCCAGGCCAAAGGATTCCTCTCCGATGGCCCGTCAACCCCTTTTGTCATGTTAACAGATTTGCTTGTCTGGCACAGTTCTGCCACTTGTACTTTCATCTGTATCCCTAGTAAACAAAATCCCACCATTTATTTTCTAGGGTTTAAGCAGGGTCACAGATTTTCTAGGGGCAAAGAGAGACGCCTTACACCAGGCCATTGCTCCATCTGGGTCAGTATTGTATATGCCAGCCTCACCAACCTGCTTCCCCCCCTATTTTGGGGGCTACAGCTCCCACCAGCCCAAGTCGTGTGGTCGTTGCTCTCCAGGGTTTTGAGCAAGACCTGGCTGGAGATGCCAGGGGTCAAATTTGGAACCTTTTGCAGACACAGTACAGTGGTACCTCAGGTTAAGAACTTAATTCATTCTGGAGGTCCGTTCTTAACCTGAAACTGTTCTTAACCTGAGGTACCACTTTAGCTAATGGGGCCTCCCGCTGCCGCCGTGCGATTTCCGTTCTCATCCTGAGGTAAAGTTCTTAACCTGAGGTAATATTTCTGGGTTAGCAGAGTCTGTAACCTGAAGTGCCTGTAACCTAAAGCGTCTGTAACCCAAGGTACCACTGTACTGAATGTGCCCTGCCTCTGAGCTCTGTGTCTTCCTCAAGTATCTAAGACATTTTTACACTAATTTTCAGCCGATAAGGTTCCTAGAATGGCTTACATAAAACCAATGCGCCTGGTCACGGAAATGTCACCAGGGTCAATGCCTGACCTAGAAGGAACAGCCGGGGAATACCCCTGCCTGAAACCCTGCTGGCCAGTGTAGGCCACGCTGAGCTTGGTGGATCAGTATAAGGCAACTTCTTATCCCTAATGAAACCAACAACCACTTGTGAAGGTGCTGCATAACCAGAATGAAATACTTTCGTTTCACTGTGCAACCTAAAACTTTGGCAGTTTCTTCGTAGTATCCTGAAATATTTTTAGTAGGCCCCCTCTCCCCCCCCATTGTTTCTGCCATGTTGATTAATGTGGCTGCTCATAGCTCAGTCGGTAGAGCATAGAATCCGAGAACTGTAGAGTTGGAAGGGACCCCATGGTCATCTAGTCCAACCCCCCTGCAATGCAGGACTCTCTGCTAAGGTATCCATCTTAATCTCAGGGTCATGGGTTCGAGCCCAACACTGGGCAAAAGATTATTGTGTTCTGTTGTACACAAAATCTGCCCCTTTTCCCTTATGGGGTATCCAAGAGCCCATATAGAGTCCTTACGTAGGTTCCCTATTGGTAGGAGAAAATAACAGAGGCCAACCAGAGAATATTGAGAAGCAAAGCAGCTAGTAAGCCTGATCTTTATTGGCTGTTGCAACAGGGTGCTCCCCTCACCCGCAGGAGAGAGGAGGGACCCAGAAAAATGGCGTGCAAGGCCTTATATAGACATTTTTATATAGACATTTTTAATTCCCTGCCCTGGAGCTCAAGACCACCCCTCCATACATCATACCTACATCACAGAAGGGGTGTAACCCAAGACCACTACCCCAGATACATCATACCTACATCACAGAAGGGGTGTAACCCAAGACCACTACCCCAGATACATCATACCTACATCACAGAAAGTGCAGTTTACAGCAGAAATCTGAGTGGTTTGTTTACCTGTCTGCCAGGTTACCTGTTTAATGGTCTCTTGATTGGATTGCCTGGGGAGCCTGACCAGTCTTTTGTAATGATAAATACTTAGTTCCTGAGCCAGGTCACAGCTCACACTCTATTCATATCTTAAATGTGCCTTTAAGACAGGATCTGTGAAGGAAAAGACAATGGGGAGTCTTTTCCATTTTCCTTTGACCTTGCAGAGAAAACATTTGCTCAGTTTGGGAATCAAAATGGTTTCAGGTCGGTCTTCCTGGGCTGATCTATGTACGTGCTTGGTGGGTGCACTTATGAACATTTAACATATATCTAAGACCTCAAAATTCCTATCACAGTTGCAGGGGGTTGGACTAGATCACCCTCCTGAATTGATCACCTGTGCTTAAATTATGTGAAAAGGCTTCAATTTCTTTCGGAGGAGAGATTCCCCGCTATGTCACACACAGAACCGAAACAGACTAAATGTTGGAAGGACAGTATCCAGCGCCTCTTGTCCCAATATCAATTACAAGATTTTCAGGTGACTATGAAGATGGACAAGAGGCACTTAAGAGGTTGTCTCTTTATGTCCGATGCAGAAAGGATCTAACCATGATGGCTTCTACCAAGAGTTCGCAATGGTTCCCACTTATTAAAACAGAGCATACCTGGGCCAGTTACCTGTCAAAGCTCTCACTTGCTGTGCTTAGAATCGCTTTCACAGAATTACGATTCCAATCGATGCCCTCGGCGGTGTTGGACGGACGCAGCAGCAAAGTACCGTATTTTTCGCTCTATAGGACGTACTTTTCCCCCTCCAAAAATTAAGGGGAAATGTGTGTGCGTCTTATGGAGCGAATGCAGGCTCCTTGGCTTCAGCGATAGCAACGCGAAGCCTCCAAAGTGCAGAGGGAGCGTTCCCTCCACGCTCCGGAGGCTTGGCGTTGCTTTCGCTGAAGCCTGGAGAGCGAGAGGCATCGGTGCACACCGCGGGTTCCCGCTGCGTTCTGGAGGCTTCAGGTTCCTTTCGCTGAAGCCAGGAGAGTCTTGCTCTCCCGGCTTCAGCAAAGGGAACCCGTAGCCTGAGGAGCACAGCGGGAACTTGCGCTGAGCTCTCCAGGCTTCAGGGATAGCCGCACGCAGCCCCTCCGGCAGGGAGAGGCTGCATGCGGCTATGGCTTCTTTAGCCCCGCGCAGCCTCTCCCTGCCAGAGGCTTTGCCCGTGGCTATGGCACAAGCCAAGACAGTGAGTGGGATGGATCCCGCTCGCTATCTTGGCTTGTGCCATAGCCGCGCGCAACCCCTCCAGCAGGGAGAGGTTGTGCGGGGCTAAAGAGGAAGCCAAAACAGTGAGCGGGATCCATCCCGCTCGCTGTCTTGGCTTGTGCCATAGCCACATGCAACCCCTCCGGCAGGGAGAGGTTGCACACAGACTGTACGCTGCCCTTTGGGGCTGGGAGGAAAATAAGATATTTTCTTGATTTCCCCCTCTAAAAACTAGGTGTGCCCTATAGTCCGGTGTGCCTTATGGAGCGAAAAATACGGTACATTATGAAGAGAGACTTTGTCTGTGTGGGCAACCCTGTGTGAAGGACCTGTGCCACGATTTATTGCAGTGCCAGTTATATATAGACCCAAGAGACCGATTCATAGAACCCCTGTTTCCGAATGGAACTCACTTGAATAGGGTGGAAAGGGTGAAATGGCTGCTGAGCGATACTGATGACTTTGTAACTTATAAAGTACCACTCTATGAAACGATACGATATGATAATCTTTATTCTCATTGTCCCATACAGAACAACGAAATTGAGAAAATTTTCATCAGACATTCAAAAACCAACAAGCCTGCTATCCCAGCTATCCCAGCCTGGTTAGCCCCCTAAAAACTCTGATACCCCATAATTAAATACAATATACTCCCATAGAGACTACCTTACACCACGTTTAAAACCAAAATCACATTTGGATAGAAACTGTTTCTCAGGCAGCTAGTCCTAGTCTTTATAACCCTGTACCGTCTTCCAGAAGGCAGAAACTGAAAGAGATAATTTCCAGGGTGAGCACTATCTATGCGCTGGCAGCCAAGAAGATCAGGAGGAAAGAACTAGATAAAATAGTGGTCAATTGCAAAGGGGATTCAGATATTTAATTTGGCACATTTTACTAGAGAACCTTCTGCTATTCTATTTTATGCAACAAACAATCTTAGTAGTTTTGACCGTGGTTTATATTGCGTGTGTGGTGCCTGATGATTTTTATGGTTATTGCTGTTTTTCCCTTTTGTTATTTTTCTGAATGATGCCATGGCCTATGGCTAGTGCAATAAAAGTTGTTGATGATGATGGTCCCTTCCAACTTTCCAATTCTGTGATTCTGCTAAAATTTATATTGAGTGGTTTGTTTTATTGGGTTATGAGTGCTTTAAGGAACAAAAATCATTAAGCAAAAGCAGCTCACCCATCTCTCGTGAGGGGCAAGCGAGGAACTGACTGGGAGTCAGCTCTGTCGGGGAATCAGCTGGACGGCTGTCACGCAATAGAGAGATAGAGAGATAAGGAGGATAAAGGAGGCCTTGGCTGGTCATAGGCAAATCACATGGCCAAATAGGGTGACAAAATCTTGGATGTGGCAATTTGTAAAGCAATCAGGGAGAGATGTAAGATTGTATGCACTTGAAAACATTCCTAACAGATTAACCAAGCAGATAGAAAAGCACAGGCAGTGATCGTGCAGATTACAATGGGGGCAGGAAGACGGTTGGGTGGAGTTGGAATGATCTATCCCAGGGACGTCCAGCTCCCAAGAGACTGTGATCTACTCCGGGGGTGGGTGGGGGGAACTAGCAGTGATCTACCCTTTTGAGGGGGTGGGGGGCAAGGCAAAGTTGCTGAGCTTTTCTTGGGGGGGCAAGACAAATAGTTCTGCCGCTTTTGGGGCACGTGCCCTAAATTGCTACACAAATATTAATCCCGCCAGCGGTGACTGCGTCTTCCATTGTTGAAATTGTGCGCAAATAAAGGACAAAGCAAGGGGGCAGGGCCAGATACTCCTTTTCCCTCACGGAGGAAAATGAGCCCGTGATCAACTGCTATCAACCGGGGATCGACCTGTCGATCGCGGTAGACCGGTTGGAAATCCCTGATCTAGCCTATTATTATTATTATTATTATTATTATTATTATTATTATTAGCTCTTATTAATCACCTTCTTTTAAAAAAGTAAACTCAAAGCAACTTGCAATATAATCAAAACATGAAAACCAATATAAAACTAGATAAGAGCTGAAAACATTCGCAAACATAAAAGGCGATCTAACACATCCCACCCGCTAAAGGAGGCCACAATATCTAAAACTATCCAGGTTAAAGGTCCAAAGCCTGGCTGAAAAGAAGTGTTTTTGCCAGACCCTTAAAAAGTAGCCTGTGATAAGGTTCTTTTGGCAGGGAGGTATTATTCCTAACACAAGAATTCCAGAGCCAGTAAAGACGTCGAAGGATCAGGCATTTTGGAAAAATGTTTATTCTAACATTCAGGGCAAGTGAGAAACTAAGGATGCTCTTATGATGGCCAGCTGGAATGGAAACATTGGAGGAGAGCCAAATGTTGTGGATCACAGCTGAGAAGATAGAGTGGCCCGGCTTAACTTTTAGTCTCCCTCAACTGCAACATTGATGGAATGGCTTCTGCTAGGTGACTATTCTGAAGGGCGAACCTGATAAACAGAACCAGCTTCACAGAAGAGCTGGTGGTGTGACTCTGCTTCTCTTCTCATCCTCTGCTGTAGCCCAATCCATCAGGTACTGGATGGGGAAGACCCATTGGAACAGGGAGTGGCCATGCAGACCATATAACACCGGTCCTGAAAGACCTGCATTGGCTCCCAGTACGTTTCCGGGCACAATTCAAAGTGTTGTTGCTGACCTTTAAAGCCCTAAACGGCCTCTGTCCAGTATACCTGAAGGAGCGTCTCCACCCCCATCGTTCTGCCCAGACACCGAGGTCCAGCTCCAAGGGCCTTCTGGCGGTTCCCTCACTGCGAGGTTACAGGGAAGCAGGCAGAAGGCCTTCTCGGTTGTGGCACCCACCCTGTGGAACGCTCTCCCAGCAGATGTCAAGGAAATAAGCAACTATCTGACTTTTAGAAGACATCTGAAGGCAGCCCTGTTTAGGGAAGTCTTTAATGTTTGATGTTTTATTGTGTTTTTAATATTCTGTTGGGAGCCGCCGAGAGTGGCTGGGGAAACCCAGCCAGATGGGCAGGGTATAAATAAATAAATGATGATGATGATGATGGTGATGATGAACTGGTTTTGGTAGACCCAGGTTCCCCTCCCTTCCTCTCCTAGAGAGCGATGCAACTTGTCAATATTTTGCAGGAGGGATTCACCCACACACCAGGAAATGTAGGTTTCCCCCTTTAAAGTGGACTGAAGTTCTCCGTTGCCCTCACACAACAAATCCATTTTTTTGAGGACTTTGGAAAGTGACAGAGCGATGCCCCAAAAGCAAATTAGGATTGCAGGATGAATGCTCTTCCTTGCATCTGATGGAAGGCTCATTAAAGACCAGATACAATCTAAATGCAAAGCGTACTTTGCACAAGTAGTTTGGGACGAACCCTCAACAAACAGGTCATCAGGAGGCGCCCCTAAATAGGCTTGCATAAGACTGTGTGCTCTAAATCTCTTTTTTTCCCCACTCCAAAAACAACAGCAACCTTTAAACGGCACCTCTGGGCTCTCCAGAAACTTGTGCATAGAATGCAAAGGTGAAAAAATAGAACTAATGTATATTAAATAGATGTAGCTGGAGAGAAAAGAGAGAGAGAGAACTCAACCGCTTCTTTATGACTTATTCTTCTCCCCGTCTCTCCTCCATTCCCAGGCTTTTAAACTCGCTGCCACATTCTGCATGCACAGAGCTGCCCTGAGGCCCTGTATAAACTTCCTGAAAAGGTCAGGGAGAAGCCTGTTTAGCATTTGCAAGAAGGCAGATGGTGGGGAGGAAATGTGAGAAACCCCCAGCAGGGCTGCAGACAACAAAGGAAACAGAAGCGGGTCGCGCGCGCGTGTGTGTGTGTGTGTGTGTGTGTGTGTGTGTGTTATGAGCAAGTCGTGTCCCCTTTCTTTCCCCTTGGGAAGATCACATAGAAACCCAGAACTTCTCCACCAATACCAAAAATGTAGAGGAAAGGGGAAGCGTGAAACTGCCAGAGGGACATTTTCTTTCAGTGGAATAGCAGTAGCGCAGTGGCAGAGTAATAATAATAATAATTTATTATTTATACCCTGTCCATCTGGCTGGGTTTCCCCAGCCACTCTGGGCGGCTTTCAACAGAACACTAAAATACAATAACCTATTAAACATTAAAAGCTTCCCTAAACAGGGCTGCCTTCAGATGTCTTCTAAAAATTTGGTACAGTGGTACCCCGCAAGACGAATGCCTCGCAAGACGGAAAACCCACAAGACGAAAGGGTTTTCTGTTTTGGAGGCGCTTCGCAAGATGAATTTCCCTATGGGCTTGCTTCGCAAGACGAAAGCCCATAGGGAAATCTCCGGGGACCTGTTTTAAATTGCTGGCGGTCGGGAGCAAAGACTTTCGCCCACAGCCGGCCTTCAGAAGAGGTCCTGGACCTCTTCTGAAGGCCGGCGGGGGGCAAAAGTCTTTGCTCCCCCCCCCCCGCCTGCCTTCCCGGGACAGCGGAGACTTCTCCGCTGCCCTGGGCGATCATAAAATGCTGGCAGGCGGGAGCGAAGCGTTCGCTGCCGACCCCCAGCATTTTAAAATCTCCCCGGGACAGCGGAGGCTTCGCTCCCGCCCGCCAGCATTTTAAAATCACCCCGGGACAGCAGGGGCTTTTAAAATGCTGGCGGTCGGCAGCAAAGCCCTCCTGTCCCCGGAGCTTGCGGGGCGGGAGGTGGGAAGAAGGGCTTTTCTTCCCACCGCCAGCCTTCAGAACAGCCTTCTGAAGGCTGGCAGTGGGAAGAAAAGCCCTTGTCTCCCCCCCCCCCAGCCTTCAGAAGAGGTCGGGGGACAGACTGTCCCCGGACCTGGTCTGAAGGCGGTTTCCCTAGGAACGCATTAATTGATTTTCAATGCATTCCTATGGGAAACCGTGCTTCGCAAGACGAAAAACTCGCAAGAAGAAAAAACTTGCGGAACGAATTAATTTCGTCTTGCGAGGCACCACTGTAGTTGTTGCTCTCTTTGACATCTGGTAGGAGGGCGTTCCACAGGGTGGGTGCCACTACCAAGAAGGCCCTCTTGTCTGGTTCCCTGTAACTTGGCTTCTCGCAGCAAGGGAACCGCCAGAAGGATCTCCACATAGGGGCAGGAAAGACCCCAGCTTGAAACCCCAGGGAGCCACTGCCAGTCAGTGTAGACTGAACTAGTTGAACCAATGGTCCTACTCAGTATAAAGTAGCTCCCTATGTTCCTAACATACAATAAGATGCAGCTGTTGTGCAGACATTCGGACATAAAGAAAACCCTTGTTGGCTCAGAACCAAAGGCCACTCTAGTCTATCATCTCCTTTCCCACAGTAGCCCATCAGATGCCTATGAGAAGCCCACAAGCTGGATGCGTCAATCTCAGACTACGTGGCTTCATCAAGCCATCTTTGTGTTTAGAAACATTTGGAACCTAAGTTTCACTGCCTGCGCATTCTGACTGCTGTATCGAAAAGCACATGAACCTGACCTTTGAAGAGTTTGTGAGGAAACCATTGTTAACAAACATGTGGTGTCTTTCTATGCTAAAGGAAGAGGGGAACTTTGCAAGCAACTTAGAAGGGGGTATTTTGAAGGTCTAACAGCCTATGTTTCCACACTTTACTTTGTTGCATGTTTCGCGATTTTAAATCTCTGCTGGGGGTTCTCTCACCAAACTTGCCCCGAACCTGGATATTGGCACCCAGGTCATTCTCCTTTTAGAGACTGTATTTTTCTTTTGACCAAAAACAAATTCCAACACAGAGGTAACCATAAGGCAACCAAACCAGAGGGCAACCGAATCAGTCTCTGTGCCCAGGCCTAAACCCCACCTGAAATGCTTCTAGACAATAAGTTCTCACAGTGGCAACCCTTTGTCTCCGGGAAGTTGGCAAGAAGGACCCACAATGCTTTATTTTTATCTTCAATGAAAGACAGACGATGACTTCTCTGACTCAGCCCCAGAATCTCGGTTGTTAAATGGGGAAATCACTGACCTATCTTACAAGTAGGGTTGTCACGCACTTTCCCCCTGACCATACTTGGAGTGCCTTTAAACACCAGTTTGACCCACAGGGATTTGGAATGCAATGCCTTTCCTGGAAATGGAGTGATTTAAAATGTTACCTCAGCTCCATTTCTTGTAATGAAGGCAGCTGTTGGGAAGCTCAAGAGAAGGCCAGGTAGGGGGTGAGTGGGAAAGTGACAACCCGGTTCACAATGCAGTTGTGATGATGAAGGTAACAGGAATGGAAAAGTGCAATGCAGACCTCAAACACATTATGAAACGAGACTTGGATGCTATGGAATGGATGCAGAACTGGACCAGGCAGGGCTGGCCCTACCATTGGGCAGAGTGGCATGGCTGCCTCAAGCCACCAACCCCCCTCTGTTCCTTCTGTTGGAGTACAGAGTTGGGTATGCTTAGCCTGTCCCCTAGTTAGCTAGCTTGCTGGTTTGGGTGTGGTGGTGGACTGGCCTCTGTAACAATGAGAGTCATCTATCTATCTATCATCTACAGTGGTGCCCCGCAAGACGAATGCCTCGCAAGACAGAAAACTCGCTAGACGAAAGAGTTTTCCGTTTTGGAGGTGCTTCGCAAAACGAATCTCCTATGGGCTTGCTTCGCAAGACGAAAATGTCTTGCGAGTTCCTGCTGGTTTTTTCCCTCTGCCCCCCCCTTTCTAAGCTGCTAAGCCGCTTATCAGCTGATCCGATCAGCAGATAAGCCGCTAAAAGCCGCTAATAGCACTAATCCGCTAATCCTTCAATGGGCTTGCTTTGCAAGACGAAAAAACCGCTAGACGAAGAGAATCACAGAACGGATTCTTTTCGTCTTGCGAGGCACCACTATATCATCTATCTATCTATCTATGGTATGTATGCATGTATGCTTGTGAAACATGGACGACTTATAAACGCCATCTCCAACTCCTTGAAAGATTCCACCAACAGTGTCTCCGGAAATTTTTACACATCACTTGGGAAGACAGGTGAACTGATGCCAGTGTACTGGAAGAAGCAAAGCTCACCAGTGTTGAAACGCATTCACTGGGGTGAAATGTGCTTACGAGTGAAAATCACATACAGAAATGCATTATAATGGGGAAAGTCCTTTGCACCATTATCGATATGAGGCAAAAACTGCATTCCAAAAGGAAAGTGCTTGTTGGAAAAATTCACAGTCAACCGTTGAATTTTCACTTAAAAAAACAAAGTATCTCAAACTGATGTGGAACTCAACTTAATATCGCAAAATGAGAAAACTAGGCAAACTGATATGGATGGCTTCGCTATTCCTACCCCATCCCTTACTGTTTTCCTACCCGAAATGTGCTCTGTTTGAAGCTGAGTGGAGGCCCAGCAATTAATCCAGGAAGCTGGTGATATCAGGATTCCAGAAAGCCCAATAACTCTCACCTCCCGCAATGCAATTACAGTATTAATTTGCTGGGGGGGGGCTGCTATCTGTCTGTTGTGAGCAGTTGCCTGGAGGGAGAGAAACAGGAAAGCAGAATTAGGAATGACTGAATGAATGGACTTTATTACGTTCACAGACCAGAATCAGAATTAGGAATTCCTCGGCCGCTGCTGCTGCTGCTGCTGCTGACTGGTTTTGGCCGGCCACCCCTAATTCAGGGATTGTGCAACATGTCCTCTCTTGGCATGTCTAGACCACGAGGGGAGGGGCAGGTCAGACGCCGGCATCACGGCCCAGACGCCAAGCAGGCCTGACATCAGCAAAGACAACTTTCTGAGTCGTCGCAGGTCCCGTTATTCACGTATAAGGTCCACTGTCTCATAGCCAGATCACAGCCTTCCTCCCCTGAGCGGGGCCAGCAGGAGCAATTTACAACCCTCGGCTTACAGTGCTCCTAATTTAGTGATGGGGATGGGTTGGGAATAAGAAACGATGCGATTGTCTATGATGTTTCTCGTGGAGAAAGTAGCAGCGCCAGCCTCACAGAGAAACATTGTCCTGTGCTTATTCACGGCCACTCTCTACACCCCTGCTGCTCGTGCTTCAACATATTCCTCAAGTGTTGGTGCAGCGGTTAGAGTGATGGACTAGGAACCAGGAGACCAGGGTTCGAATCTTCACTTGGCCATGAACCTTACTGAGGGACCCTGGGCCAGTCACTGCCTCTTAGCCTAACCTGGTGGGGAGAATTGTGTACATTGGTACCTCAGGTTAAGTACTTAATTCGTTCCGGAGGTCCGTTCTTAACCTGAAACTGTTCTTAACCTGAAGCACCACTTTAGCTAATGGGGCCTCCTGCTGCTGCCGTGCCGCTGCAGCACGATTTCTGTTCTCATCCTGAAGCAAAATTCTTAACCTGAAGCACTATTTCTGGGTTAGCGGAGTCTGTAACCTGAAGCGTATGTAACCCGAGGTACTACTGTACACCACCTTGCATTCATTGATGTAAAAGGCAGGATGGAATCTTTTCTTGTTGCTGAAATATTTTTTATTTGACTTTACAAGTATAAAATTATAAAACAATCACGTACATCCACATTTAAAGATTCCTCCAGATCTCTGGACCTCGCACCTTCCTCTCCGTGGGTCCTGTTGTTAACCTTTTCTACTGCATATTTTCCAATAGTCCATATAACTCCATTATCTCCATAATACTTGCTAGGTTACAAGTGTTATTGCAATCCTGCTAATGTTTTCATCTGCTTACGGTGGCCTCCAAGATAAATTATAAAAAAAATCCTGTTCTTTATTGAAGTTTTGGTCTTCTTGGTTCCTGAGCTTTCTGGTCACAGTTTTCCCATTTTGGCATAGTTCAGCAGTTTAATTTGCCATTCTCCTCTGGGAGGGACTTTATCTTCTTTCCATCTCTGGGCTAATAGCATCCGAGCGGCTGTCATCATGTACATAAAAAGTCTTTTCTGCTCCCTTGGAATATCAGCACCTACAATTCCTAGTAGAAAAGCCTCTGGTTGTTTTTTATTTTTTAAATAAATGTTAGTTTAAACATTTTTAAAATTTCATTATACCTGTATACTATTTCCCAGAATGCTTTTACAGTGGTACCTCGGGTTACAGACGCTTCAGGTTATATACGCTTCAGGTTACAGACTCCGCTAACCCAGAAATAGTACCTCGGGTTAAGAACTTTGCTTCAGGATGAGAACAGAAATCGCACGGAGGCGGGGGGGGGCATTAGCTAAAGTGGTACCTCAGGTTAAGAACAGTTTCAGGTTAAGAACAGACCTCCAGAACGAATTAAGTTCTTAACCCAAGGTACCAAGGGCTTTGTAGTCGTTTTGTAAGGCAAACCCTGCTTTTTGTAGCACCTCCCAAACCGAGTAACTGATATACTGAACCAGACTTGCGCCATTCACTCCAGATCTGTGCCAATGTTTTGTAGTCGTTTTGTAGGGCAAACCCCAGGTTTTGTAGTAGAAACCCCCAAACTGAGTAATTGATACTCAAACTGGGGCTCGTTGTTACAGGTAGGTAGCCGTGTTGGTCTGCCGTAGTCGAAACAAAACAAAACAAATAAAATAAAATTAAAAAATTCCTTCCAGCAGTACCTTAGAGACCAACTAAGTTAGTTCTTGGTATGAGCTTTCGTGAGCATGCACACTTCTTCAGATATGTGTGCAAGCACACGAAAGCTCATACCAATAACTAACAGTTGGTCTTTAAGGTGCTACTGGAAGGATTTTTTTTATTTTATTTTGTTTTGTTTTGTTTTGTTTTGTTTTGTTTTGTTTTGACTGGGGGTCATTGGTATCCCCTAGAAACCCAGCATTGTCCCTTTCACTCCAAACCCGTATCACAATTTTGTAGTGAACGGAGCTTAATATCTGCTAAACTCATTCAGGTGTACTTCTGAATAGGCGGGCATAGGAACGCAGTGCCAATCTCGTCTTCAGTGCAGGGAAAGCTGGCAGACCTTTCTGGATTGTTGCAAGGGAAGAATGTTTGCAAAAGTTTTTCGAAACTGCCAAGTACATCATTACAGGAGTTGCCCTCCTGCCTTGCAATTTGCCTCTGGCCACCTAGTTGCAGCCCATTAACCTGAACTCTCCCCGCCCCCGCCCCCCCCCCCCCCCGCTCCACGGTGTTGTGAACAGTCTCTGTGGATACCAGAAGCCTAAAGAATGCCAGGAAGGAAGAAAGAGGAGCTATTAAGGTGTTGTGTTTGGTAAACATGCCAGGGGGGCTCTTTTTGGTTGTTAATGGGCTGCAAGATGTTTATGCAGAGCTTGCTGGAGCATGAATTCTTGGAAGTGACTTGGACAGTCTCGCACCTTAGGGAGAGCTGGTTTTCACTAGCCGGATGAACTCCGTGGGCGAAACTGAGTTGCTTGCAGCTCTCCCATTTACACAGAAACCGGGACCCATAGGGCTCACAAACCTTGTGGGGTGCATCTGATCCCCGCCCCCAAAATGGAAAAAGTTTCATGGTGGAGTTGGAGCTGTGGAACTTGCTGGGGATGCAACACAACAGAGCCTGCGGGGCCCATTGAAATCCCACGTTTACAGAGCAATCCTAACTCTGCCCGGTGAACAACAGAGTGGAACAGAGAAGCGGGAGGCACCATTGTTATGTACTGAAGTTCTCACCCTGGGCCAGCAGGAGGATACTGTAGATAGTTATGCAAATGGAGGGTCGAAAGTGACGTTCAGTGATTGGATAGTTTGTATGCAAATGAAGGATCGAAAGTGACGCTCAGTGATTGGCTAGTTACAGAAAATGGTTACTGTTGCATTCTAATGGAGCTCTACATAAGCAGGCTGACTGAGCTCCTCAGTTGAGTTCTGTCCCAGCTTACAAATAAAGAGCTGCTTTGGAGAAATCGCTGTGTCATCTACTATGTCTACCCACAACTTAACAACCATTGCATGCAAAACCCAGCTTCTCCTGCCAGCCAGGCCAGACGGAGGATAAAGCCAGCACTGGCTTCTAGACCTGATGTCCCCCCTCTACTGCCTGAGGGGGCCTGCCTCTGAATACCAGCTGCAGGAACCACAAATGGGGAAGAGGGCTTCCTGCAGGCAGGTCCTGCTTTTAGGCATCCATCTGGTTGGCCACTGTGAGAACAGGATAAAAAAGGTAAAGGGACCGCTGACCATTAGGTCCAGTCGCGATCGACTCTGGGGTTGCGACGCTCATCTCACTTTATTGGCCGAGGGAGCCGGCGTACAGCTTCCGGGTCATGCGGCCAGCAGGACTAAGCCGCTTCTGGTGAACCAGAGCAGCGCACGGAAACGCCGTTTACCTTCCTGCCAGAGTGGTACCTATTTATCTACTTGCACTTTGACGTGCTTTCAAACTGCTAGGTGGACAGGAGCTGGGACCGAGCAACGTAGCTCATCCCATCATGGGGATTCGAACCGCCAACCTTCCAATTAGCAGGGCCAAGGCTCAGTGGTTTACACCACAGTGCCACCCATGTCCTGTGAGAACAGGGTACTCCACACTGATGCAGCAGAGAAGTCAAAATGAGGTCCTTCTCTTAGTCCTGGGCTGAATTAGGATCTGGTGGATCTTTGGCCAGCTCAGCTCCACCTCCCCGATTCCCTATTTCGTACCCTCCAACATTTCTCCAATGAAAATATGGGCATCCTGTTCCATCATCATCTTTACACCCTGCCCACCTGACTGTGATGTCTCAGCCACTCTGGGCGGCTTCCAGCATATATATATATAACTAATAAAACATTAAACGTTAAAAAGCTTCCCTATACAGGGCTGCCTTCAGATGTCTTCTAAAGGTTGTAGAGTTACTTATCTCCTTGGCTCAGAGGTCGCATGACTCCATACCCTCCAACGTTTCTCCGGCGCAAAAAGGAACGTCCTAAGCCAGGGGTCAGCAAACGTTTTTGGCAGGGGGTCTGTCCACTGTCCCTCAGACCTTGTGGGGGGCCGGACTATAATTTGGGTGGAAAAATGAATGAATTTCTATGCCCCACAAATAACCCAGAGATGCATTTTAAATAAAAGGACACATTCTACTCATGTAAAAACACACTGATTCCCAGAACGTCTACGGGCCGGATTGAGAAGGCAATTGGGCCGGATCCAGCCCCCGGGCCTTAGGTTGCCTACCCATGTCCTAAGGAAAAGCAGGACATTCCAGGATCGAATCAGAAACCGGGATGGCTTCTGTAAATCTGGGGCCGTCCCTGGAAAATAGGGGTACTTGGAGGGTCTGCCATTTCAGGGCCTTCCACCAACTGCACCCTTTCTTGAGGATGTGTAGTGGCAGAGGCGCTCCCAGCTGGCAGAAGCTGGCAGAGGGCAGGAGAAGGGAAAATCCACTGTATTCCAACCCCCAGCAGCAGTGTAGATCAGGGATGAGAATAGCTTCCATAAGCTCACAACGCTGTCCAATTGGAAGTTCAGTGAAACTCAGTAGAAGGACAGCAGTCTGTGGACGCTAGGTTTTCTCACTCTTTTAGCAGCCCCTGTGCCTGTCTCTCTAAAAACAAGGGTGGGGAGCCTTTCGCTCTCAGAACTTGAACTTCCACCATCACTGACTATTATGGGCCATGCCGGCTGAGGTTGGTGGGGGCTGGTGATGCCCCTGGACCCAGCTCTGAAATGTCACTGTGCTAATTTCTCATATGTTCCAGCCATAGCTGTCAACTTACAGATTTGAAAATAAGGGACCAGCAGCCTCGAAAATGAGGGATCAGCAGCCAAAATAAGGGATTTTGCTTAGCTTATACAAAAATCTGGCACTCATGGAGCCATGCTGCTTTTGCTGCCACTGACTGTGTTTTGCAGGGGGTTGGGCTAGATGATCCTAAGGGTCTACAACTCCCACCAAAGAAGAGGGGCAGACAAAACTGATGAACAACGTTGAGATGGCAAAGCTGACAGGCAGAATTAGAAACCATGAAGAGGACCTCTTTAATAAAGAATGGGGAAAGTTTATAATTTAGTTGAAAAGCTATTGTAAAGAGTTACATACATTGGTAGGATTGACAGAAAACTTGTAGTAAAAATTTGAACTATGGATGGACAAATGATTTATAAAAATTGAGTTATGAAAGGGATGCAGAGGGGGAAATCACTACATTAAGATGCTGCACTGGTTGGAGGGGATGCTAAGCAGCACGTCGGGGCTGCCATCGTCCTGGGGCGAGGAGTTCCATTGGCCCTTCCCCACCTGAGAGAGAGGGAGGGAGGGAAGGAGACTCTCGCCCATGCCACCCGCAAGCCCAGCATGAGGTGGTTGCAGCCCCGCTGCGGCCGCTGAAGCACCGCCCTTCTGCGTCCCTCCCCATCCCCTCCTCTTCCTCCTCCCTCAGGCTGCCTCCTCAGCCGCCGCTGCTGCCTCCAGCTTCCCCTGGCAGTGCGGCGGAAGTCTCGCAAGAGAGGGGCTGCCTGCCTGCCCGCAGCCACCCATCTCCTCATGACATGCCCCTGAGGGGGAAAAGGGAGAGTCGGAGACCCGACAGCTCGTGCGCGCTCGCTCTCTCGCTCTTTTGAGGCGGAGGACCCCGAGCCATTGCTTCCCTCCTGAGCCAGATGAGCATGAAACCCAGGAAATTTAAGGGACATCATCAATCCGGGACAGCAGCTGGAAACAGCGCTGGGATAAGGGAGTTTCCCGCCAAATAAGGGACGGTTGACAGCTATGGTTCCAGCTCTGATTGCATTGTCACTTCACTCTGCAATACCAAGACAATTATGCATCTGCCAATTAGTGCTGTGGCAAACAGTCCTTTTGTATTCACGTAAGCACCCGCTGAAGGGCCGCAGACCTTTCCATGCTACTGCCTTCCAGCGCCAACATTTTAATAGATCTGCACGTATATACGAGCTTTGTTGTTTTGTGCTCCGACAGGCAATCAGTCTTTTTCCATCTCTGTCCTGCGCATTAAATAACACCCTTGTTACGCAATGCAACTGACCTGCCCAGGGTGAAGCCACATACCAAAACCCTAAATTATCCCCTGACTAATTATTTAGCAAAGGTTGCGGTGGCAGCAGGCAACAGAGACTGCCACGGAAGGGCAATTCCTGGGTTTCAGCAAGAGGAGGTTCCTGACCATTAGCATTCCTTGGAGGTGCCAGAAAAAGTCAGGTCTCCCTGTCACTTTCATGGCTGCGTAGCAGAAGAGATGTCAGCAAGTGCAATCTTTTCTGCTTTCTGAAGGTGTCCTGTACCGAATCAGGCCATATCTGTCTGTCTGTCTATCTATCTATCTATCTATCTATCTATCTATCTATCTGGACCTCCACACCTCATTTAAAATGACTTATTACTATTAGTAGCAGTAGCAGTAGCAAATAAATACATTTATTACCAGCCCTTCACCAGCAGCTCTCAGTATAAATATATTTACTTAGAATTCTAGAACTGTAGAGTTGGACCCCAAGGGACAATGCAGGAATCTCAGCTTCAAGCATCCATGACAGATGGCCATCTCCCTTGAGGGAGATTCAGTAGCAGCATGGAACAGGGTCCTTTTGGTTGTGGCTCCACAACTGTGGAACGCTCTCCCCACCGAGGTCTGCCTGGCACCATCATTTGCATCCTTTCGGCACCAGATTAAAACTCACCTCTGCCACCAAGCACCTGATAGATTATGAGAAGATGGCTTGCTGGCCTGTTTGATTGAATGTTCTTGTAGTTGTTTTCCTGGTGGGTTTGTTTAAGAGCTATCAGAATGGTTTTATGGAAATGTACTGTTTTCTGCAGGGATGTGGGTGGCGCTGTGGGTAAAACCTCAGTGCCTAGGACTTGTCGATCGTATGGTCAGCGGTTCGAATCCCCGCAGCGGGGTGAGCTCCCATCATTCGGTCCCAGCTCCTGCCCACCTAGCAGTTCGAAAGCACCCTCAAGTGCAAGTAGATAAATAGGTACCGCTTTATAGCGGGAAGGTAAACGGCGTTTCCGTGTGCGGCGCTGGTGCTGGCTCGCCAGAGCAGCTTCATCACGCTGGCCACGTGACCCGGAAGTGTCTTCGGACAGCGCTGGCCCCCGGCCTCTTAAGTGAGATGGGCGCGCAACCCCAGAGTCGGTCATGACTGGCCCGTACGCGCAGGGACACCTTTACCTTTACCTTTTTTACTGTTTTCTGCAGTACACCTTTTTGACTCATCCCCTTTTACAAGGGGGGCTTTTTCGCAGTGGGCAAATAGTAATATATGTTAGGCGACACAATAGCAGATACATGTCATCCTAAGCCAAGGCATGGCTTTGTGTGAATTTGCAAGCTGTGCCACACTGAGCTAAGCCATAATTTGGCTTAGCACGTGCTCTGAACCTGGACTTGTGGTTTAGCTCTCTCTACATGAGCAGAGACATCACCTTGCCAACAAAGGTCCGTCTAGTTAAAGCTATGGTTTTCCCTGTAGTGATGTATGGAAGTGAGAGCTGGACCATAAAGAAGGCTGATCACCGAAGAATTGAGGCTTTTGAATTATGGTGCTGGAGGAGACTCTTGAGAGTCCCATGGACTGCAAGAAGATCAAACCTATCCATTCTGAAGGAAATCAGCCCTGAGTGCTCACTGGAAAGACAGATCCTGAAGCTGAGGCTCCAATACTTTGGCCACCTCATGAGAAGAGAAGACTCCCTGGAAAAGACCCTGATGTTGGGAAAGATGGAGGGCACAAGGAGAAGGGGACGACAGAGGACGAGATGGTTGGGCAGTGTTCTCGAAGCTACCAGAATGAGTTTGACCAAACTGCGGGAGGCAGTGGAAGACAGGAGTGCCTGGCGTGCTCTAGTCCATGAGGTCATGAAGAGACGGACATAACGAAACAACTAAACAACAACAACATGAGTGGTAACCAAGGTTTGTCCAGTGGTTCATGGTTCGTGGTTTGTCCAGGGGAAATAAATCATAAGCCTGGTTTGGGAAACTTGTGGTTTAGCTACCATGGTTTGGCTTGGCATGATATGCGAGCCAGGCCACCAATTGGCCACATACGCATCACCATAAACATACCCTCCAACACATCACAATGAAAAACTGGGGTGCCATCTTCCGGGGCCAAACTCCTATGCGAGTTAAATCACCCACACAAAATTGTGGGCCTGAAAAAGTGCTTTTTCGGGCATGACGCCCAAAACTGAGTTCATTTTCAGGGGAGAATCACAGCGCAGAATCACATGAGATCACAGCACCCAAAATGGCTGCCGTGCTCTCCTGAGAAGAAACGGGATGTCTGAGGCAGTTGAGGGGTGGGCGAAAGAGGACAGAGATTTGCATAAGATGCATATGTGATAATTTATATGTACAGATGCAGAAGTAGAAATAATCACTATGACAAAGGAGGTCTTTAAGCAGAGGCTTGACAACCATATGTCAGGAGTGCTCTGATGGTGTTTCCTGCTTGGCAGGGGGTTGGACTCGATGGCCCTTGTGGTCTCTTCCAACTCTATGATTCTATGAAAGGAGAACAGTGGGGAAGGCAGTGGCCAAGTGTGCCTGCTCTGTTTGCTGCCTGGATGCTGTTGATGGGCAGCTTCAGGGATCCAGCCTTATCTTCCTCTGATTCTTTAAATAGACCTTAAACTAGACTTGGACAGGACAGAACTTGAAACAAATGGCTCCTCTGTGAAGCCGGACACACACAGGTTAGGGAGAGGGCATTTCGGCATAACAAAGCTGCTCAATCCTACACTAATATCTTTCCTCCATGACCCCAAGGAACTGCTTTCTTCTCTCTTCATCCCTCTCTCTCTCTCTCTCTTTAATTGCACATGCATGACCTCAGAGCGGCTTCTCGGCTAGTGTAGCATGACTCAGCAAGCGAGTGACGTAGGGGCAAAGAGGCTCTAGTGGAGCAGGAAAAGGGGGGAGGGAAGGGTGGACAGAAAATCTTACAGTAGCGTTCTCCGGATTCCAAAGTATGAGTCAGCGGCTTCGGACAAAGGCTGAAGAGCGAAGGCTTGGGCTTGGGCTTTCTCTGGCCCCACGTGTGACCGAAATAACAGAGTGGGAGTTTGCATCTGGAATCCAGGTTGACTACAGAGTCAAACCGAGTTGACGGAAACCAGAAACGAGGCCGACCGGGTCTTTCCTAAATCCTGTGCCTTGATGTGATGTGTTTACTTTGGGTTCTAGTGAGGCATCTTCCGAGCCAGAGAGAGAGATTACAGCTGCTGTGTGAGGACATCCTCACTCTAAACAAAGCAGATGGGAAGGAAAGTTTGGGTTGCATCCCTGGCTAGGGGAACCACCCCTGCTGCTGCCCACTGGTTTCTGGTCAAAATAAAAACAAACCGATTTCCATGATTGTGTTCCCTGGAGGTCAAGAACCCACCTCCAGTGGAAACTTTTCTGAATAACAGATGGCTGAGTAACAATCGCTTGAAGGCTTGGGGGAAAGGCGCAGCTGAGTAACAGAACCCCTGCTTTGCATGCAGAAGGTCCCAGGTTCAGTCCCCGGCCTCTCCAGGTAGGGTTGGGAGAGATCTTGTCTAAAACCCTGGAGAACCACTGCTGGTCAGAAGTGACAAGGCCGACAAAGTACATGGACCATTGATCTGACTCAGTGTTAGGCAGCTCATCAGCCCACCATGTCCCTAGTCACACAGACCCTCCAAGTGCCCCTGTTTTCCAATGACAGTCCTGGATTTACAGTTTCTGATTTGATCCCAGAATGTCCCGCTTTCCCTTAGGACGTCCCTCTTTTCACTGGAGAAATGTTGGAGGGTGTGGAGTTATGCGACTCCCGAAACAAGAAGATCAGTAACTGTACAACCTTTAGAAGACCTCTGAAGGCAGCCCTGCATAAGGAAAATCTCAATGTTCAATGTGTGTGTGTGTGTGTGTGTGTGTGTGCGCACACACACACGCATATATATATTCTGATTTTGTTCTGTGAACCACCCTGAGACCTTCAGGTATAGGGCGGTATATAAATTCAATTAATAAATGGAATAAAATAAAATATTATGTTGTTATATTTGTTGGAAGTTGCCCAGAGTGGCTGGGGCAACCCAATAGGTGAGGTATTATTATTAGTGCTTTTTTCTATAAAAAAAAATGTTTAAGTGTACTCTCATTTTGACTCAAGAAAATCACCAATTTATAGTTCAAATTGGGAATAATAAATACAGTAAATGGACAAAAGTACAAAGATTCACAAAATGTTTAGGGGTGTGTGTACCCCTGCATACTCCCCCCCCCAAAAAAGCACTGATGATGATGATTGAATAGGACATCCCTATTTTCATCAGAGAAATGTCGGAGGGTTTGGCCACACAACTCCACAGCCACTTGGATGGATCAGCCCAATGGGAAACCAGCCTATGGGGTGTTTTGGAGTAAGGGTCTCACTTTTTAACCCCATGCCCACCCATTTGCCCAATAGGCCCCTTTTCTCTCCATTCACTGAGCGGCATTGGAATCTAGGCATCTGACTAGATCAGGGGTTGGCAAACTACAGCCCACGGGCTGGATCCAGCCCAATTGCCCTCAGGATCCGGCCAGCGGATGGTCCATGGATTGTGTGGATTCTGTTCGTTGTTTTTTTCCACTCATTAATTTTTTTTTCTGCGCCACCATTTCTTTTGGACGCCATTCCCCCCACACACACACACAACAGTGCCTGATGTTGACATTTCCATTCCACCTTAAAGAGCAGGCATGTGGAACTGTTGTGTGTCACATGTCTGTTTACATTCCAGCACAGTATTCTGGGAACTTCCATTGTGTATAGCTTTTGCTTTTCCGTTCTCTCTCAGACGACATGAGAGAGACGACATGTTTCTTTGTCCTGATTTATGATGAATAAATCTGTAGTTGTAGTATGCTTCCACAAGCCTCACGCCTATTCTGTGTGCGCAGTTCTCTCTGCTGATAGCATGCTGAGAAGCCCGGGTCGCTGATTTACGTCAGAGCACGGGCCTCCTAGCCCTCTGCATGTCGACACCTCCTCCCTCCCTCCTCCTGGCTTCTCCCCACCCCGCATAGTGGAGGAAGGGGGCTGGGCTGAGCTAGCTGAGTGCCATTTTGGGCAGCACCTCTCCAGAGCCAGCCAAACCTTTCAAGCCGCTCGTCCCTCCGCCACCGCCACCGCCAGCCTCTGCCGCTCGCATGGGCAGGCACAGGAGCCACGCAGAGTGCAACGCCTCTCTGGAGCCACTCCGCCCTTGTGCTGGCAGCGCCATAGGTAGACAGGGGGAGGGGAGGGACTGGGGGAGAGGGGGAGAGAGAGAGAAGTTCCCTTCGCCATGTGCATGCGCAGTCTGGCCTACCACAAGGTCTGGGGGACAGTGAACCAGCCCCCTCCAAAAAAGTTTGCTGACCCCTGGCCTAGATCAATAATAATAATAATAATAATAATAATAATAATAATAATAATAATAATAATAATAATAATTTATTTATACCCCGCCCATCTGGCTGGGCTTCCCTAGCCACTCTGGGCAGCTTCCAACAAAATATTAAAATACTGTAATGCATCAAACATTAAAAGCTTCCCTAAACAGGGCTGCCTTCAGATGTCTTCCAAAAGTCTGGTAGTTGTTGTTCTCTTTGACATCTGGTGGGAAGACATTCCACAGGGTGGGTGCCAGGGCATTGCATTCTGGGTAAAAGAAGATGGTGAGTGGACACCACAGATGGGAAGCAAGCTTACATCCTGTTCAAAACAGCTGCCTGGAGCTCCCATCAACCACCGCCAGCATGGCTGAATGGTCCAGGGTGAAGGGAGCTGTAGTCCAAGCACATCTGGAGCTTGTAGGAAGACTAGCACAGCATCTCTCCTGAAGCCTGCACCACTCCTACCCTACTGCTACTCCAATGTGTAGAGATTTACTTCTGAGTAGAGACTCAGATGGGCTAGAGCTGATAATCCCTTCCTTATAGCTTGTATCCCTCTCCCTAATTGTCATCAATCACTCTACTCCCACCAAAGATTAAAACATAATAGCATCACCCACCAGGTTTCCTGGTCCTTAGCCAAGGAGGATGTGCCTCAGGGTGAGAAGAGCAAAAGGGAAGATGGAATAGATTTCAGGGGAAATGCCCAGGTTGCTGCCCGGGCACGCAGCATTTCCGCTTGCTTGGAGCTAAAAATAAGTGGCGGACCCGCATCTAAATTTTTCCAAATCCAGCCCAGTCATGCCAGGATTCCAGATGCACCTCAAAGAGGCAAAATGCCAAAGTGGACATTCATGCTATCTCTTCTCACGCAAAGGGCCTCTGCCTCTGAAAGCCTCTATCTACCTCTTTCTGTGGATAAATTACAGGCTTTGGGCCTTTCCACACCAGAGTTTACTGTGTGGCTGCAGCTGCTTATTTTCCCATTTAATTTGTGCAGTCCGCATGATGTTCCCCTCAAACAGCACCAGTCTTGATGTTTCCCCCACAGAAATAATAATAATTATTATTATTATTATTATTATTATTATTATTATTATTATTATTATTATTATATTTATATCCCGCCTCTCTGGCTGGGTTTCCCCAGCCAGTCTGGGCGGCTCCCAACAGAACACTAAAAGCAGAATAAAACTTCAAATATTAAAAACTTCCCTAAACATAGCTGCTTTGGTTTCCGAACGTTTTGTTTCCGGAATGGATTCCGTTCGACTTCCAAGGTACGACTGTATATGTTACTGACTAAATCCATCAATGGGGTTGGGGAAAGTGGGTTGCCTGGGGGGTGCTTGCCCCTTGCTCCCCACCCGCTCTGGTGCTGCCCATGTGGACAAGTCCATTCCCAAGTGGAAAGAGGAAATGGAGGGAGGGAGGAAGATCTCAAACATTGCCGAAATATCACAAGAGTTCACCTTGCCTTCTCCTTCTTTGTTTCAAAGGATTGCGTACATGTTCAGGCAGGTGGATATGTTTGTGTAAGGAGGTCTCATCATTTCAGTTAATTAAAAAGCAATTAAATCCTTAAGAACACTTCCAAAACTGCTCTGGGCTGGGATGGCCTAAGATACTTTGCTGAGTCAGAGAATGAATCAGAATGGAAACCTACACCGCGTCCATCTTGACAATTTGCAGCCTTTTTCTTGTCAGGACCGAGGCGTGGCCAGTTCACCCTGCTGCCTAATGGTAGGGCACACAGGCTCTGGCCAATTCCAGCAGGCTGGGGAACAGGACAGTAAAATGGAAAATTCATCAACATTGTAGTGCGAATTTCTCCCAATAAACACATTTCGCATACAGTTTTGATAACTGCAAGCAATTTCCCCCAGTATGATACAATTTTGTATCTTATTTTCACTAATACAGTGGTACCTCGGGTTAAGAACTTAATTCGTTCTGGAGGTCCGTTCTTAACCTGGAACTGTTCTTAACCTGAGGTACCACTTAAGCTAATGGGGCCTCCTGCTGCTGCCATGCAATTTCTGTTCTCGTCCTGAGGTAAACCAGAGGTACTACTTCTGGGTTAGCAGAGTCTGTAACCTGAAGCGTCTGTAACCTGAAGTGTCTGTAACCCGAGGTACCACTGTACATACATTTATATGCCTACTTTTCCCTAGTACGTTTGTTTTATTTTATTTTTTGTACATTTTACTCGGTTAGAGAACTGCACTGCAAAATTTGAAGAAATGCCAAGGTCAAAGGATGGCTGTGTTTCAACTCCCATATTGTTTCAGGAAGCACAAACTGGGTAGATTCACCATTAAGTGCAAACTGAATCAAACTTCTTCCCCATCCCTACCCACACTGGTTTTGCATGCCAAATCCAGCCTCCTGAGACTCTCAGCAGCTTCTTTTTTTAAAAGACAAAGCAAGTTTCTATACCATAAGATTGCAAACATTGCCTCCATGGCAGGAACAGGATTAGGGACAGTGGTCTTAGGGATGTCACAGCCCACCAACGTTCTTTACCACGAACAGGAGAAGCAGAATATTTTATTTACCAAATAAAAAAAAATAGCAATATGCAAATTTGCATATTTTGGAAATATAGGTAATTTTGGTAATACAGTCAAACTTCGGTTGTTGAAATTAATCCATTCCGGAAGCCCGTTCAGCTTCCAAAATGTTCGACAACTGAAGCACGGCTTCCGATTGGCTGCAGGAGCTTCCTGCTCTCAAGGGGAAGCCACGTCGGACGTTCGGCTTCCAAAAAATGTTTGAAAACCGGAACACTTCTGGGTTTTCGGCATTCGGGAGCTGAAACATACAGTGACAGTGGCATTCGGGAGCCGATGTTTGACTGTATAGGCAGAAAACCTGCTAAATGAGATAGGTTTGTACTCTATAGCCTCTGGCACTCGTGGCCTTTATCACTTTCAGATTGCAACGTTTCTCTTGAAACTGCCCTATATTTTCACTTGAATTTCGTCTAGTGTCACTTTTGCCCAACGCTGCCCACTGCATTTGTGCACCCTGGCGCTTGTGGAATGGGTTTCCTGGGAGCAACGTGACGGATAGCCCAGGATCAGCAAGAAAACATTCCCACGACCCCCCCCCCCATTTTTCTTTTCCTGTTCGTCGGACCCAGCTGAACCGGTTGAAATGTGCGAGATGATATGGAGCGTGTTAGTTTACTTCCACTTTCTTTCCAGGAAGCATCCAGCCCGAAATAGCGCTTGGCAGCAGATGACGCCTTTGCAAGGCGCTCAGCGCTGGCTTTGTGGCTGCTGCAACCACATCCACTCCCAGAAGCTCAAACGACACATACGTGATTCTGCTCATGTTTCAGTCGGGTTTTTTTAAAATAAAGAATCAAAAGCAGATTCAGAGGCTTCCGTGGGGCCAGGAAACACAGCTATGGCATCATCCGATGGAGGTTCCTAGAAATCTGATGCAAATTTTAGAAATGTTTCATCCCTGGCTTGCAATGAAGGGAACCTGGATTGCTTGGACTGTAAAGCTGGTTAAAAAAAAATTATATAGTTTTTGAGAGAGGGAGAGAAAGGAACCCAGAGCTGGCTCTCCCTCTAGAATGGCAGAGTTCCTCTACACTGGGGGAAAACTGCCTGCAAGATTGGCAATACAGTGTTTTTTCCTTTCCATTCATCTACCCAAATTGCCCTTAGACACACAAGCTATTTAGGTGACTAGGAAGAAACAGGATAACACTTTCCGCAAATTCCTATTCTTTGTTGTATATCCATGAATCGGGTCCAGATGTAAACATGGCTTGAAGAGTAACTGCTGCTTGCAGACAAGCATATCTCTTGCTAGAGTTCCCTATAAACAGTTGTCAAATTCACCCACTGCTTAAAAAACAACACAGTTTCTTGGGTCATGTGGTGGGAGGAAAGAGGAAACTTAGGATTGTGTACTGCAAACACCCACTGACAGGGAGGAATGTAGAATATGCCGCGTGTCAGATATACCTACATTAGTAACAAATCACGTAAAATTTCCATTTTTAAAAGAGACCTTCACTTAGGGCCAAATGAAATGTGATACAGGCAGAATTTGGAAAGTTCATTTTAAAAAGGAACAAATAATACTAGTTCAACATGTAGAAAAGAAAAATTTCTGTGCACCTTTCTCCCTTTACAGGACAAACTACTTCAGTTCATTGTTAAATTCAAGTTGACCCAAATGATATTTGGCAATTTAATTTCAGCATTCGGGAGTGTTACAAAATACTGTGCTTAGGGATTAAATATGCTTAAGAACACTAAGAAAATATTAAAACACACACACATACAATGGAATGTGAATTGTTTAATTTGCCCTGCAATTGCTATCCTTCAGCTTAAAGGCCAAAAGAGTTTAAAAGAGTAAAAAAAAGCAAATGTGAGGGAACACACTCAAAGCTCTGCCCCCAAATGAACTTAATTCACGTTTGGTTCACCCGGAAATTGTGGGAACCACCTTAAGGTTTAGTTCAGAGATTTTTTGAACTAATTCAATGAACTTTGTTAAATAGAACTAGTTCATTTTGAACTGGTGTATTCTATAGAACAGTTCCGCAGTCCCGCTTCCCTCTCTCTCTCTCTCTCTCTCTCTCTCTCTGTTCTAACTTTCAATTCTTTACTTGATGAGAAAAATAATGTTCCTCCTGCCGCCTCTACTGCCAGCTGAGTTCCTGCACTTCCTCACACTTCTTGGCAAGAACGATGAGTAAGGGGCTGTGAGATATTTATAACTTTTATGTTAGTGGGGTTGACTTACGATGAACGTGAGATGACGCAAACTGAACAAGTTCCAGTTCACATTTGGTCTTCTCAGGAAGACAGTTGACACTCCGTTAGAAATAGTTTCATAAAATATAAGGTCTGTCTAGACGCAAGCAGGATATACCACATTCAGGGTATATCCCCGCCCCCTTTGATCTTGACGCTCTTCACACCAAACTGCTACTTCCTGTCCATACCTGTAGTCTGTGTGAACTAGCCCATGGGTAGGCAAACTAAGGCCCAGGGGCCGGATCTGGCCCAATCGCCTTCTAAATCTTTTTTTTTTTTTAATTTTTTTATTGGTTTTACAAAATTTTTAAGAAAAACAAACAAACACTTAAAATGACAAACATACACGTATAGTTTCAGACCTATTTTCATAAACCTCTTTTCTTGGACTTCCCCATACCCCCCCCTCTTTGCATCCCAATGTCCATGATTCAACTAGCAACTCCCAATTGTTACTTTCCAATCTCTGTCATCTTAGTCCTCTTTTATATTCTAACCTTATATCCCTGTACCCCCTTGTTTCTGAAAACCACAACATTTTAGCATTCATTAAGTTTATAGTATTCCTTAAGATAACTTTTAAATTTTCTCCATTCTTCTTCCACCGTCTCTTTTCGTTGGTCACGGATTCTGCCTGTCATCTCGGCCAGTGTCATATAGTCCATCACTTTCATCTGCCATTCTTCCAGAGTGGGTAACTCTTGTGTCTTCCAATACTTTGCGATGAGTATTCTTGCTGCTGTTGTAGCGTACATGAAAAAAGTTCTATCCTTCTTTGTCACCAATTGGCCGACAATGCCCAAGAGAAAGGCCTCTGGTTTTTTAGGAAAGGTACATTTGAGTACCTTTTTCATTTCATTATAGATCATATCCCAGAAAGGTACAAAATTGGTTTCAATATCGTCAAATAGTGGAATTTTTCAAACAGGATAGGAAAATCGGTTTCCAGGTGGAAAAATCAAAAGTAGAAACTGAATTGTTAGAACCCAACACTAAGAATTTATCTAGAATGTATAACTTGTTGCTGAAATGGAATACACAGGATGAAACAGTTAAATCGGCTATGATCAAGTGGGCACAGGATGTTGGACATAACATTATGTCAGCTGACTGGGAATGGTTATGGAACACCGGCATTAAGTTTACGGCATGTAATGCCTTAAAGGAAAACATCATGAAAATGGTTTATAGGTGGTACATGACCCCAGTCAAGCTGGCAAAAATTTATCATTTGCCCGATAACAAGTGTTGGAAGTGTAAAGAGACTGAAGGTACCTTCTATCACCTTTGGTGGACATGCCCGAAGATTAAGGTCTTCTGCAATCGCCTTCTAAATCTGGCCCGCAGACAGGGGCGCCGACTTATAAAAAATATTGGGGGAGCCCGCGAAAGCTCATGAATAATAAATAAGCTCATGAATATGCAGATAAAGTGGCGCCGCCTCCTCGTGAGCGAATAGGGGAGAGCGTGCTGCGCCTATTAATCAGCTCCGAAGGAAATTGGGTGGAGCTTTTGCTCGGGAGGGAGGGCAAGAGGCATGCAGCCCGACCCTGTGCATTTTGGGCTGGGGGAGGGGCGGAGGTGGCGCTCTGCTGGAGGGGCGCCCGAGATTATTGGGGGGGCTGAACCCCCCAAACGAATTTTTGAGGGGGCTCGGGCCCCCTCAGGCCCCATGGAGTCAGCGCCTATGCCCGCAGACGGTCTAGGAATCAGCATGTTTTTACATGAGTAGAATGTGCCCTTTTATTTAAAATGCATCTCTGAGTTAATTGTGGGGCATAGGAATTCATTCATATTTCCCCCCAAAACATAGTCCGGCCCCCCACAAGGTCTGAGGCACAGTGGACCGGCCCGCTGCTGAAAAATTTTGCTGACCCCCTGAACTAGCCTCTGGTATCCACATTGTCTGCCTTCTCCTATGGGATAATGTGGCTCCCCCCTAAATAAACTGGTCCCAAGCCATTAATAGCTTTACACAGTGGTACCTCAGGTTACATACGCTTCAGGTTACAGACTCTGCTAACCCAGAAATAATGCTTCAGGTTAAGAACTTTGCTTCAGGATGAGAACAAAAACCGTGCTCCGGTGGCGCAGTGGCAGCAGGAGGCCCCATTAGCTAAAGTGGTGCTTCAGATTAAGAATAGTTTCAGGTTAAGAATGGCCTCTGCAACAAATTAAGTACTTAACCCGAGGTACCACTGTATACCAATAGTAAAACCTCGACCTTGGGCTTTCTGGACTAGCTCCAGTTTCCAGGTCAAGCACAAGGGAAGCCCTAGGCGGAGCGCATTATGGCAATCCATGCTTGAGAAACCAATGAAAAACACAGAGGAAGTAGCATCTATGTGAAGGGTGGGGAGGGGGAAATGTTCTGACTCAGGCACATGATGGGGGGGAAACCCCACTGCAATGCGTCCGGGAACAAAATGACGACAGTTTGGCGCCGGATTGTCAAGATCGTCCCTGGATACGGGAAATCCAAATTTACTGCTGAAAAGAAGTTAGAGGGGTCCTTAACTGGACGGAGCCAATTAATTGAGATATGAGGAGCTTCTAATCTACAGGAAATTTGAATTATGGTGCTGGAGGAGACTCTTGAGAGTCCCATGGACTGCAAGAAGATCAAACCTATCCATTCGGAAGGAAATCAGCCCTGAGGGCTCACTGGAAGGACAGATTGTGAAGCTGAGGCTCCAGTACTTTGGCCACCTCATGAGAAGACAAGACTCCCTGGAAAAGACCCTGATGCTGGGAAAGATGGAGGGCACAAGGAGAAGGGAACGACAGAGGGCGAGAGGGTGGGACAGTGTTCTCAAAGCTACCAGCATGAGTTTGACCAAACTGCGGGAGGCTAAACAACGGGAGGCTAAACGACTAAACAACAACAAAATCTACAGGGAACACCAGGGTGGCTGAGACCATGATGGTTCAATGAGAGGCTGGTTCTACTGCCAATTTGGCCCATCCTTTGACATGGATAACTGCCCTGAATATTAGGTTTCTGGGCAGTCTGCACTCAGAAGCAGCAGAGGCTAGTCTATCAGGATGACGGACACATCGGCACACCAACCTCAGCCAGCCGCCACCACCACCACAAGCCTGCCTGCCTGCCTTCTTAGCAAACCTGCCCACTTCCTCCTCTTTAGTTTCAGTTTTGCCTTTGCAGAACTCAACAGGGAGGAAGAGGGGGGCAGAACAAGAATCAGGTGGTGCTGCCTGTCGTTGGCTATGGCTCCACCTACTGGTGGCCTCCCTGCTTGTCACCCTACCAGTCCCAATGGGCGCCACGGATTGGCAGAAGGAGCAGGAGGACCCCTAACTCAGCACAGCTGGCTTATCACTTTTTTCAAAGTAACTGAAATAATGTGTGTTACCATCTAAAGCATGGGTAGGCAAACTAAGGCCCGGGGGCCAGATCCGGCCCAATCGCCTTCTAAATCTGGCCGGCAGACGGTCTGGGAATCAGCATGTTTTTACATGAGTAGAATGTGTGCTTTTATTTAAAATGCATCTCTGGGTTATTTGTGGGGCATAGGAATTCGTTCATGATTTTTTTCTTCAAAATATAGTCCGGCCCCCCACAAGGTCTGAGGGACAGTGGACTAGCCCCCTGCTGAAAAAGTTTGCTGACCCTTGATCTAAAGAGCCCCTCCGTAAGACCGTTGCGCCCAAGTCTAAAATGACTTGAACGCACCACTCTCTCTCTCTCACTCTCTCACTCTCTCTCTCTCTCTCTCTCTCTCTCTCTGTGTGTGTGTGTGTGTGTGTACATGATGGTGGGTAGAGGGTTATTTTCAGTGGGAAAACATATCAGAGAAAGGGTTAAGCACACACACCTCATCACTGCTTCTCCACTGCAATATATATTTTATCAGCCGCTTTAGTTTCCCCACCAACACTTTGTAAGCTTGTTGTAAGTATTAATGAAGCTTTGAAGGTATGGTGGGGGTTTTTCCATGCTTTTTGTTTGCAGTTAATGGTCCGGTCTCAGCTGTCCTGAGCCCCCATCAGGTTGTGTGGCAGCTGATAGCTATCAAACATGAATGGGAATAGTGAATGAGACTGTAATCTTTAAACTTGTTTCTCGTGTGCACAGTTCTTTTTTGTTTTTCACCAATAACTGAACTTTACGTTTCTTCTTGGCCTGTTTACGCCTCCCTGGCTTCTCCTTTTCATGTGTCAGACCTCTATTTCAACAAGTGCACATGTCCAATATGTGGCCCGACTGTTTGTGTGTTTGCGAAATTTCATGGGGCCAGAGAGCGTGTTAAAGGCAGCAGCGGGATGCTGTGGGGGTGTTCCTTGCGCAGGATGTTTATGCCGAGACAAGGGCATATTTGTGTTGCCGCAGTTGCTTGTTTATTTCATGCTCTCGGAGGGCGTGTGTCAGAGAGAAGCTACATTTGGCAAAAGAATTTTTATGTGGGGGAGACCGAAATGACATATAATGGGGGTGCACGGCTACATCCACCCCCTGTTGCTTCCTCATACCTGTTGGGCTTGCCGGTCAGAAGGTTGGCAGTTCGAATCCCCACAACGGGGTGAGCTCCCATTGCTCTGTCCCAGCTCCTGCCAACCTAGCAGTTCAAAAGCACACCAGCATGGGTAGATAAATAGGTACCACTGCGGTGGGAAGGTAAACGGCATTTCTGTGCGCTCTGGTTTCTGTCATGGTGTCCCGTTGCGCAAGAAGCGGTTTAGTCATGCTGGTCACAGGACCCGTTTCACCTGAAAGCAAGAGGAGCACAGCATCCCATAGTTGCCTTTGACTGGACTTAACCATCCAGGGGTCCTTTACCTTTACCTTTTACCTTAAAAGACAACAAACATATTGTTATGTTTGACCCCAATCTCTGAGCGGTGCAAGATTCCAGAGGTTCCAGTCGCTTACCCAAGATTCATGTTTCCTTTGGAATGAGGTACAGTAGACTGCTGTGTCTTTATGATGTATGGCTTATTTACATATACAGTGGTACCTTGGGTTAAGAACTTAATTCCTTCCGGAGGTCCGTTCTTAACCTGAAACTGTTTTTAACCTGAAGCACCACTTCAGCTAATGGGGCCTCCTGCTGCCCCTGCGCCACCGCTGCATGATTTCTGTTCTCATCCTGAAGCAAAGTTCTTAACCTGAGGTACTATTTCTGGGTTAGCGGAGTCTGTAACCTGAAGCATCTGTAACCCAAGGTACCACTGTACAGTGGTACCTTGCTTTACGAACCTAATCCATTCCAGAAGTCCATTCTTAAACCAAAACCATTCTTAAACCGAGGGGCGCTTTCCCTAATGAGGCCTCCCGCCGCCAGTGCCCTTCCACCGTTCAGATTCCGTTCTTAGACTGAGGTAAAGTTCGCAAACCGGGACACTACTTCTGGTTTTGACGAGTCTCTAAACTGAATTGTTCATAAACAGGACTGTTCTTAAACTGAGGTACCACTGTATCTACATACAACCTGAGCCTATGACAGAGGGGTTCACAGCATTAATACCGCAAGAGAGTCTTGCTTCATCCGTAGCCACAGCCTTTGATTCAGACAGAAATCAAGCATTACTCTGATTCTCTGGCTTCCCAGCCTGTTGCTTCTCGCTTCTAGCTCACATTGTTCCTTTGTTCCCTTAATAGCCCAGTACCGAGCTATCACCTCACCAGGAAGCTAGCCTGGCTGTTCAAAGCACCCAGGCTCTGGAAGGATCTTAACAAGAAAAAAGCACACCAAGAACTCGGCCAATATAAGTTTCAATAGTGGGAGTGGTCCGTACTTGCAAATCAATAGTCAATTGTAACAAACTCAAATAGAGATTACAAACTCAAACAGAGATTACAAACTCAAACTCATAAGGATATGTATAACACAATAATTCGTTACAGTATTAAAGATAAGAGTTTATGAGTAGAGATAAGTTCATGTTAGTCCATAGTAAGATTTGATGTGAAGGTCTTAGTTTCAATCATTGAGCAGAAGTCAGAAGTCAATTATGGATCAGAAACCACGACAGGGCCCTGTTTCGATGTACAGTGCTACCTCAGGTTAAACACGCTTCAGGTTACATACGCTTCAGGTTACAGACTCCGCTAACCCAGAAATATTACCTCGGGTTAAGAACTTTGCTTCAGGATGAGAACAGAAATTGTGCTCTGGTGGCGTGGCAGCAGCAGGAGGCCCCATTAGCTAAAGTGGTGCTTCAGGTTAAGAACAGTTTCAGGTTAAGAACGGACCTCCGGAACGAATGAAGTACTTAACCCGAGGTACCACTGTATTCACCTTCATCAGCTGGAAGTATCAAACATTACATTTAAATTCTAAATTATTATAAAACAGTATTATACAACAGTTGGTTCCTTAGATGGATTAGAAGGATCCTGGCATACAGCCTAGTCTCCCCTCCCCAAACTCAGGACAATATTTTAAGAGCGTGTAAGAAGTGTGCTCTCCTTCAGTCCCTACACAGGCTTTCAACCTGCACCCAGGCCCTGTGCAGGATCCCCATCTTGACCTTCGAAGCCTTCCTTGCCTCTCCCCTGCCCTTATTTCTCTCTGTCCTCAACTCTCTGCTGTCTGTGACCTTCAGCACCTCCACCTCCAATCCTCTCAGTCATCCAAAGGTCTTCTGCTCTTTTCCATACCTGGAACTGCCTCTTGGAACATCTTTGAGAGGTCTTCTCCTGCCTTCGTAGCCATAGAATCATAGAATTGCAGAGTTGGATGGGGCCTCCAGGGGTCATCCAGTCCAACCCCTGGCAATGCAGGAATCTTTCATTGTCCATTCAGTGGGGGGGGGGGGACGACAGCAGTCTTGTGGCACCCTGAATACCAACACAGTCATTTATTGTGGTGCTGTGGGTTAAACCACAGAGCCTAGGACTTGCCAATCAGAAGGTCAGCGGTTCGAATCCCTGTGACGGGGTGAGCTCTCGTTGCTCTGTCCCTGCTCCTGCCCACCTAGCAGTTCAAAAGCACAACAGTGCAAGTAGATAAATAGGTACCGCTCTGGTGGGAAGGTAAACGGTGTTTCCGTGTGCTTCTCTGGTTCGCCAGAAGCGGCTTAGTCATGCTGGCCACATGACCAGTATGCAGGCTCCCTCGACCAGTAAAGCGAGATGAGCGCCGCGACCCCAGAGTCGGCCATGACTGGACCTAATGGTCAGGGGTCCCTTTACCTTTACCTTTAAGCTTTCATAGAATCATAGAACTGTAGAGTTGGAAGGGACCCGATGGATCATCTTGTCCAACTCCCCGCGGTGCAGGAATCTCAGCTAAATATGTCAGCTGGATAAGCTCCGTTGGTTAGAGTGTGGTGCTGATAATGTCAAGGTTGTGGGTTCAATCCCCATTTGGGACAGCTGCTTATTCTTTTCTCTTTTTAAAAAATGTGTTTATTTATTTGGTTTTTCAAATTAAAATTTTACAGTCACATATAATCATACAACATAAAAACAAGATTCCAAGGAATCGCTTGGACTTCCCTCCTCCCCTTTGTGGGTCCTATTGTTAATCATTTCCTCCTGCATCCTTTATGACAGGGGTAGGCAACCTAAGGCCCGGGGGCCGGATGCGGCCCAATCGCCTTCTCAATCCAGCCCCCAGACGGTCCAAGACTCAGCGTGTGTTTACATGAGTAGAATGTCTCCTTTTATTTAAAATACATCTCTGGGTTATTTGTGGGGCATAGGAATTCATTCATATACTTTTTTTCAAAATATAGTTCAGCCCACCACATGGCCTGAGGGACAGTGGACCAGCCCCCTGCTGAAAAAGGTTGCTGACCCCTGCTTTATGATAATCCAAAATCTTTTACCCTCCATTGTGTCCAAAATTCACCATTAAACTACAAGTGATATTCCAATCCTACCAACGATTTTAACTGTTTACAATGGTTTTTAAGAGAAGTTATAAATTTTCACCATTCCTTATTAAAATTTGGATCTAGCAGGCAAATCAGGAACAGCTGCGTATTCCTGTATTGCAGCCGGTTGGACCAAATGATCCTCAGGGCCCCTTCTAACTCTGTTGTTGTTTAGTTGTTTAGTCGTGTCCAACTCTTCATGACCCCATGGACCAGAGCACGCTAGGCACTCCTGTCTTCCACTGTCTCCCGCAGTTTGGTCAAACTCATGCTGGTAGCTTCGAGAACACTGTCCAACCATCTCGTCCTCTGTCGTCCCCTTCTCCTTGTGCCCTCCATCTTTCCCAGCATCAGGGTCTTTTCCAGGGAGTCTTCTCTTCTCACGAGGTGGCCAAAGTATTGGAGCCTCAGCTTCAGGATCTGTCCTTCCAGTGAGCACTCAGGGCTGATTTCCTTCAGAATGGAGAGGTTTGATCTCCTTGCAGTCCATGGGACTCTCAAGAGTCTCCTCCAGCACCAGAATTCAAAAGCATCCATGACAGAACCCCTGTCCACTTCTATCTGTTCAAGTGAACCCCAGAGCACGAACAACAACAACACCTGTCCGTGCGTGCATGTGTGCAGATGTTGTGCTGCATAGATTATAAAAGTCACTGGCCTCTTTGTGTATTTCTTTTCCCCCCCTTTCTGTTTTTTTATAAATCTTGATGAAACATTCAACACATATTTACACAACAATTTGCCATATTACAGTTTATGCACGAACACTGCACAAGAAAAAGAAAAATACAACAAAAAATAAATTAAAAGGAAAAGGAAATAAAAAAATGAAAGTAAGAAGGATTGTTCTCAAAAAACTAAGTCTCATTTGTTATTTTTTACACAGTATCATATTATTATACTTTGTTTCCTTAATTTCCTTCAGAGAACTATTTTTTAGTTTGTTGTCTGTACATTACAAGAATCATTTAAGGTTCGCCAGGAGCTTTTTGCTATCATAATAGGTTTTCAAATATTCTTTAAATACTATCCATTCTTTATTCGCCTTCTGCACTCGCCTTTTTGTGTACTTCAAAGACCAGGGCTGGATGTGTACAGTGCCAGATTTACATATAAGCTAAACAAGCTATAGCTTAGGGCCCCAATCTCTTGGGGGCCCAAAAAAATTTAAAGGAAAAAAAACTGGATGTACATTTCCAAAATATAAGATAAAAAACAAATAAAATAAAACCTACATACAGCAACTGTGTTTTGTGTTGTGTAGGCTTCTATGATGCAAGTAATGGGCCCCGCCTGCTACCTAAAATGTCACTATCACTATTAATATACTTCTTCTTAATTGTATTTCACTATTAATATACTTGAGGGACACAGGTGGCACTGTGGGTTAAACCAATGAGCCTAGGGCTTGCTGATCAGAAGGTCGGCGATCCGAATCCCCACGATGGGGTGAACTCCTGTTGCTCGGTCCCTGCTCCTGCCAACCTAGCAGTTTGAAAGCACCTCAAAGTGAAAGTAGATACAGTGGTACCTTGGGTTAAGTACTTAATTCGTTCCGGAGGTTTGTTCTTAACCTGAAACTGTTCTTAGCCTGAAGCACCACTTTAGCTAATGGGGCCTCCTGCTGCCGCAGCGCGATTTCTCATCCTGAAGCAAAGTTCTTAACCTGAAGTACTATTTCTGGGTTAGCAGAGTCTGTAACCTAAAGCGTATGTAACCTGAAGCGTATGTAACCCGAGGTACCACTGTAACTAGGTACCGCATCGGCGGGAAGGTAAACGGTGTTTCCGTGCGCTGCTCTGTTTCGCCATAAGCGGCTTAGTCATGCTGGCCACATGACCCGGAAGCTGTACGCGGCTCCCTCGGCCAATAAAGCGAGATGAGCGCCGCAACCCCAGAGTCATGCGCAAGTGGACCTAACGGTCAGGGGTCCCTTTACCTATTCATACACTTCTTCTTAATTGTATTTCAGTTCAACAACCACTTTGATAAAATACATATTTTGTTATGTGCAAATGGCTTTAGATACCTATCAGGTCCATAAATTACCATACAGCATATATTCAACACAAAAAACAGCGACAATTCGTTGTTGACAAAGGACAGCTGGACATATAACGGGCCCCATTACCTTCAGTAGCTTAGGGCCTCATCCAACCTAAATCCGGCCCTGGATGTGTGCATCCATATAGGCAGCGAGCTATTAAATGAGGAAAGGGCACTGGCGCGCTTGTTTGTTTTCAGCCTATATCGCTCTGCTCTTTGCAAATTACGCAATCCTGCCCTTCCTCCCTCCGTTTTCACTCTCTCTCTCTTTTTGCGTGCCATTGCTTCACATTTCCTCCCGGGCTCTCAGCCAGCTCTGCACTTTGGAAGGTCTGGATTTTCCAGGCTGAGCTGTCGGCTGAGCATCAGGCCGGCTCGGCCAATCGGGTGGCGGCGGGGGCGTGGCCTCTGCCATTCATAAAAGCTCCTGCCCGGCGGGCGCCTAAGTCAATCTGACAAAAAGTCGCTTCGCTCTGCGCCCGCTCTCGCTGCATGAATACCTTGTACGGCGCGACTGCGACGATGTGCTACGCTTGCACGCCAGCTCTGCCCGCCCTTAAGATGGTCCCCGGCCCCGGCAGGCCTGAGCCCACCGGGCCCCAATACTTCACTTTCGATCCTCTCCCGGAAGCCGGCGAAAGCCCGGCTCCCAGGAACCTCTCCAAATCGAACAGGATCAAGAAGCGATCCCGGAGGGTACTTTATCCCCGAGTGGTAAGTGAACGCACTGACGCCCAGCTGGGGAGCTCGGACTCCTGGGTTCATCTGGAAGGGGGAGGGGGTTTTCCTGAGGGGCAGAGAAGCGGGACTCCCCTGAACAGCGCCATCCTATGCACATTTACTCAAGAAGTAAGCCCACTGAGTTGAGTGGAACCTTTTCTCCTAAGTAAGAGAGCGCAGGGTGGCAGCTTTGGGGGAGATCAGCAGATTCTGTCAGTCCAGGTTTCTGTGTATGGTGCGTGTTTCATAATATCTAGTCGTAGTTCCCACCCTTGGCAGCCTCCTGAGCTTTGCCAAAAGTTGCACGGCTGACTAAAACCCCACGGGCAAAACTTTCCTTATCCCTGCATCTATCTGCAAGGTGAGGGTGCAAGCGCCTGAATTTACGTCATGCATCTGCCAGGAACGCATGAGCTTTGCCAAAAAAGGGGGCGGGGAGTGGATGAAGGGGAAAAACCCAAGAGCTTTGCCAGCAGGGAAGATGGCAATCCAGTCAGCATGCTAAAACAGGTACAGAGGCAGGATCTGTTCACAGATAAGCACCCCACGTTACCTGCTTCAGCATGTTGCAGGATCCTCCCCTCCCCACTGAATCAATGGGGAGAGAGTTCCCTCTCCTCCTTAGGGTTTGGGAGCAAGGACTCTCCCTAGTGGAGCAGAGCCAAGATTTGTTTTGGGGGTTTCCCCCCCCCCTTGAATTTTGATCTGAGGAAGGGTGGTTGTGAATTGGGGGATGGAGCTAAGTAACTGCGTAGGTGAGATTAGGAGGGGTGTATTTTGAGAAATGCGTTGCAGCATGCTGACAGCAGAGGGAAATCACTGGTGAGTTTGGTGCAAGGACAGTGGGAAACAGCATTGCATTCTGGGAAAAGGGCCGCCCTGCATCTGGATTTCTAGGCCAGCTGAAAGGGATTCTGGGAAACACGCATAACTGCGAATGCGAATCTGGGATCATTCTTGTGTTTCTAATTGCCTGCTCTTCCTCTCTTTACAGGTAAAGCGCTACTATCCCGCCGAAGAGCGCAGCTATGTCAAACACCTTTTCGTTATCCTTCTCACTATCATCTTCTTCCAGGTCTACAGCGCTGAGGAAGAATTTGCTGTCGTGGACGCCTCCCAGAATGCGGAGGAAAACGTCTCTGTCTGCTCCACAGAGATGAGGGGATCCCAGGAGGAGAACCTCCTTGAACAGCTCATTGTAGCCTCCTTTGAAATCGAAGAGGCAGCCAACAGCACTGGTTGGGACTGGGGAGATTGGGAGGCAGCCGAATCTGCCATCGACATCACTCAGTTTTTGGAGCAGAGGCCGGCTGCTTTCTGAAGACCCCCAAGGGGAGAGAACTGTGAGGGGGGAGCCCAGGCTGGAGTGCTCACATCTGGCTTGAGAAAAAGCAGAACTCAAGCCACGAATGAGTTAAATGCTGTTTGAAACACAGCCAGCTCCTTCTGGCATTCCGGAGCAATTTTGCTCCAAACCCAGCAAGACTGACGTCAAAAGAAACTTGAACCAGCACTACATTTTGAACGGAAAGGGGAAGGTTTTGTGTGTTTTTTTTAAATGTTATTTTATTTCTGCAGCAGATCAGACATCTGGCAGGCAGAGTGAAGGATGTTAATTTAATATTTATTTAATTAATAATAATTATTAATAATAATATGTATAATTTAATGTGTTTAATTTAAACTGACTTAATTTAAATCTGCGTGAAACTGGGAGTTTGCAAGTGAAAATGCGGGCTTACACCATTGGGCTGAAATAAAAATACACACAACTTGTCATGTACGTCTTTCTCTGTCGTGGCTGGACATAATTGAATTAGAGCATAAGTGGGGAAATATTTTTTAAAAATATTAAGATTAAATTAGGGTTAGGAACATTGGAGGATGGTGCTATGATGTTCTTAGCTGGTTTGGTGGGGAAGTTATTAGTGTGACAAGTCTGAGATTACAGAAAATCAGATAGGTAACAACCCTCCCACAAGCTCTGACATTTTCTGAGGCTGATGGGGGAAAAACAAGCCACAGCAATTCTGGCTCACTGACAGAGAAGGACACAGTGAAAAGGAAAAGGAAAGGCATCATAGGAGACTTGACTTAAAATTTATTCTGCTCCGGATATTAGCCAGCAGTGTTTGCTTACTGTGTAAGCATGCTCTCAAAAGCAGCGACCACTTCCACACCAACGTTTCCGAAATTGCAGTAGATTTCTTTTGTGAATTGCACTTGTGCGTGTCCACGCTATTGCAGATAAACTGTCTGAACTCTGTATGTTCTGTGAACAAAAGTGAATAAATGTTTTACATGAGACACACTTTTTTTTTTTGTCTGACTGACACTTTTGTCAAAGTGTTGTGGGAGGAGGATAGCCCATTGGGCTGGGAGATATAATAGAAAAATAAAACAGATGACTGCAAAGAGGGGCTTCTGGGCGAAGAACATTTGCTGGCAGTTCCAGTTTCAATCCTCAACATCTCTGGGTAGTGTTGGGAGACATCCCTGTCTGAAACCCCAGATAACTGCTGCTAGTATGTGGACAACACTGAGCTAAATGGACCAGCTCAGCATATTGCAATTTCCTTGGTTCAGAAGGGATTTAAAGGTCTTCAAGACCCTGGTCAAGCGCTATAGCCTAGCAGTACTTCCCTGTTACTACATAGGTGTGAGTGATAAGCACCAAGATGGGAGATTTTGGGTGGTATCCAATGCACTAATTCTGTCACTGCAAAGACCTTTAGCTGCTCAGTGGGACTCCCCCACTCCTTTCCCCCAAATTGCTCCAGGGCAGGCATAGGCAAACTCGGCCCTCCAGATGTTTTGGGACTACAATTCCCATCATCCCTGACCATTGGTCCTCTTAGCTAGGGAGCATGGGAGTCGTAGTCCCAAAACATCTGGAGGGCCGAGTTTGCCTATGCCTGCTCCAGAGGGTTGGGGGGTAGGGAAATCATTAACTGATTTGGGAGGGGCACAGGAAGAAGTCAGAGAGGGAACATTCAATTGCACAGTTAAAGGTTATTGTGCTGATCAAGAGGGTGTGTTGAATTCCACCCTCTGCTTCCGTAGGCAGTAACATCGGTAATACTACCAAGAATTGTGCTAGGTACATTTCTTATTTTTAGGAGTAGCTGAATGAACCCAAGAAGAAAAAGAAGAAGAGTTTGGATTTGATATCCTTCTTTATCACTACCCCTAAGGAGTCTCAAAGTGGCTAGCAGTCTCCTTTCCCTTCCTCCCCCACAACAAACACACTGTGAGGTGAGTGAGGCTGAGAGACTTCAGAGAAGTGTGACTGGCCCAAGGTCACCCAGCAGCTGCATGTGGAGGAGCAGGGAAGCGAACCCGGTTCACCAGATTATGAGTCCACTGCTCTTAACCACTACACCACACTGCCTCTCATAAGAAAAGGCCAAGAAAGGCTCCAATAACAAACTCAATTAACATAAGGCTCATGGCCAACTAGCTCTTACATACTGTATCAACTCTATCAGGAGCAAACGAGAGGCTGTGGTCAAGTTGTGTGCAGAGTAGAGGGCTCTGGTGACGTACGCAACAAAGTCATGCCGTATCCTTCAAGGAGAAGCATAATCCGGGGAGTTTGTTACCAATCCGACCATGGATGTACTTAGGGTGTACCTCCAGGCCGGCGCCATTTTGCAGGAAGAATTCAAGCACATGCCATAACTTTAGGTTTGCACTGTTAATGTGGGTTAAAATGCTCTGTCAGTCTAGTGGGGGGGGGGAATCCACTTGCCAGAGGGCGGGGTGTCTGTTTGCAGGTTGGAAAGTTACAAGGAAACGTGTTGAAAAGTGTGGGGTGGGTGTGAATGAACGATTAACAGGAAGACATGCTAACATCCTGCAAGAAAATCATCAGGACCACTCCTTGCCATATAACTTCCCCATAACCAATCAGGATGAATGCTCAATAAAGGCCAGATATAGATCAAATTTGCACCATACATTTAAAGCACTATAATACCGCTATAAACAATTGTGGGTCCCCCCCCCCCGAGAATTCTAGGAGCTGTAGTTTGTTAATGGTGTTGACTGTTGTTTAGAAGACCCCTGTTCCCTTTAGGTAAAGGTAAAGGGACCCCTGACCATTAGGTCCAGTCGTGACCGACTCTGGGGTTGCGGCGCTTTATTGGCTGAGGGAACTGGCGTACAGCTTCCGAGTCATGTGGCCAGCATGACTAAGCTGCTTCTGTCGAACCAGAGCAGCACACGGAAACGCCGTTTACCTTCCCGCCGGAGCCGTACCTATTTATCTACTTGCACTTTGACGTGCTTTGGAACTGCTAGGTTGGCAGGACCTGTTCCCTTTAGAGAGCCACAATTCCTAGAATAGTCTAAGAACATCTAGATTATCGTGGAAACTCGTGCCAGACTAGGCTTTTGGGGACACCCACTTCCCATAAACTATTGTCTAAACTGGCAGGCCTGTCAGTATATGGATATATGTGGATTTAGGGTGCAAGGCTGTCGCTCAGAGTTCCCCTGAGCTGCCCACAGCTTCAGTGTCACTCGTATACTCTGGTGGGGGAACCAAGATGACTGAGTGGTGAAGCACCCATTTCAAAAAGGTCATATCTACCCTGCTCTTCCTTCGGGGAGGTAATGACCCAACAGCCTGTTTTATCCTCTCATCCATCTTGTGAGGCAGAAAAAGCTCACTGACTGGCTGAAGGTCATTCCGTAAGCTTCATGAGTGGGTGGGGATTTTATTTTTTTATTTTTACCAGGGTGTCCCTGGTCCTAATCTGACATTTAACCACGACACCCTGCTGTCTCATCCAGCCCGTTTTTTGTTTTTTTTTAATCAGTTGAGCAAAAACTATGGGGAAATAATACTTGATTCATATTTCTGGTGACTTGAGAGCTGATTGTTATCTCAGGGCAAAGGAAGGTTAAGGCCTCTAAGGTCACACCCATACCATACATCAAAAACACATGTAACACACATTTAAAGCACACAACTCCCCCCCCCCAAAATAAAGCCTGGCAACAGTAGTTTTTTTACCCATCACAGCGCTACAGTTCCCAACACCCTTCATAAACTACAGGATTATTTGGGGGGAAATCACGTGGTTTAAATCTTTTAATCTTGGCTTGCCAGGGGTTCAAAGTTGGCCTGTGAGACTGTTTCCTCCAAACTACAGCCGCCTGGTGTGTGACATCAGATATGTGGGTGTTGAGACGCAGCTGCCAAAGCACAATCAGCAGTAAAGTGCACACCCAGCTGGCGAGTGGAAGCAGGTTTCAGCTGATGGGCGGTAGAGCCAAAACCTGCTGAATCAGGTGTGCAAGAGAGTTCCCTGCAAGCAACTCCCTCGCACACCTGGTGAGCGTGCCGAATTGAGCATAGAAAGGAGTTTCCTGTGGTGAACACCTTAGCACAGCCAAGCAGCTTAGGACAGCTGCTGTGTGTGGTGCCCCGAAGTCCCAACTTCAGCACACAAACATGTAGCAAAGTATAACATGGAAATGTTATCAGACCATTAAAATGATGCCCTTGTGAGTTATACAGCTTCCCTCTTCCTCCAGCATAGGAAAAGACCACACGTTTGGTAAATTAACCATTGGTTTACTCACAAACCCTTCAAAGGTCAGGTTCCTGTGATTTTCCATACATCATTCAGTAAAACTGTCTTAGTCACAGTGGTGAAAGTTTCAAAGAGCGTGGAGGCGTGACCTAGCTAAACCCGGCAGGACAGCTCACTCTATGGCATTAACCCTTCCGTGTCTTGACTACACCTTTTGCAACTAGGATGGTTTTTGGTTTTTTCCTTATATTTTATTAAGGATTTTCTTGTTTTACAGAAGTAAGTGTAATGCCTCGTTGTTGTTTTTCCATGTAACATTTTTACAAATCCATTTCATTTGTTGAGGCATTAGGGGGAGAAGAAAGAAAAAAGGAAGGAAGGAAGGAAGGAAGGAAGGAAGGAAGGAAGGAAGGAAGGAAAAAGAAAGGCGGAGTGGGGGGAGGGAAGATGGGTGGGGTGGGGTCGGGTGGCGATGTTTCTATTATGCTTAATGTATGTAGAGTTTGGTGTCAGCATTACTTGTGTTCCTTTGGTGGTGAGAGAGGTTGGGGTTGGCCTAGGGCGTGATTGGTTGTGGTGATCTTTGTTTTCATGTGTGAGTGGGGTGGGTGGGTGTTTTGGGTCAGGTTAGCCATATTGATTTGTAGGCTGTTGGTGGATTATTGTCATTGTCTTGTTGGGCTGTGTAAGTGATAAAGAGGAGCCATACCGGTGTGAAGGCGTCTTCTTCTGTTTGTCCCCGTGTCAGTTTCAGTTTATTAGTTAATTTTTCTAGTAGGGCTGTTTCCCATACTATTTGGTACCATTGGTCCATGCTTACTCCTGACAGGTCTCTCCAGTGTCTGGTTATGGTGTTTCTGGCTGCTGAAAGTAGGTGGGTTATGAGTTCTTAAATCCAACTATTCTGGACAGCAGCCATACGAGAAATATGTAAAATAACTAAGCAAGTATTAGATATCACCTCAGAATTGGCCCTACTAAACATCTTCCAAGACAACTAGGATGGTTTTGAAAGAGGCCACTATGACAACAGGACATCAGACTGAATAGATGTTTAGGCTCTTCTTATGGTTTTACTTGACGCTGACCCCCTCCCCAAGGTAAAATATATATGAAACCAGCAGGAAAGAAGCCTTGATGGTTGACAGCCCCATTTGTACTCCACCTGAACTTGAAAAGGCAAGCCAAACAAATCCTCATCCCCCCTTGGTGATTAATCATCTGGATTAAGCGAGGAAACAAAATAGGGTGATAGTTTGGTGAGGATGACGCTGTGTAGATGTTACGGGGGAAAGTGCAGGCAGGAGAAGCACCAAGAGCAAAAATGAACTGCAGTGCGGAAATTCCCTTAAAAAAAAAAAAGATGAGGCGTTATCAGACTGAGCAAATCCTGTCAGATGCAAGGGACACATCATAGCCCCACCATTTTGAGGGGAAAAGAGGAAGAATGTTAAGTTCCTCCTTGAGGCTTCAGTGGGAGGCAAAGGAAGGGAAGGAAAAGGCATATTTGAGGTTTGGTGGTAGCGGCAAATAATAATAATCAGGAGCAGATATGCAATCTGGAAACAAAAACGACAGTTCATTGTGTACTTCATTCTAATTTGTGATGAGGTTTCCAGTTCTCTCACAATGGCAGCCCCATTCAAAGCCCTCTGACAAACGTTGGCCCATTTCTCGCCTGGGACCGACAAAGTGACACGTTGTGCGATCACCCTGCCTTTTGTGTGTGTGCAGTGACCTGAGACAAGCGTGTTATTGTGGCGAACCTGCAACAAAACCAAGCGTGAAGCTGCCCTATGACATGCGTTTAATTTGGATTTCAAAAGCTGTCACCAGCCTTGGATTTCCTCACCACATTTCTGTGGCGAACGTGTGGGTGAAAGGAAGGCATGTTGCCACACCAGATATTATGGGCTCCTCTCTCTTGCAACACACAAGCCCCATCGGCACCATACATTTAAAGCAGTATCAAATATTGAACACAATTCCTCTCCTGCCATTTCCAGGGTCTGGCATTCAGAAGCGTTGCTGCCTCTTTGACTGTAGAAGCAGAGAGCATAACCATTGTGCCTAGCAGCTTCCAGATGGCCTGTTTGTTGAGCATCCATCCAGATTTGTTTTCACAAAGCTCATGTGGACGTTGTACAACACCCACTATTCACTGAGCAGTCACATAGCTGTCAAGCGTCCCTTATTTGGCAGGACAGTCCCTTATCCCAGAGCCATGTCCCGCTGCTGTCCCTTATTGATGATGTCCCTTAAATAAGCTACTGAAGGCAATGGGGCCCATTCTATGTACAGCTGTGCTTTGTCAACAACAAATTGTTGCTGTTTTTTGTATTGAATATATGCTATATGGTAATTTATGGACCTAATAGGGATCTAAAGCCATTTGCATGCAACAAAATATGTATTTTATCAAAGTAATTGTTGATCCCTTATTTTGGCTGCTGATCCCTTATTTTTGAGGCTGCTGGTCCCTTATTTTCAAATCTGTAAATTGACAGCTATGAGCAGTCATCCGGATCTGTTTGCAGGGAGGTTGCACGACTTTCCATCAATCGATCATCACCCTGAACTTTAGGTAAAGGGGTGCTGTACCTTCCTTGCTACAAAAAGTCTGATCCTTTCCCCCCCCCCTTTTTTTTTTTTGAAGGATGGGTTTGCTACATCACATTTAGCCTGCCTTTGTTGCATAAACCTAATGTGACTAAATCACTCTCACGGAATTGTGACAGGCAGCCAAGGAAGCTTTTGATTTCCCAACGCCAAGCCCTAAACTCTGCTTGATTGCAAGCTGAACTTGTTGGACGTCTTCCAGTTGCCTTCGTAAACATTTCATATCACTTCTTGAGAACTCAGATATCGCACCCCTGAGGTAAATGTTCCCTCACCTTGGCCAGCCATTCCCTGTTCGCCATTCGGCCATCTTTGTTGTTTTCTGAATCTGATGAGGTAACAGGAGGTGGGGGGGGCAATACCTGTGGAGCAGATATTTCTAAGCCTGAGCTGTGAGATTTTGGCCTTGCACTCACAGCCTTATTTTACTAAACACCTTGGAGCTTCTTCCAAAGAAACAACAAGATTCCCACCAAAATAATCTCATTAGGGACGCTTGCACAAGAGACATCAAATGAAGTCATCCAACCCACTGAAACTCTTAAGACACCTCTTTTATGGAATGCATATGTGATTTCTTCTTGAAAGTTGTGAGAAAGTGGTGATTATTTCTTCCCATGGGACGTTTGGTGAGAATGTTGCATCTCTCTCAGATTAGAGACGTGCAAGTATCAATATGGGAAATTGGCAGTGTTATCAATGGCTACCAGCTACATTTCTCTGATGAAAATAGGGGTGTCCTCTATTATTTATTATTATTATTATTATTATTATTATTATTATTATTATTATTATACCATCTGACTAGGCTGTCCCAGCCACTCTGGGCGATTTCTAAGATATATAAAAAGATAATAAAACATTAAACATTTTTAAAAAAACAAAACACTTCCCTATACAGGGCTGCCTTAAGACATTTTCCAAAGGTTGTATAGTTACTCATCTCCTTGACTCGGTGTGTGTGTGTGCATAACTCCATACCCTCCAACATTTCTCCAATGAAAATAGGGACGTCCTTCCATGCCCTCCAATATTTATCAGGCGAATATAGGGACGTCCTAAGGAAAAGTGGGACATTCCGGGATCAAATCAGAAACCAGGATGGCTTCTGTAAATCTGGGACTGTCCCTGGAAAATAGGGACACTTGGAGGGTTCTTATGTGCTTACGTTCTTAAGCAGCCCTCCTGTAAAATATGTTCAATGAAAGGAAAGTCATGGGAAATTATGATTCGTGAAAGGCTTGTTAACTGTGAGCTGTCTGCCTGTGGTGGTTTATGTACACGGTTCTGCCCCTTCTCTTACTCTCTATTTGTTAATACTGTCACATTTTTTTGTCCCAGGGCACCCTTACCGCCAAGTAAACCCTTAAGAGAAACCACATGGTGCAAAACAGGAAGGAAGGCACCAGAGAAGGAAGCCAAAGGGGACGCTAGGAGATGAGTCTGTGCAGAACAGAGGAAATGAAAAAAAGGGTGCAAAAGTAGAAGGGAAATGGGCGACGTTTTGAACATCGGATGATGTCATATCCACACTATGATACCACTTTAAAGCACTGTTATACCACTTTTAACAGCCACGGGCAATGCGCACCATCAGCTGTTTTCCACCAAGTTGTACCAAGAGTCGAACTGAGGAAATTAATTAACGTAAGTTGGTCAGGTCTACTAACCTTAATAGGTCTACTCTGAACAGGACTCACATTGGAAACAACCCCATACATTTAAAGCACACCCCCAGCTGAATCCTGGCGCCTGTGGTTTATCCCTCCCAGTGCTACAATTCCCAAAATAAATAACAAGCTGCAGTTGCCACAATCTGGAGGAAGGCCATGGCGCGTCAAGTGTGTTGAGCTGTAAGTAGACTCACCAAAATGAATAAACCTAGTCATGTCCATTAATTTCAGCAGGTCTAAATAATAATAATAATAATAATAATAATAATAATAATAATAATAATAATAATAAATTATTTATACGCCACCCTCCCCAGCCAAGACCGGGCTCAGGGCGGCTAACACCAGATATAAAACAATTGATTAAGATACAACTTAAAAACAAGGTTAAAATACAACATTAAAATGCAGCCTCGTTTCAATAGAAACTCAAATCAAAAACTTTTTGGGGGTGAAAACGTCAAATCTTCACCAAGGCCAACTATCCAGACTGGTCCTACGTGGGCCAGAAAAAAGCCAGGGAAGTCCCCAAATAGGAGTTTCATCACAAAAAGAAAAAAGGAGAAGGAAAAGAGTGGGAGGGGATCAAGTTGATTCCAAGCCAAAGGCCAGGCGGAACAACTCTGTCTTACAGGCCCTGCGGAAAGAAATCAGATCCCGCAGGGCCCTGGTCTCAGGAGGCAGAGCGTTCCACCAGGCCGGAGCCAGTGCTGAGAAGGCCCTGGCTCTAGTTGAGGCTAATCTGACTTCCTTAGGGCCCGGGACCTCTAGGTTTTATGGACCTTAAGGTCCTCCATGGGGCATACCAGGAGAGGCGGTCCCGAAGGTACGAGGGTCCTAGGGGGTAGAACAAGACTCAGAGGCACGCCATGGTGCGTATGCAGCTATGTCATCCCCCTGAACAATCCTGGGGACTGCAATAAATTCAAGGTGCTGGGAACTGTAGCTCTGCACTCTCTGCACTCTGCGTAGGCCAGGCTTCAACAGGGGGGCATTGCAGTTCCCTAGGCAACTGTATAATATATCGTCCAACTACCAAGGACTAGTAGGCCGGCGCAAGATATTCTAGCACCTGAGGCAAACCCAGTGGCGTAGCGTGGGTTGTCAGCACCCGGGGCAAGGCAAGTAATTTGCGCCCCCTAACCCGTGGATTTGCGCCCCCTAACCCGTGGATTTGCGCCCCCTAACCCTAACCCCCAGATGTTGTGCCCGGTGCGGCCGGCCCCCCCTGCACCCCCCACGCTACGCCACTGGGCAAACCACAAAATGGCACCTCCTGTCTGCCATGGAAGAATGGACGAGTGAAGATCTCCATCAGGAATAAGGGAGGGGGAATAAAGATCAACATCAGTAACAAGGGTGGGGGGAGACCAGCAGCAAGGTGGCATGGGGGGCTGCCAAGGAGTTTGCATATCTGGCCTTGAAGGAGCACACTGCAGCAGTGTCAGTAGCAGTGGGCAATGCGTTCCTTGGAGGCTGGATCTGCTACCCCTGTGTATCCTGCCACCTGAGGCAGTTGCCTCACGTTGCCTCCTGAGTGGGCCGGCACTGGAAGAAAAGGAGAAGTCTAGTTGAGGAGGAGAAAGTATGTGCAGATATGACTCGTTCAAAAGCAGAAGAGGAAATGGGGAGGGAGGTGATATAGGCAGGATGGAAGGGGCAAATACCTAGAAATAAGACAGGAAGCGAGTTCCTCTTGAGAAAGCGACTTCCGCAGCTCATGTTACTGGACATCACATCACCTGCTGGCAAAGGATATCACGATGACACATGATTTGTGGATGAGGGGAGAGAATTGCTTCCTTCCACTTGTTGTCAACCCGAGAGCATTTAATCTAGATTTAAACAAAAAAAGGTCGTCAGCCCTTCCTAGCTTACACAGCACTATCTTGTGATTATACAAGGAAGCTTATCATTGTATGGAGAATTTCCACACACCCGGTTTGTTTGTTTCTTTCGGGGGATCTTTATCCAGGGCCACTGCCTAGCTGGTTGCTTGTGTAAGCAGGAAAGCACACAGCTGTCAAGATGTGGGTGATATTCTTTCATACCCACCAACTAAGAACTCACCTAGCAAGCGGCCTGGTGGGATACAGTGCAAACAAGCGAAGTATGAATTATTATTGCTATCGTCTTTTCAATTTATATCACATCCTTCCTCCCGAAGGAGCCCAGTGTGGCAAAGACATCAATAATAAAACTTTTCTTTTTAAAAAGCATTCTGAATTTATTTACTATCAATTCTTTATTGATTAAAAGATTTGCATGTCTATACAAACATTATGTACTATCTCTTAACAGGTTTTAAAAAAAGAGAAAATTATATAAAATAGAAAATTTATAAAGAAAAAAGAAATAGAGAAGTAACAAAGATAAGAAACAAAGAAATCAAATTTTTAAAAAAGACAGTTATTAACATAGTAAACGATCTCATCCACACAATCCTTCCCATCCTTCTCATTATACTGTTTGATATAACATTCTTTTTTACACAGGTTCACATTGTATAAGATCATTTCTTTCTGCTTTGTATACATTCCTTTGATCTTTTTATTTACAAATATCACCCAGTTTCTGCTAAAATATTCTGAAAATATTTTTAAAACCCTTTTCCCAGCCAGGGATCTCAAGGTATTGCCAGGAACAATGTCTCTCAGCCATCAAATGCCTAGGTGGTGGTTTTCAAACAGTGTGCCGTTGCACCCTGGGGTCGGGGCAGAGGTAGGGGGGTACAGTGGGGGCAGACCGCCCCGGGTGTCTTCGCTGAGGGGGGGTGACATTTGGCGTGCCGCCTTCCCGCGACTCCCAAGCCTACCCCGGGCCGTTGGGGGAAGAGGGGAGCTGCGCCGCTTTTACAGCGACATTCCCTCCTTCCCCCTTCGTTTTGATTAATAATAATAATAATAATAATAATAATAATAAATTTTATTTATACCCCGTCCTCCCTAACCAAGACCGGGCTCAGGGCAGCTAACACCAGGCTGCGAACCAGAGCAGCGCACAGAAACGCTGTTTCCCTTCCCACTGGAGTGGTACCTATTTATCTACTTGCACTTTGACGTACTTTCGAACTGCTAGGTTGGCAGGAGGAGACAGACATACCATACAATTAAAAGCAACTGTTTAAAACGTTCCTAAATAATAATAATTGAAATCAACGGTAAGCTTGAAACCAGACTTAGACACATGTCGGCATCCTACATAGGCTTGTGTAAACAAAAATGTTGCATAATGGCTGTGTGACCTCAGCCATTAAATCACTATTGGGGAAGCCTTGTCAGTGCCTTGCAGCAAAAACAGCAGTCTTGTGTCACCTCCCGCACCACTTGACCTTAAGATGCATTTAAAAAACACGTTATGCAGCAGGATCCCACCCTTCCACCCCCAGAGACATGAATCTCACAATGTCATACAGTTGTGTGGTAACATTGATCACCGTATGCAATCAAAGGAGTTTAAAAAAAATCTAATAATGCATGCCTTTTTTTTTTTTTTTGGTTTGGTTATTTTAAAATTTAATGGGGAAAGAAACGAAGCTATCCTGTCAGCCCCGGTGCCCCATTTAAAGCATGGGGATTGTTTCTGTCTCTCAGGCTTCTTGTAATGTTTAGGGAAGTTTTTAATGTCTGGTGTTTTATTGTGCTTTTAATTCTGTTGGGAGCCACCCAGAGTGGCTAGGGAAACCTACCCAGATGGGTGGGATAGAAATAAATTATTATTATTATTATTATTATTATTATTATTATTATTATTATTATTATCACTGTTACAGATTTATGAACTGCTTTGTAACCAGAAGCCACTGAAGTGGTGTACCAGAAGTTGACAAGAGATAAAATTTAATAAAAGATGGAGACTATAAAAACAATGCAACCATTTCTGAACATTTGTTCAGTTAACATTCCATAAATGACTGGGTCACACTTCGGGTGTAGCCTTGAACAAAAACTGGCATCTCATTCCAGAGGGCTGGAGCTGCAACACTAAAGGCCAGATTTCTAGTACAAACTAAATAGACATCTGGGGCAGGCAGTACTCTCAGCAGAGCCCAGTCTGACAAGTTCAGTTGCCAAGCAGAGAAATATGTAAGACGGGTCCATGTTTTTCAGGGCAAATGCTAAAAGCAAAACCATGCACTGCATAAGTGTTTTGAACCCTGGAATTTTTTTTGTATAAGTGCTAAATATTTGTACTACAGTCATACCTGGGGTTGCGAACATGATCCGTGTGGGAGGCACGTTTGCAACCTGCAGCGTTCGCAGACTGAAGCGCCGCGTCTGCGCATGCACATTATGTCATCTTGTTCTTCTGTGCATGTGCGAGCGCCGAAACCCAGAAGTAACTCGTTCCGGTACTTCCGGGTTTGGCATGGTCCGCAACCCGAAAACATGCAACCAGCAGTGTTTGTAACCCGAAGTATGACTGTATTCTGTTCTCATTAATTCATACCACCACCCACTCCTTTTCCACCCCCTTTTCAGTCTCTTCCATACCTCCCCTCTCACAACATTGGCAAATCCAGGCTTCCAAGAATCTATCTATAGGCTGCATTCTGTGCCCTTGCCGTTGGTGGTGATTGGGCCAGAGCTACAGATAAGAGACCCAAACAGCAGCTGATCTGTTCTATTATTTACTGCCTCTTCCTGACCACAGGAGGACTCCATGTTCTTGGAAATGTTGTACATCTTCCCTAGGCCTCGAATAGGAGGGTATTATCACAGGCTGGCATGCAAGGAGGAGCCTCATGGAACCCAATGAGACTCTCCAGCTGGGAAACTGGAAAGTCTCCCAAAAAGGGGGTTGCTTCTGGCGATTTCTCTCCTCGTGGAGAGGAAGGGTGTGATCTTGTGTGAGTCCGTGCTGCTCCCATGCCCTTTTCCCTTATGGGGTATCCCAGAGCCCATATAGAATCATAGAGTTGGAAGAGACCACAAGGGCCATCGAGTCCAACCCCCTGCCAAGCAGGAAACACCATCAGAGCACTCCTGACATATGGTTGTCAAGCCTCTGCTTAAAGACCTCCAAAATAGGAGACTCCACCACACTCCTGGGCAGCAAATTCCACTGTCAAACAGCTCTTACTGTCAGGAAGTTCTTCCTAATGTTTAGGTGGAATCTTCTTTCTTGTAGTTTGAATCCATTGCTCCGTGTCCGCTTCTCTGGAGCAGCAGAAAACAACCTTTCTCCCTCCTCTATGTGACATCCTTTTATATATTTGAACATGGCTATCATATCACCCCTTAAGCCCCTCTTCTCCAGGCTAAACATGCCCAGCTCCCTTAGCCGTTCCTCATAAGGCATCGTTTCCAGGCCTTTGACCATTTTGGTTGCCCTCCTCTGGACACATTCCAGTTTGTCAGAGTCCTTACATAGGTTCCCTATTGGTAGGAGAAAATAACAGAGGCCAACCAGAGAATATTGAGAAGCAAAGCAGCTAGTAAGCTTGATCTTTATTGATCTGTTGCAACAGGGTGCTCCCCTCACCCGCAGGAAAGGAGGAGGAACCCAGAAAAATGGCGCGCAAGGCCTTATAAAGACTTTTGAAATTGCCACCCTGTAGGTCAAGACCACCCCCAGAAACATCATACATACATCACAGAAGGGGTGTAACCTAAGACCACCACCCTCCAGATACATCATACCTACATCACAGAAAAGGCGGTCTAAAACAGAAATTTGAACGTTGTTTTTCTCCTGTCGTTGTTTATCTCCTGTCTGGCAGGTTACTTGATTGGATTGCCTGGGGAGCCTGGCCAGTCTTTTGTAATGATAAATACTTACAGTATTTTTCGCCCTATAGGACGCACCGGCCCATAGGACGCACCTAGATTTTTGGGGGGGAAATAAAGGGGAAAAAATTATTCCCCCCCCCCCCCGGTGCGGGGCTGGGGAAGCTCGGGCTTTGGCAGCTTTGGCATCGCTCTGGGAGCTTGTGGGGCTGGGGGCGGGGAAAGCGGAGCTTCCCCCTCCCCCAGTCCCCAGAACAGGACCCAGAGCGATGCCGAAGCTGCGTGCAGCTTTGGCATCGCTCTGGGAGCTTGCGGGGCTGGAGGAGGGGAAAGCCCTCCGCCAGCCTTCTAGCCAAGTTGGGGGACAGCGGGAGAGGCGCAGCCCCAGTTTGCGGGGCTGGCGACGGGGCTCTCCTGAAGCCTGGAGAGCAAGAGGGGTCGGTGCGCACCGACCCCTCTCGCTCTCCAGGCTTCAGCGAAAGCCTGCATTCGCCCCATAGGACGCACACACATTTCCCCTTCATTTTTGGAGGGGGAAAAGTGCGTCCTATAGGGCGAAAAATACAGTAGTTCCTGGGCCATGTCACAGGCTCACACCCTATTCAAACACAGACATACCCTTAAGACAGGATTTGTGAGGAAAGAGACAATGGGGAGGTTTCCCACTTTGACCTTGCAGAGAAAACATTTGCTCAGTTTAGGAATCAAAATGGTTCCAGGTTGGTCTTCCTGTGCTGATCTATGTACGTGCTTGGTTGGTACACTTATGAACATTACCATATATCTAAGACCATAAAATTCCTATCACACTACATTGCTCTCGTGAAAGTAGGCTGCTGCTGTGTTGTTTTGCGCAAGCCAGCCTGATGGAATCGACACTAAGAGAAGCTGGTCAGCACTTCTTGGGAAACCGAGACCTGTCTCAAATATAAAAACGAAGGAAAACAAACTGGAAAGCGAAGTTACTGTGGAAGCCTCTTTATAGTGCAACTTGGAAATGCAGATGTGGAGTGCTTTTGCATGCAGATGTTGAGCCTTTAAACCTAGAAGGTTTCTTGGCATTCTCCACCTGCAAGGATCTCGAGGGATCAAAAAAGACCCTGGAGAACCTCGGCCAGTCTGAGCAACTTTTCTCCCGTTTTTTTCTCTAGCAGTTAACAGGGATCAGCAGACTTTTTCAGCAGGGGGCCGGTCCACCGTCTCTCAGACCTTGTGGGGGGCCGGACTATATTTTTTTGGGGGAAATATGAACGAATTCCTATGCCCCACAAATAACCCAGAGATGCATTTTAAATAAAAGCACACATTCTACTCATATAAAAACACGCTGATGCCCGGACCGTCTGCAGGCTGGATTTAGAAGGTGATTGGGCTGGATGTGGCCCCCAGTCCTTAGTTTGCCTACCCATGAGTAATACATATGTTGCCTCCCAGCATGGACGTGATATGTAATGTACTGGGGTTGTCCATTCTACTTGACTCTTATTAGGCGCTATTGTTTTTTATTTAACATTTGCAATATTGGTAAGAAATCTGGAAAAGCCTACTGTGCCTGCAAGTTGAACGAAGCTGTGTAACATTACAGTCTTCAAATGCAAGCAGTCAGGTTGTTAGGTGGTTTTTTGGGATTGTAGCTGGGGGGTGGGTTGGGGGGGAGGAAGCATCGAAATCATAGCTGTCAACGTTTCCCTTTTTTTAAGGGGAAATCCCTTATTCCGAATAGGATTCCTTGCAAGAAAAGGGAAAAGTTGACAGCTAAGATCGAAAAGTTGTATTTCATAAGAAAGGATAAGATGCAAGGTAGATGTGGACTGCAGATAACGCCACTCTACCAAAACAGTAATGGGAGGACTCTGGATACAGAATAAACAGAGCTTGTAAGCAACCCGAGAGAGAAATCTTGCCTTTTACGATCTGCTTCCTCCGATCACATGCATGCTCTGCGGTCAGGAGCAGGCGGATGTGGTCGCCTGCTATTCTGCCTTCCTTACGTGCCAATATTCTCTTTCTGCTGGCAGGGTTTTGAGTGTATACTAATGTTTTCCACATCAAGGAAGTTTAGAGTTTGAGCAACAATATGCCACTTCCTTCCTTAATGGGCACACACACACACACACACACTTTAACTAATCTCCTGCCGCCACACGAGCCTGCTGTAACCTACTTTTAAACTACAGTGGTATCTCGGGTTACATACGCTTCAGGTTACATACGCTTCAGGTTACAGACTCCGCTAACCCAGAAATAGTGCTTCAGGTTAATAACTTTGCTTCAGGATGAGAACAGAAATCATGCTCTGGCGGTGCAGCGGCAGCGAGAGGCCCCATTAGCTAAAGTGGTGCTTCAGGTTAAGAACAGTTTCAGGTTAAGTACGGAACTCTGGAACGAATCAAGTACTTAACCTGAGGTACCACTGTATTTCCAGAGTTTCGAAGAGTCCTGCTGGATCAGGGCTAATGAACATCTAATGCAGCTTCGTGCCTCTGAGAAGCCCACAAGCAAAACCTTGAGGACAACACAATCCTCTGCCCAGGTGTGAGACTCAGGAACTCGTATTTAGAGAGGTGCCATCTCCAAGAGATTGGATTTGTCCAGTCACCTTTAAAAGCCATCTAGGGCTGCATTCACACGATGCCTTTGAAGCGCGGCAATACCGCTTTAAGCAGTCGCGGCTTCCCCCAAAGGATCCTGGGAGTTGTTGTTTGTTAAGGGTGCTGAGAGTAGTTCCAAGTTCTCCTCTTCCCCCTCACAGACTTACAATTCCCAGAGTTCCCTGGGGAAAGGGACTGATGGTTAATCCACTCCGTCAGAATCAACAGCACTGGGTTTGATAGCCAAAGAGTTTGCACTGGCAGAAGGAAGGTTGCGAATATTCCTAAACATGGGAAGAACAGCACTGGAATTTGCCTTCTCAGGGCCATTTTCTGAAAACGTTTAAGAACTGGTTAAAAATACATCAATCGCAAAATGTTCCAAGATGTAAAATATAGCACTTTTTCTCTTTGCTGATACTTTTTGTTGGAGCAGGGGGGCAAGGGACATGCCATCGCACAGCATCAGAATATATCCTGCATTTCTCTGTTGATTTCAGTGGATAGCTCTCATTTCAACCACGGCGTAGATTTAAAAATGGGCTTATCCGGCAAAAACCTTGAAATTCATCACACAGTTGTATGTATTTAATATATGCACAGAAATGCCTGTCCTTGGGGACTTAGTAATAATAATAATAATAATAATAATAATAATAATAATAATAATATAAAAAAATCCTTCCAGTAGCACCTTAAAGACCAACTAAGTTAGTTCTTGGTATGAGCTTTCGTGTGCATGCACACTTCTTCAGATACACAAGTGTGCATGCACATGAAAGCTCATACCAAGAACTAACTTAGTTGGTCTTTAAGGTGCTACTGGAAGGATTTTTTTTATTCTGACTATGGCAGACCAACATGGCTACCTATCTGTAATAATAATAATATATTATTTATACCCCGCCCATCTGGCTGGGCCTCCCCAGCCACTCTGGGCGGCTTCCATAAAACCCAAAAATACAGTAAAATATCACACATTAAAAACTTCCCTGAACAGGGCTGCCTTAAGATGTCTTCTGAATGTCAGGTAGTTGTTTATCGCTTTTGTAGCACCCTGCTTGTGGTTAACGCTTAGCTGGAATGAAATATTCAACGCAGCAATAGAGAATTTAAAATAATTATTTATTTGTCAGACAAATAAATGAGAGGCACAGTGGTATATGGTTACCAAGCTCTGGCCTGGCCTCCTGCCATTATGGCCAGCACTTATATTCCCTTAATCCAGCCCCCTTTGCTCCTCCTTGGGCTGCCTCTGTCCAATCAGCCTGGTTGGATTTCCTATTGGCTGATTGCTATATCCAATCCTAAAAGATACACCCACATCCTCCTGTCCTTATAAGGAACACAAACAGCTATATATTGTTACATCTATAAATGACAAATAAGTAGTAATATATCTTACATGTGTCTCAACAAGGAATCTTAATTACCAGCTCACCTCTTGCCCTCCCTGCCCTATTGCCTTCTAAAACAAATGGTTAATCTTAAATTTTTATCTTAAACATATGTCAAGGATCTTGAGTTTCACATCAACATTGAAAGATATCCTTCATTTGAAGGTTTCTAAACAAATGTCTGGCAGCTAATATATCAGGACAGCATTTGATGGCGTCTTCTTGTCTGGCAAGAGGCTGGACTGGTGGCTGACTTAATTTCAAGATAAATACAACTCTTCTAGCATTTGTTAAATCCTTTGCATAATTACATTTAAGCCAACATATTTAATACACAACACAGATAGCCTCTTAAAAGGAATAAGGCCTTTTTAAAGTAGAGAGAGAAAGAAAGAAAAGGACTCAGTTTAAAACAGTTTCAGAAGAAGCCTCCTCCCCTTCAGCAAGCTGCTTTTCCCATTATCTGTTTAAGGAAGAAACAGCTTTAAAAAGACTTCCCAGCTAGATGCTTTAAAAAGACTTCCCAGCTAGATGTTTTTTCTCCCATTTACCTCTAGCCTTAGAAAATACAGCTCAAGGTTTAAGAGGCCCATGGTATCATTTTACTATTTGCCCATTCCTAATTATGTTTATCTCTGCTTTTTTATCTTCTGTAACATGTAGGGTCAATGTCCTGCTTTTAGTCTGTAATTTCAGCTTTTATGACTTTGAGAATTGTTTTCTGCTATCAATCAAAAAGGGGCCCTTGTCTAGGAAAACAGTGCCAGTGTTTTCTTAAGCAGCTAGCCTTCTTGCCTGGCATGAATACTTTTGAAAATCTACTTTTGAAAATCTAAGCCCTCTTTAATATACAAGTCCTGATCAAACATTAATAAAATGCAGGCTTATGCCTGATGCCTCATTCCCCCCTTTCAAGCTCAAGGACCTTCGTCCCAAGTGTCCTTGATAGCTTGACCTTCATCATATTCCTGAGGTAAAGCTCTGTATAGGGCCATGATATGAGGTAGAGTTTCATTTGAAACCATCTTGCTAATTGTACTTCTAAAACATGAAATGATACATGGCATCATACATAAAACCATTACCACTACTGTCAAGAAAAACAAGCAAGACAATAGTATCCCTTTGAGTCCTGTGACATTAGGTAACCAATTGGTGAGCCATCCCATATCCCATCCTTCCCATGTTTGTACTGGGACATGTGCTATATTCTCCATCTTTGTGGCCAACACACGGATTGCCTCACCATTATCTGAAATGTTAAAGCAACAGGCATTCCCTGTCAAGTTCAAGACTCCACATAGGCCTCCCTGCTTGGCAAGTACATAATCCATTCCCATTTTCAGCTGCAAAATGGCGGCTCTACTTTCATCCAACTGTTGTGCAATAAGTCTCAAACTCCGGGCCGTTGCATTGGTTACAAGTTCCACTACTGCTTGCAATCGAATTATTCTGTTTAGATTATAAATAGGATCCCGTGCCCCTTGTATGAGCTCACCAGGATTCCAGGAGGCAGGATCATAATAGGCTATAATGCGCTCTGGTGGCCAATCATCAGTACCGCTCCAACTTTGGGTACTTCCTCCTGCTATATGAGAAATATCAGCGTTTCTTCGTGTACGCTTGGGCAAATTAGTAGGCATAATCCACATTGGTGGTAATACCCATCCCAGGAAACAAGTCCCACTCCATTTGGAGGGGAGTTTCTTGTATGCCCATTCTCCACATATCCACCACAACCATCGGGTCTGAGGTCTTTGGTACGTGGAGTACAGAAGGCGAAATAGCAAAAGAGGTAGAGAGTTCACAGTGCAGTATGTTAGATTGCCTTTTTCTGTCACAGTTATGTTCCATACCACTTTCCATGCATGAATAAAAGGAGGTGCACAGGGCAAGGCATCCCGAGTTCGATAGGTAGTATCGTGTGCCCAGGTATTCTTAATATTATCCCAAGTATAGTGACAATGAGAAGAGCCTATCATGGTAGAATCAGCTGCATCTGATGATTTATGTACACAGAATTCCCCTTGTACAGGTATAACTCGTAATGGTTTAGTTGAGTTCCATCCGGGGAAATTCTGTACTTCTGTTTGGTGTGGTATTTCGCTTACCATACCAATGGCATCTAATGGTATCGGTAATAAGGGCATACCTCCCTCTGAATCATCTGGCCCAAGAGAGCAAACAAGGCAATTGGTCCTATTTGCAACATTGGCTACCATTTCAGCTAAACCTACCCACATATTGTGGTCATGGTGGAATCCATATTTAGTCAATTTGGCCAGATTCAAGGACCCTTCCCCTTCCCAAGGGATCAGGATTAATAATAGAATCATGTTGATGTCTAGCATATGCATTCCTTCCACAAAAGATTACCTTATAGTGATAGCAAATAAATATTAGTCCCAATATAATTCCCCCAGTGACAGAAATGGGGAACCACCAAGACCAAAACATATATCCCGAGGATCCCCAATGAGTAATATCTCTGATAATTGTTCCACAAGGGGGTGGGCAATCAATTAATTGTATAAGAGAATCTTTCCTTTCACAATCGCTGGTTCAGATGCTCCTCAAGCTTCAGGCGTGCGCAGGTCAGCCAGCTTCCAGGTTGTGGCTGCAGCAGGCCGGTCGTCTAATGTTGCCCGTGACCTAGCCCGTTCCCGGTAGGGCTAGATACAGGGGTTTTTGGAGAGAGTCAGTTTAAGAGGATTAGAGGGGTCACCTTTGCACGTCCAACTGCCTTCGGACTTCTTCAAACGAGAGTGATGAATCCAGGGGGTCACCTCAGCTACCTTCACCGCTGTTGGAGTAGAGAGCAAGACGGTGTAAGGTCCACGCCACTTAGGTGCAAGTGGATCACGTTTCCACTCTTTCACCCATACGCTATCGCCAGCCTGGAACTGATGAATCGGCTCGGCAATGCTGCACGGCGTGCGCTCGAGGACCCACCTGTTAAGAGAAACAAAAACACGGGAGAGAGATTGCACTTGTCCCTGTGTCACATGGTCTCCTATTTGTTTAAGATCAGCTGGAATATCCTGAACAAAGGAGGGCGGTCTCCCATACAGGAGCTCAAAAGGTGACAACTTAAGTCTTTTTGTGGGTGCACACCGAACACGAAACAGTGTTATGGGTAACACATCTACCCATCCCAATCCCGTTTCCTGGGTTAATTTTGCCAATTGGGTTTTCAGAGTCCGATTCATTCTTTCAGTTTTCCCTGAACTCTGAGGCCTATAGGCTGCATGCAGTCTCCATTTCACTTGTAAGACTCGACATACTTCTTGTACTACTTGATCAATGAACGCTGGCCCATTGTCACTTCCAATGCATCTAGGTAATCCAAACCTCGGGATCAATTCAGTGAGGAGTCTCTTAGTTACCTCTCGTGCCTTTTCAGTTCGGGTGGGAAAAGCTTCAACCCATCCGGTAAGAGTGTCTACAAACACAAGGAGATACTTGAATCCCTTAGAAGGGACCAGCTCTGTGAAGTCCACAATTAGGCTTTCCATGGGGACATATCCCACATGTTGGATTCCAGGAGGTTGTACCGGTCCCTGCCTGGGATTGTTTTTAGCACAAAGAACACATTTCTGTGAAATGCAAGTTGCTAATTGTGATAGGTTAATAATATACAACTTCCGACTGAGACTTTCTCTGGTTGCAGTACCGCCAAGGTGAGTAGATTCATGATAATTTCTTACAATTGTGCCTGCTAGATGATGAGGTACATAAATCCTATTGTCTGGCAGGATCATCCAACCGTCCTTCACAACTGCTCCTTCCTGTTCAGCCCACTTCCTCTCTTCTGGGGTATAGTGAGGTTTAACTTCTTCTGGAGCTACCTCTGGTATGAGGGCTGCTATAAATCCTCCCACAGGCTTTTGGGCTGCCTCTCGAGCTGCTTTGTCAGCAGCATGATTTCCTCTGGTTATTGGATCCCTTCCTCGTCCATGACCTTTGCAGTGCATTACAGCAATCTGTTCTGGAGCCCATACTGCTTCTAACAGGATTTCTACTTCAGGTCCATATTTCAAGGCCTTCCCGTGGGCTCCTATTAGACCTCTTTCTTTCCATAGAGCACCATGTGCATGCAGGGTTAAGAAGGCATATTTAGAATCAGTATAGATGTTTGCCTTACATCCGGCTGCCAATTGCAGAGCTCTAGTTAAACCTATAAGTTCAGCTTTTTGTGCTGAGGTGCCAGCAGGCAAAGCTTCAGCTTCCACAACTTCCTCATTGGTGACCACAGCATATCCTGCTCGTCTGGCACCTTCATGCAGGTAACTGCTACCATCAGTATAATATACAACATCTGGATTTTTCAATGGTTCATCTTTCAGATCGGGTCTACTGGAATAAACTTCATCCATTATTTGGAGACAATCATGTGATTCTTCATCATCTACCTCTGGTAGGGGCAGCAAAGTCGCTGGATTGAGCATATTCACTACTCGTAGATGAATCCTGGGATTTTCACACAATAGGCCTTGGTACCTAGCCATCCTTGGGTTCGTTAGCCAATAACTACCCTTATATTCCATGAGTGTCAGAACAGCATGAGGTACATTCACATACATCGTCTGGCCGAAGGTAAATTTATCAGCTTCTTTGACAAGGCTTGCAGTGGCCGCTACTGCCCTTAGGCATGGAGGCCATCCTTTTGCTACTGAGTCCAATTGTTTTGACAAATAAGCTACTGGACGGTTCCAACTTCCTAATCTCTGGGTCAGGACTGCCGCTGCAATCCCATTCTGTTCATGTACATACAGCTGAAAGGGTTTTTCCGAATTAGGCAGTCCAAGGGCTGGGGCCTCCATAAGTCGTTGTTTGATAACTAAAAAGGCTTGTTGCTGCTCAGGTCCCCATACGAATGGGTCCTTTTCTGCACCTCGAGTGCTTTCATGTAAGGGCTTGGCCAGACTGCTGAAATCAGGTATCCATAGTCTACAAAACCCTGCTGTTCCCAGGAATCCTCTGAGTTGTTTCCTTGTGGTAGGTTCCTTGATAAGGCAAATAGCTTCTTTCCTCTCTGGCCTCAATGCTCGTTGTTGGTGTGAGATGTCAAAGCCCAAATATTTGACCTTTTCTAAACATAACTGTGCCTTTTTCTGGGAAACTCGGTAGCCAGCTTGCCAGAGCAAGTGGAGCAGTTCCTCTGTACCTTCTTTACAGGTATCAAAATCCTTTGCTGCTAGTATAAGGTCATCTACATATTGCAGAACCACCTTTTCTCCAGGTATTGAGGGGTAACTTGTTAGATCCTTCGCCAAGGCAGTGCCAAATAAAGTTGGGGAATTTTTGAATCCCTGGGGCAATCTCGTCCAAGTTAGCTGGCCTTTTGTTCCTGTTAAAGGGTCTTCCCACTGGAAGGCAAATATAGGTTGGCTCTGTGGTGCCAGCCGGCAACAGAAGAATGCATCTTTCAAGTCCAATACAGTAAAAAACGTTGCTTCTGGTGGGATCAAACTCAGCAGGGTGTATGGGTTTGGTACATTTGGGTGCAAGGTCTCGATAGCCTGGTTTACGAGCCTCAAGTCCTGCACTGGCCTGTATTCATCTGTCCCAGGTTTTCGAACAGGCAAAAGGGGTGTGTTCCATTCTGATTGGCAGGGCTTAAGCAGACCATATTTTAATAGGCGGTCCAAATGTTTCTGGATGCCCTCTGCTGCTCGCCGGGGTAAAGGATATTGCTTTACAGATACAGGGGTAGCCATAGGTTTTAAGGTTACTACAATTGGAGCTATATTCTTGGCCATTCCTGGTGGGCTATTTTCGGCCCATACTCCTGGTGGCACCTGTAGAGTTCGGAGGAGCTTGTTTAACTCTGTATCCAATGTGGGTTGGACTTGCAGGGCTGACATTAGGCGCCATGATTGTTCCTTAGGTACTGAGAGGGAAATTATTCCTGCTGCCTTTGATGGCAGTTTCATTTCTGGACCTCGAGGAGTGAAGGTGATTTGGGCCTGCAATTTGGACAGCATATCTCTACCTAAGAGAGGTATTGGACACTCAGGTATATACAAAAACTGATGGGTTAAACGATGTCCCCCAATCTGGCATTCCAAAGGTTGGAGGAAAGACCTCTTAGCTGACTGACCAGTGGCACTTTTAATGACTACACTTTTGGATGCCTTTTTCTGCAATAGTTCTGGGAGTACTGAGTATTCAGCCCCAGTATCAATCATAAAGTCTATTAAATGGCTTCCTAATTGGATCGTGACCGTGGGCTCCTGGAAGCCTAACTTTATGGAGTCCGGTCTTTCCTAGTCTTGGGTAAAATCCTCCTCTGCCAGTCCAATGACATTGTCCCTACTCCGTCCTTGTCCAGGTCTCTGATATCTTCCATTTCGGATCATTCCCCGTCCCCGTCCCTGGTTTCTTGGGCCGGAGCCTGGGCCTGGGCCTGGGCCTGGGCCTGGGCGTACTTCTTCCAACCTCAGGGGTTCAGGACACTCCCGCTTCCAATGACCCTCCTTCTTGCAATTTGCACATTGATTCCTTCCCAGTGGTGGATTCCTTCCCCGCCCTCTTCCTCCATTTAAGGGGCGGTAGTCTTGCTTTACTGCTGTGGCTAGCATTACCATCTTTTCCTTCTGCCACTTCTTCTTCTCTTGTTTCTCAGCCTCATCCCTATTCCGATAAACTCGGCGTGCAATGGCCATAATTTGGCTCATCAGCATCCCTTCCCATCCTTCTGATTTCTGAATTTTCTTACGAATGTCAGAAGCGCACTGGGCCACAAATGTAGCAGTAATCATTCTGCTGTTTTCAGGGGCTTCAGGGTCAAAAGGAGTCCATATACGATAGGCTTCTTGCAGCCTCTCTAAAAAGTCTCCTGGACTCTCATTTGGTTTCTGTTCTACTTCTGAGACTTTAGACATATTAGTGGGCTTCTGGCATGCCCTGCGGATACCTTGCACAAGCATCTGGCGGTAGGTGGTAAGTCTGGCCAGGTGAATTACATTGTTTGGATCCCAATTAGGATCTTCCAAGGGAAAGTTGTCTTGGAGATGACGGTCAATATTAAAAATATTTCCCACTCTGGCCTGCTCACGCAAATATATCTGTGCCTTTTCAATTATGTCTCTCCTTTCCTCAGTGGTGAACAGAGTATTCAGGAGCTGGCGGCAATCTGTCCAAGTAGGACTATGAGTATTTATTATTGAAGTCACCAAGTCCATCATAGCCTGAGGTTTTTCTGCAAAAGATGGGGTGTGTGTTTTCCAATTCATCAGATCCGTAGTTGTGAATGGAATATATTGCAGAGTCGACGTTCGAGGTGGCCTTGGTCCAGGTAGCCCGTTAACCAGCACAGGCTCCTCAAGTGCATCAAATACTCTTCTGAGAGGGGCTACTACGTGATCTTTCTCTTCGCTTTGCTCTAGGGGCCTCAAATCATAGGGGATGGTATTTGTCCCAAGGCGTTCTTTTAGCAGCTTTATACGCCTGGCTGTATTGCTTGCTGACCGATTAAGGTCTCCCTGTAACTTCTGTAATAATTCTCTAGGACTTGGATGTACAGGAGTTTGGGGTAGGCAATCAGTTGTTTCACTAAAAGAGACTGTAGATGGAGTTCTACTGGGACTCACAGATGGAATAACCACTTCTGCTTGGGCTTTATTATAGGCCTCCAATGCCTCCTGAAGATATTTATCATAATCTATCAAGGAATCAAGTTCTGTGACTCCAGCCCCATTATTCATTCCACTTTCTTGCCTTGGGGTTACAACTGGTGGAGTGTTTGGATTAGGCTCCCTTCGATGTGGAGCATAGGGTGGAGGTGGAAGCAGCTCTTCCTCTGGTCCCTCAAAAATGGGTTTGAGTTTATTTGGCAAAATTCCTTTCCTGGCTTCGGCTTTTACAGCCAATAATTTGCATCGTTGGACTTTGCATTCCCTTATCCATGGAGGATTTTTATTTAATGTGCTCAGCCAGGAATCTATATATGAAAATTGTTCTGGGCACCCTCCAATTTCTTTGGCGATGTTAGACCAAAGTTTGCTTACTAAATTTATATCAAAAGTTCCCTGAGATGGCCATCCAGTATTTTGCTTTGGCCACTCTAATTCACATAACGTTCTCAGGCGCTCTGGCGTCATTTTGACTCCATACGCCCCTGAGAAGGCTTTCTTAAAATTATTTAACATACATTCAAGAGGTGTATTTTCCCCTTTTGAACCCCCAACTCCCATTGTATGGCCCTGTGAAGTATCCACTCAGTCACTCACACACACGCTTCGTGGGGTTTCTTGCCCAGATGGAGTCGCCTCACTGGGAACCGAAGTACTACCCACTCCACACTCAGGTCAGCTACAGATTGCTCTGTACTTTCTCACACATACAATGCGCTGGATACTTCACCACACACTACCTCCCAACTTTCCCTTTTCCCCCACCAGACCACCATCTGATATACCCAACCACCTAGCGTACTCAGTTCCCACTTACTGAGACGCAGAAGTTTGATCAAGACTTCTCTTCCTCCCAATTAATTGGAGGGCCAAAAATCCCTTTGTGCACTTACCCCTGGTTGGTTCCGTTTCCCCCCGGTCCGTCGCCGCCAGTGAGCAGGGTATCAGACAGACGAGACTTCTGCGTTCCCCCTGGAAAAATTTACCAGTGCGCGCTTGGGTAAGCAGTTTAGAGATCCTCTCTCTTGTACCCTGCTCAGTAGAGCGAAGGGGCTGCGTTCCAGCAGACCACTTATCCGAGTCACAGGGCACCATAAAATGTAGCACCCTGCTTGTGGTTAACGCTTAGCTGGAATGAAATATTCAACGCAGCAATAGAGAATTTAAAATAATTATTTATTTGTCAGACAAATAAATGAGAGGCACAGTGGTATATGGTTACCAAGCTCTGGCCTGGCCTCCTGCCATTATGGCCAGCACTTATATTCCCTTAATCCAGCCCCCTTTGCTCCTCCTTGGGCTGCCTCTGTCCAATCAGCCTGGTTGGATTTCCTATTGGCTGATTGCTATATCCAATCCTAAAAGATACACCCACATCCTCCTGTCCTTATAAGGAACACAAACAGCTATATATTGTTACATCTATAAATGACAAATAAGTAGTAATATATCTTACATGTGTCTCAACAAGGAATCTTAATTACCAGCTCACCTCTTGCCCTCCCTGCCCTATTGCCTTCTAAAACAAATGGTTAATCTTAAATTTTTATCTTAAACATATGTCAAGGATCTTGAGTTTCACATCAACATTGAAAGATATCCTTCATTTGAAGGTTTCTAAACAAATGTCTGGCAGCTAATATATCAGGACAGCATTTGATGGCGTCTTCTTGTCTGGCAAGAGGCTGGACTGGTGGCTGACTTAATTTCAAGATAAATACAACTCTTCTAGCATTTGTTAAATCCTTTGCATAATTACATTTAAGCCAACATATTTAATACACAACACAGATAGCCTCTTAAAAGGAATAAGGCCTTTTTAAAGTAGAGAGAGAAAGAAAGAAAAGGACTCAGTTTAAAACAGTTTCAGAAGAAGCCTCCTCCCCTTCAGCAAGCTGCTTTTCCCATTATCTGTTTAAGGAAGAAACAGCTTTAAAAAGACTTCCCAGCTAGATGCTTTAAAAAGACTTCCCAGCTAGATGTTTTTTCTCCCATTTACCTCTAGCCTTAGAAAATACAGCTCAAGGTTTAAGAGGCCCATGGTATCATTTTACTATTTGCCCATTCCTAATTATGTTTATCTCTGCTTTTTTATCTTCTGTAACATGTAGGGTCAATGTCCTGCTTTTAGTCTGTAATTTCAGCTTTTATGACTTTGAGAATTGTTTTCTGCTATCAATCAAAAAGGGGCCCTTGTCTAGGAAAACAGTGCCAGTGTTTTCTTAAGCAGCTAGCCTTCTTGCCTGGCATGAATACTTTTGAAAATCTACTTTTGAAAATCTAAGCCCTCTTTAATATACAAGTCCTGATCAAACATTAATAAAATGCAGGCTTATGCCTGATGCCTCACTTTGACATCTGCTGGAAGGGCGTTCCACAGGGTGGGTGTCACTACCGAGATGGCCCTCTGCCTGGTTCCCTGTAACTTGGCTTCTCGCAGTGAGGGAACCGCCAGAAGGCCCTGTTTGAAGTAAGACTGTTTGAAATATATTGCTTTATTTCGATTATTTCATTTCCTCTTTCTTCCACGGCTCAGATCCCCAAGCAGTCCCCCACCCAGGCATTCACTAACCTCAGCCTTTGCTCATCTTCAGCCCAGCTGCTGTACTGCACGCCTTCCGGCCACATCCTGAGATAGCATTGCCCCGGGGGAAACCCAGGGTTGCCACCAAACGTACAATCGGCAGGAAGTCAGAGTCAATCCTTCCTCCCAACCCTGCCAAAAATCACAATACAGTGGTACCTCGGGTTAAGTACTGTTAACGGAGAAATCCGAGGGCTCCCTTGGACAAAAAAGCAAGGACAACAACCAGGAAAATTGGAGCAAAACAGCAGCCAGGAGGCTTGGTCTTTATTGAAACTGTCGCGACAGGACTCCAACTCACTGCAAGATGGAGCAAGATGGAAGCCCCAAACAAAAGAGCCCCCCCAAACTTTTATTAGCTGCTAATCCCCATGTTAAAGGTAAAGGAACCCCTGATCATTAGGTTCAGTCATGACCGACTCTGGGGTTGTGGCGCTCATCTCGCTTAATTGGCCGAGGGAGCCAACGTACAGCTTCCAGGTCATGTGGCCAGCATGACTAAGCCGCTTCTGGCGAACCAGAGCAGCGCACGGAAACGCCGTTTACCTTCCCGCCGGAGCAGTACCTATTTATCTACTTGCACTTTGACATGCTTTCGAACTGCTAGGTTGGCAGGAGCAGGGACGGAACAACGGGAGCTCACCCCGTCGCAGGGATTTGAACCGCCGACCTTCTGATCGGCAAGCCGTAGGCTCAGTGGTTTAACCCACAGCGCCACCCCCCCAAACTACATTACTCATACATCATGGTTACATCATGAAAGGGGAGGTCTGGTGGCAGTAATCTGAGCATCCTGGACCCTGCCCCATGGTTCTCCTTGCCCTCCACCAAACGCCCATCAAGTGTAACAAAGATATTTTTAAAAATTAACATTTATTTGCACTTCAAATAGGGCAGTGGATGCTGTCCTGCCTACCCTCAGCTGGTGCTGTGTGTGTGTGTGTGTGTGTGTGTGTGTGTGTGTGTGTGCCTGCCTATCCAGCCTCCTCCTCCTTGGCCTCAGTTTTCCCCTTGCAGAACTCAGCAGGGAGCGGGATGGGCAGACAAAAATGAGATGGCTCTGCCGTCAATGGCTCTGGCGCCACCTACTGTTGGCTTTGCTGTCTTCCATCCTGCCAGTCCCAATGGCCACCAAAAGATGGGTAGAATGTAGATCAGAGGTAAAGAGCTGGTTATCTCTTGGTCTGAAGAGTTCGGAGGAAAAATGGACTGGAACAACTCTGGGATCAAATCTGGAGCAAACTACTGTTTGGATCTATCTCAATTAGAATTCGAGAAAATGCTTTAAAAGATCACTGGTACATGTGTGCCCAGCAGGACTATATAGAATTCAACACTGGTGACTATATAGAATTCAACACCAGTGTTGAAGCAATGATTCTTCAACAACTTCGTTGGACTGGTCCTGTTGTGCGGATGCCTGATGATAGTCTTCCAAAGCAACTACTCTATTCTGAACTTAAAAATGGAAAGCGTAATGCTGGTGGTCAACAAAAGAGGTTCAAACTGTCTCAAGGTAAATCTAAAGAAATGCAGTATAAACACTGACAACTGGGAAACACTGGCCTGTGAGCACTCCAGTTGGAGAACAGCCTTTACTAAAGGTGTCATGGGCTTTGAAGACACTCGAACTCAGGACGCAAGGAAGAAACGTGCTAAGAGGAAGGAACGCTTGGCAAATCCACACCGTGATCAATTCCCACCCAGAAACCAACGTCCCCACTGTGGAAGGACGTGTGGATCCAGAATTGGCTTCCACAGTCACTTAGGGACTCATTGTTAAAACCGTATTTATGAAAGACAATCTTACTCAGCTACAAATTATCGCAGAAGAAGAAGGAGGAGGAGGAGGAGGAGGAGGAGGAGGAGAAGAAGATATAGCACATCCAACCTTTGCTGACAGGGATGCAATTTATGTGGCTCTCTGGTACACATGTGGTGGTTTTGCCCACAGATTATTCCCTTTTGGGGAAAAGTTTTTCAAACAACCGAATGATGGTACAATTGCTTCAACCAGACCCAAAATTATCCCTACTATCTTCTTTTCCTACTCAGATGAAGAACACAACCCATAAAGGCCTCTTCCTCCATTTTTTAACCACAGCTAGATGAGTGATTGCAAGAAAGAAAGGAAATGGAAAAGGAAAGGAAAACTTTAAATGCAAATTGTTTTGAAGTTCCGTTTTCGCAAGTATGGGAAAATTATGGACAAATGAACCATTTCACAAAAGGAATAACGATCAGAAAACTCACCCCTTCTATACGACATAAAATCATAGAATTGTAGAGTTTGAAAAGACTTTGTTAAATCAATCAAATGTGGTTTTCACCTTCCATCAACATATGGAATCTTATGGAGAGACGTTTTCATTTGATTGCCTTTCTCAGAAAGTCCAAAACTGCAACCATCAGCTACTGTTTTTCTTTCTTTTCTGTACAGCATTTTTGGGTATGGTTCGTTACTTACAATTAAAAAATGCAATTAAAAATTAATTTTTAAAAAAAGAGAGGAAAAATGGATCACTAGGATACAGCTCTGAAACTAAAGAAAAGTAATGTTTGCAGGTGAGCATGGTGAGGTTAGTCTATATGTGATGATAAGAGCATGTGATGGTATCAACATTCCCAGGAAATGTCTGGTACCCAGCTTCATATAACCAACATGCTTAAGTCTAATTAATTCATGAAGGGGTTAAAGCCATAGAGCAAGCTGTCCTGCCAGGCTTACCCCACCTTGGGAGGAACTAGGTAATCAAGCTTTTGTTCCCCCTCCAGTCTACCAGAGAAGCTCATTGTGTCAGGAGGTCTAAGCTAGTTGCTGCAGCTTAGCTGCTTGACTCTCATCAATTGTTATTGAGTTCCTATGCAAATAGTTCAGGAACTTTCACCACTCAGCATGTGGTAAAATATTCTGCATCTTGCACTCATCTGTGGGCATCCCCATGACCTTCTTGTTCCTGGGATTGCAAAATGCTGTTTTTGCACCACTTTTGCTGTTTTTGTGCTCTTTTAGGGCCATTGTGGTGTAGTGGTTAAGAGCGGTGGACTCGTAATCTGGGGAACCGGGTTCGTGTCTCTGCTCCTCCACATGCAGCTGCTGGGTGACCTTGGGCTAGTCACACTTCTCTGAAGTCTCTCAGCCTCACTCACCTCACAGAGTGTTTGTTTGTTTTTTTAAAAAAAATATTTATTAGTTTCCATTTTTTTACAAACAAAAAGAAAAAAGCAAACATAAAAAACAAAAACACATAAATTTCACAACTTATTTTCTCATAACATATTTCCCCGACCTCCTCATACCTCCCCTTCTTGTATATCCAGTTCAAATTATTTATACAGCAAATCCTTATCTCAAAGCATTACAGCTTAAAAAGAAAAAAAAAGAAAACACCTTATTTTCTCTCCAACCTCTTAGATTATTATAACTTTGAATAAAAGAAAACCATTTTATCAAATTCCTTTTACCATTACAGCTAGAAACCGCTTAATTTCAATCCAACATCATTCAACATTCCTTAATTTTACAGTATTTTTGCAGATAGTCCTTAATTTTTTTCCAATCTTCTTCTGCCGACTCTTCTCCCTGGTCACGGATTCTGCCAGTCATTTCTGCCAGTCCCATACAGTCAATCAGCTTCATCTGCCAACTCACCTCACAGAGTGTTTGTTGTGGGGGAGGAAGGGAAAGGAGAATGTTAGCCGCTTTGAGACTCCTTCGGGTAGTGATAAAGCGGGATATCAAATCCAAACTCTTCTTCTTCTTTTCATGCCATCTGTTGCTTCTACCCTTGCAAGATTGAATGTATTGCCCTCGGCTGTACTTAAGGGACGATTCCTACAGATTCCACACGAAAAACACTTATGTCCCTGTGGAGATGGCAGTCCCGAATCAGTAGCGCATGCCCTCCTGGCTTGCACTCTTTATAAAGACTTGAGGACTGAGATTAACACCCCTCTCTTATTGTCCATTCCGGGTTGCCCAACCACTGTGTCTTTTCTCCTGACAGATCAAGAGGAGCAGGTGCCAGCAAAGGTTGCAAGGTTTTTAGCTGGGGCAATCAGAATAAGGTCCACTATTTGCACTGGCTCCCGGTGGAGTATCGGGTCAAGTTTAAGGTGCTAGTTTTGACATTTAAAGCCCTTTGTGGCTTAGGGCCCTCGTATCTACGGGACCGCCTCTCCTGGTATGCCCCACAGAGGAGCTTAAGGTCCATGAATAACCATAGTTTAGAGGTCCCGGGCCCTAAGGAAGTCAGACTACCCTCCACCAGGGCCAGGGCCTTTTCAGTGATGGCTCCGACCTGATGGAATGCTCTGTCCCATGAGACTAGGGCCCTTCAGGATTTAACCTCCTTCCGCCGGGCCTGTAAGACAGAGCTATTCCGCCTGGCCTTTAATTTGATCTTTTATTTCCCTTCTTTTCTTTCCCCCTCCCCTTTTATGAAGATCACCCGCTCTGAAACCCCACAGCTAATTTTCCCCTGGCCTCCTCACTGGCCCAAGTAAGACCAATTCAGCCAGGTAGCCCTGGGGATTATCTAATTGATTTTTTAATTTTTAATTTTATTGTTATTCATGTTTTTATACTGTATTTCATGCTGCTTTTATAATTGTTTTAAAGTGTTTTAAATTTGTTGTTAGCCACCTTGAGCCCGGTTTTTGAACCAGGAAGGGCGGGGTATAAATAAAATATTATTATTGTTGTTGTTGTTGTTGTTGTTGTTATACCTCTGATTTAGGACCCTAAAGTGTGTTTTATATAATCAACTTTTTATTTCTGTTCTTTGTATATTGCATTGCTGTTTTGTTGCTATGGCCGATGGCTGATGCAAATAATTTTAAATAAAGACTCATTCATTCATTCATTCATGCCACTTGTGGGTTCGGGACTATGAGTGTGTGTGCATGTGTGCGTTGAATGTGCTTAAATGGGGAACAGACAAACCGTAGAGCTGATTGGAGGTCATATAACACACACACAACATGAAAATGCCCTTGATTTTTAATCTTGCAGTCACATCATAATCATATTCATTTTCTAGTAAGCTGGGCATGTTAAAAAATGGTAATATGGAGCTCAGTACTGCAAAAACAAAGCTCAACCTGCTGTTTACCCGCCTGTAGCGCAACCATTAAAGGCACAGAGCCCATCTGTCCTAATATTAAAGCAAAGCTTGACCTGTTTGTTTTCTGTGTCCAGGGCAGCTGTTTATCAGCTCCATCTGGTATGCAGGCTGAGACCCTATCTGCCCACAGTCTGTCTCACCAGAGTGGTGCATGCTCTGGTTATCTCCCGCTTGGACTACTGCAATGCACTCTACACGGGGCTACCTTTAAAGGTGACCCGGAAACTGCAATTAATCCAGAATGTGGCAGCTAGACTGGTGACTGGGAGTGGCCGAGACCACATAACACCGGTCCTGAGAGACCTGCATTGGCTCTCAGTACGTTTCCGAGCACAATTCAAAGTGTTGGTGCTGACCTTTAAAGCCCTAAACGGCCTCGGTCCAGTATACCTGAAGGAGCGTCTCCACCTCCATCGTTCTGCCAGGACACTGAGGTCCAGCACCGAGGGCCTTCTGGCGGTTCCCTCACTGCGAGAAGCCAAGTTACAGGGAACCAGACAGAGGGCCTTCTTGGTAGTGGCGCCCGCCCTGTGAAACGCCCTCCCACCAGATGTCAAAGAGAACAACAACGACCAGACTTTTAGAAAAGACATCTGAAGGCAGCCCTGTTTAGGGAAGCTTTAAATGTTTAACAAGTTATTGTATTTTAATATTCTGTTGGAAGCAGCCCAGAGTGGCTGGGGAAACCCAGCCAGATGGGTGGGGTATAAATAATAAAAAATTATTATTATTATTATTATTATTATTATTATTCACGCCTGTTGTGCAGCTGAGAGTCTGTCCCAGTTTTAAACAAAGCTGTACCTGCTGTTTACCTGCCTGTAGCGCAACCATTAAGGCACAGAGCCCATCTGTCTCAATTTTAAAGCAGAGCTTGACCTGTTTGGTTTCCCGCCTGTTGTGCAGCAGAGAGTACGTCCCAGTTTTAAACAAAGCTGTACCTGTTGGTTTTCTGCCTGCCGTGCAGCCTTTAAGTTGCACCCTCTTTTTTTTAAAGTGACCAAACCTTAATGGCTCAGTCGGTTAGAGCGCATGGTTCCAATCAAACTGAACAGAAGCCTCCCCCCCCCAAAAAAAAAAACCCACTCCAAAGCAAAGACCTTTGCCTGCCCTGTGCTCTCTTCTCTCTCAGCAGCGCCTGCAACTGCGAGGCAGCAGCCAGCAGGTGGCTGCAAATCCTCTTTGTTCTTCCGTGCGATCCTGCCGGCGAAGCGGGGGGGGGGGGAGAGAGAAAACAGCAGACTGCGGGCTGATGGGAAAGTGGTGGTGTCAGAGAGCCAGGAAGGGTGTGCCTGGCGGAGGCAGGAAGAAACAAGCGGGGATTCAGCTGCAGCGGGCGAGCGGGTGAGTGACAAGGGGGCGCCGATTTGCAAAGCGGGTGCGTGGCTGGCAAGAACCCACGCGCTCCCTCGTGCATTGCGATCTCGCATGCGCCCTTTGCAATCTTTTTTCTCTTTTTAAAGCATGCATATATATCTATTAAAACGGCCCTGGCCCTGCTGGCCTTGTTGTTGTTGTTTTTTCTTTGGCGACCACCTCCTGCTGGCCTCCCCACCCCACCCCCGTCCTGCACATCTCGCCTCAACCCGCTAGTCCTCATCGCGCCTTAGGAAAGCTTCAAAAGCGCCCCGGCGCAATGGGCAGCAGCAATCCGAATAATTACACCTTTTCAAGGGAAATAAATAACGCAGCCGCGCCCGGAGCGAATGCGCAGCCCGAGGCGACCTTTGGAAGCATTTACTGAAAAAGTGTGGTCTTTTTTTTTTGGAAGCGGGGAAATTCTGGGATCCTTGTATGTAGCATGAATGGAGAAGCTGTCAAAGGCTGCTGAGTGTGCCTTTGTTTGTATGGGTTTGTGTGCGTGGTTCTCCTGTAATGCGTTGTGTAGGTGGCGCTGCCCGGAAACGGGATCAAAGGAAAGCTGTGCTGATTCCACTGTCCGATCCAGTTCAGCACAATTCAAGGTGCTGGTGCTTCCCGCGCATATACTTGCATTGCAAGGGGGTTGGGATAGGTGACCCCGGGGTCCCTTCCACCTCTGCCATCCTAAAATTCTGTGATTCCTTTCAAAGCTCTACAGGGCAGGTGACCCCATGACCCATGCAGGCAGTCCCAGCAGTGTCAGGTTCCCCATAGCAGCCATAATAATAATATACTAATTTATCATTTATACCTCGCCCATCTGGCTGGGTTTCCCCAGCCACTCTGGGCGGCTTCCAACAGAATATTAAAATACAATACAGCATCAGACATTAAAAACTTCCCTAAACAGGGCTGCCTTCAGTTGTCTTTGAAAAGTAAAATAGTTGTTTATTGCCTTGACATCTGATGGGAGGGCATTCCACAGGGCGGGTGCCACTACCAAGAAGGCCCTCTGTCTGGTTCCCTGTAACTTGGCTTCTCGCAGTGAGAGAACCGCCAGAAGGCCCTCGGAGCTGGACCTCAGTGTCCGGGCAGAACGATGGGGGTGGAGACGCTCCTTCAGGTATACAGGATCCTTTGCAGTGTAGTTAGAGCCCTAGACTAGGACCTGGCAGACCAGGGTTCAAGGCCCCACTCAGCCCACTGGTTGACTGAAGCAAAGTTCTTAACCCGAGGTACTATTTCTGGGTTAGCGGAGTCTGTAATCTGAAGCGTCGCTAACCTGAAGCATCTGTAACCTGAGGTACCACTATAAATGCAATAAGAACAGCTTGGGGCCAGAGTAGCCTGTCTGCCTACTCCATACATTTAACGCACACTTCCCTTGCACTCACCTAAAGAATCCTGTGGGCTGCTGTTTGCCCCTCAGAGAGCTACAAATCCCAGCACCCTTAGCATCCCTGTTTAGGGAAGCTTTTAATATTTGATGAATTATTGTATTTTAATATTTGCCACCTAGGGTGGTTGGGGAAACCCAGCCAGATGGGCAGGGTATTATTATTATTATTATTATTATTATTAGTTTATTATTAAGGAGAGCTGAATGGTGGGACTCCATGGAAATAATCCATGTTTCTTCTTCCTTTCCAGACCCTCCAAGCTTCAGGATGTTCTTCACCTGTGGCCCCAATGAGGCCATGGTTGTCTCAGGTGAGTTCTGCACTTCTTCTTCCTCCCTCTTACCAAAGAGGTGGGTCCGCCTGGGACCTGCAACAAAATGTTGCAGCATGGAACATGCCTCTTCAGTGTTCCAGCTGTGGCTTCTTTCAGGATATACCATTCCTCTCCCTCCAATGCTCATTACAGTGGTGCCCCGCAAGACGAATGCCTTGGAAGACGGAAAACCCACTAGACGAAAGGGTTTTCCGTTTTGGAGGTGCTTCGCAAAACAAATTTCCTATGGGCTTGCTTCGCAAGACGAAAATGTCTTGCGAGTTCCTGCGGGGGTTTTTTCCTCCCCCCCCCCCTTTTTCCCAAGCAGCTAAGCCGCTTATCAGCTGATCCGCTAAGACGCTTATCAGCTGATCCGCTAAGCTGCTAATAGCGCTAAGCCGCTAATGGCCTTGCTTCGCAAGACGAAAAAACTGCAAGACGAAGAGACTCTCGGAACGGATTCTTTTTGTCTTGCGAGGCACCACTGTATTGCATGGCGAATGAGGACACTCCATCTTCGCTGAAGAGGTTTTTTTGGGAATTTCTTGTCTCCTTGGATTTCTTTTCCCTACTTGATTCCCCCCCCCCCCATATCTGCTCTATGTGGGCTTCCTTGAGCTTATAACAGCCTTTTAAAATGATTTATTCACAACCTTTTAATTGAGTTAATCTGTTTATATTCTGCTGCTCCGATTACATTTTGATTTCTTTTCGGTACTCTTTTGTTTTGTAGGCTGGCCTGTAAGTGTTCAATATGCGGGCAGGATATTAAATAAGACAAAATACTGCATGAGGAAGGTTAGCGGGCTGCGTGTGTCTGCATTTAGGTCTCTTTTTCTCTTCTTTTAAACTGTATATAACTCCCACTGGTAAAGGTAATAATAGGTGTAATAGGTCCCACTATTATATTATTTCATGTCACCCCAATCTCAGAGCAGTACGAGATTCCGGGAGTTCCAGAGTTCATGTTTCCTTTCAGACATGAGGCACAGAAGAAACTCTGGTTCCTTTATGATCTATATTTTATTTACACATATATACCACCTCAGCCTATGATGGAGGGGTTCACAGCATTAAGACCCCCAAATCGATCTTGTTTCTCCCATATCTGCAGCTTTGGATTCCGACGGAAATCAAACATTGCACTCTGCCTCTTTGGCTTTCCAGCCTACAACTTTGCTTCTAGGTCACAATACAACCAACCTGCGTCCTTCTCACTATCTTAAGAGCTGGAGGAGGGGCTCTACCCATTTCTCTTCTGGCACAGAGGCCTCTTTCCTTTGTTCTCTTAATGGCACATCACCCAAGCGATTGCCTGGACACAGGAAGCAAGCCTGGCCTGTATTTTAGCACTTGCTGGGTCCAGGGGTTTGAATGGGTCTGGCGTCCACAAACTCATAAAGGTATACAGTCATACCTCGGGTTGAATATGCTTCAGGATGAGCGCTTTCAGGTTGCGCTCCGCGGCGACCCGGAAGTAACGGAGCGCGTTACTTCCGGGTTTCACCACTCGCGCATGCGCAGACGCTCAAAATGGCGTCACGCGCAGACACAGACTGTGTTCGCTTCAGGATGCGAACGGGATCCGTTCTGGAGCCCCGTTTGCATCCTGAGGTACCACTGTATAAGAATTATATAGCCTTCAAATTCTATTCAATGCAAGGTTAAAAGCCCAGCTTTTTTGGTTGGGCTTTAAGAGGCTGGCGGGCTAAGTCGTTTTCATGATGTTGGAATTCATGCAACTTGTGAGAATTATTTTATTTTTATTTTTTTATAATGATATTTATTGAAAAAAGAATTTTTAAAATTACAAAGGAAAAAAAACAAAATTACAGAGAAAAAAGACAAAAACAGAAAAAAAGAAAAAACCCATCATTTTCAAATTCTCCACTTTCATTACCTTCTTTCCATGACCTCCTCCTCCTCCCATCTCTTGTATCTTGATTAATAATTGTCACAGCAAATCCTTTCCATAATTCATAATATTCTGTCATTACATTACCTTGCTCTATTTTCATCTTATCTTATAAAAAACCTTAAAACTTAAATCTTAAAAAAAATAAGTCTTGTGAGAATTATTTTAATGTACTTCTGTTTGTTATGTGCCGTGTTTTTTCATATTGCTTTTGTAAGTCCACCCTGCTGTCTTTCTTGGTGATGGGCGGTGTTGAAACCTCTTAAACAAAAAAGTCAATGTGAATACCACAGAAATTTCCAAACCACTGTTCCTGGAAACCTCTGGAGAGGAAAGTACTGCTACACCTGGTTCCTGCTTCCCGGCTTCCCCCAGGCCACTTTGAGAAGAGGATTCTGTCCTAGATGGGCCTTTGGCCTGATCCCACAGGCTCTACTTATATCCTTAAGTATCGTTCCCTAGAGGACCCCCCAGAAAAGCCCTCTCCCTTTTGCGCATCTCATCCCAGTTATGGGGAAAGCTTGTTACAGGGGCAGTGATTCTGTCAACCTGTTTACAGAAGGTACCATATTTCAAAAGAGACTGTAGTTCTGCCCTTCCATCCATTCACCCCAGAATTATTTCAGGGGTTGGGCTGTTCCCCCCCCCCCTTTCCATTTTTCCAACCAACCTGCTTAGGGTTTTCCAGGGAATCATATTGTGCATCCCCTCCTTTGCAATTTTCATTTGCTGTTTGACAGTGAAACTGTCTCCCTCGGGAGGCTGTGGACTCTCCTTCCTTGGAGGTTTCTAAGCAGAGGTTGGACGGCCGTCTTGTCAGGGATGCTTTAGCCAGTGTGGTGTAGTGGTTAAGAGCGGTAGTCTCGTAATCTGGTGAACCGGGTTCGCTTCCTCGCTCCTCCACCTGCAGCTGCTGGGTGACCTTGGGCCAGTCACACTTCTGTGAAGTCTCTCAACCCCACTCACCTCACAGAGTGTTTGTTGTGGGGGAGGAAGGGAAAGGAGAATGTTAGCCGCTTTGAGACTCCTTAGGGGAGTGAAAGGCGGGATATCAAATCCAAACTCTTCTTCTTCTTCTTCTTTAGCTGAGATTCCTGCATTTCAGAGGGTTAGGCTAGATGACCCTCAAGGTCCCTTCCAGCTCTACAGTTCTATGATTCTCTCTCTCTCTCTCCTCTTCTCCGCCCCTGATCATAAACAAGCCAGGTTGTTGTTGTTTTGGAAGTGCAGTGGTACCTTGGTTCTCAAACTCAGTCTGTTATGGAACTCCGTTCCAAAACCAAAGCCTTCCAAACCAAGGCACGCTTTCCACAGAAAGTAATGCAAAAGGATTCATCGGTTCCAGACTTTTAAAAACAACCCTTAAAACAGCAATTTAACATGAATTCTACTATCTTAACGAGACCATTGATCCATAAAATGAAAACAATAATCAAAGTACTGCAGTCACACAATCAATCAGTCGGTAGCTGAACTGGGTTCCACACAGTCACAAAAACAAAAGAAAAAAGAGCCTCAAAAACAAAAACGCAAAATAAGTAGCAAAAACAGACAGACCTGAGCGTAACACTCAGAATGGAAGTGTGGCACTCAAATCGGAAGCGTAACACTCAAAACGGAGCACGTTCAGCTTCTGAAAAAAGTTCACAAACTGGAACACTTACTCCCGGTTTTGCAGTGTTTGGGTTTCAAGCTGTTTGAGTACCAAGGCGTTTGAGAACCAAGGTACCACTGTAGGCCCCTTTACTTCAGTGATTTTGGTGTCTTGCATTAAGGTGCTTCAATTCAACCTTTTTCTCTCAGGTTTCTGCCGCAGTCCCCCTGTCATGATAGCTGGAGGACGCGTGTTTGTGATGCCATGTATTCAACAGATCCAGAGGTGAGTTCTTCTGGGGCAGCACCCCTGGGAGGGATGAGGGGGCTTTGGCAAGGCTGCTGAAGGCTAGCTAATGTGAACATAATCCTGTCCTACCTGGATCTTGAGTCCTTTCTCTGAGGGACACCAGTAAGGCCTCATCTGCTCCATACATTCAAAGCACTACCATGCACTAAAAGATACAAAAGGTAAAGGACCCCTGGACAGTTAAGTCCAGTCAAAGGCGACTATAAGGTTGCGGCGCTCATCTCGCTTTCAGGCTGAGGGAGCCGGCGTTTGTCCACAGACAGCTTTCCGGGTCATGTGGCCAGCATGACTAAACCGCTTCTAGCACAATGGGACACTCTGACAAAAGTCAGAACACACAGAAACGCCGTTTACCTTCCCACCGCAGCAGTACCTATTTATCTACTTGCGCTGGTGTGCTTTCGAACTGCTAGGTTGGCAGAAGCTGGGACAGAGCAACGGGAACTCACCCCGTTGCGGGGATTCGAACCGCCGACATTCCGATTGGCAAGCCCAAGAGGCTCAGTAGTTTAGACCACAGTGCCACCCACGTCCCTTACCATGCACTAAACCTGGCTGAGTGAAAGTCTCCCCAGCCAGATAGCCCAAATATTGCAACACAATGGCTTTCGTTTACTCCGCTCCGGCATGCTGTAGTTTCTCTCACCAAAAATGTACTTAGAAACGGCATCTTTTGAGTTTCTGTTGAGGGCTAGAAATAAGCTCTCCTCCACACACACCCTGCTTAGACAACAACAATTAAATTCTCAAATCCAAACATCACTGCCTGTTAGATTTTGCACTGAATTCTTGTGCTTAAAAGAGCACCAGAAAAATGAAAACTCCTGCTTGTAAAGAGATGTGTTGTTCAGTTACAGCTAAGCCAAGATTTAGATCTAATTCAGGATTGGGCCTCCAGCCAAGGGATTCTGGGAAGAATGCAGTTTGCGTAGAAGAAATGGTAGGAGAATAGTCAGAACAGCCCATGACTTGGATCCATGATGGCATAGTGGTTAGAGTACTGGAATAGGACCTGGGAGAACTGGGTTCAAATCCCCACTGGGCCATAAATCTCACTTGGTGACTTTGGGTGAATCGCATGCTCGCTCGTTCGCTCTCATCTTTACTCACATCACCGGGTTGTAGTGAGGTGTTTCTATTGAATCCATCAATCCATCCATCCCTGGTGTCTACAATCAGGGGACAAAAGCTGTCAATTAGAGATCACACTAGACAAGAGTTTCAAAAAGCACGGGGGAAATGCAGAGAATACGTCACAAAACAGTGCCCTAAAATACATACCTGGACTTGTTTTGATTAATGTCTGCAGGAGACTTTGTGTATATTTAAGTTATAATTAGAAAAATCTTAATAATTATTCATAAAGGAAACGGTTTATAAGAAGCAAATAAGGAGGCCAGATACAGGATAAAGGAAGTCTTTTATTTGGTTGTTTGTATTGTTGTATGTTATGCTCATTGTATGTGATGTTCACGTTTAATGAGGGTGGATTTGTGTATTGGGGGGGTCATGTTATGTTGTAAATAAAATTCCAATTAAAGAAAATACAATCGGGGGACAAAACCTGTGAAAGTGAAGGACAGCCAGTAAAAGAGGCCTTTGAATTGAGCAAGGAATAGAAGTGGCGTGTTGTGCCACATTGGCGGTGTCAACAATATATATCTGACTGGCAACCTTAGGCCCAGGGAGAGCCAGGGTGATGGGGGGTTAAGACTACAACTCCCAGAAGCCCCGGCCGGCTTGGCCAATACACAGGGGCTGTGGGAGTTGTAGTCTAGCAACATTTGGAGGTTTCCACATTGACTCCCTCTGCCTTGGGCTTCTCAGGACAATTCGACTGGAGTCCAGGTCACCACTGAGAAGTATGTGGGTGTATATGTGTCTTTCTCTTTTTTATTGGCCCTCTCCTTCCCCTTCCCGTTGCCTGCAGGATCTCACTGAATACTCTGACCCTGAATGTGAAGAGTGAAAAAGTATACACCCGACATGGGGTCCCCATCTCTGTCACCGGCATTGCCCAGGTAACCATTTCCCAGCATGTTGCCCCCCCCCTTTTAATTAGAGCATTTCCTTGAGGGGGCATCTGCTCAGAGGAAGGGGGCATGTGCTGGCAGTGGCCTGGACTGAATCAAAATGTGGGTGGGCCGCCTTTTCGGGACAGCTCCCTTCTATCTTCGTTCTGTCACACACATGCACCATTTTCCCTGCAAGAACGTCGGCCAAGGGCCACATGAAATTCATCCGTGGGCCGCAGGTTGCTCACCCCTGTTCTGTGGAAAAGGCAATTTCCTCCATTGGAACGATTTTATATTCCTCTTATAATAATGATAATTATTATTTCTACCCCGCTCATCTGGCTTGGTTTCCCCAGCCACAGATCTGGCCACCCCCACCCCCTGCAGGGGATCGGATCGGTTTAATTTCCTTTTTCTTTCTCCTCTTTCCAAAATTTTCCTTGGCTCTTCCCCTGGCCCTCAGAATATTGGCGGCAGGAGTGAGGGGATTCAAAGTTTAGCATTACAGCCTGGGACCCAAATACTTGCAAAACCACACTTCTTCCATAATAATAATAAATTTTATTTATACCCCGCCCTCCTCGGCCAGAGCTGGGCACAGGGCGGCTAACACCAATAAAATTACAGTAAAAACATAATAGGGGGGGGGAACCAATTTAAACCAATTTAAAATACAGGTTAAAATGCAATTTAAAATGCAGCCTCATTTTAAAAGAAGCCCATAGATCAAAGCCAAGGCCTGCAGTCTGTATTTTAAGAACTGTGTTGCTTTCTGGGGTTTTTTTCATTTGCCTTTGTTGCAAACCAGTCTGTGGCTTGCGAAAGGGGGCAGTGTATAATCATCTAAATACCGCATTTTTCGCTCTATAAGACACACCAGACCATAAGACGCACCTAGTTTTTGGAGGAGGAAAACAAGAAAAAAGAATTTGAATCTCAGAAGCCAGAACAACAAGAGGGATCGCTGCATAGCAAAAGCAGCGATCCCTCTTGCTGTTCTGGCTTCTGGGATAGCTGCGCAGCCTGTATTCGCTCCATAAGACGCACACACATTTCCCCTTACTTGTTAGGAGGGAAAAAGTGAGTCTTATAGAGCAAAAAATACGGTAAATGCTAGAGTACGACGCCAGCCTTGTGCTGATGTTCGCTGAATTAAATTTCCTCCAACTTAACGGCTAGCAAAAAGCAAGATGTTCTGGGCTACAGCAGCTCCCTGCTTGCAGAAATTCCAGAAACGGCTCTTCCTCCTAAAGGGAAAATGTCTCCAATCTGACGATTACCTAAAACAGGATGTGAGAGTTGTTAGGAAACTGGGGGGGGGGGGCAATCCTTTCTCTTTCTCAGCTTTCTTCTCTTTCCGCCCCACCTCCCACCCCCAACATAGGTGAAGATCCAGGGACAGAACAAGGAGATGCTGGCAGCTGCTTGCCAGATGTTCCTGGGCAAATCGGAGCTCGAGATTGCCCAGATTGCTTTGGAAACGCTAGAGGGGCATCAGAGAGCCATCATGGCCCACATGACCGTAGAGGTGAGCTGTGCCAGAATATGTTCAATCTTTGCTGCCCTCTGCTGGAAGAGATGAGTTTCAGTCACTGTGTATACATAATGCTGCCCCCTGCTGGGAAATGTGTGTTGTTTTTGTTGTTGTTTAGTCATTTAGTGGTGTCCAACATAGGCGCCGACTCCATGGGGCCTGAGGGGGCCCGAGCCCCCTCAAAAATTCGTTTGGGGGGGCTCTGCCCCCCCAATAATCTCGGGCGCCCCTCCAGCAGAGCGCCACCGCCGCCCCTCCCCCAGCCCAAAATGCACAGGGTCGGGCTGCATGCCTCCTGCCCTCCCTCCCGAGCAAAAGCTCCACCCAATTTCCTTCGGAGCTGATTAATAGGCGCAGCACGCTCTCCCCTATTCGCTCACGAGGAGGCGGCGCCACTTTATCTGCATATTCATGAGCTTATTTATTATTCATGAGCTTTCGCGGGCTCCCCCAATATTTTTTATAAGTCGGCGCCCCTGGTGTCCAACTCTTCGGGACCCCATGGACCAGAGCAGGCCAGGCACTCCTGTCTTCCACTGCCTCCCGCAGTTTGGTCAAACTCATGCTGGTAGCTTTGAGAACACTGTCCAAGCATCTCGTCCTCTGTCGTCCCCTTCTCCTTGTGCGCTCCATCTTTCCCAACATCAGGGTCTTTTCCAGGAGTCTTCTCTTCTCATGAGGTGGCCAAAGTATTGGAGCTGTCCTTCCAGTGAGCACTCAGGGCTGATTTCCTTCAGAATGGAGAGGTTTGATCTTCTTGCTGTCCATGGGACTCTCCAGAGTCTCCTCCAGCACCAGAATTCAAAAGCATCAATTCTTCGGTGATAAGCCTTCTTTGTGGTCCAGCTCTCACTTCCATACATCACTACTAAACAACATACAACCACTAAACAACAACAACATTGTTGTTGTTGTTGTTGTTGTTGTATCTCGGCCGAGACCGGGCTCAGAGTGGCTAACACCATAAAAACAACACAATATGCATAAAAACAGACATCAATTAATTAAAATACATCTTAAAATTACAGTGGTACCTCGGGTTACAGACACTTCAGGTTACAGACTCCGCTAACCCAGAAGTAGTACCTCGGGTTAAGAACTTTACCTCAGAATGAGAACAGAAATTGAGTGGCGGCGGCAGTGGGAGGCCCCATTAGCTTAAGTGTTACCTCAGGTTAAGAACAGTTTCAGGTTAAGAACGGATCTCCTGGACGAATTAAGTTCTTAACCCGAGGTACAACTGTAACTCAGACAAGTTAAAATCTGGGCAGGTGGCAATTATCAGGTTGGAACTGAGATCGGTTGTAGGAAGTGACCAAGTCCTGGAAGTCTGAAATAAATAGACCCAGTTGGAATGGAAAGGTGGGCAAACCTAGGACTCGATTCCTGTTCCTGGCTGCTTTTCCCTCTCTGGGTATAATACCCTCTGCTGTCTCTGTTCGCCCATCAGGAAATATACAAGGACCGGAAGAAGTTCTCCGAACAGGTCTTCAAAGTTGCCTCCTCTGACCTGGTCAACATGGGGATCAGTGTGGTCAGCTACACCCTCAAAGACATACACGATGACCAGGTAAGAAAACAGGAAGCCGCCTTGTACCAAGTCGGATTGCTGGTCCACCCGGAGCTCAGTATAGTCTCTGCATTGAAAGCAGCAACTTTCCAGAGCTTCGGGTGGGATTCTTCCCCAGAGACTGAACTTGGGAATTTCTGCAAGCAAGGTTAGACCCTCTACCTCTGAGCTTTGGCCACTTCCGCATGAAGGTAACTGCTCTCTCTCCCACTGTTTTGTCCCTCTAGGAACTAGCTTAAAGTATATCAATATAATTTCAGGGGCTTTGGTCCCTTTCCATAAAATGACTAGGATTAGAATTCCATTGGCGAAGTCAATAAACAATAAAAACCTTAACATAGTTCTTTTGTTAGTGAATATGGAACATTTCCTAATTTCTGTAATGCACCAATGCAGAACAAGAGAAGAGAGGATTTATAAGGTGCACTAAAATAGTACTTTCCCCAATATCCACTTCATCAGAGGCACTGGTGAAACCAAGCAATGCTCTCTATTTCCTCTGTGCTTTGTTGCAAAATGTTACTTGGTTTTGTTTTATTTATTTTTATTACATATATAATCCTGCCCTTCCTCCCAAAGGAGCCCAGGGTAGCATCCAGGGAGTGTTAGAAACTAAGATATGAAAGCTAGGAGCTAAATGGAACCTTAAACCTGGTTATGGGCGCAACAACAGAATGTCTGGGCACGCTTTTTTATAACAAGAATACAAAGCTTAAAAATGAAGGAACTGCAGTTAGAATACTATGTTCATTTTTCACATGGTCTAGTCCTTCCCCTGCTTACCACCCTAATATTCTTAAGAGGGTCTCTTCTCCAGTCTTCAGAGAGTAGCTGGAAGCAGGGAGGCAGAAAAAGGTCCTTCTTTCCATCCATAAAAAGGAAAATGACCCCTGACCATAAGGTCCAGTAGTGGTCGACTCTGGGGTTGCGGTGCTCATCTCGCTTTATTGGCTGAGGGAGCCGGCGCACAGCTTCCAGGTCATGTGGCCAGCATGACTAAGCCGCTTCTGGCAAACCAGAGCAGCGCACGGAAACGCCGTTTACCTTCCCGCCGGAGTGGTACCTATTTATCTACTTGCACTTTGACGTGCTTTCGAACTGCTAGGTTAGCAGGAGCAGGGACCGAGCAGCGTTGCAGGGATTTGAACCACCGCCCTTCTGATCAGCAAGTCCTAGGCTCTGTGGTTTAACCCACAGCGCCATCCACGTACCCTTTCCATCCATTCTGTATTTGGAAATCTTAAGCTCAGAGCTGCGCCCAGAGCTCAGAAACGGCTCACGTGAATGCAGTTCCCTGTTGCAAAACGCGCCTGGAGCAATGGGAGTTTCGAACACTGCACCCAGGGTTTTACTGGCTGTTCCTTCTTCTCTTGTTATTATTACATACCAGGATGAAAATGGCATTTTAAAAAAATGTTCAAGTGGTAATCAGTATATGGCAAATTCCAGTGTCAAAGACACCTTGGTATATTTGCACTTCTTGGCCATAATATTAACCCCTTTTCTTGTGCCAACTGTAGGATTATCTTCACTCTCTGGGGAAAGCTCGGACGGCTCAGGTGCAGAAGGATGCAAGGATTGGAGAAGCTGAAGCTAAGAGGGATGCTGGTATCAAGGTGAGCTCTGAGACCAGGCCCCTAGAGTGAACTGGCCTCTTCTGCTAATCTTGGTCTTTTGGATTTTCTCTACTCTGGAGAGGCCCACCAGAAAGTAGGAAAGTGGCTCTATGAGATTGGCTGTATCTCATGCACTGTGGAATGCGCTTCCCCCTTGCCATATTTGAACCACTGCCTGTTAGCTGCTTCAGAAATCTTGTGAAGCCTTTGGGTGGGGTTTTCCTCTCCCATCCCCAGAGAAAAATCCCAAGGGTGTACGGTGAAAGGAGAGGGGAGGAAAGCCTCAGCCCAGTATACCTGAAGCAGCGTCTCCACCCCCATTGTTCAGCCCGCACACTGCGGTCCAGCTATGAGGGCCTTCTGGCGGCTCCCTCGCTGCGAGAAGCGAAGTTACAGGAAACAAGGCGGAGGGCCTTCTCGGTGGTGGCGCCTGCCCTGTGGAACGCCCTCCCGTCAAATGTCAAATAAATAAACAACTATCTGACTTTTAGAAGACATCTGGAGGCAGCCCTGTATTGGGAAGTTTTCAATGCTTGATGTTTTACCATTGTTTTATATATGCTGTAATTCTCCCAAAGTGGCTGGGGAAACCCAGCCAGATAGGCTGGGTTTAAATAATAAGATTCTTATTCTTATTACCCCACTGCGCAAGCAGAAGTCCTTCTTCAGGGTTCCTTGTTCACATATTTTTTCCTCTGGGTTTTTCTTAACTCATAAGATTGCTCCTTTTTATTTCTGAATTCCCATTTTTTTATAATGCTGGTGCTTTTTCCTCTTGATTTATTGCTTCAGTGTTATTTTTGGATACACTTCAGCAATTTTTAAAAAAAACATTACGATATGATATGATACGATTAATCTTTAATAATAATAATAATAATAATAATTTATTGTACCCCACCCATCTGGCTGGGCTTCCCCAGCCACTCTGGGCGGCTTCCAACAAAGATCAAAAATACATTAAAATGTCACACATTAAAAACTTCCCTGAACAGGGCAGCGCTTTAGAAACACTTGTACGTAAACCGCTAGAGAAGTGCCACCCTCGTTGACCTTCCCAGCCGCTGTGGAGGAGCTGAGATATTTTGCAAAGGCCCTTCTCCAACGTTATGCCCCTCTCTCTCTCTCTCTCTCTCTCACACACACACACACACACACACACACACACCAATCACTCACCTAAACAAGTACAGTGGTACCTTGGTTCTCAAACTTACCGTATTTTTCGCACGATAGGACGCACCGGACAATAGGATGCACCTTGCTTTAGAGGGGGGAGAACGAGGGGGGGGGAATTCTTCCGCTCTCTGCCCAGCACCCCTTCAGTGAAGCGGCAGGAGGCGCTGCGCTGAGAGTGGGAGAATTTCCCCCCTCTTGTTTTCCCGCTCTAAAACAAGGTGCCGTTTAAGGTACGTTCAGGCGGCTACCTTGGAAGCCTGGAGAGCGAGAGGGGTCGGTGTGCACTGACCCCTCTCGCTCTCCAGGCTTCAGGTTCCTTTCGACCTGCTCTTTGGGGCTGGCGGGGGGAAGCCCACCACCAGCCCCAAAGAGCAGGTCAGGGAGCAGCGGAAAGGCGCAGCGGAGAGACTCCTGCCATAGCCGCGCGTCACCTCTCCAGCCGGGAGAGAGTCGCGGGGGGCTGCTTTAGCCCCGCACGCGCTCTCCCGGCTGGGGAGGTGACGCGCTGCTATAGAGGCTCCTGCCATAGCTGCGTGTCACCTCTCCAGCTGGGAGAGGGTCGCAGGAGGCTGCTTTAGCCCCGCGTGCGCTCTCCCGGCTGGAGAGGTGACACAGGGCTGTAGAAGTTCCTGCCATAGCCGCGTGTCACCTCTCCAGCCGAGAGAGGGTCGCGGGGCTATGGTGTCTTCGCTCCATAGGACGCACACACATTTCCCCTTCATTTTTGAAGGGGAAAAAGTGCGTCCTATAGAGCGAAAAATACGGTAATCCATTCCGGGAGTCGGTTCGACTCCCGAAACCATTTGAAAACCAAGGCACAGCTTCCAATTGGCTGCAGGAGCTTCCTGCACTCAAGCGGAAGCTGCGTCGGATATTCGGCTCCCGAAAAGCGTTTGGTTTGCAAACCAGAACACTTAACTCCTGGTTTGCGGCATTCGAGAGCCAAAACGTATGAGTACCAAGGCGTTTGAGAACCAAGGCACGACTGTATCTATGTGTGTTTTAAAATGTGAGTTGGCCATACGGCACTTGCACTGCATTTTGAAATGTGCAGCTGTTTGGAGCTTGGGAGTTTTCAAATCGTGCAAATAGGAGAGCGGAAAAGAGGGCTGAGATCTCCAGCCTGGTGATGCTGTCAGGGACTATTCAGGTTTGCATCACAAGAACGTTTCTCTCGTCACTATTCCCGTTGGGAATTCAACACCTGAGGCCTCTCTCCTCAAGGCAGAAGGTCAGAGTTTTCCCAAGGTGGGCCTCATCCCCATTAAAAAGTTTTCTAGCATTTTATTAAGGGACGCAGGTGGCGCTGTGGGTTAAACCACAGAGCCTAGGACTTGCCAATCAGAAGGTTGGTGGTTCGAATCCCCGCGACAGGGTAAGCTCCCGTTGCTCAGTCCCTGCTCCTGCCAACCTAGCAGTTCGAAAGCACAAAAGTGCAAGAAGATAAATAGGTACCGCTCCGGCGGTAAGGAAAACGGCGTTTCTGTGCGCTGCTCTGCTTCGCCAGAAGCGGCTTAGTCATGCTGGCCACATGACCCGGAAGCTGTACGCCGGCTCCCTCGGCCAATAAAGCGAGATGAGCGCCACAACCCCAGAGTCGGCCACAACTGGACCTAATGGCCAGGGGTCCCTTTACCTTTACCTAGGATTTTATTTGCTGTTATTGTTTTGTTAAAGGTGAGCCATTTTTCCCCGGGCAGGGTGTGTGTGTGTGTGTCTGTGTGTGTGTCTGTGTGTCTGTGTGTCTGTTCCCTTTCCTGCCATCTTCGGGGGGAAAGCCAGTTTCCTCTTTCTGTGCCCAAGCCATCTAACCCCGGTGCAAGTGGAGGGTCCGAAACTGATCATTAAACCCGAATCATGTGTTCTGTCCCTGAGCTGTCGCCCCTGTTTCCATCTGCAGGAAGCAAAGGCCAAGCAGGAGAAATTGTCTGCTCAGTACTTGAGCGAAACAGAAATGGCCAAAGCCCAGCGAGACTACGAGCTGAAGAAAGCCACTTACGATTACGAGGTGAACACACGGAAAGCGGAGTCTGACCTGGCCTATCAGCTCCAGGTGAGGCAAGCTTTAGTTATGGAAGGCGATGGGCAGAGGAAGGGGAAATAAGTTACAGGAGCAGGGTGGATAAAAATCAATGGTTTTTTTTAGAATTTGCATTTTTAAAATTTAAATCGCATTTTTTTGTTTATTTAAATCGGATTCTTAAAATAAAGTGCCTCTGGAGAGAAAATCTTCCTAAAGATAGTTTTCTATTTAAGTTACATTATAGTCCAAAGGCTATTCATCAGGAAATAAGGATTTGTTTTACGTTTTTCATGTGTGCTAAAACTCAAGTCTGGTTATTGTTTATGTTTTGTTTAACCACATCAGTTAACAAACATGGATATACCGTATTTTTTGCTCTATAAGACGCACCAGACCATAAGACGCAACTAATTTTTGGAGGAGGAAAACAAGAAAAAATATTCTGAATCTCAGAAGCCAGAACAGCAAGAGGGATCGCTGTGCAGCGATCGCTCTTGCTGTTCTGGCTTCTGGGATAGCTGTGCAGCCTGCATTCACTCCATAAGACGCACATACATTTCCCCTTACTTTTTGGGAGGGAAAAAGTGAGTCTTATAGAGCAAAAAATATGGTATATGCTATACAGTGTACCTCTCTGCATACGCACACCTCCAGTTGCGTATCCTTCAGGATGCAAACGCGGCCAAACCGGAAGTATTTTTCCGGGTTTCGCCGCATGTGCAGAAGCACTCTACCGTGCCACACGCATACGCAGAAGCGGTCCCTCCTGTTGCGGAAACCTCAGGATCCAGCCAGAGCTCTGGAATGGATCCCGTCCGCAACTGGATGTACCACTGTAATGTTATTGATTTAGTTAAATAAATTGTTTAAATTGTTATTAGGGAAATGATTATTTTTCTCCCTCCAATAAAGTACAGCAGAAAAGTTGTCCAAATATAAACAGTTAACTTATTAAACCTCACATAATTTCATAATTATCTTTGTTTTTCTAACAGTATAACCAAATCAGTAATTTTTGATATAACTGCAAAAAGTACTCTGAAATTTTATTATTCCAGAAATGGACTGAAAAAGGCTGCCCTCCCCTTCTCTGCTGAATGTAAAATGATCTCCCAAATCTCAACATTTTCCTTTGCCAAGAAAGATCCTGCCTAAATGCCCTTTTCCTTGCCTTCCATTTGTTCTGTTTTTGTAGGAATGTTATTGGCGCAGCCTCTTCTTTAGGTTTGTGATGTTTGTGACTGAAAATATACATAATTAACAGTTAGTGAAAACAATCCATTTTTAAAAAGTTAATACTTATTCAGAGATACAGTACGCAGAAATACATACCCATTACAAAATATCTGTTTCTAACATACTGAGATAAAACAGCTACTTAATCTGAAAAAGAGCAAAGTCAGAAGGGAGAAAACACAAGAAAAAGAGAGATCTAAAGAAGGAGAAAGCAAGAGAGAAGGAAAAGAAAGAAAAATCTGAAGGAAAATAGAGAAGAAATTTTTTCAAGCTGACTTCTTTCCACCAAATGTAGTTAAGAGTACAGTGGTACCTCGAGTTAAGAACTTAATTCGTTCTGGAGGTCCATTCTTAACCTGAAACTGTTCTTAACCTGAAGCACCACTTTAGCTAATGGGGCCTCCCACTGCTGCTGCGCTGCCACCGCACATTTTCTGTTCTCATCCTGAGGTAAAGTTCTTAACCCGAGGTACTATTTCTGGGTTAGCGGAGTCTGTAACCTGAAGCGTCTGTAACCCGAGGTACCACTGTAACCACTTCCTCTTGTCTCGCTGCTCCTCCCGCCCCCCCCGAAAACCACTCTCTAGTGCTCAGTCGGAACAAACAGCAACTCGGGTTTTCTCCAGATTGCCATTTGCTCCAATTTAAAGCTAAAGAGCAGGTTTTCCCTGGGGAAGGAGTGGGACCAGGAGAAAACAGCTTGGAGCCATGTCTAGAAAGCATGGGTCAAGCAGAAAACTGCTCAGACCATCCTGGGACAAGCAGAACGGTTCAAGCTCTGAACTTGTCCTCACATCCACACCAGGTGAAGGGAGTGTGCTAGCCCAAGGGAACGGAAAGCTCACTCTTTGCATGCTAAACTGTAGTTTCCTGCTTCCGTAGTTCCTGCTTCCTCCAGATTCCAAGGCACTGCCTGCATCACCAAACCCCGCAAGCTGCTCCCTGACCCTGAGCCTCTCCCTTCTGTGTCTCTTCCATGCTCTGCAGGTAGCCAAGACGAAGCAGAAGATCGAAGAGGAGAAGATGCAGGTGCTGGTGGTGGAGCGAGCCCAGCAGATTCAGATACAGGAGCAGGAGATGATCCGCAAGGAGCGCGAGCTGGAGGCGAAGGTCAAGAAGCCCGCCGAGGCAGAGCGCTTCCGGCTGGAGAAACTGGCGGAGGCTGAGAGGTACAGGCAGCATTCGAAGGCCCAACGGAGGGCTCCTGGAAGGAGTTGGGCGCAGGGATACCGAAGCAGGATTGTCAAAACCACCACATTGGCTCCCAGTACATTTCCAATTACAGTGGTACCTCGGGTTAAGTACTTAATTCGTTCTGGAGGTCTGTTCTTAACCTGAAACTGTTCTTAACCTGAAGCACCACTTTAGCTAATGGGGCCTCCTGCTGCCGCCATGCCACCGGAGCACGATTTCTGTTCTCATCCTGAAGCAAAGTTCTTAACCTGAGGCACTATTTCTGGGCTAACGGAGTCTGTAACCTGAAGCGTATGTAACCCGAGGTACCACTGTAAATGTGTTGGTGCTGACCTTTAAAGCCCTAAACGGCCTCGGCCCAGTATACCTGAAGGAGCATCTCCACTCCCATCATTCAGCCTGGACACTGAGGTCCAGCTCCGAGGGCCTTCTAGCAGTTTCCTCACTGCGAGAAGCGAGGTTACAGGGAAGCAGGCAGAGGGCCTTCTTGGTAGTGGCACCCGCCCTGTGGAACTCCCTCCCATCAGATGTCAAGGAAATAAACAACTACCTGACTTTTAGAAGACACCTGAAGGCAGCCCTGTTTAGGGAAGGTTTTAATGTTTGATGTTTTATCTTTTTAATATTCTGTTGGGAGCCACCCAGAGTGGCTGGGGAAACCCAGCCAGATGGGCGGGGTATGTATGTATGTATGTATGTATTTTTAAAGACAGCTGTAGAGCATGGGTAGACAAACTAAGGCCCGGGGGCCGGATCTGGCCCAATCGCCTTCTAAATCTGGCCCGCGGATGGTCCGGGAATCAGCATGTTTTTACATGAGTAGAATGTGTCCTTTTATTTAAAATGCATCTCTGGGTTATTTGTGGGGCATAGGAATTCGTTCATATTTTTCCCCAAAACATAGTCCAGCTCCCCACAAGGTCTGAGGGACAGTGGACCGGCCTCCTGCTGAAAAGGTTTGCTGACCTCTGCTGTGGAGCAAATCAGCCTGCAAGGTCTCCCAACCTTTTCCAGATGTGGGATGGACACCGCAGCAAGGAGATAGTTTGTCTGTGCCCAAGCAAATGTTTGTACAGTCATGCCTCATGTTGCGTCCGCTTCATGTTGCGTCTTTTCGCATTACGTCCCGCGGCAACCTGGAAGTACCAGAACAGGTTACTTCCAGGTTTCGCTGCGTGTGCATGTGCAGAAGCACCAAAAAGCGCCTGCGCAGACGCAACACTTCAAGTTGCCAGCATTTCACATTATGGATGGGCCTCCGGAACGGATCCCGTCCATAACAGAAGTTACATACGCTTCAGGCTACACACTCCACTAACCCAGAAATAGTGCTTCAGGTTAAGAACTTTGCTTCAGGATAAGAACAGAAATCGGGCTCCGGCGGCAGCAGGGAGGCCCCATTAGCTAAAGTGGTACCTCAGGTTAAGAACAGTTTCAGGTTAAGAACGGACCTCCGGAACAAATTAAGTACTTAACCCGAGGTACCACTGTATATTCTTTCTACACAAAGCACTTTGGCCAGGACATCACTTTGGCCCAGGTGAGGCCATAAGTGGCAAATGCCCAAATCTTACAGATACCTCCCCTTTTCTGGGCTCAGAGCCCAGCACCCGAGTCCTGCAGATAAGCGTCACATCAAAGCAAGCCAACTAGACTATATCGGAGCGAGCGAATATAATCATTTATGAGCTTGTTTCTGCAACAACTACCAATCTATTGATGGTACGCAGTTTGTTTCCCACTTCCTTAAGAGAACAAAGAACTCACGGTTACTATGCCTACCAATTCATTGTGGGGTTATCTTGACTACCAAAATGGTGCTTCCGGAACAGTTCACCTTGGGTTCAACGCAGGGTGTGTTCCTCCATCTTTTCCTGTGCAAAGGCTGCCGAAGCGTCTGTTTTTGCCAGACGCTAAAACTGGTGCAGAATCCCCCTGGAGATATAGATGGCACTGGACGGTATCATTTGCACAGAAATAATGCATATTTTTCATTTCCATGGGAGGAAGTCGGTGTTGCACTACAGCGATGGTTCTGTCAGAGCGAGCTTTTCATTTTTTCAGCTGCCCCTCCTGCTGTTCTGGGGGTTTTCCTGACCCTTCCCAGGTCACCTTTGTTGGGGGTACAGGGTGGAAATCTGCCCCATTGCGCTCGTGGGAACCGTTGCTCTGGGCTTCAGCTAGCAGGGCTCCTTAGCACATTGTATTATTTATCTAATGATATTAAAGGAGCAATATTCAACAATTACAAAATGCACAGTGCAAATGTACAGCTCAGTCGCTGTCATTTACAAATGTGTATCAATATTTGTATACGTATAAACTTGGGGGGGTGTTTTCTTGTTGTTTTTTGTAAAAAGCTCCCTCAGGATTATTATTTTTTAAATCTTTAAATATTAATTTACAGCCTAGTCATAATTCAGAGCAGGGAGAACTGCATTTCCCACCCACCCACCCCGCCCCACCCCCCGCACCCGTTCTTCTCCCCAGGCAAGTAAACTGTTCCTTTTCCTGAGATTTGCAGTTAGTTTTCGGCCAAATTATGCACAAAACACAAAAATGTGCACACACACAATTCTATACAGAAATATATATATATATTGATATTAAGGTATGGTATGCTGATATGTTATGAACCATCCTAAGATCTTTGGATGAAGGGCGGTATAATAATAATAATAATAATAATAATAATAATAATAATAATAATAGTAATGTGTTCCCACATCCTGAGCTTGCTATATCGTTGACCCTCCTGGTTTTGACCTCTGTTTTGTGAGGCAAAAAGGTTGCGGATAAGAGCCCCCCCTTTTTTGGCTGTGGGGAGCAGGGGGCAGCCATGAAGACCCTCCTTCTTTCTTCTCCAACAGGACACAGTTGATCATGCAGGCAGAGGCTGAAGCAGAGTCCATCCGGGTGAGTGTGCGTCCCCGTTCCCCCGTGTTGTGGGAGGAATGTTTCCGGGCAGGAGGGATGGAAGCCAACTCATGGTCCTTTTTGCTCCTTGTCTGCAGGTGAAGGGTGAGGCTGAGGCCTTCGCTATTGAGGCCAAGGCCCGGGCTGATGCCCAGCAGATGTCAAAGAAGGCAGAGGCCTTCCAGCAGTACCAGGAGGTAGCCATGGTGGACATGCTTCTGGAGAAGATTCCAGAGGTGAGGCCCCGCTCTCTCAATAAGGGGACACTATACCTCAAACAAATATGGGAGGTGTCAGTAATGGCAGCAGGATAGAGAGCAAAACCTGGTCCAGAGAGTGGTTTTAATAACCTGTTTGCCGTTTCTTGTATAATTCCATTTTTTATCATTCCTTCTGGTAAAAAATGTATTTGGACCATGTTTATACATCATATACAGTGGTACCTCAGGTTACATACGCTTCAGGTTACACACTCCGCTAACCCAGAAATAGTGCTTCAGGTTAAGAACTTTGCTTCAGGATAAGAACAGAAATTGTGCTCCGGTGGTGCGGCAGCAGCAGGAGGCCCCATTAGCTAAAGTGGTGCTTCAGGTAAAGAACAGTTTCAGGTTAAGAATGGACCTCCAGAACGAATTAAGCACTTAACCTGAGGTACCACTGTATTTTATTTATACCCCGCCCTCCCCAGCCAAGACCGGGCTCAGGGTGGCTAACACCAGGTATAAAAACAATTGATTAAAATACAACTTAAAAACAAGATAAAAATACAACATTAAAATGCAGCCTCATTTCAGTAGAAACTCAAATCAAAAACTTTTTGGGGATGAAAACTATATATATGGTTACAGATAGGTAGCCGTGTTGGTCTGCCGTAGTCAAAACAAAATAAAAAAATTCCTTCCAGTAGCACCTTAAAGACCAACTAAGTTAGTTCTTGGTATGAGCTTTCGTCTGAAGAAGTGTGCATGCACACGAAAGCTCATATCAACAACAAACTTAGTTGGTCTCTAAGGTGCTACTGGAAGGAATTTTTTATTAAATATATCTGCTGACCAATCAGATGTTCTTAGCCAGTCCTTTTTTTTAATCAGTTAATCAACTAAACGTCTCAGCATTCTAGAACTTAGATGTTTGTTTTTGTTCTTGATTCTGTTCAGAGGCTCGTGATTCTGGCAGAGCTGTCCAGTTTTGTGCCAGTTACCGGATTCTCTGCCAAATATGAGAGAGAGAAAGAAAAAGATAAATATACAGAGAGAGATACGCACACACATACAAACAAACACATGTAAATGTGCATACTGTCGTACCTTGGAAGTCAAACAGACTCCGTTCCAGAAATCCATTCGACTTCCAAAACCAAATTGTGGCTCCCGATTGGCTGCAGGAAGGTCCTGTAGCCAATCAGAAGCCGCGGAAGCCCAATGGGACGTTCAGGTTCCAAAAGAACATTTGCAAACCGGAACAATCACTTCTGGGTTTGCGGCGTTGGGGAGCCAAAACGTCCCAAGTTCCAGGGCGTTTGGGGTCCAAGCTACGACTGCATTCTACTGTTTCCTTCTGCCGACAGATGGCCGACGAGATCAGCAAGCCCCTGACTTCGGTGAAGAAGATCACCATGGTATCGAGCGGACCCGGGGACATGGGGGCTGCCAAGATAACTGGGGAGGTGCTGGAAATCATGAGCAGGCTGCCTGACACCGTGGAGAAACTCACGGGCGTTAGCATCTCTCAGGTACCAAGCCAGAGCTGCTAGGTCCTTAACAGGGGGGGGGGCTGGTTCCTCTTTCCCCCCACCCCCAGAAGGGTAGATGGCAGGGTGGCAGAGTGGGCGGAGCCAGAGTCAACAGTGGGCGGAGCCAACTCCTTCTGGTTTTGTTCCCCATCCTCCCTCCCTGCTGAATTCTACCTAGGCAACTCTGAGGAGGAGGAAGCAGTCAGCCAAAGCACCTCTTGGGCAGTTTTTAAGTGGGGAGGCAGGCAGGTGGCTGAGTGAGGCACTGCCCCATTTGCCCTAACAGACCACTGATTCTTAGATAAGGGCAAGGGGGAGAGAAGACTTATCTGGTCACTGGCAATTTTGCAGCGGGAAGGCGTTTGGAAGCACGTGTAAGGAGCCATCCCTGCCCCCTCCCTCCCGTTCCCCCAGCAAGGGGAACCTGGGAGCCATATTCTGTGGAAGGAGGAAAGATCGTGGGGATGGGCGTTTTTGAATCGCAGCTCCTCGGTTATCCAAGGAGAGAGTGGGACTTGAGAAACCTCGGGTGCTTTTTCTTACCTCCCCTTTTCCTACGGTGTGGGCTTATTCCGTCACACTTTGTCTTTTCCGTCTTACCAGCAGATGAATCAGAAGCCAAGACGGATGAACTGAATGCGGAAGACTTGCGGAGGGGGAGGGAGAGGGGGGAATCCTTCCTGAGCGTGACCCTCGTCATCTTGTATGTGTCCATATATAGAGTTCTTCCCCATCCTGAGCCCTCCTGTAATCGCCAAACCTTTAATGGACTCGACTGTTGCATGTTGGCCAACAATCCTTGAAACTGCTGAGGTCTGTCACCCTTGCTGTCTCCCAGTGTCAACCCCGACGTGTACCTTGTAAGCACCCTGGCACCCATTACCACTTGTCATGCCATGCTTCTGTTGCGCTCGTTCCCCCACCAACTGCACCCGTTGACGCCAATTCTTTGCATTGTTGCCTGAGCTCGTCGGGTCACCGTGTACCTCCTGCAAGTGACCTCTCTTGGAGAATTTAAGGAAAGATCTGCTGCTGGAATTACGGGGGAGGCAGCAAGGAGGAATCTGGGAGGAAGGGGAATCCAAGGCCTGCCCTTTAGAGGTTGGTTGGTTCCCGGGTGCTTTGCCAACAAGGACTTGTAAGAGTTTCGAGTTTATGTAAGGTGGGTCCAGTGGATGTTCTAAGGAACTGCCTTCTGCGAGTGGAGACGTTTTAGAGGGCCAGTCCTACACTTAAAGAACGGGCGTGGACACAGTTCTTGCTAGCTCCATAGACCTAAAACCACTTATATTTTTCTGTGTATGTATGCCCATGCAAATTCAGCCCCTTCTCCCTTTGTGCCATAGTTCTCGAGCGTGGCTGAGATGCCCCCACTTGGCAAAATTCAAATAATCTTGCTCCCTTTTGTTGTTGCTTTTATACTTTTTTTTTTTTAACACACACATACACACATACTATCTCGCTTTTTCAAGGGGCATGTGTTTACAGCCGCTCTGCACTAAGCCACAAGTATATGAAGCCAAAGGCATGTTCCACGCTGCATTTGGCACAGTGGGCAGGTGGCCAGACGCTGTTCTGGTAGGTGCGTATTAACAGAGACAAGATGTGTAATGAATGCATATTTATTCCCCCCCCCCTTTAAAATCAACATCTGATTGTGCCTTATATCTATGTTAGCTTCTGGAACAATCCCACGTTGCCACCAGTCCCGTGGCTGGAATAGGAGGCGGGTGCATGTATGGGCTTGTGGGATACACAATCAAGATGACAGGTGCTGCTGTCCTTTTACAAGTTTGGATTCTGGGCCAAGAGGGTTATATGGTACTTGCAGAAACCTGGCTGTGGCTTTGGCCTAGCCTTTCCCCCTTGACATGCTAGTTTTCTGCATGCAGGGAGCTTTCTTGAAGGAGAGCATTCCAACCACAGTAGGACATGAAGACTCTGCGCCACATGGTTCGCCTGTTGCGTTCAGATCTGCCTTGGCAACCTTTGCCGTGAGGTGGGTTTGGCCCTCCGAGAATGGCTGCCAAAACAGAGACAATCGGCTCTTGCTTCATTCAGGATGAGAAACCCCAATAAAGGACCATTTAAAGAGCTCACCCATCCACTTTTCTGCTGCCAGACTCTGGTCTTGTCCTTACATTTCAGCTGTTTTGAGCCATGTCTGAGCTTCCCAGAGTGAGCTGTGAGTAGCCAGACTCCGCCGTGTCTCCCTTGCCCTCTTCCCTCGTGCCGCAAATCATGTTCGCTTGCCTGCCGCTCACTCCCTAGATGAAGCACGCTTGATTGTAGGTGGAGCACACCTGACCCTGTACCTAACGGAGAAGCCGCTTGTTTGTGCCTATCCCACCTCTTGCCCTGCTTGCTGTGTATTAAGGCCTCAGCACGGTGCCTTGTCTAACTCTTTGCCAAGGAGAAAGAGTTGCCCCCATCACCCTTTCTGCTACCAAAATCCTCCGCTTATAATAAAAGCCAAGATTACTGCCTGTGGCTCTCTCTCTCTCTCTCTCTCTCTCTGTGTGTGTGTGTGTGTGTGTGTGGTGTGTGTTTAGCCCACCCTGGCTGGGCTTTTTCTTCCTCCTTGCCTTCCAAAACTAAAAATGTTTTGAGCACCTCAAAATGCGTCCAGAGCCAGAGGCGGAGCTAACTGCTGTGTACCTGGAGGCGGGGTTAGCTGCCTGTGGGGGCGGAGCTAGTGTCCCAGGGGGGCGCCGCCCGCAGCGAGCATCCCAGGGGCGTGCAGCAATGTCACCCCCCCTCAGGGATGACACCTGGTGCAGACCGCACCCACCACATCCCCTTCCTCCACCCGTGTCGATAGCACCTCAAAACGTGTCCAGCAGTCTCTCTTTCCCAGCCCATCTTACTGAAAAACTTATAGTCTGCCTCCCAAAATGCTTTTGATTGTTTTTCTTGCTTTTCTCCCTCCCTCTGGCTGGAGGGGGACGACGATGAAGGATGAGTCATCTCCAACTATCTCATAAGAACCATGTGCCATTTATCACTGATTAACTAAAGAGAAGACGTCCCCCTGGCAACTTTGCCACTGACTTCCAGGAAATAGTTGCAGTCTTTCTGGCTCAATTAGCTGCAGAGCGGCACTTCAGTGAAGCAAGTGGACAATTAATTGCCCCAGGCAGGAGCAGGGGGTACATTAGCACTGCTCTGGGCACCTGCTGCCATGCCAGGACTGCTAGCTCTGGAAAAGGTGGCCTGGGAGACTTGCCTGCATTGAAATTCTGGTTTAAGATCAGCACAATTAGTAACACTGAACTCGTAACTAAATTCTGAAAAGGCTTGGAAGTGCAGGTGTTTTCCCAGCAAGCCTGAAGTGACAACTGCTGTGTTGTTGTGATCAGAGTATCAAGACTAGGACCTGGGAGATCAACTCTTCACTTGGCCACGAAGCTCATCTTAGAATAGAATCATAGAGTTGGAAGAGACCACAAGGGCCATCGAGTCCAACCCCCTGCCAAGCAGGAAACACCATCAGAGCACTCCTGACATATGGTTGTCAAGCCTCTGCTTAAAGACCTCCAAAGTAGGAGACTCCACCACACTCCCTGGCAGCAAATTCCACTGTCAAACAGCTCTTACTGTCAGGAAGTTCTTCCTAATGTTTAGGTGGAATCTTCTTTCTTGTAGTTTGGATCCATTGCTCCGTGTCCGCTTCTCTTGGGCCAGTCACTGCCTCTCAGTCTAACCAGGCGGGATATAAATGAAATGATAAATACATAAAGCTTAGTTTCGTCCCTTAACACAGAAAGTCGCACTCCTGGTTAGCTTTCTTCGTTTGTGCAGCCTAACAAAAAGTCATTTTGCTGTTGCTGCTGCTGCCGTCATTATTATTATTGTTAATTCAATTTGATTCATCTATTTGTATGCTACGCCTCAAAGAAAAAACTGCCCCAAAGAGGCTCTCAACATGCCAGATGGACAACTGCTATGCCAATTTTAAAAAAACCATACTAAAACAGTTATGAATGGTGTCAATAAGTAAACGCATTAATAAATCTCAAGTTTTTGCACACAAAAAGGGACCCATGCTGTTTAGATACAGATCACCCTACCAGCAGACCCTGATCTGCTCACCCCTGCCATGTTGACTGGGGTGAGAAATACAGGCAGGGCTCAGCGCAAGACTCTTTTTGTCCAGCTGCCTTTTAATCCTCCTTTTCCTTCCGCCGCTAACCCTGAGTGTGTCTATTGTCCATTGTCTTCCCGGATCCAGCAGCAGCAGCAGCAGCTGCAAAGGTCAGCGCCAGCCACATCTGGCCTCCAGCCACGCTGATCTTACTCGATGGAGCTGTGCTCCTCTCAGCGGGATGACGCGATAGTCTGGCCGGAGCTGAGCGTGCGACTGCGTGACTACAGTCCAGCTATTTAGACGCCAGCTGGAAGGAGCTGCTGGTTTCACAGCAGCCCTGTTGGGAGGAACTTGACAAGTGTGGCTTCGGTCAAGAATAGCAAGGAACAAAGCGGCTCCTTCGCTTTTGGACTCCGAGCCACAACCAGCGTGCATGGGCCCTGCCATTAGGCAGATGGGGCAATTGCCTCAGGCAGCAGAAGCAGCACCCAGCTGCTCCTGCTGACCCCACCATGCACTTTCTTGCTACTTGGGATGCGAAAAGGCAGTGAATTCCATCCTGGCTCTGTGTTCATCACAATGACCGCTGTTTCCCTTCCACTGCAGTTCAGTTTCTGCCAAATCCCATATCTATCTCACTGTGATACTTCCCGCAAGGTACGTTAACTTACGTTACTATTCCTGTAACTTATATTCATCCCAATGTAAAGAAAACACCAAAACAATGCTTTTAAAACCCATCATTTGTGGACTTGCCAACAAAGACAGTGACGTGAATGCATACCAGTTCAATTAAAAAAGTTAGTTAAAGGAAACCAAGTCGAGAGGAGTAAACCAGCAGTCATCTGGAAGTGACTGCAGTTAGGTAACCTATGACTAATAAGACTTTGTGTGGGTGTGTTTAAATAATGTTATTTGCCTCACACCGTTTCAAAATGTGGCAGCCTGCTGTGTTTGGGACCCTGCTGCTCATTCATCTGAGTGGGGACCTGGACGTCTCCCTCAAAGACATGCCCTGGTGCTACCACTGGTGGGCTCCTTTGGGAGAAGAAATATTTTTCAAGCCAGCTTCACCCTTCGCTTCTTTAATAGAAACAAATTACCCCCTTTTCCTATCTCAGCGAAATACCTATTTACGTCCCTTGTGCAGTGGTACCTCGGTTTACAAACTTAATCCGTTCCGGCAGTCCGTTCTTAAACCAAAACCGTTCTTAAACTGAGGCGCGCTTTCCCTAATGAGGCCTCCTGCCACCGGTGCCCTTCCACTGTTCGGATTTCGTTCTTAGACCAAGGTCAAATACTCAAACCGGGACACTATTTCTGGTTTTGCGGAGTTCGTAAACCAAATCATTCTTAAACCGGACTGTTCTTAAACCGAGGTACCACTGTATATATAATGTGTCCCAGCAGGGGTAATAATAATAATAATAATAATAATAATGATTTATTATTTATACCCCGCCCATCTGGCTGGCTTTCCCCAGCCACTCTTCCAACAGAATATTAAAATACAATAGTCTATTAAACATTAAAAGCTTCCCTAAGCAGGGCTGCCTTCAGATGTCTTCTTAAAGTCTGGTAGTTGTTTTTCTCTTTGACATCTGGTGGGAGGGCGTTCCACAGGGCGGGCGCCACTGCTGAGAAGGCCCTCTGCCTGGTTCCCTGTAACTTAGCTTCTCGCAGTGAGGGAACCACCAGAAGGCCCTTGGCACTGGACCTCAGTGTCCAGGCAGAACGATGGTGGTGGAGATGCTCCTTCAGGTATACTCAACCGAAGCCATTATCTGGAACCTTCTGTCTCGCGGCTCCCCATGTAACGTGGCAGGCAGAGACTCAACAATAAAGCTTTCCTTGCCCCAGGGACGTACCAGGAAAGAAAGCTGCTCCTGTAGAACCAAGAGACAGGAGCCTGCCAGGAAAAAAAAGGAGCTAAAGCTTGTATTTTCCAATGGAAAAACCACCTAAAACCCAAACATCAAACATTTGCAGCTTCCTTGGCACATTGCTTTCCTCCAGCCCTGGCTAGCTCCCTTCTGTCTGTCGCAAAACACTCGCTGACCTCATAGGCGCCGACTCCATGGGGCTTGAGGGGGCCCGAGCCCCCTCAAAAATTCGTTTGGGGGGGCTCAGCCCCCCCAATAATCTCGGGCGGCGGTGGGCGCGTCTGCGGCTTTTATAGGGCGCCCGGCACGCACCAGCTCGATAACGGGCACCGGCGCGGCGGGGGGCGCCGGGCCGGGGGAGGGGGGCGGCCGGCCTGTCTCCTTGGCAACCCCATTGAGCAGCGCCGGCTCCCCCGGGAGGGCCATCCCCCCGCGCCGCCGATCGCCAACACCGCCGACGCTGTGGCTGCCCGAGCCCGAGCCTGAGCCTGAGCCCGACCCGGAGCCCAAGCCTGAGCCTGAGCCTGAGCCCGACCCGGAGCCCGAGCCTGAGCCTGAGCCCAAGCCCGTCAGTCAGTCAGGAAGGAAGGAAGGAAGGAGAAATGGGGAGGGAGACGAGGGAGGAAAATTGCGCGCAGGGTGAAGAAAGGAGAAGGGCGAACGAGACGAGCTTCCAACCCAAAAAAGGGCTGGAAGACTGGGAGGATGAAGGATCGGGAAAGAAAGCGACGCCTTCCCCGCCCGCGACGTCGCCCGCTTGTCATTGGCAGCGCAGCGGGCGCCCAGAGGGGCTGGGCACCGGCGCAGGGCCGCTCCACAGCCGCGGAGGACAGCTGCGCAGCTAGCAAGGTGCGCCGCGTAGAGCGCGGCCCTTGTGTGGCCCGGTGGCCAGGCAAGCTCGGGCGGGGACCCCCATGCGAATCTAAGACGGGAGAAGAGGGCAGAGCAAAGGGGGTCCCTTCCCCAACCTCCGGCTCTGAGACTTCCCTGCGCCCCAGAAAAGCGAAAGGATTTTCTCTTCTTCTTTTTTAATAAATATTTTATTAAGTTTTCAAATACAAAGTTAGAAACATACACTGAAGAAAAAAGTAAAAGAACAAGAAAAAGAAAAAAAGAAGAAAAGAAAACCAACCATTCAACACATTTTTTATATAACTAACTGGACTTCCTCGCATCTCCCTTACCCTGCATTCTTTATAATAAAGATATCAGCAAATTATTACCTTGTTTCGTACCTTATTTTGTACTTTTCAAATACTATACCTCTAAATTTAACATACTTTTCATCAGTTACTTATATCTTAAATTAAACATAGTATTACCTTAGATTTTGACCTTTTCTTACTTAAAATATAATTTCCTGTTTCCCAAATCTAATTGCTGAAGCTATAGTTTCCGAATCGTGTAAATTTTTAACATTCATACAACTTATATTGTTTTTGTAAATAGTCCTTAAATTTTTTCCAGTCCTCTTCCATTGTTTCTTCTCCCAAATCTCGGATTCTGCCAGTCATTTCAGCCAGTTCCATGTAGTCCATCAATTGCGTCTGCCACTCTTCCAGTGTGGGCAAATCTTGTGTCTTCCAATATTTTGCGATAAGTATTCTTGCTGCTGTAGTTGCATACATAAAGAAAGTTCTATCCTTCTTTAACACTTTCTGGCCAACAATGCCCAAGAGGAAGGCCTCTGGTTTCTTGGGAAAGGTATACTTAAATACCTTTTTTAACTCATTATAGATCATTTCCCAGAAGGCCTTCACTTTTGGACAAGTCCACCAGAGGTGAAAGAATGTCCCTTCAGCCTCCTTACATTTCCAACATTTATTATCAGACAGGTGATATATTTTTGCAAGCTTGACTGGGGTCATGTACCACCTATAAATCATTTTCATAATATTTTCCTTCAAGGCATTACATGCCGTGAATTTCATTCCGGTGATCCATAACCTTTCCCAGTCCTCAAACATGATGTTATACCCAATATCCTGACCCATTTTATCATGGCTGATTTGACTGTCTCATCCTGAGTGATTTTCTCTTCAACCTGCCCTCCATCCTCTTGCAGAAAACTCTTTGCCTGCCCTGCCCGTATCTCGTTTTTGCTTTTTAATTCCACACACGCACCCTTCGGACTTCGTGGCAATCAGGCGCACGGGTGCGTTTCCTAAGAGAGTGAGGACCCCCGCCTCCTCCCCACCTGCTCCCTCGCCAGCCAGCCAGCCGCGCGCCCTAGCCGGAGAGCCCCGGCCGTCCCCGTCGCGCAATCGGCTGGATCTCCCTTCAGCAGGCCGTGCTCACAACTCGGCCCAGGGACCCCCAGCAGCGGATCTCCGGCTCAGCTGAAGAATCCGGCAACAAGCCCCCTCCTCCCCAATCGCTCCGCCGAAATACGCTCCAAAACCCCCCAGCTAGGCCGCCCGCTGCCAAGTCTAGTGGCGCCCTGAGCGAGGGTCTCTCCCCAACACCGCCACCTCGAACTGCGTTCTCCCGGCTACCAGAGCGAACCAGCGGCAGGACCCCGGTATGGGCCCCCCCAATATTTTTTATAAGTCGGCGCCCCTGGCTGACCTTATCCATATGGCTGCCCAAATCCTTGTGTTTAAAACGCAATTCAGGAATTCTGCAAGGAATAATTGTGGCTGCAGATGTTCGCTAATTCCTTTAGCTTCTGTGACTCTGCAGCAAAATCAGTTCCTGCCTGTTAGGAGGGAAACCAGGGGGAATGTGTGCCTTCTGTGCAAGGCACTAAATGCTCTGGGATTGGGTCCACCCATCCGCTGCCTTGTTTTCCCAGATGGAGAAAAGGCCCTTGGGAACCTAAAATCCAGTGTGGAAAAAGGCATGGACATAGGATATACGAAGAGTCAGACATGACTAAATGACTAAGCAACAACAACAAATTATCATTTTGTATTTTTCTGTAGTGAACAAGCCTGTGATCTTATGATAGAGGACATTTTACACATTTAATGAATAATTTAAAAAATTCAGAAATCAGTAATTTGTGCCAGTGGCATGTGTTATTAACATATTAACAAATATGTTAAGAATGGCTATCTTAATCGTTTGTATCTATATCTATTCTGTATTTATATCTATAATGAGTTTAACTAAATCAGAAAAAAGTGACATTAAAACCAGATACTTCAAAGATCTCATGGAAATCTGAAAAGCATAGACACTTTTAAAAAAAGCTTTTGGAACAAAAATATACCAAGCCAAAACAATCCGTCATATGTCTTTATTACATTTACACCTCATCTTTCCTCCAAGGAGCTGGGCTGGACTAAGGAGAATGAATTTAATCAGAAATGGATTTGGATTGTGTGCACTGAATCTGCGGAGGAGACACGGGAAGTGAGGAGAGGTGGAAAACCTTGGAGAAAGACAGGACAGGGCTTTCCGTGTCCCCTAGAATAGCCTGATCCGATTAGGATTGCCACGAAACAACCTTGCCTCCCCACTCTCTCTCCAACTGCCAGACTCCTACTCCCTTAAGCAGCCCGCCTGGCAGGCAGCAAACCCGCAGGCGTGGCTGTTTTGGCTGGGCCGGAGGGAGGCGAGGCCTTAGGGAAGCCACACCTGTTGGATTTCTACCTGCCACGCAGCAGCAGGAAAATAAATCAGCTCTCATTCTTTGTGGGCGGAGGGAGTTTGAACAAACGATATCAATTCTGGCGCGGTATCCTTATTGCTTAGGCCAGCGCGCAATGTTTTGGGGCGGGGGCGGGGGTTCCAAAACTCCCAAAACCAAGAGATCATTTGCGTTTCTCTTTCTTTTCCATTTGCAAACAATGAAAACGAAAAGAAAAGAAAAGCGTGGCTGGTCTCTGTACTACGGAGGTTTCAGCAAACATAAGAAATCAGGCGGCCAAGCCTTGCTATTATTACTACAGTACTACTACAACTACTACTATTACTATTGCCGCCCAGACTGGCTGGGGAAACCCAGCCAGATGGGTATAAATAAGAAATTATTATTTTTAATTACACGTTCCCTTTGCAGCAGGCGGGACGAAAACGGCAGGAGTCTGGGCTGTACCATTTCAGCGCGGGCTTATTATTAGCATCACAGACAGTCTCCCTGCGTGTAATAAAAAAAAGCTGTCCTTTGGGGAAACATTTCTCCGTGACGTGCCGGTTTACTACATGGAGGAGCGGTCAGTGTTGCTCGCTTGCTTGTATTAAAAAGATGATTTCCCACCCACCCCCTCCGTGAAGCCCGAAGTAGTACAGCCCAGAACGCCCCCGATCCACCTGGCACGGCCCCGTCCTTTTCCCGCGCTGCCACGTCGAGCGGCGCCGCCCCCTTCGCAGGCGGCTGTCCGTCGCCTTCCAAGCTCGCAGCGCCCCGGCCGGCCGCCCCTTGGTTCCTCCTCGCCCGCTTTTGCTCTTCTTTGGCGGCTGTCCGTGCACTCGCCTCTCTCTTGCATTTTGCAACGTTTCAGCCTCAGTTGAGGCAAGAGATAGGCGGGAGGAGAACTGGGGGAAATGGTTTCCTCCGAGACTTGAGGCCTTCCCGCCTGCCCCCGAGCATGTGCAGAGTGCATTTGCCTCATTGCACTCCACGGGGGCAGGGATTCCCGTGTAGATTCCAGGCATGCGCGAGCTTTATGGGTTATTAGTTGTTTTTTTAAATACACCTATTATTGTCATCATCCAACCACGGGGTGAGGGTATTCCAAAACGGGGTAAAGCTGAAAGTGTGAAGGAAGGGAAGGCAAATACTGCTGGGAGTAAATCAAAGTGCCGGTGCTTTTTGTTTATCTGCTCATTTAGTGATTTCATCTTTCCTGCAAGGAGCTCTCAAACCTTTCATGAATTTTATCCTTGCCACTCTAAGGGGTGGCAGAGGTAGTTGTTGGTCCAACCTCACCCAGTAATCTTCCTGGTTGAGTGGGGATTTGAACCTGGATATCCCAAATCCTAATCCCAACACTTTTTTAAATTCCAGACTCTCCACATGTTGTTGGGACTCCCCCATCAATCGCAGGCAGCATGGCTTAATAGTCAGGGAAGACCATGGGCTCTCGACCCCTGCTCTAACCACTACACCACACTGGCATTCATTTACTCTACATGAAGGGGTCAGGGACAGGCTGCAGCTCCTTCCTAGTGGGTAAATGAGGCACTTGTGTGTATGATTGTGCACTTTACTCCTTTCACTCAAACACTTTTGAATCTGGTAGTTGTGGGTCCCGATTTCAGCCACGCACTGGTTCTGTTCCATTACGTTCTGGTCCAGCCACTCAGGCAAGTCACCCATTCACCCAGCAGCAACCACTACATGAGGAAGTTACGTGAAGTAGTCCATTGTGTGTTGAGTGGAGGCACTCTTCACATGCCCAGGAGCAATAGGAAGTTTGCTTATACCAAGTTAGGCCATTGGTCCATCTAGCTCCCACATCAATCTTATTGTGGAGATTTTTAACGTCAGTTTATTGCTTTATGAACTGAAGAAAAACGCTTAAATGTTTTTATCTCATCTGGTGCTGAACTAATATTAGTGACACTACTGCTTTTCAGAGTATTTTACGTTCATTATTTAATCGCTTTGTTAACCAGAGGGCGTTTCGCTTCACTTTTCTGTGCCCAGCACAAATCCGAATGAGCAAGGCCTATTTTGTAATCTCCCGTGAGGACATTCGGGCTGGGTGAATATTAACCAACATGACCGCATTCATCCTACTTTGCTCTGAACAGACAAGTTCAAAGAATACTTTCAAGTACAGTGGTACCTCGGGATGCGAACGGGATCCGTTCCGGAGCCCCGTTCGCATCCTGAATAGAATGTAAGATGCGACTCCGCATCGCGTTTTGCCGCTTCTGCGCATGCATGTGACATCATTTTGAGCGTCTGCGCATGCGGCGAAACCCGGAAGTAACACGCTCCATTTATTCCGGGTTGCCGCAGAGCACAACCCAAAAAGTGCTCAACCTGAAGCACATTCAACCCTCAACCCGAGGTACGACTGTATCCAGGTGGGCCCAGAAACAAGGGAAATTACTGTTAAACTCAACATGCACATTCACTGCTGTACACCTGGCTAATTTTAGCTGCCTTTGTAGCTCAAATCAACACACTTTGCAGGGACCATTAGCCCCCAAGCAAAATTCTAAGGTCACTCATCAACATACCCACTGCTCTGCAGCTGTCTATCACCCACTCTCACAACTCATATCCCTTCCTCCTCCAGCACAAGGAATAAAGGTTATAAACTCTCATGCACACATACAATCTAGTTCTCAGACTAGTTTTTGAACTTGGTACTATTTTCAACCCTTTCAGGTACACCACTTCTAAAATGTACCATATTTTTCGCTCTATAAGATGCACCAGACCATAGTTTTTGGAGGAGGAAAACAAGGGAAAAAAATATTCAGAAGCCAGAACAGCCAGACGGATCGCTGCACAGCAAAAGCAGCGATCCCTCTGGCTGTTCTGGCTTATGGGACAGCTGCGCAGCCGGCATTCGCTCCATAAGACGCACACACATTTCCCCTTACTTTTTAGGAGGGGGAAGTGAGTCTTATAGAGCAAAAAATACGGCACTTTGCAAAATGCACCTGCAATGTTACGCTTCCTTTATATTGAGATATGGCAAACCTGTGTGGGGCAACCCATTGTTGCACTCTAAACTCCCATCAACCCCTGCAAGTATGGCCCATGGTTTGGGGGGGGAATAGGAATTAACACATATGATTATCTACAGTTGCAGCTTCCACACCTGCTTTATGGGATAAATAAATGGGTTTTCTCTCAGCCTCATTTCATGATAAACTAGCAAAAATAGTTGTTTTTAATGTTATGGAGATGCCTTTTCCCCCTGTCATTTAAGTGTGCAACGAAGAGGGTCTGCAGAGGGACAGTGAGGACACTCAACACAAAAAGGAAAACATAAGAAACCCTTTTATTTGTTTACAAGACAACTTTTCAATATGAAAAAGCAGGGATTTTTTTTTCCTTTAAAAAAGTAAGATGAGGCAGGGAAGAAATGAGTGAGAAGCGAAAGGGAAAAAGATGCTGAGGCAACAAGCAGGAGATTGAAAAAGCCAGGCTTTGTGGTGGCAGTGTGACCTTTCAGATGTATGACCCTGTTTAGGAAGATTCAGAACTCATGTCCCTTTCCACTAGCTCCAGCGATCCCTTGGAACAACATGCCTTCCCTTAGCTACTTCCTACAGGTTGGATACTACAACAGAAGACTGATCTACATCAACAGCAAAAAAGAGGCTTAAAAAAAAAGGACATTTGAGTATTCTCATGGATAAAGAGCTCACTGAAAACAAAACCTAATTCAGTTCTTCTTTCCTAATGCGGTTCCTCTTTCCCCAACCACCCAAAATATTCAACCATGGAATCTCCCAGTCCCTTTTCAAACCTTTCTCCCATCTGCTGTGTGTGTGGTCTTTTCTGCCCTTTTAAGTGCTAACCTCCATCACTCCTCATTGACCTTTAGCCTTACCTCCAACTTTTACAACCGTGAGCAAAAGCAAACTAAGCCATGGGTACTTCGGATTTGTAGCTACCTTTCAGACAATGAGCATTAAATGAAGAGGCAGGTGCCTGGCATGCCAAGTGTTTTTATATTGCAGGCATACCATGTAGGTAGACATAAAACCCGGTGGCTCCTGCAAAGAGAACTTGCATTTTGTTCTCTTGGTCAACAAATGCCTTCTACATTAATGTTGGTTGCTTTGGCAAGATGATCCAGTGGCAGATTTTTCAGAAACATACAGACCAAGCAATCTTTAGAGACCCCTACTGGGGTAGGAATCCACCAGACTTCAAGGACCCATTTAAACACCCATTCTGCAGGCTACCCCAAAACTAAACCCCAACTTCCTATTAGCAAATGCACTTTGAAACCACTGGCCTGTGGCTCAGATTAGCAGAAGTCAAATTATGATTTTCTACTAAAGCCAGATTGGACAGAAAGAAAGAACCTTGCCTTTCAGGAACATGTTTCCATTTTAAAGTCAGCTACCTTTCGGCTTTTATCTGGAATGGGTCCCTACGTCAGAACTGATCCAACATCCTCACACCCTTTTGCAATTATAAGGCTCTCGGCCTTTGCTCCTTAACAGCTCACTTGATTAACTATGGTAGATCAGGGAAAGGGAAGCATCTGCTTACCCTGGAAACCAAACATCACTAGTGACCAAATATAATCATGGATAGACAGAACCTCTTCTGTCTTTTCCAGCTGCTCTCAAGGGACTCTCTGAGCAGCCATTTCATTGTTAAATCAGCCACAGGCTGTTCCCACCACTGAGAAGAAATACAGAGAGGGTTAAAATGGAGAGACTGGCCCATTAAGAGACGCAGGAAGGGGTTGACAGGCTGGAGAGGAAGGAAAAAGAAACAGAACGTGGAGATGCAGGGTTTTTGTTTTCAATTTTTATTTTTGTGCGGATTTATCGACTTTTCTGTTTTGTTTTCCGAACTGCCAGCAGACTCGTGCCTCAAGCTTCCTCCTCGGCCTCTTCGCCGAAATCCTCCTCTTCCTCCGCCGTGGCGTCTTGGTACTGCTGGTACTCGGACACCAGGTCGTTCATGTTGCTCTCGGCCTCCGTGAACTCCATCTCATCCATGCCCTCGCCCGTGTACCAGTGGAGGAAGGCCTTGCGCCGGAACATGGCCGTGAACTGCTCGGAGATGCGCTTGAAGAGCTCCTGGATCGCCGTGCTGTTGCCGATGAAGGTGACGGCCATCTTGAGGCCCCGGGGAGGGATGTCGCAGACGGCCGTCTTGACGTTGTTGGGGATCCACTCCACGAAGTAGCTGCTGTTCTTGTTCTGGACATTCAACATCTGCTCGTCCACCTCCTTCATGGACATGCGGCCCCGGAAGACGGCCGCCACAGTTAGGTAGCGGCCGTGGCGTGGGTCACAGGCCGCCATCATGTTCTTGGCGTCGAAGACCTGTTGCGTCAGCTCGGGCACTGTCAGGGCGCGGTACTGCTGGCTGCCGCGGCTGGTCAGGGGGGCAAAACCGGGCATGAAGAAGTGAAGGCGAGGGAAGGGCACCATGTTGACTGCCAGTTTGCGGAGGTCGGCGTTCAGCTGGCCGGGGAAGCGGAGGCAGGTGGTGACGCCGCTCATGGTGGCCGAGACCAGGTGGTTGAGGTCTCCGTAGGTGGGCGTGGTAAGCTTGAGCGTGCGGAAGCAGATGTCGTACAGAGCCTCGTTGTCAATGCAGTAGGTCTCGTCTGTGTTCTCCACCAGCTGGTGCACGGAGAGGGTGGCGTTATACGGCTCCACCACGGTGTCGGACACCTTGGGAGAGGGCACCACGCTGAAGGTGTTCATTATGCGGTCAGGGTACTCCTCGCGGATCTTGCTGATCAGGAGCGTGCCCATCCCGGAACCGGTGCCGCCGCCCAAGGAGTGGGTCAGCTGGAAACCCTGGAGGCAGTCGCAGCTTTCCGCTTCCTTCCGGACCACGTCCAAGACGGAATCCACCAGCTCGGCACCTTCTGTGTAGTGGCCTTTCGCCCAGTTGTTCCCAGCTCCGCTCTGGCCTGTAGGAGGCAGGAGAAAGGGGGGGGGGAGAGAAACCATGAAGCCAAGCTGGCTCATTCTCACACCCCACACCACCCATGGCTTCCCAGCCCACATCATTCACATTCAGTGTGTCTCCCTGAACTTAAAACTAGATACACTCGTACCTTGGTTTTCGAACAGCTTAGTTCTCGAACGTTTTATTTTTTCCCCAAATTTTTTTAATTGGTTTTCACATTATAAACAAACACACACACACACACACACACACACACAAGACAAACAAACAAAAACCATTGCCTTATTGAAAATTACACTTATTAACTTTGTTAAGTGACTTCCTCGCTTCCCCTTGGTCGAATTTCATTGCATGTCCTTTTAACGGTTTTCCAAAACCCAATTCTTATGAAATTTAACTTAAACATTAACATCCTTACATCTTCACCTTATGGAATTAAACATATTAATTTGTCACTTCACATAAATAAAATCCTAAGCCAATTAAGTATCTGCAAGCTATTAGGTAATTTAACTTAACAAATTTAACTTGATAATCATTAAATTTATTCCACTCTTCCTGATACTACTCCTCCTTCTGGTTGTGGACTCTTCCAGTTAGGTCAGCTAGCCACGCTTTGGTTTCCAAATGTTTTGGAAATCGAACAGACTTCCGGAACGGATTCTGTTCGACTTCCAAGGCACAACTGTAGATCCTTTAGATCCCCCAGTAGTAAGGAACAACTCTCTTGCGCAACCTGTTTTAAGAAAACCATCCCAGTGCAGCTCATTTGCATCTTCTGCTTGGATAAGGCCAAGAAGTTCGCTACATGAATACGGCCCGAAACGGGAGAAAGACGGTAATTATGGACTGTTGGGACTTTGCAAAAGTTGGAAGGACAAACCAATCCACCCAATGCTAGGAAGTGATTGGAGATGCAGCTCAAAGGGGCTATATCCACAAGGAACAATGTAATAATAATAATAATTTATGTGCTACCTTGGGGGCCTTACTCTTCTACAGCAGTGTGGGGGGGGGATTTTGGTGCCCTCCAGATTTTGCTGGAATGCAAATCCCACCATCTCTGACTGCTGCCTGTGCTTATCGAGGCTGATGGAAAGTTGGGAGTTCAACAACTTTTGGAGGATCGCAAGCTTCCCCAGCCCTGCCATAGATGCGCTGCTCAAGCCACTGGGAAGTCTTTTAGAGGCAAGGCTTAACGTCATTTAAAACGCTGGCTTGGGCACCGTGCTTTTGGGCAGCTCACAGATGGCCAATTGCCTACAAAATTTGTGTACACAGCAGCACTTCCTTTGCCAGGCTGATTACAGGGGGAGAGAACATGTGGTGAGGAATGGCTCCTGGGCATCACTCCCTGTTACTCTCAAAGCCTGGTGTCTCTTATGCACAACTGGGGGGGGGGGGAGTGTAACAGAAGCAGAAGAGGAATTGTGGCGTTTCCACTCTTCCTGAAACTGACCGAAAGTGCACACCCCACACCTTCTCCATAGGAGCAACCTATTCTCTTCTCCTTTCCATGATAAAAAAGGCCAACCCAACTAGTTTACAGGAGGCATTTGTTTGCAGTCCTAGAATCATAGAATAGAATCATAGAATCATAGAGTTGGAAGAGACCACAAGGGCCATCGAGTCCAACCCCCTGCCAAGCAGGAAACACCATCAGAGCACTCCTGAGATATGGTTGTCAAGCCTCTGCTTAAAGACCTCCATAGAAGGAGACTCCACCACACTCCTTGGCAGCAAATTCCACTGTCGAACAGCTCTTACTGTCAGGAAGTTCTTCCTAATCTTTAGGTGGAATCTTCTTTCTTGTAGTTTGGATCCATTGCTCCGTGTCCGCTTCTCTGGAGCAGCAGAAAACAACCTTTCTACCCCCTTCCCTCCCAACTACAGACAGAAACAGCAAAGATTGGGATTGCATCTTACCAAACACGAAGTTGTCTGGTCTGAAGATCTGACCGAAAGGTCCAGACCTCACGGAGTCCATAGTCCCTGGTTCCAGGTCAACCAAGATGGCACGAGGGACGTATTTGCCACCTGGGAGAAAGAAGGGCAAAGGATACCTGAGAATGAGGACTGCGGTTCCCCTTCCATAACAGAAACCATGTTGCTAGCTTCCTATCCATTCAAGTTAAATGCAAGCTTTTGAATGACATTCAGGTTTATCAGTAGAATAGAATAGAAAGTCACCAAGGAGCTTTGAGAAGGAAAGTACATTAGAATACAAGCTATTTGCAAGAGACACTTTGGACAGTGAACGAATGTGTGCTGGGACTGATGACACAGCTTGAAGGCTCATTTGAGCTCAAGGATGCTTCATCTATTATTTTACTGCCTGTACGTGGGGATAGCCTCCCATATAGATCCCTGGTAGGCTCAAGGGATGAAAAACAATTTGAAGCTTATCTCTACATAGCGAAAGGAAGGGAGTAGGTGAAGAGTGCAGCACCAAATACGAGAGGCAAGCAGCAAAATGGCACTGGAAAGCATAGGGAGCTTTTGAGTAATTTCCCCTCTCATTCTGGTGGAAGCCTCCCTCGTGGTCCTGAAAATTCTGCTGGTTGGGTTATTCTGGTCCAGCAACACCTTTCCAAGTTCCATTTTGAAGGCTTGCCTTCCCCGCCCTCAGCAGTTAAGAGCTAGGAGCTTGCATTTAAATTACTGTGGTACCTCTAGTTACAAACTTAATTCGTTCCAGAGACTGTTCATAACTAGAGGGATGCTTTCTCTGATGGGGCCTCTTGCTGCCGCTGCGCTGCCGGCACACAATTTTCGTTCTCACCCTGGGGCAAAGTTCTCAACTAGAGGTAACAGTTCCAGGTTAGCAGAGTTTGTAACCTGAAGCGTTTGTAACCTGAGGCGTTTGTAACTCGAGGTACCAATATATTATTTTTTAAAGCTAACACAATGAAAGATGAAATTCTCTAAAGACTGAAAAGGTGGCATGAAGCAAGCTATGTATGGCCCTGAAATGCACAGATCCAGTATACACGCCTTCACACTTGGGAAACTTTCCATACAGTGGTACCTCGGGTTAAATACTTAATTCGTTCCAGAGGTCCGTTCTTAACCTGAAACTGTTCTTAACCTGAAGCACCACTTTAGCTAATGGGGCCTCCTATTGCTGCCACGCCGCCGGAGCCTGATTTCTGTTCTCATCCTGAAGCAAAGTTCTTAACCTGAAGCACTATTTCTGAGTTAGTGAAGTGTGTGGCATATGTAACCTGAAGCGTATGTAACCCGAGGTACCACTGTATTCCCTTTTCCTACTTATACCTAGGACAAAAGGCACAATAATGAGAAGAAATGGCAAGGGAGCCAGAAAAAAGGCAGGTTATTAAGATACTGAGTGATGCACGCCATTTTCAAATGTAACTTTGTGAATCAAAATGTTCCAGAACACCTTGGAGGTGGGGAAAGAGATGAATACTCACCTGTGGCTTCGTTGTAGTAAACACTGATGCGGTCAAGCTGTAGGTCACTATCGCCATGGTAGGTTCCAGTGGGGTCGATCCCATGTTCATCACTAATCACCTCCCAAAACTGCAGGGAATAAGAAGAAAAGGAAGATTCAAATTAAGGGCCGTGGACGCAGCCCAATCATGGAAGCAGCACGATGTGACCACAACACACCAGGAAATCAGTTCTGGCTAAGGCAACACATGCCTGAAGCCACATCAAGACTGGGTTAATGCAATGTGCTCTACCCTTCAGAAGCAGAAAGAATCCAGAATGCACCAGCTAGAATGTTCAGCAGGACCATCCTGCCATTTTGTCACTGGTCGCCATTTGGCTCCCCGACACAATTCAAAGAGGTGATTTATCTAAATGGCTTAGGCCCAGGATACCAGTGGGATCTCCTCCCATGCTACCCAGCCCACTCTCCAAGATCAGAAGGAGAGGACCTTCCACTTAAGATTGGAGACACAGTTGAGGACAATGACAATCGCAAGAGGCAGGGCCTTTTTAGTTCCTGCACCAATATCATGGAAGACTACCGTGTGCAGCGTGACTGGCCTTCCCTGGTTGCTAGTCCTAATTGACAGGAACGCAGCACTCTAGCAGCAGTGCTCTACTGCACAGCGGCTGCTCAGTGGCAAGAGAAGTGGACTTTGCACATGCTCAAGAGCTACTCATGACCACTTTTGGCTGTTCCAGGTTGAACCTGAAATCTAGTTCCGTGGCCCTATGTCAGCTGAAATCAAGACCTGGGATACAGATTTGGGGAAAGCATAAATACGAGTGGGAGAGCGAGAGAAAATGCTAGACTCCTTCCACACTACCTTAAAAGGAACATCTCCGCTCCTCTCCCCCATCCAGTCATCTTAAAGGAGAGACTGTTTGTATCTCCCTCGGAGGCAGATGGGCTGACTCAGCAGCTGCTGCAGCCCACACAAGCACTGCCTTGTTCTCCTGGAAGGCGAGCCATGGATGGGGAATGGCTTTTAGCTGCAGCTCAGTAGTGTCCATTGGCTTCCCCCGATCTAGAAAAAGTAAACACCCTTCTCAAGAGAAACTAAGGGGGCGCAAACTTCATAATCAGAGCCTCTGTCTCACACACATACCCTGAAAGCAGCACTCCCAATATATCCTTCTCTCTATTTTATTCCGTTACGGTTCACTCCTAAGTGAAGTTGTGTTCTCACTCCCAGAAGGCCTTGCTCCATTGCTAGGAATCAGAGGGACGCCATTTTGTTTTAAAGCAAACTTCCTTCAACAGTGGGGGGCCCAGATGTCATAGGACTACAACTCCCATCAGCCCCACTTAAGTCAGTGGTTAAGGAGTGATGGGAATTGTAGTCCGACACCACATAAGGACCCAGGGATCGAATAACGTTCCAAACCACAATTACAAACTCTTGCCTTGTGAAATCCATCAGGCTGATAGTTTCACGCTGAAGAGGGCAGTGTGTCTTCACAGTACTGGTCCAGCCCATTAAATTGCATTGTTGTCTCTAGAACAAGCGGTTTCCAACAGTGGAGGCTAGCTCCATCTTGCCCTGCACTTGAGCCATCGCCCACCCTCAGTAACAGAGGCAATTTTGATCAGGGGTCATATTTAACAAGGGATGGGGGGGGGGCCTTTTCTGCAGTGGCCCTACATTTCTTGGTTGACCACAAACTTGACATGAGCCAACAGTGTGACGCGGCAGCTAAAAAAGCCAATGCAATTCTGGGCCTCATCAATAGGAGTATAGCATCTAGATCAAGGGAAGTAATAGTGCCACTGTATTCTGCTCTGGTCAGACCTCACCTGGAGTACTGTGTCCAGTTCTGGGCACCACAGTTCAAGAAGGACACTGACAAACTGGAACGTGTCCAGAGGAGGGCAACCGAAATGGTCAAAGGCCTGGAAACGATGCCTTATGAGGAACGGCTAAGGGAGCTGGGCATGTTTAGCCTGGAGAAGAGGAGGTTAAGGGGTGATATGATAGTCATGTTCAAATATATAAAAGGATGTCACATAGAGGAGGGAGAAAGGTTGTTTTCTGCTGCTCCAGAGAAGCGGACACGGAGCAATGGATCCAAACTTCAAGAAAGAAGATTCCACCTAAACATTAGGAAGAACTTCCTGACAGTAAGAGCTGTTTGACAGTGGAATTTGCTGCCAAGAAGTGTGGTGGAGTCTCCTTCTTTGGAGGTCTTTAAGCAGAGGCTTGACAACCATATGTCAGGAGTGCTCTGATGGTGTTTCCTGCTTGGCAGGGGGTTGGACTCAATGGCCCTTGTGGTCTATTCCAACTCTATGATTCTATGATTCTATGATTTCCCCAATACTACCAGCTGTGATCTGACAGGCCCCAATACTTCAGGAGAGCCTTTATGTCTGCTTTTCCTTGAGCTGTGGTCCAACTGATGGTTTTTCTTGTATTTTTGGCTGAATGTTTGTTGCTTATTTTCACTTTATTTATCAATTTTGTTGTCATACTGTATTGTAACTGCACATCAACTTCAGAGCCTCCACCCCACCCCAAAAACAGTACTGAAGTATTTTAAGTGGATAAACATGACGCTGGACTAATCTACTTCATTCCCCGCCCCTCCAAAATGTCTCTTCTCAGCAGCCAGCCCTAGAACCACATTTGTGGCCTGCCACACAGTGCAAGTTATGCTGGTGTTGGGCAGGGTGATTGTTAAAAAATATTATTACGGTAAATTACCTCACGTGACATCTTGCCTAGCAATTTCCATGTGATTTACAGGCATTTCGAAAGCCACCGACATACCCAACACACCCCTGCGGTTTCAAATTGCAGAGAAAGCTTGGTGTGGGTAGACAACTCATCTTTTTAGGGAAGCTTGATCCAACCATTACTCTGAACTTTGGGAAAAAACCACACACAAAACTTTTCCTCAAAGCACAGCTAGAAAGCCCCTGCCATTAGTCTCGCTCCCCTCCACCCAACTTCCTGGTCTTGAAAGTTTTGATTGCATTTGAAAAAAATAAACTTGAACACTTTGGATAGTTTCTCTCCCGCTCCTCAGAATTTGTAGCAAGCAATTGCAGTAAGAAAATCAAGAGAATTGTATATCTAACAGACAAGGTATTTGGGTCCTCTTAACAGGAGGGTAAGAGACACGCAATAAAGAGCAGGAGGGAAATGGAGCAGTATAGTATTAATATCAGAAAAGGGAAGTGAGGTTACAGGGAACCAGGCAGAGGGCCTTCTCGGTAGTGGCCCCCACCCTGTGGTACGCCCTCCCATCAGCTATATTACATCGGGTTAAGAACTTTGCTTCAGGATGAGAACAGAAATCGTGCAGCGGCGGCACAGCAGCAGCAGGAGGCCACATGAGCTAAAGTGGTGGCTCAGGTTAAGAATAGACCTCCAGAATGAATTAAGTTCTTAACCCGAGGTACCACTGTATCTAACTTTTAGAAGACATCTGAAGGTAGCCCTGTTTAGGGAAGTTTTTAATGTTTGACCTTTTATTGTGCTTTTAAATTCCCCAGAGTGACTGGGGAAACCCAGCCAGATGGGGGGGGGGGTATGTATGTATAAATATCTTATTTGTTTATTTATTATTGGAAATTTCCAAAATGGCAGAAAGCCTCAATTGGGATGGGGAAGGGCTTTACAGGAAAAGAACAATAGACAGGTTTTCCTTGGCCCCTGATTTTGTGTTGCCACAGACCATGGCAAATTTTTGCAACACGCTGCTCCAAAACACAATTTCTGCGTACCTGCCCCCTCACCCACCCCCACAGCCAAGCTGGCAATCAGGAAATACTTTGCGGGCCTCTTGAGCCACCAGCCTAGCTCTCGATTTAAATCTTAAGATCCTTGGCACGCAGACATTAAATATAACCCCGTCAAGAGTGCAAGCCACCTGCTGCTGCTGAGGTTCTAACAAGGTGCATGTGTCCGAGACACACACGTATGGGTGTTGCACCTGCCAACATGACTACACACCAGACACCTCCATCCCCATTAACCTAGCCGGGACAGACAACACCCTCCCCCTTTCAGATGCCTCTTCCGCCCCCTTCCCCCCCCCTCCGCTCCAGGGTCTTCAGGCCAGCTGCTTCGAACATGAGCAAGGTCTCTCACACATGCCAATAAGCTTTCAACTGCATGGACTGGACAGATGGCAAAGGACTGAGGTTAAGCTGCTTGTATCCGGCCTTTGTGGATCAATTCCCCAGCGGGGGGGGGGGGATTTAGAGCTCCTTCTGGAAGCTGGAAGTCCCAAACAGGAGAGAAGATTTAGTTCAGGGAGCCCAATTAGACGCAGGGAAGGAAAACAGACATGCCCATAGGCCAGCGTGAATGAAATAAAAGACTGTTTCCACTGGTGGGGATGCAGGTTAAGACCAGGACGGAGAAAAACAAAGGTGAATTAAGATAGGGAGCAAAGGCCAAACATTACAACAAGCCAAAGGCTCTGAACCTCTCCTTAGTGCAAGCAGCAACACAGGTTTCCGTCAGCTACTCAAGACTAGGCAGCCGAGATACAAAAGCGGAGCCCCCACTGCTGTTCATGAAAACTACACAGTACTATTTGCCTGTATTTCAGCTCACTGTGTGTTTTTTTAATGTAAAACGCCCACAGAACTAGGTTGTCTGGGTAGTACATAATGCAACAGATATATGGGGTTACTTTATCCTGCGATAAGGTTTGGAACCTGACAGGGACAGGAGGAAATTTGGCGGTGATAAATTAATATCCCGCACTGCCTGGTGCCTTCCCCCTGGTCCAGATAAGAGCAGAAGCTATAGGGCAATGCAGGAAGGAATTGGATAGACTCAGCTGTCTATCCTGAACAAGGTTTTCTCTAATCTGGGAACAGAAGCCTGATTCTGTTAGTTTGGGATGTTAGTTTGTGATCATGACAGGTGATGGTGTCGTGACCCATCTTGCCTGCACCCCTAATTATTGATAATAATAAAAAATATTTATATCCTCACTTTATCCATCAAACAGGAGGAGTTGCCCCCCTTGCCTAAGCTTGCTATGTTGGAGAAGAGAGCAGAGTTCATTGAGGAGCCGGGAGACAAAAACTATGAAAATTATGTGCAAATTCCTGTCTGTGTGTGTGTGTCACTCACACACACACACACACAGCCCACATCCCTCAGGGAGGCCCTTCAGTTCTATAGAAATCAAATCCAGCAGGGAAAGGGTTACTATACAGCCCCATCTGTCCATCCCCTGTGATGAATGGGGAGGGAGGCCCCTTAAGCTGCCACAGGAATCCATCTCATGGTCTGGGGAAAACAGAACTCCATTTTCTGAGGACACCCGTCTCTCCCCATCACCTCCCTTTAGGCCACAGCTGTGGGTGGTTGGACAAAACATTCCACTCATTTTTCAGCGCCAGGGTAATGGTTGACTGGAGGGACATGGACTGGCCAAACCACCCTTACACACACACACCCCCATGCCCCCCAAGGGACTCTCTTACCAAGACAGCTGCTCGGAAGGAAAGGATAACTGAGAAGGCGGACACAGCAGACCTTAACTCTGCCCCGGAAAAATGAACAACAGCGCTACCAAAGTTCAAGGGACTTTCACCCTGTGCGAAATCTAGTCACCCAACGTTGATGAAGGGAGACATGTTCTGGGTTCTTCCCACAGCGCATGAAGGACTTTTAAATTCTGGGGGACATTTACAAGATTAATGCCTGCTTCTACTCAAGGGAAGTAAGGCAGCCAGGAGCTCAGCACAAGCCTTCTTTGGCCAACCAAGAGCCTGTTGGATCGGAGCGTACAACTACAGAGGGAGTGGTCAATAGCCACTGATAGCCTTTAACCTCCACAAATTTGCCTAATCCTCTTATGAAACCATCCAATTGGTTTTCTTAGTTTAATGATCCGCTGTGTGAAGCACCTGCTCTGTCCTGAATCCTTCACCATTCAGCTTCATTGCATGTCCACGGGTTCTACTACTTTCTTCCGTGTCAAAAGTTATGCACCTCAGCTCCAGTCTGGTTTGCTTGTGAAGCAGATTATGAGAGGAACCTTCTGGAGGAGCCTCTCTTGCTGCTCACACTGGGAAGAAGGGAGTTAAGAGAGAACTGCCCAACTTGACTGCATGGGAGAGAGCCCACGGGCCAAGTTAAATCCTCCCATGCTTGTTCAGTTAAAGACATCCCTCCCAGGCATCCTCAATTATCCGAAAGGCTCCCATGAAGAACACACACTTCGTTTTCTGTTGCAACAGATGGCAAGAACCATGGGTGGAGGCTACAATGAAAGATTTCAGGTAAACTCTAGGAGAAACTTAAGGTGAGAGGTGCTGAGACAGTGGAGCAGACCGCCTTAGGAGAGATGGTGGGCTCTCCTTTGCTGGAGGAATAGGAACCGGGAGTGCTGTCGGTGAAAGATCCTGCACCAAGTATGAGGTTGGGATAATCCCTTCTGACTCCTTGAAGTGTTATGATTCTAGAGCAGGCTTCCTCAACATCGGCCCTCCAGATGTTTTTTTGAGACTACAATTCCCATCATCCTTGACCACTGGTCCTGCTAGCTAGGGATCATGGGAGTTGTAGGCCAAAACCATCTGGAGGGCCGAGGTTGAGGAAGCCTGTTCTAGAGCAAGGAACTGGCATGGCCATTTATTTCCCAATGCCATATCAGGGTCTCACAATTACTTTAAGGAGACTTACTTACCACTTTCATTCACAATCAAAGTGGCTGAAGTAACTTTTGCTACATTTCCCAGGCTTATAAAAGGAATCCCCCCTAACTCGTGTGGAACAAGGGACTGTAGCTATTCCAGATTAATGCAAAGTAGAATCATGGCAACTGCAGATGTGTAAAGGCAATTTTTTCTGCCTCTCTAGCTCCTGCCTCAAAAATGGGGGGGGGGGTTAGAGTACCAATCTACCTAGCTTTGAGGACAATTAAGGGACGCTGAGATAATTTATGTAAAGTGCTCTGTGGTCATGCAGCACTATCTCATAAACGTGGTTGTTCTAATCTTTTAACAGCAGCATTATATGCCCATGTTTTGAGATCACTCCCATATAGGTTAATATTTAACATTAACTACATTTTTGTTCTAGAAGGTAGATTAAGACCTACGGTTATGTAAGCACCTGCTATGTGTATCAGCTACTGCTATTGGGCGATTAAAGTTATCATAGAGTCCTCATGTGATCAAGTGACAAGGCCACTGTGTAATGCTCGCAGGCATCTCACAGGGATCTACGTCAAAAAGGATATTTTAAATATTTCAGGCTCCACCGTTAGGAACAAGAGCAAACTGTGGCAGGGGTTCGTTTAGGAGCAAGGCAGGCTATATTCTTGTACTGCATACGAATCATTATCAGGAACCTATTTCCCAGAGCACCTCAGATGATGCACTGTGAAAATATCCACGACTCTGTGTCATTCCTTCCCCAAAAAAGGCATTAGCCCTACTCTGGGCATGCTCAGAGCTTTAGCAGATTTATATATCCTAAAAGGGACCTGCATTCCTCATTCCTTCTTGCTTTAATACCTGAAACGGAACAAAAATTGTAGAAGGGAGTTTATGGTGTGTTAGGGAATGCTTGCACTACCAAAGCCATTATTGGGTTTTATATGGCTTATACCGCCTTGGCTTGCTTCGAAGAATCATGGGGCACAGCTTTAGTTGGTTCAATCCCATGGAATATCCAATAAAGGCTAGGAAAAGATCCTCTCTCTTAAATCCTGGAGAGCTTCTGCCTAGATGAGGCAATGCTCCCATTCAGTAGAAGGCAGCTTCCTTTGTTCCCATTGGAATTGTGTGCTATGGTCCTGAGAATCCAATTATCATCTTCCCCAAGCAGCCTCTCATCTTCTCAAGTGTTTAGAGTCCCTAGTATGGGCGCAGCCTTAAGTCACAGATGGCTGGGGCTGATGTGACCTGCAGTCCAACAGCACAACTGGAGGGCACAAAAGCAAATAAAAGCTGCCCTGAGGTCAAGGTGGAACAGTGGAGACATGACAGGCTGCGGCCTAGTCGCATCCGCCCCAAAACACCATTCAGGGACAGGTATATCCTGTAGGGAAAGAGGAGTGAAGAACAGAGAAGTTAACCATGAATCAACAGACCATCTGTACTTGCCCAACTCCAAACTTAATATTGTCTTATCGTTGAGTGGAGTGGGTGTGTCAGGGAAGAGAGGGACAGTACATAGAAAATGAATTTTGTTGTGACCCAAAATGTTCTCAAACCAAGAGAGGGGAACCCCAGGCCTGGCAGTGGGAAGGTTAAAATGCATGCTAATCTTTTCTTAACTCATTCCATCATGAAGACCAGAGTCAGAAAAGTAATGCTGTTTCTACCACTGCTACAGGTGTACTTCAATTCAAAAACATCCGCTATTTTCTTTAGAGAATTCCCTCCCCAAGATAGTGGAAATTCACAATCGCTTCACACGTTTTGATTTTTAGACGTATATCTAAAACGTAGCATGGAAGAGAAATCTAACTGGTATACAATAATCTCTTAGCTGAATTCAGAGCCAGAGTTGAGTGGCGAACTTTGGTTAAGTTAGCAAACGAGGCAACAAAAACTGTGACCCTACAGCTCCCTTCTTCAAATGCCCTATTGAAGTTACCAAGGCAGCATTTACACTTTACCTTTAAAGCGAATTCTTCCCCTCAAAGAATTCTGGGCACTGTAGTTTTTTTCAGGGTTGATTGGAATTGTCACTCTGTGTGGAGTTAACTACAGATCCCAGAATTCTTTGAGGGCCAGTGTGCTTTAAAGGTGGTGCGAGTCACACCAAATTGAAACAAACACCCTTGTAGAACATTTTTTAAAAACCCACAAAAAGCTAACTTGAAACTAAGCTACTTTTTGTTTTACAATAATCTCTCCAATTTCTCCGTATGGCCAAGTTTGCTTGTTTAAGTGGAGAATGTTAAAAAAAAAGATCTGTTCAAAAGATCTGACAGCTTATGTCTCCTTACAATTTGTCCCACTTGAGGGCTCTGGCCTCGTTTTTTGTCTTGATGTCTATGCCAAGGCATATCCAAAGCAACTCTGGATGCCTGTGTGTGCCATTTGCTGGCCAAACACACCCAAGGCACTGCAGAGCCATGAATTTTTAAATACACCAGGAGCGGGGACAGACTCACTTGGGTCTGGCCTCACCCCGCTGCAGATCCAAGCTGGCAAGAAACTGCTTTTTTTTTAAAAAAAAGCCAACCTAAGCACCTACTAGAATTGGCAGCTCTAAGAGGTTCCGGAATATGTAGCTCTGGTAGGAAGTTTTTGCTCAAAGGAAATGGGGGGGGGGGCACGTTCCAAAAATCGATGCTCCTCTTCTTGTAGAAAGATATGGCAACAATGCACCCGGCTGTGGGAGACAGAATACGCTCTCCTTTTTTTTTTTAATTCATCAGGTGCCAGCAGAGATGCGCAAACACGCCCTCCTGCCTACGAAAGAATGTGCCGCAATGTAGGTCACCCAGAGGTGAGCTGGGTGGGGCACCTGGGAAATTGCAGGCACAGGGGTTGCCTGGCTTAGGTGCATCTTCAAGCATCATCATCAAAGAGGTAGCATTTTACTCATCAGCTGAGTATTCAGGTAGTGGGACCACAATCCCCTAGTATGAAAGATTTCCATAGTATTTTCTAAGCCCAGTGCAACAGGAAGGAGGCTGGTTAATCAGATTCTCTTTCTCTCCCCCCCCCCAACAAAGATCTACAGGGCAGTGCACCAAACTGGATGACTCTTGCCTGCAATTGCAACCTTATGCCCTCAACCTCAATCTGTGCGTGTTTAAAATATACCATTCTTTTTAACCAGACAAGTCAGTTTGCAGCCTTCCCAAGCTACAACTTTACTGACATTCCACCACATTCTAATAAGAGCAAGCATGGTTTGCAGGTCAGGTTTAAACCCCTGCCCCCTCCCTTAACACCATCCTTTAATACATGGGGGTTTGGTGGCTCTTCCTCACCCCCATATTAATGAGTAACTGTCACTCATTTTGCAGTGGTGGCAAACCCTGCTTTCTGCCCATCACAATGTGTATAGACGTCTCTGTGATCTCCCCTAATGGTCCCTGTTTAAAGCCATGCACACACACCTAGTCTCCCACAATATGGAGCATCTGACCAGTGTAAAATCCACCCACACTGATCTGACCCCTTCCAATTCTATGGTTTTATGGAAGATAATTAAGCAGGCAAAGCTCTAAAAATATTGCCTTTAGGATTACGACTGCACCCCTCGTTTAAGGTGATAAAATGTGGGAAGGAAATCGTTCCTTGGTGCAATGTAGATTGACACAGTAATATGCAAGCTTTGGAGTGCAGCAGATATATATATATATTTTCCCAAGTGGAGAAGCATGTGAAAAACCAAAGCTTGCATAGTTCTTTTACAACTACCAAACTCTTGACAAGATGTCCTTTCTTTCTTTTACCCCTATTGTACTAGGGAAGCGTATCAGCTACCCAATTTTTATTTTTTAAAAAAGCTTATTCCTTCAGTTAAAGATGTACCTCACAATAGCTCTGCACCCATTTTGATTGTGATTTACACCAGACAGAAAGAGAGCATTGGAAAATATTTACTATTTCCCTTTAAAAAGCACGAGGACTGTAGGCTTTGCACAGAAGTGAAAAGTGAAAATCCCCCTTTATTTCATTTCATTTGCATTGTGGGGAAGGGCTAGCAGCCGCCACAGGATGCCCTTCCATTGTTCCCAGCTCTGCTGTAAGGGACACACCTTAAGAGCTGTCACTCCTTGCAGGTCTTGCCTGGCATACAAATAAGACCGCTATCCTCCAATCTACGTAAGCAGTACTATACAGTGCTCTCTTTTTTTTGTTAGTATGGCTTGAAGCCCAGCTGAAGTTGACCAGGCTCCTTTATTTTTTTGCTTGGAAGATGCTCTTACTATTCAAGCCAGCAAATTGAGAAAGAGAGATTTATCTTGATGCTCCCGACAGATGGGAGAAACCACAAGATTGCTCCGTTTTTTAGGTCACACACACAGGCTCAATCTTGGTTTCTGCAGCAAGTAGTGCTAGAGAGAGTGCTACAACCCCTCCTCCCTCCCTTTGCTAGAGACCCACCCAAACCGACCAGACAGCAGCAGCCATTACAGGCACAAAGGACGGAGGAAAGTGGTGTCGTGGCTACGAGACAAAGTCATCATTCCAAAGCAATTTGCAATAATAAGAAGGGAGAGAAGCAGCCCGGGAGCCTCGACTCGGGAGGGAGAGAGGCTGGGGAAGGAAGGATCAAAGAGCACCCAGAAATGTAAAGTGGGGGGGGGGGGAGAGCAGAGCAAATGCGCCAGCCCCTCCAGCCATGTGCTCCTGCCTCGCAGACAAAGAAGGTGGAAGATGGTGGGCGTGCCATTCGGCGCCAGAAATGGCATTTGCTCAGCAGAAAACGGGAAAGGGCGCGCGGGGGGAGGGGAAAGGCGAAAAAACACAAAACCCTTAGTTTCTTTTTTTCAACTCACGAGGCGTTTTATTTCAATGAAAGAAGATACCAAGAACCCAAGTCTTTCTGCGCAACATTCGACGGGCCACTGTTGCAACAAAATCACAAAAGAGACCTCGCGGTTCCTTCCTCCCGTTTTTTCTTTTTTTTGCAAACAAAAGGATACTCTCTCTGACTGCGCCGGGTGGGGGAGGGGAAAGATCAGCTCCCACGTTTCCTCGAACACGAGGGTGGGAGAGGCAGAAACGTAGTGGGGCATTACAGCACAAACTCTGCAAACCTCCCCCCTTTGAATCTGGGGGTGGGAAAAGCACCCTCCCAAATTACAAGGAAGCTGTTGAAATTGACCGGGGGGTCCCGGCTTTGCGGCCACCAACCTACTTTACTACTAAATAGCAGCTTTTCCAAAATACACCCATGATCGAGTTCCGGCCCCTCTGCTTTTATATCACTAACAGTGTCGGGTTTTTGTTCTTTTTAAGCCATTTTCTTGGGAGAGCAGCAGAGGGGCTCTTTGTTAAGCAAACAAAAACCAACCCCGAAATATATATTTTTAAAAACAGAATCAGCCCAAAGCCAGAAGGAAGCCGGGGTGTGGCGAACAACCGCATGGTTCGCGCTAATCTGGTCCATTCCGTTGCAAGGAAGAGAAACCGTATCCTGCGCCTTGCACTTTAAGGAGCGGGCAGAGCTGAGCCTCGATCAATTCCGCGGGGGGGTCTTTTGGGGGGGGAGTCAAGCCCTTTTGCTGGAGATACCCCGCTCCCCCGCTTTCTCCAGCTGTGTCATGCGCGTTTTTGTCTCCCCACGCCTACCGATCATTCCAGACCGTTGCCCCCCTACTCTGCCGCTATTTTTTACCTCCGAAAAAAAAAATCTTCCCGCCCCACCCGCTATCCCTTTAGGTTAAATGATCAATGCATGCATATTTGTTTCATTTTATTCGGCCAATTGCCACCCCAGCTTGAGAACGGGAAAACGCGGTGGCGATGGAGCAGCCCGGGCTTTTGCTCCCCGCCTCCTCTTTCCCCTCCCAAAAAATTCAAATCGCACCTTCGTACCGCAGCCGATTTGGCGCTTAAATCTACACGCAACGTTAGACGGATAGATCAACTGGCGCGCTCGCTCGCTCGCCCAACCCCGCCACGCCGAGCGAGCGGGAACGGGGACGGAGTAGATAATACAGCTTTTCTGGTTGACTCATCCGCCGAAGTCTAATCCCGTTAATTTTAAATCGCGGCATTTATTACGGGAAGACGGCACTCCCCCTCTTCCTTATTTTAGAGGAAGATCTTTATTTTTATTTTTTTTAACCCACACACCAGTAAACACTGCTAGCTTTATAAAGCAAGCCCCAAGGCGGACACAGATACCCTCCCACCCAAATCCTTTTCACCCGGACAATGGCTTCGCCTACACAGGCGGCCAATGCACTTTCTAGAGAACCGAAAGAACGCCGCACGGCGTTAGAAAAATCGGATTATGTTTAGCAACGACCACACGCTGACAACAAAAAACAAAAAAGGTCAAAAACTCCTGCTACGGCCCTTATTTTAAAATTAAGTGCAAAGCGAAAGATTATGCCACCGTGGCAAGTACCATAATCCGTTTTACTGAATTGCCGCGCTGCACCCCTCCCCCAAATAGTATCTGTTGCATTCACGCGAGAAATATGTTTTATGGCATCCTCACCTTAGCACCGATCTGGTTACCACATTGCCCAGCTTGAATGTGGACGATTTCCCTCATTTTGCTTGGATTTTATTTTTTAATCACTTCCCCACACTTTTAGCTTGTACGCTTAAAACGCCGCTGTTTGCTCTTTTTAAAAAAAAAACACAGAACGTTGGGGAGCTGAAGGTTCTCTTCTCCGAACGCGGCGGCGGAAGCTGAACGTTCCAAAGAGGTTAGCTAGGGAGGCTGGCGAAAGCCAGACAAAGCTTTTATAAAGTAGCGGGCGGCCCGCGCTCCGATTGGCCAAGACGGCCCAGGGGCGCCGAGCTGATTGGATGGCGGCGACAAGAGACACGTGGTGGAACGAGGGGGAAGGCCGAGCTGGGTGTGGCGGCTGATAGAGGCGCAGGGGGATGTTGGGAGTTGCGATTTTCCTTTTGTTGTGACAAAATGGGGAGTAAGGGGGCTGCTGTCGAGGGGGCTTGGAATGATGGCGGGTGGTGCACATATAGTATGTCTATTGATGCGCACAGCCCAGAATTCCGGAGCATGTCTGTGATATAGTACCGCAGGCACTGATTATATAGATGGTGTGCAAAATTGGCCACCCAATTTCATGCAGCCTCCCCCAGGAATGAAGGGCAAGCATTCACATGCAGTATACTGAAAAGCATGCAGGGAACCTGTGGCCCTGCAGATGTTGTTGCGCTGCGTCAGCCGCAGCCGGCAGGACCAATGGTTAGCGCTGTCCGGAGGACCACTCAGCTCCCCATTCCTCGGTCGCACTCTGACACCACTGTGAGTGATAAATTGCTCACTGTCAGAGGCTTGAGAATCAAGTTTTCTCTATTCCTGGGTAGCTTCGTCCTGGTCTATTTATTTGCAAAATTAAAAAATAATAATGTTGTACCAGAATGTGTGTGTGTGTGTATTCACCATGAAAAGTGAACAGGATAAATCCACAATATATGTATAAAATAAGATTACATTCATGCAACGAATTTGAAAAATATTGCAAGTCTGTAGATCAGCTTAATATAATTGGATCACCCTGCAGAGAAAGCCGGGGAGAACAAAGGAGTTTTAAGCAGGCAACGAAATGCCAGTACTGGTGGTTCATTGGGAGCGCGTTCTGAAGGGCATGTAGAGGTGTACCAAACTATGACCGAAATGTTGAGAATTGGCATTTTTATCAAGCAATAACATTTATTGGCAGGGTTTGGTGTTTATTATTAGCAGATTGTTCAGTCTTTGTGCCATATGTTAAATATTTTGATGGACGGATTGCAAATTTGGTGCTATGTTTCATTAAAAGGTTACCAGTGTGCTTTGATTGAATTAATAAGATAATGTTTCTATATCTTATTCATTTTTCCCCTTTGTGAGGCGTGGCTTGCTGTGCGAAAGTAGCATACCAATAATGTTTCAATTTTATGTTTGACTCGCTGAATTGTTTTAACAGGGTTCTTTTATTCTACATTTTAATTATGGGTGTTTCTATTTCAGTGTTGTGTCATTGCTTATGATACCTGTAAACCACTAAGAAGCCTATTTTGACAACATTAATTAAGAGGAATAATACAATAATCATTATGAGGACCCCTTAATAAAATCTTCAAGCCGTGCTCCTGACTCCTCCCTGCCACCCCCCAGGGACCCTATAAAACCTTTAGGGAGCTAGCCTCCCTCTACTAGGGTTGCCATATTTCAGAAAGTAAAAACCAGGACACCCAGAAAGGTGTTGAGCTTTTTTAAGGAAGAACCCATAATTTGAGCACTGGCTGATGTCTATATGAGATTGGTTTTGGTAGGACTTACTTTCCATGTAAGAGTGCTGAGGACTGCTGCATCACTTGTCCAACCTTCCTGGCTTTTGAAGCACATTAGTAGGCTTCAGCGGGACACAGGTGGCGCTGCGGCTTAAACCACAGAGCCTAGGACTTGCCGATCAGAAGGTCGGCAGATCAGAAGGTCGGCGGTTCGAATCCCTGCGACGGGGTGAGCTCCCGTTGCTCAGTCCCTGCTCCTGCCAACCTAGCAGTTCGAAAGCACGTCAAAGTGCAAGTAGATCAATAGGTACCGCCCCGGTGAGAAGGTAAACGGCGTTTCCGTGCGCTGCTCTGATTTGCCAGAAGCGGCTTATTCATGCTGGCCACATGACCCGGAAGCTGTACGCCAGCTCTCTCGGTCAATAAAGCGAGATGAGCAACGCAACCCCAGAGTCGGCCATGACTGGACCTAATGGTCAGGGGTCCCTTTACCTTTTAGTAGGCTTCAGCACTTCCACGAACTCTGCTCTCTGGCAAGCCATGATGAGCAGCCGGTCTTCCTCCCAACTTAGATGCTGCAAATGTGGGTGCTGGAGACTTTTCTGGGGAGTCTTGGCCACACAGGCCCCATCTAGGAAACCCACCTGTCTCACTAGCCTTGGGCGGCACTCAGGTCAACATATCAGAGTCTTGGCCCTGTGGCTACCGTACGGCTGCACAGAACAACATTTATGAACACAAGTGAAAAGTGTCTCTGCTAAGCTCATCTCTATCTTCTGCCGCTACAGCCACATCAGCTTCCTTGTTCAGCCTTTAGCTCTCAAGGCTCTCAAGCTCATTTTCGAAAGCACTTCCCTCAGTGCTAGCCTGAAATGGGCTCAAAAGACCAGCGCCATCTGCCCTGTGCTAGAGGCAGGGTTGGCCCATTCATGAGACTGCCTCAGGTGGCAAAATTCACATGGGCAGCAGATCCCAATGCCAATCTTTATTCAGGGCCAGCCCACCCACGAGACAAGCTGAGGCGACTGCCTCAGGCGGCAGGATCCACTGGGGCAGCAGTGATTCCTGATGCCAATCTCTCCCCTGTCTTGCTTTTGTTGTAGATCATCCTTCACTCTTTGTTCCCTGGCAGGGAAGGGAGCGCCATTTCGGGGTCTGCCTCAGGTGCCAAAATGTCTCGGGCCCACCCTGGCTAGAGTCTCACTGCACCATTCAGACACCAAGTCTTACTTTTATCTTGCTCTGGTGGGCAAAGAAGGGGCATGGGAGCTGTGCTTCCACATCCTGTCTGGCTTCTGTACTGAGTGCAGGGAAAGTTAGTGGAGCAGGACCACACAGGAGAGGCATGGCCTGTGGGGAAGGGGAGAGTCTGGTGGGCCAGCTTGAGAGGGCTTGTTGTTGTTTAGCCGTTTAGTCGTGTCCGCCTCTTCGTGACCCCATGGACCAGAGCACGCCAGGCACTCCTGTCTTCCCCTGCCTCCCGCAGTTTGGTCAAACTCATGCTGGTAGCTTCGAGAACACTATCCAACCATCTCGTCCTCTGTTGTCCCCTTCTCCTTGTGCCCTCCATCTTTCCCAACATCAGGGTCTTTTCCAGGGAGTCTTCTCTTCTCATGAGGTGGCCAAAGTCTTGGAGCCTCAGCTTCACGATCTGTCCTTCCAGTGAGCACTCAGGGCTGATTTCCTTAAGAATGGAGAGGTTTGATCTTCTTGCAGTCCATGGGACTCTTGAGTCTCCTCCAGCACCAGAATTCAAAAGCATCCATTCTTCAGCGATCAGCCTTCTTGATGGTCCAGATCTCACTTCCATACATCACTACTGGGAAAACCATAGCTTGAACTATACGGACCTTTGTCGGCAAGGTGATGTCTCTGCTTTGAGAGGGCCAGATATGGCCTGCAGGCTGCAACTTCTCATACCCCCTTCTTGTGGTGTTGCATGGAGAAAGTCACTTCTTCCTGCTGTGTGGCAGGCTAACTCCAGACTCCAAGTTTCTTTCCCAATTATTTTCTCCCTTGTTTCTCCTTATCCATACCTTCCTCTCTGCCCTAGTTTCCCTTTGTTTCCTTCTCCATGGGACTTTTCATCAGGCTGTGCCTTAATCCACCCATGCTGTTTCTCCTTCCCATGTATGGCCTTTGCAGAAGCTTTCCTTGAGACACACGACCAGCTCCATCTTCCCTGCCCCTCCATTGCTGTTCTCATTATTCACATGGGAATAGCTGGCTTCCTCTACATCCCAAATGTTGAATTGGTTCACTGAAGGTGGAACAGATGAAGCCATGGGCGTAGCCAAGGGGGGGCAGGGAGGGGCAGCTGCCCCCCAATAAATGAAAATCAATAAAAATACCGTATTTTTCGCCCTATAGGGCGCACCGGCCCATAGGGCGCACTTATTTTTTTTTGGGGGGGGGGTGGAAATAAAGGAAAAAAAATATTTCCCCCCTGAGCCCCAAAGAGCAAAGAAGCCATGACAACAAGCGGGATGGCTCCCGCTCGCTGTCTTGGCTTCGTTTTTAGTGTCGGGGCTGGGGGTCTGGGAGCGAAGGCGAGGTTGCGCTGAACCTCGCCATCGCTCCCGGAGCTTGCTGCTATCTGAAGCTCGGGGAAAGCGGCGCTGTAGCCCGCTGCGCACCCGGGCTTTGGGCCGCTATCCACAAGCCTGCAGCGCCCGGCGGGAACTCAGTGCCACGCTCCCCGGGCTTTGGGCTGCAGGCAGCTATCCACAAGCCTTCGGAGCCCGCGGGAGTTCCCACCGGGCTCAGCAGGCTTGCGGATAGCTTCCTGCAGCCTGGAGAGCTAGAGGGGTCGGTGTGCACTGACCCCTCTCGCTCTCGAGGCTTCAGCGAAAGCCTGCATTCGCCCCATAGGACACACACACACATTTCCCCTTCATTTTTGGAGGGGGAAAAGTGCGTCCTATAGGGCAAAAAATACGGTACATACCAAACTGAGGTTCTGTCCCGCCCCTAACAAAGGCCTGGCTACGCTCATGGATGAAGCTGGTTTATGGTAAGTCAGGTGTCTGGATCCTCTAGCCCAGTAATGGGGAACCTCAGGGCCAGAGGCCAAATGTGGTCCTCCAAGAATCTCTACCTGGCTTTGTGCTCTAGCACTTCACTGCTACACCCAGCTCCACATCATCTGCTTCCTCAGATGGCCACCTCACTTTGCCTAATAGCAAATTGCATTAACATCCCTGGCACTTGCGTCTGAATAATTTAGGCACAAGGCTATGTCCATCCTGTTTGGGCTTTTAACTGCCATTAGGATTCATCAGCTGGGACTGCATTCTCTATCGCTGCTACTTACTCAGCTTGCTTTTACTACTGTCTGAATCATAACTGGATTTCTTTTGCATGCCATCTTTCGGACACTTTTATACTGCCATTAAGAAAGCAGCGCTCAATAAATTAGGGTTCCCATATTTCAAACAATGAAGATCCATTTTGAGCTATTTCTATGGGAAATTGGCAAAAATGGCACTGCCAACATGGGCTTCCATACATCTGGATATTTCTGGACATTTCACACACACACAGTTTCCATCTGGACACTGCTGTCAACCACAGTATAGTGGTATCTCGGGTTAATAACTTAATTCGTTCTGGAGGTCCATTCTTAACCTGAAACTGTTCTTAACCTGAAGCACCACCTTACTTAATGGGGCCTCCCACTGCCGCTGCACGATTTCTGTTCTCATTCTGAAGCAAAGTTCTTAACCCGAGGTACTATTTCTGGGTTAGCGGAGTCTGTAACCTGAAGCATCTGTAACCTGAAGCATCTGTAACCCGAGGTACCACTGTATTCCAGATATGTCTGGGGAGTTCTGGACGTATGGCAAGCCTAAAAAAATAAGCACCCTTAAGGCAGAAGGGAAGGCAATCTTTAAAAGTCCTCAGGTCACTGGGAAGAGGAGGAGTTATGGAGCTCTGTTTGCCAGGCCTAGCCTTGGCATCTCGGCCCACACTCTGAAAAAAGATCAGGAAGCAGACAATAGGAGAGAAATTTGCCTGGCAAGGGACAAATGGTCCAATTCCAAGGAAGATGGCTTTGCATCAGGGGTGGGGGAACTGTGGTCCTCCGGATGCTGCTGGACTGCAATTTGCATATTCCCTGACCATTGACCGTGGGGAAAGCATGGGAAATGTTTGCACGACACCTGTACACACTGCAGCCGACACATTCAGTGTGTCCACAACACACAGTTTGGAAAGCTCTGCTGTAGGATCACTGATTCTCCATCTCTGCTTTGTATGCAGCCAGGTTTAGTAGCTGTTCTTATCTGTTTTATATCAGTTTAATATTCTAAACTGCCCTGTGATCCTCAGCTGAAGGGTGGTATAGAAATTTAACACCACTACACTGTGATCCCCTTTTTCTATATATTTCCAGTGCTTTTCTTTCCTGGGGGGACGCAGGGGTATGCATACCCCTAAACATTTTGTGAATCTAACAGGAGAAGAAAATTCTAAGTTTCTTCAACTAGCACAGTGAGCTATCAGTTCACTGGCAGCCTCATTTCCTGTTGCAGTGTTTCCTGAGTCTCAGATGGAAGCGAGCGTTTAATGTGTGAAGTAGTTGGAATCTAGCACAGTGATTGGTCAATTTCATTGTTACCTCCTCCGATGGTGGCTTCATTTCCTTTCCCAGTGATTTTCTTGGGTCAAAATGATAGTACTGTACCCCTAAACATTTTTTTTTTAGAAAAAAAGCACTGGATATTTCCGGAAGTTGTTGTTGGGCTCCAGCAACACACATCAACCCCAGCCAGCAAGGGTCAGTGGGTTAGGGATGACAGGGGTTGTAGTCTAAGGTTACCAGACGTCCCCAGATTTACAAATCAGTCCCCATACAAAATCCATTGAAGTTGAAAAGTGTCCCCAGATTCATTGGGGGAAAAAATCTGGTAACCTTATTGTAGTCCAGCAAGATCTGGCCCCAGGTGGCCCATCACAGGTGCAGACATAAAAACAATGGTGACTATGAGGCACAGAAAAGAGGTGTGTGTTGCTATTTCCATGGAATGAAGTACAGAGAGGAAAGCAAATATTTGAAAACAAAAACCTCGTCTTTTTATTTTTATTATAATGATATTATGTATCTATTTATACCCAGTTCAGCTTGTCTACGCCAGTTAGCCTTTCCCCCGACATACTCTATTTTATATTTTAAGAATTGGATGCAGAGGACGCGTTTTTGCTGCTTCCAGGTGTGGCGTGTGGTGTGTCTTGCTACTCAAATGCAGCTTGGATAAAATCTAACATTCCTCCTTTTTCATTTCCTATCTTTTTGCATGGGCAACGTTAACTTCCGCCAAGAAGGGAGACAAAAAAAAAGGCTTCGAAAGTGAACCCGGAAACTGAAAGCTCTGTATAAATCTATACAGTAATTGCCGTATTATAAACGCTATAGTTCTCGCACAACCTGCCCTTTCCCTTCTCTGTGACCATTCTCCGAATTCCTAGAGGGCTCTGGGGAGGCGGGACCGTTCCACTCCCTCCGTTCACCCATACAGACCAATGGAAAAGGAGGAGTGTCTAAAGTGGCAGCAGGATTGACCAATGGAAAGCAGCGTTCGCAAGAGAGGTGGGACGCATGCAGAGAGCGAAATTCGAAAGGCTGCAACTTGCAACCGATTGGCCTCGTGCTCAGTTTTAGAAATGGGTCCCTGGAAGCAGCTTGAAAGACGGTGTTTTCCTTTCTTGTTTTGGTGGTGAAAGGCAAGTGGGGGAGGTGGCAGCTCTAGCAGTGAAAGTTGCACACCCCTAAAAAGAAGGTTAGCCCGGAAAATGGGGGTGGTGGGGTGGAAAACGGAGGGGGTATCAGAAAATGAGTTGTGTGTGTGTGTGTGTTTCTGGAGCGATGCAGGGTCAGGATCAGTGCCGCTGAGATCTGCAGAAGGGATCTGTGATCTGTGTCTGTGTGCCTCTGTCCTTTGTGGATTTTGACATAGCGCTAAATGTCCTGCATCCCCACCCCACCCCACCCCCGTGTTCTGGGTGTTCTGGTGCCCCAGAGCACATTTGTCTATTCTGTCTACATTTCCCACTAGGATCTGATTCTTCTATCAAAGATGGTGCTGGAGAATCCTTTACTTCGACTTCCTCTGTGTTCTCGACGTTTTTGCTTTTAAAGTTCTGTTAAAACATTCCACAACAGATGCTTTTGCTTCATTATCGGTGACAACGTATTGAACTCCGTACTGTTTTAGCAAGCTGCATGCTAACTAAAATATAAATAAATATCCCCGCTCAGAAACAAAACTCTTTACCTGCAACCCTTCTTTCTCTACCTCTCCACAACACTCCTTTTCTTCAGACTCTCATTTTCTCCTGTGGTTTCAAAACTGCCGCCGTCCAAAGTCCACTGCTGGCACAAAAATTACCTTGGCCTCATCCTTTGGGATTTGAGAATCGTTGGAAACTGCTAGTACCATAGTTTCATGGTCTGGTTCTTGTTCTGCTGTGAACACACCTACTGGTGAACTCTGTTGATACAGGCTCAGTGTACTCAACTTTCAGGTACAGTGGTACCTCAAGTTACAAACTTAATTTGTCCCAGAGGTCCGTTCTTAACCTGAGGTACCACTTTAGCTAATGGGGCCTCCTGCTGCTGCCACCATGCCACCGCCACACGATTTCTGTTTTCGTCCTGAAGTAAAGTTCTTAACCCGAGGTACTATTTCTGGGTTAGCAGAGTCTGTAACCTGAAGCGTAATCTGGTAATCTGAGGTACCACTGCATTGCGTATGTATATCACACCTGGTGACAGACTACCAGGAAAGGCAATCAGATAAGGTATTATCAGATAAGAAGAAGAAGAAGAAGAAGAGTTTGGATTTGATATCCCGCCTTTCACTCCCTTTAAGGAGTCTCAAAGCGGCAAACATTCTCCTTTCCCTTCCTCCCCCACAACAAACACTCTGTGAGGTGAGTGGGGCTGAGAGAGTTCAGAGAGAAGTGTGACTGGCCCAAGGTCACCCAGCAGCTGCATGTGGAGGAGCGGAGACGCGAACCCGGTTCAGCAGATTACGAGACTACCGCTCTTAACCACACTGGCAGACAGCAAAAACAACATTCAAATTTCTGTTGTAGACCACCTTTTCTGTGATGTTTGTGGTCTTGGATTACATCCCTTCTGTGATGTATATGTGATGTATGGAAGGGTGGTCTTGAGCTCCAGGGCAGGGAATTTAAAATGTCTATATACGGCCTTGCGCGCTATTGTTCTGGGTTCCTCCTCCTTTCCTGCTTGTGAGGGGAGCACCCTGTTGCAACAGATCAATAAAGATCAGGTTTACTAGCTGCTTTGCTTCTCAATATTCTCTGGTTGGTTTCTGTTATTTTCTCCTAGCAATAGGGAACCTACGCAAGGATTCTATACGGGCTTTTGGATACCCCATAAGGGGAAAAGGGCAGATTTTTATTGTTTACAACACACTTTTCAGAGCAGCTGGGGATCGCAAGAGAGCTCGCTTCTCGGGCAGCAGGTCCCCGAAGATCTCAAAGTGATCCCCTTTGGGGGGTTTTTAGGGGTACACAACAGCCTTTGCGCTTCCCCTAACCCCTCGCGAAGACCGAGCCTGCCGGAAAGTGATAAAACATAACATTTATCCTTTATTTTTGAATGTGCAACATTCACTTCCGTATCCGGGCGCGCGCACACACGGCTCCCGCAGTGCAACCGGAAGTTGAAATCTTTGCAAACTCTATGGTTGTCGTGTGGCCCTCTAGCCCGACGTTTCTCCTCTCTGTGGTCATTCTCTTCTTGCCTCCCGGGCAGGCGGGGAACCGTTTAACCCTCTCCGTTCTCCCTCCCACGGGTGAACAGACCCAATGGAGAGGAGGAGAGCTTTGAAGTGGCGGCGCGGCTGACCAATGGAGAGAGAGGCGGGACCCTCATGCAGAGAAGTGAGCGCTGGAGCCCAACTCCTGGGGCTGCCGCTTGCAGAGACTTTTGTCCCGCGTTCTGTTTTAGGGGTTGGTTCCCTTGAAGCTGCTTGCAGTGCGGTTTAAGGGGGCGGGCGGTGAGGCTTTATGATAGAAATGTGCAAAAAAAAAAAAAAAAAGTTGGGAAAATGGGTTTGCGGGCAGGTGGAAAATCGAGGGCAGGGGGCGTCAGAAAATGGGTCGGGAGGGGTTTTTTTGCAGGGTCAGGATCAGTGCAACTGAAATCTGGGGAAGGGGGCGTGTGTTTGTGTCTCTGTGTCTCTGCCACGATGCGAGGTTATGGCTCCTCTTGTTTCTTGCAGAATGGATCTAACGCAGCGTTTGGTCTGGGATGAAGAAGGGGATCCTGACGACTCCTCCGATGGGGCTGGCGACACTGGGAAGCCCCCCAAGCCCGTGGGGCGCTTGCGCCTCCTGAGCAGCAAGTATGGCCCCGAGAAAGGTAAAGACCCTGCCCTCCGGTTGCAATTTTCCTAAGAAGCAATCAAGCCTTTTCTGCTGCGTTTGATTGGATAGATTGCTATATTCCAAAGGCTGGGCATGAAGGGTTCTGCATCTCTGATCTGTACGAGGAGCCATTTCTATCTTAAGATCTGTGTGAAGAGAGAAAGAGAAGGAATGCAAATTAAAACCAGCCCTTGTCTTCTTGCATCCTGGGACACTCGGTTCCTGCCAGGAGAAAAGGGGGTTTTGCTGATTACTGTTGGTGTGGGTTGATTTTAAAGTTGGTTCGTGAATAATACAAAGTTACTCATTGGCAGTGGGGCTTAGGGAGGAAGGCCAGTTTGAACAACAGAGGGGCTGCTTCTATAGGTTGGCATCTTTGCCATCTGCCCAGCCCAACCTACCCATGAATTCTTCTGCTCCTCCCAGAATGTACAGTACAGGTGCACTGGAGAAGGCGCTTGTAACCTGAGCTTTGTCACCACTTTGCTGGGGCTAAAACACACTGCTCCATGCTCATCTCTAATTTGATGTTGCCTTCCTGTGGATTTGTCGTCATAAATTCCTTTCAGAGCTCACCTTGACTAAAAAGCAAGTAATAACAGTTCACTATACATAAGGGTCAGATGCTTAAGGTTATCAACCTGAGTTTGATTAACCTGGCAGTAACCTGAATTTGGGAATCCCAGCTGCATCAGTTTCTGCATGCGTTAACCCTTTGTTGATGGCTTTGCTAACTTGTCTCTTTTTGCATTTCTTTATGGAAATTTCTACACTTCCCTTCATCCACCAGAGAGGCTGTGATTTTTAGGGTGGGCCAGAGTTGCTAAAATCCCATTGATCATGGTCTGATTTACCCTTGGTTATGTAAATAATTCAGGTGTGGTTATACCTGATTAATGGTTCATATAAATAGGCTTGCCTCTGAACAGATGGATGAACACAGGTGGAGGTTTGAAAGTCAGGGACTGGTGGAGTTTTATCCTGCCTTTTTGTTCAGAAAAGTAGTCAGGGTGCCTTAACCTGCTTAAGCACTTTTTTATTTTTTTGAAAATATTTTTTAATTTGCTTATACAAATTTAAAAAAATTATAATAATATTACAACACATCCACAAATAGAAGATTCAACCAAATCTCTGGACTTCCCACCTTCCCCTCCATGGGTTCTGTTGTTAAATCTTTTCTACTGCATCTTTTTTCAATAATCCATGTTTTCAATAACTCCTTTATGTCAATAGTTCTCATAACAAGTGTTGTAGCAATCCTGCTAATGTTTTCAACTGCTTACAGTGGTCTCCAATATAAATTATACCCCCCCCCATTCCTTATTAAAGTTTTGATCTTCCTGATTCCCAAGCTTTCCAGTCAGTTTTGCCCTTTCAGCATAGTCCAACATAACCTGCTTAAGCATATAATCAAAATATTGAGGTAAATACACAGAACAGCAGCTGTAAGCAATTGAAACAAACCAAGAGGGAGCGAAAAACTATACTAAGAACTAACACCAATTGAATAAAAAGAACTGCCTAAATAACAGGGTTTGGTGGAAAACAGGAATGGAGTGGGCAAAGTGGATCTCCTGGATTGTGGAGATCTGTGGTTCTGCTTCCATGCAGTGTCTAGCGCTGATCATATTGAAGGACGAACTTGGAAGTTGGTTGAGGGCTGACTTTAAGCATAATTATATAAGCACTTTCCCGATTCACTAGGACAAGTGTGCAACTTATTGGAAGTAATTATGGAGAATATATGCTACTCATAAAAGGCAAGGCTTTCCCTGTACAGAAGAGAACAAGGGAGGGTGTGTTAATATTTCAGAGAACTTGTTTCCTTCCTGGGATTCTTACTACCTAAGGGCTGCTTCCTGGTTTTCATACAGAGCTTCATTGTGGAGGTTGTGTGAATAGGTCACCCAAAACTACACACCCCTTGAAATCTGGTTGGCATTGGTGCGGATACCATTTTGGTGTCGGGTGACGAAAACATAGCTTCTGGAAATTATGCCCAGCTGAGCTATCTTTGATACACCGTAGTTTTTATGTATTTTTATTTTATTGGCCTAGGATAGTTATTTTGTTGAAGTTATTACGCCCTGCCAGGGATGTGGGTGGCGCTGTGGGTTAAACCACAGAGCCTAGGACTCTGTGATCAGAAGGTCGGCAGTTCGAATCCCTGCGACGGGGTGAGCTCCCATTGCTCGGTCCCTGCTCCTGGCAACCTAGCAGTTCGAAAGCACGTCAAAGTGCAAGTAGATAAATAGGTACTGCTCCGGCGGGAAGGTAAACAGCGTTTCCGTGCACTGCTCTGGTTCTCCAGAAGCGGCTTAGTCATGCTGGCCACATGACCCGGAAGCTGTACGCCGGCTCCCTCGGCCAATAAAGCAAGATGAGCTCCACAACCCCAGAGTTGGCCACGACTGGACCTAATGGTCAGGGGTCCCTTTACCTTTACTCCCTGCCCCGAGTTCTTTGGATGGAGGGCAGGATATAAATATTTTCCATTGATTAATCAATTCTTCAGATTTCTGGATCTACCCTGGGGAGAATGTCATTGGCCGTCTGGAAAGCTGTCAGGTCTGCTTGCCCGCTGCTTCGGTTTCCAAAACTCACGCTGTGATTGAGGTTCCTTCCCACAAGGGACCCCACCTGTTGTATGACCTGGGAAGCCTGAACCGCACACGCCGGCAGCGCATGGTGTTGATCCCACATGTCCGATACAGCCTTCAGGATGGAGACGCTCTGCTCTTTGGGGACGTGGGGTGCCAGTACTTCATGCTGGTCCCGGACGGCGCCGATGAGTCGCTTGATGAGTCTGTGGAGGTGCCACCCACGCAAAAGATTGTGGATGTCGGTGCTTTGGCCATTGAGGAGACACCTGCACCGGGGAAGCGGATGGCTTTTGGAGGAGTCCTGGTGCAAGATTCCGACAAGGAGGAAGATGGGGAGGAATTAGTGAATGGGGCAGGCAGGAGCCGACATCTCCCAGCAAGTGATGGTAAGTGGGTGTTGGGAAAGTGGTGGGGGTGGGAATCTGCCATACTGCCCACCTGGCAGGGTGGATAAAAATCAATGGTTTTTTTTTAAAAAAAATTAAATTAAAAAATCAGATTTTTAAAAAAATTAAATCAGATTTTTAAAATAAAATGCTTTTGGATGAAAAATCTTTCTAAATATAGTTTTCTGTTTAAGTTACATTATAGTCCGAAAATAAGTACAGTGGTGGTACCTCGGGTTACGTACGCATCAGGTTACATACGCTTCATGTTACAGACTCCGCTAACCCAGAAATTGCACCTCGGGTTAAGAACTTTGCTTCAGGATGAGAACAGAAATCGTGCAGCAGCGGTGCAGCAGCAGCAGGAGGCCCCGTTAGCTAAAGTGGTACCTCAGGTTAAGAACAGTTTCAGGTTAAGAATGGACCTTCAGAATGAATTAAGTTCTTAACCTGAGGTACCACTGTATTTGTTTTAAGTTTTTCATGTGTGCTAAAACTCAAGTCTTTTTTGTTTTTGTTTAACCACATCAGTTAACAAACATGGATACATATGCTATAATGTTACTGGTTTAGTTAAATAAATTCTTTAAATTGTTATTAAGGAAATGATTATTTTTTTCTCCTTCTGATAAAATACAGCAGGAAAGTTGTCCAAATATAAACAGTTAACTTGCAGTTTCATAGGAGTATATATATTTAAAGAAGAAGAATAAATGAGCAGATTAAGTTAATTTGGATACGCAGAAGATATTAAAAATAAAATTAAGGAACCACAGAAAGAGGGGGGAAGGAAGTCAAGCTTTGAAATGTCAAAGTGACTGGAAAATTAGTGAAATGTATAACTTGTATACACACATACATACATACATACATACATATACATATGCATACAGTCATACCTCTTCTTGCGAATGCTTCGTGTTGTGTTTTTTCGGGTTAAGAATGTGGCAAACCCAGAAATGTTTACTTCTGGGTTTCGCCATGCGCACATGCGCCGAAGCGTTCTGTGCGGTTCTCGCATGCGCAGAAGTACTATTGCACACATGCGCAGAAGCGCCGCTCTGGTTACTGACTTTTTGGGTTGTGAACGGTACCCCGGAATGGATCATGTCTGCAACCAGAGGTACCACTGTATATACAGTGGTACCTCGGGTTACATACGCTTCAGGTTACAGACTCCGCTAACCCAGAAATAATACCTTGGGTTAAGAACTTTGCTTCAGGATGAGAACAGAAATCGGGCTCCGGCTGCGCGGCGGCAGCAGGAGGCCCCATTAGCTAAAGTGGTGCTTCAGGTTAAGAACAGTTTCAGGTTAAGAACGGACCTCCGGAACGAATTAAGTACTTAACCCGAGGTACCACTGTATATATGTCGTATTGACTGCAAATGATTTGTTTAGGTTTATATAATCTGGAGTTCTCCATCCCTGCTGTTCCTGATTCTTTAAATTTCCTGTCTTCCCCACTAGGGTCAGATTCCTCTATCAAAGATGGTGTTGGAAGATGCTCCGCTTTGGGTTCCTCTGTGTTCTTCTCTCCCTCTGCTACTGTGGTGCCTGAAAGGTAATGCCTTTTTCTAGCTGCCTTTTCTCAAGGGAAGCAGGCCTGGTATATGGCAGTCCCTGTGGAAGAAATAGGGTTCGTAAGCATTCTGGGAAGGATTAAACGTACCCATGGACTGATCCGTGGTTCATAGTGACAATAGGAAGAAATGGAGCCTCCATGTCCAGTGATGGTATATCTTCAATTAGCAGACCTTTGGAGGCGTCAACAGAGGGTGGTTTTAATTTTTTAATTAGTGCTAAAGCACATTCCAGTTACATACAGTCATACCTCGGGTTGCGAACGCTGCAGGTTGTGCATTTTCGGGTTACGGACTGCACCAAACCCGGAAGTACCGAAATGGGTCAGCACCAACACTTAGAATTGTGCTTGGAAATGTACTGGGAGCCAATGCAGGTCTTTCAGGATCGGTGTTATATGGTTCTCGGCGGCCGCTCCCACCAAAAGCTTTATCCACCACATAAATCTGTTAGATTCATTGACTAAGACATGGGTAGGCAACCTAAGGCCCGGGGGCCGGATCCAGCCCAATCGCCTTCTCAATCTGGCCCATGGACGGTCCAGGAATCAGCGTGTTTTTACATGAGTAGAATGAGCATGTTTTTACATGAGTAGAATGTGTCCTTTTATTTAAAATGCATCTCTGGGTTATTTGTGGGGCAAAGGAATTTGTTCATCCCCCCCCCCCAAATAGTCTGGCCCCCCACAAGGTCTGAGGGACAGTGGACCCGGCCCCCTGCTGAAAAAGTTTGCTGACCCCTGGACTAAGATATCTCTAAATGGGTCAGAGCCCCAGGTTCTACAGTACAGGGAATCTGACGACTTGCTGTGAGCTTTAAACCACTCCCCTGCTTGTTATTTGTACCCTGCAGTGATGAAGAGAATGAGGAACCCTCTGGCAGCGAACCGCCTTGTCCATCCCTGCGCCTGTTTCTTGAGAGCCAGGATGGTACCCCAAGCCAAGAGGGGCATCCTGTCCAGCCAAGAATTACAGGGACGGGAGTGAAGTCGGGAGACCAGGCACCCCCATCAGAGCCGAACCTCAGTTCCCACCAGGACAGCGATACAGGCCTGAAGGATGAGCTGAGAGCAGGCAGCACCCCTGAAACGCCAAAGTCGGGGGGCCTGAGGGAAGGTGGCTGGGACTTAGAGGTGGGCAGCGACACAGATGAGGAGGACCCGGCGGTGGGGACTCCAGACGCCGGCTGCCGGAAGAGCCACCAAACGGTGGACAGCGCCACAGATGTGGAGCGAGCAGAGAGCCCTGGGGTTGTGGGCTTGCAGGCGCACCGACCGCTTGAAAATGGAGACAGCGACACCGATGCAGAGGAAGGCCTGGAGAATCCAATTGCTGCATCTCCCGGAGGCCTTGATCCCTGTCCCGTAAAGGAGGGGGTTGTCTGCAAAGGGGCCAAAGGTGCCGCGCATCCTGGGGGCTGCTGCCAGCCCAATGAGAAAGGGAGCAGTGACAGAGATGGGGAAGAGGCAGGAGCTAACCCAGATGTGCATGGAAGGAGGACCAAAAAGCCTGCTTTCGAGGAGGACAGCGACACAGATGTGGAAGACCCGTCCCTCGACGTGGAGGATCCAGCTGGGATTCCAAAGACCCACGAGGCTGCGGGGGACAGCGGTGGCGATACAGATGTGGAAATGGCCGACTTGGCGCTGGAGAATTCAAACGTTGCTCACAGCCTCCGTCCGTCAAGCTGCAAGCCTGTCGGGACAAACGGGGGAGAGATCTCCATTGAGGAGGTTGCGCTGCCGGGCAACAGTCACCCGGGCAACGGTGTAAGGGATGGTCCTGATGCTGTAGGGGAGAGAAAGGAGCCTGATGCTGAACCCCAGAGGGGTTGTGAAGCTGCCAGTGGACAGTCCAGCGGTTTAGGTGGGAAGGAGCTCTTGGGGAAAGCTGAGAGTCAACACTTGGCTGGTCTCTCTGTTGACAGTGATACAGATGTGGAAGAGGAGGAGGGTGCTGGAAATCCAGATGTGGGCTCAAACAAGGACCACGCAGCCACTGGGCTCAGTGGAGGATGTATCCCTCTTGAGAAACCAGATGTTTCTGGTCCTCAGGAGATCTCCAGAACCGTTGAAGGGGAGGACGCCGACACAGATGCAGAAGCGACGTCTCCATCCCACAAGAAATCTGTGGCTGAAGACAGCGACACGGACGTGGAGGGAGAGGCTGAACCGTTGCCCAGGAAGCCCTCGGAAGAGCAAGACTCGCAGCTGGTCGCCGTGAAATCCTGTCTGAATGGGAAGAAGTCGACTGGCTCCACGGTGGAAGCAAGCGTCGGCCGTGAACCTTGCAAAGAGGATGAAGATACAGATGCAGAAGGAGAGGAGTCCCACCCAGGAGATGACAGCAACACCGATGGTGGGTATGAAGTAAAGCGAGACGAAAAACCGGATCTCTCGTTCGACTTGGAATACACCTGAGATGCGGTACCAGGTTTGCGCTTGTGCAGTTGTCCTGAGCAGGGCCTTGCACAAACAAGGTGCCCTTTAGATTCATTTTACAGTGGTACCTTGGTTCTCAAACTTAATCCTTTCCGGAACTCCGTTCCAAAACCAAAGCATTCCAAAACCAAGGTGCACTTTTCCATAGAAAGTAATGCAAAATGGATTAATCCGTTCCAGACCTTTAAAAACAACCCCTAAAACAGCAATTTAACATGAGTTTTCCTATCTAATGAGTCCACTGCTCTATAAAATGAAAGCAGTATTGCAGTCACACAGTCAGTCGGTAGCTGAACTGGGTTCCACACAGTCACAAAAACGCAAAATAAATAGCAAAAACAGACCTCGGCGTAGCACTCCAAACGAAAGTGTGGCACTCAAATCAGTAGCGTAACACTCCAAACGGAGCACATTCGACTTCCGAAAAAAGGTCGCGAACCAGAACACTTACTTCCGGGTTTGCAGTGTTTGGGTTCCAGGTTGTTTGAGTACCAAGGTGTTTGAGAACCAAGGTACCAGTGTGTTTTATTTAGACTATTTCTGTCCTGCGTTACAGGCCCCGGAGAGGTGTCTATAGGGAAGCAGGTTTGTTCAGGCAGTATCTTTTCCCTCAAATCCTTGCTTTTCCCTCAGCAGCTCTGAGCCAGGTGTGGGGAACCTCTGGCCTTCCAGGTGTTTCCAAACTACAGCTTCCTGCATCCCTGGCCGTTGGCCATTGTACTCATGGCTGCTGAGGGTTGTTGAACAAGCTGTGGTGGGCCAAAAGTTCCCCATGCCTGCTTGGAGCCAAGGGAGAGGGGCTTGGCAGCTGCAACTCTATACTACTACTACTACTACTACAAATAATAATAATAATAATAATAATAATAATAATAATAATAATAATAATAATTTATTATTTATACCCCGCCCATCTGGCTGGGTTTCCCCAGCCACTCTGGGCGGCTTCCAAAAGAATATTAAAATACTGTGATACATCAAACATTAAAAGCTTCCCTAAACAGGGCTCCCTTCAGATGTCTTCTAAAAGTCTGGTAGTTGTTGTTCTCTTTGACATCTGGTGGGAGGGCGTTCCACAGGGAGGGCGCCACCACCGAGAAGGCCCTCTGCCTGCTTCCCTGTAACTTGGCTTCTCGCAGTGAGGGAACCGCCAGAAGGCCCTCGGTGCTGGACCTCAGTGTCCAGGTAGAACGATGGGGGTGGAGACGCTCCTTCAGGTATACTGGGCCAAGGCCGTTTAGGGCTTTAAAGGTCAGCACCAACACTTTGAATTGTGCTCGGAAACGTACTGGGAGCCAATGTAGGTCTTTCAAGACCGGTGTTATATGGTCTCGGCGGCCGCTCCCAGTCACCAGTCTGGCTGCTGCATTCTGGATTAGTTGTAGTTTCTGGGTCACCTTCAAAGGTAGCCCCACGTAGAGCGCATTGCAGTAGTCCAAGCGGGAGATAACCAGAGCATGCACCACTCTGGTTAGACTCTGGTTTAGTAGTAGTAGTAGTATTAGTAGTAGTAGTAGTAGTATTAATACCCCACCCATCTGGCTGGGTTCCCCCAGCCACTCTGGGCGGCTCCCAACAGAATATTAAAAACACAATAAAACACCAAACATTAAAAACTTCCCTAAACAGGGCTGCCTTCAGAGGTCTTCTAAAAGTCAGATAGTGGTTTATTTCCTTGACATCCGATGGAAGGGCCTTCCACAGGGCGGGCGCCACCACCGAGAAGGCCCTCTGCCTGGTTCCCTGTAACCTCATTTCTTGCAGTGAGGGAACCACCAGAAGGCCCTCGGAGCTGGACCTCAGTGTCTGGGCTGACGGATGGGGATGCTCTGAGCTCTGTGCAGGAGCAGTGCCTGCTTGGGTGTCGCGTTCACAGGTAGGACCCACCAGGAAAGGCGGCAATGCTGAGTGCTGGTGTTCAAGTCAGCAAGTCCTGCCTTCTGTCTTGCATACTCCACTGCATTCCCCCTGGCAATCAGTCAGCGTTACTTAACCCACTGAGTGTGTTCTGCCCTTACTGGATTATTGTTTTTTCATTTCCTAAGGGCTGTTTGCACTTGAGCCAACCTGATTACCTCCCACTTCTGTGAGAGCGTTGCCATTTTGGCCTACTTATGCATGGCACCCCTTGCCTTCAGAAATATAAGGTTCATTCGTCTCCCCTTCCCCTCTCATCCCCCAGAGGAGCCCGACCTGGCTCTCCAGGACACTCAGTGTTTCTTGCCTGTCGAGACCTCCTCTCCTGTGGCTGCAAAGGCGAAAGGTAAGGAGTTTTGCAGGATTCTGAGGGAAGCCCGTGGCAGCTGTCACAGGTGTAGTGGTTCAGAAATCTGTCTTCCCAGGGGAAAACCTGTGAGACCGCGTCTGGCTGCTATTTGGGCCTTAGCTTATAAGTACCAACACTGTCGTTTCTAAGCACTGCAGTATCAGTGGGGGGGGGGGATATGTAGAAAAGAGAGAGGACCTTGACTGTCAAATGCCCCCCACCCGCCAGAGGAAGGTACACCTGGCACTCATTAGCCCCAAGTTAAAGCCTTGTTCTTTGGCCAAGCATTTTCTCTTATATTTTTATCTTTGTTTCATTGCATTGGTTTGTGTTACATAGGGAAGGCCTGAAACTCCGTGGCAGGACACAGGCTTGGTATGCAGAATGACCCAGTTTCAATCCCGGGGGGGGTGGCTGGGAGAGATGGAGATGCTTGAGAGCCACTGCCAGCCTGTGCTGGCAGCACTGAGCTAGGGAAACCAATTACAGTGGTGCCTTGCAAGACGAAAAGAATCCGTTCTGTGATTCTCTTTGTCTAGCGGTTTTTTCGTCTTGCGAAGCAAGCCCATTGAAGGATTAGCGGATTAGCGCTATTAGCGGCTTTTAGCGGCTTATCAGCTTATCGGATCAGCTGATAAGCGGCTTAGCGGCTTACGAAAAGGGGGGGGGAAAGGGAAAAAAACCCGCAGGAACTCGCAAGACATTTTCGTCTTGCGAAGCAAGCCCATAGGAGATTCGTTTTGCGAAGCACCTCCAAAACGGAAAACCCTTTCGTCTAGCAAGTTTTCCGTCTTGCGAGGCATTCGTCTTGCGGGGCACCACTGTATCCGATTCTCCACAAAGCAGCTTCCCTATGACACGTTAGATTTATTTGTGTCAGTTTTTGGATGAAGATTGGGGCAGGGGGAAGAGGTATAGCTGTTGTGTTGGGAGAGGTGGAGTGCAGAGCCTAAAGGGGGGGTGTTGTAAGCTCGTGGTGGGGGAGGTTTGAAGATTTAAAGGGGGGGTCTCTCTTCCTCTCTGTCTAATTCTTATTAAATTTTCTGTTTTACAATTTAGAATATTCATTTAAACAACCTTAAAATATCAGTGACACCCCTTCTTCTCTTTCCATGGTTCATTTTGCATAAGATAAATCCCTCCATATTTTATATAACTAAACCATTATTACTTCCACCAAAACTTATTCACACTATTGAATTTATCTTAATGCTGCCAACATTTTAAAGTGTACACAATTTCCCCTCATACATTCAATAAACATTTTCCAATCTTCTCTAAACGTATGTTCTTCTTGTTTTCTTATTCTATATGTTAAGTCCGCAAGCTGCGCATATTCCATCAGTTTAAGTTGCCATTCTTCTTTAGTTGGGACCTCGCTTGTTTTCCATTGTGGGACTAACAAAACACGGGCTGCCGTAGTGGCATACATAAATAGCCTTTTTTGACACCTGGGGTTTTCCATCTGAATTATCCCCAACGAAAAGGACTCTGTTTTGTTTTCTGAAAAGTGCTTTTAAACATTTTTTCCCAGTTCATTATAAATTATTTCCCAATACTCTTTTACCCTTTTACAGGTCCGCCACATTTATATATATATATATATATATAAAACGGAGCCTCTCAAAAGGTTGAACACCTTTCCTGTCTTTCCCCCTCCACCCAGGTGCCAGTTGTGCTCTCGAAGAGGCGACTGCAGAAGCTTTTGTCTTTCAGTCTCCCTCTGTGCCATGCAGACTCCGGGCTGCGAAAGGTGAGTCCATCTTGACCCATGTCCACACGGCAGCCTCTTCCCCCCAGTTGTCCAGATGGACTCTTCCAGACTGCGCCACTTGCCTCAATCCTTACAGTCTGCACGATCCACCATTTGGTCTAATGGAGTTCAGTACCGAATGTCTGGGCCTGCCCTGATTGGCCCTGCTGGCTGGGGCTGATGGGTCTAGGGAATCCAAACTTTGGAGCGGTGGTTTCAGGCCTGAGGGGGCAGCATTGTGTAAGGGAGCAGTAGTTCTTGCTGAAAACCTCATGGCATAAAGTCTTATCAGCTCGTCCTCTTTGTCAGCTCTGTTTGAATTGTCCCTATCTGCATATCTATATATATATTCATTTCATTTCCTTCTGGCTTCACTTACAACGCCCAGTTTTCTTACCACCAGGAAAATATATTTGTATAAATGCATTTAAAGAGATTTGCACAGATGAACTGGGCATTAGCCCGTGAAAGATTGTAATAAAATTTGTTGGGTCTTTCTTTCTTTCTTTCTCTTTCTTTCTTTCTTTCTTTCTTTCTTTCTTTCTTTCTTTCTCTCTCTCTCACACACACACACACAATTGTTTACAATAAACCATTGTCCATATCAATACATTTATGGGGTTCCCTGAACCCCCGGGCTCCCCCCACCCCTTCCATGGCTTCCAAAATTTATCTTCCCTTTTTTCCTGCATCTAATTATATTTATCTAAATTATCACCCTTCAGTTTTATCCTTTGTCGTTTAAAATTACAAGTGCTATGTCAATCCTGTTAAAGTTTTTAAGTGTTTACAGTGTTCTTTAATATATTCTATGCCATTCTTTGTTGAATTTATCATCATCTTGGTGCCTGATCTTCCCAGTCAGCCTTGGCATCTTCATTATCCATTTGTTGGGTCTTTTCAGTTTCTGCAGGACTCTTGGTCGATTTCCCCACCCCACCCCATCATCACGCTAGTCAAAGGGCCGCTTTAAAAAGCACCTCAGATTTATTTCTATAAGGCTGTGGTGAGAGGATTTAAGGGCTGAGAATTAGATGTGGCCAAACTACATCTCCCATCAACCCCAACAAGCATGGTCAGTGGTCAAGGCTGTTGGAAGTTGTAGTCCAATAACATTTTGCAGGCCAAAGATCCCCATTCCAATAATAATAATAATAATAATAATAATAATAATAATAATAAATTTATTATTTATTTCCCCAGCCACTCTGGGCGGCTTTCAACAGAATATTAAAATACAGTAGTCTATTAAACCTTAAAAGCTTCCCTAAACAGGGCTGCCTTCAGGTGTCTTCTAAAAGTCTGGTAGTTGTTGTTCTCTTTGACATCTGGTGGGAGGGCGTTCCACAGGGCGGGTGCCACTACCAAGAAGGCCCTCTGCCTGGTTCCCTGTAACTTAGCTTCTCGCAGCGAGGGAACCGCCAGAAGGCCCTCGGTGCTGGACCTCAGTGTCTGGGCAGAACGATGGAGGTGGAGACACTCCTTCAGGCATACTGGGCTGAGGCCGTTTAGGGCTTTAAAGGTCAGCACCAACACTTTGAATTGTGCTCGGAAACGTACTGGGAGCCAATGTAGGTCTTTCAAGACCGGTGTTATGTGGTCTTGGCAGCTGCTCCCAGTCACCAGTCTAGCTGTCGCATTCTGGATTAGTTGTAGTTTCCAGGTCACCTTCAAAGGTAGCCCCACACAGAGCGCATTGCGGTAGTCCAAGCAAGAGATAACTAGATTAGAGTCAGGGGAGAATGAACACTGTGTTGGGATCGCCTCTCTTCTTTCTCTCTGCGTAGAGAGCAGCTCCTCTCTGAATGACGACGACTCGGATGCTTACATGATGGAAGCCACCCAGCCATTCTGCCAGGACCCCGGGCGGCTCTTGGAAGACCCCACTCAGGACTTTCTTGGCAAAGAGGAGGAAGATACAGAATTAATCTTGCCTCGTTCGTCCGAGCAGGCGACGCAGATGGTAGTTTCAGGGTCGGCCTCTAGGGGGCAACAGGCAGCCAGCCTCCTAGGGACCAACACTCCACAACTGCCCCATTCTCAGCCTGCATCGCAGCCAGTGGGGGGCGCTGCTGCCCAGGAACTCAAGCAGGAAGAGGAAGGCCAGCTGATTCACGCAGGGCAGATTCCCTCTGTTGACAGCAGTCAACCCTCAACATTGGCCAACGAGGTCTCTGGGAGCCCAAAACAGGAGGGTGTGGCAGCCCCTGAAGGTGGAAGCAGTGATGTGAAGTTAGAGGCACAGAACGAGGCAGGTGAGCGGTAGGGAGGGCTGGAGGCTGGGGAGTGTTTGGTCTAATAATGGAATCATAGAATTGTCATGTTGGAAGGGACCATGAGGGTCCTCTAGTCCAGCCCCCTGCAGTGCGGGGATCTTTTGCCCAACGTAGGACTCGAACCCAGAACCCCGAGAGTAAAAGAGCCCCAATTGCAGATATGGCTATCGCAAGTGTGTTGAGACACTGCTTATTGTCGTCTGGCTTTCCGTGACAGCAGACCGCCACCCCTCTTGCTCTCTGGATAGTTCCTCTGGGAATGGCTTCCTTGCGTGTGAATTGTGTATCTTTCCCTCTCTGTGTATATTAAATAACCACCAGCAGCAGAAGCCCTTAGGTCCCAGGGCAGGCTTTGGCAATCAAAAACAACGACGCCAAAACCAGGGTAAATGCATACAATCTCCCTGAATTGGGTTGGTCCTTAAAAATATCGTGGTACCTCTGGTTACAGATGCTTCAGGTTACAGACGTTTCAGCTTACAGACTCCGCTAACCCAGAAATAGTACCTCGGGTTAAGAACTTTACCTCAGGATGAGAACAGAAATCTCGCAGCGGTGGCAGCAGGAGGCCCCATTAGCTAAAGTGGTGCTTCAGGTTAAGAAGTTTCAGGTTAAGAACGGACCTCCAGAACGAATTAAGTTCTTAATCCGAGGTACCACTGTACATCAAAAGTCCGGGTAAAGAAGGGTTTGTTGTATATATGAGAGTTGGGTGGATGTCAGGGAAGGGGTGAAGTAGCAAAAGGCTATTGCAGGGAAAGAGTGCTGTGCAAGGCTGCCCAGCATTCTCTCTGGCTCCATCCATTTCCTCTTGGGCAACAACCCTTCATAGGGGGTGGGGGTGGGAAACCCCCCTATTTGTTCATTGGAGGATTTCATAAGGGTCTGTCATGCGGGAGCTGGCCCAGTTTCTAAACAGCAGGCCCAGTGGGGCTTAGCAGAGAAACTGGCGGTGACAGAGGCCAAACCATGGTGGGTTTCCGTTTGCGTTCCTGCAAATTAGGAATAGCTGACGGGCTTGGGAGGCTCAACTCTATGTGAATCCTCTGAGAGGGTCGAGCCGGGGTTTAGTGGGGTTCGTGTTTTGGAACCAGAGATCTCCTTCTGGGAAAGGAGTGGCGGTTCCTCCGGCCGGCACTGCCTCCTGGTGGCTGGAGTGGAAGTGTTAGGAAGTGTAGGACCCCGGCAGAGACACACACCCGACTGGCATGTTCTCTCCCTCCTGGTCGGTCGGGAGCTTCAAAAGCTTTCTCCAGCCCGAACATCACAGCGACTGATACCAAGAGGCATCGGCACACTCAAGGATCCACAGAGTTTTCGCAGTTTGCATAACAGAACTCAGTAGCTCAGCATTTTGGCTAATCTACTTTATTTATATATATTACACAGAGCATTCTGCTTTAGCTCCTTCCTCTTTCTCATCAGACAGCAAAGAGAGAAAGAACAATAAACAATAGTTCCACTTTCCGGAACATAGTACAGTGGTACCTCGGGTTACATACGCTTCAGGTTACATACGCTTCAGGTTACAGACTCCACTAACCCAGAAATAGTGCTTCAGGATGAGAACAGAAATCATGCTCCGGCGGCGCAGCTGCAGCAGGAGGTCCCATTAGCTAAAGTGGTGCTTCAGGTTAAGAACAGTTTCATGACCTCCGGAACGAATTAAGTACTTAACCTGAGGTACCACTGTAATACCAAAACATCCTGTCACTTCCCACTCTGTGGAATGAAAACATACACCATCATGTGATAGACAACAATCTCATGACTGCAAACATGGAGCAGGAATCCGAACAGGAAGTTGCGCCACTCGGCTTTTCACTCTGCTTCTTCCCTAGCTCCTGTTGACGTGGAGTCGGAAGGCAGGAGCTCAGCTCCGGCAGGAGAAGCAAGGAATTCTGAGCAGGTGAGCTTGGACTTGGCCACTACAGCCCTTCATTCCTCCCTCCCTGAATTTCTCCGCATAGCTCCTGTAGGCCTTAATCGCCCTTCATATTACAGGTGCAACAGGAGCCGGTGGCCTCTGTTGTTGTCCCGCGGAGGCGCGGTCTGCGGTCTGCCAGCAGTACTGTTTCCCCAGCTCCTGTTCCAGAGCGACCGACCCGTGGCCGTGCGGGACCCGCTGATGTGGGTGAGTCCAGGGAACCGGCAGCCCCTGTCGCCAGGCGCCAGGGGCTGCGGCGGCAGAGGAAGCCGACCCGACTTAGGGGAGAGCCGGAAGAGGAGCCGGAGCAGTCGGAAGAAGAAGGACCGAGCCCCAGCAAGAAGACCAAGAACAGGGAACCGGCAGCCACCCCGCGTCAAGGCCAAGCCAGGGGCTCGCAGAGGAAAACAAGAGCCGCCAGCAGGCTTCAGGAAGGGCCGGCAACAGCCATAGACAGCCCTGGCCCCCGGGAGAGGACAAGGCGAGGGAAACAGGGGACGGCGGTCGAGCCTGCGGAAGAACAGGAGGCCCCGCGCCCGAGGACCCGAGCGGCCAGCAGGCAGTCGAGCTGCTCTTCAGTGAGCATGCCCAGCCCAAAGGATTCTGGGAAAGAAGCCAAACCTGGGCAGGTGGGTAAGGGAGCAGGAGGAGGAAGAAGGTAATTCGTGACGCTATTGGATGAGGAGGTCTCATGCCTGGTCTTAAAGACGACTGGTTAAATTGGATTTGGCCTTTTTAGAATCCTGTTGGGCAGCCTGTTCTGAAAATGAAGCCAGATGCTCAAGTGCTGGGTGGGTTTCAGAACCCTTCCTGCACCTTTCCTGTAGGGAAAACACTCCTTTGCTGAGCTCCCATGCAGTAAACCCGGCTTAGCCTTGCCTCCTGTGTGAATCCTCCTGGCTGCGGTGTGATAGTCCTTGGTAACCTGTAGGGAGGGAGAGTTGGGCCTTGACAACCAGGAGGCGGGATGTCCGATGGCAGGGAGGGGCTTGCGAGCCAAAGGATTGGCTAAGATGGCAAACTTCCTCTTCGGTGTGACTCCCTCCTCATTTTTTTGCTTGCCCCCCTTCTCCCCAGGAGCCAGCGCAGTCCACTCCGCCCTCGGGAAGGAGGTCCCGGAAGCAGAGCACAGAGAGCAAGCCAGCGGGAACAAGAAGCCAGCCCCGGAGGCGAACCCAGGACTCGGGGGTCTCAGGCAGTCCTGTCCCAAAGGTACTGCGCACATGTTTTGAGGTGGAGGAAGGGGTTGGAGGGAGAACACCTTGAGAGGGCGAGCTCCAGGATCTTAGGGTCTGGCACCCTCAGCATGGAAGCAGTAGCTTGTGCATATTTTTAAATTTTATTTTTAATCCAAGCATCCACCTTCTGAACTCAACTGGAATGTAAACAGCGGAAAGCTATCAATATTTTGTAAAACCAGTAAGTTCTTAACTACTTTCATAGAAATATTTTTAAAAAGATAAGGAACGGGAATGGTTTTTGTTACAGTCAAACAGTAATGAAGACCCATTGCACAGTTTATAGACAAGCCAACAGTACTGAGCTCTGATAATGACTAGTTTCTTTTAATCGAAGATGACATTTGCAGAGATAACACGGACAGTACATCAAGACTTTGAAATGTCCAGACCATTTCGTATTTGTATAGAAACATGCAAAATGCTATATGAAGTTTCGCATTGTTACTATGAGAGCAATTTTCTTGCATGCAGCACAATAAACATGTGGGCACAATCTAGCCCAGAGTTCAGCCCTTTTAATTTCACAATGTTCATGTATTTGTGTTGAGCAAAGACACAGAAACAGAATTCATAGGTTGTGGCCCAAGTTTTGCAGTAGCCTTTCCCCAAGATTTTGTGGGACTACAACTCCCATCATCCCTGACCACTGGTCCTGCTAGCTAGGGATGATGGAAGTTGTAGTCCGACAGTCTTTGGGGGAGTCAAGGTAGAAAAAGGGCTGCTCTATAGGGTTTGAGAAGCGTGGATTTGAATGTCTTGCCAGTGGCTGCATGCTGAGGGTTGGGGTTATATTCCCACCCACCCCCACCCCCAGTGACTTCCTTTTCCTTCTCTTGCTGCCCCTCCCAGGTGCTGTTCATGGCGGGGACGGGCGAAGAAGGGGAGCACATTGTGACAGAGCTGGGCGGCTCCTTGGCAGAGTCCGTCTTCGACTGCACCCACCTGGTGACGGACCGCATCCGGCGTACGGTCAAGTTCCTGTGCGCGATGGCACGGGGCATCCCCATCGTGACCCTCAGCTGGCTGGAGAAGGTGAGCTGCTTCACTTGTCTCCCTCCCAGAATTCTCTGGGGCAGGGTTAGCCACCAGGGGGCCTTTCCAGTGCCAGTGGACTCCAACTCCCATCAGCCCCAGTGGTCAGACATGATGGAAGCTGTAGGCCAACCATATCCATAGCCATTGACTACTTCTGTTCTACAGCAGGGATGTACCACTCCTGCAGCCCAGGGGGTGGGGGGTGGGCAGTGACATTTCATTCTCCAGGGAGTAGTCAGGGAGACAATACTATGTACTGCTGCCTTCGATGACTGATCAGGCTCCATAGCAGTGATCTGAAGGAGCGTCTCCATCCCTGTCGTTCAGCCCAGACACTGAGGGCCTTCTGGCAGTTTCCTCACTGCTAGAAGTGAAGTTGCAGGGAATCAGGCAGAGAGCCTTCTTGGTGGTGGCACTCTCCCTGTGGAATGCCCTCCCTTCGGATGTCAAGGAGATAAACAACTATCTGACTTTTAGAAGACATCTGAAGGCAGCCCTGTACAGTGGTACCTCAGGTTACAGATGCTTCAGGTCAGACGCTTCAGGTTACAGACTCCGCTAACCCAGAAGTAGTACCTCGGGTTAAGAACTTTGTTTCATGATGAGAACAGAAATTGAGCTCCAGTGGTGCGGTGGCAGCAGGAGGCCCCATTAGCTAAAGTGGTAGCTCAGGTTAAGAACAGTTTCAGGTTAAGAACGGCCCTCCAGAACGAATTAAGTTCTTAACCCGAGGTACCACTATATAGGGACATGTTTAATGTTTTATTACATTTTTATATATCTGGCTGAACGATGGGGTGGAGGTGCTCCTTCAGGTATACAGGGCCGAGACCGTTTAGAAAGGCCATTGGCTTGATCCAGCATGGCTCTTCTTGTTTTGGTGAACCAATGAGAAGTTGGTATCATGGTAGGGCCTTACACCTTTCCGCAGTTGACTGTGTGCGGCGGCCTCCTTTAAGGCGAAGGGGGTGGCCCTTCAGCGGTTTCCCCTGCCTATTCTGCAATCTCCTTCCCACGTTTCCTCTCCTCGCAGAGCCGGCAGAACTCCTTCTTCCTGGCCCCAAACAGCTTCCTCGTTTCCGACCCCGAGAAGGAGGAATACTTCCGGTTCAAGCTCTCCGCGTCGCTGCAGAAGGCCCGGCAAGAGGGAGGCGTGCTCCAGGTGAGGTCACGGTTAGCAGCCTTTGCCTTGGGCCACGCCCACAGAACTACCTAGTCCAGGTATGCACAGCAAAGCAGGCAGAGGATTTTCCCCAACCCCAGAGCTGTTGGAATGGGTTTTGAATTTTTCTCTCCGAAGTGCAGCAGGAACCCCATCAGGGAAGAAACTGATAACCTGTAAGTTTAAGGTCCCAACCAAAGAAGAGTGGCAGCTTAAGCCGACAGAATATGTGCAGCTTGCAGACTTAACATATAGAATGAGAGAAGAAGAAGAACATACCTTTAGAGAAGATTGGAAATATATATGTTTTGAATATACAGTGGTACCTTGGGTTACGTACGCTTCAGGTTACAGACGCTTCAGGTTACAGACTCTGAAAACCCAGAAATAGTACCTCGGGTTAAGAACTTTACCTCAGGATGAGAACAGAAATCGCGTGGCGGCAGCGGGAGGCCCCATTAGCTAACGTGGTGCTTCAGGTTAAGAACAGTTTCAGGTTAAGAATGGACCTCCAGAACGAATTAAGTACTTAACCCGAGGTACCACTGTATGGGAAATAACTGTGTACAGCTGAAAATTCTGGCAGCATTAGGATAAATTCAACAGTGTAAATTAGTTATGATAGATGTTATAACGGAATACTGAATGGTATAGTTTCTGCAAAATATGTAGGGATTTATGATATGTAAAATGAACCATGGAAGGAGAAGAGGGCAAGTCATTGATATCTTAAGGATGTAAAAATGAGTACTTTAAAGGGTAAAACAGAAAATTTAATTAAAAATTACAGTGGTACTTTGGGTTACAGACACTTCAGGTTACAGACTCCGCTAACCCAGAAATAGTACCTCGGGTTAAGAACTTTGCTTCAGGATGAGAACAGAAATTGCGTGGCGGCGGCAGCAGGAGGCCCCATTAACTAAAATGGTACCTCAGGTTAAGAATGGACCTCCAGAACAAATTCAGTTCTTAACCCGAGGTACTACTGTATATACAAAAAAAAAAAAAAGAGGAAACTGATAACCTGCCCACTTCTTGCAGGCTATAAGGCCACAGCGAGTTGGCACCGTGACACCGCTTCCCTACAGTTCCTTGGGAGGTTGGGGGGCAAGATCGGCAGAAGGGTCCCCTTTGGTAGTTCCACTGCCCTTGAAAAGTTTTGGGAGAAGGCATTCTCTGCGGCAGGCCCTGAGTGGTGGAATTTCCTCCCCACAGAGGAGTGTTATAGTATTAGGATGAGGAGATGTAATGCTAAACCGCCCCTGAGGTAACAGTGGGAGGCAAGATATAGCACGAAGGCTCAGAAAATGCCTTCCAGTTTTCTGAGGAGCAGCCGTATTGGTCTGTTGCAGGAGAAACAACCTAGAGCCTTGCTAATCCCTTTAAAGACTAACACATTTCATTATGGTGTCAGTTTTCTTTCTTTTTTCTTTATATTTTCAAATTTATACATTTCATTAGCTTTACAATCAATTTAACATTTCAAAATTTGACTTCCTTCCCCCTCGTTCTGCGATTCCTTAAATTCATTTTTTTCCTATCTTCTCCAATCCAAATTCATTTAATGTACTCATTTCTTTATCTACTGTAGATATATACTCTTATAAAACTGCAGGTTATTACATTAATCCTGCCAATGTTTTTATCTGTTTGCAATTCTGTCAATATTCAATAAACCATTTCCATTCTTTTATAAAAAGCTTGTTATCTTGAAATTCTTATTCTTCTGGTCAGTTTCACCATTTCTGCATATTCCATGAGTTTTTGTACCCATTCTTCCTTTTCTGGGACTTCTGCTTCTTTCCAATTTGGAGCAAGTAACATTCTTGCTGCTGTAGTAGCATACATGAATAAATTTCTATACAATTTAGGTACAATGGTGCCCCGCAAGACGAATGCCTTGCAAGACGAAAAACTCGCTAGACGAAAGTGTTTTGCGTTTTTTGAGTCGCTTCGCAAGACGAATTTCCCTATGGGCTTGCTTCGCAAGACGAAACGTCTTGCGAGTTCTTGCGAGTTTGTTTCCTTTTTCTTAAAGCCGCTAAGCCGTTAATAGCCGCTAAGCCGCTAATAGCCGTGCTTCGCAAGACGAAAAAACCGCAAGACGAAGAGACTCGCGGAACGGATTAATTTGCGAGGCACCACTGTAGTTCTGTCCCTATAATTCCCAAAAGAAAAGCTTTTGTTTGTTTGTTTGTTTTTTACAAACATTATTTAAAAGATCTTTTTCAATTCATTATATATCATTTCTATGGTATAAGCTTCCATCTTGAGTCGCAGGCATAATCCAATTCTGAGTCAACCCTTCCTCGCTAATCTTCAGATTCCCGTGCTCCTTTGACACACCACAGACCTGTTTCTTTTCCCTTCCAGGGCTACGAAATCCACGTTACGCCTAACGTCAACTTGGAGCTGGAGGACATGAGGAACATTGTGCAGTGCGGCGGCGGGAAGTTCTTACCCAGAATGCCTCGAGCCTACAAGGTGAACCATGCCTGTTTACATGGCATCCTGTGGGGTTCTGGCAGAAACGCTGAGGCAAAAGGAATACCTGAGAGCGAGACCCGACTCTCTCTTTTTTTAATATATATTTTTATTAGTTTTTTTAACATACCATTTTCAACAGTAATTAAACATATTTTTACATCTTATTCAATATTTTGACTTCTGTCAGTCCAGTCTGGAAATTTTCCAATCTAATCTCTCAGTATACATTTCTTATTTTCCCTGTTACATTTAAAACTCATAACCAATATCTTTATTCTTTATCTACTTTGTAGCACTTCATATATTTCTCCCTACAAAACTTCTTGTAGTCCTACTAACGTATTTTGTTGATTACGGTTGCTCTTCAAATAGTTCGTATACTTCTTCCAATCTTCTGTAAATCTCTGTTCCTGCAGGTTTCGAATCCTTCCTGTCATTTTGTCCAATTCTGCATAGTCCATTAATTTTGTCTGCCATTCTTCTTTCATCGGAATTTCTTTTTGCTTCCATTTCTTGGCTAACAATACTCTTGCCGCTGTTGTTGCATATAAAAACAATTTAACATCTTGCCTATTAATATCCTGACCTATAATACCAAGTAGAAATGCTTCTGGGTTTTTTTTAGAAAACATATATTTCAACATCTTTTTCATCTCATATATCATTTCCCAGTAGTTGTTTTCTTACATTCCCACCACATATGATAAAATGTTCCTTCTTTTTCTGAGAGCGAGACCTGACTCTCAACCTTTTTTATTTATTTGCTTAAGGACAAGTGCGTTGTGATTTCCTGTCCCGAAGACCTGCCCCGCTGCAAAGCAGCTCAGGACGCCAGGCTCCCCATTGCCAACGCAGAGTTCATCCTGACAGGTATATTGCAGCAGAAGCTGGATGTGGATGCCCACCGGCTGAACGGGATGAGCCCCCTCTCCGTTGCCACTCCCCCGACCAGGACGAGGAGGAAGAGGGCGGCAGCAGCACCAGCAACCCCAGCCTTGCCCAGCACAGGCAAGAGGCGGCGTTGAGACCAAAGCGCAGCCCGTTACATGGCAACGTTGCCTTAAACTTGTAAATAACTCTTTTGTGTTTTGTTTTTTTACCACTGTCAATAAAATGGGTATAAAAAGCAACGTGGATCTTTTGGAATTGTGTATCTGTGAGAAAGAGAGGGTGTGCATATTTCCTGTGGCTGTGCCAAGGGGGGAAGAATATATTAATAATAATAATAATTTATACCAAACTGTATATGGAAGCCAAACAGTTTGCATGCAGGGCTTTCTGCAGTTCTGCCTCAGCAGGTTCAAGTTTTTTGTTATACAGTGGTACCTCAGGTTACATCCGCTTCAGGTTACAGACTCCGCTAACCCAGAAATAGTACCTCAGGTTAAGAACTTTGCTTAATAACTTTTTATTGATAATAATCAGCTAAATAGTTTGAGGATCTATACAACTTTGTAACATGCAGAAAACAGCAGTCTTAGAGAAACCAAAGACTGGAACTGAGGGAAGTCAGGGTGGTGGTGGTGGGGTTTTGCGGGGGGGGGCAGGAAAAATGGGGGGGGGAAACAAGGATGATATGTTTTTGGATAATATTTATTTTAATTTTTAATAAAAAAAACTTTAAAAAAACAACTTTGCTTCAGGATGAGAACAGAAATCGTGCGGCAGCAGCAGCAGGAGGAGGCCGCATTAGCTAAAGTGGCGCTTCAGTTTAAGAACAGTTTCAGGTTAAGAACGGACCTCCGGAACGAATTAAGTACTTAACCCGAGGCGCCACTGTAAATAATTTTTATTAATTTTCAGTTAAGAACATCCCAATTGATAACAAATCCAGTCACAATACAAACACAAGTTAATGTGCTTTCAAACCGTCTTGAACCGTCTTTCTTTGATACTTTTTGGATGTAGTAAGTAAGAAAACAATGGCAGACGAAAACAACGTAAGCAAATGTGCCTAAAGGGCAGACCATACAAGAACCAGTTTTGCCCTTGTGCCCTCCAGAGATTGTTAGACTCCCAGCTCCCATCAACCCCAGCTAGCTAGCGTGGTCAGGGATGATGGGAGTTGTAGTCTGGCAAATATGCTGCGTCGGCTTCGCCTGCTTCAAACAGTTACGAATGCTATGAAGGGCTTTTTGAAAAAAGTAAATAGCAGGCCCTAAACCAGATCATAGATCCCTGTTGGTTGTGGGAATTAGAAGGGCTTTTCGCTCCTTTGCTTCATTCTGGATCGGGGCCTCCATGCCTGCTGTTTGTTGGTCTGGAAGAATAGCTAGCGCTCCCATTGCACCCAGTGGAAACCTTTTCTTTCAGTGCAAATGTCATTTGGCCTTATTTACCTTCCTCCCAGGATCCCAGCCTGTGTTGCGCACATACATATCTCCTGCCCGCTACTTGATATTTTTTTTTAAGTGATCTATCAGATTGCTAATCTAGTAGAACTCTTACGTTATGCCCAGTTAAGAAATTGAGCTAAGAACCTGAAAGTCCCTGTGTCATGAATTTACTGGGTGAATGGAGCAAGTTACAGCTCCTCACCTGCGATAAGGAAGGGGATGGTAATCGTTTGCTTTCATGGCAGGGGCGTTTTGGGGAAAAGCCTAATGTCGAGAGCCACATTCCCTTCCCGTTTCCCAGGGGCACACACTTCTCAAACGCTTGGAGAATTGTGGCGCACTTAAGAACATCGTTCCAAAATCCACATTAGGGCAATGCCTTTTATAGATCAGCTAAAACGTCACGAAATAGCAAGCAAGCCTTCAAGTTTCCCAGAACTATTCATCAGGTTTGATAGCAAATAAGGCGAGGTGGGAGGGAAGTTGGCTGATGATGAAGTCATGGAGTTTGCATCTTGGCTGGCCTGATAAAAGCACTGCCTTGGTATGGACTTTGGACTTTTCTCTAATGGACAAACAAACCTACCTTTGCTTTTTATAATAATACCCTCTTAAGAGTTGCTTTAATGTCCTAACTGTGAGAAGTTTTCAAGCTTATGGTGCGTTTTTGCCTGAAAGCAGCTGGCGTAGGTTGGAAGAAAGGGTAGACTTTTTCGCTGAAACGGGCCGTGTGTGTGCAGAGGTGAGACCCGGCTGCTACATCATAGAAAGAAACTTGGCCTCCCTCATAGTCCAGGTACACGCCGACCTTCCACCATGACGATCCATTTTGAGGCTCGCTATCCTCCTCTGTTGGCTCCAGACACCAGATCTTGTCCGTCAGAGAAGTGGGATCCTTGCCTTTTTGCCTTGGGATGGACTCCAAGGCTACGCCAATCAACCAATCTCCCTTGTTTTGCACCTCAACCTCCCAGTAGTGTCTTCCTGAATGGAACCCCTCTTTCGCCAGCACAATGGGAGAGTCCTGAAATATCGCTGGATAGTTCAAGGGATTCCTAAGCAGTTCAAACGCCACACGATAGTTTTGCAAGAAGAAAGTGTATTTGGGATGAGCAGCGCCGCAGTCCAGGGTGATTGGCTCTACTTCTGATAAGGAAAGGAAAAGAACGAGTTCAATAAAACTGGGGCATCCTACTTTAGCTCCATCCTTGGTTACCAAAAGGGAAAGAAACAAGTGGGCGTGGGGGACTTTCTCTGGCTCTCATCTTACATTAAAAACGTAAGATGAGAGCCATTGTATTGGATCAGATTGTTATAAGGTGTGCGGTCTTTGTTGTTTTCTTCAGCTCGTAAGCCGCCTTGCGTATCGTACTATAGAAATACAAATTATAAGTGAAATGAAATGAAATCTGGTGTTTAACATGTTAAAATGCAAGCTCCTAGCCCTCATGTTGGTGAATAGTCTGGAAATACAGTGAAGCAAAGTGTGTGATCCCTGCTTAGACGGAAGCTTTTCAAGAAATGGCAAAGTATCTTCTCTTCTTATATAGAAGCCAGTTCCAAACACAAATAAACATAATCAAGAAACAGAAGCCAGAGTGGAGATGTGCTGATAGGAACAGCCTTGGCCCTCTATGGATGGTGCTTCTCAGTGTCAAAGCGCCTTTCCCCACATTATACATGAATGGTTGCCGCTTGTAAACACAGCTGTACATTACAATGTCATCCCTCTGCTGAATCCTTGCAGAATGCAAGCTCTGCCTCCATGCACGTAAGCAAAACAACAACAAACCTCTGGTTATGTGAAACATATTCAATAAACACACAAGACGTAACTGGCTGTACTTTTGAAAAAATAATATATACTATTCATTGTATTGAATTGTAGATTTCAACAGAAGTAGCTCATAAAGTTCAACGAAAAAGTAGAAGACCCAGTGGATCAGTTCAATATCTAATCAGTTAATGCATAAGGTCCATATATGTGCAAGTTATTCCACTTGTCTGTTCAAAGAGTCCAACAATCCACACAAAAGGTTGTCGCAGTTCCACAGAATCCTTTCAGAGTCTAAGACAAGGATTTCAGGAATATTAGCCTTGTTTCGCCATCCTGGGGTTAATCAGTAGTATAAACTCTTATATGATATCACAGGACAGTGAATTTTATAGCATAGACTAAGGCTAATATTCCGGACATCTGATGGGAGGGTGTTCCATAGGGCGGGTGCCACTTCTGAGAAGGCCCTCTGCCTGGAACCGAGTGTCTGGGACTCTGAACAGCAGCACACCACAATGCAACATTTTGTTCCTCTTGCCATGGCAAGTCAACAGATGTACCACAAATCTGTCTAATTCTCTTTGCAAGCAACCATTGCCACATCTTCAGCCATAGAATTCCATGTGTTAATCACATGTGGTACAAAGAATGGTTTTCTTTCGTCTGATCTGACATTACTCTCAATCATTCCTGAACTTCCTTTCAGTTACCTGTTCTGACGATGGATCTCATCTCGTTCCATGCTAGGTATTGCAGTGGACCCTTGAACTTGCCCAGGCAGAGTTCCCTGCAAACAACAGAGCGGTCAACCTGGTTTCCTACGCCCTCAGCCTCCTTTTCAGCAGGGAGCCTAGTGGGAAGAGGAGCAGAATACTAGTTACAGCAAGTGGCCATCCGCTCTCTCACATATGAAACTAGCGGAAAGACGCCATACTCACTTCTTCAGGAGCTTCTGGACACCCTGGGAAGGGGGAAAGAAGGTGAGATGGTTAGGAAGCTTGAAGCTCTCCTTTCGTATCCTGGAAAATAACAGAATCCTGATACACCCCGTCATCCACCCTAATCTTGCCTTCCTCAAAGCCATTAGGTCCCTCTGTCCTCCCACTGAATCGTGGAATGCTGGCTATCCTGTCTGCTAATTCTTCTGTGTTTTCTAAGGGGCCTCCTTTCAGCCCACAACCCTAACCAACCATACCCCTTTGCCTTCCCAAAGACTGAAGGCAATCAAGCCTTTCCAATTTCCCTACCTGATTTGATAAGACACAGAGAGACGACTTCCCCCTCACAGAGGAGATTAGATTGACACGGAAACAGTTTTTCTCCAAGTCAGCTTCACACACAATCATAGGATATTGTGGAATCCCATGGACAAGAATGATGAGGGTAGAGCCAATGGTAAGATTTCCTCATCTAGCGATTAATATGTCACTTGGGTAGACGAACACCTAGGTGGAGGGCTCCCGGCATACTAGTGCAACTCAAATATAAACACCAACAACTGGGGAACACTGGCCTGCAAGCGCTCCAATTGGAGAACAGCCCTTTACCCAAGGTGTTGTGGATTTCGAAGATGCTCGAACTCAGGGCAAAAGGGAGAAATGGGCTAAGAGGAAGGAACACATGACAAACCCTCACCATGATCAATGCCCATCCAGAAACCAATGTCCCCACTGTGGAAGGATGTGTGGATCCAGAATTGGCCTCCACAGTCACTTACGGACTCATTGTTAAAACTGTGTTCATGGAAGACAATCTTACTTGGCTACGAGTGATCGCCAAAGAAGAAGAAGAAGCAACTCAAGCGCATGCTGCTCCAGAGAAGCAGCTCCTGCAGCACTAGCAGTATGTATGAAGGGGACAGGGCTGGAAATTGGGTTTTGGCCTGGTACCAAGTCACACAAGTTGCTCAGACTGAGGAGCTAGCTTGGCTGCAAGTTTTATAGGGTTAATTGTTCCCACACTGGCTTTTGGGGTCCTAGAATCATAGACTTGTATAGTTGGAAGGGACGAGGGGCATCACTCCTCCTACGTTGACTCCACCTACCGAAATGCCAGTCCTTGCTCCGAAGAGTTTTGGCCCTCTCCCCATTCTGAATCCTTAACCTATTCTGTGTGATTGGTTATAGATAGTGATGTGGGGCAGCCCACCTTCTAGCATGTTATCTTTCTGTGGAAAATTTGCCATTTCGTAAAAGCAGAGACATCACCTTGCCAACAAAGGTCCGTATAGTTAAAGCTATGGTTTTCCCAATAGTGACGTATGGAAGTGAGAGCTGGACCATAAAGAAAGCTGATGGCCGAAGAATGGATGCTTTTGAATTATGGTGCTGGAGGAGACTCTTGAGAGTCCCAAGGACTGCGAGATCAAACCTCTCCATTCTGAAGGAAATCAGCCCTGAGTGCTCACTGGAAGGACAGATCCTGAAGCTGAGGCGCCAATACTTTGGCCACCTCATGAGAAGAGAAGACTCCTTGGAAAAGACCCTGATGTTGGGGAATATTGAGGGCACAAGGAGAAGGGGATAACAGACAGCAGTGCCTGGAGTGCTCTGGTCCATGGGATAACGAAGTCAGACACGACTAAACGACTAAACAACAACAACAAAAGTTCATTACTAACAACGAAAGCAGCGTCAAAAGCTTTTAGCAAAGTAAACGCACCGATTTAGATCACTTTGCTGACGCATCAAAATAAATTTCAATTTGAAACCAACAACTGTCCAGTCCAAAATTTTCTGGGAAACCCTCAGCAATGGTTACACTAAAGAGGTGCCAAGGTTTTGGCCTCACCAGGAGGAAGGCAGCTAAATCCGTCTGTTCCATTTTGGCCTTTCCCTGGCTCATCATCTCTCTGGCTTCAGACAGGCCCTCCCGAATCTCCCAGAGATGTGCCATCATGTTCATGCGCGCGGCGTTTTCATCCTCATCTAGCTGGGCCAGTACTGCATCTTTCCTCTGGCTCAGGAATCGCTGCAACTCAGTGAACTCGTCTTCAATCGTCTTGCGAAGGGACTCAGCTGAGTTCTGCAATGGAAAGAAGTTCCACTGGGAGGTTTTTGTGGTGGTGGAAGTGAGAACCCAGTTACCCATTCAGTGAGAAGAAGCAAATGAATCGAAACATACTGTATTTTTTGCTCCATAAGACGCACCAGACCATAAGACGCACCTAGTTTTTGGAGGAGGAAAACAAGAAAAAAAATATTCTGAATCCCAGAAGCCAGAACAGCAAGAGGGATCTGGCTTCTGGGATAGCCACTTGCTGTCCTGGCTTATGGGATAGCTGCGCGCAGCCTCTCCCGGGCAGCGGGATGAAGGCTCCCCCTGCCCGGAAGAGGCTGCGCGGGGCTAAGCCAGAAGCCAGGACAGCAAGCAGCATTGCTGCACACCGATCCCTCTTGCTCTCCTGGCTTCAGCGATAGCTGCGCAGCCTGAATTCGCTCCGTAAGACACACACACATTTCCCCTTACTTTTTAGGAGGGGAAAAGTGTGTCTTATAGAGCGAAAAATACGGTACCTTGTAAAAATGAGGGGTTGTTGCTAATCCAGGCCCCCTCACAAGCCCAACTTGGCCACATCCCCATTTAATGGTCTCCTTGCTAGGTCCATACATGCTTTTCAGTGGCAGGCGATGGTGCCATCCTTCAGCTGGGAGCCAAGCTCAGCTCCCACCCATAGTGGGAACCTGCCATTTTGAAGTAAACCCAATGTAAAATGAATTTTTCAGTTTTATACAGTCCCGGCAAGAAGATTTAGTAGGTCTATAGCAGGCATCCCCAACCTGCGGCCCTCCAGATGTTTTGGCCTACAACTCCCATGATCCCTAGCTAACAGGACCAGTGGTCAGGGGTGATGGGAATTGTAGTCCAAAACATCTGGAGGGCCGAGGGTTGGGGATGCCTGGTCTATAGGCAGGGACATTGCATTTTGGGTACTTAAAATGATGAGCAGCTGGGCTGGGAAATGATATATAATGAATTGAAAAGGATGTTCAAAATAACTTTTTAAAACAACAACAACTCAGAAGCTTTTCTTTGGGGAATTATAGGGACAGAACTACCTAAATTGTACAGAAATTTATTTATGTATGCTACTACAGCAACAAGAATGTTACCGTATTTTTCGCATCATAGGGCGCACCTAGTTTTTAGAGGAGGAAAGCACACAAAAAAAATATTCTGAATCAAATGTTGCACTAAACTATTTAAAGGAGCAAAGCGGGCGGCTCCTGTCCGCTTTGCTGCTTTAAATCGAGCCTCAGAGGAGGGTAGGAAGGGGAACCATGGCTTATCTAAGTCCAGTTAATAATGCTGAGCCTGACTTATGGCCATCGAGATTAGCCTGGCCGTCTCAGTGGAAATCTGGGGAGGCTGAGGTGGACTTTCCAGTGGGCAAAGTGTGGTTGTGTCTTCCTGCCCGGCATCTATTTCCTGCCCTCCTTCCCCTCTGCACCCCCACACCCTGCTTCGAGGGAAGGAAGCGGAGCCATGGATCCTCTGCTCGCAACTGCAGTGGATTCCCTCCACTTTGAATCAGCAGAGTGGGAGGGGAGCAGCTTACATGAGTGTAAGCAGCTCCCCTCCCACATTGCTGCTTCAAAGGGAGCCCAGGAGGAGGGAATCCGCTGCAGCCATGAGCAGCGGAGGATCCATGGTCCCCTTCTTTCTCTCCTCCGTGGTTGCTTTGAAGCAGGAAGGTGGGAGAGGAGCTGCTTACACGAGTGTAAGCTGCTCCCCTCCCACTTTGCTGATTCAAAGGGAGCCCGGGAGGAGGGAATCCGCTGCAGCTTCCCCCACCTCCCGGAGAGCCCGCAGAAGCCGCCAGCTCTTTAAAGGGGCTGCGCAGCTTCTCCTGGCTTTTCTGGGAGGTGGGGGGATTCCCCCACCTCCCGCAAAACCGGCAGAAGCCGCGTGCACTTTATAAGTGCTGCATGGCTTCTCCTGGCTTTTCTGGGAGGTGGGAGAAGGGACTGATGCAGCCAGTCAGTCCCTTCTCCCTCCTGGGGATAAGCCCGCAAGAGCGCACGAAGCTTGTGTGCGGCTCTTGGGGGCTTTTCCCGCCTGCCTCCCCCCTGCATTCGCTCCATAGGACGCACACACATTTTCCCTTGCTTTTTAGGAGGGAAAAAGTGCGTCCTATGGTGCGAAAAATACGGTATTTCCTTGGTTTTAATGTATCTATGTTGGCTTTTCTGTTTGGTTGTTAAGTCATTTTGGGTTGCCTTGGGCAAGATAAAGTGAATAAAGGAATATAAATAATAATAATAATAATAATAATAATAATAATAATAATAATAATAGGAAGAAGAAGAAGAAGCAGCAGCAGCAGCTAGGAATTATTTCCTCTTACTCTCAAGGAACGTATGTTTTCTTCTTGACATCCTTCCTGTTGCTCTTGTTGTTTAATTCTGGTTTCCAGGCAACCCAGAACCTTGCCAAGCTTCCGCTAGGGGAGGAAGAAGAGTTTGTGAAATTAGGCAGGTCAGGGAACATGCCGTGTCTCCCAGCATTGTTTTTCTCTATTTCCTTTTATTATTTTTGTTCTGCGTTCCAGGACTGCAGATATTCAATGAAGAGCAGGTTATAAATACTGCAAATAAATAAAATGCCACCTCCTTAACTTTTCTCTTCTGAACTAAACAGCCCTAAGTGTTGTAACCATTTCTCACAGAGAAGTTCCTCCATCCCCTTAAACATGTTGATTGCCCTTCTCTGGAACAATGCAAGGCTGCCTTCAGATGTCTTCTAAAGGTTGTCTAGCTACTTATCTCCTTGGCTCGGCAGGGGGTCACATAACTCCATACCCTCCAACATTTCTCCCATGAAAATAGGGACGTTCTAAGGAAAAGTGGGACATTCCAGGATCAAATCAGAAACCGGGACGGCTTCCGCAAATCCGGGACTGTCCCTGGGAAATAGGGACACATGGAGGGTTTGTTATTATTTAATAACAAATAACGAGATGCCCATTTACACCACAAAGAACTCATAACCCACCTACTTTCAGCAACCAGAAACATCATAACCAGACACTGGAGAGAGCTGTCACGGGTAAGCATGGACCAATGGTACTGAATAGTATGGGAAACAGCCTTACTAGAAAAATTAACCAATAAACTGAAACTGACAAATAGAAGAAGACGCCTTCACCCCGGTATGGCTCCCTTTTATCACATACACAGCCCAACAAGAAAACAACAAAAATCCACCAACAGCCTACAAATCAATATGGCTAACCTGATCTGAAACACCCACCCACCCCACTCACACATGAAAACAAAGACCACCACAGCCAACCACAAATGAATAACCACAACCTAGGCCAACCCTAACCTCTCTCACCACCAAAGGAACACAAGTGAACAGCAGAGAACCTGCACAAGCGACGCTGACACATAACCCCACATACAGTGGTACCTCGGCTTAAGTACTTAATTTGTTCTGGAGGTCCGTTCTTAACCTGAAACTGTTCTTAACCTGAGATACCACTTTAGCTAATGGGGCCTCCTGCTGCCGCCGTGCGATTTCTGTTCTCATCCTGAAGCAAAGTTATTAACCTGAAGCACTATTTCTGGATTAGCGGAGTCTGTAACCTGAAGCGTATGTAACCCGAGGTACCACTGTACTTTTGTCAACCAAGAAAATCTTTAACAACCACAACAAATAAGGAGGAGTTACCTCCCTTTCACAACACCGCCTGAATCAGCTGTTGGAGGGCAATTGCTTCACTTTACTTAAAGCATTCCCCACCTTCACAGTCTCACCTTGTACTGCTCAGCAGCGTCTTTCAAGGAGCCGAACTTGTGTCCGGCGTGGGCAGGCGAATCCACACAGCACAAACAAACGGGGTCCTTATCGGTGAGGCAGAAGAGCTGCAAAGTGCGACCGTGTTGTGCGCAGAGCAACCCCTGTTCAGCATCTGGGCTGCTTCTGTCTGCCCTAACCTCTTGATCCTCTCTTGCCTTTTGGGCCAAGTTTCTCAGCAAGTGGCTGGGTGTGAAATGTCTGTCAGGACAGGGGGCCCGGCAGTCGGGGCAGCTAGGAGCTCCCTCTTGGCTGTCCCAGGAGGAGGTGATGCACTTGTTGCAGAAGCAGTGCCCACATCGAAGCAGCACCGGCTCAGTAAACACGTCGAGGCAGACGGAGCAAGTCAGATCTTGCTGAAAACCCTCGGCCATCTCTGCTGACAGATTGCAGAGTCCAGTTTCGCTTTCTTTTCTCTAGTTCCTCCTTTTGCTTCTCTCTTGTTGCTTAAAGGAACCACACATTAGAGGTGGAGCAAAGTGACCTTTGCTGTAGCAATTTGAGAACTTTGGAGTCTTTTGCAATAGCAGAGGCACTTCTCCCGCCCCCCAGGGTTTAAAATGGTCAACTTCTGAAGTCAGCTGAAATTTAGGTCATCTGTGTACTTTTAATGACCATATGCAGCTCTCAGCCTGTTTTGAGTCTGCTGCTGCTTTTTTTGAGGGTGGGCGCTGAATTTTTATGCTGGGATTGGTTTACTGTTGTATGGTGCCATGCTTTTATAATTAAAATGTAACCCTTCTGTTGTCTGCAAGCCGATCAGAGAACAGTGTCATGGTGTGACATGGTTGGCATTCACCTGTCTCTGTTAATTAATAAAATTAACTAAGGGGACATGGGGTTTTTACATTGCAGATACAGCCCTGCCATGCGCCAGCTTTTAGGCAGAATTAATTACTAAATAATATTGCTTTTTAAAGAGATATTTTGTGTTATGTATTCAGTGGTCTGCCTGAGCTTGAGTTGGGACTAAGGATTCTGAGCCCCCCTCCCCCGTGTTCTGATTAGATACATGATATCCAATCAGAGAACATTTCAGGATTTGGCCCTCTGCCATTGGCTTTTAAACTCCGAGTCATGATTCGCAGCTTGGAAGTTTAGACAGCCAATCACGTTGGGAGTGGGAGTGGCCCAGGACTTCAGAAATGTATATAAGCAGTTGCTTTGCCCCTGTTGTCAGTTGTTATTTTGTACACAAGGAAGATATGTACTTCAGGAGTTGAAATGTCCTTGATGACAGTAAGGACTCAAAACCATATTGCCCTTTACTAGACTTTTTAATCTTAGCACCCTAAAACTCCAGCCAAATTTCACTCACAACCTGGGTCAGCTACAGGAATAGCTGTCACAGATTTGAAAATAAGGGACCAGCAGCCAAAATAAGGGATTTTCTGGGCACAGGTGTGTTCAACTTCTGAGCCCCTCCGAGCCAAAGGCAGAAAGCCCAGCCAGCAGCCAAACGAAGCCTCAAGCGGTGGTTCCCACAGCGCAGCAACCCAGCAAAGGGGATGCAGCAAGGAAAACCACCGTCACCTCTCCGCTGGGAAAGCGCTGAGCAAAGGCGAGTCCCCAGGCAACACTGATTTGATTGGCGCAAGGCATGCAAGCTCCACCCCCCAGTCGTTCTTAGACTCCTTACTGGGTGAGCAACGCAGCCAAGCAACACAGTTGGAGCCTCCCTCCTCCCTGGCCGGCAGGGAGGGAGGGAGAGGAGCTGCTTCCTTTGAAATTTAAGGGACATCATTTAAGGGACATCATCAATAAGGGACAGCAGTGGGACACAACACTGGGATAAGGGAGTTTCCCGCCAAATAAGGGACGGTTGACAGCTATGGCTACAGGTGCAATCTGACCCCAGAGTTCCCCCAGTTGCACTTCTGGATGCTTGGACATTTTAGGCAATTGAAGAAGCACATATTTGTCTAACTTTCTTCTAGTGAGACATTTACACAGGGCAGCCTCTTCTGAGTGGCTCCTTCCAGACTTGGAAGCTCCCGCCCTACAGAAACGAGACTGTCTCCCTCCCTGCTGCCAACAGGTGAAGCCCTTGTTCCAACAGGTTTTTGGAAAGTTTTTAATGAAAAGGCTGCTGCCATGCTGTTTTCATTGCAATTATTTCTACGGTTTTAATAGTGTTTCTAGCACTATGATTACTGCCCTGAAATTCTTAGATGAACTAACACAGTAGCAATAATAATTCTTTCTAGTCTAAATGAAAAAATATATAGGCAAAGTTGACACCTGCAAACTGACCCAGTAATATCCATAATTTCAGGATTGTCTCCAATCAGCAAAAGAGGAGGGCTGGAGCTGAAAGACCCAAGTCGAAGTGTGAGTGGAGGAAGGGTGTGCATTGCAATAGATGCTGCGATCCTTCTGAGATATTGGAGACTTGGGTGTCATAATATCGTTTGTTTCCTCCTCCCTCCCCATCCCCTTTTCCTTGTGCGTTGTGTCTTTCGGTCTGTGTGCCTGTAGAAAGGGACCGTCTCAATTGACTGTCACTCTGGTAGCCTTCCTCGTTGTAAAGCAGAATAAAAATGCTCTAGATATATAAATTGACTTAAATCCAGTAAAAGCCAATATGCCGGGTCGCCTTCAAGATTCAGTAACACTCTCATAGGTTTCAAAAATTATTGGTTTCCTACAAACAGCTTCAGCTATTTATTGGTTTATCCACGGAAAGGGCTAAAGAAGAAGAGATTGGTAGAAACCTTCAATAAAAACACAATTATGTACAGTATTGCTAGATGAACAAAGCAACTTTATTGAGGATAGTTTGCAAAGGTACATAGATGAATGCAGAAAACACAGCTTTCCAGAAGTCTTCCCCCAAATGATGCAGCAGAGGAGGGATTCTGATATGCCTGTCTCACACCTCCTTGACTCATAACCGGATTGGACTTTAGCTATCCACTGGATTTTGATGTCGTTCTCAATTGGAAGAAATGTTATCAGATTGCATATCTGGAGAAAATACGTTGAGAAATGTGCTTATGTTGAGAGAAAAACATGTTCAAAAATACACTTTTAATTGGGAAGGCAGGGTGGATAAAAATTAATGATTTTTAAAATTTAAATTAGATTTTTAAAATAATATGCCTTTGGAGGAAAAAGCTTTCTAAAGGTATTTTTCTGTATAAGTTACATTATAGTCCGAAGGCTATTCATTAGGAAATAAGGATTTGTTTTAAGTTTTTCATGCATGCTAAAACTGTCTATGTTGTTGTTGTATTTTAATTGTTTAATCGCATCAGTTAACAAACATGGATACATATGCTATAATGTTATTGTTTTAGTTAAGTAAATTGTTATTAAGGAAATGATTATTTTTCTCCTTCCAATAAAGTACAGCAGAAAAGTTGTCCAAATATAAACAATTATGAAATTATTGTGGGGTTTAATAAGTTATCTGTCTATGCATTTCTAACAGTATAAGCAAATCAGTAATTTTTTATATAACTGTAAAAAACTACTCTGAAAATTTTTCATTCCAAAAATGAAACCTTCATCTGGTTGTAAATATTAAGATTATACCAGCAAGAATGAGACTTTCTGTTAAAAAGAAAAGATTTAAGTCAAGTCTTACTGTCTAGTGATTTAAACCATGATTAATCATTTAAATTGATTTGATTTAAATCAAATCCACCCTGTGGAAGGTAATGCTAATGTGTGAGTGCAAACCCCATAGTGTGGGATGGTGGTTGTCGCAAGCTGATCTTGCAAGACAGCAGCGCAGAGGGAACATGCCCTATTCTGCACATTTTCTGGGATCTGCATTCCTCCAACTTGAAATTACTTGCAACACGTCATTTTTTGCCAGTTCCTGGTCTGCTGACACCACCAGCACCTATGGACAAAGCAGGGACAAGTGTCATTCATTTGTTATATAGGAAATAAAAGAGCTACATGCACACCAAACTCTTGCAAACAGGAGAGCTACCCTTTATCCCCAGGTGTGAGGAACATTTCTTAGCCTGAGCGCCACATTCCCTTCCACTTCACCTGAGTGGTGGGGGAGGGAGGCAGAGGCAAAAGCGTATGCAGCAACCAGTGTAAATATTACCATTGTACCTTAAGCTCATAACCCCTATCCTCCATGCAGAAAAGCAAGAGGCAGTTGCAGAGTGCAAGGACATATTCCAGCTAGGCAAACACTCTGGTTATAGGGCAAGGCAAGTGAGAAGAGTGGCTTGGGGAAAGCTCCAAGGGCCAGGTAGAGAGCACATTTCATTTTTACTATAACCCTCACCGTCCTGTTTTCTTTTTTTTTTTAAAAAAAGTCAAAAGGCAGGCTAGGAACACCTTAAACCAGGCACCCCCAAACTCGGCCCTCCAGATCTTTTGGGACTACAACTCCCATCATCCATAGCTAACAGGGCCTGTGTTCAGGGATGATGGGAATTGTAGTCCCAAAACACCTGGAGGGCTGAGTTTGGCGGTGCCTGACTTAAACCAACCTTGGGTCTCCAGCTGTTTTCAGACTACAATTCCCATCATCCCTGACCACTGGTCTTGCTAGCTAGGGATGATGGGAGTTGTAGTCCAAAAACAACTGGAGACCCACAGTTGGGAAACATTGCTTTAAACGACCAAAACAAAATGTACGACAGAATTCAAATATTTGGCATCCAGCACAGAAAACTGTAGGAACAGAGGATCCAGGAACAGCCCAGAGTGGTAGCCAGCCCTGTACAAAATAGCCTCCATCCCAATTAATCTGCCTCCAGTTCTTACGTGCCAACACATGGGAGAGTACAGGCACGCCTTTGTGGGAGGGTTCACACACACAAATTTCTCAAGTCATCAGGAAGCTGAAAATGTAGTTGTCCCCTCTCGGGAGGTACCCACCCTCTCCCCAGAGCTGGCTGAACTGCTGTGACTTCACATCACAGAATCATGGAATCATAGAGTTGGAAGAGACCGCAAGGGCCATCGAGTCCAACCCCCTGCCAAGCAGGAAACACCATCAGAGCACTCCTGACATATGGTTGTCAAGCCTCTGCTTAAAGACCTCCAAAGTAGGAGACTCCACCACACTCCTTGGCAGCAAATTCCACTGTCGAACAGCTCTTACTGTCAGGAAGTTCTTCCTAATGTTTAGGTGGAATCTTCTTTCTTGTAGTTTGGCTCCATTGCTCCGTGTCCGCTTCTCTGGAGCAGCAGAAAACAACCTTTCTCCCTCCTCTATGTGACATCCTTTTATATATTGGAACATGGCTATCATATCACCCCTTAACCTCCTCTTCTCCAGGCTAAACATGCCCAGCTCCCTTAGCCGTTCCTCATAAGGCATCGTTTCCAGGCCTTTGACCATTTTGGTTGCCCTCCTCTGGACACGTTCCAGTTTGTCAGTGTCCTTCTTGAACTGTGGTGCCCAGAACTGGACACAGTACTCCAGGTGAGGTCTGACCAGAGCAGAATACAGTGGCACTATTACTTCCCTTGATCTAGATGCTATACTCCTATTGATGCAGCCCAGAATTGCATTGGCTTTTTTAGCTGCCGCGTCACACTGTTGACTCATGTCAAGTTTGTGGTCAACCAAGACTCCTAGATCCTTTTCACATGTACTGCTCTCAAGCCAGGTGTCACCCATCTTGTATTTGTACCTCTCATTTTTTTTGCCCAAGTGCAATACTTTACATTTCTCCCTGTTAAAATTCATCTTGTTTGTTTTGGCCCAGTTCTCTAATCTGTCAAGGTCGTTTTGAAGTGTGATCCTGTCCTCTGGGGTGTTCTTAAACGCCCTAAATAACTGGGTAGAGAGGTCAGTCGCAGAAAATCAGCACATCCTCCAGGCGCAATGTGAGGGGATGTCCAACCAAGCTTTAAGTCAGCAGTAGGGAACCTTTGGCCCATGAGATTTCTGCCAAAAAGCCACACCCACTTGCCCCACACCTGATGTCATCCATAAAAGATTTCAGGTGTGGGGCAGGTCAGGAGGCACCTGTAAAAGAACCACTGATTTCAAGCCCTGCTGGTGTTCCAGCTACATGCCAGCTCCCAATGCAGCGACCCACGGCCACAGCTGATCCAAGTGGGGGTCATTGCAGATTAGCTGAGCACACAGCTGTGACTTCAAGCCCCACTTGGGACAGTTAAGATCTTCCTTTGCAGTGTGGCTTGATCTCAACCCACACTAGAAAAGAAACCATGGGTCACCTGGCCTCATGGTTGTGTCAGTTTGCATTTCTTAGTGCAGGAAGTATTGATCGCATGTGTAAAGATCTTTCCTATTCTTATTAATTCTAGAAGCTTCTCTGTGTGAGAGAAGCAAAGGCAGCTCTTACTGTCAAGTCATTTGAATGCACTCGTTTGGGTCTCACCTTCCGGAGCAGAAGAAAACAATCGTTCCCCATTTTCCATGTGGCAGCCCTTTAGATACTGTATTTGAAGATTGGCTATCATCTCTCCTCCCAGTCCAACACCATGTTTGGGGACGCTGATATTACGCTTAACTGTCTGAAACTCTGCAAGGTTGCAGAACAGGTATCTTTCCTAGCCCTTACCTGGAGAGCTGCTCTTACCTGGGACCTTTCGCGTGCTTCAAAAAAAGCACGTGCTCTCCCCACCGAGCTAGGCAGGGCGGAAGAGGCAAGCGCACATCCGCAAGGCTCAGGTTACCTAGGCAGGTCTGCGCCGTGGCGCTCGGCAGCCAAAACCAGCCTCGGAGGCGCGCGTTTAAAAAAGAGCCAAGCCGCGAGTCCTCATGAAACTTTGCGATCCCTCCATCTACTGACACGGCATTTCTCTCTCTCTCTCCGTATAACTGCTAAAGGAGCAGGAGCGCTGCTCAACAGTAAGAGGTGGCGAGATCCCAACCGGGAAAACCAGCTGCGCCCTGCGCATTTGGGGCTTACGCAGCAACCTCGCGGATCCATCCCGGTGGTGGGAACCTTCCCTGCCCGATGCGCTGAATTAAGGGGGCTTAAAGTTAGCCTAACAAGCCTCCGGTGCAAGATTCCTGGGAGGCGCCCCAGGCCCCCACCACCCCCAACTGCGCGCCCGCCCGCCCGGCGCATCACCCGATCCGTGGCAAGTCTCCCGCGCAAGGATGGTGATGGATTCCCCCCCTTTGCCAAAATACACACCTGGCCAAGCTAGCCGGAGATCGAGCGCCGAAAGTGCAGCCTCCTGCTCCTCCTCCATGGCTGGGGCTGCAAAGCATGCTGGGGATCCTCTTAGCATGCCCAAATTGAATCGCCTAAGCTAAGCTCTCATTGGCTGCCAGATCCCGGAATCGAGGTGGGGGGGGGAGTGGGGCGGAGCTGCTGCGTCCGCCTGGCCTCTTTCCCCGCAATGGAGCAGGGGCGCGTGCCCGAAGCGCGTTCACTGCGAAGTAGTGCGCACTGCAGAAGCACGGAACTGTGCAGGGACCCGAGGGTCATCTAGACCGACCCCCTGCAAGGCAGGAATCTCAACGAGATAGGCTGAGAGACGGTGACAGGCCCAAGTTCCCGAAGTGAGCTACATGGCTGAGAGGAGATTTGAACCCTGGTCTCCCAGTGCCTAGTCCAGTGCACTAACCACTATGCCACACTGATGCAGTAATCCATTTGTTTATTTGATCAATAAATATATATTTTTTAAAATAAATCTCTGCACTGTATCAGAGTGGCTGGGGAAACCCAGCCAGATGGGTAGGAAATAAATGAATGAATGAATGAATGAATGAATGGTAAATGGACCCCTGACCATTAGGTCCATTCGTGGCCAACTCTGGGGTTGCGGTGCTCATCTCGCTTTATTGGCTTCCGGGTCATGTGGCCAGCATGACTAAGCCGCTTCTGGCGAACCAGAGCAGCGCACGGAAACGCTGTTTACCTTCCCGCCTGTGCGGTACCTATTTATCTACTTGCACTTTGATGTGCTTCTGAACTGCTAGGTTGGCAGGAGCTGGGACTGAGCAACGGGAGCTCACCCCGTCGCCGGGATTCGAACCACCGACCTTCTGATCGGCAAGTCCTAGGCTCTGTGGTTTAACCCACAGTGCCACCCACGTCCCAATAATAATAATTAGATGGATTTAGGACTGGCCCATTGATGGCTAATGTTGTTGCCTCCAGTTTGACTTGCAAAGTTCAGTCCTCAAGGCGTCTGAAGCCTCGTCAGCTCCTTGGCTAAAATGGGAAGGGGTTCTCTTAAATTCCACCACATAAATACACAAAGCCAGGGGGCTTTGAAATGAGACTCCCTGATTGGCTGCTTCGCTTAGCAACCAACTGTTCCATCCCCTCTGCATTTTTTGCTGCCTTTTGTTTGTAAGGCTCCCACCCCCCTGTTATTCTTTCATTACTTGAATAACTCAGTTTCTCTTGAGCCTTCATTTCCTTTGTCCCAGATCTGGGCAAGGCCAGCTGCACCCACTCTGAATTTTGATACTGCTTTAACATTGCTTCAGGGAGATTCTTAACAACAACAACAACAACAAAAATGAGGCTCATCTGGGCATGGGCTTTTATTGTACATACTCAAATGGCTAAAAGTCCTGGTCTGAACCTCTTCCCCACGTTTCTGCCCTCTGAAGAAGAACGGTTGTGTCCTCCTCACAGCCTTGGCATTGAAACCTCTCCTTGCTGTTGAAATCCACAGTCTTTGCTGAAAGTGTCAGAATGCAATTCTGCTTGTCTGGAGGCTGATAGTTTTGCATGGGAACCCCTAAATTTCCTAGGCTGCCCTTTAACCTGTACCGACCATCATTAAACTGATTGTGGACCTAATTTCCTCCCTTTTTCATGTGTCTCTCCTGCTAATAAGAGCAGACACGGCTCTTTGTATTTCTGCCTTTAGTTGGTGAGCACTAGCAACTTTCCTCCAATGACGTTAGCTTTCTTATCTTCCTAAACTCACAGTGTGATTGCATTCAGTGATGTGCTCCTGCATCAAGGACTCAACTGTTAACTTCTAGGGCTGCATTTAAGTCCAAATGCCATCAGTCTTCTCTCTCTTTCTAATCAGGGGTCAGCAACCTTTTTCAGCCGTCCCTCAGACCATGTGGTGGGCCGGACTATATTTTGAAAAAAAAAATAGGAACAAATTCCTGTGCCCCATAAATAACCCAGAGATGCATTTTAAATAAAAGCACACATTCTACTCATGTAAAAACACGCTGATTCCCAGACCGTCCGCGGGCCGGATTGAGAAGGCGATTGGGCCGCATCTGGCACACGGCCATAGGTTGCCTATCCCTGTTCTAGATGTTTGTTTTATTTGCAGATACTTGTATTCCATTCTTCAACCCTAAGTGGATTCCCAAAGCAGCTAACAATTGAAGCCAACATTAAAAATAAAAGTACATACATACAACTTTTGCAACAAAACAGTAGCATAGGAGCATCGCAAGCTCCCTAGGTAGAGAATTCCAAAGAAATAATGCCTTATTTCAGATGCTGGCCAGACCTGAATAAGGGACTCAGAAAATGATCTCAGAGTCTGGGCAGTTTCCATGGAAGTCAACACTCCTTGAGGTATTTTGGTCCTAAGCCACATAGGTCAGAGCCACCATTTTGGATATAGACAACTAATAGATACAGCTAATTGATATAGGTATGTAAATCAGGGACATGGGGGTAGCCAGGATTTGGGGGGGGGGGCGCAGACTTTATAACGAAGCTGATAGGAATTGTATCCCAAGACATCTGGAGGCCCCCGCATTGCCTATCCCTGAATTAATTCAGAATTCTAGAATTGGGAAACAGCTTTTCAGGCCAGAAACAAAGAAGCAATAATAAGACAGCTACGCGAGTGTGTGTTCACAATGCATTTTGCGAAATTTTCCTTGTCAAGGGACTTTCCTTCCACTTCAAACTGTTTGGGATGACCTCTTTCAACTCCCCTGAGAAGTTTAATAAAGGGACATTCTCGAAATGTGTTGAGATCCTAGGACCTTGTGCAGCTGTCTCCTTGTCCCTGAATATGCCACCCTGTGCACTCCCATTTCTTTAAGAACTTGCCATAGTTTGCTGTGGTCGACACAGTCAAAGGCTTTTGCATAGTCAATGAAGCAGAAGTAGATGTCTTTCTGGAACTCTCTAGCTTTCTCCATAATCCAGCGCATGTTTGCAATTTGGTCTCTGGTTCCTCTGCCTCTTCTAAATCCAGCTTGCACTTCTGGGAGTTCTCGGTCCACATACTGCTTAAGCCTGCCTTGCAGAATTTTAAGCATAACCTTGCTAGCGTGTGAAATGAGTGCAATTGTGCGGTAGTTGGAGCATTCTTTGGCATTGCCTTTCTTTGGGATTGGGATGTAAACTGATCTTCTCCAATCCTCTGGCCATTGCTGAGTTTTCCAAACTTGCTGGCATATTGAGTGTAGCACCTTAATAGCATCATCGTTTAAAATTTTAAATAGTTCAGCTGAAATACCATCACTTCTACTGGCCATGTTATTAGCAGTGCTTTCTAAGGCCCATTTGACTTCCCTCTCCAGGATGTCTGGCTCAAGGTCAGCAACCACACTACCTGGGGTGTACGAGCCATCCATATCTTTCTGGTACAATTCCTCTGTGTATTCTTGCCACCTCTTCTTGATGTCTTCTGCTTCTGTTAGGTGCTTGAGTGGGATCCCGTACCCAGCAGATTCAGCTTGTGGAATTATAGTTGATTGGGAGGTCTTGCACAACAAATCCACTTTCCCGGGTGGTTGGAATTTTTAATTTTATTCTTTTGCGGTAAGGAAAGCACCAGAGATGCCCCAGTGGAAAATGTGCGAGAAGAACTTTCCTTATCTAACCTTCCCACAAACTTATCACAATGAATGCCCATGTAAATAGCCAACAAATAAACCAGGATGAATGTTCAATAAGCAGGTCATTTAGAAGTGGACCAAGACTTTTTTGGGGGTGGGGGAGAAGGAAAGAGAATGGCTAATAGGGAGAACGTAAATTACTTTTGCACACATGGAGGAAACACATTAATTTGATGTTGTAACATATATTAGCCACTTGGTGTCAACCTAAGGCCTTTTTATTTTGGGTGTCTCTTCCGAAAATTCCATAAGGGGGAAGCCCCTTCTAGTGTATTTACTCAAATGTAATGCACACCTTTTATGGCCAAATTACGTCATGAAAATTAGGGTGTGCATTAGATTTGACGGGACATCTACATTCGCCAGCAAATACTTTTTTGGCTTCAAGGTTTTGAAAATTGAAGTGCGCATTAGATTCCATGGTGCATTAGATTCGCGTAAATACGGTAAATTTCCCTTGATAGTCCCTTGAAATTCAACACAGAAGTTGAGACGGTCTTGCGAGCCATCATGTCCCTGGTATTGCCCTCACAAACTATTTCTTTGTCCTGCTTGCAGATCGGAGCCACCAGCCGCATACAACGTTTTTTTTAATCCCACCCGCTTCCACAACATGCTGAAAGGCCCCTTCAAAACAATAAGGAATCTGGAATGGAGCAGTTCCTTGTCTCCACCCCCATAGTTCAGCCCAGACACTGAGGTCCAGCTCCGAGGGCCTTCTGGTGGTTCCCTCACTGTGAGAAGTGAGGTTACAGGGAACCAGGCAGAGGGCCTTCTCGGTGGTGGCACCCGCCCTGTGGAACGCCCTCCCACCACATGTCAAGAAATAAACAACTATGTGACATTTAGAAGACATCTGAAGGCAGCCTTTTATAGGGATTTTTTAATGTTTGATGTTTTATCATGTTTTGAATATTCTGTTGGGAACCACCCAGAACAGAACAGATCTGGGAAACCCAGCCAGATGGACGGGGTATAAATTATTATTGTTTTTATTATTACAGTGGTACCTCTGGTTAAGAACTTAATTCATTCCGGAGGTCCGTTCTTAACCTGAAACTGTTCTTAACCTGAAGCACCACTTTAGCTAATGGGGCCTCCAGCTGCCGCCACACCGCCAGCGCGCGATTTCTGTTCTCATCCTGAAGCAAAGTTCTTAACCCAAGGTACTATTTCTGGGTTAGCGGAGTCTGTAACCTGAAACGTTTGTAACCCGAAGCAACCCGAGGTACCACTGTATTAAGGTTTGGGTAGAAACCGTAATCCGAGTTCGAGTTCTTCCTGTGAGAGCCGCTGGGGGCTGATGGGGGTTGTAGTTTGAGACACCTGCAGGTCATAACGTTAGCCAGCACTGCTCAAGACGGTTTCAGTCCCTGAATAATGAGTTGTTATTGTTATTATTATAACAGCCAGAACCTCTCTGTCCTACTAGTCCCCAGGATGACCCGGGAAGGCCGGATTAGCCTGCAGTTGCAGCCTTACTGAAACCAATTCTGATTTCACTCCCCAGCTGATGCCACAAGCTCGTTGGCAAAGCATCTGTTCATGGCTGACCCGGTCAAGTCAACCCTGACGCCAAGAGCCCATTGTCCCAGCCAGGATGGTTCTTTGGTCATGGGGCCTGGACTGGTGGGAACTGGCAGAATGGGAAAAGAGTGGGAGGCATTCTCTGCAGTGCTGTGGAACAGGTGGGCACCCTCAGCGCACGCTCTCAAGGCCGTCTGCTAAGCCTCCATTTCCTCTTCTGGGAGAAAGGGGATGTTTGTGCAACAGCCCCTCCTGTCTTATTCTGTTAGCATTTTTGGACTTGAACTAATGGACTTGTTTTGGTCAAAATGGGCTTAGCACCACTAGTGCAATGCCTGCATGTTTATAGAATTATCGATGGTGGGGGAAGAAGGTGATGTTTCTCCCTCTTTAAAATTAATAATAATAATAATGAAAGAATTATGGGAGCTATACAGTGGTACCTCTGGTTGCGAACGGAATCCGTTCCGGAGGCCCATTCGCAACATGAGCAGAACGCAATCCGTGTCTGCGCGTGCAAGGGTCATGATTTGCTGCTTCTGCGTGTGACGTCATTTTGCGCGTCTGCGTATGCACGAGCGGCGAAACCCAGAAGTAACTCTTTCCGGTACTTCCGGGTCGCCGTGGGATGCAATCTGAAAACGCGCAACCTGAAGCAAACGTAACATGAGGTGTGACTGTAGTTTTTATGGGTGCTGAGAGTTGTTAGGAGACGCCTAACAGAGCTACAAAATTCCCACAGTGCCCTGCAAAAAATGGTGGATTGTTAAATCACCCCGGGAATTGTAGTCGGCGAGGCAAATAGCCAGGTCTTCGAATTCCTCTCAGCACCCTTGACACTACAGTTCCCAGAATTCTTTGGGGGCTGCCATGACTGTTTAAAGTGTTACCACGGTGCTCTAAATGTCTTGGAGAGGCCGAGGTGGGCTGTGATCCGATGCAGGGAGGCCGACTGGAGCAGAACCCTTGCAGCCGAGAGCGTGCTATCACATGTTTTCGAGCGGAAAGTTCAGCTGTGGTTTCTGGCTTCCCGAAAGAAAGGATTCGCTCTGCCAGGGCTCCCTGGTGTATAATATCTTTCCTTTTAACAACCTGTCCCGAACATGTTTATGTTTCTCCATGGTAAATCTGTGGGGCGGAAGGGGGAAACACACAGTTACAGCAAAACTTTCCTAGCTTCTTATCCACGAGAGATGGGCTGCATCGTTCAGGCTCACCTTCCTCGCCCGCCTGAGTCGAGAACAAAGCGAAAGATGGATGAGCCTAACCTGCATCAGGCGGCAGGAGAAGGAGAGAGGGCCCCTCCATCTGCTCTGCTGTAAAACTTGCTCCTACCTCGCCTCTTAGGAGCAGCCATGCCATCCAGCTATAGGAGAGGGAGGGGGAAGCATAGTGGGGGGGGGGGCCTGCTGAAAGACCAGCAACTTGGGGGGCTCCTCTCCTGGACATTTTTCAATTCCAACAGTCACTGCAAGAATTTTGTACATTGGACGCTTGGGTTGCGAATGTGATCCGCGCGGGAAGCACGTTCGCAACCCGCAGCATTCGCAATCCACAGTGCCGCGTCTGCGTGTGCACAGGTCGCAATTTGGCGCTTCTGCGCATGTGCAAAGCATGATTTAGTGCTTCTGTGCATGCGCAAGTGCCGAAACCCAGAAGTAACCTGTTCCGGTACTTCCGGGTTCGGAGCAGTGCGCAACCCAAAATCGTGCAACCCGAAGCGTCTGTAACCCGAGGTATGACTGTACTGAAGACAACAACAGTGCCCAGCTTTCTTTTTTCCACCCGTCCTCTCTCCAAACCCTTTCCCTTTTTTGTTGTGCCTTTTAGGTTGTAAGCCCGGGAGCAGCAACTGTCTCATCACTGACATTTGTAAGTAGCTCTGGGAGCTGCTGCTGCTGCTGCTTCCCTTTTCTTAATACCCGAAGCATGGACTAAAAATGCTGTAAATAATTATAGATAGCATAAATGCGAATGCTTATGTTAAGTCACGATCTAGCAGAGGGGAAAGGCATACAAATTAGCTAGTTAAGGTTTGGGAGCCTTGTTCTTTTTTCATAGAAAAACCAATGTTTTATTGTGTTTTTAATATTCTGTTGGGAGCCGCCCAGAGTGACTGGGGAAACCCAGCCAGATGGGTGGGGAATAAATAAATTATCAGCATCATCATCAGAGTTGGAAGGGACCTCCAAGGGCCATCTAGTCCATGGGTAGGGAAACTAAGGCCCGGGGGCTGGATCTGGCCCAATCGCCTTCTAAATCCAGCCGGTGTACAGTCTGGGAATCAACGTGTTTTTACATGAGTAGAATGTGTCCTTTTATTAAAAATGCATCTCTGGGTTTTTTGTGGGGCATAGGAATTCATTCTTTTTTTTTTTTAAGTAAAGTCTGCCCCCCCCCCACAAGGGCTGAGGGACAGTGGACCGATCCCCTGCTGAAAACGTTTGCTGACCCCTGATGTAGTCCAACCCCTTGCAAGGCAGTCGTCTTTTGCATCTGGACACCCCTTTATCACCCTCATGTTCACCAGCCTCTTAATCTGAAGAGCGCGTGTTGGCAGGCATGGTACCTCCCTCCCTCAATTTTATCTTTATGTCAGCTCTGTGATGAAGGTGAGATTTGGAGAGAGTTAACTACCTAAGGTCACCCAGCGAGCTTCACTGCTGAACTGTTCTTTTTTCAAAATAAAAAAATTCCTTCCAGTAGCACCTTAAAGACCAACTAAGTTAGTTCTTGGTATGAGCTTTCGTGTGCATGCACACTTCTTCAGATACATGCACACGAAAGCTCATACCAAGAACTAACTTAGTTGGTCTTTAAGGTGCTACTGGAAGGAATTTTTTTATTTTGACTATGGCAGACCAACACGGCTACCTATCTGTAACTGTTCTTTTTTCAGTCTTGGCCCGACTCCAAATCCAGTATCATGCCTATTACACCAGAGATGGGAAGCTTGTACAGCCCTGTAGGTGGGAGTTTTTAATGTTTAATCAATGTTTTATTATGTTTTTGTATATGCTGGAAGCTGTCTAGAGGGGCAAGGGTACTACTACTACTGCTAATAATAATGACCCTCCATACACTGTTTAACCCCCATCAGCCCAGCCAGAATAATCAGTCATAGGATCATTGAATCGTATAACTGGAAGGGACCTCGATGGTTCTCTAGCCCAACCCCCTGCAATGCTGGAATCTCAACTAAAGCATCCATGACAGATGGCCGTTCAACCTCTGCTTGAAAACCTCCAACCTCAATTGAATGGTTAGGGATTTGCAACGCAGCAACATATGGAAGGCCACAGGTTCCCCATCCCTGAACTACCTGAGAACTGGCAAGTACGAAAAGGCTTGTTCACTTGCCTCTGCTTGACACAATCGCCACTTTTCATCAGCAGTATGATGCGTGCCAAAATGCAATGGGCAGGGGGCATTGCACACTTGCAGAACCTATGCCTTATATGCAGACGGCCCAAGGTGCCATCATGGCCATTGCTAGAGTTGGGTGGGTGGGGAACAGGTAGCCTCTGCCTAAGATCCTGCTGCCAATCAGAATGTGGGGTTACCTTTGAAGGTGACCCGGAAACTACAACTAATCCAGAATGCGGCAGGTAGACTGGTGACTGGGAGCGGCCGCCAAGACCACATAACACCGGTCCTGAAAGACCTACATTGGCTCCCAGTACGTTTCTGAGTACAGTTCAAAGTGTTGGTGCTGACCTTTAAAGCCCTAAATGCCCTCGGTCCTGTATACCTGAAGGAGCATCTCTACCCCCATTGTTCTGCCCGGACACTGAGGTCCAGCAACGAGGGCCTTCTGGTGGTTCCCTCACTGCGAGAAGCGAGGTTACAGGGAACCAGGCAGAGGGCCTTCTCGGTAGTGGCGCCCTCCCTGTGGAACGCCCTCCCACCAGATGTCAAAGAGAAAAACAACTACCAGACTTTTAGAAGACATCTGAAGGCAGCCCTGTCTAGGGGAGCTTTTAATGTTTGATGCATTACTGTATTTTAACATTTTGTTGGAAGCCACCCAGAGTGGCTGGGGAAGCCCAGCCAGATGGGCAGGGTATTAATAATAATAATAATAATAATAATAATAATAATAATAATAATAATAATACACAATGCTGGCCTAGACGTACAGAAGCTCCACCCCTTCAAAAACTGCCCAATGAGGACTGAGCAGGCAGAGCGGGCACAGAATGCGGGGAGGGGAAAGTGGAAATAGCAGGGGAGAGGGAGGGGGAAATGGAATGGAGTATTCTGGGAAAGGGCACAGAAACTTGGATTCCACATGGCAACATTTCCCTGCAGCTCTCACGCATGCATGACAATCCTTCTGTTGGGGTTGCCGCTTTAAGAGAAAAACAGAACTGGTTCTGCTCCAAATCCCATTTACACTAGCCTGCCGTGTGGATCTGTAGCTGGTGAACCGTTTCTTAGCGTGACGGAGGCAGAAGAGCAGGAGCTGGCATTTTTTTAAAAAAAAATATTTTTAAAAATGGCAGACTTATTGTCCCAGCCAGCACCCACCTGCCCCAATTTGCCCCGATATATCAGTTAACATTTTGCCTGATGGATTTAATCCAATAACGCCAACCAGCCTTGTACGAAATGCCTGTGATCCCAATGACCTCCAGACAGGCCTCCATAGCAACCGTCCATTCAGCAGCATATTTCCCCCCATCAAAGCTTGCGCCTTCGTTAAACTATTAACTTGTTCTCTCTCCTTGGATCCCTGCCATGGCTTTGGGCGCAGGGTGGTGGTGGTGGTGCCGGCCGGGTTTCCCCCCTCCCACTTCTTCCTCCATCCCATGAGCGTATCTTCGGCCTCTCGGAGTCCTTTCTTAAGTCTTTTTACAGCTCCCTCCTTTGCCCAGATAGCAAATGCTAATTCATGCTTCTCAGGAATTTCTGTCCCATGACTTGACACCCGCCCCTTCTGACCTTCTGTGTTCTTGAAGCAGCAGCAGGGCTGGGATGACTTTTCTTGGGACGATGGCAAATGGGTCTGAGTGGATTAAAACTGGGAACCCAGGCAAAACTCAAAAATAATCTTAGAAGAGGCCCTCATGCCCCGTGCAGGGTAACGTTCTGTAAGGTAGACTTTGATGTGTACTTAAAACAGCTTTGTTCATAATTGCAGGCTGCTTTGAGAGCATTTCTTTTTTTCTTTTTAAAATTAAGATCTATTAAAAGTTCTTAAAAGCCTTTTCATTTGATGCCAGTTAAGTTTACACGGCACTGGTTCAATCAGGAGCCTCTGAGTTCAGATTCTGGGATGGCACTTTGCCTTTTTAAGCACCTGGGGGCTATCCACGCTACTTCATTTCCAGTCATTGCTTATCCTGTAACTTCCTGCTGAAATTCCGAAACTTTTCATAACCACTAATGTTCCAGGGGGTCCACCCCCCCTTCTGTCGCATGCTTTGGTTGCTCTGTAGACCATCTGGACAGCGATAACGCGGTAGCATCAGGAAAGCATCGCAATAATAATAATAACAATAACAATAATTTATTATTTATACCCTGCCCATCTGGCTGGGTTTCCCCAGCCACTCTGGGTGGCTTCCAACCGAATATTAAAAACAATAAAGCATCAAACATTAAAAACTTCCCTAAACAGGGCCGCCTTCAGTTGTCTTTTAAAAGTAAAATAGTTGCTTATTGCCTTGACATCTGCTGGGAGGGCGTTCCACAGGGCAGGCGCCACTACCAAGAAGGCCCTCCGCCTAGTTCCCTGTAGCTTTGCTTCTCGCAGCGAGGGAACCGCCAGAAGGCCCTCGGCGCTGGACCTCAGTGTCCGGGCTGGACGATAGGGGTGGAGACGCTCCTTCCAGTATACTGGGCCGAGGCCATTTAGGGCTTTAAAGGTCAGCACCAACACTTTGAATTGTGCTCGGAAACGTACTGGGAGCCAGTGAAGATCTTTCAGGACCGGTGTTACGTGGTCTCGACGGCCACTTCCCGTCACCAGTCTAGCTGCCGCATTCTGGATTAGTTGCAGTTTCCGAGTCACCTTCAAAGGTGGCCCCACGTACATCGCATTGCAGTAGTCCAGGCAAAATGAATCATGTATAATAACACACCCTTATTGCATTATTACTGCCTGAGGAACATGTTTGCAGAAGACATCCACAAAAAGCCTATCCACCCTTGGCTTTTAGCCATCATCAAGCCTAGACTGTTCATGAGGCAAACTGAGGCAGCTGCCTCAGCTGGCAAAGTCCAAGGGGGTGCGCTGCGAGTGCACCCATTGCCGGAGAAATGAGGAGCAGCGGCTGTGGCAGCTTCCGAGTTCTGGAGAGGAAAAGCAACTCTGACAGAGTTCAAGGATGCTTTGCGGCCAAGCAAATGCACTCAAGGAGGGTGTGAAGCAAGGCCAGTGAGGGTGTAGCCGGGGGGGGGGAGGGGGTGTTGCCTTCAAACAGTGCCAAGGGCCAGATAGAGAGGCCTGGGGGCCATGCGTGGACCCCCAGAGCTGAGGTTGCCCATCTCTGCATGATACCAGCAGCATATTTTACTGCTCCCTGAAGCTGCTTCTTGCTGCCCCCTCCAAAAACTCGACACTTGCTGCTTTTTCGCTGGTTGCAGCCACATCAGTTTACAGTGATACCTCGGGTTACAAACGCTTCGGGTTACAAACTCCGCTAACCTGGAAGTAGTTGCTCCGGGTTGCGAACTTTGCCCCGGGATGAGAACAGAATTGAATTTTTTTATTGCGGTCACAGACCAGTTCTGGCTCACTTACAATATCAGGAAAATCATAAAACACAACAGGAATACATTGAATTGCAATTGGGTATAACAGAGACAATTCAGATATAGCGGCAGTTAAAAATATATATTAAATCTTGAACACTAAAATATAACCTAAAATTGTCATTTAAAACCTTAATCATTTTAGTAGTACAGCTTGTTCCCTAAGTTTTACGGCAGTCGCACAGAATTTGGCCACCCTTAGCGTGATCTCAGGATCCTTGTCCTCTACCAGGAGTTTTAGACATTGAAGTTCCGGACTCATTTGGAGATTTTTGTATAGCAGGAGTGATAAATACCGAGTGTATATCCCCGTAGAAACGGCAGCGTAACAAGACATGAGAGACAGTTTCTACCTCCATCGAGCCGCAGGGGCAGACTCGTTCCACATATGGTTTACCCACGAATCTGCCCTGCAATAAGACAGATGGCAGCACATTGAATCTAGCAAGGATAAATGACCAGAGAAGAGAAATTGTGACGTGGTGGCAGTGGGAGGCCCCATTAGCGAAAGCACGCCTCAGTTTAAAAACGGACCTCCGGAACTAATTAGGTTTGTAACCTGAGGCACCACTGTATTTCCCCCTTCTGCCACCACCCGCCCACCCTTCCTTGCAAAACTGGTCTCCTTCGCCCCCACCCTGATGGCCAAGAACGCATGACCTGCAGTCCTAGATGAGACCTTGATGTCCCATCAATCAGCATTTGTTGGTAGGGGTCAGGCCACACAGCAGGACAGCATGTGGCTCACAGCAGCTGAGATCTGGACGCTGCCCTCCACCTCATATTACCCTCCCGGAGAATATAAGGATAATGGATTGTAGATCTTCCTCCTGCTAATGACACTTCTGGCTCCCCTTCCAGGACACCAAGAGGCCTGAGTGCTTGTCCTTATTGTGCATTCATGATGATTTGTGCTCAGGGCTGTCATACGCGATCAGTACTGTTCAATACTGTTTGCACCTGCAATAGTTTCAAGGGCAGACGTCCTGCTTCATTTCCAGTCCCAATCCCAAAACTTCCTGCTGAAATCCTATAATTTTAATAACTCACATTTTCCAGTTTGGGGTTTTGTTTTGTTTTTGCCCTGTTTTAGTTGTGCTGTAGTGCAAGAGCGCCCCTCCAAATACAGTGGTACCTCGGGTTACAGACGCTTCAGGTTACATACGCTTCAGGTTACAGACTCCGCTAACCCAGAAATGTTACCTCAGGTTAATAATTTTGCTTCAGGATGAGAACAGAAACCGCACGGCGGCAGTGGGAGGCCCCATTAGCTAAAGTGGTACCTCAGGTTAAGAACAGTTTCAGGTTAAGAACGGACCTCCGGAACGAAGTAAGTACTTAACCCGAGGTACCACTGTAAATAATTTTTATTAATTTTCAGTTAAAAATATCCCAGTTGATAACAAATCCAATCAGAATACAAACACAAGTTAATCTGCTTTCAAACCGTCTTGAGCCCTTTCTTTGATACTTTGGATGTAGTAAGAAAGAGCCACCACACGTGGTTATAAGGAAAGGCCATCTTTGGCACGCTTCGCTAGTACGAAAACAATGTAAGCAAATGAACAAATTAAGTACTTAACCCGAGGTACCACTGTAATTCAAAATAGAAAACATGCAGATATTCTTCATCTGGCTAATTTGATCCAGCTTTTCTTCTTCACACAGAATTTGACACACAGTGGTACCTCGGGTTATAGACGCTTCAGGTTACAGACTCCACTAACCCAGAAATAGTATCTCGGGTTAAGAATTTTGCTTCAGGATGAGAACAGAAATCGTGTGGCGGCAGTGTGAGGCCCCATTAGGTAAAGTGCTACCTCAGGTTAAGAACAGTTTCAGGTTAAGAACAGACCTCCGGAATGAATTAAGTTCATAACCTGAGGTACCACTGTAGTAATAATGTGATAAAAAATTGGGGAAGCATCACAGAACAAGGAATAAAGTGGAATGATATGTGGATGTCCCAGTATAAATCCACTACTAATGTGGTATTATTGTATCAGTGTCAGTTGTTTGGATAGCTAGGTTGACTAGAACATGGTGGTGATAAGGCCAAGGCTTCAGGTTCGATCCCCGTATAGGACAGCTGCATATACATGCATTGCAGAGGACTGGGCTAGATGATCCTCTTAATAATAATTTTTTATTTATACCCCTCCCATCTGGTTGGGTTTCCCCAGCCACTCTGGGCGGCTTCCAACCGAATATTAAAAACAATACAGCGTCAGACTTAAAAAAATTCCCTAAACAGGGCCGCCTTCAGTTGTCTTTTAAAAGTAAACTAGTTGTTTATTGCCTTGACATCTGCTGGGAGGGCGTTCCACAGGGAGGGCGCCACTACCGAGAAGGCCCTCTGCCTGGTTCCCTGTAACCTCACTTCTCGCAGCAAGGGAACCGCCAGAAGGCCCTCGGCGCTGGATCTCAGTGTCTGGGCTGGATGATGGGGGTTCCTTCAGGTATACAGGATGGAGGCCGTTTAGGGCTTTAAAGGTCAGCACCAACACTTTGAATTGTGCTCAGAAACGTACTCAGGGTCCCTTCCAACACTATAGTTCTATGAATCTATTATTCTATTTTTGCATAATACACACACACTCCAGGCAGAAGACTGATATGCACTGAAAAGTGGTTTTAAAAAGCTTTCGCTTCCTATAGGGTACTCATACACATTGATTCCCCCCCCCCTCACTTCTGTTCAAATGGGGGTTTTGGAACAACAGAAAAAACTACAATGTCTGTCTTGAAACAGCAGGTGAAAGTGGCCAGGTCCCTTTCAATTGTCTGGAAAACTGAGAACTTAAAATAGGAGGAAATGGTGGCGGTCTCAGAACAAAGGGGGCGGAGGCGCAGGACTCCTGGGTTTGCAGACTACATCCACCTTACGAAAGATTCTGCATGGTAGCAAGCAGTTTTGAGCAGACCCAGAGACGCGGGTGATGGATGGTACATTGTTAGGAGCAGGACGGGCAGACATGGTGTTATCTGTCCCCTGGGAGCCTGGCGAATGCTGCTGCTGGTGTGACTTTTACATTCACCCGGCTGACCTTGCAAGCAAACAGCGTTGTTTAAGATCTCATTAACGTCAACGCGGAATCCACGGACGCCCGACTGCCTCCCTCTTGGTCCCGGCTGGTTTGTGTGAATAAATCTAGGGGCACCCTCCACACATGGAAATGTGTGATTGCAGAATGTCTGGTTGTTGCTTTAAAAATAGCAGCTGTACTGTCAGGGCTGAAACCCTTCTCCCTTCCCCCTGTGCCATTTTCCCAACAAAAATACTGTTGTCCAATGCTGCTTAGGAGCATAGGGAAAAAAACCATAGGTTCATCTAGCTCAGTACAGTGGTACCTTGGGTTACATACGCTTCAGGTTACATATGCTTCAGGTTACAGCTCTGCTAACCCAGAAATGGTACCTCGGGTTAAGAACTTTGCTTCAGGATGAGAATAGAAATTGTGCAGTGGTGGCAGCAGGAGGCCCCATTAGCTAAAGTGGTGCTTCAGGTTAAGAACAGTTTCAGGTTAAGTACGGACCTCCAGAACGAATTAAGTACTTAACCCGAGGTACCACTGTACAGTGGTACCTCGGGTTACAGACGCTTCAGGTTACAGATGCTTCAGGTTACAGACTCCGCTAACCCAGAAATAGTACCTCAGGTTAAGAACTTTGCTTCAGGATGAGAACAGAAATCGTGTGGTGGCGGCGCAGCAGCAGCAGGAGGCCCCATTAGCTAAAGTGGTACCTCAGGTTAAGAACAGTTTCAGGTTAAGAACAGACCTCCAGAACGAATTAAGTTCTTAACCAGAGGTATCACTGTATTGTCAACATTGACCGACAGCAGCTCTGCAGGAAGCATTTCTCAATCCTTTCTGTTTCCATCCTGCCCCATAACTCACCTTCTTTCTCAGTCCTCGGATGCCAGTTGTCCGCCTGTTCCCCTTTCCTCCCTGCTAAGATCTTTTTCTCCTTTCTCTTTACCTTTTCACACATTTCTATCCTTTCTTTCTCTCCCCTCCTTCTGCTTTCTTTTCACCTGCTGCTGCTGCTTATCCTACTGTTTAGGACACAGAAAACAGCTAACATTGCCTCCTCAATGTGCAAACATCTTCTGCTACAGCAACCTGGCCACCCACAGCCCAGCGCAACGTCCTTCCTTTGCAGATCACCAGACCACCATCAAAAGCAAACTTTGTGAGTACCTGGAGTTAGCAAAACTGACGGATTTAATAAGGCATAAATCAAAAATTACAATTCATAAACAATGGGAATGCTTAAACAAATATTTATACAAGCAGGGCTCAAATACGAAAGCTTGGTTGTGCCTAGACTAATCTTGTGAAGAATATAGAGAACATAAAGATATGACTGATTATGAAAGAATCTAAGGAAGGGAACTGATTGAAGAACAGATGTAAGGGCGAGCAAGATAACTAAGAGATGTGCGGTGAATGGGGTGGAAGTCTTTTATAATATTTTAACTAAGATTTATATATTGTAATGTTTGAAGCATGAATTTGGTAATATTATTGGTTATGAAAAGTATTTTCTTTTTTAGTTTGCATTTTGGAAAACATGTATATAAATGTGTTTACAGTGTTATGTATTGTTTTATTGTGTGTGTAAAATTCAATAATTTTTTTTTTTAAAGCAAAGTGCCGCCCTATGGCTGGCTGAAGGGGGGGGGCAAGCTGCCTGGGCAGATGCTCTGAAACGGGAAGAAGGAGTTTGCGGCGAAGAGAGGAGAGAAATGGAAGCAAGGCCACTGGAGGCATTATCAACTTGGCAGCTGGACAGAGAGAGCCATAAATGGATTCCCCCTCTCTGCCCAGCGAGGAACTCCCCTACCGCTGCAACCCAACCCTATTTCAAGCCATGGGGAGTGCCATGAGGATGTTGTGGCATCCCTGTTCCTCTTAACTCTCACCACCTGCAGTCAGATATCTGTTGTCATTTCCTGGGCCACCAGTTTGCTGCTATGCTGGGCAACTGAGCTACTCACAGCAGTAGACACTTCTGTGTTCTAGTCTCCTTCCTGCTTGCTATTCTGGGAGAAGTCTGGAAACCCACAGAAATGGACTAGAAAGTGAATGGAGCGTTCCTGCTCCACAAACCCTCCAAGTGGATGGAGCAGCCAAGTAATTTCGTTGTCCCCGAGAGGGGGCAATGACAATAAAGATATTATTATTATTATTATTATTATTATTATTATTATTATTATTATTAGTGTCCCTGTTTTCCAGGGACAGTCCTAGATTCACAGAAGCTATCCCTGTTTCTGATTTGATCCCGGATTGTCTCACTTTCCCCTAGGGTTTAGTAGCGGGGTTTTCTCCCTCCAAACAAACTATAACAATTGGTTTAGGGTGGGATTGCTAAGGTCAAATGTACTGCTACTCCCGCTCCAAAAAGGCTCTCATGCCGATTGTGCAAACAGTTCTGCCCCTGAGCCATGTAGTATGAAATGGTGGCCTTGTTGTTGTTGTTGTTTAGTCGTTTAGTCGTGTCCGACTCTTCGTGACCCCCTGGACCAGAGCATGCAAGGAACTCCTGTCTTCCACGGCCTCCGGCAGTTTGGTCAAACTCATGCTGGTAGCTTCGAGAACACTATCCAAACATCTCGTCTCCTTTCCCAACATCAGGGTCTTTTCCAGGGAGTCTTCTCTTCTCATGAGGTGGCCAAAGTATTGGAGCCTCAGCTTCAGGATCTGTCCTTCCAGTGAGCACTCAGGGCTGATTTCCTTCAGAATGGAGAGGTTTGATCTTCTTGCAGTCCATGGGACTCTCATGAAGTGTAAATCAGAAGCGACAGCGAACTACCGTGGGGCATGAAAGGGGACTCTCTAACAGAAAAGGGACAGGGAGAAAAGGAATTCTAGCACGAAAAGGTGGAAGTTTGGATTTTCTGTGCAGGTCGGCTTGTGGAGGAGAGATTTGCCCTCTCTCCCTCTCTCCACAGCGTCTCCCACCTGTTTCCCCTTCGGCAGCAGTTGCCACACGCAGGCAAAGCCCACACCTCACAACTGTCCGGGACACACAGTTGTCTCTTTCTGGGAGCTGTGGAAACAGTTGTCACCCACAGTATCTGTGAATCAAGGCCGGCAGAGTCGAGGAAGCCCTTGGGGTAGGTCTGGATTAAAACCCCTCTCCTCTTTGGTACATGCAGAAGGCGGGCGAGCGGCACCGGGAAATAATTTAAGAAATCGATTTCAACTGTGGAAAGGCATGAAAAGCACAAAAAATGGCATGATAAGAGCAGAGAAGCAGCTAGCAATCCCAGGAGCCTTTGCACTGACCTCTGAGGCCCGTGGAGAGTTGGGAGTTTGAGAAAAGAGGTTTGGTGGGAGCAATCGTGGTGGAGTTGGGCGGATTTTTGTGGATTTTTGGCAGGGGAAAACCGAGAGCCACCATTGCCATAGTTCATGCCAGTCTGGTAAGTGCTTTCGGTTTGTTTGTTTGTTTTTAAAAGGGTTTTTCTAGGGATTCCAGAAGTTTAGAGAGTGCTTACAGGGCTTTTGAGATGATATATGTGATTTCACGCTTACGGGAGACGCCTGTAACTATATTTGGGCTGCACTTTAATGTACAAGTCTGTCCCTTAAGAAAAAAAAGGGGGCCTCTTATCCAAAGACTGAAACGGGGACCTCAAAAAGAGAAGAGAAGGAGGAGGCAACTACTGTAGTCAAGGGTAACTAGTAAAGAATAGGGAAAAGTGCCACATTATTTGCTAACAGGCTGGCAGCAGAGTTTTGCTGGGAAACAGGGATTTCTAAGAGCTTGTGGGGAGGGCAAACTACATCCTAGATTCACACAGCCCTTAACAGAAGCTCTCTGAGCAGCTCCTGAACCAAGAAATAAAATAAGGCAGCATTAGGATAAAGTATAATGCAATAAGAAAATTATAAGCCACTTAATTAAAACATCTGAAACAAAACTGCGACTCCCAGCCCGTGAAACATAAGTTTTCTCTCAGCCTCCACTTGATGTCCCTGCACCAAAATGCTTGCTTGTATCCGCCACCCCCATTCAACCCAAATTTACCCTTCCTGCAGAAAATCTGATTGTAGAATAAGCCTTTTTCTAGCAGTCCACTTGCAATATTAAGTTCCTGCCTGGGAGCAACAAGGGTGTGTGTGTGTGTGTTCAACAGCCGCTGACATGTTGACTGACTGCAGAGTCTGGAATCTGGAACGGCTTTCAAAGGGCAACATTTTGTGTCAGGGCCCACTTGTAAGATTTCTGTCTGAGATAACTGCCTCCCCCTCTACTGTGTGTTAGTGCATGTTTTACATTTTTGGAGCCTTTTAGTCATTCTTCCGGAACAATGGAAACAAAACACTTGTCGTGAGATGCTTGTTGTGAGACGCACAAGGACAAGACCTTTCCCATATAGATCTTTGGCTGAAAGGCTGCTCCATGTTATCTCACAACTGGAGTGCCCTGAAAATGTTAAAACACTTAAGATTTCTCCAGATGTCGAGACCTGGGCAGCACAGTACACTTTTGAATTATATCGCATCACTTATTGTCTTGTGGCAATTTAAAAATCTGTAAACTACATCTCTGCGCTCTTAAATACAGTACGTGATTTGTACCTTAGGTTTTTTGTCTCGTTATATCCAGTAGTTTGTTTTGTCTGTTTCTTAGATAATTTGAGAGTCTCCCTCCGTTGTGTGCGCCAAGGTTTCCCCGTAGTCAGAGATTTCTGTTTCGTTTCAGTCCTTTACAGCACTTTTGTCTCTCCCTGTAATTTCCAGAAGTGGAATAAATCATGTCGTCTTTGCCTGCTGAATTTGCATGACATAAGCAAGCTGCAGAATTCAGCTTTGATCTTGCAGAATCAGTCTGATGTAGAGCTGACAGTTTTAACAAGAAGGGCAACACACAAAGCACACAGTTAAATTAGGCAGCATACACACCGTGCGTTTAAGGCACATGACTCCCCCTCCCAAAGAATCTTGGGAACTGTAGTTTGCTAAGAGCCCTGGGGATTACAGCTTTGCAAGAGGTAAAGTTCCCAGGATTCCTGGAGGGAAGTCTTGTTCTTTAAATGCATGGCATGTATGCAGCCTTGGAGGTGGCGGTAATATATTTTGCACATATTCTGAAGTCCACCACTTCCTCTTGGAGCTGGGTTGTGAGCGGCCGTCCATTTCTGGGACATTATCCATCAAGCAGCAGTCAGAAAACTCTGGACAGCAGAGACACCCCAGCTACAGGGACTAATAACAGGGTAGCTTGAGGTGTAGCAAGAGAAAAACCAACTGAAATATTCTCAGAGTTGAGTGTGAATTTCATGCTCTTTATTCAGCTTGTAGTAGCAATGAATGTAACGTTCCCCTAAACGTCTAGCTATATATACATTATTTACACAATGGGCCCCGCGTGATTACAGGTTGCTCCTGTAGGCCAATCAGGTCGCTGATTCACTTCCACCTGGAGCTGGATTGGGTGGCTCCTGCGGACCAATCAGACTGCTGCATTCTGGATCCTATTGTGCTAGGATTCAGCTCAGTACATAACACCAATGCTTTAATTTCCCTCCATATCAATACTGGGCAGACAAGGAGCAAAGCCTGAAGGCCTGGCTGTGGGTGGTAACAGTGGGTCAAAGGAAGACCTAAGGTGAGGGGGCACCAGCAGAAAATCTTGTTTTAAAATTTTATTACCTGCCCTTCACCAGCAGGTCCCAAGGCACGACATAAGCAAGCTGCAGAGTTCAGCTTTGATCTTGTAGAATCAGTCTGATGTAGTTTTAACAAAAAGAGCAACACAAGGTGGGTTGCGACAATATAATTCAGAATTAAAAACAGATTACTGGCACAGGAATTGGGTGGACTCTGAAAACCCAGCTGTTGAAGAGTAAAGAGGTGAGTCTTCAGCATTTGCCAAAAGCTGGGCAGTGGGCCCCTATAGGGAGGGAATTACACAACTTTAGGGGGTATCACAGACATTGCCCTCTCCTGTCGTCCTCCCCCAACATCTGCAGAACTACCAAGAAGGCCCCCCTCTGCTGATCTTAAGTCTCAGGAGGCGGTCTTTCAGATTTTTGGGGCCAAAGTCATTCGGTGCTTTAGACACTAGTTTGAGCACCTTAAATAGGACCCAGAATTAGATTCAATTTTCATAAAATGGAATCATCCTGCAATATACGCCCTTCTCCGAATCTTGCGATGCAGTACTCCAGCCAAGTAATGTGTATAAAAATGCATACATTCGGGGAAAGTGTGACCAAAAATGCATACTATTAGTGAAAACAGAACATGCATAATAAAATATGTTTAATTAGGAAAGGTTGCTTTGTATAAATGTGCAGATTGGGGGAGAGCTGCAGACAAAAATGTGTACATGACCCACCTTAACTGAAAACTAATGAAAATAAAATAGAGTATTGGGGAGTGATCTGCATTAAAATGACGGTGAATTTTTGTGAGGACTTAGAAACAGGAAGTTGCAAACTGATTTGGAAATGTGGAGATCTGAACACCAGTCGCTGCTGTTGAACATGGAGTCTCCATTTAGCATTTGCCATTGGCAGAGGCTGCTTCTAGGGCTTTGTCCAATCCCCTTATAAACAGAGGCTCCAAAGCAGGCACAGGCAAACTCGGCCCTCCAGATGTTTTGGGACTACAACTCCCATCATCCCTGACCACTGGTCCTGTTAGCTAGGGATGATGGGAGTTGTAGTCCCAAAACATCTGGAGGGCCGAGTTTGCCTATGCCTGCTCCAAAGGGACAGTCTCATTTGGGGGCGACCTTCCTCCCCAGCGCCTCTCTCCTGCTGCAAATTGTCCGCACGCTGCTCAGTGCGTTGGGATGGAGGAACATGGGCGACTCGCTTAGGACAGCAGCAGCCCAGTAACATTATCCCCGTGCTTGGCGCATTCTTGGCTGTGCACGCTGGCTCCAGGCGGGTGTCACCCGAGCTCCTTGCTTCCCCAGCCAGGGCAGCGGACTGTTTACTCCAGGCAAGCCTAGCTGCGTATTATTAGCTCTCTCTGGTTTCTTGTTTGCATTTGAAGATGCGAAGGTCATGGCTGGAAAAGACACATTAGGTCATGTCTCAGCCATCTCTTTCTCCCCCGCAAACCCCCACAGTCCATTCCTGATAGGTGGCTGTGGAGACTTCGTAGTCAGGGCTGTTGGCTTCCTTAGGGAAGGGAGAGCGGTGCCTGGGTGGTTAGGCAGGGCCGGCCCACCCAGGAGGCAAGGTGAGACGACTGCCTCAGGCGACAGGATTCACAGGGGCGGCAGATCCAGCCTCCAAGGAATGCATTGTCCACCACTGCTGCTGCTGTAGCAATGACTGTGGTACGCTCCTTGGAGGCCAGATCTGCTGTCTCAATGCCTCATTTTGCTGAATGGGAGGCGCTGCTGGTCTCCTGCCACTCTTAGGGAGGAATTGGTGTGTTGGGCTGAGCTCTGGGGTCTGCACTCAGCATGATTCAGAGCAGGTCCCTTTCCCTCTTTAATTCCCACTTCAACATCTGGCAAGATGGATCCTGAAATATACTTGGGAGTTGAGTGTGAATTTCATGCTCTTTATTCAGCTCATAGTAGCAACGAATGAAACTTTCCCCAAAACGTCTAGCTATATATACATTATTTACACAATGGGCCCTGCGTGATTGGCTAATTCCGGGCTGCTCCTGTAGGCCAATCAGGTTGCGGATTCACTTCCTCCAGAAGCCTGATTGCAAGCCAATCAGGTCGCTGATTCACTTCCACCTGGAGCTGGATTGGGTGGCTCCTGCAGACCAATCAGACTGCTGCGTTCTGGATCCTGTTGTTCTAGGATTCAGCTCAGTACATAACACCTCCGATTCCCTCCCTGTGTCCACTTCTGGGCACCACAATTTAAGATGTTTGTTGACAAGCTGGAACGTGTGCAGAGGAGGGCAACCAAGATGACCCAGGGTCTGGAAACCAAGCCTTATCGGGAATGGTTGAAGAAGAAGAAGAGTTTGGATTTGATATCCCGCCTTTCACTCCCTTTAAGGAGTCTCAAAGCGGCTAACATTCTCCTTTCCCTTCCTCCCCCACAACAAACACCCTGTGAGGTGAGTGGGGCTGAGAGACTTCAAAGAAGTGTGACTGGCCCAAGGTCACCCAGCAGCTGCATGTGGAGCAGCGGGGAAGCGAACCCGGTTCCCCAGATTATGAGACTACCACTCTTAACCACTACACCACACTGGCTCTCAGTGTGAGGGAATTGGGTTTGCCTAGCCTGGGAAAGAGGAAGCTGAGAGGAGATACGATAGCCATCGTCAGGTATCTAAAGGGCTGTCACATGGTGTAGGATGGAGCAAGCTTGTTTTCCCCTGCTCCGGAGGGTACGACTTGAACCAATGGCTTCAAATTACAATAAAGGAGATTCTGATCAAAATCAGGAAGAACTTTCTGATATTAAGAGATGTTTCACAGTGAAAGGGACTCACTCGGGAGGTTGTAGCCTCTCCTTCCTTGGAGTTTTTTAAGCAGAGGTTGGATGGCTACCTGTCATGGCTGCTTTAGTTGAGATTCCTGTATTGCAGGGGGTTGGACTAGATGACCGTTGGGGTCCCTTTGAACTCTACAATGATTCTATTCCCGATGTAGCTCTTTATTGCCTCCTTGTTGCAAGGGTAGATCTCCCCCCCACCCTTGTTCCTGATGTAGATCTTCATTCATTCCATTTTTTCTTATGGTATGTGTGGCATTTGGGGGCTTGCTGCAGCTCCCAAAATGTTAGAAGGAGAAGGGTTTGGGAAGTGCGTCTTCTGAAGGAGGACCCGGGTTGTTGTTGGTGGAGGGGCAAGCGGAGGAAAAAGCTCAAGGTGAAATGCTCAATAAACATGTCATCTGCAAGAGTGACCTCTCTCTCTCTCCCAGCAAGAGATAAGACCCTGCAGCCTTGCATCGCAGAGGCAGGCTTATTTTAATCTTTGTGTGCTTATCGGGCCAAAGGCAAATGGAGCGTGGACAGAAAATGTTGAGACTATAGAAAATCCCATGGAAAGGCAGGGAGAAGGAAACCAAAGAAGAAAATGAGCGACGATCTGGATCGGCCATCCTATTTTCCACCCTTTTCCTCTCATGCATGGAGATTCGTTATTTCACTTCCATGTTCCCATGTTAGTAACATCTGTTGCAGTAAGGACATCTTGCTGTAAAGAGCCTTGAGGCACTTAAAAAAATCAAAATATTATTATTATTAATATATTTATTATTTATACCTCGCCCATCTGGCTGGGTTTCCCCAGCCACTCTGGGCGGCTCCCAACAGAATATTAAAAACACGATAAAACATAAAACGATAAAAACTTCCTAATACAGGGCTGCCACCAGATATCTTCTAAAAGCCAGATAGTTGTTTGTTTATTTGAAACCAGAAGGGAGGGCATTCCACAGGGAGGGCACCACCACCGAGAAGACCCTCTGCCTGGTTCCCTGTAACTTCGCTTCTCGCAGTGAGGGAACTGCCAGAAGGCCCTTGGTGCTGGACCTCAGTGTCTGGGCTGAATGATGGGGGGGGGTGAAGATGCTCCTTCAGGCATATTATGGCATAAGTTTTTGTGGACTAGGGTTCACTTGATCTGTGTGTGATGAAAAACTGAATAATTTGTTAGTTTTTAAAGTTGTTCTCTGTGCCAGTTTGATTCATTCTGCTTTCCCTGAATCAATGTTAAAGGACGGTGACATACGCAGAGGACAAAATGCTCCTCTTGGAGGGAGTGGTTTGAATCTAAACTGCTTTCTCCAGATGGACTTCAAAGAGGCTTCCTTTAACCGCCAATCAGCTGATTGACAGTTACAGTGACCTCCTTTAGATATCAGCAGATGGGAATGACCAAACATCATTATAATGTAAGGTTATTGACAGGTGAGTGGTCCAACTCTCCTGTCACAGTTGGTCTGTGGGGAAATTAGGGATATTGTGGACCAGGAATATTGACAAAGGAGTGCCTCAGATTTACCACCCAACCTTTCCTTGTTGAGTACTGTCAACTAATTTAAGATGTACTGAAACGTGCCATTCTGAGAGGTTGTTTTGGTCCTCCTTCCAGCAGATGTTGAGGTGAGATTCTGATGTGGAGGTAACAGCACCAAGAAACTATCGCTAGCTTAACTGTCATGGCTTCTCCTAAAGAATTCTGGGAAATCTAGTCTGGCGAGGCTGCTGATAACCCGTGAGAGGGCTGCAGGTTCTTCGGAGACAGGGAATGGTTTGTTGACCTCTTCCAGTCTGTAGTTTACAGATGACCAGTGTTTTTTTTCCTGGTGGGATGCAGGGGTACACATACCCCTAAACATTTTGTGAATATGATACGATACAATAATCTTTATTGTCATTGTCCCATACAGAACAATGAAATTGAAAAAATCTACACCAGACATTCAAAAACCAACAAGCCTGCTATCCCAGCCTGGTTAACCCCCTGGAAACTCTGATACCCCATAATTATATACAATATACTCCCATAGAGACTAACCTTACACTGTGTTTAAAACCAAAATCGCATTTGGATAGAAACTGTTTCTTAGGTGGCTAGTCCTAGTCTTTATAACCCTGTACCTTCTTCCAGAAGGCAGAAACTGAAAGAGATAATTTCCGGGGTGCGCACTATTTTGCACTATCTCTGCAGCTTTCTTGTGACTCCTGGAAGCATAGATTTGATCTTTTGTCCATTTACTGTATTTATTTTCCACGATTTGAACTATAAAATGGTGATTTTCTTGAGTCAAAAGGAGAGTACACCTAAACATTTTTTTTTTAAAAAAAAGAAAAATAGCTCTGTGTGTAATGGCCCTGGTTATTCCACCTTCTACAAAACGCAGCCAGGAGACTTGCGAGGAAGGTTTCAGCTCTTTTTAAAAAAACAGATTAACCAAAGCTCCTAGCCCCAGCACCTTTTTATCAGCTGGGCACCACACTTCTTCCTGAGGGAGCGGAAAACAATATCCCTTTGTGCCTGCCCATCTCTACCCAGCATGCAAAGGGTTTCAGGTCAGGCTTTCTCCCATCACCTTCCTTAGTCGCTTCTGTCCACAGGCGCATCTGCAAAACTGTGCGATTTGATTAGCGGCTACATGTTTTGGGCAAGAAAGAGATACCGCAACATTTCACACCTGGGGGTGAAATATTTCAGAGTCTTTCTTTGTAGATACTCTCCCCAACCCTTCCTCCAAGTTGCATGGCCGTTTTCATCCTGTTTCTGAGGGCCTTGCAGGACACCAGGGCTCTCCAGGAACCGAGAGAGCCATGGCTGATTAGGACCTACTTCACTGCCTCTAAGGAAGGTTGTTGTTTTCTAGTATCTACCCTTGAAAATCGCTGTCCCTACTGTTTCCTTTTGGAAAAGCAATGGGGGATAGCTTTGAACACTATTACTGTTTCATAATTGTGAAACTGCCCTGGAAAAAACGGGACAGCCTGTGTGGGTTTTTTTTGCTTGAGGTTGTGGTGGCCATTTTGGGTACCATGCTCTTGCACTCTTTTGTGCTGTGCTGTTGTCCCCCCAAAAGCGCTTTTTCTGGGGCCACGATCTCACACATCACTCCCAAAAGGTGTGTTTTGGGGTGTCACGTGAGACCGTGCCCCCCAAAAAGTACGGGGGGGGGCAGGTTGAGAGCATGGCGTGGGTCACGTGGTTCGCCCGGAAGCATGTCCCAGAAGACCCATGTCTTGGTGTCCGATCAGAAAAAGTTGGACAGTATGCTGTTTGTTAGATTCCGTAGTCTTCAAGGTGTCCAAGCTACTTACATTTAAAAACCGATCGGAAGGTTGGCAGTTCGAATCCCCGCGACGGGGTGAGCTCCCATTGCTCTGTCCCTGCTCCTGTCAACCTAGCAACTTAAAAGCACACCAGCGCAAGTAGATTAATAGGTACCACTGCGATGGGAAGGAAAACGGCATTTCTGTGAGCTCTGGCTTCTGTCATGGTGTTCCGTTGAGCCAGAAGTGGTTTAGTCACGGTGGCCACATGACCTGGAAAAGCTGGCTGTGGACAAACACGGTCTCCCTCAGCCTGGAAGCAAGATGAGCGCCGCAATCCCATAGTCACCTTTGACTGGACTTAACCATCCAGTGGTCCTTTACCTTTACCTTTTACCTTTAATATTGCCAAGTCTTTCCACCAACCTTGCCAGTTTCACCGGGTGTGTGTGTGTGTGAGGCAGGAGGAATGGGCTGTAGAAAGGGCCAGGATTACTCACCATCACTAACTTTTGAACTAAGCACTTTATTTTATTTAATGAAATTTATATACTGCTTTATTGTAAGAAATCCTCTAAGCCAGTGGATCCCAATGAGCTAAGTTCTGCAGACCCCCTGTTCTTCAGAAAGCCAAGCCACGGACGCCCGACTTTTGACAACTGTCATACCTCTATATTCATTTTTGTTATGTGAATGGACCTCCTGGGATTCTGCTGACCACCAATGGGAACTCCTACTCCAAGAGATTTACACAAGTGTAAAATAAAATGCTAATATTATAGATAAAAGCAGTTAAAATCAGGTATATATATTCAAAAGATGATTAGCAGCAGCTAAAAACAAAACACATGTAAGTTCTACATTTCTGGATAGGCTTGCCTGAACAAAAATGTTTCAAGCAGGCGCAGAAAAGAGTACAGGGAAGGTGCTTGCCTGATGGCAATAGGCATGGAGTTCCAAAGCAACACTAAAATATTGCTTTATGACAGGTGCAGAACAGACATTGTATGACACCTGTAACACTGCCACTTCTGCAGAATGAGTGGGCATATATGGGGCAAGGTGATCCTACAAGTAAATGGCCTTGGTCCAGTATACCTGAAGGAGCGTCTCCACCGCCATCGTTCTACCCAGACACTGAGGTCCAGCGCCGAGGGCCTTCTGGTGGTTCCCTCGTTACGAGAAGCCAAGTTACAGGGAACCAGGCAGAGGGCCTTCTTGGTAGTGGCACCCGCCCTGTGGAACACCCTCCCACCAGATGTCGAAGAGAAAAATAACTACCAATTTTTTAGAAGACATCTGAAGGCAGCCCTGTTTAGGGAAGCTTTTAATGTTTAATAAGTTATTGTATTTTAGTGTTCTGTTGGAAGCTGCCCAGAGTGGCTGGGGTATTAAAGTAAGTAAAGTAGTCCTAAGCTGTTAGGGACTTTATATACTAATCCTAACACCTTGGACTTGTCCCAGTACTAGAACCAAGCAGCGGGAATTGCAGAGAAGCAGATTTCTGGTAAAATGTAAAAGGATCTTCCTAATAGCATGCGCTGTTCGACAGGAGAAAAGACTGCCTTGGGAGGTGGTGGGCTCATTCAGCGTCCGGACTTTGGCTGTATACACACCATATCTTTGAAGCTAGGGTTGCCATACATCTGGACATATCTGGGATTTGGCTGTCAGAAATAACATCTGGACGGAATTTCCAGAAATCGGTACAAATGTCTGGGAAAATCTGGGTGTAAGGCAACCCATATGGGAAATGTTGATTTTCGGGGGCGAATGTCCTTTAAAATGGCTTAAATATTTCCAGTTTGGGAGAGATTTTGCAACAACTTTGCCCCCCCCCCCCCAGCTCAACTTTTGTCTCTGGATTTTCACTTTTTGAAATACGGCAACCTGATTTGAAGCGCACTCATAGCACATTATTTTGCTCCAAGGCTTCTGGGTCCTGTATAGTTTAACTCTCACAGCGCTACAGTTCCCTGCAGCTCTTAACAAACTGCAGTGTCCAGAATTCTTTGACAGGGGAAATGTTTCTCAAATGTGCTTTAAAAGTTTGGTGTGTGTAAGAAATGAGCAAGAGGTGATTTCCTAGGGTTGCCATATTTCAAGAGGTAAAAATCCAGAAACAAAAAGTTGTCGAGCTTTTTTAGGGCAATCACCCATTAGGCCCTCGGCCCGAGCCTGAACCAGAGCTGTCGGTGCACACACACGCAAAATTTAAACCCAAAATCCAGAACATCTGCTTTAAAATGTAAAATTCCCGCTCGATGGGCATGTAGGACTCCTGAAAGAGGACGAGTCCAGGAATTCCAGGACCTATGGCAACCCTAATTTCTGTCTTCCTCGATTTCTGGGAATGGAGTTGAGAGATGACTTAACTTGGGGAGAAAACAGTAAAGACCTGATGAAGAGAGCACAGCAGAGGTTATATTTTCTGAGAATCCTCCGGGAAAATAATCTCTCAAAGGACTGATATTTATCGATCGATAAAGATTATTGATCGGTCAAAGGAGCTAAGATTCTTAGATTCTGTGTTTGAAGCCTGATAAGGCCCAGAGTGACGCAGCCTGATAAGACCCGTGTGTGTGTGTGTGTGTGTGTGCAGATTGTATAGGATTAGAAAGTGGGATCATGACAGTGATACATTGGTGTCTCCTGGCAGCCCCCCCGAGTATTGATATGGCAGGGGGCATCTGAGCAATCTCTGAATAATTCAATAGCAGGTTCTCTCCCCGGACGTCGAGCTGTGCTGCAATCGTGCCAGATGGGCCGTTTTGCAACCCCGGTGGTGAATAATGAATGAATAAGCCCCTGATAATGAGGACGCCATCGGCCCCGTGGGAGGAGAGAAGGAGAGAGCGGGAGACAAAGGCAGATGAGGCGGCTGGTGCCTCTGAATCAGGGGGAATAAGGAGGAAAAGCAAGGCCGCTCCTTCCTTCTCCCTTGCGCAAATCCTGCACCCAGCACCTTGCCTAAGCCTGGGAACGAAATCAAGACTTGCTTCATCCAGAATCAGCTATAGCTGAGAAATGCTGGTTCCCAAGCAAAGAGAGTCACAGTACGAATCTCTTAGAGGGTTGCTTCTGCCTAAGGCAGGGGTCAGCAAACTTTTTCAGCAGGGGGCCGGTCCACTGTCCCTCAGACCTTGTGGGGGGCCGGACTATATTTTGAAGGAAAAAAATGAACGAATTCCTATGCCCCACAAATAACCCAGAGATGCATTTTAAATAAAAGCACACATTCTACTCATGTAAAAACACGCTGATTCTTGGACTGTCTGCGGGCTGGATTTAGACGGCGATTAGGCCGGATCCAGCCCCCGGGCTACCAGCAGCCGCCTATCGCCTGCCCAATTGCCGCTGCAACAGCAAATCACATGCATTTCCGCAGCCACCAATCACATGCACTGCCACTGCTGTCAATCTCCAGCTGGCGGCAGGAACCAATCACCCGTCTGCCCCTCAGCACTACCCGTGTATAAGACGACCCCAATTTTTAAACATTACTTTCACGTAAACAATCCTCGTCTTATACACGGAAAAGTACGGTAATTCTTTATTGTGGTTGATAAGTGCAACTGTTTAATTATTTTCTGATTTGCAGTTTTACTGTTCACTGATTCTGATGGATTGTTGAATGTTGCTTTGTTTGATATGAAGTTGTTTATTTTAAAGTTATTGCGACTTTTTATATTGGATCAGATTGTTATTGTTTGATGTTTTATTTTGCTTTCATATGTGTTGGAAGCCGCCCAGAGTGGCTGGGGCAACCCAGCCAGATGGGCGGGGTATAAATAAATATTATTATTATCATTAGTATTATTAGTATTAGTATTATTAAATCAGCATTTTGAATCTCGCTTAGGAGCATGGTGGTAAGCTTACAGTCCAATCTACATTCTCTCTCTCTTGTTCTCTTCTATTATTATTACAGTGGTACGTTGGTTGTCGAACTTAATTCATTCTGGGAATCTGGTTGACTCCCGAAACTGTTCAAAAACCAAGGCACGGCTTCCGATTGGCTGCAGAAGCTTCCTGCACTCAATTAGAAGCCACGTCGGATGTTCGGCTTCCAAAAAACGTTCGCAAACCTGAACACTCACTTCTGGGTTTGTGGTGTTTCGGAGCCAATTTGTTCAGGACCCAAGCTGTTCGACAACCAAGGTACCACTGTATTATTATTTTTTGAATTTATATACAGTGGTACCTCGGGTTATGTACTTAATTCGTTCCGGAGGTCCGTTCTTAACCTGAAACTGTTCTTAACCTGAAGCACCACTTTAGTTAATGGGGCCTCCCGCTGCTGCCGCGCCGCCCTAGCACGATTTCTGTTCTCATCCTGAAGCAAAGTTCTTAACCTGAGGTAATATTTCTGGGTTAGCGGAGTCTGTAACCTGAAGCATATGTAACCTAAAGCGTATATAACCAGAGGTACCACTGTATTTCCCCCCCTACCATTTCTTTAAAATATATCTTTGCAAAATTTAGTCTGGTTTTGCTAAACCCACTGCTTTTTAATAATAATAATAATAATAATAATAATAATAATAATAATAATAATTGTTTAAGGGTACTCTCCTTTTGACTCAAGAAAATCATTTTATAGTTCGAATCAGGAAAAATAAATACAGTAAGTGGACAAAAGTACAAAGATTCACAAAATGTTTAGGGGTATGCGCACCCCTAGGAAGCACTGGCCAAACCAAAGGAATTTTCCGGACATTGCCGGGATTCAGCCATCAAATTTCCTTAAAAACAGCTCAACAACTTTGGGCAAAACTTTAAAAAGCTCAACAACTTTTGTGTCCCTTCTGTCAACCACTAGAAATGTGTGTTCTCTTGTTACACTAGAAATCATGCTTAGCCGGTCACTTGGCTGATATGTCAGCACACACTGCTCCCCCCCCCCCCCCCCGCCAGCTATCACTCCTGTCAAATACTAACTGCTATTGCATGCCTCCTCTAGAGTTTCAAAGCCCTATTGTCAGGTGTGAGATATGCAATTCAGGCAGAACTGGGCGTCAAAGACATGCAAACCTAGCGCGAGAGTTGATCGTTCAGAGTATGGGAATCAGCAACATTTCCATATTAGAATTTTGACGAGCAAATTAACTTCTACTCCGGCAGGCTGTAATCCAGCCTGATTGAAATCAGTGGAAATGAAATTCACATTTTCATTTGCAAAAAGAATTGAAAACTTTCAACCTGGAGATGGAGCACTTTTCCTCAGAAGGAAATTCCACTGGTTTCCATGAAACTGGCTCCCATCCTTGCAATTGCATTGAAGGTGTCAGATGAGGCTGCAGTTGCTCCCTTTACCTGGGAGTAAACCCCCACTGAAATCAGTGGGGCTTAGTCCTAATTTAGTGGGTCTACTGAGTAGATACATTGAAAGCACAGCCCGCCAAACAAACCCGGGAACTGTAGTTTGCTGAGGGTGCTGAGAATTGTAGTTCTGTGAAGGAGGGCGATGTGCTTTAAAAGGGACTTGGATGTGTGATGTGTACACGGCCTGAGTTCTCAAAGCATTTCAAAACACTTCGTTGTTTCTCTTCTGTCTCTGGTTTTATTCCATTTCATCTGAGTCTCATGTTTCTTGTTTGTCCAGTTTTTCTGCTTGGGTATAGCTGAATGCTAGAGCTATTGCAGGCCCCAACAAACCCCCATGAATCATACACATTCAGCTTCTTGAGAAACACAGACAAGTCAGGTACATATAATGGTTTTCCAACAGACGGAAACAAAATTGCATGGTCTGTGCTGCTCAAAGCACTCCAGCAATGTGTGTGTGTTGTTTTGATTTTGATTATATATTTTGTGGTTTTATATTCTGATTCTGTTCCGTGAAGCGCCCTGAGACCTCCAGGTATAGGGTGGTACAGTGGTACCTCAGGTTACAGACACTTCAGGTTACAGATGCTTCAGGTTACAGCTCTGCTAACCCAGAAGTGGTACCTCGGGTTAAGAACTTTGCTTCCGGATGAGAACAGAAATCATGCTCCGGCAGCGCAGCAGCAGCAGGAGGCCCCATTACCTAAAGTGGTGCTTCAGGTTAAGAACAGTTTCAGGTTAAGAACGGACCTCTGGAACGAATTAAGTACTTAACCCGAGGTACCACTGTAATTCAAAATAGAAAACATGTGGCTATTCTTCATCTGGCTAATTGGATCCATCTTTTCTTCTTCACACAGAATTTGAAACACAGTGGTACCTCAGGTTACAGACGCTTCAGGTTACAGACGCTTCAGGTTACAGACTCCGCTAACCCGGAAGTAGTACCTCGGGTTAAGAACTTTGCTTCAGGATGAGAACAGAAACTGTGCGGTGGTGGCGCGGCAGCAGTGGGAGGCCCCATTAGCTAAAGTAGTGCTTCAGGTTAAGAACAGTTTCAGGTTAAGAATGGACCTCTGGAACGAATTAAGTTCTTAACCCGAGGTACCACTGTACCTTGGTGCAGAATTCAGATGTACCTTGGTGCAGAATTTCTTTAGCACGCAGTGTGAATACAGGAGCCATCAGATTGTTGTCCCATCTGCCTTCCTCTATTCTGCCATTTTTTCATTGCTTGTCTGACTCCCCTTCTTACTCCTCTCTCTGCCCCCTCTCTCTGCAACTATATTTAACCACATGAAGCCTCCTGGAATCACAGTAGACAAAGCCCGTCCTTCTCCCAGAGGCGCCTGGGCTTTGATCCCTGCCAAACCTTGAACAAGAGGTTCAGTTAGTGACAGCTAAGTGGCTGGGACAGAACGGAGCAGGGGGAGTGGGTGGGTGGGCTGGGCCTTGGGGAGGGGGCCAAGGCTTCCAGCAGAACTGTAGGAGGATGGTAGCAGTGCCTCTTCTTCTGCCTGGGGTACTTTCTCCCTCTCCTCTCTCAGGAGATAATCTCCCTGGGAAATCAGAATTTCCTTCTCCAGCCAGAAAAAAAACCTCTCTTGGCTGGCAACCCAGAGCCCAGACAGTTTGGGAGGGGCCGGGTCACGCGTTGTCACATTTATGCACTTAGAGAGACGGACAGAGACGCCAGCGGGGAAACTAATGGGCTCCGAGGCATGGCTGTCGCTGTGGCTCGGAGGTGTGTGTGTTCTGCCCTCCTTTTCCCGAGGCCTCCGGCTGTTTCCAGCACCCCACAGTATCAAGTATCTGTGCCACGACGATGCTTGCAACTACTGGCACCCCAAATATCGGGCAGATTTAGACAACTCCTGCACTGGGTAGATTTACACAACTGGTAGCGGCACAAGTTGGCAGGTGCCATGTTTGGCCAGTTTTTCTGGCCAGTTTCTGACTCTTTTTTTGTATATAATTTTATTAATTTTTCTGTTTTACAATTTAAAACGCTCATTTTACATCCTTAAGATATCAGTGACTTCCCTTCTTCTCTTTCCTTGGTTCATTTTACATATCATAAATCCCAGCATATGTTATAATAATAATAATTTATTATTTATACCCCACCCATCTGGCATAATATTCCAACAGAATATTAAAATACAATAGTCTATTAAACATCAAAAGCTTCCCTAAACAGGGCTGCCTTCAGATGTCTTCTAAAAGTTTGGTAGTTGTTCTTCTCTTTGACATCTGGTGGGAGGGCGTTCCACAGGGAGGGCGCCACTACCGAGAAGGCCCTCTGCCTGGTTCCCTGTAACTTGGCTTCTTGCAGCGAGGGAACCACCAGAAGGCCCTCGGTGCTGGACCTCAGTGTCCGGGCAGAACAAAAACTATTCCATTATTGCATCCATCAAAACTTGTTTGCACTGTTGAATTTATCTTAATGCTGCCAGCGTTTTCAGCTGTACACAATTATTTCTCATATATTCAGTAAACGTTTTCCAGTCTTCTTTAAACGTATGTTCTTCTTGTTCTCTTATTCTATATGTTAAGTCTGCGAGTTGTGCTGATTCTGTCAACTTAAGTTGCCATTCTTCTTTAGTTAGGACCTCACTCGTTTTCCATTTTTGGGCTAACAAAACATGGGTCACAGTAGTAGCATACATAAAATAACCTTTTTTGACACCTGGGAATTTCAGGCTGAGTTATCCCCAACAGAAAGGACTCTGGGTTTTGGGGGGGAGGAAAGTACTTTAAAACATTTATTTCAATTCATTATGGATCATTTCCCAATACTCTTTTACCCTTTTGCAAGTCCACCACATGTGAAAGAATGTTCCCTCCATCTCTTTGCATCTCCAGCACTTATCTGATTCAGTCCTAGACAAATTAGCAAGCCTGTTGTTGTTTAGTCGTTTAGTCATGTCCGACTCTTCATGACCCCATGGACCAGAGCACGCCAGGCACTCCTGTCTTCCACTGCTTCCCACAGTTTGGTCAAAGTCATGCTGGTAGCTTCGAGAACACTGTCCAACCATCTCGTCCTCTGTCGTCCCCTTCTCCTTGTGCCCTCCATCTTTCCCAACATCAGGGTCTTTTCCAGGGAGTCTTCTCTTCTCATGAGGTGGCCAAAGTATTGGAGCCTCAGCTTCAGGATCTGTCCTTCCAGTGAGCACTCAGGGCTGATTTCCGTAAGAATGGAGAGGTTTGATCTTCTTGCAGTCCATGGGACTCTTGAGTCTCCTCCAGCACCAGAATTCAAAAACATCAATTCTCCAGCGATCAGCCTTCTTTATAGTCCAGCTCTCACTTCTATACATCACTACTGGGGAAACCATAGCTTTAACTATATGGACCTTTGTTGGCAAGGTGATGTCTCTGCTTTTTAAGATGCTGTCTAGGTTTGAATTAATTCATCACCCCCCCAAAATATTTTTTTTGGGGGGGAATTAATTCCTCCCCCCCAATAAAATATAGTCTGGTCCCCCACAAGGTCTGAGGGACAGTGGCCCAGCCCCCTGCTGAAAAAGTTTGCTGACCCCTGGTGTAGACAATACTGAGCAAGGGGGACCAATGGTCTGACTCAGCATAAGCGCTTTCCTAACTAAGATGCAGCTGCCATTCTGGCCAGTTTCTGTATACAGAATGGTTGTGTGTGTGTGTGTGTGAGAGAGAGAGAGAGAGAGAGAGAGAGAGAGAGAGAGAGCGCAATCTTGTCCATTGCTTTAGGCAGCAAGACGTCTTGGGCCAGCCCTGACTTTGATCCATTGCTCTGGGATCAGCGTCCCTTGTGTGCCATTGTCTGCTGCCCTCTCGCCATCTGCCTTCCCAAACCTGGAATTAGTCACACGCACCCAAGCCAAACCCAAGCCAACAATGGCCCCCATTGTCCCTTCCACCCTCCTCCCCTTCCCTCTTGCAGGCTTCTCGCGCAGCCATCCCTTGGCAGTGCCCTCTGCAGGATCCTCCCCCACCCTGGGCGTGCTAGGCTCAGGAGCTTGGCGCTTTGCCCTCTCCTTCTGTGGCTTCTGCCGGGCAAAGGAATGCCAGTCAGGGAGTGGCTGGCACAGGCCTAAGGCAAACGGGGCAATTGCCATTCAAGTTAACACTCTGCATGCTGGAGAACATGGGGATTGCTGGATCTGTCCATTTGGGGCCTCTCCATTTCTCATTCCCCCCCCAATCTAAAATCCCGGTTCTCCACATTTCAGCAGGAATCTCTGTGTTGTTGCGACTCGTGAAAATGTCCCACAAATGCAGTTTCCTCCCAGTAAACCTACGTTGGCATGCAGTTTTGACTAATGCATATGTGCTCGCAAGCAATTCCTCCTAATATAATGCTTTTTTCCTCCTAATGTAATGCACCGCATGGGGCTGGACTAGATGACAGAATCTACAATTCTGTGATCTAAGATCTCTGCCTGAGACTCTGGGAAATGGTTGCAGTCAGAGGAGACGTCAGAGATAGCGAGGGCCACATTCTTGGATGGCTTTAAAAGAGGACTAGACCATTTCAATGAAGAAAATGTGACGTTCAGTGGTCAAGACAGTGCGGTGTAGTGGTTAGAACTGCTGGGCTAGGAACTGGGAGACAAGGGTTCAAATCATCACGTAGCCTTTTTTTGTACAGTGGTACCTTGGTTTAAGAACAGCTTAGTTTATGAACAACTTGGTTTAAGAACGCTGCAAACCCAGAAGTAGGTGTTTCGGTTTGTGAACTTTGCCTTGGAATAAGAACATGTTTTGCTTCCTGTCAAGTGTGTTCCATTTGTAAATTGAGTCTCCCGCTGCTATGGGAAAGCATGCCTTGGTTTAAGAACGCTTCGGTTTAAGAACAGACTTCCAGAACGGATTAAATTCCTAAACCAAGGTACCACTGTAATGGCAGGCTTGTGCAGCCCCTGATAAATCTGAGGGATGTTCAGGAAGGAAAAGCACTCTGCACATGGTCTGAAACACTTTCCCCTGCATTGAGCTTCACATCTTCTACAGGTGGTTGAAACGAAGGCCATTGTTGCCACCAGTTCTTAGATGAGAGTGGGTGGCTTGGGGCAAGAGGGCACGAGAGAAAAGTTATGCCAATCGCCGGGAGTCTTGCCTTTTTTCTGAGGAGGTTTCAGAAAACAGTTCCCTTTCAGGAGAGAACGGGTTCCCCCCCGTTATTTAAAAAATAATAATATTTATTAAAGATTTTCCTCGTTTTCAAAATCAGATGCATTCCCTCTTTCTTCAGGCTGTGTTTTCTACACAGCAGTTGCATTTGTTGTGAGACATTGGTGTTTCTTTTTGATTAATGACATCGCAGCTTGCAGCAAGCCAACTGGAACCAGCAGCTCTTATCTTTGGTGTCTGGGATTTGAAGAAGAGGAGGAGCCTGTCTGAAGATAAGAGCAGCCGGGGGCAGGTGCTGCGCTGCTATGCAGCTGAGTTCCAGTCAATAACAGCCACTCAATTCGCCTTTACCCCTTTATACTTGTCTATCCAAAGCCCATGGGAGAAAATACACATCAGGCAAGCACCGCTAATTGCAAAATGAAAAGAGAGAGTGTAACCTGTCTAGCTACAGTTTCAAAGTTTAAATCATTTCACATTAAAATGTCCAGTTGGCTCTTTGCCCCGGATGGGTGGCTGAAGAATCCTGTGAACCACAGCTTTAAAAAGTTTATAGTCCTCATTGTTTAGGAGAAAATCATTACCAACAGCTGTGTGCCGTGGAGCCTATTTAAGGTTTTGCAAAACGCGAACGCATCTAACCACATGGTTCTCAAGGGCTGGTGTGGGAGGAGAGGACGGTAAGATTCAACGACAATCAATAATATATTTCATGTTCTTATGTAGCTGCATTTTCTGGCTGTCCCATGATCGTATTATAAAGCAGCTGTGTTCTGTGTTATAAAGCAAGCAGTGCTGGGAGTTCTCTTTTTGTTTTCCAATGTATTTCTTATCAATAAGAAATTTGCTGCGAGCAAATTTTTAACTTGAAAGTGTGGTCCGGAGAATTTTTTTTTTGAGAACCACTGATCTAACCATTCGCCCTGATTTCCTGTGGGGCATTTGCAAGTTTCCCCGTTCGTCCTGCGTCCATCCCACACAATGCATTTCTCAGTGGCTTTTTAAATCAAAAGAAGTCTGTTTTTTAAAAAGTGTATTTGTTCTGCAAGGGCGAAGGAGCCCTCTAAACCGTCTTAAAATGTGCAAACCTGAAGTTCTGGCATGTGCTTGAATCCCTCCCACAAAATGCTGACTGTAACACCCCCTGATTCAATCCCCAGCGTCCAAAAGCTGCCTGGTTCAGTGTCCTGCATCTCCATTTAAAAAGAAAAAAAAAGAGGATTCTATAGCAGTGAATGTGGAAGGTGTTAGGCCCTGGATCACTAGGACCATAAAGACATAAGAAGAGACTGCTGGATCAGGCCAGACTCATCTTGTCCAGCATCCTGTTCCCACATCAACCAGCCAGATGCCACTGAGAGCAGTCTTCTTCTTTGGTGGTCACTCGTAGGCAAGTAAGATTGTCTTCCATAAACACAGTTTTAACAATGAGTCCGTAAGTGACTGTGGAGGCCAGTTCTGGATCCACATGTCCTTCCACAGTGGGCACATATGTTTCCGGGTGGGAGTTGATCATGGTGTGGATTTGCCAAGCATGCCTTCCTCCTAGCACGTTTCTCCCTTGCGTCCTGAGTTCGAGTGCCTTCAAAGCCCATGACACCTTCGGTAAAGGCTGTTCTCCAATTGGAGCTCTCTCAGGCCAGAGTTTCCCAGTTGTTGATGTTTATACATTTTTTAAGCTTTGCCTTGAGAGAGTCTTTAAACCTCTTTTGTTGACCACTGGCATTACGCTTTCCATTTTTAAGTTGGGAATAGAGTAGTTGCTTTGGAAGACGATCATCAGGCATCCGCACAACATGACCAGTCCAATGAAGTTGATGTTGAAGAATCAATGCTTTGACACTGGCGATCTTTGCTTCTTCTAGTACACTGACATTGGTTTGCCTGTCTTCCCAAGTGATGCATAAATTTTTTCGGAGACGCTGTTGATGGAATCTTTCGAGGTGTTAGAGATGGCGTTTATAAGCGGTCCATGTTTCACAAGCGTACAGTAAGGTTGGTAGTACAATAGCTTTTTAAACAAGCATTTAAACAAGACCCTTTTGAATGTCCTGGTCCTCAAACACTCTGCATTCCAATAGTATATATCTGCTTCCTGCATTCTAACGATGGCTATTAAACCAGTTCGCATTTGTGGTGTAGATAATGCCCATATAGTCCATCCAATGGCTGTCTTCCTGCTCCTTACACAAATTAATGCCTCTCACAGCCATTATTACTCTACAGAAAGGCGAGGACCCTGCTGGGAGCTGGCTGCCTGTCAGAGGCACTGGACCGTGCTTGCTTGATTTGACCCATTGAAGTCTCAGCACAAAGGGGGCACATCCTGACCCTCAAGCTGCCCCCCTCCCATTCCCCCACCCCCCAGCTTTTCATAGTGTTCTTGCTGGCAGACTAATTCTTCCTGGCAGGCTAGTCCCCCCCCTCCCCAGATTATTCTAAAGCACCATCCATGGGAATCTATTGATTCCTAAGGCTAGCTCATCTGTGCTGTGTGCATGGACAGGGGAGTCAAAGTCCATTCTTTTTTCCTTTAGGAGAAGTGGAAAAAAATGAGAGAATAGTAATAATTTATTACTTATACCCCGCTCATCTGACTGGGCCTCCCCAGCCACTCTGGGTGGCTCCCAACAGGATATTAAAAACACAATAAAAGATCAGACATTAAAAACTTCCCTAAACAGGGATGCCTTCAGATGTCTTCTAAAAGCCAGATAGTTGTTTATTTCCTTGACATCTGCTGGGAGGGCATTCCACAGGGCGGGTGCCACTACTGAGAAGGCCCTCTGCCTGCTTCCCTGTAACCTCACTTGACACAGTGAGGGAACTGCTAGAAGGCCCTTGGAGCTGGACCTCAGTGTCCGAGCTGAACGATGGGGGTGGAGACACTCCTTCAGATATACTGGGCCGAGGCCGTTTAGGGCTTTAAAGGTCAGCACCAACACTTTGAATTGTGCTTGGAAATGTACTGGGAGCCAATGTAGATCTTTCAGGACCGGTGTTATGTGGTCTCGGCAGCCGCTCCCAGTCACCAATCTAGCTGCCGCATTCTGGATTAGTTGTAGTTTCCAGGTCACTTTCAAAGAAGAAGTGTTTGGATTTGATATCCCGCTTTATCACTACCCGAAGGAGTCTCAAAGCGGCTAACATTCTCCTTTCCCTTCCTCCCCCACAACAAACACTCTGTGAGGTGAGTGGGGCTGAGAGACTTCAGAGAAGTGTGACTGGCCCAAGGTCACCCAGCAGCTGCATGTGGAGGAGCGGGGAAGCGAACCCGGTTCACCAGATTACGAGTCTACCGCTCTTAACCACTACACCACACTGGCTCTCAAAGCAGAAAACTAAGGCTGTGCACACACAAACACACCCACCTACCATGTTTTAGAGCACCCCAAAGAATTATGGGAACTGTAGTTTGTTAAAGGTATACAACTAGAGAGCAGTTGGGTGTGGAAAGTTCCATAGCTATAATCCTAAACCACAAGGAACCTTTCCAGTTCACCCCAGGACAAATGGAAAAGGAGGAAAGAGAGAAAGGCAACACACACAACTCAAGAGCCAGGGAAAGGAGGAGATGTACCAACCTGTCTTGCCCAACCATTTCAGCAAGGCAGGTTGATACAGTTCCCCCACCCCCACCCCTTAGCCCTTTGTCTTTTGTTTTCTTCCTATCCAACGTTTCTTAGGTGTTTCCCCCTTAGCTTCAGTGGTATTCTCACGGATTCTCACTGATTCGGTTAACCAGGCTTTCCTAAACAGAAGCAACGCATTCCCAGAGCTTCCTAGTTTTGAACTTTATATCCCTCAGAGGAAGTCCTGCCATAGATGGAGACATGCTAGGAACGTAGTGACTGATCAGCCTCTACAAAAGGGAAGGGGGAGGACTTTCATTTTGTTTGCATTTTAACGAGAAGCTCCCCAACTCACGCTTTTCTTTTTTTTTATGATATTTATTAAAGTTTCCAATTTTTAACAAACAAAAAGAAAAAACCAACATAAAAATATTAAAAACACATAAATTTCACAACTTATTTTCTTGAAACTTGTTTCCCCGACCTCCTCGTACCTCCCCTTCTTGTATACCCAGTTTGAGTTGTTCATACAGCAAATCCTTATCTCAACCTCTTAAATTATTGTAGCTTTAAATTCTTACTTACAAAAAAGAAAATCATTTTATCATAATTACAGCTTGAAACCCCTTAAGTTCAATCCAACATCATTCAACATTCCTTAATTTTACAATATTTTTGTAAATAGTCTAAATTTTTTCCAATCTTCTTCTGCCGACTCTTCTCCCTGGTCACGGATTCTGCCAGTCATTTCTGCCCCAACTCACGCTTTTCGAACCGGTGTGCAAACCGAAATACAGCTAGCCTTCAAATGTCGCACTTCTCTGGATTATAGTGGTACCTCTGGTTACGAACTTAATTCGTTCCGGAGGTCCGTTCTTAAGATGAAACCATTCTTATCCTGAGGTGCGCTTTTGCTAATGGGGCCTCCCACTGCACGCACACCTCTGGTGCGCGATTTCCGTTTGCATCCTGGGGCAAAGTTCACAACCAGGAGCAGCTACTTCCGGGTTGGTGGAGCTCGTAACCAGAAGCGTTCGTAACCAGAAGCATTCGTAACCAGAGGTACCACTGTATTATTTTTTCAATGCAGTTCTCCAAACCAAAGTTTACAAAAAAATGCATACATTGAGGAAAGTGAGTGCAAAAAACAAAAATAGCATACCTACGGAAATGCATTGTATTATGAAAAACGGCATACCTTAATCAAAATTGCATACCGACACGTGCTCATTAGGAGAAATTTGCATGAAAATGCTGGAGAATTTCCAATATTTTTTAAAAAATAGCAAATTGCTGCAGAGACATTTAGAACCGAATTAAAGATGGGAAAAAGGAGGAACCGAGAGAGCCAAGCCTGGCTGTTCTGTCCATTCCTATCTGTACATAACCTCCTGAAGTTTGTTGCTGTTCTTTTGCTGCAAGACAGCTGATCTTTTGACTCCACTTGCAGGCAGCATCCCTCTTAAAACCACAGACAAAGATATTTTCAGAAAGAGCACATCCGCCCAAGATCCTTTAACTAGAGAGATCAGAAGTCCAATTGGGATTTTATAAGACAAATCATTGCTCTCGCCTTTCTCCTGCAATCTCTCTTGGACCAGGCAGGCTCAGAATGTTTTGTTCATTTGGAAGGATGAGTCAGAAATACCAGGGCGCTGGGACAGCTACCATTCCTCACAACCACCGCCACCTAATTTTAACCCAGACGTCCAGGGATAGGGAATCTGTGGCCCTCCATGCGCTGTTGGACTCCCAACTCGGTCTTTAGCATATGCGCCGCCGGGGTGCAAATATCCGCCCAGCACCCCCAAATTTAGTTTAGCCCCCAAATTAACTCTTATTATGCTTATGTCAGACACCACGCTTATGCCTTAGGGCAGAGGAGTTCGCCAAAGGGGGGGGGGGAACCCTTTTTTGCCATGCCGGTGAGCAGAAGTGACCCTCAGCTCGCCAGCCCCGAAGCTGGCCAAGAAGCAGCCTGTCCCTCTCTGTCTCAGGGTTCAGGAAGGGCAGCCAGCAGGGCACGTTTCCCCTTCCCCGGGGCGGCTCTTCGTCGGCGCTTCAGCCTGCTCGTCGGAGCGTGGTGTAGGGGGAGCGAGAGAAGGAGGGTCCCGGGCTGGGAGGGGGGGTGCCTAAAGGAGTTTCTCACCTTTGTGGGTCTGGGCACCCTGGAGCAGGAGGAGGAGAGGGGCGCTGGCCCCACGGAAGCTGCCCATGATGTGTCTTTGGTAAATGAGCGCACAAAGTCAAAAGTCTTTCAGTGGAACAGTAAAGGTAAAGGTGGGGACGCGGGTGGCGCTGTGGGTAAAACCTCAGTGCCTAGGACCTGCCGATCGTATGGTCGGTGGTTCGAATCTCCACGGCGGGGTGAGCTCTCATCTTTCGGTCCCAGCTCCTGCCCACCTAGCAGTTTGAAAGCACACTTAAGTGCAAGTAGATAAATAGGTACCGCTTTATAGTGGGAAGGTAAACGGCGTTTCCGTGTGCTGCGCTGGTGCTGGCTCGCCAGAGAAGCTGCGTCACGCTGCCCACGTGACCCGGACATGTCTCTGGACAGCGCTGGCCCCCGGCCTCTTGAGTGAGATGGGCGCACAACCCTAGAGTCGGACACGACTGGCCTGTACGGGCAGGGGTACCTTTACCTTTACTTTAAAGGTAAAGGTAAAGGGACCCCTGACCATTAGGTGCAGTCATGACCGACTCTGGGGTTGCGGTGCTCATCTCGCTTTATCGGCCGAGTGAGCCGGCGTACAGCTTCCGTGTCATGTGGCCAGCATGACTAAGCTGCTTCTGGCTAACCAGAGCAGCGCATGGAAACGCCGTTTACCTTCCCACCGGAGTGGTACCTATTTATCTACTTGCAATTGGCTTGCTTTCGAACTGCTAGGTTGGCAGGAGCAGGGACCGAGCAACGGGCGCTCACCCCGTCGCAGGGATTCGAACCGCCGACCTTCTAATCGGCAAGTCCTAGGCTCTGTGGTTTAACCCACAATGCCACCCGCGTCCCTAAGTGGAACAGTAGGTACATATTTTGGTAATACCTAGTTATATATGTATTTTGTTTTTCTAGCTTGATCAAAATTATTTATTACAGTGGTACCCCGCAAGACGAATGCCTCGCAAGACGGAAAACCCGCAAGACGAAAGGGTTTTCTGTTTTGGAGGCGCTTCGCAAGACGAATTTCCCTATGGGCTTGCATCGCAAGACGAAAGCCCATAGGGAAATGCTGGCGGTCGGGAGCAAAGACTTTCGCCCACAGCCGGCCTTCAGAAGAGGACCTCTTCTGAAGGACGGCGGGGGGCAAAAGTCTTTGCTCCCCCCCCGCCTGCCTCCCCCCGCCTGCCCCGGGCGATCTTAAAATGCTGGCGGGCGGGAGCGAAGCGTTCGCTGCCGACCCCCAGCATTTTAAAATCTCCAAGGGACAGCAGAGAAGTCTCTGTCCCGGGGAGATTTTAAAATGCTGGGGGTCGGGAGCGAAGCGCTGCCGACCCACAGCATTTTAAAACGCTGTTCCGAATCGGGGGGCGGGAACAGCTGCCCCATCCGCCCCACTTCGGAACGATGTTCCGAAGGGGGGAGGTGGGGCGGGAACAGCTGCCCCATCCGCCCCACTTCGGAACGATGTTCCGAAGGGGGGAGGTGGGGCGGGAACAGCTGCCCCAGCCGCCCCACTTCGGAACGATGTTCCGAAGGGGGGAGGGGGGCGGGAACAGCTGCCCCATCCGCCCCACTTCGGAACGATGTTCCGAAGGGGGGAGGGGGGCGGGAACAGCTGCCCCAGCCGCCCCACTTCGGAACGATGTTCCGAAGGGGGGAGGGGGGCGGGAACAGCTGCCCCATCCGCCCCACTTCGGAACGATGTTCCGAAGGGGGGAGGGGGGCGGGAACAGCTGCCCCAGCCGCCCCACTTCGGAACGATGTTCCGAAGTGGGGAGGTCGGGCGGGAACAGCTGCCCCATCCGCCCCACTTCGGAACGATGTTCCGAAGGGGGGAGGGGGGCGGGGACACCTGCCCCAGCCGCCCCACTTCGGAACGATGTTCCGAAGGGGGGAGGTGGGGCGGGAACAGCTGCCCCATCCGCCCCACTTCGGAACGATGTTCCGAAGGGGGGAGGTGGGGCGGGAACAGCTGCCCCATCCGCCCCACTTCGGAACGATGTTCCGAAGGGGGGAGGGGGGCGGGAACAGCTGCCCCAGCCGCCCCACTTCGGAACGATGTTCCGAAGGGGGGAGGGGGGCGGGAACAGCTGCCCCAGCCGCCCCACTTCGGAACGATGTTCCGAAGTGGGGAGGTCGGGCGGGAACAGCTGCCCCAGCCGCCCCACTTCGGAACGATGTTCCGAAGGGGGGAGGGGGGCGGGGACAGCTGCCCCATCCGCCCCACTTCGGAACGATGTTCCGAAGGGGGGAGGGGGGCGGGAACAGCTGCCCCAGCCGCCCCACTTCGGAACGATGTTCCGAAGGGGGGCGGGGACACCTGCCGCCGCCGCCCCACTTCGGAACAGCTTTCCGAAGTGGGGCGGGGGGCCGGGGACACCTGCCGCCGCCGCCCCACTTCACAGCTTTCCGAAGTGGGGCGGGGGGCCGGGGACACCTGCCGCCGCCGCCCCACTTCGGAACAGCTTTCCGAAGTGGGGCGGGGGGCCGGGGACACCTGCCGCCGCCGCCCCACTTCGGAACAGCTTTCCGAAGTGGGGCGGGGGGCCGGGGACACCTGCCGCCGCCGCCCCACTTCGGAACAGCTTTCCGAAGTGGGGCGGGGGGCCGGGGACACCTGCCGCCGCCGCCCCACTTCGGAACAGCTTTCCGAAGTGGGGCGGGGGGCCGGGGACACCTGCCGCCGCCGCCCCACTTCGGAACAGCTTTCCGAAGTGGGGCGGGGGGCCGGGGACACCTGCCGCCGCCGCCCCACTTCGGAACAGCTTTCCGAAGTGGGGCGGGGGGCCTGGGACACCTGCCGCCGCCGCCCCACTTCGGAACAGCTTTCCGAAGTGGGGCGGGGGGCCGGGGACACCTGCCGCCGCCGCCCCACTTCGGAACAGCTTTCCGAAGTGGGGCGGGGGGCCGGGGACACCTGCCGCCGCCGCCCCACTTCGGAACAGCTTTCCGAAGTGGGGCGGGGGGCCTGGGACACCTGCCGCCGCCGCCCCACTTCGGAACAGCTTTCCGAAGTGGGGCGGGGGGCCGGGGACACCTGCCGCCGCCGCCCCACTTCGGAACAGCTTTCCGAAGTGGGGCGGGGGGCCGGGGACACCTGCCGCCGCCGCCCCACTTCGGAACAGCTTTCCGAAGTGGGGCGGGGGGCCGGGGACACCTGCCGCCGCCGCCCCACTTCGGAACAGCTTTCCGAAGTGGGGCGGGGGGCCGGGGACACCTGCCGCCGCCGCCCCACTTCGGAACAGCTTTCCGAAGTGGGGCGGGGGGCCGGGGACACCTGCCGCCGCCGCCCCACTTCGGAACAGCTTTCCGAAGTGGGGCGGGGGGCCGGGGACACCTGCCGCCGCCGCCCCACTTCGGAACAGCTTTCCGAAGTGGGGCGGGGGGCCGGGGACACCTGCCGCCGCCGCCCCACTTCGGAACAGCTTTCCGAAGTGGGGCGGGGGGCCGGGGACACCTGCCGCCGCCGCCCCACTTCGGAACAGCTTTCCGAAGTGGGGCGGGGGGCCGGGACACCTGTCCCATCCGCCCCACTTCGGAAAGCTGTTCCGAAGTGGGGCAGGGGGCGGGAACACCTTCTGAAGGCGGGCAGGGGGCGAAAGTCTTTGTCCCCCCTGCCTGCCTTCCCAGGGGCTTTTAAATCGCCCCGGACAGCGGAGAAGTCCTCCGCTGTCCGGGGCGATTTAAAATGCCGCCCGCCAGCATTTTAAGATAGCCCCGCACAGCGGAGAAGTCCTCCGCTGTCCCAGGGCTTTTTAAAATGCTGGGGGTGGGAAGAAAAGCCCTTGTCCCCCCCCCCCAGCCTTCAGAAGAGGTCCGGGGACAGACTGTCCCCGGACCTGGCCTGAAGGTGGTTTCCCTAGGAACGCATTAATTGATTTTCAATGCATTCCTATGGGAAACCGTGCATCGCAAGACGAAAAACCCGCAAGACGAAGAGAATTGCGGAACGAATTAATTTCGTCTTGCGAGGCACCACTGTATTTCATAACAGGTAGATAGTTAAGCGTATAGTTAAAGTTATGGTTTTCCCAGTAGCGATGTATGCAAGTGAGAGCTGGACCATAAAGAAGGCTGATCGCCGAAGAATTGATACCTTTGAATTATGGTGCTGGAGGAGACTCTTGAGAGTCCCATGGACTGCAAGATGATCAAACCTACGCATTCTGAAGGAAATCAGCCCTGAGTGCTCACTGGAAGGACAGATCCTGAAGCTGAGGCTCCAATACTTTGGCCACCTCATGAGAAGAGAAGACTCCCTGGAAAAGACCCTGATGTTGGGAAAGATGGAGGGCACAAGGAGAAGGGGATGACAGAGGACGAGATGGTTGGATAGTGTTCTCGAAGCTACCATCATGAGTCTGACCAAACTGCGTGAGGCAGTGGAATACAGGAGTGCCTGGCGTGCTCTGGTCCATGGGGTCACGAAGAGTCGGACACGACTAAACGAGTAAACAACAACAACAAGATAGTTAAGAGCTTAGGCAGCTTCAGCGGTGGGCGCCTAGCACCCCCCCAGAATTCGGCATCCAGGTGCCCCACAGCCCTTGCACCCCCGGGTAAAGACGGCCCTGCTCATCAGACCCAGCCAGCATGCTCAGAGGTCAGGGATGATGGCAGCTGGGCAATGCAACAGCATCTAAATGGCCACAGTTTCTCCATTCAGGGCTTAATCCATATGATTCCTGACTTTGGGATCTTTTCATTATCTGACTGCTTGTTTGTCTAATGGTGCGTTGTCTCTCCAGCATCTCAGGCAGAGACATTTCCCATCCATTGCTACCTGAAACCTTTAAACAAGAGATGCCAAGATAAGAACCTCGGACATGTACAAAACTACTGTGCTCCCGAGCGATGGTCTCTCCCCAAAGGGAATTAGACTTACAGTTGTTCGATAATCAGATAGGGCTGCTTCTCAGTTCACCTGAACTGGCCCACTTGGAAGAGGCTGGGTCCTGCAAATCTGCTTTGAACCAGCCACAATCGGCACTTGGATCCACCTTTCTCCATGTGGTCTGGTTACACGGGCTTGCCACAAACGTTGAGTTGTCCGCTCTCAGAAACCAGAGGATGGACTTGGTGGCAGCTTTGATCCAACCCTCAGGGCATGCCTTGACGTTTCTCGACCTGAGAAACATATCCGAACTTCTGCACAGGTATTTTAATCAGGGCCTGGGGCAGGAAACCCAAATTTCACTCCTCCTCCTCCTCCTCCTCCTCCTACTGTGGACTACTGCAATGCGCTCAACGTGGGGCTACCTTTGAAGGTGACCCGGAAACTACAACTAATCCAGAATGCGGCAGCTAGACTGGTGACTGGGAGCGGCCGTCGAGACCATGTAACACCGGTCCTGAGAGATCTGCATTGGCTTCCAGTACGTTTCCGAGCACAATTCAAAGTGTTGGTGTTGACCTTTAAAGCCCTAAAGTGCCTCGGCCCAATATACCCGAAGGAGCGTGTCCACCCCCATCATTCTGCCCAGATGCTGAGGTCCAGCGCTGAGGGCCTTCTGGCGGTTCCCTCATTGCGAGAAGCAAAGCTACAGGGAAGCAGGCAGAGGGCCTTCTTGGTAGTGGCGCCCACCCTGTGGAACGCCCTCCCACCAGATGTCAAAGCGATAAACAACTACCTGACATTCAGAAGACATCTTAAGGCAGCCCTGTTCAGGGAAGTTTTTAATGTGTGACGTTTTAGTGCATTTTTGGTCTCTGTGGAAGCTGCCTAGAGTGGCTGGGGAAACCCAGCCAGATGGGCGGGGTACAAATAATAAATTATTATTATTATTATTATTACTCCTACTCACAAAGTGCCACTCACACCATGTGCTCTCGTGCAGCTCCTGCCCTTTCCAGTGTGTCTTGCTGTGCAAGAGGACGACCTGTGCTCTGTGTGGCCCAGAGCTATATTTGAAACACACTCTGCTGTCCTTAATGGCATCCGACATAGGAAGCTGTGTTCTACCAAGTCAGGCCACTGGACCATAAACCCCAGTGTTCTCTCTATGCTGCCTTGCAGCAGTTCTCCGGGGTTTCAGATAGGAAACCCTCTTGTCATGGAGTGGCTGGGGGCAGAGGAGCAGTGGGAGGCACCAGTTGGGGAAACACCAAGGGAAGAAGACTCAGAGCCAGGAGATTCGGGGTGGGGACGACGAGTGATCAGAGGGAGAAGAAGACTGGGAGGAGGAGGTGTCAGAATCTGACAGAGGCTTAGTGAGCAGGAAGAGGTGGAGGCGGAGAGCAGTCCAGAAGTGGCAGCTGGAGAGGAGAGGGGCAAAGAGACAGAGATGAGTGAGGCTGCTGAAGAAGCCAGGCGGTCTCCCCCTCCTGCTGTGACCTGCTCCCCTCCCCACTGGCCTCGCAGAACCAGTAGAGGTGTGAAGAAGGCTGGAGCAAAGACAGACGCACCGTCGTAGTCTCAGATTGCTTGGGAAGGCCCCAGGACAGCAGGAGCCTTAGGCAGTTGTGGGGAGGGCAGGGACCTTCAGAACTGCCTCATAGGGGCAAGTTCTACCAGGACGAGTTGCTGTGCCCACTAGGTCTCTTTCTTCTTCCCTGGAAGAAAGAGTTCACTGGTGCTGTGTGCTTTATTACTGCTCTGGATTCCCACTTTGCCACTCAGCTACAGCCCTTCCCTTAAGCTAACATGTCACAGAGAAATCCTTCAGAACATTATGTCGATTCAGTGCTGGTCCATGTAGCTCAGGGGCTCTCCATGATTCCAGGGGTGTGTGTCTCTCCCAGTCCGACCCGGAGGTGCCGAGAACTGAACTTTGAACCCCCTGCCGGCAAAGTGAGCGCTCAGCCACTGAGCTACGACCCCTTCCTAAGAAACATGGCTTGAGGCAGCCTCCTCCACTTGCCTCGTGACAGGGCCGGCACATTCCGTTCGCCGCCGCCTCCCAGAGAACGGGAGAATCCTGCTTCCAGAATCCCATGCTGCCTCCCTGAACTAGGTGTGTAGACAGGCAGACAGCTCCATTTCCTCTCCCCAGCCCCAAAGGGCTCTGTTGCCCCAGCTGGCTTCCAACTCCCGTCTCAGAAAACCCGTCAGCTACCTTCCACGGCTGACCCCACGCTCTTCCTTGAATATTCAGGCCCAGAAAGAGAGTCACCCTGGCCTTCTCCCACTTGCTGGATTCCACCCTTGGGAACCCAGGGGGGTTCCGCCTCCCTGCCTCTCCCCCCCCCCAACCCGCTGCGTAACCCACATGAAATTCCAGCTTCCTTGTGTCTCCCTCTCCCCTCCCAGCTGCTCTCTGAGTCATTTCAGCTAATCCAGCAGGAGACGTCTAGACCTGCCCTGCTCAAGCCTTTGCCGCTATTAAGCAAGCTGTTTAGGGTTGATGTTTTACCTGCCCGGGCCTGCAGCAGCCAGTGCCTGGGTGGCAGGCAGGCAGGCAATCTGAAAAGGACCTGGAGGAGCTCAGAATCTCTCCTTGGGAGCCTATTATTCGAAGGCCATTCCTAGACGTGTCACATGGCAGATCCAGGATTGCATCACGGGACAGGTTTTGCCTTTGTTTAAAAGCATCCCAGTGGGGGGAGGGCAGGCTGGATCAGGGCTCTAATGTGGAAGAAGAATTCGGTTAACCCTTTGCACCTGCTCTTTTCTCCAATTTAAATTATGACAAACACAAAACTGGTCTTATCTGCAGATGGTAGTGCATATGAGACCCTGGTTCCATCTGCACTATACGTTTAAAGCGGTATGATACCACAGTCGTGGCTTCCTGGGAACTATAGTTTGTTAAGGGCACAGAGAATTGTTATGAGAGAACTACAGTTCCCAGAGTTCCCTGGGAAGAGGGGTTGATAGCTCAGTCAGTAGAGCGTGAGACTTTTGATCTCAGGGTTGTGGGTTCGATCCCCACGTTGGGCAAAAGATTCTTGCATTGTAGGGGGTTGGATGAGATGAACTCTTGTGGTCCCTTCCAATTCTACAATTCTATGATTCCATAAAACACTCTGGTAATTGCACTCTGTGAGGGGAATAGGTGTTTCCAAGCAGCTCCCAGTACCCTTAGCAACAGCGGAGGAGGAAGCTGCTCAGGCTGCTGGAGTGGCGCGCTCAGGGCGGCGTGAGGACGGGGCGCTCCATGGGGCCTCCAGAGTCTGCCTGCCTCCTCCCACTCAGCTGCACTACAACTGGGGGGGGGGCAGCGGGTGGACCGTTTGGCCAGCGCGGAGAGACGCGTGGCTCAGGCATGCTGCAGGCCCTACGGTGAGTGCTGCCCGGCATTTTGTCACCCCCTCAGTGGTGACCCCCGGGGCACCCCCTTTCCTCTGCCCCTGCTTAACAAAGTACAGTTCCCATGATGCTTTGGGGGAAGCCATGGGTGTTCATCTAGTCCAGTGTAGTCCAACCAATTGCAATGCAACAATCTCAACATGCAGTCTCCCATCCAATTTGGAACCATACCGGACTCTGCTTAGCTTGGCAAACGTTCTAGGTGTTTTCTTGCTGCTACCACTAGGAGGTAAGGGCTGTATTAGTGGTCCGTGGACCTGATTCAGCCCATGAAGCCTTCCCTGGTGAGCTGCCAGCACCTAAATGTTTGGTGGTGGAGGAAGAAGACTGAAGAACACTAGCAGGAGGGCTCAGCACCAGCTGGAATAATAATAATAATAATAATAATAATAATAATAATAATAATAATAAATATCCCACCCATCTGACTGGGTTTCCCCAGCCACTCTGGGCGGCTTACAGTATGGCACTGAGTTAAATGGGAAAGCTGAGATCACGCTGCCTTATACAGGACTGAAATGAAGAGCGACTCTCCCTTCCTTTGGTTTCCAGCAACATACAATATGCAAAAATGTCTCCCTCCCCTTTGAGTAATAATGTGGTAACACTGGAGAAGAACTGCAGAACAAAACAGAACGAAGCATGTATGCTTCAGCCTAACTCCACTTCTAAATAAAAAAATTCCTTCCAATAGCACCTTAAAGACCAACTAAGTTAGTTCTTGGTATGAGCTTTCGTGTGCATGCACACTTCTTCAGATACACTGAAACAGAAGTTGCCAGATCCTTCTATATAGTGAGAAGGTGGGGAGGGGTATTACTCAGAAGGGTGGTGGGAATGGGAGATAGGCAGATAGCTGGGAGAGCCTGTTGACTACTCTTAACGACTGTAATAGGTCTTACAGGAAAAGGCAAGGGGTGAGAAGGTGAGAAATGGTATAGTCATGTATAGTGAGATAAGAATCCAATGTCTTTGTTCAACCCAGGTTTTTCCATTGTTTTGAGTTTGGTAATGAGTTGTAATTCAGCAGCTTCTCTTTCCAGTCTGTTTCTGAAATTCCTTTGTAGTAAAACAGCTACTTTGAGATCTTGTATAGAATGTCCTGGGAGATTGAAGTGTTCTCCTACTGGTTTCTCTGTTTTGTGATTCTTGATGTCAGATTTATGTCCGTTTATTCTTTGGCGTAAGGTTTGGCCTGTTTGTCCAATATAGAGAGCTGAAGGACACTGTTGGCATTTGATGGCATACACAATGTTAGACGATGAGCAATTAAATAGTCCCGAGATGGTATGTGTGATGTTGTTGGGGCCAGTAATGGTGTTGTCCGGGTGTATGTGGCAGCAAAGTTGGCATCTGGGTTTATTGCAGGCTCTGGTGCCAGTGTCTGTGTTAAGTCTGGTTGTGGTATTATTGTGGGTTAGGAGTTGTTTAAGATTGGGTGGCTGTCTGTAGGCAATGAAAGGTCTTCCTCCCAGAGCTTGAGAAAGAGAACTGTCATTGTCCAGGAGAGGTTGTAGATCTCTGATGATGCGTTGTACTGTTTTAACTTGGGAGCTGTATGTGATGACTAGAGGTGTTCTGTTATTTTCTTTTTTGGGTCTGTCTTGCAGCAAGTTCTCTCTGGGTATCAGTCTGGCTCTGTTGATCTGTTGTCTAACTTCATCTGCTGGGTATTTTAGTTCTGAGAAGGTTTGCTGTAGATCTCTTAGGTGAGAGTCTCTGTCTGTAGAGTTGGAACAGATGCGGCTGTAACGTAGTGCCTGGCTGTATACAATGGACTGTTTGGTATGTTTGGGATGGTAGCTGGAGGCATGTAGATATGTTTGTCGGTCAGTTGGTTTGCGGTATAAGGTGGTGTCTATGCGCCCATCCTGTATTTTTATAGTAGTGTCCAAAAAATGTATTTCTTGCATTGATTGATTCATTGTAAGGTTGATTGTGGGGTGAAAATCATTAAATTTCTGGTGAAAGGTGTCCAGGGTCTGTTGACCATGTGTCCAGATGATAAAAATATCGTCAATGTATCGCAGGTACAAGAGAGGTTTGAGTGGGTAGGAGTTCAGGAAATGTTGTTCTAAATCTGCCATGAAGATGTTGGCATACTGTGGGGCCATGCGGGTGCCCATTGCTGTGCCGCTGATCTGAAGGAACAGGTCATCACCGAATTTGAAGTTGTTGTGGGTAAGGACAAATTGGCAGAGTTTGGTGGCAAGGTCCGCTGTGGTTTTATCTGAAATGGTGTTCCTTATAGCTTGTGCTATACTTCTATACTTCCACTTCTAATGCACTGTTATTGCATCACTGAGGTCCAGCTTCCCTCATTGCGAGAAGTGAGGTTACAGGGAACCAGGCAGAGGGCCTTCTCGGTAGTGGCGCCCGCCCTGTGGAATGCCCTCCCATCAGATGTCAGGGAAACAAACAAATCTTTTAGAAGACATCTGGGCAGCCCTGTTTAAGGAAGTTTTTAATGTTTGATCTTTTATTGTGTTTTTAACATCCTGTTGGGAGCCGTCCAGAGTGGCTGGGGGAAACTCAACCAGATGGGCAAGGTATAAATAAATTGATGATGATGATGATGAAATGTGGCAAAATGCAGCCACGAAGAGAACCCCTAGTTTGGAAGGGCCCTTTTTCTGTGTCCTTGTGATTCTTGTGTTGCCCAACCTGAACCTGCCCACCAGCACAGAAAACCCTTGCCTTGCTTCTTGACCCGTCCCTCAAGGTCGTGGTCTTCTTCTTGTTTACAACAGCCTTTCTGATTCTTGGAAAATCACTGCCCATGTTCTCCTTAATCCTCCTTCACGCGGGGCTACACCTGCCCCGTTCCTTCAGCTTTTCCTCCGGCGTTAATCATGCATTCCAAACCAGCAATCATCTATGTTGCTCTCCTCCGAATCTTTTCCGTTTTTTTAAGGGCCAAATTAGACATGACACAGGAGATCTGTGCAGACAGGACCTCTCTCTCGCCTGATCTTTAATTTAAGAGTAGCTGAGCGGCAGAGAAAAGCACAGACCTTGCTGAAATGCAAACTGCTCCCTTCGTCTTACCCAAATCTTGGGGAATTCACCCAAGCATACCAGCAAAAGCGCGTAAGGAGAGCTGGCTGGATTAGGCCTCATCTAGACCAGCATCCTCTTTTTACAGTAGCCAACCAGATGCAACTTCAGGCAACTTCAGGCAACTTCAGCAACTTCGGGCTGGATAAACGAGTCCCTCGGGCCTTAGTTTGGGGACTCCTGCACTAATAATAATAATAATAATAATAATAATAATAAATGTTATTTATATCCCGCCCTCCCCAGCCGAAGCCGGGCTCAGGGCGGCTAACAACAATCAAATAATCAAACAGTCAAATAGTCACACAATTTAAAAATATTTCATTATAAAAATTAATTAAAATCAAATTGATGGCAACCAATTAAGCAAAATTCTGTGCAAGTTGCCAGAGGAGGGAGTCAGGCTGCGCCCTGACCAAAGGCCTGGCGGAACAACTCTGTCTTGCAGGCCCTGCGGAAAGATGTCAGGTCCCGCAGGGCCCTAGTCTCTTGTGACAGAGCATTCCACCAGATTGGAGCCGTAGCCGAGAAGGCCCTGGCTCTAGTTGAGGCCAGCCTAACCTCTCTGAGGCCTGGGACCTTGAGGATGTTATTATTTGCAGACCGTAGGTTTCTCTGTGGGGCATACCAGGAGAGGCGGTCCCGTAGGGAAATTCCTGGAGCATCCTGGCAGAAACCTCCCTTTCCGCCCCTTAAGAGCTCTCAAAGCAACTGGCAGCATAAAACCATGCAAACAGAATCGTAAAAATAATCAATAGATCATACATCTCAAGTCGTCATGAAATGCAATAAATAGTCAGCAGTAAAAAAAAAAAAGCAGTAAAAGCATCCAGCGAGCAAAATAAGACTACCTCAATTCCCATTAGGGAGGCCTTGTGCCATAGTAAGTCATTCTGTTGGTCCCTCTTACTGAGATCATCTGTATGTCAGGCTCTTCATAAGTTTTTAGAAGAAGATTAGATAACATCATGGAGGCAAAGGCTATCGATGACTAACAGCCATGATGGTTACGCTAGAGGCAGTGAGCTTCTGTAGGATTCCCAAATACAGTGGTACCTCGGCTTACAGACGCTTCAGGTTACAGACGCTTCAGGTTACAGACTCCACTAACCCAGAAATAGTACCTCAGGTTAAGAACTTTGCTTCAGGATGAGAACAGAAATTGTGCTCCGGCGGCGCAGCGGCAGCGGCAGGCCGCATTAGCTAAAGTGGTACCTCAGGTTAAGAACAGTTTCAGGTTAAGAACGGACCTCCAGAACGAATTAAGTTCTTAACCTGAGGTACCACTGTATCAAAAAGTAAAAACGAGGACACCCTGAAGGTTGTTTTTACAAAAATCCCCCCCCCCCCAATCTGTGTTTTATCGATTGACTTGCCTCTAAGATCCAAGACAAAGCACCGCCTCTCAGAAATTACCCCCGGAGGTCAATTGCACCTTTGAAATCCCGGTAATGTCCAGGGAAATCTTGACATATGGCAGTCCTAGTTTCTGAATGCCAGAGGGGAAGACGGCTCTTGTGCTGGGGCCCAGTTTGCTGGCTTCTCACAGGACGCTGGACTAGATGGGTCTCTGGCCTGATTCAGAAAGCTCTTCTCATGTTCTTATGTCAAGTTCAGATACCAATGGTGCAGTCAGAGGCCTCTGGGTGTCTCTCCCCTCCTGCTGCATTATGAAGATCTCTCCCTCCTATTATGGCTATCCAAATCGTGAGCCAAAGGGTTCTATTGCTCCAATGTATACCGGTCTTCAAGGGACGCGGGTGGCGCTGTGGGTAAAACCTCAGTGCCTAGGACTTGCTGATCGTAAGGTCGGCGGTTCGAATCCCCGCGGTGGGGTGAGCTCCCGTCGTTCGGTCCCAGCTCCTGCCCACCTAGCAGTTCGAAAGCACGTCAAAGTCCAAGTAGATAAGTAGGTACCACTCCGGCGGGAAGGTAAACGGTGTTTCCGTGCACTGCGCTGGTGCTGGCTCGCCAGTGCAGCTTCGTCACGCTGGCCACGTGACCCGGAAGTTTCTTCGGACAGCGCCAGCTCCCGGCCTCTTGAGCGAGATGAGCGCGCAACCCTAGAGTCGGTCACGACTGGCCCGTACGGGGAGGGGTACCTTTACCTTTATACCGGTCTTCAGGGGCAGCCCACCCATGAGGCAAGGTCAGGCAACCACCTCGGGCAGCAGGATCTGCAAGGGCAGCAGTTCCTGCCTCCAATATAATAATAATAATAATAATAATAATAATAATAATAATAATAATAATAATAATTTATTATTTGTACCCCGCCCATCTGGCTGGGTTTCCCCAGCCACTCTGGGCGGCTTCCATAGAAACCAAAAAAACACTAAAAAGAAATGCATTGCCTGCTGCAGCCAACTTCTCTGCCAACTAATCAGGACGAATGCTCAATAAGCACCCATGGAAGCACCCATTTTAAACCCTCTTCCCTAATTTGAACCAGGGCTTCTTGGGCCGCATCTGTAGAACCTCTCTCAGTGCTAGGGCACAGCTCTAAAAGATGTGACTTAATTGCAACCGTGCACAGGGGAGAAAGTTCTGCGGCACCTTATAGGCTTACCCAGATTTATTGGGGCATAAACATTTGTAGACTAGATCCCACTTCATCTGACGTGTGAAAGCATATGTCACAATAAATCTGTTCGTTTTTAAGACGCCACAGCCCTTTCTCCCTCTCTCTCCTCTGGTGTGTGTGTTTGTGTGTTTTGTTGTAACAGATGAACGTGGCTACCCTTCTGGTCGTAGCAAGAGCGGCTGTGAGAATATGGAGGCGAAGAGGGGGAGGAGATCAGCACCCACCAATTAAGAGCAGGAACCTTCCATGAACTGGCATTTGGGTCTCCTCCGCAGGTTTTCCTTGGAAAACCTGGCTGGCTCCTAGGTTCTGCAAAATGTCCCTCCCCCCCTTACATAAAATCATAGAATCATAGAGTTGGAAGAGACCACAAGGGCCATCGAGTCCAACCCCCTGCCAAGCAGGAAACACCATCAGAGCACTCCTGACATATGGTTGTCAAGCCTCTGCTTAAAGACCTCCAAAGTAGGAGACTCCACCACACTCCTTGGCAGCAAATTCCACTGTCGAACAGCTCTTACTGTCAGGAAGTTCTTCCTAATGTTTAGGTGGAATCTTCTTTCTTGTAGTTTGGATCCATTGCTCCGTGTCCGCTTCTCTGGAGCAGCAGAAAACAACCTTTCTCCCTCCTCTATGTGACATCCTTTTATATATTTGAACATGGCTATCATATCACCCCTTAACCTCCTCTTCTCCAGGCTAAACGTGCCCAGCTCCCTTAGCCGTTATGTCCACGTGTATTCGTCATGTCCACGTGTATTAATCAGTTTCTCATTCTGGCTTGTCCATAATCAAAGGGGAAACCTTTGCTGCTGGGAAATGGTTTTCTATTGTCACGCTCCGCCCTTGTGCCAGCTTAGCTTTCACTCTCAGCAATTCTGTAATTTCCAGTCCGGAGAGAGGAGATGCGTTGTGGAAAGCCCACAGGCAGCACAGAAGCAGGATCTAAGTCATTCCTGAAGCCAGGAAATCCTGGGTTTGATAATGGCATGATTCACAAACACACACACACGCCGCTGAATTGTCCAGGAAAGTTGAGGACACCATCAAATACCTTGGACGGCCTCTATAGTGTCACATATCTTTCTCAAAACAAATCCTAGGGGTGTGATATTTAGAACTCTTCTCACTCTTCCCTGCTCAGTAATCTTCACCTTTTCAGATATAACCTCCCGTGATCCATTTGGGGACCTTCTTCGTCGTCGTCTTCTTCCTCCTCCTCCTCCTCTTTATATTTGCACAGTGAATGTTGCTATTGCCACCTACCTTAGATCAGATTGCAAGCCAGCTGTGCAAGGATGGGGCACCTGTGGGAACTTGTGGGTTCTCCTCTTGACCCACCAGCAAGGTTCGCTACTGATACCTGCTGTGCCCCCTCCCTCTTTAACTTACCCCACACTGTCAGGGGTGCCAACTTGAATAAAATATTTTTTTGGGGGGGGGAGGCTGGTAAGTGCCACCTCTGTACACTGTTGTGCCATGTTAGAAAGCGAGAGCCGCTGTGGTGTCACAGTTCTTCAGGATCTTGATGAGTGACCTTGAGCTGCCACTCTCCCTCAGCCTAAAAAGGTAAAGGTAAAGGGACCGCTGACCATTAGGTCCAGTCGCGGACGACTCTGGGGTTGCGTGCTCATCTCGCTTTATTGGCCGAGGGAGCCGGCGTACAGCTTCCGGGTCATGTGGCCAGCATGACTAAGCCGCTTCTGGCGAACCAGAGCAGTGCGAGGAAACGCCGTTTACCTTCCTGCCACAGCGGTACCTATTTATCTACTTGCACTTTCGAACTGCTTTCGAACTGCTAGGTTGGCAGGAGCTGGGACCGAGCAATGGGAGCTCACCCAGTTGCGGGGATTTGAATTGATTGGCAAGCCCTAGGCTCTGTGGTTTAGACCACAGTGCCACCCGTGTCCCCTCCCTCAGCCTAGCCTGCCTCGAAAGATTGTTGTGAGGATAAAATTGGGGTAGCCTGAGCTCCTTGGAGGACAGTGTTGTTTACTCAAAGGAAATAACTATCATTCTATTATACAAAGTTCATTACACATTACTAAATAATAATGATCCCACAACAAATCACCTGTAGTTTAAACAACCACACACATACATGTTTTCTCCCACTGTTTATCTCTGCCCGTGTTTTCATTTTCTTCCTCCGTTTCCCACCGTCTCAAATTCTAGATTTCTGCATAATAGAGGGTTGGGCTACAGGACCCTGGGGGATCCCTTGCGACTCTACAATTCTATAAAAGCATCTCCAGCCTATTGTATTTTTTTTATTATTTTTTACAGCGCCACGCATGCCATGGCATAGCAAACAGCTACAATAAAAGAAAAAGATCTGGAACACTGATTGCTGCAGAGAAACTTTCCTCTGCCTCCTGAGCAGGCTGGAGAAGTGGCGCTTTAAGAACACTTGGCTTTATCTTATCTCTCACAAAGAAACCACAGAGAGATCCTTCCCAGGTTGCCCTTTTCTGTCCAGACAAAAAGCCGGGAGGGAGGAGAGACCTTTGCCCGGCGACTTTCGGAGCTCAGCTTGGCCTTGGGGTACAGCAGCCCAGGAGGAGCCGCCGCCGCCGCTGCCTCCACCCCCCTTCTCTCTCCCTCTCCTCTCTTGCAGGCGCAATCCAAGCGCCACCAAACTAGGCGAGGGGGGCCTCTCTTGGGAGAGAGAGAGAGAAAGAAAGAGAAAAACTGGCCGCCAACAGCTGAGCAAAAAAGGCGTGAGTTAATTTCAGAGAGGCTGGCGCGCTGGCGATGCGAAGCGAGAGGGGGCCGGGCTGGAGAGGTGGGTGTAAAAGAAAGGAAAGGAAAGAGGAGGGAGGGAGGGAAGCGCGCGCGTTGCAACGCCTCCTGCGCCAGCCGGCCGCGGGCAGCAGCCGAGTCCCCGCCCCGCCAAGGACGGCCAAGGCGGGGAGGGGAAGAGAAAGAGAGCGAGCTATGCAAATCGGGCTGGATGAGATCAGCCGGGAGCAACTGGCTGTGCAACTTCGGAGCAGGACTCTTTTCCCTCGCCAGTTGCAAGACGGCTCGGCCCCGGCTCGCGCTTTTGCGCACGGCAGACGCGCCTTCTCTCTGCGCCCTGGTTCCCGGCTGGATTATTCCTCTTACCAAGTGAGCTCCGGAGCTGGAATTTCTATCTTTCTGTCTTGGCGGAGTTAATTCTCTCTTTTCTTTCCGCCGCATTTTACCCGGTTCTGTAACTAGGTGGATTTAAGCACTGCTTGAGTTTGAAGAGGAGAACCCAGAAAAGGTAACCCCCCCACCTCTCCACTCCCGTTCGCCTTTTCCTTTTCCTTCCTTTTGTAACCTTGAGCCAGCGTTGAAAGTGAGACGAACCCGGGCGAGGCAGGAGGAGTCCATAAAGCAATGAAAACAAACTGGGGCTTCTTCCCAGTTCCTGGTCTGGGATTGGCTTCAAGCCATTATCACCTGCCGCCTGCTTGCTTTGTATACATACGTGTCAAGAGAAGTGGATTCGGGGCGTAGCGGGGTGTCCTCTGGAGTCTTGAGCTTAGGCTGCGTTGGGGCTCCCCATCTCTTAGCAACAGAAGCTCCTCGGCGTCCGGCTTAACCCTTGGAACGTGCGAAGAAGAGAGTGTCCCTGATCATGGGCAGAGTGCCTTTCCCTCACCGTTAAGGGCTGCGGCAGACATCGCGAATGGGCTGCGCTTTTGTGTGGCAATTAGCATGCAACCCAACTCGTCCTACCCGCAATTGTGTGCACCGCTGAATGCGCAGTGACTCGCACATGTATAATATGTTTCCCCGCTTTCAGTTGTACACTGCTCTTGAGCTCTTTCGGAGGAGAGTCGGCAGTGTGGTGTAGTGGTTAGAGTGTGGGACTAGGCTCTGGGCTGCACCTGTTCATGTCGTTGGGGGATTTGCACAAAGAGAGACGGTGTGTTGGAGTGGTTAGAGTCTTGGTCTTGGACTTGGGGAACCAGGGTTTGAGTCCATCTACCTCACAGGGTTGTTGTACGGATGACATGGAGCGAGGAGAACCACGTTCGCAGCCTTGAAGAAAAGGTGGGAGAGAAATGTAGTAATACATACTGAAATCGCTGCTGGCAATAATGTACAGATATATATTTACATCTAACCACAGATGATTCAGAGATTGCACACTAGTTTGTGGATGTGACTGCTTTCTGTATGGAAGGGTTCATTATTATTATTATTATTATTATTATTATTATTATTATTATTATTTTATTACCTGTGAAACATCCCAAGGCAACCCCAGCTAGGTTCTCTTCCCCCTGCCCCCCCCCCGGTTTTCTGGGATTAGGGGAAAACAGGTTTCCAAACACCCTCTGCCCAGTACCTATTATGTGAGACGTGGTGTTGTCGTTTCTGATCTGTGTTTCCCACAATGTGCATCTTGTAAAAACCAAGATCAGATTCCACCCTTTGATTGATTTCCCTCTTTCCCACCCCTTTCATCTGGCTTTTCTGACCAAGAGGCTTTACGGCCAGGGGCTTGAAATTCCAGCATGTGCAAAGTTGCCCTTCATTTCCCATTTTTCAGCCGTGAAGCCAGCTGCTTTTCGAAAGGCAGGTGGGTTTTGAGCTTTCCTGCTGCTTGCCGATGGATGAACAGCTCTTAACCTTTCTCTCTGGTTCCACGCAGGGGAAAATAAGTGGCTCTCTTTAGGTTTGGGCATCCGAGAAATGCCAGGATTCTAACAGCGACAGATTATTCCTTGGCGTTTTAATACAGCAACCGTGGACTTAAGTTTAGAAATCGAGACTATTACTATAATGCACCAGGGTTGCAATGCTAGAGATTTATTATGGTGAGGGAGAGCACTCTTGAGCGCTTAGGAAGAGCACTGTGCATACAGACAAGCATTCTTATTTTTATTAACAGGGTTGGGGTTCGTCACAACAAGGCAGATTTCTGATGTTTTTAAACCACCGTGTCCTGTAATCACCATGTTTAATGAGGCAGCAGCAGCAGCAGTAGCCAGAAGCCCACATGGCTCAAAAGGGGGTTCAAGCCGCCAGTGGGGATATTGGCTTGTATCCAACGTTTGTCATATTCAGTGTTCGAAATTCGCCAGGCACGTTTTGCAAGTGGCACGGGTCCAATTGCAACTGCATGGAGATCTGTGGATGCCCGGCTGGCAACGGGCATCTCCATCTGGCTGGCCCCTCCAGTTTTCTTAAGCAGGCAAGCAGAGTAGCTTAGTTTATATCCCCCCTTTTTCTCCAAGGACTACATGATTCAACCCCCCCCCCTCAAATCTTGGTTAATCCCTAAAACGACCCCTTGAGGTAGGTTAAGAGGCTGTGACCCGACCAAGGTCACCCACTGAGGTCACCCTCCCGGGTCCTAGTTTGACACTCTCTTCTTCTTTCTTTGGCGATCACTCGTAGTCGAGTAAGATTGTCTTCCATAAACATGGTTTTAACAATGAGTCCGTAAGTGATTGTGGAAACCAATTCTGGATCCACACGTCCTTCCACAGTAAAGGGGTACCTCGGGTTAAGCACTTAATTCATTCCGGAGGTCCGTTCTTAACCTGAAACGGCTCTTAACCTGAAGCACCACTTTAGCTAATGGGGCCTTCTGCCGCCGCGGCGCTGGAGTCCGATTTCTGTTCTTATCCTGAAGCAAAGTTCTTAACTTGAAGCACTATTTCTGGGTTAGCGGAGTCTGCAACCTGAAGCGTATGTAGGGACATAGGTTTCTGGGCAGGAGTTGATCACGGTGTGGATTTGCCAAGTGTGCCTTCCTCTTAGCACATTTCTCCCTTGCATCCTGAGTTCGAGTGTCTTCAGTGGATATAGCCTACCTTGATTTCAGTAAGGCATTTGACAAGGTGCCCCATGATATTCTTGTAAAGAAGCTGGTAAAATGCGGTCTTGACCGAACCCAAAGGGTGCTCATCAATGGTTCCTCTTCATCCTGGAGAAGAGTGACTAGTGGGGTGCCACAGGGTTCTGTCTTGGGCCCAGTCTTATTCAACATCTTTATCAACGACTTGGATGATGGACTCAAGGGCATCCTGATCAAATTTGCAGATGACACCAAACTGGGAGGGGTGGCTAACACCCCAGAGGACAGGATCACACTTCAAAATGACCTTGACAGATAAGAAAACTGGGCCAAAACAAACAAGATGAATTTTAACAGGGAGAAATGTAAAGTATTGCACTTGGGCAAAAAAAATGAGAGGCACAAATACAATATGGGGGACACCTGGCTTGAGAGCAGTACATGTGAAAAGGATCTAGGAGTCTTGGTTGACCACAAACTTGACATGAGCCAACAGTGTGACGCGGCAGCTAAAAAAGCCAATGCAATTCTGGGCCTCATCAATAGGAGTATAGCATCTAGATCAAGGGAAGTAATAGTGCCACTGTATTCTGCTCTGGTCAGACCTCACCTGGAGTACTGTGTCCAGTTCTGGGCACCACAATTCAAGAAGGACACTGACAAACTGGAACGTGTCCAGAGGAGGGCAACCAAAATGGTCAAAGGCCTGGAAACGATGCCTTATGAGGAACGGCTAAGGGAGCTGGGCATGCTTAGCCTGGAGAAGAGGAGGCTAAGGGGTGATATGATAGCCATGTTCAAATATATAAAAGGGTGTCACATAGAGGAGGGAGAAAGGTTGTTTTCTGCTGTTCCAGAGAAGCGGACACGGAGCAATGGATCCAAACTACAAGAAAGAAGATTCCACCTAAACATTAGGAAGAACTTCCTGACAGTAAGAGCTGTTCGGCAGTGGAATTTGCTGCTAAGGAGTGTGGTGGAGTCTCCTACTTTGGATGTCTTTAAGCAGAGGCTTGACAACTATATGTCAGGAGTGCTCTGATGGTGTTTCCTGCTTGGCAGGGGGTTGGACTTGATGGCCCTTGTGGTCTCTTCCAACTCTATGATTCTATGATTCTAAGTGTTGCTTCCCAGCAACTGAAATGTGTTACAGTGCCTTTTCTGTGTGCACAAGTTCCCTCCGGCCATCTGCACCCAGTGTTTAGGCTGGTGGAAGCTTTTCCAGGAGGGCAAACGGGTCGCTGTCCCACCAACCTCAAGTCCTCTTTAAGTCTGCGTCCACCTGGCTGCCCTTTGATAGACATCCAAGGGGGTGAATGAAACTGCCTGCCAGCTTCTTCCTCCCTCTGGACCTCAGCAGGGGGGAGGATTGGGGCAAAGCCAGGATTCCTTGGTTCGGCCTGCCTTTGGCTGCAGCTGCCTATCCTGTGTGGGCTTCCAGCATCCCGCCTTACCTGTCTGAATGACACCAGCCAGTGAAGGCCGTGGCTTCCACAGCCAAAACGACACCACCCAAGCGCAAAGGGGGTGTCAGTTGGAGACCCGGGGGAACCCTGAGGTTTGTAGAAGTACAGTGGTAGCTCGGGTTAAGAACTTAACCCGGAGGTCCGTTCTTAACCTGAAACTGTTCTTAACCTGAAGCACCACTTTAGCTAATGGGGTCTCCTGCTGTCGCCGCGCCGCCGGAGCACAGTTTCTGTTCTCATCCTGAAGCAAAGTTCTTAACCTGAAGCATTATTTCTGGGTCTGTAACCTGAAGCGTATGTAACCTGAGGTACCACTGTACAATAAATCTTTATTTTGAAGGGGGGAAGGGGGTGGAAACAACCCAATGCATACTAAGTGTGATGCTGCTGATTGTTTTGTGGTGGTTTTCCATATATCTATATCTATATCTATATCTATATCTATATCTATATCTATATCTATATCTATATCTATATCTATATCTATATCTATATCTATATCTGGACTGCCCTTCCCCAGAGGTGGTCACCAGGCAGTCCATCATCATTATCATCATCATCATCATCATTAAAATAAATAAATAAAACTTTATTATTTATACTCCGCCCATCTGGCTGGGTTTCCCCAGCCACTCTGGGTGGGGGATACAGTGGTACCTCGGGTTACAAACACCTCGGGTGACAAACACCTTGGGTTACAGACTCTGCTAACCCAGAAGTAGTACCTCGGGTTAAGAAATTTACCTCAGGATGAGAACAGAAATCGCGCGGCGGCAGCGGGAGTCCCCATTAGCTAAAGTGGTACCTCAGGTTAAGAACAGTTTCTGGTTAAGAACAGACCTCCAGAACGAATTAAGTTCATAACCAGAGGTACCACTGTATATCATAAAACAGAAAGCTGAAAATAATTCTCATGATTAACAACATCCCAGAAATGAACCCATCAGCTTCTTAAAAAACCAGTGGAAAAGGGGTGTGTGTGTTTGTGAGATGGTGTGTTTTTAACCTAGTGTATTTTCTTTTTCCTCTGAGCTTTTGGTCCTTAATTAGGAGAGTAGCACTCCGGCTTCTTTTCATGGGATAGGATCTGTAGTCCTGGTTGCTGCTGCTGCTGCTGCTGCTGCTGCTGCTGCTTCTTCTTCTTCTTCTTCTTCTTCTTCTTCTTCTTCTTCTTCTTCTTCTTCTTCTTCCTGTAGTTGTTGTTGTTTAGCTTTGTTTTCAGTCTTTTATTTGAATCGTCGCAAGTTGCTTTGAGTTACCTTCTAAGAAGAGTAACAAACAAACAAACAAACAAAATAAGTAAATAAATAGTAGAATCTAAAGTTAGGGCAAGACACCCTTCAGTATGGAGATCATTTCGCAGACAAGGCCTCAGGCTCAAATTCCCACTAAGCTAGGAGGTTCACTGAGAGGCCATGAATCAGTCAGTCTGTCTCTAGATAGCCCACCCCACAGGCTTATTGGGAGAATAAAAGTGGTTGGCGCGAAGCACCTTGTGTTTTGCCCTGAACTCCTTCCAAGAACGGCAGAATATAATAATATTCATAATCACCATCTTCTATATATTTTGGAAAGTTGCTTGTTTGCTATTTGTAGGGACGTCTCTTTTAAAAATATCTTAACCACGTTTTGCACGATGGCTCCTGAGAACGAGGAGCCGGTCTGTTTCTGTGCTTGGATACGGTTGGGCACCATTTTGAATCAAGATGGCGGACGGAAGCTTTCTGAACACTGTTTTTTTGGGTTTATTAGAATTCCCAGGTAACTCTGGGTTCAAGGAGGCTAGGAATAAATAAGTGGGACGTGGAAGAAAATGTTGCAGTGTCATGTGCTCCTGTTCAGGGTTCCAGCTAACTGCAAGTACCCATTTCCAGGACACTCCATTTATCTCCATTTCCTGGACCTTGTCCAGCATTCTGTGTCCTCTGAGTATGCCCAGTTTGCATCAGGCTCTTTTGGGGGCCTCCTTGCCTTTTATTCCTTCTCCCCCCCAACTTCCTGTAGATTTCTGTGTACTTTTGCAAATCGAGGGGCTTCAGCAAGCTTGCGGATATCATTCTCATGTGCCTAGGATAGAGCTGTTTTTGGCTACATGAGGACCAGCGCTTGGAGAGTGAGCTCGCTATTAGCGATAATCCTCCTGGCTCTTGTTTCGTGATCGCACCAGCGGTGGAGCCTTCAGTTCTGGTTTCTGTTTAGGGAGATTTTGCAGATAAGTAGCTGAGGCTGCAATTTGTCAAAGGCCGCACGCTACATGTGTAAACGAACAAGGCGGAATGGCATTAGCAATGCTCTCTGACCGCCTCACTCTCATATGTACACTCATTAGTAGAGAGATGCAGCCGATCCCAGTTCCCTGACAATTGCACCTGTAAATACTCGTTTGCAAACATTTTTTTGGTCTACCCACACATTAAATTCTCATATGTCCAGTCAAAAAAGGCTCCCAGAGCAACAAAGAAGACAGTCTATGCCCTCAGAATCTAAAAGGCACGACACAAAAGGAAATGGGGATGGGGAGGGAAAAGGAAAACAAGCAAACACAACCACCAGTTAAGCTAGTACAGTGGTACCTTGCGTTACAGACGCATCAGGTTAGAGATGCTTCAGGTTACAGACTCCGCTAACCCAGAAATAGTACCTCGGGTTAAGAATTTTGCTTCAGGATGAGAACGGAAATTGTGCAGCTGCAGCACAGCAGCAGCAGGAGGCCCCATTAGCTAAAGTGGTGCTTCAGGTTAAGAACAGTTTCAGGTTAAGAACGGACCTCCGGAACGAATTAAGTACTTAACCCGAGGTACCACTGTAATTATAATTGATCTGTTGGAGCGGAGGAGATGTTGGCGCTTGTCTCTCAGCAGAAACAGTGGAACAGCCGCCGCTTTCCGTATCTCCCTTTGCTGCAGCCTTTGTTCTTTTTTGATTCACTGTCAGTGTTGTTATTGTTTGTTATTTAATCAAAGTGAAAAGACCCCTGCCCCAAGGAGTTTACAATCTGCGTCTGGACCATGGGGAAATTGGGAACATGAAAGGAGGGGGAAATTGCCCAAGAAGAAAGGTAGAGGAGAAGGCAACAAGATTTCTAGCATTCCTGGGCGGTTTGCTCCCTGCTGCACCGTTATGGCGTATCTCTCTCTGTAACTGTAATATGCAATAGTTAACTAAGCTGACATGTTAATAAAGGCAACATATCATTGATGGAGCACTCCACGCGTTCAGGCGCCTCTGCCAATAATCACTCCTTGCGGGATGCTGTGGCTGAATCAGCAGTCTCTTAGATGGAAACCTGTAGGGAGCCGAGGTGAAGTTGTCTGGGGCAGTGTAAAACGATGAACACAGCAAAAGGCCATTAAGAACGTTCTCTGACAACCCAATATTCTCATGTCCATCGGGGCACATTAATCGACCCTTAGCGCAAGCTTATCCCCCGTCGGTGTGCTTCAGGAAAGATTCAGGTTTGAACACAAGCCGTTCTGTGCTGCTGCAGTTTTTCTGCTGCAGAACTGAGACTCTTTAAGTGGCTTGCAATGCAAGTTTCTAGTCCTTAACACGGTTAAGAAGCTTGGGAGTGGGGCCCAGAGGGAAGGCAGGCAGTAGGATGGCTTCGGTATGCGGCTCTCCATGATCTGGAAGAGCAAAATAAGCAACTTGATCCTGTGTTTTTGTGCTCAGTAGATTTATGTTTCTAGATAAGTGAGCGTAGGTTGGCCTAATCGAGAATCTTTGCAATATAAAAGAGCAAGGAGCAAGCCTTTAAAAAGAAAAGAAAGAAAGAAAGCTGTACATTTGTAGGGTACCAGAATGCCCCATAGTCACTTCCCACAAATGGCGGCAGTTACCGCATTAACTCTGGAGTCCTATACATCTCGATGCAGAACTACAGTCGTACCTTGGAAGTCGAACAGCCTAGTTCTCGAACGTTATGGCTCCCGAACGATCGAAACCCGGAAGTGACTGTTCCAGTTTTCGAATGTTCTTTTGGAAGCGGAATGCCCTACAGGTCTTCTGTGGCTTCCGATTGGCTGCAGGAGCTTCCTGCAGCCAATCGGAAGCTGTGCTTTGGTTTTCGAACGTTTTGGAAGTTGAATGGACTTCCGGAACAGATTCCATTCGACTTCCAAGGTGTGACTGTATTTGTTTGCTTATTAGCATTTCTAAATCACTTAGCATTTAAAAGATCTCTAAGCGGCACAGAGAAACCCAACATAAATGCAATGGGTACCATTGAGCTAACTTCTTGTCCCATCAACACAAGGATTTTCACTTGTGTAATGAAACTCCCACCCCACTCTTCTCCCCGTGTACATCACATGCCCCCCAAATCTGATCCAGAGGGTGGGTGAACCCCAGAACAGATTTACGAAGAAGGGTGGGGAGCTCTGTTGCAAAGGCGGAAGTCCTTGTGCTAATGGAATGTGCTACTTGGAAACCACCCAATAAATCAGTATAATGAAAACAAGAGATAACAAATGTAAAAGGAGCAAAGCAACATCCTGAAAAATAGATTTTTTAAAAAAACATTCAGTAATAGTCAGCGAAAGCCTGGGCAGAACAAGATGTCTGTACAAGATGTTTGGAAACAACTGATGGATGTTGCTTCTCATATGGCCAAAGGGTGATGGTGGAAAATGCCCATTTTCGGGTGGCCGCTCTGTGAACTATTTGAGTTCGGTGGGAATTACTCTGAGCTAAATGAGAATAGGGTTGCAGTCTAAATAGCTTTTAAAGAATGCACCTGCGAAGGGTCACAAAAATCCATCCTCCATGTTCTGAGATGGTCTACGTCTGGCCACCAGATGTTAAGGATTTTTTTTTTAAGGAATGGGAAGGATATCCTCATAGTGCCCTGCGTGTGACCTTCCCATCTGGCTGACCACTGTCAGCTGATAAAACATTTGAGATTAGTGGACTCTTGACTTGACCTAGCACGGCAATCCTCATGTTCTTGGGGAGGAAACTGAGGCTCAGTGTAATTTGAGAGGGCTTTGGCCTGAGGACAGCATGCTGGTTATTATATTACCCTGGACACAATCATCAGCTGAACACACGTCACTCCCTGCCCCAATAAAGCTCAGGCCATCTGCAAAATACAGTGGTACCTCAAGTTAAGAACTTAATTCATTCCGGAGGTCCGTTCTTAACCTGAAACTGTTCTTAACCTGAGGTACCACTTTAGCTAATGGGGCCTCCTGCTGCTGCCGTGCCACCGGAGCACAATTTCTGTTCTCATCCTGAAGCAAAGTTCTTAACCTGAGGTACTATTTCTGGGTTAGTGGAGTCTGTAACCTGAAGCGTCTGTAACCCGAGGTACCACAGTACATATGGAAAGTCGTAGGCTCAAAGCCTCGCATCTTAGGCTAGCAGGTGATGGGAAAGACCTTTCTCTGCCAGAGACCCTTGGACAGCTGCTGCCAGTCAGAGCGGAGCAATGCCAGGCAAAAGTAGCTTCCTGGATAGCGTTGCTGCTTTGACCGGTGTGCTGGCCTGTTAACGGTCTTTTCTTAGATTTGCTAAGACAGTTCATAGTTCTGTGCTGGGCTGGGGAATTTGTACATAGCTGTCAACTTTCAGATTTGAAAAAAAGGGATCAGCAGCCTCGAAAATAAGGGATCAGTAGCCTCACCTGTCACCGGGACAGTCTACGGGATATCTAACAATCCAGGATAGCAGTGGGAAGCAGTGGGAAACGGCGCTGGAATAAGGGAATTTCCCTCAGAAAAGGGAAGCTTGACAGCTCAGAATTTCCCTCAGAAAAGGGAGGGTTGAATTTGTAGCCCTCTGGGTGTTGCTGCCAAACATGACTCCCATCATCATAACCTGATCCCAGGTTATCAGCTGGGCGGGTTGCTGTGTCCTGAAGAGTAAAGAGTAAAGGCAGTTTCCCCCTCCTTTTCTCCTAACCCCTGCATGACCACCTTCGCTTGCTGAGATTCTTTCTTCTGCGATGCAGTTAAATCCCCAGGGGCTGCTGTGCCCTCCTTCGCATCTCCTCACGCCATGTGGCATTCTTTTCATTACTACAGCTGTTGTGCTGTGCGTGGGTTGGGCTTCGTCACATGCTGTGGGTTTGGTCTGCAAGGGATATTGCTGGGTTGTTTTTTGGGGCCATTTTAAAGAAAGAGATGGGACTTGTTTGGCGTCTTGGGAAATCACAGGTTGCATCCAGTTCTGCCGTTTGTCTTCTTCGGCCTATTCAGAGAGGTGGACTGTGTCTGGATCTGGAAAAGGAAAGACACCGGTCAACTGATGGCTAGATAGAACCTCCAGTTTCAGAGGCAATCTACCTCTGAATATGCCAAAGGAGACTTCACAACGGAAAAGGGCTTGATGAATCTCACCCTCTCTGCAAGCAACGCTTGATTTTCAGCGAAAGGCCCCAGAATTCTCTCTTCTCCCACCCACCCCATCTCATTTTTATTATCAGAGGACGTTCATTTTGGCATAAAGGGTGGTATTCCATGCTAGTCCTACTCAGAGTAGACCTACTGAAGTTACTAAAGGTAAAGGGACCCCTGACCATTAGGTCCAGTCGTGGCCGACTCTGGGGTTGCGGCTCTCATCTCGCTTTACTGGCCGAGGGAGCGGGCGTACAGCTTCTGGGTCATGTGGCCAGCATGACTAAGCCGCTTCTGGCAAACCAGAGCAGCGGACGGAAACGCTGTGTACCTTCCCTCTGGAGCGGCACCTATTTATCTACTTGCACTTTGACGTGCTTTCGAACTGGTAGGTTGGCAGGAGCAGGGACCGAGCAACGGGGGCTCACCCCGTCACGGGGATTCGAACCGCTGACCTTCTGATTGGCAAGTCCTAGGCTCTGTGGTTTAACCCACAGCACCACCTGTGACTGAAGCTACTAGATATGCCTAAAACATCTTCCTTAGTTTCAGTGAGTCTTCCCTGAGTAGTTGGAGGCAATGTCATGGGAATACACCATCTTTTTCTCTCTCCACTCTTTGGCTGGGGTCCTGTGCCCTTAAGGACTGTGTAACGGGCAGAAATTCAGGTGCAGCTTCCCCCATTGCTACATGCTCGTGTGAGGAACTACTGCACCTGTGGAATGTTGGCCTGAAGACTGCAGAAAAAGGCCACCTTACTCACATTGTGTCTTGTGTCACAATCTTATGTGGTTGGAGTATAATTTAGTAAGGGGACTGTAAAGTATTTTTGCTTAGTAAAAATGCTGTGGAGAGGCGCTGTAGAAAAATGATAGTCATGGGGGCAACAAGCAAGTACAGTGGTACCTCTGGTTAAGAACTTAATTCGTTCCGGAAGTCTGTTCTTAACCTGGAAATGTTCTTAACCTGAAGCACCACTTTAGCTAATAGGGCCTCCTGCTGCTGCCGCTGGAGCACAATTTTTGTTCTCATCCTGAAGCAAAGTTCTTAACCCAAGGTACTATTTCTGGGTTAGCGGAGTCTGTAACCTGAAGTGTTTGTAACCCAAGGTACCACTGTAGTTGATTTGTTTAGCGTGCCTGGCCCCAAAACTTCCAGTTACTGTATAGTCAAGGAAACAATGTTAAACTTAAGAAACATGAAAATGGTGGTTTTTCGGTGTTCACTCCCCTCCCAGCACTTTTCACTCTATTTGCTTAAAAACCGGTTTTCAGGATTTGCTTTCAGGTGAAGTGTGGGCAGCACTGTAGTTTGGGGGCCTGAGTTCCCAGCACCTATCCTTTGAGCCAGAGGTAGATTCCTCCCCCCCCCTTTGAAACTACAGTGGTACCTCGGGTTAAGTACTTAATTCATTCCAGAGGTCCATACTTAACCTGAAACTGTTTTTAACCTGAAGCACCACTTTAGCTAATGAGGCCTCCTGCTGTTGCCGCGCCGCCGGAGCACGGTTTCTGTTCTCATCCTGAAGCAAAGTTCTTAACCTGAAGCACTATTTCTGGGTTAGCGGACTGTAACTTGAAGCGTATGTAACCTGAAGCGTATGTAACCCGAGGTACCACTGTATAATTATTAAAAGGCTATTCATTCATTGTCACATTTTCCTCCCCTGTTTTAAGATGATTCCCACAATGGATGTGTCCTTTTTTACTAAGAGGGCTTTGCACCTTTTGGCATGGGTATAGTTGTAAGAGATTTATGCATCTTTCTGAAGTTCTGTTGATCTGGCACAATTAAAGAGCATAATGCTCTTCAGTGTTTTTTTTTAAAATCTATTCTGAAAGTTTGCCCTCTTGGTAACTACTCAGATTGGAGAAATCTGAATTTTGATAGGGTCAAAAGTAAAGTTCTGTATTTAGGTAGGAATTACCAGATGCACAAATACAGGATGGGTTGACAGCACTACATGTGAAAAGGATCTAGGGGCCGTAGTACAGTGGTACCTCGGGTTAAGTACTTAATTCGTTCTGGAGGTCCGTTCTTAACCTGAAACTGTTCTTAACCTGAAGCACCACTTTAGCTAATGGGGCCTTCTGCTGCTGCCGCGCCGCCGGAGCACGATTTCTGTTCTCATCCTGAAGAAAAGTTCTTAACCTGAGGTAATATTTCTGGGTTAGTGGAATCTGTAACCTGAAGCATATGTAACCCGAAGTACCACTGTAGACCACAAACGTAACGCGAGTCAACAGTGTGATGCAGCAGCAAAAGAAGCTAATGCTATTCTAGGCTACGTCAACAGGAGTATAGTGTCCAGATCAAACAATAGTCCCACTCTATTCTGCCTTGGTCAGACCACACCTGGAATACTGTGTCCAGTTCTGGGCACCACAATTTAAGAAGGGTATTGGCAAGCTGGAACATGTGCAGAGGAAGGCAACCAAGATTATCAGGGTTCTGGAACAGTTGAGGGAGTTGGAGAAGAGACGATTGAGAGGTGAAATGACAGCCATCTTCAGATCATCTGAAGGGCTGTCACCTGGAAGTCTGGAGCAAGCTTGTTTTCTCCTTCTCTGAAGGGTAGGACCCAAACCGTTCAAATTACAAGGAAGGAGATTTCGACTCAACATTGGGGAGGACTTTCTGACATTAAAAGCAATTTGTCAGTGGAACAGACTCCCTCAGAAGGTGGCAGACTCTTATTCATTGGATGTTTTAAAGTAGAGGTTGGATAGCCATTTTTTCAGGGATTCTTTAGTTGTGATTCCCGCAGATTCCACCTAAACATTAGGAAGAACTTCCTGCCAGTAAGAGCTGTTTGACAGTGGAATTTGCTGCCCAGGAGTGTGGTGGAGTCTCCTACTTTGGAGGTCTTTAAGCAGAGGCTTGACAACCATATGTCAGGAGTGCTCTGATGGTGTTTCCTGCTTGGCAGGGGGTTGGACTCGATGGCCCTTGTGGTCTCTTCCAACTCTATGATTCTATGATTCTATGATTGCAGGGGGTTGGACTAGATGACCCCCGGGGTCCCTTGCAATTCTACGCTCCACTGAAGGGACAGCATATGCATCCTTTAAAAAACAACAACAAAAAACCAGAAATCTAACCAATGCCTAGCACACGAGAAAGAAAGTATTAAAGCCATTAAAAGGAAACGAGCTAATAAAAAGCGTGTTTGGAGGGGGATCTCTAAGTGGTTATGGCTTAAGTTTAGGGAATCCTGCTTTCGGAGGAGGCTGGTGCAGATAATCCCTCCGGCCGCTTTCCAAATTTATGAATCATGTAGACGCACTGGCTGGAGCCGTGCGTGATGGGAGGAGGAGGGGGGCTTGAGTTCGGGTCTTGGCACGAGGGGCCTCGTCCTAGCAAGGGAGCTGGACTCTTGCCAAAAAGGTGCGGTGGAGAATATGCGAACACCAAAAACACTAAAAAAGAAAGGCTGATGTAATTTACAATTGCCTAAATATAACCGTGCAAGAATTAACGTAAGGTCCATTTATATCGCAGACTACCCATTGCAACGTTTTGCAGAAAATAGAAAGCAAAGTTGCCATTTTAACGTAGGCTACCCAATATCTCAAAACGCGAACACTCGTCTCTGATGAGAAACAGCCAACGCTACCTGTTGCACAGCTGTGCTGAACCATTCAAATGCCTTGACTGCATTCAGAAATAATGCTAAACCAGAGTTTATTGTCATGGGAATGAGCTGCCAAGAGTCTTTACTCTGCCTCCTCTCCTTCCTTCACACGTGGGGAGAGGAAATTAGAAGCTTCCAATTGTGATCAGTTTGCTGTTTGAGTGCAAACCACAGTTTGCTGGGTTCAGGCACAATGGCGAGCTCTGACTAGCAGTCAAATGCAACTACAGTCGTACCTTGGTTCTCAAACGCCTTGTGACTTGAATGTTTTGGCTCCTGAACGTCGTAAAGCCATAAGTGAGTGTTTTGGTTTCCGAACGTTCTTTGGAACCTGAATGTCTGACGCGGGTTCCGCGGCTTCCGATTGGCTGCAGGAAGCTCCTGCGGCCAATCGGAAGCTGTGCCTTGGTTTTCGAATGTTTTCGGAAGTCAAACGGACTTCCGGAATGGATTCCATTTGAGAACCAATGTATGACCGTAAAAGCTCCTGATTTCCCCTTACAGATGAAGGAAGGCGAGGAAGCAGTGCATAAGCCCTGGGCTTATGACTGCCCTCTGTGCATAATGTTGACATATGATTTAATTTTGCATCTGAAAGCAGCCAGTATGTATCTGGCAATAACATCAAGAATTTGTATGGGTCAGCACAATGCAGTAACTCCCTCTCCTGAAGTATGTGTTTGAAATATTGAGGATTCGTATTCTATGTAAACGTCTGCAATTTTAAAATATTCTCTTTATTAGATGCCCGAATCCTGTGCTGGCATTTGCAAGGGAGAAGCGGAGTATATGGGTGCTTAACCCTTGCTCTACCCTTCCAACCGTGCCTCGGTTTCTGAATGTTTTGGAAGTCGAATGGACTTCCAGAACGGATTCCGTTCGACTTCCGAGGTACGACTGCAGTAGCATTTGTTTACATCTACATGTATCTTTCCCCCAAACAGCTGAAAGTGGTGTACAAGAGTCTTCGACTCCTCACAACAGTCTTATGAGGTAGGTTAGGCTTGAGAGATGGGGACTGGTTCCACCCAGTGGGCTTCATGGCTGGGTGGGAGATTTGAACCCAGGCCCTAACCCATGGGTAGGCAAACTAAGGCCTGGGGGCCAGATTTGGCCTAATCGCCTTCTAAATCCAGCCCGTGGACGGTCCAGGAATCAGCGTGTTTTTACATGAGTAGAATGTGTCCTTTTATTTAAAATGCATCTCTGGGTTATTTGTGGGTCATAGGAATTCCTTCATTTTTTTTTCTTTTCAGAATATAGTCCAGCCCCCCACAAGGTCTGAGGGACAGTGGGCCGACCCCCTGCTGAAAAAGTTTGCTGACCCCTGCTCTAACCACTACCCGACAGTGGCTGTTGCAGGGCTTAGGGAAGGCCACCAGACAGGACAACAGTTGCCATTTGCTTGCTTGGTCCTTTCATATGTAAAAGGCAGAGTTGCGAGGGTCGGATTTTAGCACTGAAAGGGATGAACGGGTAAAAGGGGAGCTAAACTTCCCTCCCGCAGCCTTAATTTCCCTTTTCAGCTCACTTCCAGTACGAGAGGTAGACTGGCAAAAAAGCAGGAGGGGAAAGAGTTGAGGCAGAGGATTTTGTTGAGGTAAAGCGAGGCAGGGAAGGGTTTAGTTCCCCTCGCTTGTGTGCCCTTATAGATGCTAAAATTAGACACCCCCCACCTGCTCTGAAAACATGAGCAGGGCTGTCAAGTGAGCAAGCAAATAGGGTTCCCGCCATTGTGTCTAGCTGAAACCTGAGATATGTGAAGTGCTTTGAGCAATCCTAAATAATTGTACAGTGGTACCTCGGGTTAAGTACTTAATTCGTTCCAGAGGTCTGTTCTTAACCTGAAACTGTTCTTAACCTGAAGCACCACTTTAGCTAATGGGGCCTCCCGCCACCGCCACGCAATTTCTGTTCTCATCCTGAAGCAAAGTTCTTAACCCGAGGTACTATTTCTGGGTTAGCGGAGTCTGTAACCTGAAGCATATGCAACCCGAGGTACCACTGTACTATTATCCCCACTCGCTGTTAACATTCAGCTGCAAAATGTGGGTATTTTGTGCAGGGCTAGTGGGGGCTTTTGCTTTCTGTTGTTGCATGAATTACGTTTCAAATTCTCGACGGGGATATGTCAAGGCGAACAGGTGGAGAGATCCATGGGAGCATAGTTTCCTGTGGGCTTTATCTCTCAAGCTTTATTGATGGCGTGACTCCACATCTAGGCCCCTAATCCGACCCCTTCCCCTATTTGAAGCTAGACAGCGTCACGGTGTGAAATTCTGGGCAGTCCAGAAAGGGAGTTACTAATAAACAGGATGCTGGGGCTACCTTCGCTATAGGGCAGCAAAGGCCGCCCTATAATTAGAAGGGAGCATTGCTTGGCGGTGACGCAGAAGTCACGTAATCCCACATGGAGCCCCTTATTCCGAATTGCTTTTCTTTTCTAGAACTGATCTCCAGGGAACAGCAGTAGTGTTAGTCGTACCCAAGAGTAGACCCGTTGAAAGTAATGAACACAACTAACGTAGGCCCATTAATTCCACTGGGTCTAACCAGGGTGGATTTGATTTAAATCAAATCAATTTATATCACGATTTAAATCACAATTTAATTCACTAGTCAGTAAGACTTGATTTAAATCTTTTTTTTTTTAACAGAAAGACTCGTTCTTGCTGGTACAGTGGTACCTCTGGTTACAGACGCTTCAGGTTACAGACTCTGCTAACCCAGAAATAGTACCTCGGGTTAAGAACTTTGTTTCAGGATGAGAATAGAAATTTCGGCCCAGTGGCAGGAGGCCCCATGAGCTAAAGTGGTGCTTCAGGTTAAGAACAGTTTCAGGTTAAGAACGGACCTCCGGAATGAATTAAGTTCTTAACCAGAGGTACCTCTGTATAATCTTAATATTTACAACCAGATGAAGGTTTCATTTTTGGAATAATAAATTTTCAGAGTAGTTTTTACAGTTATATCAAAAATTACTGATTTGGTTATACTATTGGAAATACATAGACAGATAATTATGAAATAATTGTGAGGTTTAATAAGTTAACTGTTTATATTTGGACAACTTTTCTGCTGTACTTTATTGGAAGGAGAAAAATAATCATTTCCTTAATAACAATTTATTTAACTAAAGCAATAACATTATAGCATATGTATCCATGTTTGTTAACTGATGTGGTTAAACTTAAAAAAACAAAAACAAAACTTAGACTGAGTTTTAGCACACATGAAAAACTTAAAACAAATCCTTATAGGATTTCCCGATGAATAGCCTTTGGACTATAATGTAACTTAAACAGAAAACTATCTTTAGAAGATCTTTTCCTCCAGAAGCATTTTCTTTTAAAAAATCAAATTTAAATCAAAATAATCTAATTTAAATGGGACGCGGGTGGCGCTGTGGTCTAAACCACTGAGCCTAGGGCTTGCCGATCGGAAGGTCGGTGGTTTGAATCCCTGTGATAGGGTGAGCTCCTATTGCTCTGTCCCAGCTCCTGTCAACCTAGCAGTTTTAAAGCACGCCAGTGCAAGTAGATAAATAGGTACAGTGGTGCCTCGCAAGACGAAATTAATTCGTTCCGCAAGTTTTTTCTTCTTGCGAGTTTTTCGTCTTGCGAAGCACGGTTTCCCATAGGAATGCATTGAAAATCAATTAATGCGTTCCTAGGGAAACCGCTTGCCAGGCTGGCGGTGCGGAGAAGGGCTTTTCTCCCCACCGCAAGCCTTCAGGACAGGTACGGGAACAGAGGGGAAGGCGCGCAGCGCTTTCCCTCTGTTCCCGGGGCTTGCGTGGGAGGAGGGTTTTTCCTCCCCACCGCCAACATTCAGAACAGCATTCTGAATGTTGGCGGTGGGAAGGAAAACCCTCCTCCCACCCCAAGTCTTCAGGAAAGCCATCCGAAGCTGGGCGGCGGGAGAAGGTGTCCCTGCCCCCCCGCCCGGCATCGGAGCTTCGTTCCGATGCCGGGCGGCGGGAGGAGGCTTTCCCCCCCCCCGCTCGGCATCGGAGCTTCGTTCCGATGCCGGGCGGCGGGAGGAGGCGTTCCCCCCCCGGCATCGGAGCTTCGTTCCGATGCCGGGCGGCGGGAGGAGGCGTTCCTGCCCTGCCGCCCGGCATCGGAGCTTCGTTCCGATGCCGGGCGGCGGGAGGAGGCGTCCCCCCCCCGCCCGGCATTGGAGATTTGTTCCGAAGCCGGGTGGCGGGAGGAGGTCCGAGGACAGTGGGGAAGACGTGCTGCGCTTCCCCGCTGTCCCGGAGATTTCCCTATGGGCTGTCGTCTTAGGGAAATTCGTTTTCGAAGCACCTCCAAAACGGAAAACCCTTTCGTCTAGCGGGTTTTCCGTCTTGCGAGGCGTTCGTCTTGCGGGGTACCACTGTACTATTCTGGCGGGAAGGTTAAACGGCATTTCCATGCACTGCTCTGGTTCTCCAGAAGTGGCTTAGTCATGCTGGCCACATGACCTGGAAAAACTGTCTGCGGACAAACGTCGGCTCCCTCGGCCAGTAAAGCGAGATGAGCGCCACAACCTCAGAGTTGTCCGTGACTGCACTTAACAGTCAGCGGTCCCTTTACCTTTTAAATCTAATTTAAATCCAAATAATCCAATTTAAATTTTAAAAATCTGAGGTTTTAGATATATATTTTTTTTAATCATTGATTTTTTTACCAGTCATGTCCCGTTTTTTGGTCTGGCACTTTGGCGCGATTCAGCTGGCCGGAGCGCCAGAACAAAAGGCCCTCAGGTTTTTTTGGGGTTTCGTGCTCTTGCCCGAGGCGTCCCGAATTTGATCCGTGGGATATTGGAGGGTGTGTTGCTCTGTGTGGAACTTTGTTGGACGCAGCACTCTCTGTTGCTGTTTACATGAGACGGAAACGATGCTACCTACCAATGTCACGTTTCAAGAACACAAAATTATTTATGGATGTGTCGCTCCAGAAACTCAGGCCGCATTCACACCAACGCATTTGAAGCACTTGAGAGAGTCATGACATTCCCCCCTAAGGATTCTGGGAGCTGTAGTTTGCTAAGAGAGTTGTTATGAGGCCCAGAGTTCCCTGTGAAGAGAAGGAACACAGAAAGAACCTTAATTTTCCATGTATAAGACGAGGATTTTTTAATTTTAAAATTGTGTTTAAAATTGGGGGTCGTCTTATATACCGATAGTGCATAGGGGGAACGTGGGATTGGTTGCGGCTATTTGGCGTGTTATTGTTGGCTGCGGCAAGGCTGGTGTTGATTGGGTGTCACTGCGGCAACAGGGCGGGCGTTTGGCGTCTTCTGCTGGCGCGGGGACAGATGATAGGTGGCTTTTGGGACACGTGCTGGTGTCAGCGGTTTTCGGCATAAAAAGCTCAACAACTTTTCTTAATTTGAAGTCCCCAAAAATGGAGTCTTATACACGGGGGCGTCTTATACACGGAAAAATACGGGACTTATTTATGCTGCACGTAGTTGAACTATGGAACTCGCTGCTACAGGATGCAGTGAGAGCCGCCAACCTAGGTGAATTAAAAAGTGGATTATGGGAAGCCTTAATGAAATCTTATTTAAAGAGGATTAGACAAATTCATGGAGGAGAGGACTGTCAATGGTTACCAGCCACGATGGCTGCGCTCTGCGCCCACAGTTAAAGGCAGCGATGCTTCTGAATACCAGTTGCTGGAAACCACAGGAGGGGAGAATGGTCTTGTGTTCGAATCCTGATTGCAGCCCAATAATCTGTTCAACAGCCTCACCTTTTGTAGCTGGAGTCAGTCAGCACTCCACTCTCCCAGGCCAGATGGGAAAAGACCAGCAAGGCAGGGTGCAGGTCTTCCAGGGCTCACAGCCGAGATGGTCTCATTTAAAACAACACAGAGGAAAATTTAAAAACAATTTAAAAGCAGCTGCAAGCCAGGCTGTCAGGCTGGTTATACACGACCCCTCTTTCGGTATTATTTGCGCCTGCGAACGTTTTATTTATTTAAAAAAAAAAAAATTACACACCGCTAATTCACAAAGAAGCTGTCAAAGCGGTTCACGACAACTGTACACGAAACTACACGATACAAAACCATATCAGTAAGTTAAAATCAGAGAAATCACATAGCTGCGGTGGATGTATAAGACCGATGGAATAGAAAAGTTTTCAGCAGGTGTTAAAAGTTAGGGTGGTCTCACGGCTTCATTTCCAGCCAGTGCATATCCTGTAGCTTCCTGCTGAAATCCTGCCACTATTCATACCACAAATGCTGTGGGTTTTTCTTTTAGTTGTCCTGCTTTTATTGTGATGTAGCTTCTCCAGACAGCAGTAGTGTGGTAGCATTGGGCAAGCATTGCAGGGCAACTAAGATAAAGATAAAAAAAGATAAAGGACCCCAGGCCGGTTAAGTCCAGTCAAAGGCGACTATGGGGTTTCAGCGCTCTTCTCGCTTTCAGGCCGAGGAAACCGGCATTTGTCCACAGACAGCTTTCCGGGTCATGTGGCCACCATGACTAAACCGCTTCTGGCACAACGAGACACCGTGATGGAAGCCAGAGCGCATGGAAATGCCATTTACCTTCCCGCCGCCGCAGTACCTATTTATCTACTTGCACTGGCATGCTTTCAAACTGCTAGGTTGGCAGGAGCTGGGACTGAGCAACGAGAGCTCAATCCGTCGTGAGGATTCAAACCGCCGACCTTCCGATCAGCAAGCCCAAAATGCTCAGTGGTTTAGACCACAGCGCCACCCACGTCCCTGCTAATAAAGCAGAAAGAGCCACCAACACAAATACATTTTTACATCAAGAACGTTTCAAACAGCAAATGGGACTTACTGCACTGCAGTATAATTTGTACTGCTCAAGTGTAGCTGGCTCAGACCCCATATATTGGAATGAAATGGATTGCTTCTCCTCTGGGTTTTACAATTTGTGCCGCGAGCCAAGTTCTTAGGAGCATTTATCAAACCAAATGAAGAGAAGATGAAAGAATTGGATGGAAAGGGCGATCTAATTAAACAGATGATACATATGAGCATCTAAATGCTGATTGGTGGATTCTTTCATGAGGCCGGATCATGAGATATCATGTCATAATTTCCAATTCACTTCCAGCTCAGGTTTTTTTTTAAGTATTCACTGGCTGAATCCTGGTTGACCTTGCTGCACTGCAAGGAACAGAAGGAGACTACCAAAAAGTGTCCTGGGACAGGCTTCGGGGGGGTGGGGTGTTAGTATCGAAGAGCACTTCCAGATTACCTGAATGAACATTTATTCTGATTTGCTTGCAGGGAGGTTAGATGACGTTGCATCAAAGCAGGTGTTATCTCACACTTTCCACTGCCACTTACCCTCGCCACTTTCCTTACTGGGGTCTTTGGGGGAAGCGGGTTTGTATTTCAATTATAATTTTGTTTGTATTTGTATTTCAATTATATTTTTGCAACCTGAATTTGCCAGGATGTGGCTGAATCTTACTGGAAGATAGCGACAGTCTTGAAGTACATAGAGCAGTTAAGATGGACAACTTTCTTACAGGCCCGTCTCCTGTGACTTTAACATTAACCTGTATATTATTGTTATTTATCATTATTATCAGTTTCACAATAGAACGATGGGTGTGTATGTGTGTCCTCCAAACATCTATATTGGGACTAATGCTTTTTCACATGTTCATAAATGGTGGAGATTGGGGATAACAGACATCTTCTGGTGTGGACTAAAAGGTAAAGGTAAAGGGACCCCTGACCATTAGGTCCAGTCATGGCCGACTCTGGGGTGCGGTGCTCATCTCGCTTTATTGACCGAGAGAGCTGGTGTACAGCTTCCGGGTCATGTGGCCAGCATGACTAACCTGCTTCTGGTGAACCAGAACAGCACACGGAAACACCGTTTACCTTCCTGCCGGAGTGGTACCTATTTATCTACTTGCACTTTGAGGTGCTTTTGAACTGCTAGGTTGGCAGGAGCAGGGACCGAGCAACGGGAGCTCACCCCGTCACGGGGATTCGAACCGCCGACCTTCTGATCGGCAAGTCCTAGGCTCTGTGGTTTAACCCACAGCGCCACCCGTGTCCCGCTGGTATGGACTACAACTCTCATAGTTTCTGAACGTTAGCTATGTTGCCTGGGGCTGATGGCTGGAGTCTGGAAACATCTGCAGAGCATCACATTTGTTACCTGCGAGCCATAACCTGGTTGCATTTGCTGATGATATCAAAGCTAGCAAATTTTGATATTTGAAAGGAACAGCTTTTTCCACCTTCAAATAAATGGGTGAATTAAAAATTGAGATGTAGGTGAATTGTCGTGAGTCCTGGGTGCTTCAAGTTTCTGGGTGCAAATCTGTGGTTTTAGGAACGGAAATCTGAGCTGTTCACAATACCTGACTTTGTGTTTCATGGTGAAATGCGAAATCTCACAGTGGAATCTGAACTTTGCAGCTGGGAATTGCACATGACTTGACATTCCAGCAGTTGCGAGCTTCTGAAATGTGTGGCTTGCATCTGTCCTTCTGAATGCACCTCTTCCTGGTTCATTTTGGCTAGAAAACGATCTGACCTTTTTGCTATAAGGGGTATTTTCATAGCCTTGCTTAATTCTTCCATCCATCCTTGTTTTCCTCCTGGGGAATGTTGTTTGCTTATGCAGTTAAGCCTGTTGCTAGAGATTGGCTTCTCTCTGTATGTGTGAAAGCTGAAGGGCAAAAGTCTAGGAAGGGAGTGGTGAGTTATGTTAAGTGGAGGTTTTTGTGTGTGAATATTGGAGAGGAGACAAGCATTTTCATTCTCTCTGCAAGTTCAACGTATCTAAGAACTTGGGGGGGGGGGAATGCAAAGAGCTGGGTTTAGAGGAGTGCGAAACTGCCTTCTTTCTTGGACCAGCAGTCTCCAGAACGGACATACAGTGCTACCTTGGCTCTCAAATGCCTTGGTTCTCAAACAACGTGGAACCCAAACACTGCAAACTTGGAAGTACGCGTTCTGGTTTGCGAACTTTTTTCAGAAGCCGAATGTGCTCCATTTTGAATGTTACACTTCCGTTTTGAGTGTTATGCTGAGGTCTGCCTGATTTTGCTGTTTATTTTGCATTTTTGCTTTTGTGGCTCTTTGTTTTGTTTTTGTGGCTGTGTGGAACCCAGTTCAGCTACCGACTGATTGATTGTGTCACTGCAGTACATTGTTTATTGCTTTCATTTATGGATCAATGGTATCGTTAGATAGTAAAATTCATGTTAAATTGCTGTTTTAGGGGTCGTTTTTAAAAGTCTGGAACGGATTAATCTGTTTTGCATTACTTTCTATGGAAAAACGCTTTGGTTTTGGAACCGACTTCTGGAATGGATTAAGTTTGAGAACTAAGGTACCACTGTAATCACTCCAGACTCAAAAAAAATGATAGGGAAAGCTGATTGTCCCCCACCTGACCACTCCATTGTCAAAAATGAAAGGTTGCCCCCCCCATACTTTTTAATAGCCTGGCTGTGGATGTGGAACAATAAGGGCTTGCCGAATGGACCATTCAGCTGGTCTGCATTTAAAACTTCCTTGGAATGCAAGTCACATTCTGCCCAAGCTGGGGTCCGGAGATAGTTTTGCTCACTCTCACCCAGAGCACATATGACTCTTAGATGATTTGGAAAGTTGGTGCTCTGGAGGAAGGAGGAGGAGGAGGGATGGGTGGTTCTGTCAATTTTGGTTCTTCTCAGCTTCTCGTTTTTCCACTGTTTAGCTTACCGCACTTCCACATCGGTTTGCAATATATTTTTTTAAGGCCTTGTGAAAATTCCACACCGGTTTGCGGAATTCTTTCTTTAAAGGCCTTCTGAAAACGAGTGAACAAACAAATAAATAGTACAGTAGAAATAAATAGTACAGTGTATGTATTTTTCTACGTGTTAATGCAGCTGGAGACTGTACTTGGTGGGGCAGTGCAGCCAGATGGGTGGGGTGTAAATAAAAGAATAATAATAATTCAGGGTAATTCAGGGAAGTGCCAGTTTTAAAGTACAGTGGTACCTTGGGTTACAAACCCCTCAGATTACAAGCTCTTCAGGTTACAGACTCCACTAACCCGGAAGTAGTGTCTCAGGTTAAGAACTTTACCTCAGGATGAGAACGGAAATTGTGTGGCAGCAGCGGGAGGCCTCATTAGCTAAAGTGGTACCTCAGGTTAAGAACGGTTTCAGGTTAAGAACATACCTCCGGAATGAATTAAGTTCGTAACCCGAGGTACCACTGTATGGCCTTTGTGTTTGGTCTACGAACGCCTAGGGACGTGCAAGCTGAATCAAATCTCTCCCCCATCCCTAAGAAAGACACAGGCAGTCTTTTTGGGGTGGGTGGGGGAGCATAGAATCATAGAATCATAGAGTTGGAAGAGACCACAAGGGCCATTGAGTCCAACCCCCTGCCAAGCAGGAAACACCATCAGAGCACTCCTGACATATGGTTGTCAAGCCTCTGCTTAAAGACCTCCAAAGTAGGAGACTCCACCACACTCCTTGGCAGCAAATTCCACTGTCGAACAGCTCTTACTGTCAGGAAGTTCTTCCTAATGTTTAGGTGGAATCTTCTTTCTTGTAGTTTGGATCCATTGCTCCGTGTCCTCTTCTCTGGAGCAACAGAAAACAAGCTTTCTCCCTCCTCTATGTGACATCCTTTTATATATTTGAACATGGCTATCATATCACCCCTTAACCTCCTCTTCTCCAGGCTAAACATGCCCAGCTCCCTGAGCCGTTCCTCATAAGGCATCGTTTCCAGGCCTTTGACCATTTTGGTTGCCCTCCTCTGGACATGTTCCAGTTTGTCAGTGTCCTTCTTGAACTGTGGTGCCCAGAACTGGACACAGTACTCCAAGTGAGGTCTGACCAGAACAGAATACAGTGGCAGTATTACTTCCCTTGATCTAGATGCTATACTCCTATTGATGCAGCCCAGAATTGCATTGGCTTTTTTAGCTACCGCATGGAAGGGGAAAGAGTGGGACGTAAATTTAATAAATAAAACCAGAGGTTAAAGGACCTCGGCCTCCGCCGCAGCCTCCGATCGTTTCCCTTGAGCAGGGACCCACGATGACGTCCGGCTCTATAGCCTGTTTAATATAATGGTTAATTCTCTGCTGGCAGGGAGTCAGGACTGTAGGGCATCCACAGAGCTTTGCAGCTTTCCACAGCAGGCCAGTTAAGCTGGGCTGGCACTGGGATCCCAGCTGCCGGGCATTCTTGCCTACATAGCTGGGATTCCTTGCCTTCCTTACCCCTTCAGCGCATTTTGCGGTTCCCCCCCCTTTCTTTCTCCAGGAGATCTCTGGGTTGCAGGGGGTTAAAAACCATCTGGGCGACATGAGGACACCCTCAGCTGCTGACAGGAGCTGGGGGTGGAGTGGGGTGGGCAAGGGACAGCAGCAGCAGCAGCACCCCAATTTGTTATCTGACGGACGTCCCTGCAGGGGATACCCTTTAATCCCGCTGAGGCTTTAATATGAGCCAGAGTTTAGCCCCGTAACATGTTTTTAATGTTTAGAGTTCAGCCCAAGGCCACCATTTCAGGTTTAAGTACATTTCAGTGGTGGGTTGGTGGGAAACTCATAGCAAAGTTCAGTGGTCTGCTCTTGAGTATATATTTGTGGTTTCTCTGCACGGTTCAGTTTCCCCCTCCTTATCAGTAATAATGATGATGATATAATAGAATCATCATCATTAACAACAACAACAACAAGAAGAAGAACAACAACAATAACTTCGTTCTACCTCTTCTCCACAACAGCAACAACAACAATAACGGCGTTCTACCTCTTCTCCAACCTGCTCTTGGACAGGTTGGACAGCTTTTACACTGTTTTAAAAACATTATTATTAATACTACAGTGTACCTCGGGTTAAGTACTTAATTCGTTCCGGAGGTCTGTACTTAACCTGAAACTGTTCTTAACCTGAAGCACCACTTTAGCTAATGGGGCCTCCTGCTGTCGCCATGCCGCCAGAGCCCGATTTCTGTTCTTATCCTGAAGCAAAGTTCTTAAGCTGAAGCACTATTTCTAGGTTAGCAGAGTGTGTAACCAGAAGCGTATGTAACCTGAAGCGTATGTAACCCGAGGTACCACTGTACAGTGGAACCTTGGAAGCCGAACACCTTTGAACTCGGACGTTTCTGTTCCCGAGCGATCAAAACCTGGAAGTGATTGTTCCGGTTTCCGAACAATTTTCGGAAGCCGAACATCTGGGGCAGCTTCTGATTGGCTGCAGGATGCTCCTGCAGCCAATCAGAAGCTGCGCCTTGGTTTTTGAACTGTTCCGGGAGTCGAACAGACTCCTGGAATGGATTAAATTCGAAAACCAAGGTACGACTGTATTATTAACATTTCTTTCCTGCCTTTCATTTAGGACACGTATAACTCCAGATTCTCTCTCCCCCACCCTTGCAATTTATCCTCACAACAATCCTGTGAGGTAGATTAGGTTGGGCACAGTGATAGTTGCTAGCCCAAACTTCAACCAATGAGCTTCAGGATTTTTAAAGGTCTTTGTTGGGGTTGCTGACTTACAGTTTTCAGCGTTATAGGTTCTCCAGAGAAGAATCACATTAAGGACCGTGTTCTGCCTCCTGCTTCCTCTGAAATCTGGAATGGAAAACCTGTGGCTCCCAGATGTTTGCTCCCAGTTCCCATCAGCTCCAGCCAACATAGTAAAGGACGATGGAAGTTGAAGTCCAGCAATACACCCCTGCTTTAAACAGACCCAAACAACACTAAAGGAAAGCATTTTTTGTATATGGGATGAGTGCATCTCCATCACTACTTGATACCATTGCATACCCAGGATCATTTGTTATTTGTTTGCATGTTTATTAGGGTCGCCATATGCCCAGAATTTCTTGGACATAGTCGGAGTACGACAGTCGGAAGCAGTGTCCAGGCGGAAATTGCTGAAATGTCTGGGGGAAATCCGGACATATGGCAACCCATGTCGGAAGTCTAGATTTTGCCGAAGTTCCTTGAAAATTGCTCAAAAGCTTTATTATTATTTTTTGAAAATTTTCAAAACAAAAATAGAAATGAGAAGCTTAACAGCTTTGGCCAAAAAGAAAAAAAGCTCAACAACCTTTGTGTCCAGATTTTCACTTTTTGAAATATGGGAACACTAATGTTTATAAACCACATTTCCATATAAAATACTGCAAGCCGGCATCCGACCGAAAAACACACAGGGCTGCGTTAAATACAACAAGAATGGCAGATGTTAGTTTAACCCGAGGGAAACGGAAGGTGTGGGTGGCTTCTTGGCTGGGGTGGCACCCCAAATTTCACATAGCCCCTCAACCCCCTCCTGATCCACACCCATGGGAGATGTCCTATAGAATCGTAGAATTGTAGAATTGGAAGGATCCCTGAAGCTCATCTGGTTCAACCAGTTCAAACTATTTGCCTTACTAACCCAGATTTGACTATATTGACTGGTATTTGCTCTCCAGGTTTTGGAGCAGGATCTCTCCCCCCCCCCCCCTAGGTCTGAGACCTTCTGCATGCAAACATCTGCCCTACTGTGTACTATAATAGGTCCATCTTTTAGAGGGAGCAGTCGCTGTTGAAAGTCTGAAAATTTCCCGGCCCTGGAGTGTGGCAGTTTCTCCCGATTCTTCTACTAGATATGGGATTCCTCCTCCTCGTTGAATCCGAAGGGGGGTGTCCCCGATCAATGCCTTGATTCATCCCCCTTTTCCCTTTCACTGTGGCACCCCCTTGCCCCACGGCCTGTCAGCTGCTGTTTACTAGCCTTAGATCAAGGCAGCTGTTGGGACATTCCAGCAAAGGATTGTGGGAGCAGCTGGCCTACAGCCCTTTCACCCTCACCCACCCCCACTTCACCCACCACCCCCAACCTACTGGTCAAGAAACAGCAGGAGGGGAGTGTGGCCTGGGTTCCTAGGAAACAGATTTGGATCCCTGCGACTGTTTCTTAGGGAAGCTGCGCCGAGTTAGTGGAGTGTTTATTCGGAACATTTCCCCCTCACCATATGAGAACGTCTTATGAAGGAACGTTCTTTGAAATGCCCCGTGTCTTGTAGAGTGTGCATACTCTGATTATTAAGCAATTTGAGCCACTCATTAACTGGAAATGTTTTGGCCTCTGCCTTTGAGCCAGTTGCCCACACATTTTGGGGAGAAGGCGTTTCCAGAAACAGTGGTACTGATGGTGCTTCAGGATGGTTTGTTTATTGAGCATTCTTCCTGATTCATTTGCAGAGATTAGACGACTGTTCATTCCAATTTATTCTTTTTTTGTGTGTGGGGAGGTTAGATGATGTTGCATCAAAGCAAGTGTGTCTCGCTGCCTTTCCCCTTCCCCTTATTGCGAAAAGTCTGAATTTTGGGTGGGTGGGTTTATTGCTTGAGACGTCCCAGTCAGCCATAATTGCACAACTGGAATCTGCTAAGTCTGTGATTCGAAACAATGACAGCCTCAGGCCTGTATGGATGCCACAGCACTGAGGACTTAAAATTGAGGGGCTGATTACTTTTTTAAAAAATGACCAGGGACCAGGGGTGGTAAAATCTGTGTGTGTGTGTGTGTGTGTGTGTGTGTGTGTGTGTGTATTCTTTGCCTCAAACCTTTCGCAATCTGGATCCTTCTCCCTCCAGAGGTGATTCTTTTCTTGAGAAAGAAGGTTCCCATTTTGTGGGAATCACCTGGCCTGCAGCCAAATATGTGACTAGGCTAGTCAGATGAAAATGTCATACAAATTGTGTAGAAATATTGGTTCTGAAGCAAGTGTTTCGAACTGCCCTCTGGGGGCTGAGGTGCATAGAGACCAGAAATGCCTACTCAGACATATTTGAATTTTGATTCAGATAGATAGATAGAGAGATAGAGAGATAGAGAGATAGAGAGATAGAGAGATAGATAGATAGATAGATAGATAGATAGATAGATACCGTATTTTTCGCTCTATAACACGCACCCGACCATAACACGCATGTAGTTTTTAGAGGAGGAAAATCCGTAGGCATGCCACCCGTAGGCATTCCCTCCATAACACGCACAGACATTTCCCCTTACTTTTTAGGAGGAAAAAAGTGAGTGTTATGGTGCAAAAAATACGGTAGATAGATAGATAGATGATAGATAGATTATAGAGTGCAGTGATGGGGTGGGGAGGTGTAGAAACAGACCCCAAGAAGAAATATTTAGGGAGAAAGAAGCTGCCTCAGGATGGGACCCTCAGAAGAAAGACCACTGAAGGCTGAGCATGCTAAGTGTCCACAGAAAGTCATTGAGGAGGAGGAGGAGAAGAAGAAGAAGAAGAAGAAGAAGAAGAAGAAGACAGATAACCCGGTGGAATGGGAATGGAATGAAGTATCCTGGAATGGGGCCTAGCTGACTGGCTGGTACCCTGAACTGGAGTTCCCCGCTTTGCCTCATTTTGTTTTGCTTGTCATCACTTTGACGTTGAAACGGCTTGATCAGGGCCTCTGGCAAAGGTCCAGTTGTATTACTCAAGAGCCTTTAAACTGCTCATGACGTAAATCAATAGGGTTGAGGTGCCCACCAGTTGATGAATCAAATGTTGTCAATTGACTGTCCTTTAATGACCACGGTCAACTATTATCAAATAATCTGAGGCTGCCGTCGGGTAGATACTGGTTCAGTGTTTTAATTTCATTGCTTAATTGCATCTGACAGCATATGGGGGGGGGCTCTTTCCTCCCCAGTTTCCTGCAGGTTCCTCTTGCTCTGCACTATTAGCACAAAACTAGATATTACTGTACTAGCAAAAATGTGGGTTTCTGAATCCCAGTGACAGCTTCGTTTATGGGAAAATAGCTTTGTTGCCTGCTGCGGGTGGGGGAAGGACCCATTTAGAGCAGAGATGAGGATGGGGAGTGGGGAGGCAGAGGGGTTTGTGGTCTGGAGAAGGGAGTGTTGGCGGGGGAGAGGCCTGAGAGACATTTCCTTCTTCCTGTGCGTGGTCTGAAAAAGACACATTGCGTGGAAGCCTTGCTGAAGCGAAGTAGGTCTGGACCTAGCCAGTACCTGGGTGAATATCCACCTGGGAGCCCAAGGCTGACTTGGCCAATGGGAGAAAGGCAGTATATAAATGCAATTAAAGAAAAAGAGAAAACCCAGTTGCCTCACGAAACACTTCCTCTCATCTTGGGTTCCAGGTATATATTTGCCTTGCAAATACAGAGTGGGAAAAATGGTGGGTGGAGACAGAGCTAAGTGCTGCCTTCTCACCAGAATTGCTTTTCATAATCAAAGCAGCAATGGGGACTTAAATTTTAAAATGGCCTTGGTCCAGTATATCTGAAGGAGCGTCTCCACCCCCATCGTTCTACCCGGACACTGAGGTCCAGCACCGAGGGCCTTCTGGCGGTTCCCTCACTGCGAGAAGCCAAGTTACAGGGAACCAGGCAGAGGGCCTTCTCGGTAGTGGCACCTTCCCTGTGGAACACCCTCCCACCAGATGTCAAAGAGAACAACAACTACCAGGCTTTTAGAAGACATCTGAAGGCAGCCCTGTTTAGGGAAGCTTTTAATGCTTGATGTATTATAGTATTTTAATATTCTTTTGGAAGCCGCCCAGAGTGGCTGGGGAAGCCCAGCCAGATGGGTGGGGTATAAATAATAAATTATTATTATTATTATAAAATTATTCATTTGCTTGCAATACCTGCTTTCGCCCTTTGCCGTTTTATAGCTGCTATTTTGCACGTTTCATTTCTGTAATTATACATTTTTTCAAAACGTGTCTCCTTGCTCTGCCCTTGAAGCTCCAAGACCAATATCACTCAGACCCAGTCTCCCAGTTGCTTGCCTTTTTACATACAACTCCTCCGGGGGTGGTACTAGCTGCTAGATTCCTCCTCTGTAGTCTCAGTGTTGTATTTGTCCAACTCAACAGGGTCGAGGATGGGACACGACACACCTAGAATTAGTTGGCTCCTGCCTGTCCTCTAGCCACCTTACCTGTCCCAATGGGCACCAGCCAACGCTGCCTTAAACCATGGTTCGTCATTGGCTTACGAATCATGGCTTGTTAGGTACATTCAGCTAAGTTTTATGAGGGTGGCACTGTGGTCTACTGTCCTACCTGGGACACAGGTGGTGCTGTGGTCTAAACCACTGAGTCTCTTGGGCTTTCCGATCAGAAGGTCAGCGGTTTGAATCCCACGATGGGGTGAACTCCTGTTGCTCTGTTCCAGCTTCTGCCAACCTAGCAGTTTGAAAGCACACCAGTGCAAGTAGATAAATAGGCACCCCTGTGGCAGGAAGGTAAACAGCGTTTCCATGCACTCTGGTTTCCGTCACAGTATCTCGTTGCGCCAGTAGTAGTTTAGTCTTGCTGGCCACCTGACCTGGAAAGCTGTCTGTGGACAAACACCGGCTCCCTCGGCCTGACAGTGAGATGAGTGCTGCAACCCCATAGTCGCCTTTGACTGGACTTAACCGTCCAGGGGTCCTTTACCTTTACTTAGAGCAGGCTCATTGAAATTAACGGTTACAGCCAAGTTAGGTTCATTGATTTCAGTGGGTCTCCTCTAAGGGAAACTCAGCTGAGTGCCACCCGATGAGTCTGGATTCGGACATCACACAAAGCCAAGCTTAATTGTGGTTTCTCAGTTTGTTTCTCTTGCAGAGTGAAACAGGAGCGATTGGGTAGTGTACTGCTTATTTGCAATGAACAATGGCCAGTTCTAATAAATAGTGGCATTGTTTGACCCCACTGGAACCCATCTCCTCAATAGCTGACCTAGTCACCAACTGAGTTACATTTATTTTTTTAGTCTGGTCAAACACTCATTCCTGTAAATCAGCCTTGGGGTCTCCCAAATGCACCAAGTTCGCTCAACCACAAATTTGGCATCTAGCCTTTCTTGCCTGCGATAATCACGTGTTTTGCTGCTGTCAGTGTGTCAGCGCCAGTCCACTTCTGGCCTGAATAGGGAAGCCAAGACAATGGCAGGATGCTGGTGACTCCTGAGCATGGAATGTGTGCTATTCACTAGCACAGAGAAAGTGCCTGACCCTCGGAAGCGGAGGGTTGCCCATTCATGTTGAGTCACCTTGCTGTCATACTCTGCTATCTGTGCGAGACCCGCATGTGGTTAACTGTTATCTACTTTTTTTGCAAACAAGGCATGAAGACTCAACTGTCGGTGTAATCATCGCAGAGCCCAGAGAGCATGGTGGGACTCGCAGCACTTTGCTTGCTGCTCTCGGCGTCCCTCGGTGCCTCGGAGTTGGAAGAGCACTTCGATCCAGGTGAGTTGGATTCAGGTGAGATAGGCTGTGACCTGTTGGTTGAGGAACGGGAAACTGGAGGGTTCCTTGGTGAGGTGCTGAAATGTGGTGCAGAAGGAGCACGAGCTTACGGCATTTTATTGGGCAGAAGTGATGGAGATATGAAGGTCGGGCGAGAGGGCAAGGCCAAGTATAAGATGGAGACCCAAGCAAGGAAAAATGAACTCAGGGCAAGGTTTTTAGGGGGGTGTTGCCAAACTGCCATCCGGCAGGCCTTTCTTCTATGTTGGTTAATCCCCAACATAGTTTTGTCCGATGCTTCTATCTTGTTTCTGATGCACAAATGTGAGAGCCGTTGGTTGCTTGTGAAACCAAAATGGCGCCATCTTTGCACACAAGAGGGAGGCGAAAGCTCTGGAAGCAGCCTAGTAGGGAATGAGCACCCTCAGTGGCCATGGAATGTGTGTGTGGGGGGAGACGAAATGGAGTATCTCAGAGAAGGGCATTGCTGACTGAATGGAACAATGAATAGGAACACTCCACTGCAACATTTTGTTGCAGGTTCTACTCGTAAGGATACTATCTATCTATCATCTGTCTGTCTGTCTGTCTGTCTGTCATCTGTCTGTCTGTTTCCTGCAGATCAGGACTGGGGAACCTGTGGCCCTCCAGATGTTGTTGGACTCCAGTTCCTATCGGCCCGAGCCAGCCTGGCAAATGGACAGCAGTTGTAGTCCAATGACATCTGAAGAGCCAAAGGTTCCCCATCCTCTCTGCCCATGAAATAAGCTTCACCGTCACATCTTGCAGCAGTGGATTCTACATTGTGCAAGGAAGTCCTCCTTGCTGCTGTTGTCTGTTCTGAATTTCTTGTTTCATTCTGTGCCCTAAAATTCTAGCATCACCAGAGGGGATTTAAGAAATTAAAAAAGAACCTCTAGCCGTTTTCTCCACACCATTCATAATATTATGAACTTCTAACATATCATATTTTTAAATATTTTATTTTTTTGGTATACTAAAAATCCCCAAGTGCTTTAGCTCAGGCGCGTCCAACAGGTACCGTATTTTTCGCCCCATAGGACGCACTTTTCCCCCTCCAAAAATGAAGGGGAAATGTGTGTGCGTCCTATGGGGCGAATGCAGGCTTTCGCTGAAGCCTGGAGAGCGAGAGGGGTCGGTGCGCACCGACCCCTCTTGCTCTCCAGGCTTTGCGGACCTCTCCACAAGCAGCGGGAGCCAGCGCTGGGCTCCCACGGCTTGCAGAGAGCTGCCTGTTTGGGGGCTGGGGTCGGGGGAAGCTCGGGCTTCCCCCGCCCCAGCCCCGCGCCTGGCGGGGAAATAATTTTTTCCCCTTTATTCCCCCCCCAAAAAACTAGGTGCACCTTATGGGACAGTGCGTCCTATAGGGCGAAAAATACGGTAGATCGTGATCTACTGGTAGATTACTGGATGTCTGTGATGGATCACTGGTAGATCATTGGCTCCCCACAAAGAAGCTAAAGAACTTTGGCTCCCCTTAAAAAAAAGCCCTGCACCCTCCAAAAGCGGGCTTTCCTCCTTCCTAAAAAAACCTCAACAGCTTTGAAAAAAAAAGGGGGGTAGAGTGCAGTCTTTTGGGAGCTGGCCACCCTGTGCTTCAGTCCAGCCTTATTATTTTGGTTAGCTTACCTTTTTCTGCCTCTTTCACCAACCCTGTGATTTCCCTTTTGAAATGGAGCGTCAGCACAGCATATAGGATTCCAAAATGGGACTACATCATACATAATATATGAAGGGCAGCATTATGATGCTGGCAGTTTTATCCTCTCCGTCTTCCCTAATCACCCCAGCATGGAATTTGCCCTTTTGGCTATATTCCAGAGTATCACAAAGTGTTCCAGACAACGGAACATTGAGCTGAAAGCTTGCAGAACATTAACAGAATGTTAAAACTTAGCGTGTCTCTAGAAATGTACATCCTTGGGTTTTTTTTAAAAGCGTCCACCTCTTGTGTGTGAAATTAGAGCACCCTCTGGTGGAAGTCGTTGACATCCAGTACTATGTGTTCTGCTTTTTGTAGGTAGGACAGTAAAAATAGTAAAAAAGGTAAAGGACCCCTGGACGGTTAAATCCAGTCAAAGGGGACTATGGGGCTGTGGCGCTCATCTCGCTTTCAGGCCAAGGGAGCCGGTGTTTGTCCACAGACAGCTTTCCGGGTCATGTGGCCAGCATGACTAAGCTGCTTCTGGCTAAACAGAGCAGCGCACGGAAACGCCGTTTACCTTCCCACCGGAGCAGTACCTATTTATCTACTTGCACTGGCATGCTTTCTAACTGCTAGATTGGCAGGAGCTGGGACAGAGCAACAGGAGCTCAGTCCATTACGGGGATTCAAACCACCGACCTTTTGATCGGCAAGCTCAAGAGGCTCAGTGGTTTAGACCACAGCGCTACCCGTGTCCCAGGTAGGACAGTAGCCTTATGTTTGTCTGATTCTTGAATTTTTCAAAAAGGAATTGCACAGTGCAGGGCCTGCCACACTAAAGGCTTGATCCCCAGTGAAGGCCAACTGAACCTCAGGAGGCTTGACACCTCAGAGGATCTCCGTTACTGAGATGGAGCATACGGAAACAGGCAGTCCCTAAGCTACTTTGAGCCCAAGTTGTTTAGGGCTTTGTGGATTAACATAAGCACCTTGAAACAGGCCTGATCGCAAACAGACAGACAAAATGACTTTCGATAGACAGGGCAGTTTACTCAGATGTAAGTCTCACTTTTTTCCTGGCAGGGCATATTCCCACGATACACAGGACAAACTGAGAATATAGAGAACAGCTTAATTCAACACAGGACGGTGCTAGAATGTGGCTGCCATGTTTTTATGGTGGCGGCCATCTTTTCCCGCCCCCTCAACCATTTTCAAAATGGAGTCCCAAGGCCTGTGTTCTTCAGTGCCTTTGGGCATCAGTATCTACCCAAGCCTGCCTTTTGGTAGTGTCAGGCCTGGTTATAAGAAGGGACATGTTAAGAAGGGAATATGATTGTGCATGGTGTAGAGAAAGTGGATAGGAAGAGGTTTTCCTTTCTCTTGTCTCATAATACTACCGCTTGGGGGCTATACAATGAAGCTGAATATTGGAAGTTCTAGGACAGAGAAAAGGAAGTGTTTCTTCACACAGAACAGGGTTAAGCTATGGAATTCTCTCTCACAATTAGCAGTGATGGGCACCAGCTTGGAGCTCTGCTGCGTTCGTGCTGATCATTCACTTCATAGTCAGCTCGTTGCCCGCTGTGGGCGGGGGGGGGGGGGATGGATTCTGGTATAGATGGGTCTCTTTGTCCTGATGTGGCAGAGTTTCTCTTATGTTCTCAAGTCTCATTAAAAGCATCCCATCCTAGGTTAACTTGCAACCCCTTGGTTTCAATGTGACATACTATAATTAGAATCATAGAATCATAGAGTTGGAAGAGACCACAAGGGCCATCGAGTCCAACCCCCTGCCAAGCAGGAAACACCATCAGAGCACTCCTGACATATGGTTGTCAAGCCTCTGCTTAAAGACCTCCAAAGGAGGAGACTCCACCACACTCCTTGGCAGCAAATTCCACTGTCAAACAGCTCTTACTGTCAGGAAGATGTTTTGCGGATCAAGCCAGTATTAATAGCTCATAATTTTTGCAGAGGGGTGTGTATAATGCAAAGGGGTCATCTTTGCTCTTCATTCTCTCGCTTCCTTCCCCCTTTGCAGCTAAGTGTCGCTATGCATTGGGCATGCAGGATCGCACCATCCCGGATGAGGCCCTCTCAGCCTCCAGCTCGTGGTCCGACTCGACGGCCGCCAAACATAGCAGGTGACGATGGCCTTTGAAATTTAAAGTTGTAACTTGTTTTCCCCCCTTGCAGTTGTAAAATACATCGCAGTTGTACACAGTTGTACCCTCATAGACCTGACTAAGGTCTTTTGACCAGGTCAGCTGGAAAGGACTGTTCATGCTGTTCAATAAGATAGGATGCCCGCCCCAAGCTCCATGATGATGATGATGATGATAATAATAATAATAATAATAATAATAATAATAATAATAATAATAATAATTTATTTGTACCCCGCCCATCTGGCTGAGTTTTCCCAGACACTCTGGGCGGCTTCCAACAAAGATTAAAAATACATTAAAATGTCACACATTAAAAGCTTCCCTGAACAGGGCTGCCTTCAGATGTCTTCTAAATGTCAGGTAGTTGTTTATCTCTTTGACATCTGGTGGGAGGGCGTTCCACAGGGCGGGCGCCACTACCGAGAAGGCCCTCTGCCTGGTTCCCTGTAGCCTCACTTCTTGCAGTGAGGGAACCGCCAGAAGGCCCTCGGCGCTGGACCTCAGTGTCCAGGCAGAATGATGGAGGTGGAGATGCTCCTTCAGGTGTACTGGACTGAGGCCGTTTAGGCCTCCCACATGTCTTCCACGTGAACAAGTGCGGCACTGTCCAGTATGACTGTCGTTCTTGGACCCCTTCCCTATAAAGAGCAGTGTGAAATACGGCCGTGTTCTTACCCCAACGCTCTTTGGCGTAGTCTTCCTGTTGCCCTCTTATTCCGTCAGCTCAACGTTGTGAACATGCATCCAAGGAGGGATGGGGGGGGTCTGCTTAACCTGGCGTGCGAGGAAAATAGCATGCAAGAGGTGCTAGGTAGAGATAAAGGGACCCCTGACCATTAGGTCCAGTCATGGCCGACTCTGGGGTTGCGGCTCTCATCTCGCTTTACTGGCCAAGGGAGCTTCCGGGTCATGTGGCCAGCATGACTAAGCCACTTCTGGCGAACCAGAGCAGCGCACGGAAACACCGTTTACCTTCCCGCTGGAGTGGTACCTATTTATCTACTTGCAGTTTGACATGCTTTTGAACTGCTAGGTTGGCAGGAGCAGGGACTGAGCAACGGGAGCTCACCCCGTCACGAGGATTCAAACTCCTGACCTTCTGATCGGCAAGTCCTAGGCTCTGTGGTTTAACCCACAGCGCCACCCGCATCCCTTGCAAGAGGTGCTAGGGAGACTTAAATGTGATTTGTGAAATCTGCCCCTTCCCAAATACAGGTTCGTTAACATATCCACCTTTCTGTCTTCTCCCTTTTCTTGTTCTCTAGGTTGGCGCTGAGCGAGGGAGATGGAGCCTGGTGCCCTGCAGGACCCGTCTACCCTAACGATGCGGAGTACTTGGAGATAGACCTGCGGCGGCTGCACTTCTTAACCTTGGTGGGCACGCAGGGTCGCCATGCGAGCGGTCACGGCAAAGAGTTTGCCCGCTCCTACCGGCTACACTACAGCCGGGACGGGCACCGCTGGATGCCTTGGCGGGACCGGTGGGGCAACGAGGTAAGCAAGGGGTGGAGCTAAAGTGAGCACAGGTGAAGGCAGCCAATGGGAGGCGGGGAGGTGGGGCTAGCGGAAGGCGTGGCATTCACCGCTCGTGTGATCAGATGTTAGGCTAAGTTGCAATGTCATCGCTTAAAGAAATATTAGTGGACGGCTACAAAATGTGGAATCGCATATATGGGGTAAATTTGTATGATGGCGTAAATTTGGTGAATTTCAGAGGCTTTATTATGGCAGAGGCTTTATTATTCATTAGGGATGCGGGTGGCACTGTGGGTTAAACCACAGAGCCTAGAACTTGATGATCAGAAGGTCGGCGGTTCGAATCCCCGTGATGGGGTGAGCTCCCGTTGCTCGGTCCCTGCTCCTGCCAACCTAGCAGTTCGAAAGCACATCAAAGTGCAAGTAGATAAATAGGCACCGCTCCCGCGGGAATGTAAACGGCATTTCCGTGTGCTGCTCTGGTTCGCCAGAAGCGGCTTAGTCATGCTGGCCACATGACCCGGAAGCTGTACGCCGGCTCCCTTGGCCAGTAAAGCAAGATGAGCGCCGCAACCCCAGAGTCGGCCACGACTGGACCTAATGGTCAGGGGTCCCTTTACCTTTACCTATTATTCTGTATTTTTTAAAAAAATCTTTAGCAGGTAAAGATTTCATTTTTCAATGATCAAAATTAGATGGATTTTCATAAAATAATCTTAATTGCCAGGCAACCTTACTGTTATTTTAGGGCAGAGTTTGAAACGTTTAGAGATGCACTTAAAGTAGTTGCCAAGGGAAGGGAGGTTCCAGGTGTTTGATGGGAATGGAGCAGGTTGTGTCAAAGGTTTTTATCTGGGCTTGCTTTCAAGGCTTACAGAGCCCTTTGGAAATCTGTAGCAAAGTCTTTTTCTTACTCAGGTGGAAAACCTGTTTCTGTTCTGCCCTGCTTCAGACTACAGGTGGAGTGTGCCTTTTCTCAGCAGATAGCATAGATGTTGGGAAAATGCCCGGGGGGGGGGGGGCTGCAAGCCCCCGAAACTCTGAGCATCCTTCGGTATGTGCAGCTCTGGAAAAGGCACCTCCCTTCTCTTCTAGTGTGCTTCCTAGTGACATATACCAGCTGGTGTATGCACACTAATCTTCTGGCATAACGCAGCAAGAAGAGTGAGACATCGTAGAGCTAATCTACTATTTAGTGACACACTATGTACAGACAAGGGACGCGGGTGGCGCTGTGGGATAAACCACAGAGCCTAGGACTTGCTGATCAGAAGGTCGGCGGTTAGAATCCCCGCGACGGGGTGAGCTCCCGTTGCTCGGTCCCTGCTCCTGCCCACCTAGCAGTTCGAAAGCACGTCAAAGTGGAAGTAGATAAATAGGTGCCGCTCCGAAGGGAAGGTAAACAGCGTTTCCGTGCGCTGCTCTGGTTCGCCAGAATCGGATTAGTCATGCTGGCCACATGACCCGGAAGCTGGACGCCAGCTCCCTTGGCCAATAAAGCGAGATGAGCACCGCAACCCCAGAGTCGGCCACAACTGGACCTAATGGTCAGGGTCCCTTTACCTTTACCTTTATGTACAGACAAAAGCATAATGGCATCCGAGAGAACAAAAAGAAATAAATAAAAGCGAAAGTACAGTGTAATAGTACCTGCAGCAGAAGAGATAAGACTCTCTTCCTTTCCCAGGAGGAGTGAAATTGCTAACATCAGGTGTGGTGTTGCTGCTTACTTCACCCCCCCCATCAGTTGCATCGCTGGAATTCGAGGGGGCGAGGTGAGACAGTGGTGCACGGTTGTCCCTGTGCAAACACACCTGCCAGAGCCAATCTGGCCCTCCTGCTGGTGCGTTCGCACTGCACCACCCTCACCTCTGCCTTGCCCCTACCTCTCCGCCTCCTGGTAGGGAGAAGCGATGCAACTGACTGGAGGTCAGTTGAGCTGCAACGTCTCACCTACGCTGCCCGCTACTGAGAAAGGCGTATTTCATCATGGGAACCCCCACTCCACCTGCATTCCGGAGGGGGACAGGACTAGAAACCGGTTTTGCAGCCAGCCTCTCCACAAAAGGGGAATCCTGCACATGGGAAAACAGCATGTCAGGGAGAAGGCTGGGCAAGAACCGTTCTTGATGACCTGTAGTTTTCTGTTTAGATGGAGTTTTTCGCTCTCTGAGGTGGGAGAGCCCAGAAACAGGTTTACATCTCTTTGAGGACTGGCTCTGCGTCTAATACAGTGGTACCTCGGGTTTCATACGCTTCAGGTTACAGACTCCGCTAACGCAGAAATAGTGCTTCAGGTTAAGAACTTTGCTTCAGGATGAGAACAGAAATTGTGCTCCGGTGGCGCGGCAGCAGCAGGAGGCCCCATTAGATAAAGTGGTGCTTCGGGTTAAGAACAGTTTCAGGTTAAGAACAGACCTCTGGAACGAATTAAGTACTTAACCCGAGAGAGGACCTTTCCTAGTATGGTAGGCTGATCTCTTTGCTTATGCGCAACTTCCCAGGTATAGTCCTGATATTGCACTGTACGCTGCCTAAACCAGAGATGGCTAGTGTGACTCCCTCCAGTTGTTTCTGGACTACAGTGGTACCTCGGGTTAAGTACTTAATTCGTTCCAGAGGTCCGTTCTTAACCTGATACTGTTCTTAACCTGAAGCACCACCTTAGCTAATGGGGCTTCCTGCTGCCACCGCACCACTGGAGCACGATTTCTGTTCTCTCCCTGAAGCAAAGTTCTTAACCCAAGGTAATATTTCTGGGTTAGCGGAGTCTGTAACCTGAAGCGTATGTAACCTGAGATACCACTGTATAGCTTTTGTCATCCCTGATGGATTGGGCTGATGGAAGTCTGAGTTCAGCAGCACCCGGAAGGCCACAGGTTGTCCATCTCTGGCTTTAAAAACTCCACCAATGTCTTTACTCAAATGCCAGAACTCCGAATTGCCATTGCCTGCGCAGGTTCCCGAGCAATGACAGAAAACTAACTTCCTGCCCCTTAGGTGATTTCGGGTAATGAAAATACAGAAGAAGTGGTGCTGAAGGACCTGGGCCCCCCGGTTATTGCCCGTTACGTCCGCTTCTACCCACGTGCGGACCGAGTCATGAGTGTCTGCCTGCGCGTGGAGCTCTATGGCTGCGTCTGGAAAGGTGAGCCGGCTGATTTATTTTGTCCTTGACGCAACAACACGGTCCAGCTCTTTTCCTGCACTCACATGCATATGCAGAGCCGGTGCGAGGTGGTGGTTAGAGCAACCTTCCCCAACCTTGGGTCCCCTAGATGTTTTCGGACTACAATTCCCATCATCCCAACCCTTTGACCAGGCTTGCTGGGAGTTGTAATTCAAGGAAAATATCTGTACATCATCAGGTTTGATGGTATTAGGTTAGATAGACCAACCGTCTGACTCAACAGAAGGCTCCCTCGTATGTTCTTGTTTTCCTCACCCCCTCTCTGTACACATGCCCTTGGGGTTTGCTCCACATACCCAAAAGCCTTTGCTGCACATGAAGTTTGATCCTCCTGAGGATCAGGAGCTTGAGGTCTTCTTCTGAATGTGTTTGTTTCCTTCCACCAGATGGACTTCAGTCGTACACGGCTCCTCTCGGCCAGGTCATGCCTCTAGTTCCAGAACCAGTCTACCTGAATGACTCCACTTACGATGGGCACAGCGTCAGCAAGTGAGTGAGTGAACATCCCCGCCCACCTGTTGTTGAATTCTGTGCTTGGGTGGCCCTAAAAGCACGGCAATCCCAGCCTGAAACTTCAGCTTCAAAGGGTGGGTTCAGATGACTAGGTTAGTCACATGACAGCAGGAGACATCACATGATGCGTCTGGTTATCTGAAGATTTCATCACCTGTCAGTTCACTGGGCTATTTTAGACCGACCAGCCTTCCCTCAACCTGGTGGTCTTCAGGTGTTTCTGACTACAACTCTATCAGCCCTTACTAGCGTGGCCAATGGCCAGGGATTATGGAGTTGCAGTTAAAAATGTGTTCAGAGGTTTTGTTCAGGAGAAAACAGGAAGGGAACTTCTGTTTGGTCAGCTTGTGGATGGGGCTGCAAGCCGATTGTGTGACTTCACCCAAAGAGAGTTTCTCATTGTGTAATAGTTGTGGAGTTCAAATAGCCGGAAGCTCAGGGTGTCATCTGGGGCAAATCACGTTCTCAGCCTAGGTTGCCTTTTTTATAAAACGGAGGTGAGATAGGACTATGACAGTATTTGTGCTGGGAAAAAATGCAGATATGAGCAACAAGAACATTAACAGAAGGAGGGCCCAGCATTAGGTGGGCGACCCATAAAAAGTAAAGGTAAAGGGACCCCTGATCATTAGGTGCAGTCATGACCGACTCTGGGGTTGCGTCGCTCATCTCGCTTTATTGGCCGAGGGAGCCGGCGTGCAGCTTCCAGGTCATGTGGCCAGCATGACTAAGCCGCTTCTGGCGAACCAGAGCTACGCACGGAAACGCCGTTTACCTTCCTGCCAGAGCGGTACCTATTTATCTACTTGCGCTTTGACGTGCTTTCGAACTGCTAGGTTGGCAGGAGCAGGGACCAAGCAACGGGAGCTCACCCCGTCACGGGGATTTGAACCGCCAACCTTCTGATCGGCAAGTCCTAGGCTCTGTGGTTTAACCCACAGCACCACCCGCATCCCTGGGTGACCCATAGTGATAGATAACTGCATGAGGAAAAGGAAAGAAGAGAAGATTGGGGCTGAGCGAGAGAAGAAAACTAAATAACGGTGTCTAAAAATTATTAGCTTCATATTGGCCACCTGCCTTATTACACCTTCTGCCACACCAGCCACATTCTGAAAATATTGAGGAACCTTCTAAACGCTATAGCTCTGCTGCGGCAGCCAAGTTTTCTGTCTTCTTGATCCTGTTGTGTAGCTGTAGCATCGAAAGACCCGTAGCCAGGATGAAGGCACAACTGTGTGAGTCTTTCCCAAGGCATGGGGCCTTTTCTCTCCTGCATAGGCAGCCTCACCTGTCTGGTTCTGGAGGAGCCTGAGTCTCACAGGGAAAGCAGGTAGCAAGTCAAAAACACATCAGAGGAGAGCGAGAGCATAGATAAGGACCTTGGGCAGCTCCAGGTAAACCATACTGGCTGAAGCATCCTCCTCTTGGTATCTGCCTTAGGATTATACATTGGCCAGCAGGGTCCCCTTGGAGCTGTCCAAGGTACCGTTCTCATCCGCTTTCTCCTTTGTGACTTGCCTTCCTGTGAGCCTGCCACAGAAGATGTTGTCTCAGCAGGGAGCTGGAGCCAACCAAAGCCTCCTGTAGGCTGCCAAGACCTGGAGCGCATTCAGCTCTGGAGGAACCGACTGGGCGGTTAAAGGAGCCCTTGCTTATTTTGCAGTCTTTGACTTCTGCAAGGCTGGGAAGCTGGAGACACTCAGGGGACTCGTTCTCTGATCAGAGGATGGTGGAAGGGCTGCTGTGTCTTCCAGCCAGCCAGGTGGGCTCCAGATAATTAAGCACTGACAGCTTCTTCCCTGCACCCAGGAAACAGGCTGAATCTTATTTGTATCTTATTTCTCCACCTGCTAGATCCCTGCATTGCTGATCATGGCATTGGCCATACAGTTGCAGGTCTTTCAATTTTATGTCAATATTTAGAACGAACACATAGACATGCACTCTCCTTCACACTACTGCGACGTTTAAGGGGCGCCTTGGTTCGACCCAAGTGCCCAGTGTTTTCTTTTCCCCCTTAGTGACTCCCTTGCAACTCTATTATTTTCCATTCTAACCACAGCTTGCATTTTGGGGGCCTTGGCCAGCTGACCGATGGGGTGATTGGCCTGGATGATTTCACCCACAACAAAGAGCTGCGCGTCTGGCCAGGGTACGACTACGTAGGCTGGAGGAACAGCTCTTTCCCCAAGGGCTTCGTCGAGATGGAGTTTGAGTTTGACCAGCTCAGAGCCTTCACTTACATGAAGGTAAGCGAGTGTCACGGTTGGAGTCAGGTGCGGGCCAGCAACAAAAACAACAAGTCACCTGAGACCGGTGCAGTTAGTCCTTGGTTCGAGGAAGCAAAACTCAGCTCAGGCCTAGTAGTCTCAGCAACTCTTTCCAGGAGGTCTTGCCCCAATGAAGCAGTTGCCAGGACTGAAGGAGAGGGGAGCTGGTTGTAGTAGTAGCGGGAGACACCCTATATTCTTCAGCAGCCTGTCTCCACTGCCTCTTGGCTACTCTCCCCTCCAACCTCTGCTTCAGCCTCAGAGTCAGAGTCTGAACTGCTCTCTGCCGCAGCCTCTTCCTGTTCACTAAACCCCGTCGCCTCTCCTGCTGCTGACATCTCCCCCTTCTAGTCTGCTCCCTCTTCTCCCTCTAACCACCCATCGTCATCCCACCAGCCTCCTTCTGTAGTTTTCAGATAGACGCGCTGGCCTTTAACGCTTGGGAACTGTGTAATCGGAACCCACCTTCCTCCTGTGACAAATAAGGAAAACCTGTAACATGAACAGCTTTTTAAGCCCTCTTCCTTCCTTACAGTCACAGGTGCCGAGTTGCGCCTAACATGTGTTGGGGGGGGGGCTGAAGTCCTGCGATGTGCATTGTGTGTGTGACATCACACGTGTCATCATGGGCATTGCACGCTGCTTGCGTGATGACTTTCACATCGGGAGAGGCTGACCAGGCCTCCTTCTGATGCGACATTCACACGCTGGTCTGCACGGCGTCTTCCCACACTTCATGGCCTGGGGTGTCTTCCCGCCAGGCCTCCTCTGTCCCCTCAAGATTGCAGGGGCTGAGCTCCATCCTAACAGACATGGGTGTGTGTGTGTGTGTGTGTGTGGCTGTAGAGGCCTCAGCCCTATAGAGCTGGCCCACTTCCTCACATGGTTTGGGGAGGGTTGTGAAAAGCCCCTGAGACTCGTGGCCCTGTGAGAACTCATGGGAGCCTCCCAGAGGCCTCACATGACCCAGAGCCCTGTAAGCAAGGCGAAAGGCTTAGAAGTGTTTTTTTGTGCAGGGAAAACCCTGTGGGACACCCCACAAAATCTCTCGAGAGCCCCCAAAGCCTGAAAAGTTAAGGGTCTCCCTTTCTATTTATTTATTCATGGTCCGTGTAAGCTTGTGATCGCGTGAGTCAAATGAGCGTTCGGTTGCGATCGACCTATAGACGATGATGGGGATGGCAGGGGAATACGCTTGCTTTGAAATGGCCTCTCCTTTTGTCACCGCGCCTCTAACCCTCTTCTTTTCCTCCCGCTGCCCCAATCCAACCTCCCCGCCCATCCCAGGTCCACTGCAACAACATGCACACGCACGGGGTGAGCGTCTTCCGGCAGGTGGACTGCCTCTTCAAGCGCAGCCTGGCCACGGCCTGGGAGCCCACGCCTGTCTCGCAACAACTCGCCGTGGACGTGAGGGATCCCAGCGCCCGGTCCCTCACGGTGGACCTGGGAGGGCGGCTCGGCAAGTTCGTCCAGTGCCACTTCCACTTTGCCGGCGAGTGGATGCTTTTCAGCGAAGTTGGCTTTCTCTCTGGTGAGTTGGGGTGGGTTGGTTGGCTGGGCGCAGAGCCATTCAGGTGGAGAGCAGAAGAGGCTGAGCGAGGTTTGAACCCTCATCTCCCAGGTCCTGGCCCAGCGCTCTAATTGCCATGCTACAATTGTTGCTACAGTTATTTGTCGTAACCACTCCTTTTGTCACTTGGTTATCCTTCGCATTCCCTTTTCCTTCCAGATGTTGTGGATGACCCCTCCTTCTCCGCATCAAGCCATCGCCCTCCTGTGATTGCTCTACCTCACCCCTCGGGCCACGACACTCCCATCTCACCGGCTCTGGGTTCTGCGCAGAGCGAAAAAGCCAACATTGGCTCAAACCTCACGCTCCAAGGTGAGTAGCCCTCAAACCAGAGAGCAAAGCTACCTAAGGAATAATTTCACCCACCTGAGCCCAAAATTCCACCTGTTTCAAAATGGCGGCGCTTGGAGGCCATGAATGGACTTTATCATTATTTTTCTCTGTTTCTTTTTAAGATCTGGAAAGTCAAGGGGAACCAAAATCAGGGCAGCCCATTGCAAAGGACGACAACAGCAACACCTCCATCCTGATTGGGTGCCTGGTGGCCATCATCCTTCTCCTATTGGTTGTCATCTTCCTCATCCTCTGGCGGCAATATTGGCAGAAGATCTTGGGGAAGGTAAGCTGGGCTGCATCACGGGAAGGATGATGCAATGGGTGGCCATGGTTTCGATGGCCCCAAATTAAGGTGGTCTTACCGATTCGGAGTGGGCAACTTAAAAATCTGCATCCGCTTAAGGGCATTTAAGACTTTGTCAACTCAGCCCAACTTCTGCTGGCTAAGACACACCTGATTGCATTGATTGGAAATAGAATCTTACTTTTAGACATACTGCTATAAAGGTTGTTTTTAAAGCATGTAGAATTAAGGATCGCTCCCCTGTTGAGGAGCCCACCTGCTGCGTCTCTGCATGACTCACTGATCAGGGTAGGGCCTCTCACTCAGTGGGAAAAGGTGGCTTTGGATGCAGTAGGGCACCTCCAGTGAAAAGGATATCAGCTAGAATTTTCTCTGCCCGAGACCCTGGAAAGCCTCTTATCCTCTCAACAACCCTGCGGAGTAGGTTGGGCTGAGTGATAGTGCCTGCCCCAAAACCAGCCCGTTAGCTTCATGGCCATGGGGCTTTGTATGCCGGAGCCTTGTCCGGAATGACACAGGCTTTCTTAGGTTTGCTGGGATTCTGGGGTGCACTTGTAGGGCACCCTTAAAAGGCTACAAGGGGCACTAGGCCTCTTGGGCCCAGCTAACAGTCTACCTGAATGGGAAACAGTTTCAGAATGTGCCCAGTGACTCCCCTACAACATGCAGAGGAAGATTGGTTATGGAGGGCACTGAGGACTGGCCACAGAGAGCCAATGAACATGATTGTCATTACAGTGGTACCTCGGGTTAAGAACCTAATTCATTCTGGATGTCTGTTCTTAACCTGAAACTGTTCTTAACCTTGAGGTACCACTTTAGCTAATGGGGCCTCCCGCTGCCGCCGTGCGATTTCTGTTCTCATCCTGAGGTAAAGCTCTTAACCCGAGGTACTACTTCAGGGTTCGCGGAGTCTGTAATCTGAAGCGTCTGTAACCCGAGGTACCACTGTATTTATTGAATGTATGACTGAGGGGGGGGGTCTTTTGGGGCAGCTTGTCTGCCATCACCAATCTCCTCATAAAGTAACCTCTGATAAATTTCTGAGGGACCCAGCTTGGGATCCACCACTAGGTAGGCCGAGAGAGAGCCAATAGTTCTGGAATGATCTGAAGTAGGGGGCGGCAGGAGAATCTGTGGGGTTAAAATCCCAGGGTAGGGTCTGAAGACACAGAAAGTCAGCACCTTGAGGAAGCTAAACAAGTTTGGGTTGGGTCAGTGCCGGGTGAGCGGCCACCTGGACAACACCATGACAGGAAGGCATGGTATAAATAAAGAGCTGCGTGTCAAGACTCTGGGACTCTGAGAGCCAGTGTGGTGTAGTGGTTAAGAGCGGTGGACTCGTAATCTGGTGAACCGGGTTGGCGTCTCCGCTCCTCCACATGCAGCTGCTGGGTGACCTTGGGCCAGTCACACTTCTCTGAAGTCTCTCAGCCCCACTCACCTCACAGAGTGTTTGTTGTGGGGGAGGAAGGGAAAGGAGAATGTGAGCCGCTTTGAGACTCCTGAAGGGGAGTCAAAGGCGGGATATCCAAACTCTTCTTCTTCTTCTCAGTTTCTCAAAGGAGAAGTAGAATTGGGCGAATTAATGCCTTGAGGGCCTGAGCAATGTGAGGCTCGCTGTGTATATGCACTTCTGTCATGGCCTCTTGAGCAACTGACGCTCCCTTGTCCCTTAGGCGCAACGCCGCATCTCAGACGACGACCTCACCGTCCACCTGTCGGCGCCAAGCGACACCATCGTCATCAACAACACGATGGGCTCCCACCGGCACTCGAACCGCTACGAGCGCATCCACTCGGGGGAGACGGAGTACCAGGAGCCCAACAGGGCCCGCATGAAACTGCCGGATCTGCCCCACAGCGCCGAGAACTCTGGTGAGGGGCTGGTTGTGGGATTTTGGGGAGGGCGGAACTGAACTAAAACGGGGGACGTGGTGGTTTTGCAGAGGAGAAGGCCGAAGCTGCTGAGGGGAGCAGGGAGCGAATGGTTGAACCATTGGGAAGAGGCTTTTGTAGGGGTGGCGTTAGACAGGAACGTCTGAGGGTCAGAGCAACCCAAATGCCTCATGGACACCTAGGTAAGTGGTCAGAGCTAGGGAGCACATAGAAAACCTAAGTTCCTCCACTGGATCTTCGTACCATTGGCCTATCTAGACCAGCATGGTCTATCCTGACCAGAAGTGGTTGCCTGGGGTTTCCGATAACGTTTCTCTCCCAGTCCCCACTGGAGGGATTGAGTTGAAGCGACCTTCTGCATGCAGCGCAGGTGTCCTGGCCTTTTGCCCAGATCATAGGGCGATTCTTCCCTGCCTCTTTTCGCTTGTTCAAGTGAACATTCTTGTTCTTTGGATGTTGAATTCTCAGCCCAGCACCAAATTCCACGCTTCTGCGGTATGTTTGCGGAAAGCTCAGAGCGGACTCGGCCCAGCTGTTGGGAGGTGTGGAAGACTGCTGCTCGCCTCACTTCGTGCTGAAAGGGACCACGGTTGCTTAGGAAGAATCTTGAGCTTCCGTCAAAGCACCAAAGTCTCAGTAGGGAGGGGAAGGGCTGCACCTGAAGGGCAGAGTGCGTGCCCCACAGTTTAAGACAGGGGTCAGCAAACTTTTTCAGCAGGGGGCCGGTCCACTGTCCCTCAGACCTTGGTGGGGGGCTGGATTATATTTTGGAAAAAAAATGAACAAATTCCTATGCCCCACAAATAACCCAGAGATGCATTTTAAATAAAAGGACACATTCTACTCATGTAAAACCACGCTGATTCCTGGACCGTCCGCGGGCTGGATTTAGAAGGCGATTGGGCCGGATCCAGCCCCCCAGGCCTTACTTTGCCTACCCATGGTTTAGGGAAGTTCTCTGGCGTTTCCAGATAGGGTGGTGAGAGACCCCCTGTTTGAAACCCCAGGGGGTTGCTGCCCATCAGCTTAGACAATACTGAGTCACATATAACTGGTGTAAATCTGGCTCCTATGAACACCTTGGGAAAACACGCAAACCAGGTGAAAGATTTCATATTGACAAATAACTGTTTAGTAAAGTGGTTGGCTCCGATCCTTTCAACTCGTTGGGGGTCCTAACCAACCGCAGATGACGGTAAAAACAACGACAGAAACTAAAATCCCCCCCCCTCAATTTCCACCTCTTCTCTCAGTAAAGAGGTTGATTATTCTGTGATGTTCCAGCCCTGCCTACCCGCTTGTTCCTGTTGTTCAAAGAGTGTTGTTAAAACAGCATAGATAGATAGATAGATAGATAGATAGATAGATAGATAGGGGGGGTGCAATTAGCCTCCAAGTAGAAGGAATGAGAGAAAAATGAATGTGGATTTGAACTGACCTAGCATAGTTCAAAAGTTCGAAAGCATGTCAAAAGTGCAAGTAGATAAATAGGTAGCGCTCCGGCGGGAAGGTAAATGGTGTTTCCGTGCGCTGCTCTGGTTCGCCAGAAGCAGCTTAGTCCTGCTGGCCACATGACCCGGAAGCTGTACGCTGGCTCCCTCGGCCAATAAAGCGAGATGAGCGCCACAACCCCAGAGTCGGACATGACTGGACCTAATGGTCAGGGGTCCCTTTACCTTTAACTTTAGCACAGTGAAACTACTTATTTAACACTGTAGAATACTCAATAAAAGGGCCTGAAAAAAATTACCTGGCACCAAGAAGGTGTTAAATTCAAAATCAGGGGTGTCACCACCAAAAAGTCTCTCTCTCTCTTTGGTAGTCTGATGGGTGGTGGGTCCCCTGGGAAGGGCCTTCAAGGCATCTCTTAATGTACACATGAGCTGACCTGGGGAAAGCAAGTCCTCACAGTACTTGAGACCCAAACGGTTTTTTTGTTTTTAACAATCTAGGAGGGTTGTAATGTATTTCTGTTTTTCCGAGTTATCATTTTAGGTGTTCGCATATTGATTTATTGAATTTATATCTTACCCAGGATTGCAAGCAGATACACAATTTGAAAATGGAAACGTTCTAAAATAGTCCTAAAACAGTTACAGTTAAAAACATAGAAAAGCAGTTACTGTTAAAAACCTTTTGAAACCACTTGCAGGCTTTTCAAATATATATATATATATATATATATATATATATATATATATATATATATATATATATGCTTTCGTAGATTTTCACGGGTACAGGAATGCAGGTTTTGGTGTCTTCGGGTGTCTTCCCGTGTAAGAGTTGGGGTGTCTAGGCGACGTTTCGACGAGGTCTCACTCGTCATCTTCAGGCTGGTGCTTTCGGCTTCTTGTTACTGGAACAGAGCAGGATCTCAGTGTTTGAGTTCCTATAAATACTGTTGAGGGGGTGTGGTGTATAGCCTCCAACGTTCTGGGCAGAGAGGAAGTTCCCAGGTTAGTGTGCCTTTTCTTCTTTTGTTCCTTAATTACTTGAGGGATATCTTGAGTGATTTCTTGAGTGATATTCTGAGTACCACTTAGGTGGGTCATTAAGTGTGGATTAGTTGCTAAAGCTTTCGTGTCTTGACCTCTTGAGCTTGTGAAGAGTTTTTCTGAGAAGATGGCTGTACTGCACTTAGTTGTGCTCTGGCTTGGCTTCGTGTATAGGGGCGAGCTGTGGTTTTGTGCCCTGTGCCAGCCAGATCTGTGTAGGGATTGCAGGGGGGTGCAGCATCCGGAGGTGCCACTATGGTTTGGCTACTGGATGGTGTCTGTAATTTATCTGTGGAGAGGGTCTGGGTTTGGGTCTGGTGTGGTTGATTGGTGATGGCGTTCTGTGTGCCTCTGGTTCTGGTGTCGGTTTTTGTGGGGAGGGCTAATTTCCAGATGTCTGGCAGGCGGGACGTGTCGTCACGCTTGTTCATGTTGTGAGGGTGTTTCTCTATCTCGATGGCTTCCATGATTATTCTCTTGTGGTGATGTTCCATGTTAAAGAGCAATTTGGAATCTGCAAAATTAATTTTGGGGGGAAACACCCCCCAAAAACCAAGACACAGAAGAAAACAATGGCATGGCCCTCCTTCCTTATATCAAGGGCACTACAGATAAAATTAGCAAAATCCTCCATAAACACAATATCAAAACAGCCTTTTGCACCAACCAAAAAATAGCCAATATCCTCAGAAACCCCAAAGATAAAATCCAGTTGGAAAACCAAGGGGTCTATGAAATACCCTGCAAAGTCTGCCCAGCCACGTACATTGGACAAACAAACAGACGAATAAATGCACGTATCGCAGAACACAAGAATGCCGTCAAAAAAGAAGAAAAAACTTCCTCTCTTTTCCAACACATGAAAGAAACAGGACACGAAATTAATTTTGCAGATTCCAAATTGCTCTTTAACATGGAACATCACCACAAGAGAATAATCATGGAAGCCATCGAGATAGAGAAACACCCTCACAACATGAACAAGCGTGACGACACGTCCCGCCTGCCAGACATCTGGAAATTAGCCCTCCCCACAAAAACCGACACCAGAACCAGAGGCACACAGAACGCCATCACCAATCAACCACACCAGACCCAAACCCAGACCCTCTCCACAGATAAATTACAGACACCATCCAGTAGCCAAACCATAGTGGCACCTCCGGATGCTGCACCCCCCTGCAATCCCTACACAGATCTGGCTGGCACAGGGCACAAAACCACAGCTCGCCCCTATACACGAAGCCAAGCCAGAGCACAACTAAGTGCAGTACAGCCATCTTCTCAGAAAAACTCTTCACAAGCTCAAGAGGTCAAGACACGAAAGCTTTAGCAACTAATCCACACTTAATGACCCACCTAAGTGGTACTCAGAATATCACTCAAGAAATCACTCAAGATATCCCTCAAGTAATTAAGGAACAAAAGAAGAAAAGGCACACTAACCTGGGAACTTCCTCTCTGCCCAGAACGTTGGAGGCTATACACCACACCCCCTCAACAGTATTTATAGGAACTCAAACACTGAGATCCTGCTCTGTTCCAGTAACAAGAAGCCGAAAGCACCAGCCTGAAGATGACGAGTGAGACCTCGTCGAAACGTCGCCTAGACACCCCAACTCTTACACGGGAAGACACCCGAAGACACCAAAACCTGCATATATATATATATATATATATATATATTAAAAAAATAAAATTATTCCACCCAGCCCAGGGATTTCAGGGCTTTTCAGCAACTGTAATCTTCAGCCATCAAGTGCTTGGGGAAACAGGAATGTTTTCAAATTCCTCCTGAAAGTTAATAAAGACGGAGACACTTTATGATACTGTGAGGAGATATTTATGTTGGGAACAAGCCAAAACTACCACTTTGTGGTTAAAAGGAAAGGGGGTCGTTAATATTTTATTTTTATTTCCCATTAGAGTAACAAACCAGAGACAAAATGCCTTTAATAAACGATGACAAGGCAGGCCTTTTAAACGTGGATTAAAATTCACCACATCATTAAAGGAGAGCTTTACTGACTAGTTTCCCAACTGAAGAAGTATGCTGCTTTGTTGTGAAATATAGGCAGCACTGCCAGCCACTATAATTCTGTAATGTATTTAGGCACCTCTTTTACTGGTGGAACACACTGCTAATCTTATGCAAGGGTCTCTTGGAGTTCAGTTCAGCAATTCCGGCAAGCAATGCCTCAGATTGTGCAGCCCCTGTGATTACCGTATTTTTTGCTCTATAAGACTCACTTTTTCCCTCCTAAAAAGTAAGGGGAAATGTGTATGCATCTTATGAAGCGAATGCAGGCTGCGCAGCTATCCCAGAAGCCAGAACAGCAAGAGGGATCGCTGCTTTCACTGCGCAGCGATCCCTCTTGCTCTTCTGGCTTCTGAGATTCAGAATATTTTTTTTCTTGTTTTCCTCCTCCAAAAACTAGGTGCGTCTTGTGGTCTGGTGCGTCTTATAGAGCGAAAAATACGGTAACATCTCATAATAATAGAACAGCTCTCTAATTGTGTGGGGTTTCTTGGGATGTCTAGAAGGCCAGACAGAGGGAGAAAGGGTTCGGGTGACCAAGGCTTGTGGGAAGGAGATGCAAGAACGAAGTAGATGAGTCCAACATCACCACAAATTTTTAGGGGTTTTCTTGGGGGTGGTTTGCTTGCATGTGTCAATACAATATGCTGTATATTGCTGGGCTTTTGCTGTGAACTGATAGCAAGCTGTGAATGTCTGGGTGACATTCAAGGAAGGAAAGAAGGAAGCAGAGTGTTTTTAAAAGGAGCCAAGAATCAATGGGCCAATCTATATGTCCAGCAAAAACCATCACAAGGGCCTTCTTGGACTATACCAATTCATATAGCAGAACGGTGGGCTAGCTTTTATAACACTTCATTGCATAAAAGGAGCCCTTGCAAGTAGAGAACTAGCACACCAAGAAGAAGGCTAGGTTTCTCTCCTTATGTGCTTGTTGTCTACATGCAAGGAAGAACCTTTTGCACGAATGAGCGTTTGATAACGTGACACTGCCTGTGGTTATGAGTGGTGCAGTCTATAATTATATAATATAATAATTTATTATTTATACCCCGCCCATCTGGCTGGGCTTCCCCAGCCACTCTGGGCAGCTTCCAACAAAATATTAAAATACAGTAATGCATCAAACATTAGAAGCTTTCCTAAACAGGGCTGCCTTCAGATGTCTTCTAAAGGTCTGGTAGTTGTTGTTCTCTTTGACATCTAGGAAGTCTAGGTCTAGGAGGGACTACGTCATTTTGATGGGTGTTTAGCTTTGCTCAGTGCTTTTCTGTTATCTTGAGAGAGGGAAAAACGGAGAGGAGAACTGGGAAAGGAAGCCAAAAGAACATCTAAAAAAATGAAAAATATGACGAGGGAGGGAGAATGAAGATCCTGCATGTTCTCTGCTCATTTGAAGAGTTTGGATTTGATATCCCGCTTTATCACTCCCCTTCAGGAGTCTCAAAGCGGCTAACATTCTCCTTTCCCTTCCTCCCCCACAACAAACACTCTGTGAGGTGAGTGGGGCTGAGAGACTTCACAGAAGTATGACTGGCCCAAGGTCACCCAGCAGCTGCATGTGGAGGAGCGGGGAAGCGAACCTGGTTCACCAGATTACGAGTCCACCTCTCTTAACCACTGCCCCACACGTTGCAGCTGTGGCTGCCCCTTCCCACCATTACTGCATTTTGTTCTGTGGCCCCATCCTGTAGTCACTGTGTGTTCAACACATACACCCTCCACCCTCCAGAGAACCCCACATTTCTGCCAACTACCCAGAGATTAGTTACAGTTGTAGCCCGAGGCCTAGTTTACAGAAACAAGAGCCAAGTTGGTGAAGCTCTTCTTGGATTACACCACTTCAGATTGCCGGAGGGAAGGATCACTTGGCGAAAGTGCTCTCCTGGAGCGAGACATGAAACCCCTGATGGATGGTTAGTCCAGAAACCACCTCCTTGACATTTGGTTTCTTCCACCTCTCATATCAGACAGGGGATATTTCCCAGCCCAACCGGGAGATGACAGGAATATAACAACAACAACAACAACAACAACAACAATAATAATAATAATAATGTTTATACTCTGCCCTCCCTGGCCAGAGTCGGGCTCAGGGCAGCTAACACCAATAAAATCACAGTAAAAACATAATAGGGGGAAAAGGGGGGGGGACCACCAATTTAAAATACAGGTTAAAATGCAATTTAAAATGCAGCCTCATTTTAAAGTAGCTGATAAATCAAGACCATAAGGGGAGGGAAACATAAGGGTCAGACCGAGTCCAAACCAAAGGCCAGGCGGAACAGCTCTGTCTTGCAGGCCCTGCGGAAAGATGTCAAGTCCTGCAGGGCCCTAGTCTCTTGTGACAGAACGTTCCACCACGTCGGGGCCAGTGCTGAAAAGGCCCTGGCCCTGGTTGAAACCAATCTAACCTCCTTGAGGCTCAGGACCTCCAAAGTGTTGTTATTTGTGGACCTTAAGGTCCTCCGCGGGGCATACTGGGAGAGGCGTTCCCGTAGGTACATGGGTCCTAGGCCGCATAGGGCTTTAAAGGCTTTACTGGCTTCCTTGCAAGGACTTAAAGTGAGTTAGTGCAGGAGGGCTGGACAAGACTCCTTCCTTTTCTCCGAAGTGCTAACGATGGCGTGTCGCCATTATTATATTACACGTCATTTGGTGTCTGTGTCTCTGGCTGTTGTGTTTGGGACGAGAGCGCCCCGGCAAGGGACAGGGATCCCTAAAGCGCTGCCTCTTCTCTGTGTCACGCCTTCCCTTCCGTGTGCGTCCTTCCATCCGTCTGTCCGTTCCTCATCCGTCCCGTTTGTTTTCTCCGCCCGCCCTCCCCGTTCTCCCGACAGCTCTGCTGCTCAGCAACCCGGCTTACCACCTCTTCCTGGCCACTTATGCCCAACCAATGGGAAGGCCTGCTTTCCCGCCACCCAACCGGGTTAAGCCAATCAACACCAATGGTAAGGAGGGCGGCCAAACTCGTGTGGCGCGGCGGGGGAAAATCCTGGGTGGCCACATTCCAAGCTGAGAGAACCTTCTGCCTACTGCCATTTCTCCCCCTCTCCTGCCAGGGGGCGCTGTCTGTCTCCATCTCTCTTCCCACCACCCCTCCCCTCACACCATATGTCTGTCCCCAGTTCATTTCCCTCTTGTCTATCCTGTGCATGGCTAACCTCTCTCTCTCTCTCTGGCTCAAACAACGTTGCAACTTTCCGCTTTGCAGGTTCTGCGACGCAGCAGTTTCCGGGGTGGCTGGAGGGGGCGAGGATTTGCGCAGGGTCCCTTCTGCCCAGAGCTGAGATCCAACTGGCTCTTGAGTTTGACACGGCTGCTGGGTCCCTGCAAAAAGCAGCCATCCTCAGCGCGGGGCAGATAATCTCAACCGCGTTAGCTGGGCGAAGTGGACTCGCTCCATGTTTCCTTACCCCTGTCTTTCCTTCCCACAGCGTGTGGCGCTGACTACATGGAACCGGAAACCGCGGGAAGCCAGCCAGGCTTCCAGAACAACGTTCCGCATTACGCTGAAGCCGACATCATCAACCTTCAAGGGGTGACGGGCGGGAACACCTACGCGGTCCCGGCTATCGCGGTGGACGCCCTCGCCGGGAAGGACATGGCGCTGGGCGAGTTCCCCCGGGAGAGGCTCATCTTCAAGGAGAAGCTGGGCGAAGGGCAGTTTGGAGAGGTGAGTCCATCTGTAGGTGTAGAAGGGTTCTTTTTAAGGTGATGAAGGCTGCTGTGGATGATTGTTTTGGAGGGAAGGCAGGATGGACAGAAACGAAACAGTAGAGCACAAGGGGAAGGGACGCAGGAAATGTACCTTTCACTGAGTTAGACCTCTGGTGTACCAACTCTGCATTGCCTGTCAGGGGCAGCCAAAGTGGTTCTCTCCACATCCTGTTGAATTTTCAGCTCCTGTCATCCCCATGTGAACTACAGGACCACCTCTCCCCATATTATTATTATTTATTGAATTTATAGAAGAGCAGTAGTCTCGTAATCTGGGGAACCGGGTTCGCTTCCCCGCTCCTCCACATGCAGCTGCTGGGTGACCTTGGGCCAGTCACACTTCTCTGAAGTCTCTCAGCCTCACTCACCTCACAGAGTGTTTGTTGTGGGGGAGGAAGGGAAAAGAGATTGTTAGCAGCTTTGATTCTCCTTAGGGTAGTGATAAAGCGGGATATCAAATCCAAACTCCTCCTCCTCCTCTTCTTCTTCCCCTTCTTCTTCTTCTTCTTCTTCTTCTTCTTCTTCTTCTTCTTCTTCACCTTCACCTTCACCTTCACCTTCACCCTATACCCGGAGGTCTCAGGGCGGTTCACAGAAAAGACAACATATATGATCAGAATAAAAACAACCTAATAACAGCCCCCGCGAAAAGAGTCATCTGAGCCCTTCTTTGTGCCAGTGACGGACTTTGGGCTCTTAAATTTCAGCTGTGCCCTGTGTGGCACCATAATTTGTTGCCTCCTCCCCACTCACTTCTCGCACTCCATTCTAGACCATTGTCTTGGCGCCTGCAGTGTGGCACCCAATGCCACCCTGAATCTGTCTCTGTGTGCGGAGGTCTGGAACGGGCCTTTTCAGTGGTGGCTCCCTGCTTGTGAAATGCACTCTCCAGGGAAGCTTGCCTGGTGCCGTCATGACTTAACTTTAGGCACCAGGCAAGAACTTGGGCTTTTGGTTATCTGTCGCCTCCTTCAGTGAATGAGATATTTTAGCCCTGCCTTTTAAAAACATGAATGAGCTTCTTTGCTTTGTTTTTATGCTGGTTTAAATGTATGCTTTATTTATTTCCATTGGCGTTAACTTTTGTAACAAATCAGCTTGTTAGTTTAATCCTCATCACTGATTGTTGGCCATGCCATCTGAGGCTGATTAGAATTGGAGTCCCATCAACATTGGACAATCACAACATTGCCTTCTGGCAGCAGCATCTCTCCAGAATTTCAACGCACCTGGGAGATGCTGGGGATTAAACTTTGGGACCACCACTGACCTACTGCCTTTCCGATAGTCAGTGCAAGGTTTTAAAAAATTATTGAGAAATACCATATGCTATGTTACAGACCTGAGAGGATCTCAAAGCAGCTTGCAAATGACTCTCAAAATAAAAACCATGCTCAAATCCATTACAGCAACAGAAACTGTATGCATGGAACCGAAATTATTAAGGCAGCGTTGCTTGCCCTCGTCCTCCTTCCCTGGTGTCTCCGTGCTGTGTAATTGACATTCCTTAGTTGTTGTTGTTTAGTCGTTTAGTCATGTCCGACTCTTCGTGACCCCATGGACCAGAGCACACCAGGCACTCCTGTCTTCCACTGCCTCCCGCACTTTGGTCAAACTCATGCTGGTAGCTTCGAGGACGCTGTCCAACCATCTTGTCCTCTGTCGTCCCCTTCTCCTTGTGCCCTCCATCTTTCCCAACATCAGGGTCTTTTCCAGGGAGTCTTCTCTTCTCATGAGGTGGCCAAAGTATTGGAGCCTCAGCTTCAGGATCTGTCCTTCCAGTGAGCACTCAGGGCTGGTTTCCTTCAGAATGGAGAGGTTTGATCTTCTTGCAGTCCATGGGACTCTCAAGAGTCTCCTCCAGCACCAGAATTCAAAAGCATCAATTCTTCGGCGATCAGCCTTCAAATCCAAAATCTTCTTCTTCAAGTGCATTTTCATGTGAAGCATGGGAATGTCACAACCGGCCCTGCTTGCTTTGTGATGGAGCGACCAAGTGATGGAGAAAAGGGGGGAGGAGGGGAGAAGACGCTGGTTTCTTATTCTCTTCCTTCCTCCCAGAGTCACCAGGTTTGTTTTTTTCCTTAAAAAGGTCCACTTGTGTGAAGTGGAAAACCCACAGGACCTTCCGAGCCTGGAGTTCCCCTTCAATGTGCGCAAGGGGCGCCCTCTACTGGTGGCCGTGAAGATTCTACGCTCTGACGCCACTAAGAATGCCAGGTAAGTGTACAAACCTCTCTGCCTGTGTGTGTGTGTGTGTGTGTGTGTGTGTGTGTGTGTAGTTTGGTAGCCTGATCCTCCATAAAATTTGCCCAGGCCTCATCATCATCACCATCATTTTTAATTTGTATACCGTCTAATACTCAAGGCGGTTTACAAGCTGAAGGAACAAAAAATGTACATCTTATAACAATCTAACACAATACAAAAATGTGATAATAAAACCATCCAAGCTGGTGGCCGCCAGCTGCCTCCTATGGGAGTGGGTTCCATAGTTTAACTCAGGCATAGGCAAACTCGGCCCTCCAGATGTTTTGGGACTACAACTCCCATGATCCCTAGCTAAGAGGACCTGTGGTCGGGGATGATGGGAACTGTAGTCACAAAACATCTGGAGGGCCAAGTTTGCCTGTGCCTGATTTAACTGAATGGCAGGCCCTCTTCTGGAAGAGATTTATCTAACCTCACATTCAAAACATCTGCTAATGCGATCTCTGCAATCCTGGGTCCTATCACTTGAGTATTCCCCTCTATTCTCTATATCTTTATTCTCCTGCTTCCAGTTTTGTTCTGACCTGCCTTTGAGCAGGGGCTGATGTGATTTAAGGGATGTGATTGTCTGTGGCTGGGCTGCAGGCCCTGAGTTAGGCAGGGACCTAACAGCTAGAGTCAGCCCCGTGACCATCATTCTCTCACCTCCTCTGCTTGAAACCAGCCTGGGAGATGCTATGAGTGGGGCACCTTGTCACAAGTGCTGAGGCAGGACTTCCCAAATGTTTCTGGGCAATACGGATTTTGTCAGTTGCCTAATTTGTACCAGTTTGCAGAATTCGGGCTTCACGATTGCCAAATGTGGGCTCAATCAGAGCCAGGGCTTTTTCGGCCGAGGCCCCGATCTGGTGGAACGCTCTGTCACAAGAGACTAGGGCCCTGCGGGACTGGACATCTTTCTGCAGGGCCTGCAAGACAGAGCTGTTCCACCAGCCCTTTGGCCAAGGCACAGCCTGGTAATTGGTAATTCTCACAGAACTCTAGCCCAATGGTTGCCATTAATTTGATTTTATAATGAATTGATTTTAGAATGCTGTGTTACTTTTATTGTTGTTAGCCGCTCTGAGCCCGGCTTCGAATTTTATTTTATTTTATTTTTATTTTTTATTTTTTATTTTATTTTTATTTTTTATTTTTATTTTATGTTTCACCAACCACACAACCCCCCCCCCCTTCATCTTTCGATCTGCAGAACCCTTTTATTTGTTTATCCCTTACAACTCCTTCTTCTTGCCTGTCAAGGAACGATTTCCTGAAGGAGGTGAAGATCATGTCTCGCCTGAAGGACCTCAACATCGTCCGGCTCCTGGGCGTTTGTGTGAGAGACGACCCCCTGTGCATGATCACCGAGTACATGGAGAACGGAGACCTCAACCAGTTCCTCAGCGGACATGAGATGGAAGACAAGTTGGGCGGGAGCCCCAGCGGCAAGCCGACAATCGGGTACTGACTCCAAGCTGGGGTAGCTCAGTCAGTAGAGCATGAGATTTCAAGGTCGTGGGTTCAAGCCCCACGTCAGGCAAAAAGATTCCTGCATTGCCAGGGGGTTGGACTAGATGACCCCCGTGGTCCCTTCCAACTTGTGATTCCATGGCAGCAGAATCCAACCCGTTTTGCCTTGGAAGTCCTGCCCTGATGGCGTCGCTCGTCAGGCGTGCATTTCAGGTGCAGCAGTTATTTTTCGGACGTTTCCGAGGCAAGAGGTTAACAGAGACTACCCTTTCAGAATTTTTTTCCAGCACTTGCTTCTGCATTTAAGATGGCTGTTACTATTTTTAAGTGGTAGAAAGGTATTGTGTTTGGCAGGCCGGTGCCTAAACAGTGTAGCTTGAGGATTCGTGAACAAGGCTTTGTAGCTGAGCATTTTAAAAGCAGCTGCCTGAGTCTTTAATTTCAAAGGATGAATTTCAATTTTGAAGTCTCTGCACGCGTTTCAAAATACGTGTGGCATCTTGTTCTCCCCACCCTGTTCTCCCCGGCCAAGACCTACCAAAGTAAAAAGTCCTGGGCCAGCCAGCAAAGAGTGAGCTTTGATGTTCCTCTGGATCATAGCTGTCAACTTTTCCCTTTTCTTGCAAGGAATCCTATTTGGAATAAGGGAATTTCCCATAAAAAAGGGAAACGTTGACAGCTATGCTCTGGATTCATAATTCACTAAAATCTTGAGGGGAAATTCCGTCTCATTCAATTGCATCCCAGCTTGATTAGTTGCGTTCCCTGGAGGCCAGCACTTTACAGAGCTATCCCAGTGCCTGATGGGAATATCACTTGCATCTCTTCGGTCTCAGGGGAGTGTTCCTGACGTGCCTTTCTCTCTCTCTCTCTGCTACTTAGCTATCCTACCCTGGTCCACGTGGGGGCCCAGATTGCCTCAGGAATGGCCTTCCTTGCCTCCCTCAACTTCGTGCACCGGGACCTGGCGACGCGGAACTGCCTGGTGGGCGAAGGTTTCACCATCAAGATCGCCGACTTTGGCATGAGCCGGAACCTCTACGCCGGGGACTATTACCGCATCCAGGGCCGGGCAGTGCTGCCGATCCGCTGGATGGCTTGGGAGTGCATCCTCATGGTGAGAGCACTGCATTATTATTATTATTATTATTATTATTATTATTATTATTATTATTATAAAAAAATTCCTTCCAGTAGCACCTTAAAGACCAACTAAGTTAGTTCTTGGTATGAGCTTTCATGTGCATGCACACTTCTTCAGATACACTGAAACAGAAGTTGCCAGATCCTATTTCAGAAATAGACTGGAAAGAGAAGCTGCTGAATTGCAACTCATTACCAAACTTAAAACCATGGAGAGACCTGGTCTGAACAAAGACATTGGATTCTTATCCCATTATACATGACTAAGCCATTTCTCACCTTCTCACCCCTTGCCTTTTCCTGTAAGACCTATTGCAGTCCTTAAGAGTCGTCAACAGGCTCATCCCAGCTATCTGCCAATCTCCCATTCCCACCACCCTTCTGAGTAATACCCCTCCCCACCTTCTCACTATATAGAAGGATCTGGCAACTTCTGTTTCAGTGTATCTGAAGAAGTGTGCATGCACACGAAAGCGCATACCAAGAACTAACTTAGTTGGTCTTTAAGGTGCTACTGGAAGGAATTTTTTTATTTTGACTATGGCAGACCAACACGGCTACCTATCTGTAATTATTATTATTATTATTATTATTATTATTATTATTATTATTTTATAAAATTTTTATTGATTTTGCAACATTTTTAAGAAAAACAAACAAACACTAAAAGTGACAAACATACACGTATAATTTCAAACATATTTTCATAAACCTCTTTTCTTGGACTTCCCCATACCCCCCCTCTCTGCATCCCAATGTCCATAATTCAACTAGCAACTCCCAATTGTTACTTTCCAATCTCTATCATCTTAGTCCTCTTTTATAGTCTAGCCTTGTATCCCTGTACCCTTTTGCTTCTGGAAACCACAACATTTTAGCATTCATTAAGTTTATAGTAGTCCTTAAGATAGCTTTTAAATTTTTTCCACTCTTCTTCCACCGTCTCTTTTCGTTGGTCACGGATTCTGCCTGTCATCTCGGCCAGTGTCATATAGTCCATCACTTTCATCTGCCATTCTTCCACAGTGGGTAAATCTTGTGTCTTCCAATACTTTGCGATGAGTATTCTTGCTGCTGTTGTGGCATACATAAAAAAAATTCTATCTTTCTTTGTCACCAATTGGCCGACAATGCCCAAGAGAAAGGCCTCTGGTTTTTTAGGAAAGGTACATTTAAGTACCTTTTTCATTTCATTGTAGATCATTTCCCAGAAGGCCTTAATCTTCGGGCATGTCCACCAAAGGTGATAAAAGGTACCTTCAGTCTCTTTACACTTCCAACATTTATTATCGGGCAAATGATAGATTTTTGCCAGCTTGACTGGGGTCATGTACCACCTGTATACCATTTTCATAATGTTTTCCTTTAAGGCATTACATGCCGTAAATTTAATACCGGTGTTCCATAACCATTCCCAGTCAGCTGACATAATGTTATGTCCAACATCCTGAGCCCACTTAATCATAGCCGATTTAACTGTTTCATCCTGTGTGTTCCATTTCAACAGCAAGTTGTACATTCTAGATAAATTCTTAGTATTGGGTTCTAACAGTTCAGTTTCTAATTTTGATTTTTCCACCTGGAAACCGATTTTCCTGTCCTGTTTAAAAAATTCCATTATTTGACGATATTGGAACCAATTTTCTACTTTATGCTTCAATTTCTCCTGACTTTGTAGTTTGAACTTATCTCCATCCTGTTCTAAAATTTCCCAATACTTCGGCCATCCGACCTCCATATTGAGTTTCTTCACTGCTTTAGCCTCCACTGGTGACACCCATCTAGGGGTTTTATTTTCCAATAGATCTTTATATCTTATCCAAACATTAAACAATGCTTTTCTAACAATATGATTTTTAAAGGCACTGTTAACTTTATCATACCAAAGATATGCATGCCAACCAAAAGCATTATTAAAACCTTCCAGATCCAAGATGTCCGTATTCTCGAGGAGCATCCATTCTTTCAGCCAGCAAAAAGCTGCTGCCTCATAGTACAATTTTAGGTCCGGCAGGGCAAAACCCCCTCTTTCTTTAGCATCTGTCAATATCTTAAATTTAATTCGGGGCTTTTTGCCCTGCCAGACAAATTTCGAAATGTCTTTGTGCCACCTCTTAAAACATTCCATCTTGTCAAGAATCTGCAAGGTCTGAAACAAAAATAACATTCTAGGCAATACATTCATTTTAATTACTGCAATTCGGCCTAACATTGACAATTTCAAATTTGACCATATTTCTAGATCTTTTTTAATTTCTGACCAACATTTTTCATAGTTGTCCTTATACAAATTCACATTCTTAGATGTTAAGTAAACCCCTAGGTATTTCACCTTCTTTACCACAGTCAAACCTGTTTCCTCTTGAAATTTCTCCTTTTCCATATCTGTTAAGTTTTTCCCTAAAACTTTAGTTTTTTGCTTGTTCAACTTAAATCCAGCTACCTGGCCAAACTGTTGTATTATTTCTAAAACCTTTTTCGTACTAGTGTTTGGCTCTTGCAAAGTCAATACTAGGTCATCTGCAAACGCTCTTAACTTATAATGTTTAGCTCCGACCTGCACACCTTTGACCTGCTGGTCATTTCTTATCATGTTCAGCAACACCTCCAGAACTGAAATGAAAAGTAATGGGGAAATCGGGCACCCCTGTCGTGTTCCTTTTTCTATCTTAAGTTCCTCAGTCACAACATTGTTTACAATCAGTTTAGCTTTTTGTTCAGAATATATTGCAGCCATACCATTCTCAAAACCCTGGCCTACCCCCATCCCATGAAGATTCTTCCTCATAAAACTCCAAGAAATATTGTCAAAGGCTTTCTCCGTGTCCACAAAAATCAATACTGCTTTAGTGTTTATATTCACCTCTAGCTTTTCCAGAATGTCTATTACATTCCTTACATTGTCTGCCAGGTGTCTTTTAGGGAGAAAACCTGCTTGGTCCTTATGAATCTTCTCCATCAAGACTCTTTTAAATCTTTTTGCCAAAATGTCTGCAAAAATTTTGTAATCCACATTAAGGAGTGATATTGGGCGGTAGTTCTTGAGTTGGGTCTTTTCAGTCTCTGACTTTGGTATGAGTGAAATATATGCCTCTTTCCACGATTCAGGTGCCCTTTTTCCCTCAAGGATCTCATTACAAACTTCTCTTAGTGGTTGAGTCAGCCATTCCTTCAGCGATTTGTAGTATCTGGAAGTCAGTCCATCTGGTCCCGGAGATTTGCCCAGTTGCATATTCTGAATGGCAGCCTCTATCTCTTGTTCTGAGATTCTCTGGTTCAAGTCCATCTTACTTTGATGAGAGATGTTTTGTAATCCATATTTTCCAAGGAATTTGTCTATATCTTCTTCATTTTGCGGGCCTTGAGTGTAGAGTTTTTTGAAATAACTTAAAAAGCAATTTCTAATTTCATTAGGTTTAGATATATTCTTTCCATCCACCTCTAGGCTTGTAACTGTATTTAGTTTCTGCCTTTTCTTCAGTTGCCATGCCAAAAGTTTGCCACATTTATTTGCTGATTCAAAAGTCTTTTGCTTCATTTGCTTTATCTTCCATTCAATCTCTTGGTTCATCAATTCCATATATTGTGTTTGATATAACTTGATCTCTCTTAAAATGTCCTGAGATTTTGGTTTTGTTCTTAATTTTCTCTCTCCTTCCTTTATCATTTCCAAAATCTTCTCTTTTTTCTCATTTTGTTTTTTCCTCTTTATTGAATTTTGTTGAATCAAAAATCCTCTCATAACCGCTTTACTTGCGTCCCAGATCACTCTTTTCTCCACGTCGGTCCTCAAATTTATTTCAAAATAGTCTTTTAGGGTCTTTTGGGCCTTCGTGAGAATCTCCTTATCTCGAAAGAGGGTGTCATTCATTCTCCATCTAAATTGACCAGTTATTGTGAGTTTCATCTCCATCTTCACGGCGTTATGGTCGGAGCAAGTTTTTGGGCAGATTTCCACTTTCTTAATCTTTGGGGCCATTCCACTAGTAACCCAGATTTGATCGATTCTGGTCCAGGTCATCATTGCTTGGGAGAAGAAAGTTCCCTCTCTCTCCAGAGGGTTCCTTGTTCTCCATATGTCTATCAAGTCCATATTTTCTGTCATTTCAAAAAAAGTCTTAGGGAGTCTCCCTTCCTTGCTAACTGTTAGTCTTTGTGCCTTGTCCATGTTGGTGGAGACCACGCCATTCATGTCTCCCATGATTATCATATTGTAATCCAGATAGTCAGTGAGGGTTTCATGGAGTCTCTTAAAGAAGTCAGATTTGCCTTCATTTGGTGCATAAATTCCAACCACTAGAAGTTTTTCTCCTTGTATTTGTATCTCCACTGCCAGATATCTCCCTTGTTCGTCCTTGAATATCATTTTTGGAGCCCATTTCTCCTTCACATATATTACAACTCCTCTCTTCTTAACTTTGTCTGATGAAATAAATTCTTGTCCTAGCCTTTTATTTATAAGTAATCTCCTGTGGGCTCTGGTTATGTGAGTTTCTTGTAGGCATATCAAGTCCAGTTGTTCTCTATTCAATATATGAAATACTTGTCTTCTCTTCAAAGGCCCATTGAGCCCATTACAGTTCCAACTAAGGAATTGCAGAGCCATCTTGCTATTTTCCTGAGGCTCCTCCAACAGCTCCAAGTTGTTGCTCTTCTTCTGATGGTGGTGGTTTTTGTCCATTCGAGAGATTCAGGATATCCAGTGCTCTCCTCTGTTCTGCAAGTACGTCCACAGTCCCCTTCTGTAAGTCCTCCTGGTATCTTGCCAAAAATTTGTCTTTATCTTGAATTGTCTTTATTTTCACCTTCTTTGCCTTGTAGTCAAATGACAGTCCTTGTGGGAATTCCCACCTGAAGCGGATAGAATTTTTCTTTAGCAAAAGAGCTAAGTCCTTGTAGAAGTTTCTTAAGTCCAGAATGTATTTTGGGATGTCTTTGAAGATCTGTACAGCTGAATTTCCGATTTGCAAGGCCTTTTCAAAGTGTAGTCCTAGTATTTTGTCTCTTTCCTCCTTGGATCTGAGTGTGATCAAGCAGTCTCTCGGGGTCTTTCTGTCTTGCTTTTTACCCAATCTAAAGGCAGTCGTAATTTTGAATTCGTCTTCCTCAAGGTCCCAGCAATCCGCAAATTCCCGTGTCAAATATTCCACAAGGTTGTCTCTTTCATTCTCCGGAATCAGTCTTAATTTTAAGTTTCTCTCTTTCCTCTGTAACTCCCACAAGGCCAAAGTTGCATCATGCTCATAGACCTTCTTGGCAATCGGCTCTAATTTCTCCTGTGTCTCTCCCGCAGTGGCTTTGGCATCTTCCGCAATTTGGCGCGTGGTGGCGTTTTCCTCCACCAATTTATTTATAGATTCTGTATTCTGGTTTAATCTTGCTGAAATTTCTGTTAATTTTAGTGTGTTCTCTGAAGTCTGTTTTGTCAAAGACTCCAGAGTTTGGTTTATCTTGAGCAGGGCGTCTGTCACAGCTTCCATAGAGACGGCTGCTCCTTTGTCTTGTCCTGTTGTTCCTGCTGATCCGGCTGTTGCGCCTGAGATTGAGCCTCTTTTCTTTACCTGTTGCTGCTGCAGCTGTTGTTGTTGTTGTTGCTTGGTCTTGGCTCTTGTAACTATCTCTTCTTGTGAGCCACTCATGTCAAGGTCAATTCCCACGGGATTTATTCTCCCTTGGAAAATTCCACTGTCTTAGGCCGTGCCGGACTTTACTTTATCCTCTAGAGGGAGCAAATCAAAATGGCCATAGAGCAAAATTTCCAAATACGAAAACAAAGGAGACTGTCCAAGATGTAAAAAAGGAGATTAACACAGTCAAAGTCAATGTTACTAAAAACTTGTAACTTCAAATTGCCACAGTTGCCCAGTTTATGCTGTTTCTTCTTGTATTATACAGTAGCCAGGCACTGTGGAAACTTTGTATCAAAGTATCACTTCACAGGGAAAAGTCAGTTCAGTGTGCTAAGAAGGCAGACCGTTTCATGCTTTCAGATGGGTGAGACAGCAGAGGTTTTTTACTTCCAATAGATCATGCAGTTATTGATCAAATTCACCTCCCCTCTGCCCTGCTAGCTAGAGGGGAGATCAAAGGTCTAAATGTCCGGTTTAGCTGATCAAAGAGCGGGTTTAAACGGATGCAAGTTTAGAGCTCCGTTGCTTTCGCTTTCATGCAGTCGGGGGGAGGCAGACTTCCTTTGTTTAAATCTCCCCCGTTTTTAGCCCAATTTTTAAAATTTAAAGGGTCCCGATTATTTTTCAGCTCTTACTCACGGGAATTCAGTCCAAATTTTCTTTTCAGGAAGGAATCGGCGCTCTCCGCTTATGGCGACGCGGCTTCACTTCGCAGGCTGGGTAGCGACTCTCAGCACCGCGCTCTCTCCCGATGTCGATCCGTAGCCTTTAAAAAGGCTCTTTCACGGTACCGGGGGGCGCAAAGGTGCCCACCGAGTCTCCTTGTTCTCAGGCTTCAGCGCCTGGGATTTTAGGGGTCCCCCGCTTGCCGTAGCGGGTAAGACCCGAACTTGCGAAGCAGTCCTTCTCCGGAGCTCGGAGCTAGGACCGCCATTAAGCGCTGGCACCGACCGGAAGTGATTATTATTATTATTATTATTATTATTATTATTACTATTATTTATTTACTATTTGTACCCCGTCCATCTGGCTCGGCCTCCCCAGCCACTCTGGGCGGCTTCCAACAAAGATTAAAAATACCTTAAAATAAAATATTTTTTTAAATAAAGCGGGGGTAGGAAGTCTGTGGCCTGCTGGATGTTGCTGGGCTACAACTCCCCCATCGAGATCCGGAGAAAGCCAAAGCTTTTCCCCATTCCTGCTTTGAGGGTTGTCTCATATGCCTTGCCCTTCTCATTTGCCTCGCCTCTGTTAGTTGCCGTTTCCCTGTTCAAAATGGAGTCGCTTTTGGTGGCCGGCGAAAACAACTGAGAGTTTGATATGTTAAAAGACGGGCGGTCTCGCCTGCGCTGTGCATTTAAAGCGATACCACACCCCTTTTAAAAAAGGCACAGCTTCCCTCAAAGTACCCTGGGAACTGCCATTCGTTAAGAAGAGAAGTAGAAGAAGAAGAGTTTGGATTTGATATCCCGCCTTTCACTCCCTTTAAGGAGTCTCCAAGCGGCTAACAATCTCCTTTCCCTTCCTCCCCCACAACAAACACTCTGTGAGGTGAGTGGGGCTGAGAGACTTCAGAGAAGTATGACTGGCCCAAGGTCACCCAGCAGCTGCATGTGGAGGAGCGGAGACACGAACCCGGTTCCCCAGATTACGAGACTACCGCTCTTAACCACTACACCACACTGGCTCTCTCACACTGGTTAAGGGTCTGAGAGCTGTGGTAGGGCTCCTATTTCCCTCAGATAACTTCAATTCTCAGAGTGGTGGTCAGGAGTGAGCTGGTAGTAAACCACACTGTGCAAGTTGGAGTTAAAACTTAATTCTGTTGGAAGCCTGACTCCTCTTCCCCTCACTCCTCCCACCCTCCTGCTCCAACTTCTGCCTCTCTGATTCTGCCACTGGATCTCCCAGCTCACTATTTTTTAATATAATTTTCATTAGGTTTTTAAATTTACATTTCAAAATACCCATTTAAACAACCTTAAATCAGTGACTTCCCTTCTTCTCTTTCCGTGGTTCATTTTGCTTACCATACATCCCTGCATATTTTATATGAACTAAACTGTTCAGTTATCCATCGTTACATCCGTCAAAACTTATTTACACTGTTTAATTTATCTTGATGCTGCCAGCGTTTTTAAATGAACAGAGTTTTCACCATAGCTGCCAACTTCCTCCCTTTTTTAAGGGAACTTCCCTTAGTCTGAATAGCATTCCTCGCAAGAAAAGGGAAAAGTTGACAGCTATGATTTTCACCCATATATCCAGTGAATATTTTCCAGTCTTCTTTAAACGTACATTCTTCTTGTTCTCTTATTCTGTATGTTAAATCTGCAAGCTGCGCATATTCCATCAGTTCAATTTTATTTACTTACTTACTTACTTACACTCTGCCCTTCTGGCTGGCGGCTCCCAGCCAAATATTAAAAACAAAATACAGCATTAAATGCAGCATTAAGTTGCCATTATTCTTTGGTTGGGACCTCGCTCGTTTTCCATTGGGTTAACAAAACACAGGCCGCAGTAGTGGCATACATAAATAGTCTTTTTTGACACCTGGGAATTTCCTTCTGAATTTTACCCAACGAAAAGGACTCTGAGTCCTCCCAGCTCACTATTCCCTGTTCCCTCTTCAACTTCCACCACTTCCTCCTCCCAGTCTCCTCCCTCTGGCCACTCATCGTCGTCCCACCCCCAATCCCCGGGCTCTGAGTCTTCTTTCCTTGGGGGTTCCCCATCTGGTTCCTGCCACCATTCCTTTGCAGTCCAACATGACAGTGGTTTAACAGCCAGTGCCTCTTCCCAGGGAGCTCTGGGAACTGTAGCTCTGCAAGGGGAACAACCCCTCAGCACCTTTAACAAACTACAGTTCCCAGGATCCTTTGCAGGGTGCCATTACTGTTTTAAAGTGGCGCGAGACTGCTTTGACTGTGAAGATGGGACCTAGGTCTTCCAAGTGCTTGAGGTAAAGGGACCCCTGACAATTAAGTCCAGTCGTGAATGACTCTGGGGTTGTGGCACTCATCTTGCTTTATTGGCCGAGGGAGCTGGCGTGCAGCTTCCGGGTCATGTGGCCAGCATGACTAAGCCGCTTCTGGCGAACCAGAGCAGCACACAGAAACGCCGTTTATCTTTCTGCCGGAGCGGTACCTATTTATCTACTTGCACTGGTGCGCCCAGTGCTTGAGGATGAAGGCAGAAAGTGAGGGATGAACAGGATGGGGATTGCCAGGACCACCAAGAAGTAAATATGGCCTCTGTTATTCACCTTCCTGCTCTGTTTCCCTCAGGGCAAGTTCACCACAGCCAGCGACGTCTGGGCGTTTGGCGTCACACTTTGGGAGGTGCTTATGCTGTGCCAGGAGCAGCCCTACAGCCAGCTCACCGACGAAGCCGTCATTGAGAATGCCGGCGAGTTCTTCCGGCACCAGGGCAAACAGGTAACAACAACCGGGGAGCCTGGATGGAGGCGATGACTTCTCCAGGAATCTGTGCCGCTGGGGTGGGTGGAAGGCAGATCAGGAGCTATGAGAAGATTTCTGGGTGATCTGCAATAAGATCTGGGTTCCTCAACATGGCACCTATGAGCACAATAGCACTCTCAGACACACAACCCTTGGCACCTGCCCCTCCATTATTATTATTATTATTTTAACTTGATGGGTTTGGGTGTTTCCATTGTTTGATTCGGAGGTTACATGAATATTTTTGGGGTCTCTGTTTTCTTTTGTGTTACCTTTTTTTTTGAGAGCGTGCATTCTGAGCATTGCCAGTTTTCTTTCAGTAAAACGGGTTATTTTCTTTCATAGCAGCAGTTTATTAGATTTTCAAATGAGCCCCTGGGCTCCAAAAGGGTTTGGGGGTTTCACTTGCAATGGATCACCAAGGATTTCTGACTCCCGGTTGTTTAGCCATAGCAACAACGACGACACCAGCGAAAGCTTTCTGAACTTCCTTCTGCATGACGCTTGGGGGTAGAACCACGAATGTTCTTTTTGTGTGTGACAGGATGTGGGGATATCTTCATGCTAGCCACATGCACAGCCCTGGTCCTGTTATTTGCATGTTCCTGAGTATGTGCTTAGAAGCTCCCATCTCTTGATCCTGTAAACCTCCCCCCCCCCCCCCAGTCACTAGACCTTCCCTTATAATCCAGAGCTCCTTTTCTCAATCCACTGGGGCCCTCCCCCAAATTGGACTCTTCCCATGGGCCCAATTTCTTGCCCCCCAACCTGCCCCTCCAATTCTCCGAGCTCCTCCCATTCCTCCTGGTCCCATGACTTGCCTTCTAACCCTCCCTTTCGCCCTCCCTCCCCAGGTTTATCTCTCTCGTCCACCTGCCTGCCCGCTGGCTGTCTACGAGATGATGCTGAGGTGCTGGGCGCGAGAGGCTAAGGACCGCCCCTCTTTCCAACATCTGCACCGCTTCCTGGCTGAAGATGCCCTCAATATGGTGTGAACCGGATTGGTGCCAGTCAGCGGAGATTATGTTTAAGGACTCGGGTTGCACCACAGAGACTGCTGAGGGAGGAGGCAGGATGTAGCTCCAGAGGGCCTCTGGCTCTGGGGTGCCTGCGGGGGGCATCTTGTCTGCCCATCCTTGACTCAGCCTTGGTTGGTCCACCCATTGCTTTCCATCCACTCCTCAACATGACATTCTCTCTTTCTCTTTCTCTCTCTCTCTCTCTCTCTCTCTCTCTCTCTCTCTCTCTCTCTCTCCCTCCCTGTCTCCCCAATTGCTCCATCACTCTCTTCTGTTAATCTTTAACCGTCTCTATAACATCTCATGATTCAGCACTGCCATACATTTCCAACACATTTCCCCTTCTCTGTTTTCAGGCCTACCTATTCCACATACATACCCAATTCTCTTCTCATCCTGGTCCCTCTTACTGTCTAATGCAATTCTACTTTGATTCAATCAATCTGCCTGAATCTGAACAAACTTCTCCAGTACCCACATGTTGACTGTGTTTCCACTGCATCCATTTCATCCGCAGACCTTTTCTGTTATTCCCCTGTATATCCAGGTTCTCAAAGTGTGAGTTGAGCCTCCCACTAAGGCAGCAGGGGTTGTTGTTGTTGTTGTCTGCTAGAAGGCCCTCCCTAACCTCATTTTATCAACGTTGCGCCAGGTTACAACAAGTCTTCTGATTGGCCAAGGAGACAGAATGCTCATCCACTCGCTTCCATCTGGGCAGTTCTATGCTAGGTTCAGTGTCCCTGCAGCTAGGGCAGATGGCTAAGTGTATGAACTTGGAAGACCTGGATTCAGATCTTACCACAGCCATAAATTCACTAGGTGGCCTTAATTAACCCTGTTCCCTCAGCTATGGCCCCTCAGCTGCAGTATCAAGGGTGTGTATGTGTAATGACATCTCCCTACTTTACAGGGTTCCTGTAACCATTATTGACATAAAGCTATGTAGGACACTTCTGAACACCCCCCCCCCCAAAAAAAAAACTAAGAATGAATTCCATGCTGAACTTCATTCTGTTGGGCCAATGTGACAGTGCTGTGATTATCAAGGATTTTCGGTGGAGCCGCACCTCTTCCGCCAAGGACCATGAAACACCAGGATCCCGCTGGTGTAGGTCACAGAGCGAGGTTTAGGAGCCTCAGGCAGGTGTAACCTTCCCCACCTGACCAGCTAGGATATGGGCAACTTTACAGACCTCTAGCTGTGGATCCTCATTGACTCTCTCTGTCTCTGTGTGTAGGTGACTGTCCCTCAATACAGCCCATCATGCCAGATGGATTAGGAAGAGATGTGCCTACGTTCTAATACGTTCTCCCGTGTGTGTGTGTGTGTGTGTGATTTCAGGAGGGGCTGGAGAAGCCATGTCCAAAATCCCGTTTTTGGTGCAGAAGCTTGGTGGATGCTCCCATCCTCAGATATTTGCACATAGCAGTAGGCAGACAACCGCATGCAAGGGTCTCTTAGAATTGTGGAATTATGAGTTTTTTCTGCTGCAATACGGGGATCTTTTGCGCAACTTGGGGCTCAAACCCACGACCCTGAAATTTAGAGTCTCATGCTCTTCTGACTGTGCATATTCCAGCTGTCTTGGGAGCAAATGGTTAGTGTTAGTTAGGGGGAGCCTGGAGGGGGAAACAAAAAGTTCCCCCCCATCGCCACAACCTTGCTTTATGGAGGCTCAATATTTTACCCTTTGAGAACTTGCTCTCTGTTCTCTTTCCCGCCCATCCATACTCTTTCCCCAGAGAGTGTGACTCTCTTACCTGCCATCCCTTCCTGAGAAAGTTGGGGGTGGGCAACTCCACACTTGGGGGGGCTACATTTCTGCCTTTGAGTTTCATTCACAACTGGACTGACACTGGCTGAACCAATAAGGACCCTTTGTTCTGAGCACACTGGGATTAACTGAGCACTGGATGTTTGGAGAGGCTGGAAGAAATGATTTCGAGGGTACTTTGCTAATCCATTGTAGCTGGGAGAACCCAGTACTAGCTGCTCTGTAGGGGTAAGTGGGGTGGGAGCGGGGGGGGGGTACCTCTTGGCAGGAGACCAGGCTGGCAAGATCTGGTGAGGCTTTGGGCTGGGTACAATCATGGCCCGACCTCAAAAAGGGAATTGACCCAGGGTTTCCAAAAGGGCCGGTTTTCTGTTCTCCCTTAGCCACGTGCCACAGATCCAAGCCATGCCCGGCTCTCCTCTCTCCTGAATTCGTTTCCCCTTCCTTTCCTGGAGACTTGAGGTGACGTGATTGTAGATACTGTACTGCACGAAGCAGTGGCGAAGGGACGCACTTTTCCAAAGCAAGCAGAGGTGCTGGGGGAATCGATCCATTCCCCCCTCCCTTTCTCTCTGCGATTCCATTGTGGAGACTCCCCCGAGAACGTAGCCTGAAACTCAGCACCACGGTCGTGCTCAGCGGCAGTGGGATCTGTCCGCAAAGAAGCCTGTGCTTTGATCTGTGCTAGATCAGGGGGTATCTCTACACAGGAAGCTCCTCTTAACAGGTAACCCATGCAATAAGCTTTGCCGGTGCCAATGCCCCGTTTAGTGGGAAGGAGAGGGAAATAATGTTTTTTCTTCCTCCCAGTGTTGTTGGGTTTCCCAATTAAAGTTAAAAGTAGCATTTTCCGTCGACTAAGAGCGGATCCGTTTCATCAAGCGTCTTTCAAAATTTAAAGCTTTTTGAGTAGATAGTTGCAGAGAGCATTTATAAGTTAGGGGGGTGGCAGATTATCAAAGCAGTAACCAAGAGAATACAAAGATGGCAGTGAAATCTACCAAGCACCGTCCTTCAGAATCAATGCCGGGGCAGTGCAAGCCAACGTCTGTTCACTCAACGTTCCACTTAGTTCACTGGGGCAAACGCCCAGGTCCATTTGCAGTGGGTTTGCAGCATAAGCCCCATCCCATTGTTTTCAATGGGATATATACACCACAATCCTAAAATGTTCAATCAGGAAGGAAGTCCCAGTAAGTTGAAGGGGTTTTTCTTTCAAGTGAGCGCACATAGGATTGCAGCCTTAGTCATGACTTGCTTCTGCTTAACGAGGACAAACTAATTTTTTTAATTACGTATTTTCAATGGTGTGAAACGACTCATCATAACTAGATGTATATTTCTATTTCAAGAAATTTCAGGGGCGCGTTATGCCCGCCGTTACTTCTCTGATTTGTTGCCTCTACGCAATCTTGTCGAATGCCTTTTTGTGTGTGCGTTTCCCTGGGGAATACTTGTAGCTGTTTGCGTCTTCTTTGTACTGTGCATCAGGATGTGTATATATTTGAAAAGCAGGAGAAAAAGACAGAATTTTTACACTAATATATAGATGTTTGGGGGTGGTTTTTTTTTTTTTTAGTCCTTTCCATTTATGTGGTGAATAAAGCGCTTTGCATTTTGTACAGTCCTTTTGTCAGAGTTTGTCTTTGAATCAGGGTGGGGTCGAGGGAGGGGAATGTGGTGGGAAGAGTGGCGCAAGCGTGGCCTATCATGAGGCAATGAAGAGTGGCAGTACTTTGGCCACTGTGCCCTCTCACTTATGATGGGCCATCGCTCAGAACATCCAGCTTGCATGGTTCAATCCTTAGCAATTCCAGAGAAGGCTGGAAAGGGCCACTATCTGAACCTCTGGAGAGCTGCTAGTCAGAGTCAAGGAAGGCAGCTTCCTAGTGCCATCTCAAAGGCACCGTTATTATGTCCAGTGCCACAGCAGCAAGGCAGGGGTGAAGGACGAAATGATGAATGAATTGAAATGCAGTATTTGATAGACCAACCACGTCAACATCTCACTTATTAGCCATTACTTGACCACATGGCTAGATCTATGTAGGAAAAGATACCTAGTTAACTCTCACAGGAGGGAGGTGAAGGCTAGGCCCTCCTTTCCTTTTATTTAGAACCCAAAACGTCCCGTCCTCATCATTTTAAGCTTCAATGGCGCATGTTCTTGATTGAAGATGGTCCTCTTAGAAGATGAATGAACAGTTTCTCCAAATTGGCCTTACTGGGTTTGGGAAACAGCTATTTCTTAATCTGGAGAAAGCTCTCTCTGGATTCCAAATACAACTGAAGCCTTGGCACATTCCCTGTGGCACCAGGAGCCCGATGGGATATGAATCCCTCTCCCTTGCAGTCATGACCCTGCCCCCCAATCTTTTTAAATGGCCAATGGTTTCTGGTGCTGGTTTGCCGGAGAAGGGAGCAGCTACACCTCCTCCAACCAGGACTCCTTTGAGACATTGCTACAGCAGCATTCCTTGTGGCATGGATGCTAAGAAACATGCTCTGGAAATACCATGTTTTCTGGCCTCCCTAATGCCTTCCATGCCACTAAGGCTGTATTTCAAGTGCTAAGCATGGGGAGAAGGGGGAGAATAAAAAGACACATTCTACTCATGTAAAAACACACTGATTCCTGGGCTGTCTGTGGGCCGGATTGAGAATTGGGCTGGATCCGGCCCCTGGGACTTAGTTTGCCTACCCATGCATGCAAAAAGTTTGCTGACCCCTGCTCCAGATGGTCATTGTTTTGTGGTGGGGATACCAAGAACCTTGGCCCAATTAAACGGTATTTAAGAGCTCTTTTGCCCCTAGCACAACAGATCCATTTTATAAAGATTTATTTATTTATTTTTTGTTGTTAAGAGAGAGGGGAGGAGAGGCCTTGAAAAGTGTGGAATGATTAGATTACTGGGAAGACTTAAAAATGCCCTACAAGCAAATCAGAATGAGTGCTTATTGTCAAACAGCCTCCACATAAATGTATCAGAAGAAATGCTCAATAAAGACTATAATAGCTTTGTGCAGCAAAGAAGCATAAATCAACAGTCCTGAACTATATATTTCCATGCTCTTTTATGAACATGCTGAACTGGTAGTCTGAACCATTCGCTATCAGCTTCATGAGGAGACTCAGGATTCTTATTTTATTTTTTAAAGAAGGAAAGCATTTATTTAAGAGGTGGGGGGGTGAATACATTTCAACACAGAAGACAAGAGCCATTAACATCCATTTGAATTTAGCTATATAATTTCAGGCATGGAGTTGCAACACAAGGCACCTTTGTGCTGGTTACTAGAAGTCTAAATTGGGGAACAGTTCTGCACAGCTAAACCTTTCCCATCAAGTGTATTGCAAGTGAGTTCTAGAGCTTGTAACTCCTGTTATAAGAATTTTAAGGTCTTAGGTATATAATAAATGTTCATAAATGTACCAAGCAAACACGTACACAAATATATAAAACACATGTCTGAAGCAGCACAGGAAGACAGTCCTGAAACCATTTTGAGTCCCAAGCTGACAAAATGTTTCTCTGCAAGGAGGGAGGAGGTAAAAAAAACCTTCCTTGTTACAGGAATTTAGTAATCACCATTTCGAAGGGTGACAGACTACCAGGAAAGGCAATCAGATAAGGCATTATCAGATAACCTGGCAGACAGGAAAAACAACAACATTCAAATTTCTGTTGTAGACCGCCTTTTCTGTGATGTAGGTATGATGTTTGTGGGGGGTGGTCTTGGGTTACACCCCTTCTGTGATGTATGTGTGATGTATGGAGGGGTGGTCTTGAGCTCCAGGGCAGGGAATTTAAAATGTCTATATAAGGGCAGGCACAACTGGGTTCTGGGTCTCCTCTTCCCTTCTGCATGTGGGGGAGCACCCTGTTGCAACAGCTTTAATAAAGATCAGGCTTACTAGCTGCTTTGCTTCTCAATATTCTCTGGTTCGCCTCTGTTATTTTCTCCTACCAATAGGGAAGCCACGTAAGGACTCTATATGGGCTCTTGGATACCCCATAAAGGAAAAAGGGCAGATTTTGTTTACAACACTCCCAATACAAGAATATAGTATTTTGTGGGGGGGGGGGAGTATGTTAACTCTACTGTATAATCTGCCTTAGGTATTCAGGCTGATAATCACTTCAAAAAAAGGAAAATGGAAAACACACAGCATTCCCAATGAGCCAGACCCTCTACCAACTCAAGTTTGTCACGTACAAACCGCCTTTTCGCAAACCTAGGGTGCTACAGGGTTTTTTTGGACTTCACACTGAGTCTACAATCCAAAACATGAATCTGGCCTGTGATGGATGAAGGAGCTGGGTATGTTTAGCCAGGAAAAGAGGAGACTTGAGAGGAGATATATAGCTATCTTCAAATATCTCAACGGCTGTCACCTGGAAGAGGGAGCAAGCTTGTTTTCTCCTGCTCTGAAAGGTCAGACTTGAACCAATGGCTTCAGATTACAAGAAAGTAGATGGCGACTAAATATCAAAAAGAACTTTCTGACAGTTAAGAGCTGTTTGGCAGTGGAACAGACTTCCTCTGGAGGTTGTGGACTCCCTTGACTTGGAGGTTTTTAAGCAGAGGTTGGGTGGCCCTCTGTCAGGGATGCTTTAGCTGAGATAACTGCACTGCAGGGGGCTGGGCTAGATGTCCTTTGGGTCCCTTCAAACTCTTCAATTATATGAATCTATGTCTTTTCTCAGGCCACACTCCTGCCTTGCGTCACGTCTATTCTGGTTTTGTCAGCTTTGAATGCCTCCTTGAACTGCGATAACACATCTTGCTTGCCTGATGGGAGGATGGAGAGATGAAATGCGGGTGCGGCGGGGGGGACGACGACACACCTGAGTTTTGTGTGGCTGGAATGTAGCCTGCTGGAGAGAGGGGGGGGAGAGAGAGAGAGAGAGAGAGGAGTTGTATCCATTGCTCTGCCCACTTTTCTGCCTCTGGCCCCCAGAAGGCTGCACCCAAAAGACGCTGCGGCCCCTGAGCTGAAAAGGGATTCCTATTTTTAGGAAAAGCATTTCTTTCCACCAATAGAGAGACTAGGGGAAAATGCATCTTCTGGAAAGGAACGAAGCGCCAGCCTTTTGTTGTTGCTAAGTACTCGAAACGCACATAATTGCATTAAGAACAAAACAAATGAAAACTGCTGCCCAGTTAATCAGAGGCACATTCTAAAGTCCAAAGGTTTCTAAATCGTTTCACCTACATGGACCAGCTAAACATATGCGGCTTGGACACACCAGAGCAGGCCACTGGACCAGAGCGAAGGCCTCGTTCGAGCCCCGTGTCCTCCTTCCCACAGCGGCTTTTGCAAGAGCGCTCTCCTGCGCATGAACTCCAGCAACCGGCCTCTCCGAGGTATGGACCGAGGCTGAGAGGTAAGGGCAACGAATGAAACCACATCCCCAAACAAGGCCACTTCTCTGAATACGTCCTTCTTTTGGCGTCCAACGGCACCCACCTCTGATGGAAACAGCTATTTGTTCTGGGGGCCCTTGGCTGAACCCCGGCCCCTACCACGCCCTTGCCCTCCGTGATGCTTATTCTGAGAGGCCTTGTTTCCCGAGGCTTCGCCCCCTTTGTTGGGGGTTGGGGGCCTCTTTGCAGATCCTTGCCCTTGCCCCGACCCTGCCTGACCGGAGGCACGAGCCTCGTTCTTGACAGATCCACCTCCGCTTTGCTCTGCACTGGATTGGGTCTTCTGCTTATTGGACCAGCCTCCTCTTCCTATTCGCCCCGAACCATGAGCCTCCCTTGGTTTGGGGGGCTCTGTCGCTGAGGACCCCCCACCTGCTTTTTCTGGCTTGCACTGCCCTCCCTGCCCTGGGACTTGAGCTTCTCTGGGCTTCGGCGGCTCATTCCTAGGGGGCATCCAGCGATGCTGAGGCAAAGCTTTGCCTTCGCTGGGTTGGGATGTCTGTGTGTTCGGATAATATCCTCTGCCTTGGCCCCTTCGGGGGCCAAAAGGATGGCTACGTGGCCCTCGCCTGCCTTGAAACGTGCCGCGGCCCAGCCTGGGATGAGACATCCACCCATGTCCCGGCCCAAACTGCCCTCCGAAAGGAAAGGGCGGAAAGGAACCCAAAAAGGGCATCTGTTGGAAGCCGCGAAAGTATGAGCTGCGTGGTGGTTGAGGTGGGGCTTCAGCTACGATGGGAGCCTCAGTGGAACCAGTGCTTCGCCAAGGTGCTTCTTTGGGTAAGGAATCGCTGTCTTCCAGCTGGGGCATGTCTTTCTCTGGAGTTGGAGAGTGGCAAGGCGAGTCTGGGACAAAGGTCTCCCTGATACTGATGCTTCTCAGCATCTCCTTCCAGGAATCAAAATCCAGCAACTCTTCCAGTTCTTCAAGAGCTGGGTCGACAGGCACAATGGCCCACTCCTCATCTTCTCCTTCTGCACCCTGGGCTTCGGCTCCTTCGTAAGTTTCTTCTTCATCAATGACATCTCCACCGGCCTTGCCTTCGCCCAGATTTTCACCAGCATCCTCATCTTGGTTGCCTTCCTCCTTAATTTCCTCTTCCCCTTCTCCACCCTCGCAGGCTTCTTTGGCTGTTTCGTCAACCTGTTCTTTAAGTCGTTCCTGGACTCTGCAGAGAGAAGAGACCACAGTTCCATATATTTGCATGTAATAATAATAATAATTTATTATTTCTACCCCACCCATCTGGCTGGGTTTCCCCAGCCACTCTGGGCGGCTCCCAACAGAATATTAAAAACACAATAAAACATCAAACATTAAAAACTTCCCTGAACAGGTCTGCCTCTGGATGTCTTCTAAAAGTCAGGTAGTTGTTTATTTCCTTGACATCTGATGGGAGGGCGTTCCACAGGGTGGGTGCCACTACTGAGAAGGCCCTCTGCCTGGTTCCCTGCAACCTCACTTGACACAGTGAGGGAACCGCCAGAAGGCCCTCGGAGGAGGACCTCAGTGTTGAGGCAGAACGATGGGGGTGGAGACGCTCCTTCAGGTACATTGGGCCGAGGCTGTTTAGGGCTTTAAAGGTCAGCACCAACACTTTGAGCTGCGCTCAGAAACGTACAAAAAGTTGAGGTTTCAGCTCCCCAGAAAGTTCAACTAAAAAAGGATTAGCAAAGCAGGTCAGGAAACAACCTCTGAGTTCCTGCCATGGCCTGACCCACTGGTTGATAAGAGCCACAAGGCATTTTCCTACACCTTGCTACAGGGAATAGATATATAACATGCGGCATATGGGAACGGCAAGATGCCCAACTGTTGCCTTGCTGCTCTGCAGTTCCCAAGTGCACAGACAAACGGGTGAAGATGGAGGAGGATTTTTTCTTTCTTTTTTCTTCTTCAGTGGACCAACCTAATTCAGCAGTCATTAGGAACACAGGGAGCCAAGTCAATCCACCTAGCTCCCCTCCCCTCTGGTCTCGCAGAACCAGAAGAAGAACGAGAAGGGCGGAGGCGAGGATGACCACACAGCTGCAGTCTCTGATTATTTGATGGGGGGAACCCTGGACAGGAGGTGGGGACTTTCAGTCTCAGCAACTGATTTCCATGGCGGCAGACCGCCAGAAGGATAGTTAGGTCTGAAACTCAACCAAGTCTGTGGAGGGTGTGCTTTTGCTAATAAAGAATTAACTCCATCTTTGAACTGCGTGATTACTGACTGGCACACAAATTCATGTGACAAGTATTGAACTAGGTGACCCAATGCAAACCCGGAAGTGAGTGTTCCGGTTTTCGAATGTTCCGTCGGAAGCCAAATGTCCAATGGAGATTTCGCAGCTTCTGATTGGCTGTGGGAGCTTCCTGCAGCCAATCAGAAGCCACGACTTGGTTTCCGAACGTCTTGGAAGTCAAATGGACTTCCGGAATGGATTCCGTTTGACTTCCAAGGTACGACTGTATGCCTAATGGGCTAAATAGATGGAATAAATTGTGCAGCCCTGTTAACTTGGGAGGGAATGAACTCTCCTTTATTGGAGGTATTGAGGAGAGGCTGGACAAGCCACTTGTCAGGGATACCTTGGTTATATCCTGCATTGCAGATCCTGCCCTGAGCAGCGGTGGTTGTGTGGGGTGTGAAACACAGAGCAGTCAAATGCAACATTCCTAGAGTGCACATAAAAAGGGGATATCTGGACCAGCCGGTCGGAACTTCTTGTTTCCTCCTGGGCTGGGACAAACTTCCTCTACATGTGACCAGAGGTGGGTGTGACCCTCACCTGTGCAGGTAACAAAATAGCACAGGGGAGGCAGTCATCTCTCTCTCTGACTCCATTCCTCGAAGAAGAAACATCTTAGCCTGAGATGACCTCTTGGCTTTTAGCTTTTAGCCAAGAGAGGACAAAGGAACTATCTCCTTATGGGATAGATTCCACGTGAATATTTTTTGTAACCTAAGTCTGCCTTCTGGGATCCTTCTGTGAACAGAATGTGAGTAAACAATTTTATATACTTTAATACAAGACTGTGTCGTGTCTATTCTTTTTATGAGGGAATAAAGGGGAATTACCAGGAAACTTATTTTAGAGGCTTATACAAGCCTGGCAAACCTATCCACTGTGAAAGTTTAAAAGGAGACTGTTACTCTGCTAAATCATAGAACTTGTTAACACAAGTTGGGAAGGATATAAGTAAACAATATAACCTCTCCTGCCTCCCTAAATATTCCCACAGGTTGGAACAGATGACGCCCGAGGCCCCTTCCAATTCTACGGCCTACAAATGCAAAATGTAATCTGCATTCAAAAGCATATGCAGACATTTATTTTATTTATTTTGTTTATTGGGTTTATATACTGCTCTTCATCAACAGATCTCAGGGCAGTTCACAAGATAAAAGCACAAATAAACAGAAATGACAATATACAATAACTGCCCTCCCACAAACATATTTACAAGGCTGTAGAATATTAATCAGCCTACACACACATTCATAGGGTTGGTCTGCTACTCTTTCCCACTGACTGCAAAAGGTTTTTAAAGAGAGCTTAATTTTGACTAAATGTTTCCTCATTTAACACAGAGACAAATATTATACAAGTATCATACACAGAATCTCTACACTGTTCATTAGTGCTGCAGGGTAGATTCCCAAGAAAGCCAGGCATGCAGATGAAACATAGAAATTGACGGGTTTAGTGGCACAATCAACAGGTTATAAGGCTATATGTAACTTTCTCTGGATTATGCCCCAAAGCAGCAAATTTCAAAGTGGAATGGTATTTACCATGAGCACGGCTGATTTTATCTTTACTCTGCTAAAAACACTGCAGGAGAAATAGTTGGGGGCGGGGCATTGGACTACGGATCAACAGGAACAATTGTTAAAATTGTCAGAGTTTGACCAGCCTAGGTAGCTGTTGGTGGAGTCCCACTGGAATCCATAAAACTTCTAGGTGAGTGTTTGATAACCCTTCAAGTCCTCACACATGGAGGCAATAGGATCAGAGCCAATGTCTATATACAGAGCAATGCTGATACTCACCTTCCTGTCAGTTCCTTGACTCCCTGGAGGGAAAAAGAAACAAACAAGGTTGGAACCGCCTGCCAAAGCAAGTTTGCCCAGCTTCAGCCAACTAGACCATCAAACCCTCTTTTACAGAACAGTCAACCCGAATTCATCAATCTGGTGGCAGGGAAGATTAGGGCACAATGAACTGTCAGGAGGTTCTAACCCCCGGTTAATAATGTCAAGTTAACTGCAAAGGGGTCACATCGAACCAAACATTTAGAGCACTCCTAAACCACTTTAACAGTCATGGCTTTCCCCAAAGAATCTTGGGAACTGTAGTTTGTTAAACGTGCTGGGCTCTGTAACTCTGTGATGAATCGGCTGACAACTATAGATAGATAGATAGATAGATAGACTTAAATATTTATAAATCACACTTCCATAGAAAATATAGCAGTTAAAACACAATACACCTATGTCAATAGAAAACTGGTTGCGGAAAATTTCGGGTTCCAAAAGGCCTTCTGAACAGTATCATTTTTAAACGACGTCTCAAAGAGAGCAGGGATGGATCCTGACGGACTTCTATAGGCCAGGAGTTCCACACAGAAGCTTCTGTCCTGGGTAAAGGCTGGCCAAATTTCAGGGGAGTATTGTTGTTTAGTCATTTAGTTGTGTCCAACTCTTCGTGACCCCATGGACCAGAGCATGCCAGGCACTCCTGTCTTCTAAGGCCCATTTGACTTCACTCTCCATGATGTCTGGCTCAAGGTCAGCAACCATGCTACCTGGTGGGAGTGGAAGATCACCAAAAGTGCCCCATCAGAAGATCTCAGTGATCAAAGTGGAGCGTAAGGAACCAGCTGGTCCTTAAGGTATACTAGCCCCATGTTGTTTTTAGGGATTTGTGAATTGACACGATAACTCTGAACCTGGTTTGGTAGCTAATCCATATCGAAAGGTAGCCACCACCCCTGTCAAAATGGCCTAGGGCGGGTGAGGTAGCTGGGTCCAGTTCCTTACCCCAGCCCTAAACTCAAGCAGTTTCCTTAAATGAAAACATCTGGAACAGAGGCAAGACACTGGCAACTGCATATCTGTTATTCAATCTTTAAAAAGAAAAGGGACAGGGAAGCACCAAGACTCACCTTCAAGAAGGCAAATTCGTTGGTTTCCGCCAAGGCAGCTTCGATCCCAGATATGGTCTCTGTGTGAGCTGAGCTGAACGCTCTCAGATATTCCAGTCTTCTCTCCATTTCTGCCTGGTTCTCCTCCTTCATCTGCCTAACCGTTTCCATCATGTTCTGCTCTCTCTCGTTGAGGATTTCACGCAGTTCTTCAAACGCAATGAAGATGCAGCCACACAGGTGTTGATTGAGATTCTACAGTGAATCACAGAGAGCTGAAGTTACGCTTATGGCTGACAGGCCTTTCGTTCACAGATAAGAAGATGTCTGAATTAGTTGCTGAATTTCTGGCACAGAGAAGGTCCTAACCTCAGTGCCGAGTTAAACAAACCATAGTTAAGGAAGACGGCTAGCTGGGTTCACATGTAACACCAAGCCATAGTTAAAACAAGCCAAGATTTATAAGCCAGGAACCACGGCTTCAGATTGTGGTTTGCTGGCAGTAAATAAGCCATAATTATGTTGCTGGGCAGAGTTCACACATATCACTAAGCCATGGTTTACTAAGCCATCGCATCACGTATAAACAACACCTGAGACTTTTCTGTAGTCTGCTTTCCTCCTGCCTAGGAGCCTGTTTCTTCAAGCTACAACATTCTATGATTTCCTCTCTCATACTCCTTTTAAAATTTACCTCCAGTTCTTCCATGGCCTCCTGCTGTTGAGACTGATTATTTATGGCCCACTTCACCCCATTCTCCAGGGGTTCCAGAGATGCTTTCAGTTTATCCTGAATAAATGCACAAATAAAATTGGGAATACACAAACAACCGTGCAAAAGATCTGGAGAGAAAAATGAATAGACCCAAACAAAAGGTTACTGGTCTCTTCCCCCTCCCACCTCCCTGTTCTAAGATGCTCTTTCTGGGAAGTATTCAAAGGTTGTAACCCTAAGCAACCTTATTCAAAGGTTGTAACCTGAAGCAACCTTACAACATGGCACCTTGGATCCAGTGGGATTTATTTTGGCAGAAACATGCTTGAATCACGCCCCCTGCCTTTTACAAGACTGGTTGGTGCATGCCTGTCCATTCATTGATGTCTACACCAACAGTACCAAATCATGACCCGCATGTATGAATGAACCATCACAGATTGAACGCCACAGATTGCATCTCAGAAAATATTTATGTGTCCATACACACATTCAGGGTTAAACAACAGGTAATGCATGGGAGCTGTTTTGAGCGGGGAAAGGGGAGAGAGGGGATTGGACTAGATGACCATTGGGGGCCTTCCAACACTACGGTTCTATGAAACCCTGGCAGTCACTGCCAATACTGAGTTAGATGGACTAATTATCTGACTCTCTATAAGGCAGCTTCTTTTGCTCCTTTGCCAGTGCACTCACTCGACTTCATGAAATGAGCCAGAGCTGTAAAGTGGACAATATCAATGTGAACATATATTATTAAATGCAAAACTAATAAAAAATAAATAAATAATAGAGAGGGATTTGGAAAAGCCACTTCGGGGCTTGAATGTTGCGCCGCACCGTAAACTTGGCTGCGCTAGAGATCTGCAGCCTAAAATCTGGCTGGGATAGAGCAAACCAACATGCAATATCTATCTGTGTTTGCATACGTGGACAACTGCACTCAGACTTCGAAGCCTTGGTTCTATTTGTTTATCCACCCTGCACTATTCTGCTGCCAGAGAGATAAAACTTATGGCTATCCCAGAGGGAGGGTGTGTCACTCTCCGATAAGAACATAGGCTGTGCAGGCACGATGAGTCCCAAGGTTGACCCCTGGCAGTTCCAGGATTGCCCCAGGATATTCATTAAGTAAGTGGTGGCAGGAACAGGACCTCACAGATTTTACTGGGACGGGATATTTGACCTTTTCCTTCTGAGCTGCATCCCCAATTAAAATTGCCCATCTCCATCTATTAGTTCTGGTGGTGGCAGCTGTGGGAAATCCCATGCCTAGTTTGGTGCTCATATGCTGGGCAAAATACGAAGCAGTGGGGTCTAGAATGCTCAAGTCAGTATGAATGTTCACATGTTACAGTCAATCAGTGCACAATTTGTGTGCACAAATAGTTGAACTGTACACTTGCTGACAGTTACCTGTGCACGGTCTGTGTACGCAGCAATGCAGCTGTATAAATCGCCATGTGTACACTGTCTCACATAAACACCCGTAATGTGTGAACAAGCATCCGGTAGAACAATTTAATACAGTCGTACCTTGGAAGTCGAACGGAATCTGTTCTGGAAGTCCATTTGACTTCCAAAATGTTCAGAAACCAAAGTGCTGCTTCTGATTGGCTGCAGGAAGCTCCTGCAGCCAATCGGAAGCCGCAGAAGCCCCGCTGGATGTTCGGGTTCCAAAGAACGTTTGCAAACTGGAACACTCACTTCCGGGGTTGCAGTGTTCAGGAGCCAAAACGTCCAAGTATCAAGGCGTTCGGGATCCAAGGTACGACTATATGGCCAAATCCCTGCTAACTACAGGAGGGATTTGTCTGACGCTACCTCTTTGATCAGCCTCAGCCTCGGTCCAGTATATCTGAAGGAGCGTCTCCACCCCCATCGTTCTACCTGGACACTGAGGTCCAGGGCCTTCTGGCGGTTCCCTCACTGAAAGAAGCCAAGTTACAGGGAACCAGGCAGAGGGCCTTCTTGGTAGTGGCACCCTCCCTGGGTGGGACTACAACTCTCATCATACCTAGCTAGCAGGACCAGTGGTCAGAGATGACGGGAGTTGTAGTGCAACAGCAGCTGGGGACCCAAGGCTGAGAAACACTGCTCTAACCACTGAGCGACAACCCTTCCCCAAGGGAAAACAAATCCCCGAGGGGAGATAGAAGTTTTGGATTATTATAAAAGATGCAGGAGGGAATGGTTAACAATAGGACCCACAAAGGGATCCCTTGGGATCTTGTTTTTATGTTGTATGTTGGACACGTGACTGTAAAATTTAAATCTGAAAAACCAAATAAATAAATTTTGAAAAAAAGAAAAGAAAGAAAACACAGCCCCTCTTTTGTACCTGGTTCCGGCTGGTGAAACTTGGGCGTTCTAGGACAGTGCAAAGTGAATCCCAACAACCTAAGGTCTGTCCACAGAAACTCAAGCATCCTTAGGCTCCTACCTGAAAACCTGTGACAGCATTCTTGATAGGCAAAAAGCTATGGCCCTGGTGCTGAGGCAGATCCCGGCAGATCACGCAGACAGGGGCCTCATCCTGGCTGCAGAAGAGCTTGAGAGGCTCTTCGTGCTCCTCGCAAAAGTACGAGCTCCCGGTCCCACCCGACGGGGGCCCCTGCTCCAGCCGCAGGAGCCGGGCCTTCTCAGACAAGTTGGCCAGCACCCTGTTGCGGGCGGCATCTTTCAGGTCAAAGGGGTCCCGGCACTCGGGGCACGTTCCCTGGTGCTGCCCCTTGGGGACGACGCAGCTCTCCAAGCAGGAGAGGCAGAAGTTGTGCCCACAGACCAGCATGCGGGGGTCCTGGAAGATGGAGAGGCAGACAGGGCACAGCAGGTCTTCGGCAATGCTGGAGACTTCGCGGACCGAGGTCATGGCAGCAGCGGGTCCGGGGATCGGTTGCTACTTGCAGGAAAGGATCAGCTTCCTAAGAGAGAGGACATGCAGCTTTAAGGAACGTAGAGGGGAAATCACAAGGGTGAACTTGTAAAAGGGAGTCAGAACATTTCTGAGCACAATTCAAAGTGTTGGTGCTGACCTTTAAAGCCCTAAACGGCCTCAGTCCAGTATACCTGAAAGAGCGTCTCCACCTCCATCGTTCTGCCAGGACACTGAGGGCCCGTGCTGAGGGCCTTCTGGTGGTTCCCTCACTGTGAGAAGCGAAGCTACAGGGAACCAGGCAGAGGGCCTTCTTGGTAGTGGCACCCGCCCTGTGGAACGCCCTCCCACCAGATGTCAAAGAGGAAAAACAACTACCAGACTATTAGAAGACATCTGAAGGCAGCCCTGTTTAGGGAAGCTTTTAATGTTTAATAGGTTATTGTATTTTGGTGTTCTGTTGGAAGCCACCCAGAGTGGCTGGGGAAACCCAGCCAGATGGGCGGGGTATAAATTATTATTATTATTATTATTATTATTATTATTATTATTATTATTGGAGCATCCCACAATCGTCTAACCTTGGCTCCTGTAGGTTCAGGTTGGGGGTCACAAATAAAAGACTTCAGCCAAGAGATCGAAGCAAAACAGCGGCCAGTAGGCCTGATCTTTATTGTTGCAACAAGACTTCCCACTACCACATAAAAGAAACAGAGAGAAGCCCCGAAGAAAGGATATCTCCCCCCCTTTAAAAAATGTCCCAAATTACCCATAACCCCCTTAGTAAAACATCGTACATTTGTCATAACTATGTCATAAATTGGGAGGGCTCTTCTGGCAGAAACCTGAGCACAAGGCTTGTCCTGTCCCTCGTATGACCGTCACCTTCCAATCTTTAGGTGAAACGAAGTATTTACATTTTCCTGTTTTCCCAACCAGGTTAAGCACACAAGGTGGGGCGAGCCGGGGCAGGTCGCTTTGTGGGGCCTCTGAGGAGTCAGCCTGCCTCCTCCCACTCAGCCACCCTACAGCTGAGGGGGAGGCGGCGGGTGGAACGTTTGGGGCAGTGTGGAGCTTGCGGGTGCCCAAGCCACTGTGTCACTCCCAGGAGAGATGTGTGGCTCGAACGCGCTAGAAGCCCAGTGGTGAGTGGTGCCACCTGGCATTTTGTCACCCTCTCAGTGGTGACACCTGGGGCAGACCACCCCCACCACACTCCCTTCCTCCGCCCCAGGCCAGGATGCCAGCGATTACCACCCAGGCAATGGGCAATGGGGACCCTTCAGGGATTACGGCTCCCCCATCCCATGTCCCAAACTCCTCCCCTGCTAGCCATTTTCCTTCTGAGTAGAACAACGTTGGAATGATGACAATCCGTCACTGGAGTGATTTTATACGAATTTCGAAAGTTTTTCTATTGAACCAGTTGGCGGTCACAAGCAAGAGACTTCAGCAAGCAAATCACAAGCAAAACAGTGGCCAGTGGCGGAGGAATAATATAACAATAATTTATTATTTATACCCCGCCCATCTGGCTGGGTTTCCCCAGCCACTCTGAGCGGCTTCCAACAAAATATTAAAATACCATAATACATCAAACATTAAAAGCTTCCCTAAACAGGGCTGCCTTCAGATGTCTTCTAAAAGTCTGGTAGTTGTTTTTCTCTTTGGTGGGAGGGCGTTCCACAGGGCGGGTGCCACTACCGAGAAGGCCCTCTGCCTGGTTCCCTGTAACTTGGCTTCTCTCAGTGAGGGAACCACCATAAGGCCCTCGGAGCTGGACCTCAGTGTCCGGGCTGGACGATGGGGGTGGAGACACTCCTTCAGGTATACTGGACCGAGGCCATTTAAGGCTTTAAAGGTCAGCACCAACATTTTGAATTGTGCTCGGAAGCCGCTCAGGCGCCTGGGGCGGCGCGCCCAGGGGCAGGGTGAGCCACCCATAGGATCAGGGCGCACAGCGGGGCCTCCAGAGACTGCCTGCCTCCTCCTACTCAGCCGCCCTACAGCTGGGGGGGGGGAGGCAGCGTGTGGACCATTTGGGCAGCGTGGAGCTTGCCCGCGCCCAAGCCACCGCGTGGCTCGGGCACACTGCAGGCCCCTGGTGAGTGCCGCCCGGCATTTTGTCACCCCCTGAGTGGTGACACCTGGGGCTGACCTCACCTCCCGTACCCCCTTCCTCTGTCCTGCCAGAAGGCCTGATCTTTATTGATCAATTCATTTATCAGTGCATTGCTACATTTGGTAATACAGTGGTGCCTCGCAAGACGAAATTAATCCATTCCGCGAGTCTCTTCGTCTAGCGGTTTTTTCGTCTTGCGAAGCAACCCTATTAGCGGATTAGCGCTATTAGCGCTTTAGTGGCTATTAGCGGTTTAGCGGCTATTAAAGGCTTAGCGGATTAGCGGCTAAAAGGCTATTAGCAGCTTAGCGGCTTAGAAAAAGGGGGGGGGCGGGAAAAAATCGGAACACTTGCAAGACGTTTTCGTCTTGCAAAGCAAGCCCATAGGGAAAATCGTCTTGCGAAGCAGCTCAGAAACGGAAAACCCTTTTGTCTAGCGGGTTTTCCGTCTTGCGAGGCATTCGTCTTGCGGGGCACCACTGTATGCAGCAGAGGCTTTTTGTCTTTGCCTCATAGTACGGAGAGGCAAGGCTCTGGTGGGGGGTTGGGAAGGTCTCTCACACCTCTTCCAATTTCCCGGTAACAAACGCTAAAGGCAAAGAAGCAACAAGTGGAAAGGCAGCATTTCTGACGTTTCCTCCACACGACTCTTTGGTGACGGCTCCTCTGCTCCCGAACCCTGCCTAGAAGTGAATGGGGCAGGGGCTGAAGAGGGGACTCCCAACCCTGCTGTAAACAACCACAGGAAAGCTGCAGAAAATATTTCAGGTGGGACAGTTAGACAGGAAACAGAAAGGGGAAACAGGATCATGAGACTGGGCTCACATGACTGCAGGAACTTGACTCTCAAACCCAAGCATTAAAAAGCGGACATTGCTGGCTCATAGCTGTCAACTTTTCCCTTTTCTTGCGAGGAATCCCATTCCTTAAAAAAAGGGGAAACCTTGACAGCTATGTGCTGGCTGGTGGGGGGTGGGTGCGAAGAAAGCCGAGCTGCCTCCAGCCAAGTCCCAGGAGGTGGGAAAGGAAAAGGGGCGCTAAGTGCTGGGAGGGAGGCGTTTTGCAGCGCCAAAAGGGGAGTAAGGAAAGCAAAGTCTAGGCTAGCCAGCAGCAGCAGCTGTGCACGTACCTACTCGGAGGAGAGTTCTGGAGCACCCAGGGCCAAGAGGCCAAGTTTCTCTCACTGCCCAGCTGCCCCAAATGGCCAGGCCTCGAAAGCAGCTGTGAGAAGCTGTCACGTCCTGGGATTGGAAGGAGGCGCTGCCCGTCTCAAGTCAGCCCGAGCCAGTGTGACCGTGAGGGGTTGGAGGCCTGCCTCGAGGCACCACCCTCTAACTTGTGCTTATTGGCTGGGGCAGGACTTGGGGCCGGAGGAAGCAGTCGGGAAGCCTGCTTGCAACACGCACAGACACACAGGGTTTTTTTTTATGCTCCAGGGGACAGGAACTTCCCTGGAGATTTTCTTTGCGCTCTTCTTTATGTGACAAATTCAATGCCTGTTGTTCTATGCAGGGAAACCCCCCCCCCCATGTTATTATAGTCACTTCGAAACACTTCAGTTGTAGAAAGTGGCAAATGCAACAAATAAGCACCTTAACTTTGTTAGAAGAAAATATGTATTAATATCAATAAAGGTCAATCATTTCGTTTTTTTATCATGTTTGAATAATGTATGTGTTTATGTACTTGCATCTTTTCTGAGAATGTAGCTCTCCTTAAGTCTTTTAAACACTTTCGGAAACGTATCCACACGTTTTTTGATATATCTGTATAAATCGAAAGCTACCTGATCCTGCACAATGAAAGCTCAAGCACTAATACAGCGCCACAGCTCCACCTACAGGATGTACAGTGATATGACACCAATTTACAAATGCAACTGTTTATTTCAGTTACAGATAGGTAGCCGTGTTGGTCTGCCATAGTCAAAATAAAAAAATTCCTTCCAGTAGCACCTTAAAGACAAACTAAGTTAGTTCTTGGTATGAGCTTTCGTGTGCATGCACACTTCTTCAGATACATCGTGCATGCACACGAAAGCTTATACCAAGAACTAACTTAGTTGGTCTTTAAGGTGCTACAGGAAGGAATTTTTTTTATTTTGTTTATTTCAAGTTGCAGGTAGATAGCCGTGTTGGTCTGCCGTAGTCGAAACAAAATAATAAAAAATTCCTTCCAGTAGCACCTTTTCTTGTTGTTTAGTCGTTTAGTTGTGTCCAACTCTTCGTGACCCCCATGGACCAGAGCACACCAGGCACTTCTGTCTTCCACTGCCTCCTGCAGTTTGGTCAGACTCATGTTTGTAGCTTCGAGAACATTGTCCAACCATCTCGTCCTCTGTCGTCCCTTTCTCCTTGTGCCCTCCATCTTTCCCAGCATCAGGGTCTTTTCCAGGGAGTCTTCTCTTCTCATGAGGTGGCCAAAGTATTGGAGCCTCAGCTTCACGATCTGTCCTTCCAGTGAGCACTCAGGGCTGATTTCCTTAAGAATGGAGAGGTTTGATCTTCTTGCAGTCCATGGGACTCTCAAGAGTCTCCTCCAGCACCATAATTCAAAAGTATCAATTCTTCGGCGATCAGCCTTCTTTATGGTCCAGCTCTCACTTCCATACATCACTACTGGGAAAACCATAGCTTTTACTATACAGACCTTTGTTGGTGAAGTGATTCTCTACTTTTTAAGATGTTGTCTAGATTTGTCATCGCCTTTCTCCCAAGGAGCAGGCGTCTTTTAATTTCGTGACTGCTGTCACCATCTGCAGTGATCATGGAGCCCAAGAAAGTAAAATCTCTCACTGCCTCCATTTCTTCCCCTTCTATTTGCCAGGAGGTGATGGGACCAGTGGCCATGATCTTTGTTTTTTTGATGTTGAGCTTCAGACCATATTTTGCGCTCTCCTCTTTCACCCTCATTAAAAGGTTCTTTAATTCCTCCTCACTTTCTGCCATGAAGGTTGTGTCATCTGCATATCTGAGGTTGTTGATATTTCTTCCGGTGATCTTAATTCCGGCTTGGGATTCATCCAGCCCAGCCTTTCGCATGATGAATTCTGCATATAAGTTAAATAAGCAGGGGGACAATATACAGCCTTGCCATACTCCTTTCCCAATTTTGAACCAATCAGTTGTTCCATATCCAGTTCTAACTGTAGCTTCTTGTCCCACATAGAGATTTCTCAGGAGACAGATGAGGTGGTCAGGCACTCCCATTTCTTTAAGAACTTGCCATAGTTTGCTGTGGTCGACACAGTCAAAGGCTTTTGCATAGTCAATGATGCAGAAGTAGATGTCTTTCTGGAACTCTCTAGCTTTCTCCATAATCCAGTGCATGTTTGCAATTTGGTCTCTGGTTCCTCTGCCCCTTCTAAATCCATCTTGCACTTCTGGGAGTTCTCTGTCCACATACTGCTTAAGCCTGCCTTGTAGAATTTTAAGCATAACCTTGCTAGCGTGTGAAATGAGTGCAATTGTGCGGTAGTTGGAGCATTCTTTGGCACTGCCCTTCTTTGGGATTGGGATGTAGACTGATCTTCTCCAATCCTCTGGCCACTGCTGAGTTTTCCAAATTTGCTGGCATATTGAGTGTAGCACCTTAACAGCATCATCTTTTAAAATTTTAAATAGTTCAGCTGGAATATCATCAGTTCCACTGGCCTTGTTATTAGCAATGCTTTCTAAGGCCCATTTGACTTCACTTTCCAGGATGTCTGGCTCAAGGTCAGCAACCACACTACCTGGGGTATACGAGACATCCATTTCTTTCTCGTATAGTTCCTCTGTGTATTCTTGCCACCTCTTCTTGATGTCTTCTGCTTCTGTTAGGTCCTTTCCACCTTTGTCTTTTATTATGGAAATCTTTGTACGAAATGTTCCTTTCATATCTCCAATTTTCTTGAACAGATGTCTGGTTTTTTCCATTCTATTGTTTTCCTCTATTTCTTTGCATTGCTCGTTTAAGAAGGCCTTCTTGTCTCTCCTTGCTATTTTTTGGAAATCTGCATTCAATTTCCTGTATCTTTCACTATCTCCCTCGCATTTTGCTTGCCTTATCTCCCCCGCTATTTGTAAGGCCTCGTTGGACAGCCACTTTGCTTTCTTGCATTTCCTTTTCATTGGGAAGGTTTTAGTTGCTGCCTCTTGTATAATGTTACGAGCCTCCATCCATAGTTCTTCAGGCACTCTGTCCACCAAATCTAAATCCTTAAACCTGTTCCTCACTTCCACTGTGTATTCATAAGGGATTTGACTTAGATTGTATCTTACCGGCCCAGTGGTTTTTCCTACTTTCTTCAGTTTAAGCTTGAATTTTGCTATAAGAAGCTGATGATCTGAGCCACAGTCAGCTCCCGGTCTTGTTTTTGCTGACTGTATAGAGCTTCTCCATCTTTGGCTGCAGAGAATATAATCAATCTGATTTCGATGCTGCCCATCTGGTGATGTCCATGTGTAGAGTCGTCTCTTGTGTTGTTGGAAAAGAGTGTTTGTGATGACCAGCTTGTTCTCTTGACAGAACTCTATTAGCCTTTGCCCTACTTCATTTTGAACTCCAAGGCCAAACTTGCCAGTTGTTCCTTTTATCTCTTGACTCCCTACTTTAGCATTCCAATCCCCTATAACCTGGAGCAGGAACCGGCAAGCCACTCCAGTATCCCTGCCAAGAAAACTCCATGGACAAGGACAACAGGTAGCACCTTAGAGACCAACTAAGTTTGTTATTCGTATGAGCTTTTGTGTGCATGCACACTTCTTCAGATACACTGAAACAGAAGTCACCAGACCCTTATATATAGTGAGAGGGTGGGGAGGGGTATTACTCAGACGGGTGGTGGGAATGGGTGATTGGCTGATAGGTGTGGTAAACCTGTTGACGACTGTTAACGACTAGGCTGAGTGGGAATTCAAGCTAAGGTGATGCTACTGCTCCAGAGAAGCGGACACGGAGCAATGGATTCAAACTACAAGAAAGAAGATTCCACCTAAACATTAGGAAGAACTTCCTGACAGTAAGAGCTGTTCGACAGTGGAATTTGCTGCCAAGGAGTGTGGTGGAGTCTCCTCCTTTGGAGGTCTTTAAGCAGAGGCTTGACAACCATATGTCAGGAGTGCTCTGATGGTGTTTCCTGCTTGGCAGGGGGTTGGACTCGATGGCCCTTGTGGTCTATTCCAACTCTATGATTCTATGAATTAATTTCATTGGGTGTATTCTGAGTAAGACTAACAATTCAGTAAAGTATTTTGGGTTGGCTAAAGCAATAGCACCACCTACAGTTTGACACAAGCAACACACACTGCAGCAAACTCTCCCAAGAATATTGTTGAGGTCAGATAGCTATAAGGAGGACGTTCTTAAAGTCTCTGGAAGAGACTTATTGGCTGATGCACAGGATGAGGAAGAAATTATTCTCACAAAGTCCCCTCCTTCATGTTACTGGCCTACTGCCCATTTTAATTGAGTCCTTTTTTCATGTTGTGGCCTTGTCCACCTTCCAGGGTCTAAGTCCAGCCCCTCTTCTGACCTATATGATGCCCCCACTTTATTACATCATAAGTGACAGCTCTGTGTTACCTGCTGTGGACATGGAAGACCACACACCCCGCTGTGATTGGGTGAGTTGCTCTGATGTCACAGAATGTTGCTGCCTGTTAGAATTGCTGCAATGCAGGGCAACGCTGTCGGCAAAACAATACTTTTCAGAATCTCGAGACACGTTCTGTTTTGTTTTGCGGTACAATTTGGAGGATCTCTGGGGTGTTGTGTGCATTTTAAGCACAATAAACACTGAGAGACCCCCTGCTTCTTCTGCAAAAGGCCAGTGTGCACACTGGAGACAGAAAGGGACAGGAAGAAGGTTGGCAAAGATATTTTGAAGGTTCCCAGTGGATCAAAGAGCCAGACCATTGGTCCATCTCATTCAGCATTATCTACACTGACTGCCCAGGATTTTCAGACCAGGTGCTCTCCCAGCCCTACCTTGAAATGCTGGAGAATGAATCTGCAAAGCAGATGTTCTGCAGCTCTCCCCAAAGGCACCAGCCACATCCATAGCTGTCAACTGTCCCTTATTTGGCGGGAAACTCCCTTATCCCAGCGCCGTTTCCCGCTGCTGTCCCTGATTGATGATGTCCCTTAAATTTCCCAGGTTTCATGCTCGCCCAGCTCGGGAGGGAAGTAGCGGCTCAGGGTCCGCCACATCGTGAGAGAGAGCAAGCGCATGAGCTGCCGCGTCTCTGTCTCTCCCTTTCCCCCCTCAGGGGCGCGTTGTGAGGAGACGGGTGGTGGAGGGGGGGCAGGCAGCCCCTCTCTTGCGAGACTTCCACTGCACTGCCAGGGGAAGCTGGAGGCAGCCTGAGGGAGGAGAAAGAGGAGGGGATGAGGAGGGACGCAGAAGGGCGGCGCTTCAGCGGCCGCCGCAACCGCCTCATGCCGGGCTCGCGGACCGGCGTGGGTGAAAGTGTCTCTCCCTCCCCCCTCTCTTTCGGGCGGGGAAGGGCCGATGGAACTCCTCGCACCAGGACAACGGCAGCCCCAACGTGCTGCTTAGCATCCCCTCCAACCTGTGCAGCATCTTAATGTAGTGATTTCCCCCTCTGCATCCCTTTCATAACTCTATTTTTATAAATCATTTGTCCATCCATAGTTCACATTTTTACTACAAGTATTCTGTCAATCCTACCAATGTATGCAACTCTTGACAATAGCTTTTCAACTAAATTATAAACTTTCCCCATTCTTTATTAAAGAGGTCCTCTTCCTGGTTTCTAATTCTGCCTGTAAGCTTTGCCATCTGGACGTCGTTCATCAGTTTTGTCTGCCCCTCTTCTTTGGTGGGAGTTGTAGACCCTTAGGATCATCTAGTCCAACCCCCTGCAAAACACAGTCAGTGGCAGCCAAAGCAGCATGGCTCCATCAGTGCCGGATTTCTGTATAAGCCAAGCCCAAATCCCCTATTTTGGCTGCTGATCCCTTATTTTCGAGGCTGCTGGTCTCTTATTTTCAAATCTGTAAGTTGGCAGCTATGGCGACATCTCCGACTGAGGATTAACTCTGTCACGTCCTCCGCACACTGCTGCTGCCAAACCCTTAAACTATCCTGCTCAAATTCCTGCGTCACTTGTCATCTAAAAGGACCCTCTCTTTACTGCTGATGATGCTTGCCAATTCCCGCAATCCCACTCCATCTTCATATGCTTGGGACATCTCCCAATATCCCCCACCCTCCAATTCTCTGTGCACTGTGTAAAGGGCACTGCTGCAGGAAGGTTTCTCCTCCTCCTCCTCCTCCTCCTCTTCCAACCTGGAAGGGGAAAGTGCTGACTCAGTTTTGCTGGAGCTCCGGCAGTTTTGCAGAGGCCAGAATTGCTGCGTCAGCATCATCGCACCTCCGTAGAAATGAGCCTTGCGGCAATATGCAGGATCTGAAGTCTCCTCTCCCTGTTCTTGCACTTGGATGCAAAGGGGAGGGCAGGCCGGGGAGGGGGGAAGGGGTTAAGGAGGACAAAGGCAAGCCCATGCAGAGGATAAGGGAAAACCTAGGCTAATTCAAGAGGAGAGGTCCTAACCTGATCCTAATCCAGGAGCAAATAGCCCCCGGAGAAGACTGGGAAACAGCAGGGAAGGACATTTCAGCTAAAAGGGTAAGAGAGAGTTTTGTGCTCCTTGCAACCAGGCAGTCTGCTTTAGAGGGGAAGAGGGGAGCTCCTGAGAAGGCTTTGATGTAGTCCTAGGCTGTGTACACATCATTCATTTAAAGCACACACACTCCAAGATCCTGGGAACGGTAGCTTTTGAGGGTGCTGGGAATTGTAGCTCGGGGTGTGTGTTAAACCACAGTTCCCAGGATTCTTGGGGTGTGCTTTTTAAAAAAAGTATGGTGTTTATGCAGCCCTGAAGACATTGGAAAGCAAGTTCGGTGGGGCTTCTCTGACTAAACTTGCTAAGGATTGTTTTAGGATAAGCTTTGAAAATAAACTTGAACCCAGCCTGAAAGGTGACAGAGGAAAACCACTTGCCAGGTATGACGATTTGGGATGCAAGAGCTCTTGAATTTTGAAAAACCAAACATAAAACTTCATATATTTATGGTAAGCTCTGAAGAAAAGTGTGTTCCTTGAATCAGCAAAGAGTGTGTTATGATTTAGTTACAGATAGGTAGCAGTGTTGGTCTGCCATAGTCAAAATAAAAAAAATTCCTTCCAGTAGCACCTTAAAGACCAACTAAGTTAGTTCTTGGTATGAGCTTTCGTGTGCATGCACACTTCTTCAGATACACTGAAACAGAAGTTGCCAGATCCTTCTATATAGTGAGAAGGTGGGGAGGGGTATTACTCAGAAGGGTGGTGGGAATGGGTGATTGGCAGATAGCTGAGATGAGCCTGTTGACGACTCTTAACGACTGCAATTTGTGTTATGATTTGTTAATCATTGGCTGTTTGTACTAATATACGCTACTAAAATTAAAAAGGGTTTTAAAACCCTTAGTAGCAGGTGAACTAAAGAGTGGGGGTCAATCAGGATTGTTTGTATCTGTGTGACTTTTAGGTCTTGTGAGATTATTATGGTCTGGGGTACTGTAGAAGAGCAACTCTGCAGGTCAAATCTTGTGTAAGTTTCTAGCTCATTATAAACATTTCCAGACAATCTGTTTATTCAGCATTCGTCCTGGGTTTGTTTGCAGGGAGATTAGATGATGTTGGCTATTTAATAGGCATTCATACAGTTGGCGTGTAGGGAGATTAGACGATGTTGCTTCACAGCATATGCTATTCCACACTTTCCAGTACATTTCCCTGTCACTTTCCGTACCGCAAAAAGTCCAATTTTGTGGGGATGAGGGCTTGTTGTGCAAGATCTCCCAATGTGCTATAATTGTGCAAACTGAATTTGCTGGTATGTGATTAAATCCAACCCCAAGTTAGCAACAATCTTGAAGTGCTTTAAGCAGTGGCGTAGCGTGGGGGGTGCCAGGGGTGCCGCCCGCACCGGGCGCAACATCTGGGGGGGCGCGAGTCCAGAGGGAAGGGACAAGTTCCTTCCTCCGCCGGCCTCCCCGCCGCCACTGCCAGCCTTGCGCCCTAGCGCGCGCGCGCCCCCCCCGCTGCGGCTGCGGCTGCGCTCCACTCACTGCTCACAGGAGGAGCAGCCGCTGCAGCAGCGCTGACGCCGCCACCGATGCCGGGCACGGGCAGCCTCCGCACCCCGACGCCGACGCCATCCCCTCGGCCCAGCCACAGGTGGCGGCTGCTTCTGCCGACTGGGAGGGAGGAGAGCTCCGAGGGGCCTCGCCACGCCCTGCGCTCCCCAAAACCCTCCGAGAGGAAGCCGGCGGGCGGGCGAGGGTCTCCCGGCAGAAGGTGGCGCCGCTGGCTCCGGCTCTCAGCGCAAGTCTCAGCCACGGGGGGTGGGGGGTGGGCGAGGACGGAGCACGGCTGGAAGCCCCCGGACCCGGCCGGGAGGAGGAGAGGCGCTCGCCAAGCCCGGATCTGGAGCTCCACCTACAGCCCAAGGAGAGGAGGGGGCGGGGAGGAGCCCGAGGGGAGGGGGCTTCGGCTGCCTCGGCCCGCGGAGGCTCCGCAAATAATAAATTTAATAAATTCCTGCTGAGCCTTTGGGGGGGGGTCCTTGGCTCCTTTGCTCGCCCCCAGCCCCAGTGACGTAGCGTGGGGGGTGCAGGGGGGCCGGGCGCAACATCTGGGGGGCACGCTCGCACTTGAGTGCTAAAATCCACGGGTTAGGGGGCGCAAATTGCTTGCCTTGCCCCGGGTGCTGACAACCCACACTACGCCACTGGCTTTAAGGCAGCTTTCCCCTCCAAATAAAGGTCAGCTGAACAGACGGGGATATCTGGTTGTATACAGGGTAACTACACATTGTAACCCAGTTTTCTACATCTTCTTTTATTTTAAATTATCACCACCACCACCATCATTAATAAACAGGAAAAGGTCGTTGATGCTTCTGTTCAAAGAAACATCACACAGAAAAAAAGCTCAACTGAAAGCCTGAAAGTAAAAGAAGCTTTGCGATCTCTTGTGAGAGGAAAAAACAAACATTTTGGCTCATTGGAGAGAAAAATCCACCAAAGTCCACCAAGCCAATAGGTACAGGCCCGGCCATACCAAGGAGAAGTGGTAGCTGTGGCGGCCTCTCTCTTTTCAACATGGCGTCTGTGAAAGAGGTATCCAGCTTCACTGAGGACCTGCTGTGCCCCATCTGCCTCTCCATCTTCCGAGACCCACACATGCTGGAGTGCGGCCACAGCTTCTGCGCCCCATGCTTGGAGCCCTGCATCCCCAAGGGCCAGAGGCGCGGGCTGTGCCCCGAGTGCCGGCGGCCATTTGCTTTGCGCCGCATGGCCATCAACCGAGCCCTCTGCAGCCTGGCCGAGAAGGCCCGCCTTCTCAAGCTGGACGAAGGGCCCCAGGTCGGCGGGACCGGAGGCTGGTACTTCTGCGAGGAGCACGAGGAGCCGCTCAAACTCTTCTGCAGCCAGGACGAGGGGCCCGTCTGCGTGATCTGCCGCGACTTGCCTCAGCATCGTGGGCACGACTTCCTGCCCATCAAAAACGCGGTTCAGGCCTATCAGGTGAGAGAGGCCGTTTGTTATTCAGCAACGGGCCGGAGGCTAAGTCACAACAACAGCCTCCATGCACGTACAGTCATACCTCGGGTTACAGACGCTTCAGGTTGCGTTTTTTTGGGTTGCAGACCGCCAAAACCTAGAAGTACCGGAACGGGTTACTTCCGGGTTTTGGCGGTCGCGCATGTACAGAAGTGCTAAATCATGGATTGCGCATGCGCAGACATGCTGAATCGCAACCCGTGCGTGCGCAGATGTGCCATTGCGGATTGCGGACTCTGCAGGTTGCGAACGTGCATCCTGCACGGATCATGTTCGCAACCCAAGCATCCACTGTATTAGGAATCTGTTTCCAGAGCCAGAGGGCTTTCAACGAAAGGACTATTGCCGGAGGTGCCATTTTAAAAATTTAATTGGCATTTAGGGAGGACATTCAGTCAGCGGTGGAGCAAGCTGATTGGGTGCCTGGGGCAGCGTGCGTGCCCTGAGCCAAGGGGTGGGGCCAGCTACCCGTGGGGTGGGGCAAGCCGGGGCAGGATGCTCTGCGGGGCCTCAGCCGCCTTACAGAGGGGGGCCCCTACAGAGGGGGAGGCAGCAGGTGGACTGTTTGGGGCAGACGCGTGGCTCAGGAGCACTGCAGGCCCCACAGTGAGTGCCACCTGGCATTTTGTCACCCCCCTCAGTAGTGACACCCGGGGCGACCTGCCCCCAACACCCCCCCTTCTTCCGCCCCTGCATTCAGTCACACTGTGGAGCCTCATTCTATAGCAAGTCCTCCAGATATTGCTGGACTCCAGTTCCCATCACCCCCAGGCAGCCTGGCAAATTCTAAGGGATGATGGGAGTAGGAGTTCTAGCAACATCCGGAAGATGACATATTATTAGTCACCTTTGAACCAAAGTAGCTGAATGTCCCCTCTCCCCTGAATTATAATAGGCCTACAGTTGGTGTGTAGGGAGATTAGACGATGTTGCTTCACAGCAAGTGTTAACCCACACTTTCCAATGCATTTCCTGTCACTTTCCTTACCGCAAAAAGTCCAGTTTTGCGGGGAGGAGGGCGTGTTGTGCAAGACCTTCCAAGGTACTATAATTGTGCAAACTGAATTTGCTGGTATGTGATTAAATCCAACCCCAAGATAGCAACAGTCCTGAAGTGCTTTATAAGAAACAACTTGGACAGAACAATTGTACCCATCTATCACGATGCTCCTGTCATTTTAGAAATTTAGAAGAGGTCCTAGATAAATGGACTTAGGATTGTCCAGCCTTCCTGAGCTGCTTTCCCATCATGTTTTTCCTAATGGTATTGCACATAGTAAAAGGTTTTGCATATTTATTTCTAAATGGTAGGTATTTTTTGAAGCTCACTTTTAGGAAAATCATGGCTGCTGTGGTGTTCCTAAATATGTGAATATGCATAAGGGGTCCACTTCTTCAGTCCATCTCTAAGCCTAAGCATTCTTTTCCTACAAACCATCTTCAGATGGGGAGACCTTCAGAAGAGTGATGTGTCCGTATGGCATTTCCTCCACTCAGCCCTGTCCCCTTTGAAAGAATGCTATGCTATCTGAAATGGCATTGGGGGTTTTCTCTTTTGCTCCAGGACCAGCTGAAGGCATCTCTAGAGCCCCTGGAGGAAGGTCTCAGGCGGCTGAAGATGAGCCAGTGTCGCCAACAGGAGAACATTATAGAACTGAAGGTGCAGGCAGCATTGTTGGGTTTTATGATGGGGCAGTTGGGCTTTTCAGGCTACGCGATGCCAAACTGAACCTATCCATTTCTTGGTCATCTTCTGGTCAGCCTTTGTAGTTGCTAGTGATGTTGTTGTTGTTTAGTCATTTAGTCATGTCTGACTCTTCGTGACCCCCTGGACCAGAGCACGCCAGGCACTCCTGTCTTCCACTGCCTCCTGCAGTTTGGTCAGACTCATATTGGTAGCTTTGAGAACACTGTCTAACCATCTCCTCCTCTGCCGTCCCCTTCTCCTTGTGTCCTCAATCTTTCCCAGCATCAGGGTCTTTTCCAGAGTCTTCTCTTCTCATGAGGTGGTCAAAGTATTGGCGCCTCAGCTTCAGGATCTGTCCTTCCAGTGAGCACTCAGGGCTCAGAATGGATAGGTTTGATCTTCTTGCAGTACATGGGACTCTCAAGAGTCTCCTCCAGCACCAGTTGCTAGTTGCTAGTGATGACCGTCTGTTAACGGACACCTGATATTTAAACATTCAGTATTTGATCAATAGCTTTCAGACTACTGAAGGCTCCACACCCAGAGAATAGTAAGACTGCTCTGAAGAAGATAACTGTCTGGTCACGTGTTCTTTGTGAAACACAACACAGGAGAGCCAGCTGAGTCTATTCAGCTAAATGAAGACTCTTTGCTTCTCTCTTTATAGGTTAGAATACGCACGAGTGAGGATGATCTCAGCTTGGCCTGCAATGCTTAGAAACACTTTGGTGCTCTAGGGTGCCACCCATGCTGCAGCTCACAGGAATGTGGAGCAAGGGTTGTGGATGGCTCGCATTGTGATGACCAACCACCACACCCTAAGTGGTTCTATGCATTACAAGTCCAGTGGGAATCCATGTTGACTGACCACCATCATGGCCTCCAGCACTGACCATCAATAACCTACCTTTGAAGGTGACTTGGAAACTACAACTAATCCAGAATGCGGTGGCTAGACTGGTGACTGGGAACAGCCGCCGAGACCATATAACACCGATCTTGAAAGACCTACATTGGCTCCCAGTACGTTTCTGAGCACAATTCAAAGTGTTGGTGCTGACCTTTAAAGCCCTAAATGGCCTCGGTCCAGTATACCTGAAGGAGTGTCTCCACCCCCATCGTCCAGCTTTGAGGGCCTTCTGGTGGTTCCCTCCCTGTGAAAAGTGAGGTTATAGGGAACAAGGCAGAGGGCCTTCTTGGTAGTGGTGCCCGCCCTGTGGAACGCCCTCCCATGCGATGTCAAGGAAATAAACAGCCATCTGACTTTTAGAAGACATCTGAAGGCAGCCCTGTTTAGGGAAGTTTTTAATGTTTGATGTTTTGTCGCATTATTATTATTATTCTGTTGGGAGCCACCCAGAGTGGCTGGGGAGGCCCTGCCACATGGGCAGGGTATAAATAATAAATTATTATTATTATAAATTATTATTAGTTATGCTTGCAGCAGGAAAAAGGCTGCTTGTTTTCATGTCCTTCTTGGGAAAATGGGCCAGTCTTGGAAACCAGGATGGACTCCTCCATCTTGACCTGGCGGGACCATTATTATGGATTTATGAGGCTAACAATTGATTGCCTGGATGAATGATTTATCAGAGAGGGGTGTGCAGATCTGGTTGAGGGTCTAAGGGAGAAGTGGATTCTAGAGCAGGGCTATGGGGAACCTCAGGCCTGGGGGCCCATATGTGACCTCACCCACACCCTCAGGACTCTTCCCCAGGCCACACACCCTGCTCTAGCCCTTCTTTGCCCCATAGGTGTTTTTGCCTAGCTGGAATATGCTCTTGAACGCTGCTGCTGCTTCTTACTTCACCTGGCTGGAGGAGAAAGAGGGATCTCTGTGTAGAAACCATCCTACTATATTCTGGAAGTTTCCCAGAAGGGAATGTGCCCTTTGGGTAGAGGAGGTTCTCTACCCGTTGTTCTAGAGCAGCCTTTCTCAACCTGTAGGTCCCCAGATGTTGTTGAACTACAACTCCCATCACCCCTAGCTAGCAAGGCCAGAGCTCAGGGAGGATGGGAGTTGTAGTCCAACAACATCTGGGGACCCACAGGTTGAGAACTGCTGTTCTAGAGCAGTGTTCCCCAACCTTGGGCCTCCAGCTGTTTTTGGACTACAACTCCCATCATCCCTAGCTAGCAAGTCCAGAGTTCAGGGATGATGGGAGTTATAGTCCAACAACATCTGGGGACCCACAGGTTGAGAACCACTGTTCTAGAGGATTGGTAGGTTCTGTTATTGGGAGAGAGCAGAATCCCATTCACCAATCCCATTCGAGCAGAGCAGAAGCCTTCGGGTGCGAGTGACCAGTGGCGTAGCGTGGGGGGTGCAGGGGGGGCCCGGCCGCACCGGGCGCAACATCTGGGGGTTAGGGGGCGCAAATTACTTGCCTTGCCCCAGGTGCTGACAACCCACGCTACGCCACTGCGAATGACACACCTCTCCCCTTTCCAGACCTGCTCCGAGTCCTTGTCTGACCACGTCTCTGGGGAATTTGTGAAGATGCACCAGCTGCTGAGCGACAGAGAGCTGGGTCTAAAGGAGGCCCTGGAGAATCAGCGAGAGAAGAACTTGGCCCAGATGGAAACCAAGCTGAAGGAACTGAACTGGAAGGTGGCCTCTTGGTCGGAGACCCTCTGCCGGGTGCAGGCGGGACTGGAATGCAAGGACCAAATCAGTTTCCTCAAGGTGAGAGTAAACTAAGCCTGGCAGGACAGCATACTCTATGATCTTAACCCCTTCATGCATTAATTAGATGTAAGCATGTTGGTTATATGAGGCTGGTTATCCCACAGGGTGTGTGTACTGAGTTTTTCTATTAAAAAACATAGTTGATGTAGCCCTTAAGCAGCCCATATTAAGCAGTGGATCCTTTACCTTTCTCGCCCTGATCTGGCCACAGTGATCCATGTGATGGTCACCTCCAGGCTTGATTACTGTAATTCGCTCTATGCGGGGCTGCCCTTGAAGCTGACCCAGAAACTCCAGCGGGTGCAGAATGCCGCGGCGAGGCTCCTCACAGGGTCTCTGCCATGGGAGCATATTCACCCAGTGCTTTTCCAGCTGCACTGGCTCCCGGTGGAGTACAGGGTCAGATTTAAGGTGCTGGTTTTGACTTTTAAAGCCCTATGCGGCCTAGGACCCTCATACCTACAGGACCGCCTCTCCTGGTATGCCCCGCGGAGGACCTTAAGGTCCACAAATAACAACACTTTGGAGGTCCTGAGCCTCAAGGAGGTTAGATTGGTCTCAACTAGGGCCAAGGCCTTTTCAGCACTGGCCCCAACTTGGTGGAACTCTCTGTCACAAGAGACCAGGGCCCTGCAGGATTTGACATCTTTCCGCAGGGCCTGCAAGATGGAGCTGTTCCTTCTGGCCTTTGGCTTAGACTCACTCTGACCCCTTATATGGGATTTGGCATATACATTTTCACTCGGGTGAATATCTGATGTTTCCTCCCTTTATGGTCTGGATTTATGGGCTACTACTACAATGAGGCTGCATTTTAAGCTGTATTTTAAGCCGTATTTTAATTAACTGTTTTTGTTTTTTTTCTATTACATTTTATTGTACCGTAATTTATATTTAGTGTTAGCTGCCCTCAGCCCGGCCCTGGCCAGGGAGGGCGGGGTATAAATAAAAAACTATATTTATATATTATTAAAATCACAGGGGTCCCTGCCAGTAAAAAAAGGGACCACCTTAGGAAAGAGTCCTTTTCAGATGTTTCTTTCACCTCACTCCTTTCTAATTTTTTTCCCACTTAGGAGGCAAAAGAGTTGCTGGAGAGGTGAGTCATGCCATGCCCTTTCTTGTTTATAATAAGCAATTGCAGGGTTGGGGGTATTACTAGGGATTTAAAAGATATGGGGCATGGGTCCGCAGACATAAATCTCCATAAAATGTGCATGTGCTGATTTATAGGGAAGCAACCACAAAAGAAGCAGCCTGGGCTGCTCTTGTACCTTCTTTAAACAACTGATATGATATGATAGCTGTTGTGTATTGAGTCAAAGGATTTTATATCTGTATTATTATTGTCTGTATTTGCATTAGGGTAAAGTAACTGCCTTTTGGTTCCAGAGGGTACAGCTACTATTGGTTCATTTAAGCTGCTGTATTTGGATCCTCTGTCTTATTGGTTCCCTCCAAAAGGCAGGACTGTGATTGCCAGATATTGTTCCCTCCAAAATGTATCCTTTCTTGCTAGTTCCCTGTCCCTATAAATGTAGCTTTCCTCTCCCCAGTCTTTAGGCTTGTTGCTTTAATAAAGAAGTGTTACTAGAGAACTGTCTCCAGCATGTTATATCAAGAGAGCTGAAATCACAAACCCCACGACACAACAATAGCCATGTTCAAATATATAAAAGGATGTCACATAGAGGAGGGAGAAAGGTTGTTTTCTGCTGCTCCAGAGAAGCGGACATGGAGCAATGGATCCAAACTACAAGAAAGAAGATTCCACCTAAACATTAGGAAGAACTTCCTGACAGTAAGAGCTGTTTGACAGTGGAATTTGCTGCCAAGGAGTGTGGTGGAATCTCCTACTTTGGAGGTCTTTAAGCAGAGGCTTGACAACCATATGTCAGGAGTGCTCTGATGGTGTTTCCTGCTTGGCAGGGGGTTGGACTCGATGGCCCTTGTGGTCTCTTCCAACTCTATGATTCTATGATTCTATGATTCTAACTCCCGCTACAGAAATCACACAAAGCTTTTGCCAGCATAGAGATCAAGGATGGAGAACTGGTGGCCTTCAAAATTTATTGTTTATTATTATTATTATTATTACCTCCCACAGGGTCCGCACAGAGCAAGGAGCCCAGGTTGATGAGGAAGAGGAAATCGAAGCTGAGGCGGCGGAAGACGTTTTGGGAGCCAGCAGTGAAGACACAGACGAGTGTGAGAATGAGACTGATGAGGGGCTGGCGAGAGATGAGGGAGATGCGTATGAGGAAGAGGAGGAGGAGGAAGAAGAAGAGGAGGAAGAGGAAGAAGAGGAGGAGGAAGAAGAGGAGGAAGAAGAAGAAGAGCGTGTGCGAGAGATGGCTACAGAGGAAGAAGACGAAGATGGAGTGGTTCCTGTGGACTTGAACCTGGGCGAGTTCAAGGGCCCTCTGCAGTTCTACGCCTGGAAAGAGCTCTTGGGTGCCGTGCATCCAGGTGAAGTTTCTCCTGCTGCATTCCGGGAAATGGGGCTTTCAGGTCAAGTGTATTTGAAAATCCCAAAGAGGCAGCTATATTATGCTCTGCCTTCCTGTGATCTGGAAGTTCAGGCTCATTAGTCAGGATACGGTGAACAGGAATAGGTTTTAGTAGGCCTCCACGTGTTCGATTGCTCATGTGAGCAACCCCCCCAATGTGTGATTCGGGGACCTGCAAACAACAACAACAACAATTGACCTTTAAAGCCCTAAACAGCCTTGGCCCAGTATGTCTGAAGGAGCGTCTCCACCCCCATCGTTCAGCCCAGACACTGAAGTCCAGCTCCTAGGGCCTTCTGGCAGTTCCCTCACTGCGAGATGTGAGGTTACCAGGAACCAGGCAGAGGGCCTTCTTGGTAGTGGCGTCCTCCCTGTGGAATGCCCTCCCATCAGATGTCAAGGAAATAAAAACCTATCTGTAGTGTATCTGAAGAAGTGTGCATGCTCACGAAAGCTCATACCAAGAACTAACTTAGTTGGTCTTTAAGGTGCTACTGGAAGGAATTTTTTTATTTTTACTATGGCAGACCAACACGGCTACCTATCTGTATCTGACTTTTATGAGACATCTGAAGGCAGCCCTGTTTAGGGACGTTTTTAATGTTTGATGTTTTATTGTGTTTTTAATATTTTGTTGGGAGCCACCCAGAGTGGCTGGGGAAACCCAGCCAGATGAGCAGGGATATAAATAAATTACTATTACTATTGTAATTATAATTATAATTATAATAATTATATAATAAAAACATTGAAATAATTCAGCACTCTTGTCCTTTTCTTCCCCAGTCCCTGCGTGCATCACTTTGGACTGCAATTCCGCTCACCCCAGCCTGGTCCTTGTGGAGGAAGCCACCGGGGTCAAGTTCAGCCCGGGGCGACGCTTCTGGCGACGGAAACCTGAGCGCTTCACCTCGAGCCCTTGCGTGGTGGGCCGGAAGGGCTTCACCACGGGCCGGTACTACTGGGAGGTGCGTGTCGGGGACAGTGCGGGCTGGGTGATCGGGGCGGCCAAGAAGTCAGTGAAACGCAAGAAGCGCCTGAACTTCCGGCCCAAGGAAGGCGTGTGGGCCATCGAGTTGCGGGCTGGAGAGTACCGAGCCCTGAGCGAGCCGCGGACCCTGCTCTCGGTCTGCGGGAGGATGGATAAAGTGGGGGTCTACCTGGACTTTGAAGGGGGCCAGCTCTCGTTCTATAACAGCAGCAGCATGAACCACCTCTACACCTTCCAAGTGTCCTTCCACGAGGAACTGCTTCCTTTCCTCAGCACCCAGGGCAGCCACCCGCTATCTGTGTGGGACCTGGAGCTCTGAGTTGCTGGAGAGCTTCCAGAGATGGTTGGGATGCCATCGCAGAACCACCAAACTCAGGCCGTCGATCCGGAGCCCTCGAGAAACAAACCCCGCTTCAAAGGTTATTTATGTATGCTACGACTGCTGCCAGAACTTTGTTAGCCCCAAAATGGAAAGTTCCAGAATTACCAACAATAGAGGAGATGGTTGATTATGTGGAACTAGCAAAACTGACCTGTAGAATCCGAAATCAGGAGGAAGCAAAATTCCAAAAAGATTGGAGTAAATTTATGGAGTACATAAATAATAACTGTAGAAATCTGAAGACTCTGGCAGGACTGAAATAAATCTTATGATGTAGATAGGATTGGATACAATAAGAAACTGGAAAAGTAACTGACATAAGAAAACCTGTTGAAGGGAGGGAAGGAAGTCAATGCTCAGCAGAGTGTGGGGAAAGAATGTGGGTAAATGATTGTTGAATTTTACTGTATTTTGTTTGTTTGTATTAAATGGAGCACCAATAAAAAGCATTATAAAAAATTATTTAAAAAAGGAGAAACAAACCCCGCTTCCTCAGAAGATCAGACTTTGGGCAATAAAGCGACTGCGCCGGAAAGAGCGAGGTAACACGCGCTGTGAGGCAACACCGTCTAATTTCTCCTCAAACGAATCAGAATGAATCAACATTACATAGTTTAGGGCATGTCATTTTAAGGGGCAAAGCTTAATTTCTGCAAATTTCTTCTGCAAGCGGTCTTAATATTACATTTTTGGCTGTGAGGAATTCAAATCTGCTATTTTTTTTTGTGATCGGACAACATTTAGCCTTGTAAGTTTGATGAAGAAGCATACGAACTGCTTTTGGAAAACCCAGGAATTTTAATTTTACCTCATGAAAATGTCAGGTAATGCTGAATAATAACGGCAATAATAAATATAAATAAAATTCACATATAACTGCAAGGACTTGCTCTTCTTTCCTTTGGACCACATCAGTGAAGGCGAGAGGGAAGGTATGTCATCTGGGCAGCTCAGGACCCAGATAGATACTGCCTAGGCTTGCGCCCCAGGGAGATGCTTCGGGGCTGATAACACAGCAGTTTGGCTTCACCCCTGTGTCTGACACCTGGATCTACATTCATTTATGCCAAAAAAATATTAGTCACCCTTATGAAAAGTAATATTAATTTGTGTGGCTTCCTCTCCCCCTCTCCAAATTGTGCACACTTTGAATAAACTGTTTTAACTGTGTGGTAGCTGCATTCCTTCCTTATTCTTGCATTTCTCCACTTAGCTGTAACCTTTATCAATAGCAACAAACATGAGCTACTCTAGGGAATTGCCACTTCCTACAATCTCTTTAATTTGATGCTCTTAAGTTTCCTGGGACATTTTTCTATTTGGATGCACATTCAGCTGTTTCAATTACCGCCAGTGCTTCTGTCAGATCAATAAGCATGTTCCCTGGTGCATAGCAATCCCAAATCTCCTGTCAATCCGTAGAAATGCCTGAAATTACTTTTGAGAAACAGTATGTAGCTGGAGGGGCCGCAGCTCTCCCAACCCTGCGATATCCCAGTTCTGAAAAGCAATCCCAGGCATTTCTCTCCCCAAATTGATGACAACCGGCTTCCTGAAAGCTTCAGTTGTTATTGAATAGAACGTCCCTGTTTTCATCGGATAAATGTTTGGAAGAGGGTATGTTGTTCAGCTCCAACCTCCATCACTCATTGAGCTTCAGGAGGCAGGACTGCCTCCCCGGTCCTAGTCCAACACTCTAGTGGGGAGGGGATGATTGACATGATGTAGGGGTGGGTGGGCAGTGGTGGTAGGCCTATGTGTGTTGTATGTGTTCTGTATTCTGTGTGGGTGTCAGGGAACTGCCATCGGAGCCAGAGGGAGAGGGAGGGCTCCAGAGGGATTCCGGAGAGTGTCCCGGGAGGAAGAGAAGCAGCACATCTTCTGGGGAAGGAAATCAGCGTAGCACCAGTGGAGAAGGGGGGCAGATGGGGGAATCGGCGAGGTGGCTCCATGACTCTTCACCAGGGACCAGCGGGGAGAGCACGGGTCATCCGCTGCCCACACCCTCCCTGCGCAGAAGGCTTCTGCGCAGGGAGACTAGGCGGAGACTAGGCGTCAAAGAACTTCTGTGCTGGAAGAAGTTCAAGAAACACCCACTGACGGATTCTGCCAGCGACTGAGACAGCCACGGGCGAGTGGCTGTCCGGACAGAAAAGGTTCACTCAGGCAACCCAGCCAGGTGTGGCGCCGATTTACGCACGAGGAACCCCTAGAACCATTACAGTGGGGCACGGGGATCTCTCTATCTGCAAGAGAAGCCATGCCCACTTCTGCTTTGGCTACGCCCAACATTGCCAGGTGGCCCTCGCAGGGTTGGCCAACAGCTAACATGGCCCTCAGGCCAAAGCAGGGGTGGGGTGGGGGGAGGAGTTACCCAAACCTCTGCTCTAACCACTGCCTCACACTGTCTTGAGTCTTCTGCTGCTGCTGCTTTTGGCAATCATAGCCAATCGTAGCCAAGTAAGATTGTCTTCCATAAACATGGTTTTAATAATGAGTCCGTAAATGACAGTGGAGGTCAATTCTGGATCCACACGTCCTTCCACAATGGGGACCTAGGTTTCCAGGTGGGAGTTGATCACAGTGAGGGTTTGCCAAGCGTGTCTTCCTTTTAGCACATTTCTCCCTTGCGTCCTGAGTTTGAGTGTCTTCAAAGCCCATGACACCTTTGGTAAAGGCTGTTCTCCAATTGGAGCGCTCTCAGACAAGTGTTTCCCAATTGTTGGTGTTTATATGTCAACTTGGCCAGTTCCGCATAGCTCATCAGTTTTTCTTGCCACTGTTGTTTCGTTCAAATTTCCTCCTTCTTCCATCCTTGTGCTAACAAGACTCTTGCCGCTGTTGTAGCATACATAAATAAGTTTTTTATTTTTCTTGGCAGGTCTTATCCTACAATCCCTAACAAAAATGCTTCTGGTTGTTTTTTTTATACAAACGTCATTTTGAACATTTTTTTTCCACTTCATTATATATCATTTCCCAAAAATTTTTAACTTCTCTACATTTCCACCACATATGATAGAAAGTACCTTCTTTTTATTTACATTTCCAACATATGTTTGACACAGTTTCATACATTTTTGCTATTTGTACTGGTGTGATATACCATCTATACATCATTTTCCTATAGTTTTCTTTCAGCAGAGAACAGTCAGTAAATTCCAGATCTACCTTCCACAGTTTTTCCCAGTCCTCAAACCGTGTATTGTGTCCTATATCTTGTGCCCATTTAATCATAACTGATTTGACCTCTTCATCTTTTGTTTCCCATTCTAGCAGAATACCATATGCTTTCTTCAGCAGCTTCACTTCTGTCTCTGTGGTTTCTGTTTACATAACAAGCTACATACTTGTTCATTCATGGCAGTTTGACCTTAAATTTCACTTTTAAGCAGAAACTGCAGAGCATGACTGGGTTCACCAGTGAACTAGCAGGAAGTTCCTGGCTCCCATCAGTCTTGCCCTGAGCAGACTACATAGGGGGAAGAGAGGGTCACTGACGTTGACTTAGCAAAAGACTGTGGGGCTGTAAATGCAGAAATCCTGGTTGCAATGGCAAAGCTGTGGTTATTTGGGATGCTGATCGGTGAGTAAAAGGGTCTATTTTAGGAGCTGCTACTACTCTAGGCAAGTGGTGTGGGGGGAGGGGGAGGTTGTGAATTCAACAAAACTCAAATTGCAAAGCTTGAGATGTGCTGGACAGGCACATCTCAGCTCGGTTGTCTGATGGGAATCCTGATAAGCGAGTTTGCGGGGATTGCTTTTCAATATGCAACCCTCACTTACAGCTCTTCCAGACAATCTGCTTATTCAGCATCCATCCTGATTTCCTTGCACAAAGGTTAAATTGCAGAATTAAAATTGCACGGAGGTTAAATTATGCCTGGTCTTTATTGAGCATTTGTTCTGGTTTGATCGCTGGGTGTTTACACCTATTTCGTCCGTTTGTTCACCCCTCACTTTTCCATGCATTTCCTGGTTCACTTTCCAAACTGCAGAAAGTCTGGTATTTATTTATTTATTTATTTATTTAAATGGAAAAAAAATTCATTTGCTGCACAAGGGTGACAGAGCCCTTTAACCCACCTTGATTGCGCTAGCCTAAAATCTGGTGTGCGCTTGAATTTCTCCTGTAAATACAACATGCAGGTGCCCTTGAAAAACTTGACAGAAAGAAGGGCCACAGAGATGTTGTGTTGTTTTCGGTTCTTTGTTATTCCAGCTCTGCAATTGGTATTGCAGCACATGCCCAGTGTCACAATAGACAGTCTACCACCAAAGAACATGCAGCTCAGTTACTTTGTGCAGGAAATTTTGCTTGCATGGAGATAATCCATAGAGGGGATTTTCTGTGTTTGTTTGTGTGTGTGTGTGTTTATGCAGCTTCATGCACCAATGTTTATTTTGCAAAGTACCTCAAAGTACATCAAAAACCTCAGTGCTTTTTGAAATATGCAAAAACGTGCAGCTTCATTCCTTTTCAAACTAGTCCGCCAACTCTCACAGGCACCCCACTTTGGGTGGGTGGGGAGAAGTAGGTGGTATAAATGCACAAGTTACGATGCCTTTGGCTTGTAGACCTCAGCATGTCTGAGCTCTCGGGAATTGCATCACATACACAATTTCTAAAAGCTGTCCTAAAAAATTGAAGGGAGATGGTTCCTTTTCCTAACTCACCTGAAACACTGAGTTTATTTATTCATTTTAATTTTTTTTTAATGCAATTTATGATCCTTGCCCTTCACCTCTCTTCCTTCCTCTTACAGTCAATATTCTGAGTGTAAGACCTTTGGAGTAGGGAGATGTTATCTATCTATCTATATCTATCTATCTATCTATCTATCTATCTATCTATCTATCTATCTATATCATCTATCTATCTATCTATCTATCTATCTATCTATCTATCTGTCTATCATCTATCTATCTATCTATCTATCTATCTATCTATCTCTATCTCTCTATCATCTATCATCTCTCATCTCTCTATCTATCATCTACCTATCTTTCTACCTACCTATCATATATCTATCTACCTATCATATATCTATCTATCATCTATCTATCATCTATCTATCATCTATCTATCATCTATCTATCATCTATCTATCACCTATCTATCATTTATCTACCTACCTGCCTGCCTACCTACCTACCTACCTACCTACCATCTATCTATCTATCTATATCTACCTACCTACCTATCTATTTATCTACCTACCTACCTATCATCTACCTACCTACTAACCTACCTACTATCTATCTATCTATCTATCTATCTATCTATCTATCTATCCAACTATCTATCTATCTATCTATCTATCTATCTATCTATCTATCTATCTATCATCAACACATATATATTCCATTGACGCTGCTAAACGTTGTATACTGGCCTTGACGTTCAACTTCTCTAAATCCACAAACACAAAAACACCTATCACTTTCACTACACCAGTGTTGCTCTTCCTCCCGCTAGAGAAATCTCATTAGCTGACAGTATGCTTCCCAACAGCTTGGGGGAAAGCGCCTTGCCTTGTTCTAGCCCAAGAATTCAGTGCCCACTTCTGCCTGCTTAAACCCCCTTCCCTGTTCTCCCTTCTGCCCAGGCCCTGCTGCAGCCCTTTTGTTGACGGTGCCCGAATCTCTGATTTCCATCTCGGAAGGTAATACAGCCTTGCTCTCTGCCTCGTTGACTTTTCTGACTTCGGTGCCGGGCTACTTCCAGGTGCGATGGCGTTTTGTCACGGGCCGTCAGGTGGTGCTGATTCTCATGGCGGATAACTGCTTGGCAGGGAATGGTACCCGGCCCTGGAGGGAATTTTGCAAAATCAGCATTAGGAAAGCAGACAAATACAAACATCGTGCAGAATTCTCCTCTGAGGATGCTTCTCTGTTACTCAAGGATGTGAGAGCTGAGGATTCTGGGATTTACTGCATCACCTTGCTGGCATTGGACGTGATGCTGTCGGCTAACATCAGCCTAACAGTGACCAAGGGTAAGAGGGTTAGGTTTGGTCTGCACCCTAGTGTGACCCTATTGTTTTTAATAAATGATTTAATTACAGTGGTACCTCGGGTTAAGTATTTAATTAGTTCCGGAGGTCCGTTCTTAACCTGAAACTGTTCTTAACCTGAAGCACCAGTTTAGCTAGTGGGGCCTCCCGCTGCTGCCACCATACGATTTTTGTTCTCATCCTGAAGCAAAGTTCTTAATCCGAGATACTATTTCTGGGTTAGCGGAGTCTGTAACCCGAAGCATATGTAACTTACCTAAAGTGTATGTAACCCAAGGTACCACTGTATAATATTATTATTCCATTTATAAGATATTATTTAATGATTATGTTTTTATTAATAGCTAGGCCCAGGGAAATCCTGGGCAAAATGATACATCTTTATAACATGCCTGGAGCAGACCGAGGGACGATGCTTCACCCGACCTTCTCACATTGTGGTTTGGTTGTCTGTCATTTTTTGTTATTAAAATAACAGCCATTATAGATGTAATGCTGGCGATAACTTGATTAAGATCTGTGGTTTTTAATAAGTTAAAAGCAGCCGGGAGGCCTCCAGTGTCAAATCGGAACCACAAAACTATGTGGTCTAACCTTAACTCTAACTCTTCCACACACCCCACACCCCACAATACAATAGTTTCCTGATTAAAATCAACCCCTCCCTAGGGCTGCTGTTTTTCCTACGGAGGAAAACGTACAGGTACCGTATAGATCCTTTTGAGACCCAAGTAGATGTGACACTCATCCTGCACTTTGGGATTTGGGGTGAATTTTGCAAAACAAATAACAGGCAGGGGTGGGGCAGAGCTGAGCAGAATGAAAGGTAAAGGTAAAGGGACCCCTGACAGTTAGCTCCAGTCGCGGACGACTCTGGGGTTGCGGCGCTCATCTGGCTTTATTGGCTGAGGGAGCCGGTGTACAGCTTCCAGGTCACGTGGCCAGCAGGACTAAGCCACTTCTGGCAAACCAGAGCAGTGCACGGAAATGCCGTTTACCTTCCTGCCGGAGCGGTACCTATTTATCTACTTGCACCTTGACGTGCTTTCGAACTGCTAGGTTGGCAGGAGCAACGGAAGCTCACTCCATCGCAGGGATTTGAACCGCTGACCTTCTGATCGGCAAAGTCCTAGGCTCTGTGGTTTAACCCACAGCGCCACCCACGTCCCTAGAATGAAAGGAGGAGGGTGTTTTTTTAAACTTTCTGCTTCTGCTGTAATCTGACTGGAACCCCCCCCCCCCAACCCCATGCCAGCTATTTGTGATAGGAGGAAAGCAGGGCATGCAAATTAATGGTCTTGCCGCTGTTTGTTGCTGGCATCCATCCACCTCAGTAGATTACGGAGTAGACCTTTAGGAGTGAAGTCAAACTGTTGGAAGGTTGCAGTTCCTCCTGTGTCTAAGAGACCAATGCGGGAGAGACATGTTTTATTGCAGCTGGCTTATATGAAAGCGTCTGGCTGTGCTGCTGGCAGATGCACCATTGCGTTTCTTCTCTCTGTGCTCCTCCCAGCAGTCATTCCTCCTCTGGTCATTGCTATGGATACACGACGTGCCTGTCTGTCTCCACTGACCAGCAAGGCCTAATTCTGCCCACACCTTTTTTCGTTGCCATCAACCACCCTCAGCCCCACACAAGAGAGTGATGGGGAACCTTTGGCCCTTCAGAGATTGCTGGACTCCAACTCCCATCAGCCTCAGCCAGCATGGCCAGTCGTCTGGGATGATGGGAGTTGCAGCTCAGCAACTCAACCTTTGGAGGTCATAATAATAATAATAATAATAATAATAATAATAATTAGTTGTAATTAGTTGAAGCTTCCGAGTCACCTTCAAAGGTAGCCCCACATAGAGCGCATTGCAGTAGTCCAAGCGGGAGATAACCAGAGCATGCACCACTCTGGTTAGACAGTCTGCGGGCAGGTAGGGTCTCAGCCTGCGTACCAGATGGAGCTGATAAACAGCTGCTCTGGACACAGAATTAACCTGCGCCTCCATGGACAGCTGTGAGTCCAAAATGACTCCCATAGGCTCCCCATCCCTGATAAAAGAGTTTATATAGCAGACAGTTGAGTCAAAGCCTGCTTCTCTCCTTTCCGGAGAAAGCAAAAGCCTTTGGGCATAAAAAGAAAATGTAAAGCCCCTTTCTTGTCATTTTAGCAGAAACAAACAATACCAAATACAAGGGTGTGCGATTTCTAGAAGAGGAGAGAAGTGGAGTGCATATCAGCAAAAGTACAGGAGCAACAGGTAAGTTCTAGGGGACGGAGAATGGATGGGGAAAGGGAAATCAGGAAGGAAACAAAGGCGATGCTGGCAGAGGGAGTGTGCAGGCATTGATTTTCCTCCCTAAGAGAAAGCTTGCGTGTCCATGATGCACACTAGACTTAGGCTCTCTTCAACTTTTCCTTCTTTCTTTTCTGCTCACCCAGGGATGAACGCTTCAACCGATCAGGCTGAGAGTTCATCTAACAGGCCAGTTCTGGCATCTCCCCCAAGTAAGTTCCCTTTAGCTGGGGGCTGGTCCTCCTCCACCCCAAAACCAAACATTTTGTAATAAGTAAGAGAGAAACGCCCTGGAAAGTGTGCTGTGCATTTGTTGTTGTTTAGTCGTTTAGTCGTGTCCGACTCTTTGTGACCCCATGGACCAGAGCACGCCAGGCACTCCTGTCTTCCACTGCCTCCCGCAGTTTGGTCAAACTCATGTTTGTAGCTTCAAGAACACTGTCCAACCATCTTGTCCTCTCTCGTCCCCTTCTCCTTGTGCCCTCCATCTTTCTCAACATCAGGGTCTTTTCCAGGGAGTCTTCTCTTCTCATGAGGTGGCCAAAGTATTGGAGCCTCAGCTTCAGGATGTGTCCTTCCAGTGAGCCCTCAGGGCTGATTTCCTTCAGAATGGATAGGTTTGATCTTCTTGCAGTCCATGGGACTCTCAAGAGTCTCCTCCAGCACCAGAATTCAAAAGCATCAATTCTTCGGCGATCAGCCTTCTTTATGGTCCAGCTCTCACTTCCATACATCATGCATAGTACTTGCTTAATGTGATGTTTCCTGCAGGCTCAATGAACAGATCATCTGGAAACATCCTCTGTGCATCATATCCTACTCGGGGTGGTCTCATTGGAATGAATGAACATAACTAACTTACTTCAGTCCATTAGTTTGAATGGGTCTACTCTGAGTAAGGACTACAGATGGCTAATGGTGCATCTTGGTTTGAGAAGCAGTTGCTTTTGCACAGTGCAAATTGGTTTAGCTCTTGTATCTGCCAGCAAGCTACTACTGCTCTTCTCAAAGCACAACAGCGATTGGCTGACTGTTACAGCTCTATCTGGTTTTTGGAGGGCAAAAGTCCACAGTGGAGACCCTCCTTTGTACCCATGGAGTCTCCCCACACAATTTAAAACCCTGAAAGTGCAGGTCTTTAAAAAGATGGGAGCGCAGTGCAGAAAACTCAGCGATAGCACTGTTGGGATACTGCCAGGGAGACAAGAGTCCATCATGACCCCACGTCGTCTCCGTTGCGATCCATCGACCTCCCGTAGACACGCAGTATCATTCAATTAGTGACACGAGCTCGAGAAATAGCTTGCCACATTCCAGAGCTGGTGCACGCTCTATCAGCAGATAATGCACAGCGAAAGATGCACGCAGGAGAGCATTATTTACAAGTTTATTCAGTGTTGGTCAGAACAAAGAAAACATGACTGCCTGCTTCGGTGTCTCAGGCACAGAGAGAGAAACGAAAGCAAAGACACAACAGAAACATCCTGTGAACAGGAAATACACAGGCTGTGACACAAACATCCTGCTCCCTTTTAAGGTGGAACGGAAATATCCTAACAAGCACTGCCGCTTGGACTCTCTGCCGTAGCTGAGGAAATGACTGCTGCTTGTTCCAGAGAGAGTAGTGTGTGGAAGCAACTCAGGATTGCTTCCTTTTCCTCTTGTTGTTCCCACTGGCATGCTTGGCGAAATAAGAACTCACTTGCTCTTTTAAGCAGTGGCAGGGAGACCAGAACCAAGCAACTGCCATCTAGCTGCAACGTGAGGGGTTTCCACTCAGATTCTTGGAGAGAGCACTTCTGGGAGGGATCATTCCAAGGTTCCCAGGATCTTCATCCAAGCACTGTTGGGCAGGTATCTTTGTTTCCACCCCACGTTTTGAGAACTTGCATCTCAAAATGTTCCCTCACTTCCTTTGATTACTATTCCCATGCATCTGAGTAAGGGAATGTTCAGGGATGCAGGAGAGGATATATTGTTTGATTATAGCCTTTACAACTTGTGTAAACAGGTTCATAATTTAGCAGAGTAACATCCCCCTTTTTAAACTTGCAGCAGACGCGTTAGCTCAGGCTCACTAAAGCCTCCATAATAACTGTTCTGGTATTTTCCCCTTATTCCCTCATAAAAGATAAGACACGACACAGTCTTCTATAAAAGTATAAAAAAGAGTTTACTCACTCTCTGTTCACAATCAGATCCCAGAAGGCAGACTTAGCTTAGAAAAGTAACATACACCTGGAAACTATTTCATAAGGAGACAGTTCCTTTGTCCTCTCTTGGCTGGAGGCCAAGAGAGCATCTTTGGCTAAACAGATGTTGCTTCTTTGATGCATGTAGTCAAGGAGAGAGAGATGGCTGCCCTGCCTTGTGCTTTTGTCGTTACCTGCACAGGTGAGGCCACGCCCACCTCTAGTCACATGCAGAGGAAGTCTGTCCCAGCCCAGAATGAAACAGGAAGTTTACCTGGTGGCTGGACAAACAGTCATCTCTGTGTGTAAACATGTTCACTCTAGGAATGTTGTACTTGACTGCTTTTGTGTTTCACATCCCACACTGAGCTCTAAGCAAAACATTAGAGAAGAACGGTGCCTGTCTCTCTCCTGCAGTGAAGGTGGGCGCTTCTGTCTCTTTCACAAAGGCAGCAAGTGACAGTGACTCTACGGTCTCCAACATCATTCATTTGAGCTTAGCGGCCTTGATTGTCTGTCTCCTTGGCCTGATCATAGCAGAGGTAAGTGTCTTTCCCCTGCGTTTATACCCTAGGCATTCATATACTGTTTCACAGAATCATAGATTTGGAAGGGACCACAGGCAACAAAAAGGTAAGGGACCCCTGGATGGTTAAGTCCAGTCAAGGGCGACTATGGCGTTGTGGCGCTCATCTTGCTTTCAGGCCGAGGGAGCTGGCGTTTGTCCACAGACAGCTTTCTGGGTCATGTGGCCAGCAAAACTAAGCTATGGTTACCAGACGTCCGCGTTTCCGGGGACAGTCCCCGGATATACAAATCTGTCCCTGGACAAAATCTGTCCCCAGACTTCACTTAATGTCCCCGGATTTATATTTTATGTGTTGTAGATTTATTAGTAGGGAATGAATTATGTGTAATTGGTTCAACGGCACAAGGCACATCATATGGGGACTTCTGGCTAGGCAAAATGGCGGGTGCTATGGCAGCGAGCAGTTCCTGAAGCCAGCCAAAGCCAACTGTGCTACCAGGCTGGCTCCGGGCTGCTGAGACTGCCGCTGCTGCCACCATTGCAGAGGGGGAACCAGGGATGCCCAGCACGTCAACTGGGGGAACTGCTGACCGCCCTCACAACCCAAATCGAGCCAGGAGCGAGAGCACCCGGTCACCGGCCGACTGCTCAGTGGCACTCCAGGGCCAGTAAAACCCCTGGAGCCGACGCAGGGAGAAGAAGGAGAGGAGAAGGAGAAGGAAGAGAGAGAAAGAGGAAGGAGAAAAAAGAGGGGAGGCCCAACCTTGCTGCGTCACTGAGGATGAGAGGCAGGAGAGTACCAGGAGGGCAAGGACATGTGGCCGAGCCCAGGCCTGACCTGAGCCTACTCCACGGTGGCTAGCACTTCAAGAGAGTAGGTTGGGGCCCAGAGGAAGGCCACGTGACAGAGGAGACCACAAAAGAGAGGATATTACTTCTCAAATAAAAAAACCAACAACTTAAAAACAAACAAACTATTTATCTCTTATATATATATAAAAGTGTCCCCAGATTCTTTGGAAAAAAATCTGGTAACCTTAGACTAAACCTGGCGTGATGGGACACCATGATGGAAACCAGACCGCATGGAAATGCCATTTACCTTCCCACTGCAGCGGTACCTATTTATCTACTTGCGCTGGCATGCTTTCGAACTGCTAGGCTGGCAGAGCTGGGACAGAGTGATGGAAGCTTACCCCGTCACTAGGGATTCGAACTGCCAACCTTCTGATCGGCAAGCCCAAGAGGCTCAGTGGTTTAGACCACAGCGCCACCAGCGTTCCACTGCAATGCAGGCATCTTTTGCCCAACGTGGGGCTCAAACCCACAGCCTTAAGATTAAGAATCTCATGCTCTACCGACTGAACTACAGTATTTTTTGCTCTATAAGACTCACTTTTTCCCTCCTAAAAAGTAAGGGGAAATGTGTGTGCATCTTATGGAGCGAATGCAGGCTGTGCAGCTATCCCAGAAGCCAGAACAGCAAGAGGGATTGCTGCTTTCACTGCGCAGTGATCCCTCTTGCTGTTCTGGCTTCTGAGATTCAGAATTCCCGCCCCCCTGTTTTCCTCCTCCAAAAACTAGGTGCGTCTTGTGGTCTGGTGCGTCTTATAGAGAGAAAAATACGGTATCCCCCACTTGCAGTGGGAAGTTTAAGGCAATCTTTAGAAACTGTTTCTGAGGGGACAGAAAATTCTGGAAGCACCCATGGGCTGTAGTGTTAAAAAGATGCACAGTGGTACCTCAGGTTAAGAACTTAATTCATTCTGGAGGTCCGTTCTTAACCTGAAACTATTCTTAACCTGAGGTACCACTTTAGCTAATGGGGCCTCCTGCTGCCGCCGTGCAATTTCTGTTCTCATCCTGAGGTAAAGTTCTTAACCTGAGGTATTATTTCTGGGTTAGCAGAGTCTGTAACCTCAAGCATCTGTAATCTGAAGTGCCTGTAACCCGAGGTACCACTGTATATGAAAATGTACAATGAGCAGGTGTTATTAGGCTTCCAGGCCGTGCTTAATTAGCTACGCAGCAGATCCACACAGGCAACTGATTATGAGCACTGCTAATTCCAAATAGATTCTTTCAGAGCTATCTTGCCAACCTCCCGTCAAACATACAGCTTTGAATTAAATAAATGTGAATACAGTGGTGCCTCGGGTTAAGAACTTAATTCATTCCGGAGGTCCATACTTAACCTGAAACTGTTCTTAACCTGAATCACCACTTTAGCTAATGGGGCCTCCTGCTGCTGCCACACCACCAGAGCACGATTTCTGTTCTCATCCTAAAGCAAAGTTCTTAACCTGAAGCACTATTTCTGGGTTATCAGAGTCTGTAACCTGAAGCATATGTAACCTGAGGTACCACAAGGCAGTGCTCCAAGAGCGTGCCTTCAAACCATCTAGTGGCCAGCCAAGTCAGAAACTTCTCTTTCTTTCCACAGCATGTTTCCTTCATGTCCTTCAGCGAGAGACACTCAGCAACCAGGGATGGAAGTGGAGCCAAACTGTATCGAGAGAGGATGGAGTGCCCCTTTCCTTCTACGCCAGGCAACATCTCCCTGCTTCTGCAGATGCCAAGTTCAGATAATCTAAGAGAGCCATATTATTCCATTGTTCACTGATCATCTTCAGTCCTTCTTTACAGTATGAGATTTCTGTTGCCTTTTCATCTACTGAAGCGCTTATGTGATTATAGGTGGGTTTATATATGAGAGGCTAAGGCTGCGATCCTATACTCAGGTGAGCGTGCTACTGAACTTAGTGGGGCTTCCTACCATTGAAGGAAAGAGCCATCTTCTTATGCATTCATAGGCAATCCAAAATTCCTAACACAGGAGTGGCCAGGGGCGGTGTTGCTTGCAATGGAGCAAGATGGTCACATAGCTTTGAGCTCTGCATCTCATGAAGGCTTTTTAGTTTTCGCAAAACCTTTTTTTCCAAATGTGCACTAGCACAAGCTACTCTAAATCAACAGGGTAATCAACCAGGCAGAGGGCCTTCTTGGTAGTGGCACCCGCTCTGTGGACCGCCCTCCCATCAGATGCCAAGGAAATAAACAACTATCTGACTTTTAGAAGACATCTGAAGGCAGTCCTGCTTAGGGAAGTTTTTAATGTTTGATTTTTTTATCGTGTTTTTAATATTCTGTTGGGAGCCGCCCAGAGTGGCTGGGGAAACCCAGCCAGATTTATTAGAAATAATAAATGATGATGATGATGATGATGATGTCTGGCATTGCAGAAAATAAAAATAAAATAAAATCTACGAAAACCCCCAATGAAAACAGCGTGTCGACATTTTGCAATTTTATTATAAAGTAAGATAAGACATGAAAAATTCAACAGCAACATTTAAAATAATAATAATAATAAGATTGCTAACACTGTAATTACAATGTGGGAGTACGTCCAGGACACACCACCTGCAGGGAAAGAAAAAGAAAAGTGGGGTTCAGTAGGTTATTTCTCCTACATATATTAATAGTGAACTAATTATCTGGGTGTGGATCCATATTAACCAAAAGCAGCATCCACACATAAGGAGGTGTTTATCAGAAGGCTGGAGAAACACCAAGGTTTGCCTGTGTGTTCCCCCTTCGCTTTCGCTTTCCCTGGCTGTTATGTACTGAGTTGAATAGGATCCAAAATGTAGCAGTCTGATTGGTCATAGAACAATAGGATCCAAAATGCAGCAGTCTGATTGGTCCTAGAACAATAGGATCCAAAATGCAGCAGTCTGATTGGTCCTAGAACAATAGGATCCAAAATGCAGCAGTCTGATTGGTCCACAGGAGCCACCCAATCCAGCTCCAGATGGAAGTGAATCTACAACCTGATTGGCCTACAGGAGAATCCCAGAATTAGCCAATCACGTGCAGCCCATTGTGTAAATAATGTATATAAAGCAGACATTCTGGGGGAACTTTCATTCCTCCTCATCACTACGAGCTGAATAAAGAGCATGAAATCCACTCTCGACTCCAAGTACCACTTTAGCTAATGGGGCCTCCTGCTGTCGCCGCACGATTTCTGTTCTCACCCTGAGGTAAAGTTCTTAACCCGAGGCACTACTTCTGGGTTAGCGGAGTCTGTAACCCGAAGTGTTTGTAACCTGAGGTGTTTGTAACCTGAGGTACCACTGTATTTGCTTAGAGAAACAAATTCTCTTAACGACTTGTAAGCTACTTTAGCATTACAGAGTTGCACTTTTCAGGAACTTCACCAAAGGCAGTACAGTGGTACCTCGGGTTACATACGCTTCAGGTTGCATACGCTTTAGGTTACAGACTCCGCTAACCCAGAAATATTACCTCAGGTTAAGAACTTTACCTCAGGATGAGAACAGAAATCGCGCAGCGGCAGCAGGAGGCCCCATTAGCTAAAGTGGTGCTTCAGGTTAAGAACAGTTTCAGGTTAAGAACATACCTCTGGAACGAATTAAGTACTTAACCCGAGGTACCACTGTATAAGAAGAACGTAAGGCACAGAGCCCTAGCTAAGGGCCATGGATCAGTGCCCTCTTTCGGCTAGAGATGTGCTTGTATTGCTGGCCTCTGTCTGACTCAAGAGACAATGGAGTGCGCTTCTGGGGGTGAAGTCAAACGGCTGCATTTGCAGCACCAAAGTGACCTCCCCGGGATGCAAGCCTGGGCAGCGTGTATGGAGGTCCTGAACTGCTCAATCGACAAGACTCCCCTCTCAACATCCCTGATGTGACCCAAAGGAAAGCAGAGTGATATGTTTGGCACCTGCTTGGCTGCAGGAGTTGTCGAAAGGAGGCGTACATGGAGCCATCCAACCATCTTAAGGACCCCACTGCGGATTTGTGTAGGGTTTAGTCCTTTGCCTTGCCTTCTCACAAAGATATCCCACAAGGCAGTGGAGGTTTACGATCAGAACTTTCCTTCTCCTAGATGGGCTCTTTTCCCAGGTTGATAAGGGCCGAATTAAGACTAATTAAAAGTTTTTGGTGCTCTATAGATATCTAATTCAAAATATAAATAACAATAAACTGTAAAAGTGTAAAACATTAATCTCTATTTCTTCTTCTTTGTCTCCTTTTTCATTTATTGTGGGAGCCTTTTTTTGGTCAAACCTGGTTCAGCTGTACAGTGGTACCTCGGGTTAAGAACTTAATTCATTCTGGAGGTCTGTTCTTAACCTGAAACTGTTCTTAACCTGAAGCACCACTTTAGCTAATGGGGTCTCCCGCTGCCGCCGCGCCGCCAGAGCACAATTTCTGTTCTCACCCTGAAGCAAAGTTCTTAACCCGAGGTAATATTTCTGGGTTAGCAGAGTCTGTAACCTGAAGCGTCTGTAACCTGAAGCGTATGTACCCCGAGGTACCACTGTACTTAAAAGTTTTTCGTGCCCCTATAGTAGATATCTAATTCAAAATATAAATAACAAAAAACCCGTAAAAATGTAAAACATTAATCTCTAGTATTTCTTCTTCGTCTTCTTCGTCTTCGTCTCCTTTTTCATTTATTGTGGGAGACTTTTTTGGGTCAAACCTGGTTCAGCTGTACCATATGGTCCATGGTAAATCCGGCAATGGAAAATTTATGTGGTGTCCCCTTCCCTTTCCCCCCTTAGCGTTGCTTATTTTGCTTAATGGTTAATCCAGCCCCACTTGCCCCATATAACGATTGCGGATCTACAACAAATCTTAGAATCATAGAATCATAGAGTTGGAAGAGGCCACAAGGGCCATCGAGTCCAACCCCCTGCCAAGCAGGAAACACCATCAGAGCACTCCTGACATATGGTTGTCAAGCCTCTGCTTAAAGACCTCCAAAGTAGGAGACTCCACCACACTCCTTGGCAGCAAATTCCACTGTCAAACAGCTCTTACTGTCAGGAAGTTCTTCCTAATGTTCTTCTTGTAGTTTGGATCCATTGCTCCGTGTCCGCTTCTCTGGAGCAGCAGAAAACAACCTTTCTCCCTCCTCTATGTGACATCCATTTATATATTCGAACATGGCTATCATATCACCCCTTCACCTCCTCTTCTCCAGGCTAAACATGCCCAGCTCCCTTAGCCGTTCCTCATAAGGCATCGTTTCCAGGCCTTTGACCATTTTGGTTGCCCTCCTCTGGACACATTCCAGTTTGTCAGTGTCCTTCTTGAACTGTGGTGCCCAGAACTGGACACAGTACTCCAGGTGAGGTCCAACTGTTTTTTAACAATTATAGCACCGCGGAGTCTACACAGACTCCACATCCTCTTATAGCAAAGGTGCGGCACGTAAAAACTTACCTGACACGGTGACGTTGATCCAGGCCACACATTTTCCAGAAATGGTGAGAAGCTTATAGATCCTGCCAGCATCTTTGCTTACGTTGTATATATGAAAAGTTCCCACTGTCACTGAAACATTCTCTTTGAAGTCCTTCTGGTATGGCTTGCAGACTCCGTCACTAAACTGGCACAAAATGTCCCACTTGGAAGCTGTGTTGTTCCAAATGCAGGTGTCAAAATAAGGGTCTGAAGATTCTGAATCATTAGCAAATTTCACTGTTATTGTCTCCCCTTTTTGCACAGATTTTGAAGTACGATTAAGGCAGTTCTCACCACCTGTCAGGGATGGAACCAGAAAGAAGTTTAGTTTCAAATACTATCTCCAGCAGTATCATATATTCCTTCCAGTTTGAGCTAGTGTACCCAGGTATTTTCCCCAGTAGTGATGTATGGAAGTGAGATCTGGACCATAAAGAAGGCTGACAAGCACTGCCTCCCCCCAGCCCTGCCCTGCCCCAAATCCTGGGAACAGTATTACAATTCAGATATTACTAACTGCAAGTGGGCAGAATGCTGTTGTGCTCACATTCTGCGAGGCAACTGCTTGCCCACGAAGAGAACAGGATGGCCCTTGGGCCTGATTTAGTAACAGTCTTCCTATTTCAAAAAATAATCTTACAGTGGTAAAGGGACCCCTGACCATTAGGTCCAGTCGTGGCTGACTCTGGGGTTGCGGCGCTCATCTCGCTTTATTGGCCGAGGGAGCCGGCGTGCAGCTCATGTGACCAGCATGACTAAGCCGCTTCTGGCAAACCAGAGCAGCGCACGGAAACGCCGTTTACCTTCCCGCCAGAGTGGTACCTATTTATCTACTTGCACTTTGATGTGCTTTCAAACTGCTAGGTTGGCAGGAGCAGGGACTGAGCAACGGGAGCTCACCCCGTCACGGGGATTTGAACCGCCGACTTTCTGATCAGCAAGTCCTAGGCTCTGGTTTAACCCAAGGCGCCACCTTCGTCCCATCTTTACAGTGGTGCCTTGGGTTAATTCGTTCTGGAGGTCTGTTCTTAACCTGAAACTGAGGTACCACTTTAGCTAATGGGGCCTCCTGCTGCCGCCCCGCCACCGGCACACGATTTCCATTCTCATCCTGAAGCAAAGTTCTTAACCTATTTCTGTAACCTGAAGTGTATGTAACATGAGGTACCGCTGTATACTTCCATTTTAGCAGAGCTGCTTTCCTTACAAGGTGGCTGCAGATTATGCTTGCGTGACTGTCCTCTTCCGCTGTACAAGCATCTCTTTGTGGCCTTTCTGCTCTATACTTCCTCAAAAAGACAAGCCCATCGGTAGGGCTTTCCTGCAAGCATGATCACCGAAGGAAGACTCCGGTGTACACAAAATGGGAGAAAAATTCAGCACAGCCTTAGAGGGTAGCCAAATAAATCTCCTTGCTGTGTGCGTGGTACTCCAAAGCCTAGATGTGGTAACACAGCTGTCCCTGGGACATGATTGCAGCAAGGGTTGCCATGCTTATTTCTAGAATTCACAAGAAGCTTAGTTGTGGATCATCTGTGTTAAATGCAGATGACACCCAGGTTCCCTCTCTGAGATCTCAAAAGAAACAGGTAGCAAGAGATGGGAGAGACTCTCTGCTCCACAGCCACCTGAAAACCTGGAGAACTACTTTCAGTTAGAATTCAGAGTATTGCTAGACAGGGATGGGGAAGAAATTTGACTCAGTTGACATTGAAAGGCAAATCAACCTCATTCACATTTCCTAAAACAATATGAGAATGGAAACACAACCTTCCTTCAAAAACCTCACTTCTCTAAAATTTGCAAGGCAGCTCTCTAGCCAAGCAGTGTGTACAAAAGAGTATAGTTGGAATAAAGCTGCACATATTCCCCAATATAGCGTACAAAAATGCACTACCTTTGGCTAAATGGTCTTGCAAAAATCTGTATATCGGGGAAAATGTGTATATTTCCATACAAACACAAAACCTGATGAATTTTCATGAGGACTTAACAAAATTGCACACTGATCTGGAACGAGAGAACTGAAGATTGGAATAAGGAGAAACCGAGAAACCAAAAACAACAGATTTGTCCATCTCTGTTGCAAGACCGGAGGCAATTATTATTATTTAAATTTCTATACCACCCTTCATCCAAAGATCACAGGGCAGTTTGCAAAAACCCACATGCAAAGGGAGAGTGAAACAACCAGCTTCTTTGGGGTTGATTTCTATTGCAAGAGAACCTGAGAAAGCGCTAGTCTCACCTTGTAAAAAGCAGCTCCCTGTGTTTTTAGGAAAGGACTTTTGTTGGTTTCTGAAACTCTAATTTCATATTCATACTCACTCATTGGTTCATATCCACAGGCATTTGAGGAGAGGAAATGGGCAGCAAGCAAGGTGAGTGAAAAGCCACAGGAATATCTCCTGTTGAGCAGCATGGTATGACTCTTCAGTGGTGCAGGAGCCATCAGAATATCTGGAACAATTCAGACTATAAATAAGATTATTGTAATACACATTGAGAACCAAAAGCGGCTTGTGGTGTGTGTGTGTGTGTGTGTGTGTGTGTGTGTGTGTGTGTGTGTGAGAGAGAGAGAGAGAGAGAGAGAGAGAGAGAGAGAGAGGGCGCCTCTATACTTCCATCCTGGCTAGATCTGGGTGGTACTTAAATAGATGACAGAGAATTGCCAGTGGTTTGGAATGTATTAATGCCAGCAAAATTGGTGTCTTACAAAGATATCTTTTAAGAAGCACCCCCATAATACTCGCTTTCTGGGAAATTGCCTTTTAAAAAAAGGCATAGCTGTTAATAATTGAAAGAAAATGTTTTGTTTTTTACTGCCAAAATAGAATTAAGAACCAGTTATCTTTCATTTCTTTCCTAGCAAGTACAGAAGCTTCAGTTTCGCTTAGGGCGATTCAGCAAGATGCTCAAAATCTTCTCCAATACATGGAGAAGTAACATAGATGGAAACTGGAAACCCAGCAAAATAAAAGTACCACCATCAACCCGTTTTCACTCCCCGCACCTTGTCAAGAAATTTGGCAGAATATGACTTGATTCCAAGCTCTGCCCAGGACATTTTTAGTAACATATGCATACTTAATAATTCAATTTCCCATTGTAATTTGAATCAGCAAAGCAAAAGATCTACAAATCCTTTCCCTCCCGCAAGTTATCTCCTCACCTGCCTTCTGAAATATAGGCACACACGAAACTTCTTAGACTCTCCGACAAAACCTTCCCACTTCTCTGAGATCCTGCGAGGGAATAACCAGCTCTCAAACTGTAGACTCAGAGGGCCAGCGCTGCGTTTTATTCATGCGCAAAAATAGCCCACAGGAAAACCAACTACATTGCTCAAGAGATGAAAACATGCAGGGGCCGTCGCCTGCAAATCTCTAAGATGGTGCAGCAAGGCTTGCGTGACACAGCATCCCTGCTACTGAAAACCACCACTTCAGCAATTTGCGCTATCACAGATACAGGAAACCACAACAAAGCGAGCATCATTGAAAACCCCCGTCTCCCAGGCCACTTGCTATCACCGCTACAGGATTCTTCTAAAGCACGTGAAGACATGTCTTCCTGCCAGTGCATTAATTACCATCTCACCTTGATTTTCCAATTTGATCATTTCTTCCCCAATGGGACGAAATCAATGGCCACCTGCCATTCATGCTTTAGGTGAGATTCCTGTATTGCAGGGGTTGGGCTAGATGACCCCCAGGATCTCTACAAGTCTATGAGTCTATGATAATGGGTTGGCTCCAGATCCCTTGTCAAAGGGCTCCCTCGCAACCTCCTAGAGTGGATTTGCATGGCTGGAACACTTCCTTGCCTGGATGAAGAACACAAGAGGGGTGAATGAGAGTTGGTAGAAACTAGTCTATGGCCTTGGCCATGTTCATTGACCTCCATCATGGCCTCCAGCCCTGACCATCAATAAGCTACCTTTGAAGGTGACTTGGAAACTACAAATAATCCAGAATGCGGCAGCTAGACTGGTGACTGGGAACAGCCACCGAGACCATATAACACCGGTCCTGAAAGACCTACATTGGCCCCAGTACGTTTCCAAGCGCAATTCAAAGTGTTGGTGCTGACCTTTAAAGCCCTAAATGGCCTCAGCCCAATATATCTGAAGGAGCATCTCTATCCGCATCGTCCAGCTTTGAGGGCCTTCTGGTAGTTCCCTCCCTGCAAGAAGTGAGGTTACAGGGAAGGCTCCAGTACTTTGGCCTTCCCTGTAGAGAAGAGAAGACTCCCTGGAAAAGACCCTGATGTTGGGAAAGATGGAGGGCACAAGGAGAAGGGGACGACAGAGGACAAGATGGTTGGACAGTGTTCTGGAAGCTACCAGCATGAGTTTGACCAAACTGCGGGAGGCAGTGGAAGACAGGAGTGCCTGGCGTGCTCTGGTCCATGGGGTCATGAAGAGTCGGACACAACTAAATGACTAAACAAAATCTATCTATCATCTATCATCTATCTATCTATCTATCTATCTATCTATCTATCTATCTATCTACTGTATAAAAGTAAGAGTCACATCTGTTGCCCACTATTGACATGTGGCCCCTGAAAGCTTGTCAAGAAGGGAATGTGGACCTTAGACTAAGGGAGATTCCCACGTCCGCAATAGTGGAAAGAAGGACCTCCTGATTTCATGAGGAGTGATTTCATCACCCTTTGCAGCAGCTGAATGCCACAGTTACTCATAGTTTCTGCGCCCCCGATTTCATGGAAAAGGAGACGGACTCATCTTTCTTAGCTTCCTCTTTCCACAGATGAAACAAGAGGCAACCTTGCACTTGCTAACCACAGTGTTTACTTTCATTTTTAATCAAATGCAATGTTTATTTAGTCTGAAACAAATCAGTAATACCCCCCCCTTTTTAAATGAGCTTGAATTAGTCACGAATGTTCAGCTTTATTAAATAAGCAAACTTGTTGAAATGGTAAATGGTATTACAGTATTTATTACACTTATTTCCTATTTACTTATCATTTTTCATTTTACATCAATACATACCAATTAACAAAACTGTAAATAACATCGAATTGACTCTCCCTCCCCGCAATCTGTGGTTCTCTACTTCTGCATATCCACAAAAATTCCTTGTATATTTCTTCTAAAATTTATTTAATTATTCTTTACAGCTCGTTTTACATTAGCTCTGCTAAAGTTTTAAGCTGTTTACAATAACTTTTTGTATATCCAATAAATTTCCCCCAGTCTTTATTTAAAAAATTCTCTTCCTGGTTTCTTATTCTTCCCGTAAGTTTGGACATCTCTGCATACTCCATCAGCTTTATCTGCCTGACCTTCTTGGTTGGAACTGTTTCTTCTGCCCATAAATCATCCTGGCAGCCATTGCTGAATACATAGATACGGTAGTTTTTTCTGATCCTTGGGTACAGCTTGACCTATTATTCCTAAGGACACAAGTGGCGCTGTGGTCTAAACCACTGAGCCTCTTGGGTGTGCTGATCAGAAGATCAGTGGTTCGAAACCCCACAATGGAATGAGCTCCCATTGCTCTGTCCCAGCTCCTGCCAACCTAGCAGTTCAAAAGCACGCCAGTGCAAGTAGATAAATAGGTACCACTCCAGCAGGAAGGTAAACGGCATTTCTGTGCGCTCTGGCTTCTGTCATGGTGTTCTGTTGCACCAGAAGCAGTTTAGTCATGCTGGCCACATGACCCGGAAAGCTGTCTGTGGTCAAACACCGGCTTCCCCGGTCTTTTACCTTCTTTTACCTTTTACCTTTATTCCTAGAAAAAAGGATTCTGGTCTTCTTCTAAACGATACCTTCAACATTTTCCAGCTCATTATAAATCATCTCCCAAAAAGCTTTCACTATCTGACATGTCCACCACATACAGTGGTACCTTGGGTTAAGAACTTAATTCGTTCTGGAGGTCCGTTCTGAACCTGAAACTGTTCTGAACCTGAGGTACCACTTTAGCTAATGGGGCCTCCCACTGCTGCCACGCCGCCAGAGCACAATTTTTGTTCTCATCCTGAAGCAAAATTCTTAACCTGAGGTACTTGTTTCTGGGTTAGCGGAGTCTGTAACCTGAAGCGTCTGTAACCCGAGGTACCACTGTATGTTAATGGTACCTCCCATTTTTCCTTACATTTCCAGCACATATCTGATTCAGCTTTATACGTCTTAGCCAATATACTAGAAGTCAAACACCACCTGTACATCATTTTCATATAGTTCTCCTTCATTTCCACATTTGATTCTGTGCTGACAAGAAAAGGGCATCAGATGGGGAGCAAGGAGCCAGGGCTTGACAGAAACCACAACTTCCTTTCTGAAAACTCCCATTTGTACTTACTCAGAAATGTATTCTGCAAAACAGCTGACACGAAGGTGAAACCCAAGGAAACCTACAGCTGACTTGAGATTTAGATGTGTGGTCATATTATTACTCATTGTCTTCGTTGTCAAGGCAATGAAGAAACATGGACTGACTTCCTGACACAGGAGGACCAGGAATAGATTTTGCAGACCTGCTAAGTGCATCTGGCTGGTTCTGAGGTTCTGCTGGGTTCTCATCGGAAACTACAGCATCCCTGAAGATGTATTTTTATTTATTAGATTTATATGGCAGCTATAAGCTCCTGCCTTGAAAGCAGGAGAAAGAGAGTGTAAATGCTGCTAAAAATTGCTGTGACTCTCAGTATTTTGTGGGGGGAATTCAAGTTTGAAAGCACATCAAAGTGCAAGTAGATAAATAGGCACCACTTCGGTGGGAAGGTAAACAGCGTTTCTGTGCACTGCTCTGGTTTGCCAGAAGTGGCTTAGTCATGCTGGCCACATGACCCGGAAGCTGTACGCCAGCTCCCTCGGCCAATAAAGCAAGATGAGCGCTGCAACCCCAGAGTCGGTCACGAATGGACCTGAGGGTCAGGGGCCCCTTTACCTTACTGTAAATTTAGATTTTAGCACAGAATTCCAGATGAACGGAATCTAGTCTGCCCGCTGTGAAGGAGAAGATCCAAAACAACTTTCTATTCCTGGCTTCTTATTGAGCTGCGTCATAACATTTCCATTTCTCAAGATCTACAATGCAAGAAGCTATCTGATGTAAGAAGACTGCCACCCTGACGCTTTTAGGCCACAAGTCACATGATTATCAGGAGGTGCAGAAATGTTGTTGCTCTTGCCTAACAAATGAGAGGTGAGTCATTCACATGAAGTCAGTTTGAGCCTTGCCTATTACTGAGGCGATTTGCACACTGGGGCTTTTCTCCAAATTGACATCATTCGCTCACTCATATTGCAGAGAAACTAGCTAATGCCAGCTGAGGTTCTGCAATGCTATTCCTTCTCCTTCATTACGTTTCAATCAGCTGAGGGTTAATAGTGCAGTAATATACGGTTATATAAAAAAGATACACGAGCTATAACATCTGTTAAAATTAATCATTACATCAGAATGCCTGCTGAAGTAAAAATGTCTTCCCCATGCACGTTTATCAGGGAGCTATGAAACAAAACTTCCTGGCAAAACACTTAGGCTAGAATAAATCACAGACACTTAGTTTGGCATATAAGTTAATATTTTACTCAGAGTCTCCAGAAATTACAGCAAACAAGACTCCATCTGCTGGAAGTAAAACAAAGAAAATAGGTTCCAAATGACTTAAAAATTAAAATGCATGGTTTCCTTACAAAAGGATCATGCAATCTTTGGGTTAACAAAGATACAGGCTTTAAAATATCCCTTTTGGAAAGGTTCAGTTCAGTTGGTTTTTCTTTGGTTTTTCCAAAATTGGCCATGGCAGTTGCCAAAAAAGAAAAAAAAGGGGGAAATACAGGACCATTTGCTTTGAAGGTTGTTAAGGTCAAATGGACCAATGAGGACAAAAAATGTGGAAGCCAGGCAGAAATTACAAGGACCCTTTTTTGCAGAACCAGAGAAGTACAGCTCACAGCTTCTGTTTCATTGCTGAAGACACACCACTTGGCTCTGCTCTTTGACAATATCAGTGTCCTCCTTCCAGCATGGAATTATCGTTTTGGGGTTAGGGAGAGGCAAGTTGTTGTCTATTATTCAAATTGTGTTGTGCTTCTGTGCTATAAGCTGATCCTGGGATCTTCTTGTGAGGAGTGGTTAGTGTGTGTGTGTGTGTGTGTGTGTGTGTGTGTGTGTGTGTGAGAGAGAGAGAGAGAGAGAGAGAGAGAGAGAGAGAGAGAAATCTTTATTTATAGTCTGTTCCTTCCAACGTCATCGGCGAACAATGCAACATTTCAATAAATCACAATTTTAAAAAGTATTCAGTAATTAGGTAGAAACAAGACAAATCAACAGAGGATACAGGTCATTTCAGAGGGCCGAGTCATAGGAACGTGATATTCTGCAAATCGGAATGTTTCATGCAGATTTTGCAATCTTTTTTAAAAAAAATGAAACTAACTTTACAAAATACTATAGAGCAGGAATGGGGAACATTTGGCCCCTGGGGTTTCTGAACTACAATTCACACCACCCCTAGCTGCCAATCATATTAGCAGGGGGCTGCTGGGAGCTGTAGCTGAGCAACATCTGGAGGGCAAAAGGTTCTCCACATCTGCCAAAGTGTATGCCATCTAATGCCCATGCTTGGGTTTGCCAAGAAAGAATGAAATAATACCTGCTGGCAGTGCCAGCTTCCACTTCTGGGGTCCTGGGCAAGACCACAACTTTCCTCACACAGCTGTCAATGGTCCGCCCCCTGGCCACCCCCACTGCTGCTCAGGGGGAAAAGGATGTTTTGGACTACAACTCCCATCAGCCCCAGGCAACACATGCTGGCTAGGGCTGGTGGGATTTGTAGTCCAAAACACCCGAAAGGCACCATTCCAGCAAAGGCTAATATGGGGTGTGTTTTCAAAACAGCAAGCGTAGCTTCCTCAGAGCTGCCTCAAAAGAAGCTACCAGTTCCCTCATATTGTTGTTCTAAAGCCTGTCCAAAAATATTACCCTCCATTAAAATTGTAGTGGTGCCACTAGTGGAATTAAGGGGGATGGGGAAGAGAGAAGGGGTGGGTGGTGAGAAAATAATAATAATAAAATCAGAGCACTGTCAGTACTATAGTTCAATTACAGGCCATCACTCACAGCCAAGCAGATAACCGCATCAAGACCATCTATGTATAAAAGGTTGGGGTTGGGGTATCAGTCCCTGGGCCCAATATATTGCAAAAATTTCTTCCACACATCAAAATCCAGCGAGGCCTCCAATTTCTCAAGGGCTACAGCCGCTGACATCACAATGCCACCAGAATTATATTCCGTGCCACTGTTCTCGCTTTCATCGCTGTCACATTCTTCCTCGAGCCCAGCCTCTTCTTCGCCACTGTCTCCTTCGTCCTCGCCCACCGCAGTTCTGAGGGAGGAGAACACAGCTGTGTATACCAGATTGCCAGAGAGGGCTTTCCCCATGGATCACACCCCGCTTGCCACTAAGCGCCTTGGGCTGCCTACTGGGAAGTGTTAACAGAGAAATCTGAGGGCTCCCTTGGGCAAAAAAACAAGGACACTAGTCAGGAATGCCAGAGCAAAACAGCAGCCAGTAGGCTTGGTCTTTATTGAAGACTGTCGCAACAGGACTCCCACCTGCCACAAGGTGGAACAAGATGGAAGCCCCGAACAAAAGAGAACCCAAACTTTTATTAGCTGCTAATCCCTATGTTCCACCCCCCCAAACTACATCACTCATACATCACGGTTACATCATGAAAGGGGAGGTCTGGTGGCAGTAATCTGAGCATCCTGGACCCTGCCCCATGGCTCTCCTTGCCCTCCAGCAAACACCCATCAAGTGTAACAAAAGAGATATTTACATTTCCCTGTTTCCCAGCCAAGTTAATCACACCCTTTTGTCATCATCTGGGTTTGTTATTTCTGGAATGGCTACCTGCCTGCCAGGTATCAGGCAGAGGGGCTGCTGAGTAGCTGAGCTCACATGTCTATATGAATTTCTGAAGTTTTCCCAGTGAACCAGTACATAGATACATTTATCAGTGAACTGCTACATTTGGTATCGTGCAGCAAAGGCCCTTTGAATAGATATGAAGAAACTGTGATGAAGTGTTTTGTGGGGACAAATCACAAAAGTCAGAAAAATGATTGTGCTGTTTTTGGTAGTGGACTGCATGTGCATGATATCTGCTGGAGGGGCAACCCCCCAACCTATACACATAAATTCCTGCAACAGTAAGGTAAAGGTAAAGGGACCCCTGACCATTAGGTCCAGTCCTGGCCGACTCTGGGGTTGCGGCGCTCATCTCGCTTTATTGGCCGAGGGAGCTGGCGTACAACTTCCGGGTCATGTGGCCAGCATGACTAAGCCACTTCTGGCGAACCAGAGCAGCACACGGAAATGCCATTTACCTTCCCACCGGAGCGGTACCTATTTATCTACTCGCACTGGCGTGCTTTCAAACTGCTAGGTTGGCAGGAGCAGGGACCGAGCAACAGGAGCTCACCCCGTGGGGATTTGAACCGCCGACCTTCTGATCGGCAAGTCCTAGGCTCTGTGATTTAACCCACAGCGCCACCCGCGTCAGGAAGGGTCAAAACATTGCAGGCCTTTCAGTAAGAAGCCAAAGTAGCCCCCAAATGACATCAGCTTGAGTATTTTGCTCACGGAGGCACACCTTGCCTGATTGTTTTGTTTCCCTGACTTTAAATAGTTTGGCGGGTTGCCTAACAAACCATGGTTAAGGAAGGGTCAATTGGCTTCCTTGCTGGTGGCGATGCTGCCGGCTGGCACAAACCCACAACAGGGCCTTCTTAGTAGTGGTCCCATGCTTACTAAAAGCCCTCCCTGGTAAGGTAGAATCATAGAATTGTGGAGCTAGAAGGGACCCTGACAAGATGGCCATCCCGCCTCTGCTTAAAAACCTCCAAGGAAGGAGAGTCCACAATCTCCCGAGGGAGACTGTTCCACTGTTGAACCGCTCTGTTACAGGTCTGTCCCCCTCATTATTATTTTTTGGGGGGCAGATTTCTTCTACCCTGAGAATATTTGGGGGGAAGGCCACAATAAAGGGGCAAGGAAGGGTGTGATAAAGATCTAATAGGAATTAAATCATCACATTATTCATTTAGTATGATAAAACACATGTTACCTGCTCTCTCAAAAAATGGAGGGAGTGGAAATTATGAAGAGTTTCAACTTTTGATAAAGAAGGGCAATTTGCACCATAGCTGGTGCTTTTCAGACAAAAAGTATTAATGGGACATTGCTGGGGGTGGGGTAGGAATCCAAAGGCACAATCTAATCAAGGAGAAAATGCACAAAAAAGTGCACTTGTCAACATTACTTTCTAGGAAACCTGGAGTTTTATCATACATCTGTCCAGAGCAGAGATGGGGAAAAGAACCTTTTCGGCTGGAGGGCCAAATCTTTGTCTTCCCACAAACCCTGCAGGCCAACTCTAACGGAAAGGTGAGACCACCCACCTGTCAACCATCGGAAGTCAGGTAATTAACCATGTGATTAGCAGGTGAGTAGTCCTGCCCACTTGTCAAACTTGGTTCTCAGAATTGAACTCCCTGCACTTCAGAAAACGAGCAGCGAGTTCAAATCCTGCTTAACAGCCATAGGATCCAGCCTTGTCTCTCGCTGCCCCTTGCTGGATGTCACATTCGATTGCTGCTGCTGCGAGCGATGGAGGGAAGACCTGCTCTCTGCTGCAAGGCCCATTTTCACCTGGCCTAGGGGGCAGGGTCCACACCCACCCTGAACAGCTAAAAGAGGCTCCTGGGAGGCCACTGGGACAATGCTGTGATCACCAATAGTCAGCATGGATTTCTGAAAAATAAGTCATGTCAGACTAACCTGATCTCGTTTTTTGACAGAATTACAAGCCTGGTAGATGAAGGGAACACAGTGGATGTAGTCTACCTTGATTTCAGCAAGGCATTTGACAAGGTGCCCCATGATATTCTTGTAAAGAAGCTGGTAAAATGCGGTCTTGACTATGCTACCACTCAGTGGATTTGTAACTGGCTGACTGACCGAACCCAAAGGGTGCTCATCAATGGTTCCTCTTCATCCTGGAGAAGAGTGACTAGTGGGGTGCCACAGGGTTCTGTCTTAGGCCCGGTCTTATTCAACATCTTTATCAACGACTTGGATGATGGACTCAAGGGCATCCTGATCAAATTTGCAGATGACACCAAACTGGGAGGGGTGGCTAACACCCCAGAGGACAGGATCACACTTCAAAACGACCTTGACAGATTAGAGAACTGGGCCAAAACAAACAAGATGAATTTTAACAGGGAGAAATGTAAAATATTGCACTTGGGCAAAAAAAAATGAGAGGCACAAATACAAGATGGGGGACACCTGGCTTGAGAGCAGTACATGTGAAAAGGATCTAGGAGTCTTGGTTGACCACAAACTTGACATGAGCCAACAATGTGATGCGGCAGCTAAAAAAGCCAATGCAATTCTGGGCCTCATCAATAGGAGTATAGCATCTAGATCAAGGGAAGTAATAGTTCCACTGTATTCTGCTCTGGTCAGACCTCACCTGGAGTACTGTGTCCAGTTCTGGGCACCACAGTTCAAGAAGGACACTGACAAACTGGAACGTGTCCAGAGGAGGGCAACCAAAATGGTCAAAGGCCTGGAAACGATGCCTTATGAGGAACGGCTAAGGGAGCTGGGCATGTTTAGCCTGGAGAAGAGGAGGTTAAGGGGTGATATGATAGCCATGTACAAATATATAAAAGGATGTCACATAGAGGAGGAGAAAGGCTGTTTTCTGCTGCTCCAGAGAAGCGGACACGGAGCAATGGATCCAAAGTACAAGAAAGAAGATTCCACCTAAACATTAGGAAGAACATCCTGACAGTAAGAGCTGTTCGACAGTGGAATTTGCTGCCAAGGAGTGTGGTGGAGTCTCCTGCTTTGGAGGTCTTTAAGCAGAGGCTTGACAACCATATGTCAGGAGTGCTCTGATGGTGTTTCCTGCTTGGCAGGGGGTTGGACTCGATGGCCCTTGTGGTCTCTTCCAACTCTATGATTCTATGATTCTATGATTCTAACTCTTGCGTTGGGGCAAGTGGCTAAAATATTTCAAACGGGTCTAGTTTTGATTCCTCCATTTCATTTTTGTTGGGTTGGTGTTGGTTACAATGTTTAGTCGGGGTTGGCGGTTACTTAATACTTACAGTATTAACTGTAAACTGTTTCTTATTATTGCTATTACTGGTTTTTTTATTGATTTATCGGTTTGGCATAGGATATATTGTTTTCTAATGGCTTGACGTTTTGTTGGGTTTTATATGTTGTAGGCCGCCCAAGTGTTGCTGCGGAGACCCAGCCAGATGGGCAGGGTATATAAATTAACAAATATTATATATATTATATTATTCTTTGATGTCAGGTGTGCGGCAGGCGGACGTGGTTTGTGAGGGGCCGAATGGGAAGGCTGGTGGTCTAAATCTGGCTTCTTTGGGTAATGGACTAAAGGGGTTCAAACCAAGGGTCTTGTGGGAAGAGATATTTTCTGAAGACGTTATGGCACGGGGTGAAATATGAATTCATGAACTTACTCGTACATCAGTTGCTTGAAGCCCTGCATGAAAGAGAACAATTGAGATGTAGTCAGTGAGCTCTTCCTTTCTTCACCGGCCCCTCAAAACATGGAAGAATTAACAGCGCTCCCCTCACAACATCAGAGCTCACGGATGCAAGTCCAGCCAGGCCCAATCAAAGTCAATTTCTCCACATTCCTGAAGATACTTCTACTGTTTTTCTGTATTTGATTACATACATATGCTTTCGGGTCCTGAAGTGTTCACCGCTCCAGTACTTAATATGTTGAGCGGTATAAATATTTGCACAAACAAAATAAGCAAGACTATAGTAATAATTAGGATTCTTTATCAAGTGCCTACAAAGAAACACCCAAGGGGCAACTATACATAAAAGAAAAATACAAGCAAGTGTAAAATGATACAGGCATAAACAAAGTCTTGTGATTGCCTGTAAGAAAGCTTATTGCTCATACATAGTAAATGAGAAGACCGGTATGCTCAAACACTGTTGGACTACAACTCCCATCATCCTTAGTCATTGGCTAGGCTGCCCGAGGCAGATGGAACTGGCCTTGTTACAGGTGCCACGTATTAAGAAATCAGTGATGGAGGTGCCTTCATTGTACAGTGGTACCTCGGGTTACATACGCTTCAGGTTATAGACGCTTCAGGTTACAGCTCCGCTAGCCAAAAAATAGTACCTCAGGTTAAGAACTTTGCTTCAGGATGAGAACAGAAATCGCGACAGCGGGAGGCCCCATTAGCTAAAGTGGTGCTTCAGGTTAAGAACAGTTTCAGGTTAAGAACGGACCTCTGGAATGAATTAAGTACTTAACCTGAGGTACCACTGTACTCCTTTTGGCGCCAAATAAAAAGATTTTTGTTTATGCAGGCCTACCCAGATACATATGGCATTGACATGTAACTGAATCTGTTTTTGGTTTTTTTAAGCTTACTGTTCATTTTAATCATTGTTCTATGTCTTAAATGTTGTATCCAAATGTTGTGTTGAGGCCCAAAAGTTGGGAAAGGCTGGGTTACAGTATCCCCTCCCCCCCCCCCCCCCCGAGATAAACCGTGGGTCAGATTGATAACTCAGTTGGTTAGAGTGTGGTGCTGATAATGCCAAGGTTGCAGGTTCGATCCCCGTATGGGACACCTGCATATTCCTGCATTGCAGGGGGTTGGACTAGATCATGGGAAGGCAAACTAAGGCCCGGGGGCTGGATCCAGCCCAATCGCATTCTAAATCCGGCCCGTGGACAGTCTGGGAATCAGCATGTTTTTACATGAGTATAATGTGTCCTTTTATTTAAAATGCATCTCTGGGTATTTGTAGGGCATAGGAATTCGTTCACCCCCCAAAAAAATATAGTCCAGCCCCCCACAAGGTCTGAGGGACAGTGGCCAAGTTTTGCTGACCCCTGGACTAGATGATCCTCACAGTCCCTTCCAACTCTACAATTCTATATATTGTGCACATATAAAGAAAGGCAACCTTAGAGCAGAGCTTTCCAAACTGTGTGTCACGACACGTTAGTGTGTCAGTTGCAATGTGTAGGTGTGTTGCTCAAACGCTCCCCATTCTCCTCCCAGGGCTGGAAAGGGGTTAGTTTAACCCCCAATTTGCTAGTAAAACTGAATTACTTTGTCGCATGTCTAAAAAGTGTGTCTCCTACATGAAAAGTTTGGAAAGCCCAGCCGTAGGGCTTGATAACAACCGAATATGTGAATTAAGAGCAGGGGTCAGCAAACTTTTTCAGCAGGGGGACAGTCCACTGTCCCTCAGACCTTGGGGGCGGGGCGGACTATTTTGGGGTGTGTGTGTGTGTGTGTGTGTGTGTGTGTGAATTCCTATGCCCCACAAATAATCCAGGGATGCATTTTAAATAAAAGCACACATTCTACTCATGGAAAAACACACTGATTCCCGGACTGTCCACGGGTCGGATTTAGAAGGCGATTGGGCCACATCCGGCCCCCGGGCCTTACTTTGCCTACCCATGGTTAAGAGTGATGAGAAAAGCAAATTGGCAGCCATATTAAATCAGATCTAGTCTAGCCGTATTGCTTAAAGCTAGCTATCATTATCTGGCCAAACTACCGTATTCACTCGAATCTAATGCTCACCTTTTTTGGGCCCAACTATGTTGTGCAAATTAAGGTGTGCATTAGATTCGATGGAGCATTTACATTTGCCATAAAATGCTTTTTTTTGTTTTGTTTCAAGGTTTTGAAAATTGAGGTGTGCATTAGATTTGATGGTGCGTTAGACTCGAGTAAATACGGTATGTTCCCCTCACCCACTTTCCCCATGTCAGCTCATGCCCAAAGAATCCACTTAACCTACTTGTGGAACCCAATGGATTCCATGCTCTTCCCTGGCTCTGAAAATCTCATCCAGTCTTTTAAGGTAAACCATTCATAAAAATCTGCTCTTACCTTCAGGAAGGCCACATGGTCTGTGGTTTCTAATGCTGCTTTAATCCTGGCAATCCTCTTTGTATACGAAGATGCTTCGTCTTTCAGATGTCTTACGGCATTCTTCATATCCTTCAGGTTCTTCTTGCTTATCTTCTGGACTCTGTTCTTATAACGTTCTTCCTTCTCATGCAAGATCTGGTGGAGAGCCTCAAACTCTCTGGAAATGCGACTCAAGGTGTCTTTAGTGCAATTCTGCAAGGGGTAGAAAAACCGAAGAAGCAAGGAGAGATTTTTTTAATCTTAAAGAGAAAAACAACAACAGCCGTGCAGCAAATACCTTCCGATTTACGAAATCCGTTTTTAAAATGTACAATGGAAATCGTTGAATATATTCAGCTTCTAAATTGCAGTTGCTTCCCGCTTTATTATTGCAACTGAGGATCAGGCCCACTCAAACACAGGTGGGGTGACTGAATCTGCTTCATCTTCTTGCAGAAACAAGGACGGTAGTTGTTACAACGCTGTATAGGGATCCGCAGGGGTGATTCAGATAGCCATTTGGAGCATGGGACTCCCTCAACAATTATGGGCCTAATTGAAAGATGTGTGTTTGCTGGTCCTGAATGGGGTAACCGTGTCCCTGAAAGACCAGGTGCACAGCCTGGGAGTCATTCTGGACTCACAAGCTTTCCATGGAGGAGGCAGCTGTTGAGGTGGTTTAGCCAAGACTGGAGCTCTTTCCTTTTTGCTTGATTTTAGTCAGACCTGCAAACAGGTGACCCACTGCCTAGCCAGAAGCAGACTGCCAGCCACGTATTGTTGTCTTCTAGAGTCTCAAGAAGCCAACACTTTTCAGACTATTGCTAACTTACTCTCCTGGTGCACTTATACCTCATGATATTAAGAGGTATACTGTAAATAGGGAGCCATAACAACTATTTAAATACAGGGCTGGTTTTGTATTTCAGTTATCTAATACAGTGGTACCTTGGTGTTATGTACTGAGTTGAATAGGATCCAAACTGCAGCAGTCTGATTGGTCCTAGAACAATAGGATTCAGAATGCAGCAGTCTGATTGGTCCTAGAACAATGCAGCAGTATGATTGGTTGGCAGGAACCACCCAATCATGCTCCAGATAGAAGTGAATCCACAACCTGATTGGCTTACAGTAGAATTCCAGAATTCACCAATCATGTGCAGCCCATTGTGTAAATAATGTATATAAAGCAGATAGTTTGAGGGGACATTCATTCATTCCTCCTCACCACTATGAGCTGAATAAAGAGCATGACATCACTTCGCGACTCTGAGTATATTTCACTTGGGTTAAGAACTTAATTCGTTCCAGAGGTCCGTTCTTAACCTGAAACTGTTCTTAACCTGAAGCACCACTTTAGCTAATGGGACCTCCTGTTCTCATCCTGAAGCAAAGTTCTTAACCCAAGGTACTATTTCTGGGTTAGTGGAGTTTGTAACCTGAAGCGTATGTAAACTGAAGTGTATGTAACCCGAGGTACCACTGTATATGTATTTGGGTATCTCTTAAGATATTGTAACCAAATGTTTCACGATTATTCCCCAGTTGAAAGAGCAGGTTTTTTGGTCTATGTTTGGATACAATTGAACACCAATTTTGAATCAAGATGGTGGACTGGTCCTTTCAAGACTGCAGTAACTTTACCCACCGATTTCAAAACTGCACCAATTTTTGTTTGTTTGGTTCTTAGCATTCCTGAGCAATGCTGGGTACAAGACAGCTAGTTTATTATATTTTTATCCTACCTTTCCAGCAACAAATTCAGGATGGCCAATATCATTCTCCACCATTCCTCTACTTTCACACATTTTAACCTTAGGCCAAGAGATAGAAACTGGCATAAGGAATTCAACCTTGAACCTATCTTGGAGTAGACCTTTGAACTGTTAGGATATTTCCGTTCCACCTTAAAAGGGAGCAGGCTTTGGGAGTCACAGAGTCTACGCATGTCCTATTCACAGGATGTTTATGTTCTGATATTCCTTTCGTTTTCTCAGATGGTCAGAGACGCTGACTGAGAATGGACGTGTTTTCTTTTGTTCTGTTCATGTTCTAAATAAAGTCTGTAAATATGCTCTTCTGCTCTTCTGCGGTGCAAGCTTTTGACTGTGCTTTCTGCTGAAAGAGGGTGCACCAGCCTAGGAATGTGGCTAGGAATTTCCAAAGGCTTTGTGCCCCTAACTGTTGGATCTGCGTGACTACGGGAGGCCGATGGACGTCCAGAACTCCGGCTTGGGGGCTCAGATGGACGTTATCTCCCTGGCAGTTTCCCAACATGAACTGGCCTACCCATCTTGCCCCATTCCTACAACTGAAATCTTTTACTTACTCCAGGTACAGGTCTGTGTGATGTATATCATTTACCTCTATCTCTGAAATTTCTTCTAGCTGTAAAGATTCGGCGGCACCAGCGGTCTCTAGGAAATTCTCCAGTTTTCTTATCATTGTCTCCAATTCCCACTGTGTAGCAGAGAAAGCCAGAGACATTGAGCATAAAACATGTCTATTTTTCGTTTATCAAAACAGGAGAGGCAACACTTGTTACACATATTGAAAATACACTAAATCATATAACCATTAAAAAAAATCACCAGGATCCTTGCCATGGGGGGTTGAAGGCCATGGTGGGGGGTGGGGGGGTGAGACGAGAGAAAGGGTAGCTATAGGAAACTCTAGAAATACGTTTGTGATATGGTGTTAATGTGTACTTATTTGTGTGTGTGTGTGTGTGTGTGTGTGTGTGTGTGTGTGTGCATGTACACACACACATTTTTATATTGTAAATTGCTTTAAGATCTCTTAAAATACCAAGTGGTATATAAACGAAAATAGTAATATAATACAGGCTAAAAAGGTATATTACAGGGCTAAAAATGAGTATGACAAGGCTGTATATTGTATCCTTGCTTATTTAACTTATATGCATAATTGATCATGCGAAAGGCTGGGCTGAATGAATCCCAAGCCGGAATTAAGATTGCCGGAAGAAATATCAACAACCTCAGATATGCAGATGACACAACCTTGATGGCAGAAAGTGAGGAGGAATTAAAGAACCTTTTAATGAGGGTGAAAGAAGAGAGTGCAAACTATGGTCTGAAGCTCAACATCAAAAAAACTAAGATCATGGCCACTGGTCCTATCACCTCCTGGCAAATAGAAGGGGAAGGAATGGAGGCAGTGAGAGATTTTACTTTCTTGGGCTCCATGATCACTGCAGATGGTGACAGCAGTCATGAAATTAAAAGACTCCTGCTCCTTGGGAGAAAAGCAATGACAAACCTAGACAGCATCTTAAAAAGCAGAGACATCACCTTGCCAACAAAGGTCCGTATAGTTAAAGCTATGGTCTTCCCAGTAGTGATGTATGGAAGTAAGAGTTGGACCATAAAGAAGGTTGATCGCCGAAGAATTGATGCTTTTGAATTATGGTGCTGGAGGAGACTCTCAAGAGTCCCATGGACTGAAAGAAGATCAAACCTCTCCATTCTGAAGGAAATCAGCCCTGAGTGCTCACTGGAAGGACAGATCATGAAGCTGAGGCTCCAATACTTTGGCCACCTCCTGAGAAGAGAAGACTCCCTGGAAAAGACCCTGATGTTGGGAAAGATGGAGGGCGCAAGGAGAAGGGGACAACAGAGGATGAGATGATTAGATAGTGTTCTTGAAGCTACCAGCATGAGTTTGACCAAACTGCGAAAGGCAGTGGAAGACAGGAGTGCCTGGCGTGCTCTGGTCCATGGGGTCACGAAGAGTCGGACACGATTAAACGACTAAACAAAAACGAAAAGGTAAAGGACCCCTGACAGTTAAGTCCAGTCGCAGACGACTCTGGGGTTGCGGCACTCATCTCGCTTTACAGTCTGAGGGAGCTGGCATTGTCCGCATATGGTTTTTTCCCGGGTCATGTGGCCAGCATGACTAAGCTGCTTCTGGTGAAACCAGAGCAGTGCACGGAAATGCCATTTACTTTCCCGCTGGAGCCATAACTATTTATCTACTTGCACTTTTTGGCATTCTTTCGAACTGCTAGGTTGGCCAGAAATATAGGGCTAGAAGAGTATAATGGAGGGGTAAATTAGTTTAACAGGAGCATTGGACTATGGGGAAAAGAAGCGAGAGATGTTCCAGCAGGGGTTGCTAGTCCATCTGGGACACTGGGCAAACTTGGAATTTTGAGAAAGTTATGCAGGTCGGGGGCCAGTCACAAATAGGTGCTGTGCTGCGTGTGACATAATGGATGCCACATTTAAAAGAGCATAAACATATACACAAAAACCAGTTTTTAAATTCACCTTGTTGATGAAGGGCAGGTGAGAAACAAAATTAAATAAAAATAACATATCCTATTGCATTTTCCCACACCCCAGTATTAGCCTCTGACCAGATGGTTTTACCATCAGCCAACCTTCCCCTCTCCTATTTTTTAACTTCTTGTCCTGATATAAGAGAGGTATGCAGAACTGGAAAGTTTGCACAAGGTTTTTGTGACGTTTTCCTTGGTGTTGCAAAATCCCCCTTGGGGCAATGCCTTCATTTTAAAAACGGAAAGCGTAATGCTGGTGGTCAACAAAAGAGGTTTAAAGACTATAGCAAGGCAAATCTTAAAAAATGTAGGATAAACACTGACACCTGGAAAACACTGGCCTGCGACTGCTCCAGTTGGAGAGCAGCCTTTACCAAAGGTGTCATGAAGATGCTCGAACTCAGCAAGGGAGAAGCGTGCTAAGAGGAAGGCACGCTTGGCAATTCCACACCGTCATCAACTCCCACCAGGAAACCAAGGTCCCCACAGTGGAAGGACGTGTGGATCCAGAATTGGCCTCCACAGTCATTGTTAAGATCGTGTTCATGGAGTACAATCTTACTCGGCTACAAGTGATCTCCAAGGAAGCACCAGCAACCTGGGAAGTAATCCCTATTTAACCAAAGCGAAGCCGACTTCTGTGAGGGGGTGGAGAAGGCACGCACGGGATTGGACCGCACGTCTGAACCCGACCCGCGTGTCACCACTGCTACAGCCGCTTCCCGGGCTCCGAACAGAGAGAGAAGCCTTGGCGTCGACTACCTGCGCGTATTCGACGGCAAAATACGCAGAGGCCTTGCAACTAACCTGCGCGTCCTTCACAGCATTTTGGATGGGCAGGAACTCGTGGTCCCGGTGGCGTGGCAGATCCCGGCAGATCACGCAGATGGGGACGCGATGCTGCCGACAGAAGAGCTCCAGCGGCTCCTCGTGCTCCTCGCAGAAGTTGCGGGCGGCTGCCGGCAGCGGCTCGCCGTCGAGCTCCAGGCGGTGGGCTTTCTGGGCCACGTTGGACGCCAGCTCCTGCGGCCCGAAGGGGCGGCGGCACTCCGGGCAGCTCCCCGCGCCCTGCCCGACGGGGACGCAGCTGTTGATGCACAACAGGCAGACGTTGTGGCCGCAGCCCAGCAGGTTGGGCTCCTGCAAGACGGAGAGGCAGATCGGGCACAGCAGGTCCTCAGCCAGGTTGGACGCCATGGTCCCCGGGAGCAGCTGCGAGCGCCCCTCGCCCTTTCAAACGGGAAGAAGAGGTGCGCCCACCCGCGCAGCGCCTTGCTTCGAAGCGCTTCTGCCCGCCCGACGCCGGCTCAGTGGATCCGCAGTCTTTCGAGTCTTCTTTCTCCGGAAAGAGGTGCGGGGAGCGCAAAAACGCAAAGGAAACTGAAGTAGCCAAGAGCGCGCACGACCAGCTGAAGCAGAGGCCCCTTGTGCTCTTAATTAATAGCCCCTTCCACCAGCCCAGCAGGTGAAGCGTATGAAATTCCTTCTTCGAGGGAACTTTTAAAGGCGCAGGAGCCCTGTCTCCGTTTGCATTTGGCAACATTCCGTTGCTCCGACCAGCGAGCCGGCTGTCCATTTCGTAGAGATCATTTTTCTCAAATAAGGCAAGGTCCCCAAGGCTAAAGTATTTTTCGAATGTTGTATATTTTCATATATTGGCCCTTTTTCCTACAATTTTTGGGGCCTTTTCGTTTTTCTTTTCTTTTTCTCTTTCCCTTTGCATCACTTTATTTCTTTTTAATTGAAATCTTTTAAATAAAATATTAATACCCCCCCAAAAAAACCCCAAACCAAAAAACCTAAAGCTAAAATAACAAGGGAGATCTTTTAAATAAACTATTAATACCCCCCAAACCCAAATAAAAAACCCTAAAGCTAAAATAACAAGGGAAAGGAGCGAAACTTTAAACGCTAACACATTGTGGCTTATTGCCCAACCCTATGCATCGAAGATATCCGGCTTAATGTCAGAATAGGCTTGTAAGCACATTTTGAGTAACAAAATTCAGCAGTACATATTACTGTAAAATATTGTTATAGGGTCGTTTGGAGCAGGGGGGCAAGAGCTCCCAAACACTTAGATTTAGTAAAGGATTAGAAATTAAGGGATAAATTCCTGAATTTAGCTGTTCTTAGGAGGCTAGTCTGGTGATGGTTTACTGGGGGGGGGGGGCGAGTCGTTGAAGAACCAATGGTGCTGAGGGCCAGTCATGAGCCCCTCAAGGGAAGGTCATTGAATCTGTGAAGTGGGGGTTGTGAGGGTTACAGGGGGCACGATGACACCACAGGGAAAAGGGCCTTTTGAAACAGAGGGTGACAAGGGGTGGTGATGTAAACCAGGCATAGGCAAACTCGGCCCTCCAGCTGTTTTGGGACTAAAATTCCCATCATCCCTGACCACTGGTCCTGTTAGCTGGGAGCTGTAGTTAGGGCCATCTTATCCATGGAGGCTAGTGGTGCTTGAGAGGTCATAAGAACCTAAGGAGGAACACTGCTGGTTCAATGGCCAATGGCCTGTCTAGCTTAGCGTTCTGTTCTCACAGTGGCCAGCCAGATGGAGAAGCCTTCGAGCAGGGACCAAATGCAACTTCACCACTCTGCCCACTTGTGTTTCCGTCATTTCAGCACCTGCCGGACTAAAGATGTCGTATATCTAATAAGATGCCTGTGCAATCTACTCTATATTGAATCAATCACATGAGCGGTCGGTGTTCAGATAGGGGAGCATCATTCCCGCATTAGAAATCAGGTTATGGATGCATCACTTGTAGAGCATTTTGTGACACACCTGCAGAGAGACATGGACCTTCTTTACATGGTTCTTTGGGTAAATCAGAAACAACAAGGGATGAGGAGAGATTATGTAAGATTGCTACACCAACAAGAAACTAAAATAATTTTCTTATTCAAATCCCTGTATCCTGGGGGTTTGAACACGGAATTAGACTTTAATTATTTCATTTAATTGTTCTGATTATATGGCTACTGCTATCATTCACTGCATTAATTGTTGGATTTTGTATCTTTAAATTTTCTGAATTTGTACATGACTCAGCACTCTCAGCATGGCCTATTTAATGCCTCTAAGAGTCGGCCCCCAGTATCAGCTTTCTACGCTTCTTAGTGAGTGCTGATCTCATGCTATTTGATGTACCTGTTAGAACCATTCTACGTTTTTTGATCATCCATTGAAAGGCTTGTTTGCCTCTTTCAATACCAATGGACCATATTGTCTAATTTTGTTCATGCAACAGTGATAGACTTTTAATTTCTGTGTGTTTCCATTACATATTCTCTGTTTAAGAATTGCTACACTTGGAGCTTCTATTATCGCATGATTGCAGGATCGGGACTACTGAAAGGCTTGTTTGCCTATATGATTTTGACTGACTACCTTCTCTAAGAGGCCCATCAGGAACTCTGTTGGTTTAACTACATGCTGTGCAGTGCTCCTTTTCTCTAGAAAAAGAGGTGCCGCAACTCACCACTATAAAGAGTTTACAGCAGCGGTTTCAGCAGGGTTACATGTGTGTGTGTTAGGCCCTGGTTTGGGGATCGGAACTGGTTTGTGAACTTTAAACAACAGCCCTGTGGTGTGTGCGCCAAGGTGGAAAGCCCCAAGAAACAGCCTGTGGTCTTCTTTTTCTTTTTGCAAGGGAATATATGGACATATAACGAGACCAAGAATGAGAGTTCAAAAGTTTTATTTTCTGGTTCAGTGGGTGAAGAGAGATACCAAAGGAAGATAAAAGACTGTTTATGTACACAACAACAGCGGCAAGAATTCTCCCAGCCCCAAAATGGAAACAAGTTCTGCCAACAAAAGAAGAGTGGCAGATGATTGACTTTGTGGAATTGGCAAAGCTGACAGGAAGAATCCGAAACCAGCAAGATCAAGTATTGCAAAAGGACGGGAGTAAATTCATACGATATCTGAAAGATTACTGTAAGCAATTAACATCACTAGCAGGGTTGTCTGAAGACTCGTAATGAAGAATTTTCTCCCTTTTTATTTTAACATAAATTTCAGTGACTTTTGTAATGAGCTAATCAGAACTGGGAAATGTATAAAATGCAGTGATATAAAGGTTTCCTTTGAAAGCCGTGAGCTGGGAGGGAAGGTAGTCTATAGGCTCAAAAGAGCCGGAGAGGTAAAGTGGATAGCAATGATGTGATTATATATTATTAAATGGAAAACTAATAAAAATTATATTTAAAAACCACACAAAGTCTTTCCCCCCTAAATACACAGCTAGGACATCCTCTCCCTTATACTGCCCTATGCAGTATGGTACAGCTCCCTCCCTCTGAGTATAATGCGTAAAGGCAGAGTGAGAAAACGGTACACTCTGTAGTGTGAGAATGCAGAGTGAGATCAGTTCTCTTCCTGGGGTTCGATACCTTGCAACAGTTTCCCCCAAGCTTCAAAATCCAATGCCACTTTGAATTTCTTGAGAGATGGAAACACTGGCACCACATTTTTCTCATCGTCTCCAGGATGTTCCTCCTTCTCTTCACTACTTTCACTACTTTCACCCTGTTCTTCATCAGCCTTCTGATCTTTCTCTTCAGCTGCATTCTTGTCATCTTTGTTTTCCTCCTCCTCTATTGAGTCTTTGGCTCTGAGAAAACAAGAAGCGTCTGTTTACTGGGAAAGGATGATCTGCCCCACTGCCCCCCGCCCCAAAAATGAGGCCAGGCTGATCTGCGGCAAGTCCTGCAACTGGTTGGAGAAGCCACTAACTTTCAAAGAGAAACCACATTTTTCAACTAAGCCAGAGCAACCTGGATGATCAACGTTTGTGGCTTGACAGGTGTTCCATCAGAATAAATTTGAAAGGAGGCTTTCGGCCACGTGGAAGGTACTTGACATTATCTTAGAGCTATGTTAAGTGCTGCAGGGAGCCGCCATTTTAATTTCATGCCCACCCGATTGTGGGAAAGCAATGATTCCGCACCATAGACTATGTAGATGGGAGAGTAATGTGAATGCAGTAAAATGGTCTTTTTAAAAAACTGAGCTGCGTTCAGTTGGGGATGAGGACTAAGGGGCCAAACCAGAGGTGGGAAACCTCAGCCCTGGAGGTCATTTTGCATTTATTGCTGCCCTGTCTGATTTCGCCTCTGGCTCTGCCTGTCACTGGGATGTGGCCACAGACGGTTGCCCCAAAATGAATGTTGCTCTTGGGCTGAAGAAGCCACACCCCCACACCTGCCACCAGGTGAAACCAAGGACACAAGGCATGTCAAAGAAGGGAACCACAGAGGTGCCACACAAGAATGAATTCCAGACACTTACTGCTGCATCAGCTCCTGGAAGTCCTACATGAAAGATAAACAAGTTTAGTGTATTGATTTACAGCATCTTCACAGTCAATTAGAAAGAATGACTAGAAAGGGCTTCCTCTCGCTTCAGATGTCATCTGGGAGCAGCTGTTCGATCAGACTGCCACAGCAGGAGACATTGGAAGATTTGCTGGAAGCCCAGCTCCACCCAGAACCTCCTGCCCCAGAACTGTGCCAGCTGGTCATTATAGGAACAACCGTTCAGAAATAGGCGTCTGCGTTTTGCTTTTTATTCTCCTCTTCCCTCCCTGTCCCTTTTTCCTTGTGTGTTGTGGGTAGGGACTGTTTTGTTTTGACTATGTAAACTCCTCTGGGAGCCTTCTTGGCTGAAGAGCAGGGTACAAGTGCTCTAAAGAAAATAATTAAGAAATAAATGTGGCAGCCAGGTCACCATCACCACCATAAAATATGGCTATTGTTATCATTTCCTCAAACAACATCTAACTGGCAAAAAAGGGTAAACTGAAAATAGTAAAAAGAGACCCTCATGGTTTGGCAAGAAGTGATCCAGGGTTTGGCGACATCCTGTTTGGGTTACTCTAGTCAAGTGCCTCATGCTGGGCATGCCCTTAAAGGTGTTCTGGAAACAACTGGAATGTGATGCCAAGCATGTCTGCTGGATTCGGATGGTATAAGCACCTCGTTCTCTTGCCTTCTCTGGCTTCCATTCGGTTTCTGGACTCAGTTCAAAGGGCTGATTTTTGACCTTCATGATCTGGGACTCCTGTAAGTAAAAGGTAAAGGTACCCCTGCCCGTACGGGTCAGTCTTGCCAGACTCTAGGGTTGTGCGCCCATCTCACTCAAGAGGCCAGGGGCCAGCGCTGTCCGGAGACACTTCCGGGTCATGTGGCCAGCGTGACAAAGCTGCATCTGGCGAGCCAGCGCAGCACACGGAAACGCCGTTTACCTTCCCGCTGGTAAGCGGTCCCTATTTATCTACTTGCATCCGGGGGTGCTTTCCAACTGCTAGGTTGGCAGGCGCTGGGACCGAACGACGGGAGCGCACCCCACCGCGGGGATTCAAACTGCTGACCTTTCGATCGGCAAGCCCTAGGCGCTGAGGCTTTCACCCACAGCGCCACCCGCGTCCCTGGGACTCCTGTACTTCTGTCTAATCTCAGTGTGTGGGCCTCATCCACCCTCCAAGAGGTTTCCGTCTGCCTCCCCACCCCCCGCTTCGCTCTCAAGGAACCAAACAATTTTGGCACTAGCAAACAGATAGGCACAAGGAAGAATTCAACATTGCGCTAAGGCGACAGTTCCATCAGCGCAAGCATTTTAGCGTGACAGATGAACGATCTGCCCTCCCCTTCTCCCATGTGCTATTCCGGGGTTCCCCCTGACCACCCAAATCATTTTTAGAGGGCGCATGGGAGAAAGCCCTCTTGCACCAGCAAGAGTCCTTATCTGAGCTTCCAGGTAAAGGTAAAGGGACCCTTGACCATTAGGTCCAGTTGCGGATGACTCTGGGGTAGCGGTGCTCCTCTCATTTTACTGGCTGAGGGAGCTGGCGTAAAGCTTCTGGGTCATGTTGCCAGCATGACTAAGCTGCTTCTGGCAAACCAGAGCAGCACACGGAAATGCCGTTTACCTTCCTGCCGGAGCGCTACCTATTTATCTACTTGCATTTTGAGGTGGTTTTGAACTGCTAGGTTGGCAGGAGCAGGGACCGAGCAACGGGAGCTCACACCATTGTGGGGATTCGAACCACCAGCCTTCTGATTGGCAAGTCCTAGGCTCTGTGGTTTAACCCACAGTGCCACCCGCGTCCCGGGCTTCCAGGAGTGGGACTCATTCATTGAATCCCACCCACAGTGCTGTTGTGGATGGAGCCCAACACCCGAGTTGGAAGAGTTGTTAAGAGTCTCCTATGCCTCTCACAAAGCAGTTTAACAATCAACCTCTCTTCCCAATGAATTCTGGGAACTGCAGCCATATTAAACCAGATCTAGTCTAGCTATATTGAATCGGATATTGTTATTTGGCCAAGAACTTTCAGTCCTACATCACCGCACACATCCACTGGACCGCATGGTGTTTTGCAGGTATGCCTCTGATCAGAGTTGGTCTCACCTTCAGAAAGGCCACGTGGTCTGTACTTTCTAACGCTGCTTTAACCTTGTTAATAATCTCAGTCAGGGAAGAAACCTCGTTTTTCAGGGTCGAAAAGGCATCTTGCATTTCCACCCAGTTCTTCTTCCTCTTCTCCTGGACCGTCCTCATAATAGCCTTCTCCTTCTCATCCAAGATCTGGTGAAGGGATTCAAATCCTGTGGAAATGTGATTTGCGATATCTTCGGTACAACTCTGCAAGTGGTGGGGAGAAAAAACAAACAAAACACACACACACACGAATTAATTTCATTTTTAGTGTTAGCGAGAAACAAAGCAGATATGCATTCAAGGCAAGAAAAATCAAACATAACAAAAGGGTGATTTGTCCCATCAAGAAGATTTTGAATTAGAAAAGTTCCTATGGAAAGTAATAATAATAATGATGATGATGATAATTAATTTATACCCCGCCCATCTGACGGTATTACTCAGGAGAACTTGTGCCTGGATATTATGAAACATAAAAATGGAAATTTAACCTTCACAGCCTGAGATCCAGGGCACCTTGTGATTATCAGGGACAGGGTCTTTTCAGTGGTGGTGCCCTGGCTTTGACACACTTCCCCACAAAAGCTTGCCTGGTCCTGGCACCTAGAGTCCAGTGTCTTTCCAGTGCCAGATGAAGACCTTTTTAAAAATTTCCCAGGCCAAGCTTATGCTGATCTGCTTCACCTGCACTCTTTCGATACCATTTTCAGGTTGTCTTCACAGATTTCAGGTTTGTTTGTTTTTAGCTTATTTCCGAACATAATTCAAAGTGTTGGTGCTGACCTTTAAGGCCCCAAATGGCCTCGGCCCAGTATACCTGAAGGAGTGTCTCCACCCCCTTCATCCAGCCCGGACACAGAGGTCCAGCACTGAGGGCCTTCTGGTGGTTCCCTCACTGCAAGAAGTGAAGCTACATGGAACCAGTCAGAGGGCCTTCTCGGTGGTGGCCCTCCCATCAGATGTCAAATAAATAAACAACTATCTGACTTTTAGAAGACATCTGAAGGCAGCCCTGTTTAGGGAAGTTTTTAATGTTTGATCTTTTATCATGTTTTTAATACTCTGGTCGGAGCCACCCAGAGTGGGCGGGGTATAAACAAACAAACAAACAAACAAACAATTGTAATGCATTAGTTGTTCTATTGTGCTTTCTGTACTTTATTGTAGGCAACAGTGGATTTCAAGGGTGGGCTATAAACAAGGACATTAATGCATGCTCTTTAAACCACAAAAAGTGTGGGGAAGCGGAGTTCCACAATCCCTTACTGTTTTTCCTTTACCTTTAGCTCTCCAATTGCCTCCTTCTGGTGTATTTTCTCCTCTTTGGCCTCCTTTAGACGCTCCTTCAGAGGCTTTAGGTATGGCTTCAGCTCCATCTGTGCAGCAGAGAAATCAACAGAGGTTAAGAAGGAAGGAAGGAAGGAAGGAAGGAAGGAAGGCAGGCAGGCAGGCAGGCAGGCAGGCAGGCAGGCAGGCAGGCAGGCTTCAAAAGCATGGAGGAATATGTGGCCAGGTGGAACTGCTGCTTAGCTCCGCCAGGTGGCGCCAAAGCTAGGACCACCTTAGCACAACAGAGGTGCTGCGTAGGGCATGATGGAGACCAGGGAGAATGAAGATATACCGTATTTTTCGCTCTATAAGACGCACCAGACCATAAGACGCACCTAGTTTTTGGAGGAGGAAAACAAGAAAAAATATATTCTGAATCTCAGAAGCCAGAACAACAAGAGGGATCGCTGCGCAGCAAAAGCGGCAATCCCTCTTGCTGTTCTGGCTTCTGGGATAGCTGTGCAGCCTGCACTTGCTCCATAAGACGCACAGACATTTCCCCTTACTTTTTAGGAGGGAAAAAGTGAGTCTTATAGAGCAAAAAATATGATAAGCAGTGCTTTTCCCCCCTTGAAAAATGTTTAGGGTTCTTGATGACTCAAGAAAATCATCATTTTATAGTTCATATCAGGGGGAAATAACTAAAGCAAATGGACAAAAGTACAAAGATTCACAAACTGTTTAGAGGTGTGCATACCCCTGGGTCCCCCCCAGGAAAAAAAGCGCTGGATATAAAGTTTTATAAGGACAAACAAGAAACAATATGTACAAAACAAAGGAACACAAATCTAAAATAAATATCACGCACAGGAATAATAAAGGACACAGAACTTCACTTGCAGAAATATAAATTATTAAATGTATTAATATGAATGGAAGTTAAATACGTTGTAGCTATTGCATTGTTGCAGGTTTTTCCCCAGTCAATGGGGCAGACACGGGTTCTTTGAGAAAAGTCTTGTTTTATTAAGCTGCACAGCTGGCTTCAGCAAGATAACTCTCAAAGGCTGGGCCCTGAACTCAGATTGGAGCTGCTTTTGATACCATGTCACAAACAAACCTCCATGGCACCAGAGCATGTGCAGAGTGTGATCACACAATTTTGCAAGAAAGCAGATGACAGTCTCCCTTCCCTTTCTGCTGACTTCTGCAATTTCTGATGAGGCAAGAAGGCGTTGTCTTGTGGCTTCAGCCTGCAGATGTTCAGACTGCTTTTTGGTGTCAAGGACTGCTGAGGCAAGCAGATTTTCTTCAGTCCTCAGTTCCTAATTCCTGCACTATTCTGGTAACTCGAGTTAGCCCAACCCTGGTGACTCACCCACCATGAGTTGGGGTGGCTCTTACAATATCTTCTGCTGTTCTTAGAGCAGTAAAGGTAAAGGGACCCCTGACCATTAGGTCCAGTCGTGACTGACTCTGGGGTTGCGGCGCTCATCTTTATTGGCCGAGGGAGCCGGCGTACAGCTTCCGGGTCATGTGGCCAGCATGACTAAGCCGCTTCTGGCGAACCAGAGCAGCGGACGGAAACACCGTTTACCTTCCCGCCAGAGCGGTACCTATTTATCTACTTGCAATGTGACGTGCTTTCAAACTGCTAGGTTGGCAGGAGCAGGGTTACTTAATTCTTCCCTCAGTATAAAGGATTATGATTAAGACTGAAAGGAAGCAGAATTACAGTGGATGCTCAGGTTGCAAACGTGATCCATGTGGGATGCGTGTTTGCAACATGCAGCGGTGTTTCTGCGCATGCGCGGGTTGCAATCCAGCGCTTCTGGGCATGCGCAAAGCGTGATTTAATCCTCCTGCGCATGCGCGACTGCCGAAACCCGGAAGTAACCTGTTCCAGTACGAAAAAATGCAACCTGAAGCGTCTGTAATTGGCTTTTTAATTGATTGATATTTTAATTGTAATTTGGTATTGATAAAATGTGGCTTATATTAGATTTTTATAATAAAAATTATTTTATACGTACTTTTTATATGTACCTTTTATATATAAAAAAAGGACTACCCTAACACGATCAGTTAAGCAGCAGTGAAGCTGTCGCAGCTCTGAAGCAGCGCAAAAACTACGTTTTCAAAGCCTAAATAAAAAAATTCCTTCCAGTAGCACCTTAAAGACCAACTAAGTTAGTTCTTGGTATGAGCTTTCGTGTGCATGCACACTTCTTCAGATACACTGAAACAGAAGTTGCCAGATCCTTCTATATATAGTGAGAAGGTGGGGAGGGTTTTCAAAGCCTGTTAGAATCCTTAGCAGACCTGCTGGGTTGTGAATTCCTGGTCTGATTTTTCTGAGCCAACATCCCTTGCAAATCACTTTGCCTGCCTGGGCTGAACGAGGTCAAACTGAGCCTGTGGTTTTGTAAGGCTGTCCTCACATGATGATCACCCACCGTCCGTCCCCCAAGCTCACTCAACCCCAAAGCAGAAACTTTGCCACTGACCTGCGCGCATTTCACAGCATCTTTGGTCGGCAGGAACTCGTGGCCCCGATGCGCGGGCTGATCCCGGCAGATCACGCAGATGGGGACGCGATCCTGGCGACAGAAGAGCTTGAGCGGCTCCTCGTGCTCCTCGCAGGAGCCAGCTGAGCTGGCCCTTGCCTGGGGCTCTTCATCCAGCTGCAACTTGCGCGCTTTTTCCGCGAGGTTGTCCAGAACCCTGTGGCGCCTGACCTCCCGCAGTCTGAAAGGGCAGCGGCACTCCGGGCAAATCCCTCTGCCCCAGCCATCGCGAGCGCAGCTCTTCAGGCAATCCAGGCAGAAGTTGTGGCCGCAATCCAGTACGTGGGGATCGCGGAAGAGGGAGAGGCAGACGGAGCACACCAGATCGTCCACCAGGCTGGAAGCCATTATCCCAGGGGCGGCAGGATCGTCGCCTGCGAGCGCGCTGGTCCTAAGGCACTTTTGCGCAAGGCGCCGCTTGAGGGAAAAGGCGCAGAGCGATTCTGCTTTCAGGTTCACTTCTGCATTGCTGGAAAGGGTGGAGCCGTCAAAGAAATCAGATTCACGGGGGTCATCATTTTCTCGCTGCTCACAGTTGTGCCTCATTCAGCTGCACTCTCCACACCCAGTTCCCTTGCACGATCCTTTTGGAGATCCATGTCTCCAAAAAGGTCTCCTGTCCGTAGAGAACTGGAACCCATTATTGGCATTAGAAAACAAGACCTAGCCCCCTTCATAGTTCAGAGACACTTGGATCCTCTAGGCATTGAAGCACAGGTGAAGAAGAAGAGTTCATAGAATCATAGAGTTGGAAGAGACCACAAGGGCCATCGAGTCCAACCCCCTGCCAAGCAGGAAACACCATTAGAACACTTCTGACATATGGTTGTCAAGCCTCTGCTTAAAGACCTCCAAAATAGGAGACTCCACCACACTCCTTGGCAGCAAATTCCACTGTCCAACAGCTCTTTTTGAAAATGTTATGTTTGTTGTGTACAACTTTTATGTAAAACTAATAAAAATATATATGAAAAAAAGGGAAAGACTTTGGAGGGAGGACTTCTGGATTCACAAAACAGTGTTCCCTTCCCCTAGGGCAAAAGTGCTACTTATAACAGGAAAAAACAAACACATAACAGTGGTACCTCAGGTTACAGACGCTTCAGGTTACAGACTCTGCTAACCCAGAAATAGTACCTCGGGTTAAGAACTTTGCTTCAGGATGAGAACAGAAATCGCGCGGCAGCTGTGGGAGGCCCCATTAGCTAAAGTAGTACCTCAGGTTAAGAACAGTTTCAGGTTAAGAACGGACCTCCGGAACAAATTAAGTTCTTAATCTGAGATACCACTGTAATTTTGAAGGCTAATACCTCACCTTCCCATCTAATAATTCCCAAGGTGGCTTACGAGTTCTACAAAGAACTCAGAAGCTCACATTAAAAAAACAAAACAAAAAAACCCCACAAACCCAAGCCAGCAGCACGTAGACCTATAATGTCTGACGTTTGGTGTGTTCTCTTATATTCTATTGGAAGCCAGAGTGGCTGGGGCAACCCAGTCAGTTGGTACAATTAATAAATTAATTAATTATTATTTTTTTTATTATTATTATTATTATTATTATTATTATTATTATTATTATTATTCTCAGTGTTGTGGGTTCAAGACCCACTTTGGGGAAAGATTCCTACACTGTGGCACAATGCAGGCAGCTTTTACCATCAGCCAACCTTCCCCTCTCCCATCGGGCTGTGCACAGCAGGTCCTCAGCCTTGTTGGACGCCACGGTCCCCGGGAGCAGCTGCGAGCGCCCCTCGCCCTTTCAAACGGGAAGAAGAGGTGCGCCCACCCGCGCAGCGCCTTGCTTCGAAGCGCTTCTGCCCGCCCGACGCCGGCTCAGTGGATCCGCAGTCTTTCGAGTCTTCTTTCTCCGGAAAGAGGTGCGGGAAGCGCAATAACGCAAGAGAACAGGAGTATCCAAGAGCGCGCACGACCAGCTGAAGCAGCGGCCCCTTGTGCTCTTAATTAATAGCCCCTTCCACCAGCCCAGCAGGTGAAGCGTGTGAAATTCCTTCTTCGAGGGAACTTTTAAAGGCGCAGGAGCCCTGTCTCCGTTTGCATTTGGCAACATTCCATTGCTCCGACCAGCGAGCCGGCTGTCCATTTCGTAGAGATCATTTTTCTCAAATAAGGCAAGGTCACCAAGGCTAAAATATTTTTCGTATATTGTATATTTTCATATATTGGCCCTTTTTCCAACAATTTTGGGGGCCTTTTCGTTTTTCTTTTCTTTTTCTCTTTCCCTTTGCATCACTTTATTTCTTTTTAACTGAAATCTTTTAAATAAACTATTAATACCCTCCCTAAACCCAAATAAAAAAACCTAAAGCTAAAATAACAAGGGAAAGGAGCGAGACTAAACGCTAACACATTGTGGCTCATTGCCCAACCCTATGCATTGAAGATATCCGGCTTAATGTCAGAATAGGCTTGTAAGCAGCTTGCAAAATATCTCTTTTTAATGTTAAGGCTGCTGTCCTAACCGCTCTTCTTCCAGAGTCAATCCTATGGACTTCAGTAGGGCTTACCTCAGAGTAAAGGTGAGCCTTCCTTAGCCTGGGGGCCTCCCACTGCACTGCTGGCAGGGGCTGATGGGAATTGTAGTCCATAACATCTGATAGGCATCAGATTCTGGAACACTGCCTTAGAACATTCAGTTTCATTTTAGCTGTGTGGAATCTGCAGCTTCTGGGTGGTAGATTTGGGGTGGGGGAGAACCAGGGGGAGAACCCTCTTGATCGATTGCAACAGCAGTTCAGCAATGGAGCCAGTTGTACTTAGAGGGGCGGTAGACACTCTTGGTGAAGGATTTCAAGCACAAAACCAGTGCTATTTTTTTTTAAAGAAAAAAAGCCATGGAATCCTTTGCCCAGTATGGGGCTTGAACTCGCGAACCTGTGATTAAGAGTCTCGTGCTTTACCGACAGAGCTGTCCCAAGAGTCATGGAAGATAAGGCAGCTATCTGTTGGGGGAGACTGGTGCTCTGGATATCCTTGCATTTAGCATCGTAGTTCGTTAAGGGTCTCCTAACTACCCTTAGCATCCTTAACAAACTACAGCTCACCAGGTTCTTGTTGGCGGGGGGGGGGGAATGGGGGACGGACGTTTTCACTTGCACATTTTCCCATATTGATTATAGGATCAATAACGTCCACCGCAGACGTTTGAAGCACTCTTGGCAGTTATGAACCCCCCTCAAAGAATCCACAGCGGGCGCATGCTTGCTTGCTTGCTTGCCCTCTCGCTCTGGGCCTAGGTGCCCAGTGTTGCTGAGGGTGGAAGGGAGAAGGCTGTTGGGATTCCTGTTCCGTGTTTGCAGTCATGAGATTGTTGTCTATCACATGACGGTGTATGTTTTCATTCCACAGTGTGGGAAATGATGGAGACAGGATGCTTATGTTACTGTGTTCCGTGAAGTGGGACTGTTGTCCTTTGTTCTCTCTCTCTCTCTCTGCTGTCTGATGAGAAAGAGGAAGGAGCTAAGTCAGAATGCTCCGAGTGTATTATTATATATAAATAGACGCAGATTAGCTACTGAGTTCTGTTACGCAAACTGCGAATACTCTGTGGATCCTTGAGTGTGCTGATGCTTCTTGGTATCAGTCACTGTGACATTCGGGCTGAAGAAAGCTTTTGTAGCTCCCGAACGATCGACCAGGAGGGAGAGAACATGCCAGTCGGGCATGTGTCTCTGCCAGGGTCCTACACGAGAGTAGGACACAAGCTGAGCAGGTGAATACAAGTGGGGAAGCTGCACAGCCAGGGCTAGGAGGCCTTGGCAGGCAGCCAACATTGCCAATCCTCAACCCTGGCTTGAGAGGTCGTAAGAACCTAAGGAGGAACACTGCTGGTTCAATGGCCAATGGTCTGTCTAGCTTAGCGTTCTGTTCTCACAGTGGCCTGCCAGATGGAGAAGCCTCCACTCTGCCCACTTGGGTTTCCATCATTTCAGCACCTGCCAGACTAAAGATGTCGTATATCTAATAAGATGCCGGTGCAATCTACCGTACTCTATATTGAATCAACCACCCGAGCGGTAGGTTTTTGAGAGACATGGCCCTTCTTTACATGGTTCTTTGAGTAAATCAGGAACAACTAGGGCCTTCTGGCGGTTCCCTCACTGTGAGAAGCCAAGTTACAGGGAACCAGACAGAGGGCCTTCTCGGTAGTGGCGCCCGCCCTGTGGAACTCCCTCCCATCAGATGTCAAGGAAATAAACAACTACCTGACTTTTAGAAGACACCTGAAGGCAGCCCTGTTTAAGGAAGGTTTTAATGTGTGACATTTTAGTGTATTTTTGGTCTCTGTGGAAGCCGCCCAGAGTGGCTGGAGAAACCCAGCCAGATGGGCGGGGTACAAATAATAAATTATTATTATTATTACTAGGGATGAGGAGAGATTATATAAGATTGCTACACCAATAAGAAACTAAAATAATTTTCTTATTCAAATCCCTGTGTCCTGGGTGTTTGAACACGGAATTAGACTTTAATTGTTTCATTTAATTGTTCTGATTATATGGCTACTGCTATCATTCACTGCATTAATTGTTGGATTCTGTATCTTTAAATTTTCTGAATTTGTACATGACTCAGCACTCTCGGGATGGCCTATATAATGCCTCTAGGATTCGGCCCCCAGTATCAGCTTTCTACGCTTCTTAGTGAGTGCTGATCTTATGCTACTTGATGTACCTGTTAGGACCATTCTACGTTTTTTTTTGCCTCTTTCAATTCCAATGGACTATATTGTCTAATTTTGTTCATGCAACAGTGATAGACTTTTATTTTCTGTGTTTCCATTACATATTCTCTGTTTCAAAATTGCTACGCTTGGAGCTTCTATTATCGCATGATTACAGGATCGGGACTATTGAAAGGTTTGTTTGCCTCTATGATATTGACTGACTGCCTTCTCTAATTTTGTTCATACAATATTGTTTTTTTAGTATATTATTAGCCACGTGTTGCCTGTTATTGCTTAAGTTACACTTGTGTTTCCTGGCAGCTGGCATTCAGAGGCGTACTGCCTCCAGCACTGAAGGAAAAACACAGTTGTCGTTACCTGTAGCCATTGATAGCCTTCTCCCATTGAGTCCACCTAATCTTCTTTTAAAGTCATCCACATGGGTGACTCATCAGGAACTCTGTTAGTTTAACTACATGCTGTTCAGTGCTATTTTTTTCTAGAAAAAGAGGTGCCGCAACTCACCATGAACACCTCCCTCGTTCTCTAAGAATGGTAATGGTGCTCACCTGAAAGGTGCCGGGACTGAGTTCCTGTGAGTTCCCCCCGGGGGAAAAAGCCCTGGTGCTTTCTTTTGTCTATCCCAAATCCATTTGTATACAGTAGTGCTTAATACTGAAAATTAACTCACTATAAACAGTTTACAGCAGCGGTATCAGCAGGGTTACATGTGTGTGTGTTAGGCCCTGGTTTGGGGATCGGAACTGGATTGTGAACTTTAAATAACAGCCCTGTGGTGTGTGCGCCAAGGTGGAAAGCCCCAAGAAACAGCCTGTGGTCTTCTTTTTCTGTTTGCAAGGGAATATATGGACATATAACCAGACCAAGAATGAGAGTTCAAAAGTTTTATTTTCTGGTACAGTGGGTGAAGAGAGATACCAAAGGAAGATAAAAGACTGTTTATGTACGCAACAACAGCGGCAAGAATTCTCTTAGCCCCAAAATGTAAACAACAAGTACTGCCAACAAAAGAAGAGTGGCAGATGATGGACTTTGTGGAATTGACAAAGCTGACAGGAAGAATCCGAAACCAGCAAGATCAAGTATTCCAAAAGGACGGGAGTAAATTTATACGATATCGGAAAGATTACTGTCAGCAATTAACATCACTAGCAGGGTTGTCTGAAGACTCGTAGTGAAGAATTTTCTCCCTTTTTATTTTAACATAAATTTCAGTGACTTTTGTAATGAGCTAATCAGAACTGGGAAATGTATAAAATGCAGTGATATAAAGGTTTACCTTGAAAGCTGTGAGCTGGGAGGGAAGGAAGTCTATAGGCTCAAAAGAGCCAGAGAGGTAAAGTGGATAGCAATGATGTGATTATATATTATTAAATGGAAGACTAATAAAAATTATACTTAAAAACCACACAAAAGTCTTTCCCCCTCTAAATACACAGCTGGGACACCCTCTCCCTTATACTGCCCTATGCAGTATCGTACATCTCCCTCCCTCTGAGTATAATGCGTAAAGGCAGAGTGAGAAAACTTACACTCTGTACAGTGTGAGAATGCAGAGTGAGATCAGTTCTCTTCCTGGGGTTCGATACCTTGCAACAGTTTCCCCCAAGCTTCAAAATCCAATGCTACTATGAATTTCTTGAGAGATGGAAACACCGGCACCACATTTTTCTCATCGTCTCTAGAATGTTCCTCCTTCTCTGCACTACTGTCACTACTTTCACCCTGTTCTTCATCAGCCTTCTGATCTTTCTCTTCAGCTGCATTCTTGTCATCTTTGTTTTCCTCCACCTCTATTGAGTCTTTGGCTCTGAGAAAACACGAAGCCCCTGTTTACTGGAAAAGGCTGATCTGCCCCACTGCATTACTCCTGCTTGTTGCTCCTAACAGGATTTTGCCCCCTGCCTCCCCCCCAAAAATGAGGCCAGGCTGATCTGCGGCAAGTCCTGCAACTGGTTGGAGAAGCCACTAACTTTCAAAGAGAAACCACATTTTTCAACTAAGCCAGAGCAACCTGGATGATCAACGTTTGTGGCTTGACAGGTGTTCCATCAGAATAAATTTGAAAGGAGGCTTTCGGCCAGGTGGAAGGTACTTGACATTATCTTAGAGCTATGTTAAGTGCTGCAGGGAGCCGCCATTTTAATTTCATGCCCACCCGATTGTGGAAAAGCATTGATTCCGCACCATAGACTATGTAGATGGGAGAGTAATGTGAATGCAGGAAAATGGTCTTTTTAAAAAACTGAGCTGCGTTCATTTGGGAATGAGGACTACGGGGCCAAACCAGAGGTGGGAAACCTCAGCCCTGGAGGTCATTTTGCATTTATTGCTGCCCTGTCTGATTTTGCCTCTGGCTCTGCCTGTCCCTGGGATGTGGCCACAGACGGTTGCCCCAAAATGAATGTTGCTCTTGGGCTGAAGAAGCCACACCCCCACACCTGCCACCAGGTGAAACCAAGGACACAAGGCATGTCAAAGAAGGGAACCACAGAGGTGCCACACAAGAATGAATTCCAGACACTTACTGCTGCATCAGCTCCTGGAAGTCCTACATGAAAGATAAACAAGTTTAGTGTATTGATTTACAGCGTCTTCACAATCAATTAGAAACAATGACTAGAAAGGGCTTCCTCTCGCTTCAGATGTCATCTGGGAGCAGCTGTTCAATCAGACTGCCACAGCAGGAGACATTGGAAGATTTGCTGGAAGCCCAGCTCCACCCAGAACCTCCTGCCCCAGAACTGTGCCAGCTGGTCATTATAGGAACAACCGTTCGGAAATAGGCGTCTGCGTTTTGCTTTTTATTCTCCTCTTCCCTCCCTGTCCCTTTTTCCTTGTGTGTTGTGGGTAGGGACTGTTTTGTTTTGACTATGTAAACTCCTCTGGGAGCCTTCTTGGCTGAAGAGCAGGGTACAAGTGCTCTAAAGAAAATAATTAAGAAATAAATGTGGCAGCCATGTCACCATCACCACCATAAAATATGGCTATTGTTATTATTTTCTCAAACAACATCTAACTGGCAAAAAAGGGTAAACTGAAAATAGTAAAAAGAGACCCTAGTTTTGGCAAGGAACTCCTCATGGTTTGGCAAGAAGTGATCCAGGGTTTGGCAACATCCTGTTTGGGTTACTCTAGTCAAGTGCCTCATACGTGGACATGCCCTTAAAGGTGTTCTGGAAACAACTGGAATGTGATGCCAAGCATGTCTGCTGGATTCGGATGGTATAAGCACCTCATTCTCTTGCCGTCTCTGGCTTCCATTCGGTTTCTGGACTCAGTTCAAAGGGTTGATTTTTTACCTTCATGATCTTGGACTCCTGTACTTATATCTAATCTCAGTGTGTGGGCCTCATCGACCCTCCAAGAGGTTTCCGTCTGCCTCCCCACCCCCCGCTTTGCTCTCAAGGAGCCAAACAATTTTGGCACTAGCAAACAGATAGGCACAAGGAAGAATTCCACATTGCGCTAAGGCGACAGTTCCATCAGCACAAGCATTTTAGCGTGACAGATGAACGATCTGCCCTCCCCTTCTCCCATGTGCTATTCCGGGGTTCCCCCTGACCACCCAAGTCATTTTTAGAGGGCACAAGGGAGAAAGCCCTCTTGCACCAGCAAGAGTCCTTATCTGAGCTTCCAGGTAAAGGTAAAGGGACCCCTGACCATTAGGTCCAGTTGCGGATGACTCTGGGGTAGCGGTGCTCCTCTCACTTTACTGGCCGAGGGAGCCGGCATACAGCTTCTGGGTCATGTTGCCAGCATGACTAAGCTGCTTCTGGCAAACCAGAGCAGCGCACAGAAACGCCGTTTACCTTCCTGCTGGAGCAGTACCTATTTATCTACTTGCACTTTGACGTGCTTTTGAACTGCTAGGTTGGCAGGAGCAGGGACCGAGCAACGGGAGCTCACCCCATTGTGGGGATTCGAACCACCAGCCTTCTGATCGGCAAGTCCTAGGCTCTGTGGTTTAACCCACAGCGCCACCCGCGTCCCGGGCTTCCAGGAGTGGGACTCATTCATTGAATCCCACCCACAGTGCTGTTGTGGATGGAGCCCAACACCCGAGTTGGAAGAATTGTTAAGAGTCTCCTATGCCTCTCACAAAGCAGTTTAACAATCAACCTCTCTTCCCAATGAATTCTGGGAACTGCAGCCATATTAAACCAGATCTAGTCTAGCTATATTGAATCGGATATTGTTATTTGGCCAAGAACTTTCAATCCCACATCACCACACACATCCACTGGACCGCATGGTGTTTTGCAGGCATGCCTCTGATCAGAGCTGGTCTCACCTTCAGAAAGGCCACGTGGTCTGTACTTTCTAACGCTGCTTTAACCTTGTTAATAATCTCAGTCAGGGAAGAAACCTCGTTTTTCAGGGTCGAAAAGGCATCTTGCATTTCCACCCAGTTCTTCTTCCTCTTCTCCTGGACCGTCCTCATAATAGCCTTCTCCTTCTCATCCAAGATCTGGTGAAGGGATTCAAATCCTGTGGAAATGTGATTTGCGATATCTTCGGTACAACTCTGCAAGTGGTGGGGAGAAAAGCGCACACACACACACACACACACACACATGAATTAATTTCATTTTTAGTGTTAGCGAGAAACAAAGCAGATATGCATTCAAGGCAAGAAAAATCAAACATAACAAAAGGGTGATTTGTCCCATCAAGAAGATTTTGAATTAGAAAAGTTCCTATGGAAAGTAATGATGATGATGATGATGATGATGATAATAATTAATTTATACCCCGCCCATCTGGCGGTATTCCTCAGGAGAACTTGTGCCTGGATATTATGAAACATAAAAATGGAAATTTAACCTTCACAGCCTGAGATCCAGGGCACCTTGTGATTATCAGGAACAGGGTCTTTTCAGTGGTGGTGCCCTGGCTTTGACACACTTCCCCACAAAAGCTTGCCTGGTCCTGGCACCTAGAGTCCAGTGTCTTTCCAGTGCCAGATGAAGACCTTTTAAAAAATTTCCCAGGCCAAGCTTATGCTGATCTGCTTCACCTGCACTCTTTCGATACCATTTTCAGGTTGTCTTCATAGATTTCAGGTTTGTTTGTTTTTGGCTTATTTCCTAACATAATTCAAAGTGTTGGTGCTGACCTTTAAGGCCCCAAATGGCCTCGGCCCAGTATACCTGAAGGAGCGTCTCCACCCTCTTCATCCAGCCCGGACACAGAGGTCCAGCACTGAGGGCCTTCTGGTGGTTCCCTCACTGCAAGAAGTGAAGCTACATGGAACCCGTCAGAGGGCCTTCTCGGTGGTGGCCCTCCCATCAGATGTCAAATAAATAAACAACTATCTGACTTTTAGAAGACATTTGAAGGCAGCCCTGTTTAGGGAAGTTTTTAATGTTTGATCTTTTATCGTGTTTTTAATACTCTGGTCGGAGCCACCCAGAGTGGGTGGGGTATAAACAAACAAACAAACAAACAAACAAACAAACAAACAATTGTAATGCATTAGTTGTTCTATTGTGCTTTCTGTACTTTATTGTAGGCAACAGTGGATTTCAAGGGCAGGCTATAAACAAGGACATTAATGCATGCTCTTTAAACCACAAAAAGTGTGGGGAAGCGGAGTTCCACAATCCCTTACTGTTTTTCCTTTACCTTTAGCTCTCCAATTGCCTCCTTCTGGTGTATTTTCTCCTCTTTGGCCTCCTTTAGACGCTCCTTCAGAGGCTTTAGGTATGGCTTCAGCTCCATCTGTGCAGCAGAGAAATCAACAGAGGTTAAGAAGGAAGGAAGGAAGGAAGGAAGGAAGGAAGGAAGGAAGGAAGGAAGGAAGGAAGGAAGGCTTCAAAAGCATGGAGGAATATGTGGCCAGGTGGAACTGCTGCTTAGCTCCGCCAGGTGGCGCCAAGGCTAGGACCACCTTAGCACAACAGAGGTGCTGCGTAGGGCATGATGGAGACCAGGGAGAATGAAGATATACCGTATTTTTCGCTCTATAAGATGCACCAGACCATAAGACGCACCTAGTTTTTGGAGGAGGAAAACAAGAAAAAATATATTCTGAATCTCAGAAGCCAGAACAACAAGAGGGATCGCTGCGCAGCAAAAGCGGCAATCCCTCTTGCTGTTCTGGCTTCTGGGATAGCTGTGCAGCCTGCACTTGCTCCATAAGACGCACAGACATTTCCCCTTACTTTTTAGGAGGGAAAAAGTGAGTCTTATAGAGCAAAAAATATGATAAGCAGTGCTTTTCCCCCCTTGAAAAATGTTTAGGGTTCTTGATGACTCAAGAAAATCATCATTTTATAGTTCATATCAGGGGAAAATAACTAAAGCAAATGGACAAAAGTACAAAGATTCACAAACTGTTTAGAGGTGTGCATACCCCTGGGTCCCCCCCAGGAAAAAAAAGCGCTGGATATAAAGTTTTATAAGGACAAACAAGAAACAATATGTACAAAACAAAGGAACACAAATCTAAAATAAAACGCACAGGAATAATAAAGGACACAGAACTTCACTTGCAGAAATATAAATTATTAAATGTATTAATATGAATGGAAGTTAAATACGTTGTAGCTATTGCATTGTTGCAGGTTTTTCCCCAGTCAATGGGGCAGACACGGGTTCTTTGAGAAAAGTCTTGTTTTATTAAGCTGCACAGCTGGCTTCAGCGAGATAACTCTCAAAGGATGGGCCCTGAACTCAGATTGGAGCTGCTTTTGATACCATGTCACAAACAAACCTCCATGGCACCAGAGCATGTGCAGAGTGTGATCACACAATTTTGCAAGCAAGCAGACGACAGTCTCCCTTCCCTTTCTGCTGACTTCTGCAATTTCTGATGAGGCAAGAAGGCGTTGTCTTGTGGCTTCAGCCTGCAGATGTTCAGACTGCTTTTTGGTGTCAAGGACTGCTGAGGCAAGCAGATTTTCTTCAGTCCTCAGTTCCTAATTCCTGCACTATTCTGGTAACTCGAGTTAGCCCAACCCTGGTGACTCAGCCACCATGAGTTGGGGTGGCTCTTACAATATCTTCTGCTCTTCTTAGAGCAGTAAAGGTAAAGGGACCCCTGACCATTAGGTCCAGTCGTGACAGACTCTGGGGTTGCGGCGCTCATCTCGCTTTATTGGCCAAGGGAGGCGGCTTACAGCTTCCGGGTCATGTGGCCAGCATGACTAAGCCGCTTCTGGCGAACCAGAGCAGCGGACGGAAACACCGTTTACCTTCCCGCCAGAGCGGTACCTATTTATCTACTTGCAATGTGACGTGCTTTCAAACTGCTAGGTTGGCAGGAGCAGGGTTACTTAATTCTTCCCTCAGTATAAAGGATTATGATTAAGACTGAAAGGAAGCAGAATTACAGTGGATGCTCAGGTTGCAAACGTGATCCATGTGGGATGCGTGTTTGCAACATGCAGCGGTGTTTCTGCGCATGCGCGGGTTGCAATCCAGCGCTTCTGGGCATGCGCAAAGCGTGATTTAATCCTCCTGCGCATGCGCGACTGCCGAAACCCGGAAGTAACCTGTTCCAGTACGAAAAAATGCAACCTGAAGCGTCTGTAATTGGCTTTTTAATTGATTGATATTTTAATTGTAATTTGGTATTGATAAAATGTGGCTTATATTAGATTTTTATAATAAAAATTATTTTATATGTACTTTTTATATGTACCTTTTATATATATATAAAAAAGGAATACCCTAACACGATCAGTTAAGCAGCAGTGAAGCTGTCGCAGCTCTGAAGCAGCGCAAAAACTACGTTTTCAAAGCCTATTAGAATCCTTATCAGACCTGCGCGGTTGTGAATTCCTGGTCTGACTTTTCTGAGCCAACATCCACTTTGCCTGCCTGGGCTGAACGAGGTCAAACCGAGCCTGTGGTTTTGTAAGGCTGTCCTCACATGATGATCACCCACCGCTCCCCGCAGCCCACTCAACCCCAAAGCAGAAATCTTGCCACTGACCTGCGCGCATTTCACAGCATCTTTGGTCGGCAGGAACTCGTGGCCCCGGTGCGCGGGCTGATCCCGGCAGATCACGCAGATGGGGACGCGATCCTGGCGACAGAAGAGCTTGAGCGGCTCCTCGTGCTCCTCGCAGGAGCCAGCTGAGCTGGCCCTTGCCTGGGGCTCTTCATCCAGCTGCAACTTGCGCGCTTTTTCCGCGAGGTTGTCCAGAACCCTGTGGCGCCTGACCTCCCGCAGTCTGAAAGGGCAGCGGCACTCCGGGCAAATCCCTCTGCCCCAGCCATCGCGGGCGCAGCTCTTCAGGCAATCCAGGCAGAAGTTGTGGCCGCAATCCAGTACGTGGGGATCGCGGAAGAGGGAGAGGCAGACGGAGCACACCAGATCGTCCACCAGGCTGGAAGCCATGATCCCAGGGGCGGCAGGATCGTCGCCTGCGAGCGCGCTGGTCCTAAGGCACTTTTGCGCAAGGCGCCGCTTGAGGGAAAAGGCGCAGAGCGATTCTGCTTTCAGGTTCACTTCTGCATTGCTGGAAAGGGTGGAGCCGTCAAAGAAATCAGATTCACGGGGGTCATCATTTTCTCGCTGCTCACAGTTGTGCCTCATTCAGCTGCACTCTCCACACCCAGTTCCCTTGCACGATCCTTTTGGAGATTCATGTCTCCAAAAAGGTCTCCTGTCCGTAGAGAACTAGAACCCATTATTGGCATTAGAAAACAACACCTAGCCCCCTTCATAGTTCAGAGACACTTGGATCCTCTAGGCATTGAAGCACAGGTGAAGAAGAAGAGTTCATAGAATCATAGAGTTGGAAGAGACCACAAGGGCCATCGAGTCCAACCCCCTGCCAAGCAGGAAACACCATCAGAGCACTCCTGACATATGGTTGTCAAGCCTCTGCTTAAAGACCTCCAAAGTAGGAGACTCCACCACACTCCTTGGCAGCAAATTCCACTGCCGAACAGCTCTTACTGTCAGGAAGTTCTTCCTAATGTTTAGGTGGAATCTTCTTTCTTGTAGTTTGGATCCATTGCTCCGTGTCCGCTTCTCTGGAGCAGCAGAAAACAACCTTTCTCCCTCCTCTATGTGACATCCTTTTATATATTTGAACATGGCTATCATATCACCCCTTAACCTCCTCTTCTCCAGGCTAAACATGCCCAGCTCCCTTAGCCGTTCCTCATAAGGCATCGTTTCCAGGCCTTTGACCATTTTGGTTGCCCTCCTCTGGACACGTTCCAGTTTGTCAGTGTCCTTCTTGAACTGTGGTGCCCAGAACTGGACACAGTACTCCAGGTGAGGTCTGACCAGAGCAGAATACAGTGGCACTATTACTTCCCTTGATCTAGATGCTATACTCCTATTGATGCAGCCCAGAATTGCATTGGCTTTTTTAGCTGCCGCGTCACACTGTTGGCTCATGTCAAGTTTGTGGTCAACCAAGACTCCTAGATCCTTTTCACATGTACTGCTCTCAAGCCAGGTGTCACCCATCTTGTATTTGTGCCTCTCATTTTTTTTGCCCAAGTGCAATACTTTACATTTCTCCCTGTTAAAATTTATCTTGTTTGTTTTGGCCCAGTTCTCTAATCTGTCAAGGTCGTTTTGAAGTGTGATCCTGTCCTCTGGGGTGTTAGCTACCCCTCCCAGTTTGGTGTCATCTGCAAATTTGATCAGGATGCCCTTGAGTCCATCATCCAAGTCGTTGATAAAGATGTTGAATAAGACCGGGCCCAAGACAGAACCCTGTGGCACCCCACTAGTCACTCTTCTCCAGGATGAAGAGGAACCATTGATGAGCACCTTTTGGGTTCGGTCAGTCAGCCAGTTACAAATCCACTGAGTGGTAGCATAGTCAAGACCGCATTTTACCAGCTTCTTTAGTGCTGGCTATTTGTTTGAATTCCTCTTTGGTGGTTTCCCCCCTTTTCCATTTTTTGTACACATCCTTTTTTAATCTTAACTCAGTTAAAAGTTCTTTAGATAGCCACCCTGGCTTCTTTAGGCACCTTCCATGTTTCCATCTCATTGGTATTGCCTGAACTTGTGCTTTTACTATCTCCCTCTTAACAGACTCCCAGCCATCATGAACTCCCTTTCCTTTTAGTATTACTGTCCATGGGATCTCACCCAGCACTTCCCTAAGTTTTATGAAGTTGGCTTTCTTAAAGTCAAGAAATTGAGTCCTAGTATGCTTGGCTGCTCCTTTCCGCTGTATAGTAAACTTCAGAAGAGCATGATCACTCGCGCCTAATGATCCTTCCACTTCTACCCCACTAACCAGGTCATCAACATTGGTTAGGACCAGATCTAAAATGGCTGTTCCTCTTGTTGCTTCTCCCGCTTTCTGGACAATGAAGTTGTCTGCAAGGCCAGTGAGGAATCTGTTTGACCTTATGCTCTTGGCTGGGTTTGACATCCAACAAATATTCGGGTAATTGAAGTCCCCCATTACTACTATCTCCCTTCCTTTTGCATGCTTGGCCATCTGTTCCAGGAAGGCATCATCTATGTCCTCCGTTTGGCTTGGGGATCTATAGTAAACTCCCACAATGAGGTCACTGTTATTCTTCTCTCCCTTAATTTTGACCCAAATGCTCTCACTTTGGCTTTGAGGTTCTAAATCTTGGATCTCTTCACAGGTATACACATCCCTGACATATAACACCACTCCTCCTCCTTTCTTGTCTGGTCTGTTTCTCTGAAATAGATTGTATCCCCCCCATTATTACATTCCAATCGTGGGACTTATCCCACCAGGTTTCAGTGATGCCTATTATGTCATATTTAGTTTGCTGTACCAAGAGCTCAAGCTCATCTTGTTTATTTCCCATGCTTTGCGCATTAGTGTACAGACATTGAAGTCCATTAATCATTCCCCCGTGTCTCTTATTTAAGGATTTTTTCCTCCCACCACTAGGTCTGCGTGCTGTTTGCTCCATTTGGTCTATGACATTTGGATGATCATCTTCATCAATTGATAGACTCCTACCTTCAGGAGCACTGTCTCCCTCCCCCACATTAGTCAGTTTAAAGCCCTCCTGAAAGTTTGGATTTGATATCCCGCTTTATCACTACCCGAAGGAGGAAATAACATGCGGTTGTTTGAGCCCAATCCATCTTTCCAATGGACCAATATAACTGTTCTTGCTGATCTAACATTTCGACCTTTCCTATTCAAAGAATCTCTGGCATTTTTTATCCTTTGTGCTATGTCAATCCTGCAAACGTTTTAAGATTTTTACAGTGTTCTTTAATATAGTCTATAAAGTTACGCCATTCTCTATTAAATTTGTTATCCTCTCGGTGCCTGGTCTTCCAATGAAGGACAATAATTTGGATAAATGCAATTAGATGCAGTTAAAAAAGGAAGATAAATTTTGGAAGCCAAAGGAGGGGTGGTGGGAAGTCTCGGGGTTCAGGGAACCACATAAAGGTACTATGGTCTAATGTAAACCCCCCCCCTCTCTCTGTGTGTAAAAAAATGTTTTTTTCTTTTTGAAACTTTGGGGGGGGGGGAATCTTAAGGCAATATCCAGAGCCCAGTTACCACCTCCTCTGCCCCCGCAGTGGTTTCCTGATTTCCTGATGTAAATCCCTCACACTGGGATTGAAAACAAATCTTGTGTTTTTATTTTTTAATTAAATAAAATTATCCCGATGTTTATTTTTTAAAAATTTTAATTACATTTAGACATACAACAGGTAACATTTGCATAAAACGAGGTGAAGCAAAAAAAATGTATACGCTCAGATAAACGTTTCTGAATATAAAAAAAATTCCTTACAGTAGCACCTTAAAGACCAACTAAGTTAGTTCTTGGTATGAGCTTTCGTGTGCATGCACACTTCTTCAGATACACTGAAACAGAAGTTGCCAGATCCTTCTATATAGTGAGAAGGTGGGGAGGGGTATTACTCAGAAGGGTGGTGGGAATGGGAGATTGGCAGATAGCTGAGATGAGCCTGTTGATGACTCTTAACGACTGTAATAGGTCTTACAGGAAAAGGCAAGGGGTGAGAAGGTGAGAATACCGTTTCTGAATATGTTAACAAAGTTGTGCCTATATATCATAATCACTACAGAAATGTTTATTTTTATTTATTCAATTGATCTACACTGGCACATGTAAAGTAACATGAATTGTGGATCCTATGATTATACACTAGATAGATTATAGTAGAAGATGAGGAATAAAATTAAAAAATGGAACCCATGAAGGGAAGGAAGGAGGTTTGGAGGTTCGAAAGAACCCTTAAATTTTATATTATTTTTGAAAATGTTATGTTTGTTGTGTACAACTTTTATGTAAAACTAATAAAAATATATATGAAAAAAAGGGAAAGACTTTGGAGGGAGGACTTCTGGGTTCACAAAACAGTGTTCCCTTCCCCCAGGGCAAAAGTGCTACTTATAACAGGAAAAAACAAACACATAAAAGTGGTACCTCGGGTTACAGAAGCTTCAGGTTACAGACTCTGCTAACGCAGAAATAGAACTTTGCTTCAGGATGAGAACAGAAATCGCGCGGCAGCAGTGGGAGGCCCCATTAGCTAAAGTGGTACCTCAGGTTAAGAACAGTTTCAGGTTAAGAACGGACCTCCGGAACAAATTAAGTTCTTAATCTGAGATACCACTGTAATTTTGAAGGCTAATACCTCACCTTCCCATCTAATAATTCCCAAGGTGGCTTACGAGTTCTACAAAGAACTCAGAAGCTCACATTAAAAACAAAACAAAAAACACCACAAACCCAAGCCAGCAGCCCGTAGTCCTATAATGTCTGACGTTTGGTGTGTTCTCTTATATTCTATTGGAAGCCAGAGTGGCTGGGGCAACCCAGTCAGTTGGTACAATTAATAAATTATTATTATTATTATTAATCTCAGTGTTGTGGGTTCAAGACCCACTTTGGGGAATGATTCCTACACTGCGGCACAAAGCAGGCAGCTTTTACCATCAGCCAACCTTCCCCTCTCCCATCGGGCTGTGCACAGCAGGTCCTCAGCCGTGTTGGACGCCATGGTGCCCGGGAGCAGCTGCGAGCGCCCCTCGCCCTTTCAAACGGGAAGAAGAGGTGCGTCCACCCGTGCAGCGCCTTGCTTCGAAGCGCTTCGGATCCTGGAATCCTGGAATCTTTTGTCCCGTATGGGGCTTGAACACACGAACCTGTGATTAAGAGTCTCGTGCTTTACCGACAGAGCTGTCCCAAGAGTCATGGAAGATAAGGCAGCTGTCTGTTGGGGGAGACTGGTGCTCTGGATATCCTTGAATTTAGCATCGTAGTTCGTTAAGGGTCTCCTAACTACCCTTAGCATCCTTAACAAACTACAGCTCCCCAGGTTCCTGTTGGTGGGGGGGGGGGACGGACGTTTTCACTTGCACATTTTCCCATATTGATTATAGTATCAATAACGTCCACTGCAGACGTTTGAAGCACTCTTGGCAGTTATGAACCCCCCTCAAAGAAGCCACAGCGGCCGCGTGCTTACTTGCTTGCCCTCTCGCTCTGGGCCTAGGTGCCCAGTGTTGCTGAGGGTGGAAGGGAGAAGGCTGTTGGGATTCCTGTTCCGTGTTTGCAGTCATGAGATTGTTGTCTATCACATGACGGTGTATGTTTTCATTCCACAGTGTGGGAAATGATGGAGACAGGATGCTTATGTTACTGTGTTCCGTGAAGTGGGACTGTTGTCCTTTGTTCTCTCTCTCTCTCTCTCTCTCTCTGCTGTCTGATGAGAAAGAAGAAGGAGCTAAGTCAGAATGCTCCGAGTGTATTATATATAAATAGACGCAGATTAGCCAAAATGCTGAGCTACTGAGTTCTGTTACGCAAACTGCAAATACTCTGCAGGATGCCTGAGTGTGCTGATGCTTCTTGGTATCAATCGCTGTGACATTCGGGCTGAAGAAAGCTTTTGAAGCTCCCAATCGACCAGGCGGGAGAGAACATGCCAGTCGGGCATGTGTCTCTGCCAGGGTCCTACATGAGAGTAGGACACAAGCTGAGCAGGTGAACACAAGTGGGGAAGCTGCACAGCCAGGGCTAGGAGGCCTTGGCAGGCAGCCAACATTGCCAATCCTCAACCCTGGCTTGAGAGGTCGTAAGAACCTAAGGAGGAACACTGCTGGTTCAATGGCCAATGGTCTGTCTAGCTTAGCGTTCTGTTCTCACAGTGGCCAGCCAGATGGAGAAGCCTCCACTCTGCCCACTTGGGTTTCCATCATTTCAGCACCTGCCGGACTAAAGATGTCGTATATCTAATAAGATGCCGGTGCAATCTACTCTATATTGAATCAATCACACGAGCGGTCGGTGTTCAGATAGGGGAGCATCATTCCCGCATTAGAAATCAGGTTATTGATGCATCACTCGTAGAGCATTTTGTGACACACCAGCAGAGAGACATGGACCTTCTTTACATGGTTCTTTGGGTAAATCAGAAACAACAAGGGATGAGGAGGGATTATGTAAAATTGCCACACCAACAAGAAACTAAAATAATTTTCTTATTCATATCCCTGTATCCTGGGGGTTTGAACACGGAATTAGACTTTAATTGTTTCATTTAATTGTTCTGATTATATGGCTGCTGCTATCATTCACTGCATTAATTGTTGGATTCTGTATCTTTAAATTTTCTGAATTTGTACATGACTCGGCACTCTCAGCATGGCCTATTTAATGCCTCTAAGAGTCGGCCCCCAGTATCAGCTTTCTACGCTTCTTAGTGAGTGCTGATCTTATGCTATTTGATGTACCTGTTAGAACCATTCTAAGTTTTTTGATCATCCATTGAAAGGCTTGTTTGCCTCTTTCAATACCAATGGACCATATTGTCTAATTTTGTTCATGCAACAGTGATAGACTTTTAATTTCTGTGTGTTTCCATTACATATTCTCTGTTTAAGAATTGCTACACTTGGAGCTTCTATTATCGCATGATTGCAGGATCGGGACTACTGAAAGGCTTGTTTGCCTATATGATATTGATTGACTACCTTCTCTAAGAGGCCCATCAGGAACTCTGTTGGTTTAACTACATGCTGTGCAGTGCTCCTTTTTTCTAGAAAAAGAGGTGCCGCAACTCACCACTATAAACAGTTTACAGCAGCAGTATCAGCAGGGTTACATGTGTGTGTGTTAGGCCCTGGTTTGGGGATCGGAACTGGTTTGTGAACTTTAAACAACAGCCCTGTGGTGTGTGCACCAAGGTGTAAAGCCCCGAGAAACAGCCTGTGGTCTTCTTTTTCTGTTTGCAAGGGAATATATGGACGTATAACCAGACCAAGAATGAGAGTTCAAAAGTTTTATTTTCTGGTACAGTGGGTGAAGAGAGATACCAAAGGAAGATAAAAGATTGTTTATGTACGCAACAACAGCGGCAAGAATTCTCCCAGCCCCAAAATGGAAACAACAAGTACTGCCAACAAAAGAAGGGTGGCAAATGATGGACTTTGTGGAATTGGCAAAGCTGACAGGAAGAATCCGAAACCAGCAAGATCAAGTATTCCAAAAGGACGGGAGTAAATTCATACAATATCTGAAAGATTACTGTAAGCAATTAACAGCACTAGCAGGGTTGTCTGAAGACTCGTAATGAAGAATTTTCTCCCTTTTTATTTTAACATAAATTTCAATGACTTCTGTAATGAGCTAATCAGAACTGGGAAATGTATAAAATATGGGAGTCGGAACTTAAGAGGTTAAGTTGTTCCCATGATGCCTCAGCATTCTGACGTCAGATTTGGAAGCTGGGAGGAGCTTTCCTGCCTGTTCCCTCTCGGTCGTTGAGAGAGAGAGACGCAGTTTGTAATGGCTGCGAGGAGTCCTGGAATTTTCTGAGAAAATGATGAAATAAAGAGCTGTAAATGGACATTGCTGTGCTCTGTGTGTTTGTCGGAAGCAAGTGACAGTTTGCTGCTGTGTTTTACTCTGCTGGGCGTGCATGAAAGAAGCAGATTGCACCGCTGAGAAGGAAGCGTGCCGGACCGCTGTAAAGAGCTAATTGGAGTATAAATCAATTAGCACGTCAAGGACTAACCAAAACATCTACATAAAATGCAATGATATAAAGGTTTACTTTGAAAGCCATGAACTGGGAGGGAAGGAAGTCTATAGGCTCAAAAGAGCCGGAGAGGTAAAGTAGATAGCAATGATGTGATTATATATTATTAAATGGAAAACTAATAAAAATTATATTTAAAAACCACACAAAGTCTTTCCCCCTAAATACACAGCTAGGACATCCTCTCCCTTATACTGCCCTATGCAGTATGGTACAGCTCCCTCCCTCTGAGTATAATGCGTAAAGGCAGAGTGAGAAAACGGTACACTCTGTACAGTGTGAGAATGCAGAGTGAGATCAGTTCTCTTCCTGGGGTTCGATACCTTGCAACAGTTTCCCCCAAGCTTCAAAATCCAATGCCACTTTGAATTTCTTGAGAGATGGAAACACTGGCACCACATTTTTCTCATCGTCTCCATAATATTCCTCCTCCTTCTCTTCACTACTTTCATTTTTTTTAAAGTAATATTTATTGAACAATCAAAAGCTTCAAATTTAAACATAAAATACAATAGCCAAAGAAAACTACAAAGATAAGAAAATACAAAACAAAACACACAATAAAGAACAGTTAACAAAATAAAAGAAAAAAGGAAAAAAACACCAAAAAACAAAACAGAAAAAAAGATTAGTATTTTCATATCTTATGTTTCATTCACTAGTTTTTTGACCTCCTCACACCTCCCTTTTTGTATTCCAGTTCAGATATTTAGTTCAGCAAATCCTTACCCTCTATCATTTATCCTTACTCAAACAACTTAACCTATAATAAATATATATTTTCCACCATTATCAATCCATATTTACATATTCTTGTTAATCTTTTAACCAACACCACTTGTTTTCAATCCAACATCCCCTTAACATTCATTAGTTTTACAGTATTTCTGTAGATAGTCTTTAAGTTTTTTCCATTCTTCTTCCACCATCTCTTCTCCCTGGTCTCGGATTCTGCCAGTCATTTCTGCCAATTCCATATACTCTATCAGCTTCATCTGCCATTCTTCCAGGGTGGGTAGATCTTGTGTCTTCCAATACTTTGCGGTAAGTATTCTTGCTGCTGTTGTCGCATACATAAAGAAAGTTCTATCCTTCTTTGGCACCAATTGGCCGACCATGCCCAGGAGAAAGGCCTCTGGTTTCTTCAGGAAGGTATATTTAAATACCTTTTTCAGTTAATTATATATCATTTCCCAGAAAGCCTTAATCCTTGGGCACGTCCACCAAAGTTGAAAGAATGTACCTTCAGTTTCCTTACATTTCCAACATTTATTATCGGGCAAATGATAGATTTTTGCAAGCTTGACTGGGGTCATGTACCACCTATAAATCATTTTCATAATATTCTCTCTTAGGGCATTACATGCCGTATATTTTATACCAGTGGTCCACAACTGTTCCCAGTCAGCAAACATGATGTTATGACCAACATCCTGTGCCCATTTAATCATTGCAGATTTAACCGTTTCATCCTGAGTATTCCATTTCAACAGCAAGTTATACATCTTTGACAAAATCTTAGTTTTGGGTTCTAACAATTCTGTTTCCAACTTTGACTTTTCCACCTGGAAGCCAATTTTTCTATCTAGATTAAAGGTCTCTCTTATTTGGTAATAGTGAAGCCAGTCTCGCACTTTATCTTTTAGTTTCTCAAAGCTCTGCAATTTCAATTTGTCTCCTTCCTGCTCCAAAATTTCCCAATATTTCGGCCACTTGGCCTCCATATTGGACTTTTTCAGAGCCTTCGCCTCCATTGGTGACAACCACCTTGGGGTTTTATTTTCAAGTAAGGCTTTGTATCTTGTCCAAACATTAAACAATGCTTTCCTGACAATATGATTTTTGAACGCTTTATGAGCTTTAACCTTGCCGTACCACAAATATGCATGCCACCCAAAAACATTGTTAAAACCTTCTAAATCCTAAATGTCTGTGTTCTCAAGAAGTAGCCAATCCTTCAACCAGCAGAAAGCTGCTGCTTCATAATAAAGTTTGAGGTCTGGCAGGGCAAATCCCCCTCTTTCTTTTACATCAGTTAGTATTTTAAATTTTATTCTGGGCTTTTTGCCCTGCCAGACGAATCTAGAAATGTCTCTCTGTCACTTCTTGAAACAGTCCATCTTGTCTAAAATTTGTAATGATTGAAGCAAAAAACAACATTCTTGGCAATATATTCATCTTTACAACAGCAATTCGGCCCAGCAAAGAAAGCTTAAATTTTGACCATATCTCTAAATCCTTTTTAACCTCCAACCAACATTTCTCATAATTATCTTTAAATAAGTTCCCATTTTTAGCAGTCATGTTAATCCCCAGATATTTCACCTTCTTAACTACTGTTAAACCTGTCTCATTCTGAAATCTCTCTTTCTCCATAGTTGTTAATTTTTTCTCAAGGACTTTAGTTTATAACTTATTCAACTTAAATCCAGCCACATGACCAAATTCTTGAATCAATTCTAATATTCTTTTAGTACTGGGTTCTGGCTCCTGTAAGGTCAATACTAGGTCATCTGCAAAGGATTTCAATTTATATTGTTTAGCTCCGACCATTATACCTTTAATCAAATGGTCCCTCCTTCTCCTTCAGTTCAATCATAGACAGAAGTGCCTGGTGGGCCCCAAGCTGCGTCTGGTGTTCCCCAAGCCGTTTACTTATCGGGATTATCTTTTCTTCTACTGCCACTGCTTTTTCTCTTGCTTCTTGAGCTATCTTTTGACTTGACGCTGATTCTTGCAGTAATTTTTCAATTGATGTTGTATTCGAGTTCACCTGCTAGGTCAGATTGTTGATACTTGTAGTCATCTGATCAATTTTAATTGTTGCTTCCGTAACCTTTTTACTCAATTTGTCCAGGGCTTCATAAATCTTAGTAAGAATTGAAGTAAATCCTTCTTCACTACTTTCATCCTCTTCTTCATCAGACGACTTATCTTCCTCTTCAGCTGCATTCTTGTCATCTTTTCCCACCTCCTCCTCTATTGAGTCTTTGGCTCTGAGAAAACAAGAAGCGCCTGTTTACTGGGAAAGGCTGAGCTGCCCTACTGTATTACTCCTGCTTGTTGCTCCTAACAGGATGTGCCCCCCCCCCCAAAGAGGCCAGGCTGATCTGTGGTAAGCCCTAGAATTGGTTGGAGAAGCCACTAACTTTCAAAGAGAAGCCATATTTTTCAACTAAGCAAGAGCAAACTGGAGGATCAATGTTCGTGGCTTGACAGGTCTTCCGTTGGAATAACTATGAAAGGAGGATTTCGGCCATGTGGAAGATACAGTGGTACCTCGGGTTACGTACACTTCAGGTTACAGACTCCGCTAACCCAGAAATAGTGCTTCAGCTTAAGCACTTTGCTTCAGGATGAGAACAGAAATTGTGCTCTGGTGGCGTGGCAGCAGCAGGAGGCCCCATTAGCTAAAGTGGTGCTTCAGGTTAAGAACAGTTTCAGGTTAAGAACGGACTTCCGGAACGAATTAAGTACTTAACCCGAGGTACCACTGTACTTGACATTATGTTAGAGCTATTTTAAGTGCTGCAGGGAGCCGCCATTTTAATTTCATGCCCACCCGATTGTGGAAAAGCAATGATTCCGCCCAATAGACTATGTAGATGGGAGAGTAATGTGAATGCAGTAAAATGGTCTTTTTAAAAAACTGAGCTGCATTCAGTTGGGGATGAGGACTAAGGGACCAAACCAGAGGTGGGAAACCTCAGCCCTGGAGGTCAAATGAGCTCCCTCCAAAAAAGCTGTCTATGTGGCCAATGAGATTCTCCCTAGACCACTCCCTTAATGGTCTCCCTTCACACCATTCCGGGGTGTTTTGGCTTGGCTGGAATGTGTGCTTGACCTATGAAAATGACTATCGTTTGCCTGGATGGAGAAGAGAAAGGGATTTGTGGCCGTGTGTAAAAAGGAGCCTTCCGTACAAAAGAACATTTTGCATTTATTGCTGCCCTGTCCACTTTTGCCTCACACCCACACCTGCCACCAGGTTAAACCTAGGAAACAAGGAACATGAATGTTAATGAAGGGAACTAGAGAGGTGCCACACAAGAATGAGTTTGAGACACTTACTTCTTCAGCTCCTCAGAATCCATTTTGAAATTCCTGAGAAATGAAAACACTGGCACCAAAGTATTCTCATCTTCTCCAGAACGTTCCTCCTTCTCTTCACTACATTTATCCTCTTCTTCATCAGACGACTTATCTTCCTCTTCAGTTGCATTGTTGTCATCTTCCTCCTCCTCTCTTAAGTCATTGATTCTGAGAAAACAAGAAGCCCCTCTTTAGTGGGAAAGGCTGATCTGCCCCTCTGTATTACTCCTGCTTGTTGCTCCTAACAGGATGTTGCCCCCCGCCCAAAAAATGAGGCCAGGCTGATCTGTGGCAAGCCCTAGAATTGGTTGCAGAAGCCACTAACTTTCAAAGAAGAAACCACATTTTCCAGCTAAGCAAGAGCAAACTGGATGATCAACGTTTGTGGCTTGACGGGTCTTCCATCAGAATAAATATGAAAGGAGCATTATGTAAGAAGAAGAAGAAGAAAAAGAAGAAGAAGAAGAAGAGTTTGGGCTGGATATCCCGCTTTATCACTACCTGAAGGAGTCTCAAAGAGGATAACATTCTCCTTTCCCTTCCTCCCCCACGACAAACACTCTGTGAGGTGAGTGGGTCTGAGAGACTTCAGAGAAGTGTGACTGGCCCAAGGTCACCCAGCAGCTGCATGTGGAGGAGCAGGGAAGCTAACCCAGTTCACCAGATTACAAGTCTGCCACTCTCTACCACTACACCACACTGGCTCCCTATGAGCTATGTTAAGTGCTGCATGGGGCTGACATTTAAATTTCATGCCCACCCGATTGTGGAAAAGCAATGCTTCCACACCATAGAATATGTAGATGGGAGAGTAATGTGAATGCAGTAAAATGCTCTTTTTAAAAAACTGAGCTGCAGTCAGTTATGGATGAGGACTGAGGGGCCAAACCAGAGGTGGGAAACGTTTAGCCCTGGAGGTCAAATGAGCTTCCTCCAAAAAAGCTGTCTATGTGGCCAATGAGATTCTCCCTAGACCACCCCCTTAATGGTCTCCCTTCACACCATTCTGGGGTGTTTTGGCTTGGCTGGAATGTGTGCTTGAACTCCGAAAATGACTATCTATTGCCTGGATGGAGAAGAGAAAGGAATTTGTGGCTGTGTGTAAAAAGTGGCCTTCCATACAAAAGAACGTTTTGCATTTATTGCTGCCCTGTCCACTTTTGCCTCACACCCACACCTGCCGCCAGGTTAAACCTAGGAAACAAGGAACATGAATGTTACTGAAGGGAAATAGAGAGGTGCCACACAAGAATGAGTTCTAGACACTTACATCTTCATCAGCTTCCTAATTCTCAATGTCACATTTTTCTCATTGTCTCCAGAATGTTCCTCCTTCTCTTCACTACATTCATCTTCTTCATCAGACGACTTATCTTCCTCTTCAGCTGCATTGTTGAAATCTTCCTCCTCCTCTGTTGAGTCGTTGGCTCTGAGAAAATAAGAAGCGCCTGTTAGTGGGAAAGGCTGATCTGCCCCTCTGTATTACTCCTGCTTGTTGCTCCTAACAGGATGTTGCCCCCCACCCAAAAAATGAGGCCAGGCTGATCTGTGGCAAGCCCTAGAACTGGTTGGAGAAGCCACTAACTTTCAAAGAAGAAACCACATTTTCCAGCTAAGCAAGAGCAAACTGGATAATCAACGTTTGTGGCTTGACAGGTCTTCCATCAGAATAAGTATGAAAGGAGGATTTTGGCCATGTGGAAGGTACTTGAAGTTATGTTAGAGCTATGTTAAGTGCTGCATGGAGCCGCCATTTTAATTTCATGCCCACCCGATTGTGGAAAAGCAATGCTTCCACACCATAGAATATGTAGATGGGAGAGTAATGTGAATGCAGTAAAATGGTCTTTTTTAAAAACTGAGCTGCGTTCAGTTGGGGATGAGGACTAAGGGGCCAAACCAGAGGTGGGATACCTTTAGCCCTGGAGGTCAAATGAGCTCCCTCCAAAAAAGCTGTCTATGTGGCCAATGAGATTTTCCCCAGACCACACCCTCATGGCCTTCCTTCACACCATTCTGGGGTGTTTTGGCTTGGCTGGAATGTGTGCTTGAACTCCGAAAATGTCTATTGTTTGCCTGGCTGGAGAAGACAAAGAAATTTGTGGCCGTGTGTAAAAAGGGGCCTTCCGTACAAAAGAACCTTTTGCCCTGTCCACTTTTGCCTCAGACGCACACCTGCCACCAGGTTAAACCAAGGAAACAAGGAACATGTTAATGAAGGGAACTAGAGAGGTGCCAGGGACACGGGTGGTGCTGTGGGTTAAACCACAGAGCCTAGGGCTTGCTGGTTAGAAGGTCGGCAGTTCGAATCCCCGTGACGGGGTGAGCTCCCGTTGCTCGGTCCCTCCTCCTGCCAACCTAGCAGTTCGAAAGCACATCAAAGTGCAAGTAGATAAATAGGTACCGCTCCGGCAGGAAGGTAAACGGCGTTTCCGTGCGCTGCTTTGGTTCACCAGAAGCGGCTGAGTCATGCTGGCCAACATGACCCGGAAGCTGTACGCCGGCTCCCTCGGCCAATAAAGCGAGATTAGCGCCGCAACCTCCGAGTCGGCCACGACTGGACCTAATGGTCAGGGGTCCCTTTACCTTTAGAGGTGCCACACAAGAATGAGTTCTAGACACTTACATCTTCATCAGCTCCCTAAAACTCAATGCTACATTTTTCTCGTCTTCAGAATATTCCTCCTCCTCTTCACCACTTTCATCCTCTTCTTCATCAGACGACTTATCTTCCTCTTCAGTTGCATTGCTGTCATCTGTTCCCACCTCCACCTCTATTGAGTCTTTGGCTCTGAGAAAACACGAAGCCCCTGTTTACTGGAAAAGGCTGATCTACCCCACTGCATTACTCCTGCTTGTTGCTCCTAACAGGATGTTGCCCCCTGCCCCCCCCCCCCAAAAGAGGCCAGGCTGATCTGTGGCAAGCCCTAGAATTGGTTGGAGAAACCACTAACTTTCAAAGAGAAGCCACAATTTTCAACTAAGCAAGAGCAAACTGGAGGATCAACGTTCGTGGCTTGACAAGTATTCCATCAGAATAAGTATGAAAGGAGGATTTTGGCCACGTGGAAGGTACTTGACATTATGTTAGAGCTATGTTAAGTGCTGCATGGAGCCACCATTTTAATTTCATGACCACCCGATTGTGGAAAAGCAATGATTCCGCACCATAGACTATGTAGATGGGAGAGTAATGTGAATGCAGTAAAATGGTCTTTTTTAAAAACTGAGCTGCATTCAGTTGGGGATGAGGACTAAGGGCCAAACCAGAGGTGGGAAACCTCAACCCTGGAGGTCAAATGTGCTCCCTCCAAAAAAGCTGTCTATGTGGCCAATGAGATTCTCCCTAGACCACCCCCTCAATGGTTTCCCTTCACACCAATTTGGGGTGTTTTGGCTTGGCTGGAATGTGTGCTTGACCTATGAAAATGACTATCGTTTGCCTGGATGGAGAAGAGAAAGGGATTTGTGGCCGTGTTTAAATAGTGGCCTTCTGTACAAAAGAACATTTTGCATTTATTGCTGCCCTGTCCACTTTTGCCTCTGGCTCTGCCAGTCACTGGGATGTGGCCACGGGCGGTTGCCCCGTAATGAATGTGGCTCTTGGGCTGAAAAAGCCACACCTGCCACCAGGTGAAACCAAGGACGCAAGGGATGTCAAAGAAGGGAACCACAGAAGTGCCACGCAAGAATGAATTCCAGACACTTACTGCTGCATCAGCTCCTGGAAGTCCTACATGAAAGATAAACAAGTTTAGTGTATTGATTTACAGCATCTTCACAGTCAATTTGAAAGAATGACTAGAAAGGGCTTCCTCTCGCTTCAGATGTCATCTGGGAGCAGCTGTTTGAACAGACTGCCTCAGCAGGAGACATTGGAAGATTTGCTGGAAGCCCAGCTCCACCCGGAACCTCCTGCCCCGGAACTGTGCCAGCTGGTCATTATAGGAACAACCGTTCGGAAATAGGCGTCTGCGTTTTGCTTTTTATTCTCCTCTTCCCTCCCTGTCCCTTTTTCCTTGTGCGCCACCCGCATCCCGGGCTTCCAGGAGTGGGACCCATTCATTGAATCCCACCCACAGTGCTGTTGTGGATGGAGCCCAACACCCAAGTTGGAAAAGTTGTTATGAGTCTCCTATTCCCCTCACAAAGCAGTTTAACAATCAACCCCTCTTCCCAATGAATTCTGGGAACTGCAGCCATATTAAACCAGATCTAGTCTAGCCATATAGGGATGCAGGTGGTGCTGTGGGTTAAACCACAGAGCCTATGACTTGCCGATCGGAAGGTCTGCGGTTCGAATCCCCGCGGCCGGGTGAACTCCCGTTGCTCAGTCCCTGCTCCTGCCAACCTAGCAGTTCGAAAGCACGTCAAAGTGCAAGTAGATAAATAGGTACCACTCTGGCGGGAAGGTAAACAGCGTTTCCGTGCGCTGCTCTGGTTCGCCAGAAGCGGCTTAGTCATTCCGGCCACATGACCTGGAAGCTGTACGCCGGCTCCCTTGGCCAATAAAGCGAGATGAGCGCCAGAGTCGGCTTCAACTGGACCTAATGGTCAGGGGTCCCTTTACCTAGTCTAGCCATATTGAATCGGATATTGTTATTTGGCCAAGAACTTTCAATCCTACATCACCACACACATCCACTGGACCGCATGGTGTTTTGCAGGCATGCCTCTGATCAGAGCTGGTCTCACCTTCAGAAAGGCCACGTGGTCTGTACTTTCTAACGCTGCTTTAACCTTCTTAATAATCTCAGTCAGGGAAGAAACCTCGTTTTTCAGGCTCGAAAAGGCATCTTGCATTTCCTCCAAGTTCTTCTTCCTCTTCTCCTGGACCGTCTTCATAATAGCCTTCTCCTTCTCATCCAAGATCTGGTGAAGGGATTCAAATCCTTTGGAAATGTGATTTACGATATCTTCGGTACAACTCTGCAAGTGGTGGGGAGAAACACACACACACACACGAATTAATTTCATTTTTAGTGTTAGTGAGAAACAAAGCAGATACGCATTCAAGGCAAGAAAAATCAAACATAACGAAAGGGTGATTTGTCCTGTCGCCCAATCAAGAAGATTTTGAATTAGAAAAGTTCCTATGGAAAGTAATAATGATAATAATAATAATAATAATAATAATAATAATAATAATAATAATAATTTATACCCCGCCCATCTGGCGGTATTACTCAGGAGAACTTGTGCCTGGATATTATGAAACATAAAAATGGAAATTTAACCTTCACAGCCTGAGATCAGGGCACCTTGTGATTATCAGGGACAGGGTCTTTTCAGTGGTAGTGCCCTGTCTTTGACACACTTCCCCACAAAAGCTTGCCTTGTCCTGGCACCTAGAGTCCAGTGTCTTTCCAGTGCCAGATGAAGACCCTTTTAAAAATTTCCCAGGCCAAGCTTATGTTGATCTGCTTTACCTGCATGCTTTCTGTTGGGTGTAGTGAAGGGTTAACCTTTCAATACCATTTTTAGGTTGTCTTCACAGATTTCAGGTTTGTTTGTTTTTGGCTTATTTCCGAACACAATTCAAAGTGTTGGTGCTGACCTTTAAGGCCCCAAACGGCCTTGGCCCAGTATACCTGAAGGAGCGTCTCCACCCCCATCGTTCAGCCTGGACACTGAGGTCCAGCACTGAGGGTCTTCTGGCAGTTCGCTCACTGGGAGAAGTGGAACTATAGGGAACCAGGCAGAGGGCCTTCTTGGTGGTGGTGCCCACCCTGTGGAACGCTCTCCCATCAGATGTCAACTACCTGACTTTTAGAAGATATCTGAAGGCAGCTCTGTTTAGGGAAGTTTTTAATGTTTGGTGTTTTATTGTGTTTTTAATACTGTGTTGGGAGCCGCCCAGAGTGGGCAGGGTATAAATAAATAATTAATTGTAATGCATTAGTTGTTCTATCATGCATTTTGTACTTTAGGCAACAGTGGATTTCAAGGGCGGGCTATAAACAAGGACATTAATGCATGCTCTTTAAACCACAAAATGTGTGGGGAAGTGGAGTTCCACAATCCCTTACTGCTTTTCCTTTACCTTTAGCTCTCCAATTGCCTCCTTCTGGTGTATTTTCTCCTCTTTGGCCTCCTTTAGACGCTCCTTCAGAGGCTTTAGGTATGGCTTCAGCTCCATCTGTGCAGCAGAGAAATCAACAGAGATTAAGAAGGAAGGAAGGCTTCAGAAGCAAGGAGGAATATGTGCCGAGGTGGAACTGCCCTCCCCGCTGCTTAGCTCCGCCAGGTGGGGCCAAGGCTAGGACCACCTTAGCTGCATAGGGCATGATGGAGACCAGGGAGAATGAAGGTATAATCAGTGCTTTTTCCCCCTTGAAAAATGTTTAGGGTTACTCTCGTTTTGACTCAAGAAAATCATCATTTTATAGTTCAAATCAGGGGAAAATAACTAAAGCAAATGGACAAAAGGACAAAGATTCACAAACTGTTTAGAGTTATGCGTCCCCCCCAGAAAAAAGCGCTGGATATAAAGTTTTATAAGGACAAACAGAAACAACATGGACAAAACAAAGGAACACAAATCTAAAATAAGTATCACGCACAGGAATAATAAAGGACACAGAACTTCACTTGCAGAAATATAAATTATTGAATGTATTAATATGAATGGAAGTTAAACACGTTGTAGCTATTGCATTGTTGCAGGTTTTTCCCCAGTCAATGGGGCAGACACGGGTTCTTTGAGAAAAGTCTTGCTTTATTAAGCTGCACAGCTGGCTTCAGCGAGATAACTCTCAAAGGCTGGGCCCTGAACTCAGATTGGAGCTGCTTTTGATACCATGTCACAAACAAACCTCCATGGCAGCAGAGCATGTGCAGAGTGTGATCACACAATTTTGCAAGCAAGCAGACGTCAGTCTCCCTTCCCTTTCTGCTGACTTCTGCAATTTCTGATAAGGTAAGAAGGTGTTCTCTTGTGGCTTCAGCCTGCAGATGTTCAGACTGCTTTTTGGTGTCAAAGACTGCTGAGGCAAGCAGATTTTATTCAGTCCTCAGTTCCTAATTCCTGCACTATTCTGGTAACTCGAGTTAGCCCAACCTTAGTTGAGGAGATTTCACCCCCCCCCCCATTGCAGGTATCTGCTGATTTTCCAGAGAGGAGGGAGTGGATTGTGCTTGCTACTTATTCCGCTCCAGCCTCACTTCAAAGGGGAGACTGAGTGTTATCTCTGTGTAGATAAGGTCGCTGCAGAAAGCAGCTATAACACTCAGTGCAGTCCAGCGTCTCCATTTGTATATAGTTTGTATAGTACAGTAGCTGTTAGTGAATAAAAGAAGATATTCTTCAGCGCTGTCATCCGAGTGATTTATGCTCTGCTGTACTCTGCTGTGCACGGCTGTCTTCTGGAAGTGAGTTCGGTGCTCACAGCTCTGAGTTGTGAGTCCACAGCACTTAGACCTGTTCCTGCAGAAGAAGGTCTCTGGAAGTGCTACCCCAGCTCGCCTGGCCCAGTCGGAGCTGAAGTGATTGAGCCCAGTCGGTGGCACTGGCTCAAGGGCGATGCTGACACTAGTGACTCATCCAAGGGACGCGGGTGACGCTGTGGGTTTGCCGATCAGAAGGTCGGCGGTTCAAATCCCCGCAACGGGGTGAGCTCCTGTTGCTCGGTCCCTGCTCCTGCCAACCTAGCAGTTTGAAAGTACATCAAAGTGCAAGTAGATAAATAGGTACCGCTCCAGCGGGAAGGTAAACGGTGTTTCCGTGTGCTGCTCTGGTTTGCCAGAAGCGGCTTAGTCATGCTGGCCACATGACCCGGAAGCTGTACGCCGGCTCCCTCAGCCAATAAAGCGAGATGAGCGCCGCAACCCCAGAGTCGGCCACGACTGGACCTAATGGTCAGGGGTCTCTTTACCTTTTAGTGACTCATCCACCATGAGTTGGGGTGGCTATTATAATATCTTCTCTTCTTAGAGCAGCGGTCATTGAGGTATATAATATTTTACTTAATTCTTCCCTCAGTATAAAGGATTATGATTAAGACTGAAATGTATGGGAATTGGATTAAATAAGACTTGGGAAGCAGAATTACAGTGGACACATCTGTGCACGTGTGGGTTGTGACTCGGCACTTCTGCGCACGCGCGATTTAGTGCTCTTCTGCGCATGCACGACCGCCGAAACCCAGAAGTAACCCGTTCCAGTACTTCTGAGTTTTGGCGGTGTGTAACCCAAAAAAAACACAACCTGAATCGTCTGTAACCTGAAGTATAATTGTTAATGAAACTGTCTTTCCTTGAAATCTAGCGGGGGTGTGTGTTTCAATCTAAAATGTGTAATTGGCTTTTTAATTGATTGATATTTAAATTGTAATTTGGTCTTGATAAAATGTGGCTTATATTGGATTTTTATAATAAAAATTATTTTATACGTACTTTTTATATGTACTTTTATATGTACCTTTTTTATATATATAAAAAGGACTACCCTAACACGATCCAGTTAAGCAGCAGTGAAGCTGTCGCAGCTCTGAAGCAGCGCAAAAACTACGTTTTCAAAGCCTGTTAGAATCCTTAGCAGACCTGCGCGGTTGTGAATTCCTGGTCTGATTTTTCTGAGTCAACATCCCTTGCAAGTCACTCTGCCTGCCTGGGTTGAACGAGGTCAAAACTGAGCCTGTGGTTTTGTAAGGCTGTCCTCACATAATGATCACCCACCGTCCGTCCCCCAAGCTCACTCAACCCCAAAGCAGAAACTTTGCCACTGACCTGCGCGCATTTCACAGCCTCTTTGATCGGCAGGAACTCGTGGCCCCGATGGGCGGGCAGATCCCGGCAGATCACGCAGATGGGGACGCGATCCTGGCGACAGAAGAGCTTGAGCGGCTCCTCGTGCTCCTCGCAGGAGCCCGCTGAGCTGGCCTTCGCCTGGGGCTCCTCGTCCAGCTGGAGCTTGCGCACTTTTTCCGCGAGGTTGCCCAGAACCCTCTGGCGCCTGACCTCCCGCAGTCTGAAAGGGCAGCGGCACTCCGGGCAAATCCCTCTGCCCCAGCCATCGCGGGCGCAGCTCTTCAGGCAATCCAGGCAGAAGTTGTGGCCGCAATCCAGTAGGTGGGGATCGCGGAAGAGGGAGAGGCAGACGGAGCACACCAGATCGTCCACCAGGCTGGAAGCCATGATCCCCGGTCGTAAGGCACTTTTGCGCAAGGCGCCGCTTGCGGATGAGCGATTCTGCTTTCAGTTTCACTTTTGCATTGCTGGAAAGGGCGGAGCCGTCAAAGAAGTCAGATTCCCGGGGGTCATGATTTTCTTAATCCCTTCCTCAAAGCTCTGGGAAAGGCGGTGGGGGGGGGGGCGCCGGAGGGTTTTTTGCACCACGGCACCAGATATGCTTAAGACGACCCTGGCTGTAGTCCCAAAACAGCTGGAGGGCCGAGTTTGCCTATGCCTGATGTAAACGGAAGAGGGAGTTGTGTTTGACAAGGTTTTCTGGGAAGAAGGAGGGAGAACGCCATTGTTGCTGGCTGGGGGTGGGGTGGGGGCTGTACTGAGAGACCCTCAGGGATCAGGGCTGCTCTGGACGAAGGTTGCTGAAGTTATGGGAGAAGCAACACGAGACACTTTTGAGGTGCAATGTTGTCTTGAGGTGAAATGAAGGGATTCAGGTTGCAAATAATCCCTATTTCCTAAAAACACAAAGACTGGTGGAATGGCTTGGTGGGCAAAGGCTTGGTTGTCATAGCTGATTCTTAGGAGGTAAAGGGAGAGAACCTGCCTGCAGGACTGAGGGGAGAAGTGAGAAGCAGCTTGGGCTGTAGGTCTCTGGTAGGGACTGGCAGGAGGGGAGATTTCCAGGCCAGTTCAACAAGACACACCTGTGCTTCTATAGCTCAGAAAGAGGTTCATTTTGTATACAGTCGTACCTTGGATCTCATAAGCCTTGGTACTCGGGTGTTTTGGCTCCAGAACACCACAAACCCGAAAGTGAGTTTTCCGGTTTGCGAATGTTCTTTGGAACCCGAACGTCTGACACGGCTTCCTGCAGCCAATCAGAAGCTGTACTTGGGTTTCCATACGTTTTGGAAGACGAGTGGACTTCCGGAACGGATTCTGTTCGACTTCCAAGGTACGACTGTATTAGCAAACACTTAGAAACCTAAGTACAGTGGTACCTCGGGTTACATACGCTTCAGGTTACATATGCTTCATGTTACAGACTCCGCTAACCCAGAAATATTACCTCGGGTTAAGAACTTTGCTTCAGGATGAGAACAGAAATCGTGCTCCGGTGGCACGGTGGCAGCGGGAGGCCCTATTAGCTAAAGTGGTACCTCAGGTTAAGAACAGTTTCAGATTAAGAATGCACCTCCGGAACGAATTAAGTACTTAACCCGAGGTAACACTGTAGATATGTTATTTTTATTTAATTTTGTTTCTCACCTGCCCTTCATCACCAAGGTGAATTTAAAAACTGTTTTTTGTTTATGTGGGGAGCAAGCAGTATTGTGCAGCAGCCCTTTGAGTGCCACCACTTCTGCTCTCCCTTTGGCATCCTGGGAAAAGCAGTAGAGGCAACAGTAGGATCTCCCACGCTTTCTCAACCCATCTTATGTCACCTGTCCCCAAGTCTTCTTGGGAAATGACCTACAAAGAGTACTGGAAAGCTGGAAGACAGCACAACATCTCCACCCGTGTGTCTTCTTTCATTTTGTTGAGTGCATTGGTCTGAACCAAAAGCCTTTCCACCTGGTTGGCATGTCCATGGGCGGAATGATTGCTGGCGCTTATGCTGCTAGGTATCCATCTGAGTTCTGCCGCTTATCCCTCATGTGGCCAGCAGGTGAGTGTGTGCTGCTTATCCCTCCTTTGCCCAGCAAGTCTAACAGTGCGAACAAGTCCCACTGAATTCAAGGTGATTTATGTCTGATGAGGGAAGCCTAGGGTTGTGTCATTAGGGTGCAATCCTATACAGTGGTACCTCAGGTTACAGACACTTCAGGGTACAGACTCCGCTAACCCAGAAATAGTACCTCGGGTAAAGAACTTTGCTTCAGGATAAAGACAGAAATCGTGCTCCGGTGGCACGGCGGCAGCAGGGGGCGCCATTAGCTAAAGTGGTGCTTCAGGTTAAGAACAGTTTCAGGTTAAGAACGGACCTCCGGAATGAATCAAGTACTTAACCCGAGGTACCACTGTATTGATGCTTAATTTGCTTTTACGTTGTTGATCATGAAATCAATTTAAATAACATGTTGCATTACCTGATTTTCCTTCTGCCTCAGTCCCCTTTTGATATGCCAAATGCTAAGTTATCACAGGATAAAAATGCATTATATGCTGCTTACACTGATGGCTCATTCCTTCAAAAAATTGATGTTGCACACACTTGTTTGTTACTTTAAGGGGCTGCCTGGAATCACGCTGAAACCATGGGAAATGTTGTTTTAAACTGTTTTTAATAGTGTTTTAATGCTTTAAAACACTCTGGGACCTTAGGGTGAAGGGCAGGTAGCTAAAAACAACATTTTGTATCCCTCTCTAGGTTTGCAGCATTATATTCCATACCAATAATATCTAACAAATCTCTTTTCTTATGGTGATCGGCATTTCAAGAGTTCTCTTGTTCTCATTAAGTTGTGTCTTTTGCCATTTTATTTTTTTATAAACGAGATTTCCTTGTGCTTGCAAACATAATTTATTTTCCTCCCCAGATAGCGCTTTATTAGGGACTTAATTAGTGAACTAGCATGGAAGCAGGCTTCGGGTTGCGGGTACTCATTCCTTTCAAGGCAACCTTGCATACCATTATGAAAAATAAATGTGCACACAAGAATGGTCTAAGCTTGGGTGATTTACAGTGTTTGCAGAAGTGATCTCATGGTTGTTATTGGCATCTGTCTGTATTGAGGGACAAGGGAGTGCGCCTCCAGGGGTGAAGTCAAATCACTGCATTAGCAGCACTAATGTGACTTCCCTCATGCACAAGGCGGGGCAGCGTGTATGGAGTTCCAGGGCTGCCCAGATGACAAGACTCCCCTCTTGGCCTCACTGATGTGAAAGGAAAGCAGAGCAAGATGTCTGGCCCCAGCTTGGCTGCAGGAGTTGCTGGAAGGAGGTGTACAAGACACCACCCAACTGCCCAACAGAACTCCATTCTGGATTAGTGTAGGGTTTACTCCTTGCCCTTTTCTTCTTCTGAAGATCTCCCGCAAGGCAGTGGAGGTTTAGGATCAGAGTTTTCCTTCATCACCTTGCCGACAAAGATCCTGAATCTGAGGCTCCAATACTGTGGCCATCTCAGGAGAAGAGAAGACTCCCTGGAAAAGACCCTGATGTTGGGAAAGATGGAGGGCACAAGGAGAAGGGGACGACAGAGGAAGAGATGGTTGGACAGTATTCTCGAAGCTACGAACATGACTAAACGACTAAGTCTTCTCTTCTCATGTCAGATCCGAAGTTATCTGTCTCAATATCATTTTTATATTCTGGGTCTTAGAATAGTTTATGTTGTTTGGGCTGCTTTGGAAGGAGACTCTTTGGGGCTTATTCCTATTCTATAATATTTAAAGAATGAACTTCTTAAGCTCAGGGTTGGGGGTTCGAGTCTCACACTGGGCAAAATATTCCTTCCTTGCAGGGGATTGGACTAGATGACCCTTGGGGTCTCTTCATGGTCGTAGCCAGGATTTTTGTTAGGGGGGCAGGCCTTTTGTTAGGGGGAGCAGGACCTCAGTTTTCTATGTATTTTTATTGGTTTTTCTTGATTTAGGGGTGGCAGCTGCCCCTCCCTGCTCCCCCTTGCCTAAGCCCATTGGCCTCTTCCAATTCAACAATTCTGTGATTCCATGATTCCACAAAATGCAGGGCAGCAGCCAGCACCCCAAAAGCATTGTTGGCATACAGCTGCCTTCTCCAATCTAGTGGCCTCCAGATGTTTTTGTGAGCAGTTTTGAATTCCAGTTCTCAGCCAACAAGGGAAATTATGGGAGTTGTTGTTGAAAACATTAAGAGGCTGTCAGGGTCCAAAAATCAGAGGCGGATTTTGGGGGGCATGACTGATTTGATCGCACTGGGTGTGGAGCCTTGGGGATGCTACAGAGGACACCACAATTATGCTTTAGAATGGAACACAAGAGGTGCCACATACCAAATTTTGGCATCAGACAGGGCTCAAATTTGAGAACGCAACGTTTGACACTGCAAAAACTCAGCTTTGCGTGCCTTTTCTCAGTCTGCCCTGCTGATTCCAGACATGGGCTTCTGCTTTCTTTTGTGAAGACATTTGGCCCGTCTGCTGCTGAATAAGTGTCAGTGGGTTTTTTTGGGGGGGGGGTGTTGGTGGTGGAAGCTCTTAATCGTATTACTAGCACCCCCCAAAAGATCCTGCATAAAGAAGCAATGGGCTAGTTCCTATTGCAACGCATCAGGGCTATCAACAATCTTTTCTCAAATCTTAAGGTGCTGTTTTGGGGTGACCCACTTTTTGTAGCTCTACTGACAGAACTCCGAGAGGAATCCCATGCTGACAGAATTCCGAGAGGAATAATAATATTGTTAAAGTGAGGTACCACTAAGGGATGGATGCATCTGCTCATTTTGTTTTCTCTCCATTTCTGTCTAGCCCAGAGACAGGGAGGCTCAGGGCAGATCTACACTCTTGATTTTTACATTAGGAAAGGGTTAAGAAACAGTTGTGGTACAGAGGGACAAATGACACATGGCTTACATGTTGCTAATGTGTTATTAAAATGTGACACCAGAGGGCGCTGCAGAGCAACTAGCTGTGCTTTTGATGGAAATACAGTGGTACCTCAGGTTAAGTACTTAATTCGTTCCGGAGGTCCGTTCTTAACCTGAAACTGTTCTTCACCTGAAGCACCACTTTAGCTAATGGGGTTTCCTGCTGCCACCGTGCAATTTCTGTTCTCATCCTAAAGCAAAGTTCTTAACCTGAGGTACTATTTCTGGGTTAGCGGAGTCTGTAACCTGAAGCATCTGTAACCCGAGGTACCACTGTAAACCAATAACAAGGTAAGATACCCAGCTCTACCTCTCTTTCAAATCAGAACCAGTGAAGGCGGTGAAGGTCTTGTGTGAGTGTCTGGCAGCAGTTGGAGGATGAATGGTGGTTGAAAGATTGAGGTTGAATTCTGACAAGATAGAAGTACTGTTTTTGGGGATAGGAGGCGGGCAGGTGTGGAGGACTCCCTGGTCCTGAATGAGGTTACTGTGTCCCTGAAGGACCAGGTGCGCAGTCTGGGAGTCATTTTGGACTCACAGCTGTCCATGGAGGCGCAGGTCAATTCTGTGTCCAGGGCAGCTGTTTACCAGCTCCATCTGGTACACAGGCTGAGACCCTACCTACCTGCGGACTATCTCATCAGAGTGGTGCATGCTCTAGTTATCTCTCGCTTGGACTACTGCAACGCGCTCTATGTGGGGCTACCTTTGAAGGTGACCCGGAAACTACAACTAATCCAGAATGCGGCAGCTAGACTGGTGACTGGGACCGGCTGCCGAGACCACATTGAAGGGACAAGATACCCAAATCCTGTCTGAAATCACCCCAGGCTTCAATAATCACCCCAGGCCTCAAAACTGTCCAAAACTCCTTTTGTTTTCTAAAAATCCAAAACAGCTTTTCTCTGCTTGTCTCTGCTTATTCTCACAAGATGATGTGCATAGGCAAAATGTTACTTTTAAAAGCTAATGAATAGGCTCTGTTCATAGCAGGCCTGGGAAATGAATCTTATTCTAGTTGCAACTTCTTGGACATGCTTGGACATGCTGAACCACTCTCACTCCAAGAGTCCCAATAGTCCCAAGACAGCTTTCTGTTCATGCTCAGAGGAACTCATGGGGCAGGACTCCTGGAAAAGGAGGAGAAAGGAGGAGGGAACTGGAAAGGGGTATATATGGTTGTGCACAGGACTGTGAACTTCGTGCATGCTTTTTGTGACTTATCACACTTGCTCCTTCTACCAGTTCATGGATGGTAGAAATAAAAGCCTTTTTCTCTGAAACTATTCCTTGAGTGTCTGTTGACTCCCACTTCCCTTTCCCGGGTGCAATATTTTTCCCACCCGAGGGCAAAGCCTCATAAGGCTACAACATAACACCGGTCTTGAAAGACCTAAATGGCTCCCAGTATGTTTCTGAGCAGAATTCAAAGTGTTGGTGCTGACCTTTAAAGCCTTAAAAAGCCTCGGTCCAGTATATCTGAAGGAGTGTCTCCACCCCCATCGTTCTGCCCGGACACAGAGGTCCAGCTCTGAGGGCCTTCTGGCGGTTCCCTCACTGCAAGAAGCCAAGTTACAGGGAACCAGGCAGAGGGCCTTCTCGGTAGTGGCACCCGCCCTGTGGAATGCCCTCCCATCAGATGTCAAAGAGAAGAACAACTACCAGACATCTGAAGGCAGCCCTGTTTAGGGAAGCTTTTAGTGTTTAACAGAACACTGTATTTTAATACTTTGTTGGGAGCTGCCCAGAGTGGCGACCATCTGTTTGGGTGATTGGTTAGAGTATGATGTTGATAATGCAAAGGTTGCTGGTTCGATCCCTGTATGAGACAAATGCATATTCCTGCATTTCAGGGGGTTGGACTAGATGACCCTTTGGGTCCCTTCCAACTCGATGATTCTCTTCTCTGGCTGGGGAAACCCAGCCAGATGGGCAGGTTATAAATAATAAATTATTATTATTATTATTATTATTATTAGAAAAACCTGTGATATTTTAGAATGATATATATGAGGGGTGTTCATTAAAGACTTCTCCTGAAGTACTTCCCCGTGGACTGAGACAAAGGAAACCGGGCACAGTTATTAGTCCTTCTCTACGTAGCCACCAGCAACTTCTCCCATTGCTTTATGTAGCTGTGGAGAGCTTATCTGTAGAAGTTGGCAGCTTGCATCAGAAGCCACAACTTGACCTCAGAAACCAGCGTTTCATCATCTGGAAAAATCTTGCCCTTCAAAAATAACTTCATGGTTGGGAAGGCCAATGGTGCCAGCTCAGAATAGCAATAACAGGCGGTCAGACCAAAAAGGGAACTACCTTTAAAAATGAGTATAACGCTAGAAGTCACTGAGGGTACGTAGCTAGCTAACAGTTCTTTCCACATGCATGCGGTAGCTGAGGTTGACCAGCCAAGTTTGACTAATGTGGTAGCCAAGTTTGACCCCCCCCTTGCTTATGTTTCAAACACATAGGCTGCACAGGAACAGAATGGATACATGCATAGGTGGGGCACCTGCAGTAGAAAGTAGCCATTGTGAGTCTGCCTGGTGGTGCCATGTACCATAGAAGGTAATAAATAAAAACCCAGGAAGGTGACTGGCTATGCCCCCTGTGGTGCCATGTGCCATATAAGGGAATGATCAAAATAAAGGAGAGGGGTTGGTGGTGTTTGTGAAGTTATGTTACAAGGTACAATGGTACCTCGGGTTAAGAACTTGATTCATTCCGGAGGTCCGTTCTTAACCTGAAGCACCACTTTAGCTAATGGGGCCTCCTGCTGCTGCCGTGCTGCCAGAGCACGATTTCTGTTCTCATCCTGAAGCAAAGTTCTTAACCCGAGGTAATATTTCTGGGATAGCGGAGTCTGTAACCTGAAGTGTATGTAACCCGAGGTACCACTGTACTTGTTACAGTTGGCCCCCAAAACTGTGCTTGGGAGCTCAGTTCTTTTGGCAGTTATCTCACTGAGACGATTTCCTGCAACATGCAGTTGCAGCGGACTCACCAATTAATAATGCGGCGGATCCACTCCTGCTAACTGCCCCCCGATTAAATATAGTGCACCCACCTCATGGTACACCAGTTAACATGAATTTCTACAATTTACCACAGATTATCTAGTAGGGGACTGGTGTGAGGGAAAACTCAACGATTTAGAGACTCAGGCAAACAAAAAAAGTTTTATTAAACAAAAAGATTATGAAACAGTGGGTCAGGAAATGTGTTCTTTCAGGTAGAAGTTGACTTACTTAACTAACTATAAGATGTCTCAGGCTTTAACACAATACGTCTTAAACTTCAGTTACTAAAAATCAGGTGTTACACTTCAGGTGGTAAATATTTCCAGAATAGTTGGTAAAATGCTCAACACAGTCAATTTTTAAGAGCAAAAGAGGTGCTAAATCCTTTAGCTGCAGCATACCTCACCACAGTCACCCCAGTAAGTGGGAGAGGGAGGCTGTGGGCAACAGAGGAGTTTAGCATGCCACAGGCGCATGCTCCTTTCTCTCTTAAAATTTGTCCCTGCTTTATACATGATTGGGAAGTTTTGTTTTGTTTTGTTTTTTAGTATCCTAGGACTGAGGCAAGAGCAGGAGGAGGAGGAGGCCAATGGGATGCCTCCCATGGCCCAAGAGCCTCGGATTAGGGGGCACAATACTTGCCTTGCTCCGGGCACTGGCAACCTCCACTATGCCACTGAGGAGGTTTCACAGGCTGGGCATTCAGCTCAAGACCCCACAAACAGCAGAGGTACAGGAGGGAGTTGCCTAAAGAGCACAGCGTTCAATTGGGTATATAAGGGGTGAGACGATCTTTCAGGTATCCTGAATTCCAAGCTGTACAGGGCTTCATAGACAAAATATCCGAGCCTGCTAGAAAATTGTCAGCTTTCTGTGTATTCCTTTCACAATTCAAGAAGGACACTGACAAACTGGAACGTGTCCAGAGGAGGGCAACCAAAATGGTCAAAGGCCTGGAAACGATGCCTTATGAGGAACGGCTAAGGGAGCTGGGCATGTTTAGCCTGGAGAAGAGGAGGTTAAGGGGTGATATGATAGCCATGTTCAAATATATAAAAGGATGTCACATAGAGGAGGGAGAAAGGTTGTTTTCTGCTGCTCCAGAGAAGCGGACACGGAGCAATGGATCCAAACTACAAGAAAGAAGATTCCACCTAAACATTAGGAAGAACTTCCTGACAGTAAGAGCTGTTCGACAGTGGAATTTGCTTCACAGTCTGGTCACTCAACCCAAGTCCCCACAATCAGCAGAGGCAGGGGAGGGAGTTGCTGTGGGACAAAGGGGACAAAGGGGAAGCCCCATCTTTCCATTCCCTGCCTTGCACTGGTAAACAAGAAGAAAGACATGCCCCACCTGTCATGGGCGTAGCTGGGTGTGTGTGTCAGGGGTCAAGGGGGAGGCTGCTCTCCTAAATCAAGTAAACTAATAAAAATACTTAACTTACCAATTGCGTCACCTGACACAAAGCCTGCTCCTGCAACAGAAAGCCTGGCTACACCCATGCCGTCTGTCTTCCTCTCCCTGTATGGTTTCCCCTCAAAAACAATTGCAGCAGAGCAGAAACACGGAAGTGGGCTGTTCAGTTATATGAATCAGCCGCTTGTGCAGCAAGATTTGGGCATCATTCTTTATATTGGGAAAACGGAATGGGCAGATAACGAGTGTTCTGATAATGGGTACTGTGTGTATATCCTTTCCTTAGGGACACTATGAACAGAAAGAGTTTCTGAGTTGAAACATATAGGGCTGAGGGCCTCTCCAGCTTGGAGGGGGGTTGTGGGGGTCTATCCTGCAATATGCATTGATGCAATAATAGTGGACCATCAATTATTATGCACTCTTGCAACAAAAGGGAGGCAAACAATAGCAACTTTGAACCATCTGGGGTACAGTGGTACCTCAGGTTACATACACTTCAGGTTACAGACTCTGCTAACCCAGAAATAGTACCTCGGGTTAAGAACTTTGGTTCAGGATGAGAGCAGAAATCGTGCTCCGGCTGCACAGCGGCAGCAGGAGGCCCCATTAGCTAAAATGGTGCTTCAGGTTAAGAACAATTTCAGGTTAAGAACGGACCTCCGGAACGAATTAAGTTTTGGAAGCTCTCCCCAACCCCACCACTTATCTAATTAAAATTACACATTTCCATTCTTGCTTTTGCAGAAACAATAACATTTATTGGGGCATTGTCAAAGGACAAATCAGGAGCTTAAAGTGGAGTCCTGATGATTGCCTTCCTGGGGCAAGGCAGCCTCCCATCTTGCCCATCAACTGATGAGAGGTACAAACCACTCAAGGAGGGGAGAGTGGTTTCCATCTGATGTGGGCAAAAGCCCACGCCAGGTTCGAGCACAACGGAGTCACTCAGTCCCAGCAATGACGAGAAAGCGCTGCTTTCAAATAGATTCAGATTTTATTTCAAGGTGCATCAAGAATGATGACAAACAAGAGAAGACAAACAAAACAAAAGAGTTATTGAGGGCCAGTGGCGTAGCGTGGAGGGTGCAGGGGGGGCGGCCGCACCGGGCGCAACATCTGGGGATTAGGGTTAGGGTGCGCAAATCCACGGGTTAGGGGGCGCAAATCCACGGGTTAGGGGGCGCAAATTACTTGCCTTGCCCCGGGTGCTGACAACCCACGCTACGCCACTGTTGAGGGCTGCACCCTGTGTTGTGCCTTCAGAGAGTTTTACACATGCAGATAAACATCACTCTTCTCATGTCATTCTAACCACTCTATTTAACCACGAGGCTCTTCATATCGACTCCTCAGGAAACATCTGCTTAGCCATATCCTGTGGATGTCCACCTCCCAAGAGACTGCGATCTACTCCCAGACTGAAAATCTAGCAGTGTTCTACCCATTTTTTTTTTGAGGGGGGGGGAATCCAAAGTTTTTAGGGGGCAGGCCAAAGTTGTTGAGTTTTTTTTAGGGGGGTGCCATAGATCTTATGCTTTGGGGGTATGCCATATATTGCTCACAAAACAATAGATGGCTGCCACTCTTGCCTCAGACCAGCGGCGTAGCGTGAGTTGTCAGCACCCGGGGCAAGGCAAGTAATTTGCGCCCCCTAACCCGGGGCAAGGCAAGTAATTTGCGCCCCCCCTAACCCCTAACCTGCCGATCTGAGGCGAGTTGCCGCTGGCGCTGCCGCCCAAACCACGCCGCTTGCCCGGAGGAGGAGGGGGGCAGAGAGGCGAGGAAAATGCAACATGGCCCAGCAGCTGCAGTAGCAGCAGCAGCAGCGGAGGCGGGGCTGTGAGGAGGGGCTGCCTGGCGCGTCCTCCGCGGCCCTGAGAGCCGCTGCCTGCCGGACGCCTTCAGCCCGGGCGCGCGCACAGCTCGTCGGTTCCACGAGACATGGGGCTCTGCTACAGCCTGCGCTGGAGGCTCTTCGGCGACTCCGGAGGCAGTGAGCGCGCCCCCCCCCCCAGATGTTGCGCCCGGTGCGGTCGGCCTCCCTGGCACCCCCCACGCTACGCCACTGCCTCAGACACAGCACTTAGATGAGGCTTTGTCCCTGGAGACGCTCCCACTACGTGACCGGACGTGCTGCCAACCTAGCAGTTTTAGCAATTTGAAAACATGCTAGCATGAGTAGATAAATAAGTACCACTGTGACAGGAAAGCAAGCGGCATTTACGTGTGCTCTGATTTCCGTCACAGTGTCCCGTTCCACCAGAAGCAGTTTACTCATGCTGGCCACATGACTCGGAAAGCTGTCTGGGAACAAACACCGGCTCCCTCGGCCTGAAAGCAAGATGAGCGCCACAGCCCCATAGTCACCTTTGGCTGGACATCCAGGGGTCTTTTACCTTTTCTCCGTAGACAACTGGATCGAAGCTGATCCTTTTAGATTTGTCAGCAGCCTTTGACATGGTCGATCATGATCTTCTTGACCATCGCCTCGCCGATGTGGGGATACAGGGCATAGCCCCCAAATGGCTGGGCTCCTTTGTCTCTGGTTGGGGACAGAGGGTGGCGCTGGGGAGGGAGATGTCGTCGTGCCACTCCTTGGTGTGTGGAGTGCCGCAGGGCGCAATCCTCTCCCCAATGCTTTTTAACATCTTTATGCGCCCCCTTGCCCAGATTGTCCGGAGTTTTGGGCTGGGCTGTCACCAATATGCTGATGACACTCAGCTCTATCTTCTGATGAAAGGCCACACCGACTTGGCCCCAGACACACTGACCAGATGCTTGGAAGCTGTGGCTGGATGGTTTCATGGGAGCCGATTGAAACTAAATTCTTCGAAAACAGAGGTCCTATGGCTGGGTCGGGATGGCATGGGGATGAGGGACCAACTCCCTTCTCTTGAGGGGGACCAATTAGTGCCATTGCCTTCCATTAAGAGTTTGGGTGTAATCCTTGACGCCTCCCTTTCCATGGAGGCGCAGGTTACAGCAACAGCCAAGGCGACATTTTCCCACCTTCGCCGCATCAAGCAGTTGGTCCCTTACCTTTCCCGCCCTGATCTGGCCACAGTGATCCATGCGACAGGCACCTCCAGGCTTGACTACTGTAATTTGCTCTATGCGGGGCTGCCCTTGAAACTGTCCCAGAAACTTCAGCGGGTGCAGAATGCTGCAGCGAGGCTCCTTACGGGGTCCCTGCCATGGGAGCATATTCACCCAGTGCTTTATCAGTTGCAGTGGCTCCCGGTGGAGTATCAGGTCAGGTTTAAGGTGCTGGTTTTGACCTTTAAAGCCCTTTGTGGCTTAGGGCCCTCATATTTACGGGACCGCTTCTCCTGGTCTGCCCCACAGAGGACCTTAAGGTCCATGAATAATCATAGTTTAGAGGTCCGGGGCCCTAAGGAAGTTAGATTATCGTCCACCAGGGCCAGGGCCTTCTCAGTGATGGCTCCTACCTGGTGGAATGCTCTGTCCCATGAAACCAAGGCCCTGCAGGATTTAACTTCCTTCCGCAGGGCCTGTAAAACAGAGCTAATCCACCTGGCTTTCAATTTGAACTTAGCCTGATCTTTTATTCTCCTTCCTTCTCTCCCCCTTCCCTTTTTATGAAGATTACCCACTCTGGGATCCCACAGCTAATTCTCCCCTGGTCTCCTCGCTGGCCCAAATAGGACTAATTTAGCCAGCTAGCACTGGTGATCATCTAATGTTTATTGGATGGATTTCCCCCCTAAATTGATTTTTGAATTCTGAATTGTTATTCACGTTTTATACTATATTTTATGCTGTTTTTTGTTGCATCAATTAAGTGCTTTAAATTTGTTGTTAGCCACCATGAGCCTGGTTTTCTGAAGTGGGAAAGGCGGGGTATAAATAAAAATTTATTATTATTATTATTATTACCCCACAACTGCCCCATTTTAAGCTGTATATCCTGGATCACATAATCCAATCCCAGCTTCTGTTTGGATCCTGGAATATCCCATTAAGACTAGCACCTTAGCATTAGTCAGCAAGGTTGAGCCCGACCCTACTGATGAGCACCAGACCACCTTCTGGGATTGCTTTGGAGATCGTCAAAGAGCTATGCCACAGTACCTCTGGGAGGCCATGCTGGCCGGGGGTGGGGAGGAGGCCACAGAAGTGGAGGAGGAGGTTTCAGCCACAGAGGAGGAGAGCGAAGGTGTGGAGTAGGAGCGAGCGAGCCAGTGGGCAGGAAAGGGAGGGGTGTGTGTTGGTGGGCATGAGCAATGGGGTGGTGAGATGGTGTGGGGCATCTCAATTTGCCCTCTTGAAATGTTGGGGGGTATGGATAGAGTCCTGCTGGTTTCACATGATTCAAAATCACATTATAAGGGATTATTATTATGACCGGAATGTAATTGAAACTAATAAGATTTTGGAATGCAGAAATAAAGAAAATCATCAAACCATCTAAATTATACAATTTGCCATTTGAACGATTAGTGTTAATAATTGTATTATAAATTAGTATTGTTATAATGAGGCTATTGTTGGATTGTAATTGAAAACTAATAAAATTTATTATAAAAAGCATTATTTTATATATTTTATTATTATAAAATCCTGTTCTGCTTCTTGAAGGCTTTGCCAACATCAGAAACTGCAGAAACTGGCTGCTGGATTGATGCCAAAAGGAGGTAAAAAGAATAATTATGCAAGATAGAATGAGCCTCATAGAAAGTGGAGAGAGAGAAGTTTTTCTCCCTCTCTCATAACACCAGAACTCCACGGAAACATCCATGGAAGCTGAACATTGGAAAATTCAGAAGGACACAAAGTTCGTCTTCATCCAGCGCATGGTTAAAGTATGGCGCTCTTTCGCCCAGGAGGCAGTGATGATTCCCCACTTGAATAGCTTTAAAAGAGGGTGAGAAAGGTTCATTGGGGAAAGGGCTATTGAGAGCTCCTAGCCATGAGGTCTGTGCTTTGCCTCCTTCTGAGTTTCTGGAAACTGCAGACGGGCAGAGCGCTCTTGTGAGTTTTCCTCAGTCATCTGGGTGGCCCCTGTAAGAACAGGGTGTTGGACTCCATATGCCTTTGGCCTGATCCAGCCAGGCTCTTCTGACGTTCTTATAGTCTTATGAAGCTCAGTTTAATAAACAGTCCTCATGCTGAACCAGAGGGGAATTCAGGGAAAAGGAGAGACAAGGAAGGAAACCCCACCCCACCCCCCTGTTGGCTTCAAACCAACTACTGCAGTAACAATTGCAGGAAATCAGTCCCATTTCCAGAAATCCAGGAAATTTAGTAGCAGCTGCTGACAATGGGTCTGTATAAGGAAATTTGGCACCACCTAAAAACATTAGTGAGAGCTGGACCATAAAGAAGGCAGATCACCAAAGAATTGATGCTTTTGAATTATGGTGCTGGAGGAGACTCTTGAGAGTCCCATGGACTGCAAGAAGATCAAACCTCTCCATTCTGAAGGAAATAAGCCCTGAGTGCTCACTGGAAGGACAGATCGTGAAGCTGAGGCTCCAATACTTTGGCCACCTCATGAGAAGAGAAGACTCCCTGGAAAAGACCCTGATGTTGGGAAAGATGGACGACACAAGGAGAAGGGGACGACAGAGGATGCGATGGTTGGACAGCGTTCTCGAAGCTACCAGCATGACTTTGACCAAACTGCGGGAGGCAGTGGAAGACAGGAGTGCCTGGCGTGCTCTGGTCCATGGGGTCACGAAGAGTCAGAAACAACTAAACGACTAAACAACAACAAAAGAAACTTGGTTGCTTAGAAAGTTGAGGTACATAATTATAATCTGCTTTAATATTTTTACTTTTGTATGTTTTAAATTAGTGTTGTATTTTTTCTGATTTTATTGCTTTATCTTTTTGTATACTGCTCTGAGGGTTTTACAGTAAAGTGGTGTGTGAATCTTATGATTCCCAGGTTTGGGGAAAGGAGAAGGAGAGGAGGAAGGGGGAGAGGGTTTTGGACTGAAGAAAAAACATTTCTAAAATAATATAAGCAGTGCTCTTTTTCTAAAAAATTTTTTTAGTGGTATTCTCATTTTGACTCAAGAAAATCTATAGAAAATTTATTGTTGAAATCGAGAAAAATAAATACAGTAACTGGAAAGGACAGAGAAGACTTATTCCAAAAGGTGGCTTTTAATTTCCTTTAAAAAGGAAACCCAGAGGGGAAAACACAAATCCACAGACCAAAATCTGTGGTTCTGCCAAAAAAGAGAAAAAAAGGAATGAGCTGATTATTAAGGACCACAGAAATATTTTTTTAAAAAAAAAATCCAGAAAAGTTTTTCCAAAAGCCTTCCTGCATCCAAAAATAAATGGTAAAACAGAGGGGGCCAACAACCAGATATCGACAGATACTTTCAATTGGGGTGGGAAGAAGAGAGAGAAAAATTCATGAAATAAGAGAAGGAGAGGGGGAAGCGAACAAGAGTCAAAGCAGGGAGTTTCGCCCCTTCCCTCAAGGGATCTAAGGCAATAGGAAAGACATTAAAGTTTCTCTCCAAATGACCTGGCGGCCTTTTCTTTTCCTAGATTCAGGTAGGTAGCTGTGTTGGTCTGACGCAGTTGGAATAAATAAATAAAATGTCCAGTAGCACCTTAGAGACCAACTAAGTAAGTTCTGGGTATTACCTTTGCATGAACACGAAAGCTTATACTATGGGTCGGCAAACTATGGTCCGCGGTCTGGATCAGGCCCAATTGCCTTCTGGATCCAGCCCACGGACAGTTTGGGAAAGGGCATGGGGATTCTCATTGTTCGGGTTGTGCCATTCCCCCCCGCGCGCACCATCCCCCCCCTTACACACACCGCGGCGGTGCCTCTTCCGTTCTACTGGCTTCTCCCCGCCCTGCCTAGAGGAGGAAGGGGGCTGGGCTTTGTTGGATCAGTGTGAGCGCTCGAGAGGCCGCCATTTTAAGCAGCCCTTCTCCAGAGCCCTTCTTTCACGCACTGCTCATCGTCTCTCCACCACCACCAGCCCCTGCCGCTCGCAACGCACAGGTAAGCTGTGTCCTTTATAAAAAACTGCATCTGTGGGATCTTTGTGGGGCCTGCCTGGCATGCTGTGTCCTTTTATTTAAAATGGGAGGAGGACTACTTGCCCCCCCCCACGCAATGTGCATAGGAATTCGCGTCCCCCCCCCAAAAAAAACCAAATATAGTCCGGGCCTCCACAAGGTCTGAGGAACAGTGGACTGGCCCCCAGCTGAAAAAGTTTGCTGACCCCTGGCTTATACCCAAAACATACTTAGTTGCCCTCTAATGTGCTACTGGACAATTTATTTTATTTCCCTAACATTCATTGGGGCGAGGTAGAGAGAGAGAGAGATTGGAGGAAAGCCATGAAAGCAGCCGAGAAAGGGAAGGAGGAAAGGAGTGAGAAATGTTTCGGGTCTGGAAGCACGAGGAAACCCGGGACCTCAGGAATCAATGAAAGATCAGGCTGGGGAACGGGCGCAGGCAGTGCCAGATTTATGTATAAGCTAAGCAAGCTCTAGCTTAGGGGCCCACTCTCTTGGCCCCCCCCCCAACAAAATTTAAAGAAAGAAACCTTGGATGTTCATTTCCAAAACAAGATAAAAAACAAATAAAATAAAACCTACACACAGCACAACAGTGTTTTGTGTCGTGTAGGCTCCTAGGATGTGAGTAATGGGTCCTGCCTGCTAGCCTGCTCCCTAAAATATCACATGCCTACATTCTGCCTACATTCTGCATGGACTGGTTGCATGGCAACATGGGCAAATGGCTTTAGATACCTATGAGGTCCATAAATTGCCATATAGCATATATTCAACACAAAAAACAGCGACAATTTGTTGTTGACAAAGGACAGCTTGACATATAAAGGGCCCCATTAGCTTCAGGAGCTTAGGGCCTCAACAAACCTAAATCTGTCCCTGGGCACAGGGCACATCTGCAAGGGGAGGGAGGATCTCATGGAGGGGCAGGCCAGGCAGGTCCTGCGGCTGTGCAGATTTCCGTCCTCCGTCCCTGGGATTAGATGACCGTGGAGCTCGCAGGTGACTGCTTCCTTCATGCCTCTCCCCTCCTGCTGCTGCCACCACCGCTGCTTCCTTCCCCTCTTTCCCAGGAACATTTAGATTCACAAAATGTTTAGGGGTACGGGTACTCCCGCGTGGCCCCAGAAAAAAAAAGCACTAAATATAAGGCTGGCTTTGTTTGATTGGGGGAACTGCTAGAATACATTTGGGTGTCATGAGGGAGGAGGGGGGGTGGGAGAATGTTCCCTTGTGCAAGGAGGAATCTTTGTGCTGACAGAACATTCTCCTAGCACTGCTAGGAATGCAACCCAAAGTTCTCACCAACTCATTCAATATAATAGGGAATCTAAAAATGGCTATACTGTTGTTCAGGCTTCAGAGAAAAGTGGAAGAAATTTGCAGAAGTATGAGCCTCTCTGGATTAAGCCTGCCAAATTTTAGGCAGATCCGTTCAGAGGTTTTTGTGCTGGACACCTTAATTAAAGTGGGTCAGACCTCACCTGGAGTACTGTGTCCATTTCTGGGCACCACAATTTAAGGAGGATATTGACAAGCTGGAACATGTCAAGAGGACAGCGACATTTCCTCATAAGCCTGGAAAACAGGCTTCATGAGGAGGAGGAGCTGGGTAGGAGGAGACTGGGGGAAATTACGATAGCCATCTTCAACTATCTCAAGGGCTCCTCCCTTTCACATTTACTCAACGCCTTTGTTTCATTAAGTAGAAACATTACTGTAATCATTTAGACTAAAAAGAAGCAATATTTCATACGTGAATTTTCCAGCTTTGTGAATTAGTATATTAGGGCTTTTTTGGGGGGTGGGGACTATACTAGTATGGAAGCAAAAGTGACCTTTTATAGATTTCAAGAAGAGATAATTCATTTCTCCTCTGTAATTTTCTCTCCACAGAGGAATCTTGGGACATTGATGTCATGGTGAAAATTGATGCAAGAGACTCTCCGAAACTGAGCCATTCTCGATATGGTAAGTGAGTCTGATGAGAGAGGCATGAGTTTGTCTCCACCTACTGTCAGAAAAGTTACGGATTTGCTGCTGGGATGAGAGCTGTAAGATGTAGGCCAGCTAATCAAATTCATGGAGACTCTAGTTTATTCAGGCAATTAAAAGCAGTTGGAGAACCCCTGCTTGACTGACTTCATAACTTTGTGTTATGCAACACTTTTCGGAACGTATCATTCAAAACATCTTTTAGGTTCCTCTTTCTTTCAGGAACCCAATCTGGCCAAAGATGTGTTGACATTAACTGAAATATATATATATATGCTGAAAGCAGACACTTAGAGCTGCATATTGCTGACGAACCACTTTGCTGGCTAGTCCTTACATTTGGACCTGATTTTCTTTAACTGTCAGTTATGCCATCCTCCGTATATAATTAATATAGCAACCTTAGTACATCTGCTAATCCTAGCCTATGTACTACAAACTGCTATTTTGATTTATTTGGTTGAGGCAAGCTTGAAAATTCACTATCCTGTATCGAATGAATAAAGGTTCTTCTAGCACAGGGAAATCTTGTTTGGTTGAACAATTCATTTTAATGCATTTTGTTTTGCACATCAATGGATCTACCTGTGATGTGTTGGAACCAACCCTATGCTATACAGAAATGTGCAAGAGCTCAAACAGTATCCCCTTAATGGTTTGTTTTACAATCAAGATTAAAATGGTTTCAGGATACAGTGGAACCTCTACTCACATATGGAATCCCTTCCGGAGGTCCGTTCATGAGTAGATCCGGGTTGCTGGTAGAAGCGCCATTCTGCGTGTGTGCATTCGGCAGCAGACCATTCTGCGCATGTGCAGACGCACATTGTTCGCCAGTAGGGGGTGGTAAGTCGAGGTTCTACTGTATTCGCTTGAGGTTGCTGCACTAGCTTGAGATGCATGAACAAAATATCGCATTCTGCTTCGAAATAGGATAGAGAGTCCCTTCTGGCAGACTGCTGCCAGTGGATTTAACAAGGCTGCCACTATTTGTCTCAGAAGCCCAAGTGACCTCAGCTAGAAGTTGGGCATTTAGCGCCACGAGTTCAAGCTGTGAAAAGCTCTTTCAGCAGAGACACATCAGGCATCTTCACTTCTGACTTCTAAGCTTGACTTGAAGACCTTTTCTTATGCCAACAAGCCTATACAGCTGTTTAAAATGTTGTTGATCTCCCAGCTATATTAATGATAAAAACATAAAGGTACCCCTGACCATTAGGTCCAGTTGTGGACAACTCGGGTTGTGGCGCTCATCTCCCTCTATAGGCCGAGGGAGCCGGCTTTTGTCCGCAGACAGCTTCCGGGTCATGTGGTCAGCATGACTAAGCCACTTCTGGTGAACCAGAGCAACGTACGGAAATGCCGTTTACCTTCCCGCCAGAGCAGTACCTATTTATCTACTTGCACTTTGACGTGCTTTCGAACTGCTAGGTGGGCAGGAGCTGGGCCCGAACAACGGGAGCTCACCTCATCGCGGGGATTCAAACCACTGACCTTCTGATCGGCAAGTCTTAGGCTCTGTGGTTTAGACCACAGCACCACCCGCATCCCTTTATATTAATGATATATTTATATATATTAACGATTTCTACTGGTGATATTTGTTTTATTGTATAACTATTATTCTGAAGCACTTTGATAGTTTAAGAGATGGTTGCAAGTAAATGCTTTTTAATAAAATAAATAACTAGTGACTCACCAGCCATGTGCAGAGGCCTACCAGTTGGCTGATTTTCTGGTGGGAGGCACCAAGCTTCATGATGCCACAGGTGAATTTGGTTCATCTCATATCCTTCTAACATCCCGTTGACCAAAATCGGGAAGTTTCTTTTTTGGTCTCCAGCTGATTGGACCAGAGCACAGGACCAAAAAAATGAGACATTCTGGGATACAATCAGAAGCCAGAATTGGCTTCTGTAATTCCAAGATGTCCCGCATAAATCAGGACTGTTGAGTGGTATGACATCTTGGTGTGATGCAAGCTTGAACTCACACCTTCAATGTGGGTGGACGACCCAAGCCTTGGTAGACTTGGAGCCCCCCAGATATTTGGAGTTTCTAGAAGGACTTGTCTGGCATCTTGTTGAAACCAAGGACACATTAACACTTTATTTCCCTCTGCAGGTTTGCGCAATAAAGAAAAAAAGAAACTCGCTTTTACTGTAATAATTTTGAGCTTGGTGCTTAATGTCATTCTGATCATTTCCATCATCAGCAGCAGCAGCACTGGTTTATCAGGTAAGTGAAGAGCCATTTTGCTGTAACTTCTGCCAGGTTATCAACAGGCCACCTGCTCTCACAGATCTCCTCTCCTCAGCAGCTAGAATAGCTTTATTGGTGTTCAGCTGAGGTAACCTGGAAGCAGTTGTGGATGGGGGCCCACATTCAGGCAAGGTAGACTTCATGTACTGTAATAACAGACCAATATGCACACACAATACACACACGATTTCAAGTGATTTAAATTGTACGATACAATTCTAATCAAAGGCCTATCTCAGGGAGAGTCAACTAGGCCCTGGCTGTGTATTTCACGGATAGTCAATTGAGGTTGACTATCTATGGTTGAGCCACAAGAGAAGCTGCTCTATGTCCTGCAAGCTCCTGAGTTTGTGGACAGAGATGGGCACTGGGCTGTCTGCCCTCCCTCCTACCCTCATTTCCCCACCCTTATCCAGCCCCGCCTGGAGATGATGGGGGTTGACCAGAGACCTCCTGCACACAGTTTTTTGTGTGTGGTGTATTTGCAATTACGTTGTTATACTGTATTTTTATGTGATTGCTCTTATGATGCTTGAGATGTGTTCCCATTTACTTTGTTGCAAGCTGCGTTGAGCAGGATTCCTTTTGTGGAAAGGCAGCACACAGATATAATGTTGATGAGTGGAGTACATTGCCTGACCTTTATTTTGGGTAGGACTATTTATAAGCTATGGATAGTGATTTGTCTCACTTTCTGATACCTTTCTAGGGACAAGCGCAGTATTGCCAACCGCCCTACCTTCTCCTTCCACTCCAACTGAGTGCTGTCCAGGCGGCTGGATTGGCTACCAAAGGAAATGTTACTATTTTTCGGACAGTGACAGAAACTGGACTTCTAGCCAGAATTACTGTGTCTCTTTCAATGCCTCTTTGGTCGTGATTGACTCTGAAGAGGAGATGGTGAGTGGAAAGATGCAGAGCAGAGTCTGATGCCTTAAATGGAGTTGATTCTCCACTTGGATGAGGGTTGGAAATGTATTCACACTTCTTTTCTTTATTAAGATCTTCTTGAGACGGTACAAAGGTCATTTTGACCACTGGATTGGTCTCCAAAGGATGAATGACCAGGAGCCTTGGAAATGGATCAATGGCACCATTTTCAATAAATCGTAAGATCTCTCCCCCCCCCCCTTGTGTGTCAAGAAATAAATGTCGAAGTCCAGAAACTAGAAATTTGACAGAACCAGCCATTTAAATGTCTGGGCTATGCAGAATGTTTTGCTTTTGAAAAACTCTTTCTCTCCCCCCCCCTCTCCCTCCACACACACACACACACACACACACACACTTTTGAATTTATTCAGGAGGGAGGACTGAGACATAGCTACAGTGGTGGGGGCCTAGGGGCAGGGGGCCAGGATTTTGCCCTGGGTGAAGCCTTCATAGGGGTGTCATTGAGTCATCCAGCCTGAGTGTGTGTCGATATTTCCACTCTTCTTCTGAAGTCAGGGGTTTTTATACCATTTGCTGAGGCCCTGAGCCAAGATCACATAGTCTAAAATGTAAATGTATTAAATTAATATAAACTGCCTTCTGCAGTTTTCTTCAGGTGAAAATTAGCTTCCAGGGCTTCCTGTACATACATTGGGGGGGGGGGTCTCTTTTCAGGTACATACCTTGGGGGGTCTCTTTTCAGTTGCATGGTCTTATACTTGTTCTTAGGGATACCGTTTCTACATTCTGTTGCTTTTTAGGTTTGAAATCCGGGGAGGAGGAAGAGGTGCTTACTTGAACCATCAGGGTGTTGCTAGCGGCACCAGTGGAAGCGAAGAACGCTGGATCTGCAGCAAACCAGTTGGTAAATGAGAAACAGCACAGGATTCTAAGTCATGCAGATCGGACGCAGACAGTCTGGAAATCAGCATGTTTTTACAGGAGTAGAATGTGTGCTTTTATTTAAAATGCATCTCTGGGTTATTGGTGGGGCAAAGGAATTCGTTCACCCCCCCACCTCCAAAATAAAGTCCAGGCCCCCACAAGGTCTGAGGGACAGTGCACTGGACCCCTGCTGAAAAAGTTTGCTGACCCCTGTAATATCTCCCGCTTGGACTACTGCAATGCGCTCTATGTGGGGCTACCTTTGAAGGTGACCCAGAAACTACAATTAATCCATAATGCAGCAGCTAGACTGGTGACTGGGAGTGGCCACTGACACCATATAACACTAGTCCTGAAAGACCTACATTGGTCTTCAAAGTGTTGGTGCTGACCTTTAAAGCCCTAAACAGCCTCGGCCCAGTATTCCTGAAGGAGTACCTCTGCCCCCATTGTTTAGGGGGTGGAGGTCCAGCTCTGAGGGCCTTCTGGCAGTTCCCTCCCTGCGCAAAGTGAGGTGCCTGCCCTCCCATCAGATGTCAAGGAAATAAATAACTATCTGACTTCTAGAAGACATCGGAAGGCAGTGGCTCCCCATTTGTAGAATGCTTTCCCCGGGAGGTTCAGCTGGTGCCTTAAAGGGAAATCTTCAGTTAACAATATCACCCACAATGCTATCCTATGGGGAAACTTCAGATAATCACTAAAAATCAGTCGTTTCACTTATCTTCCTCATTTCAATGGTTCTTTACTCTTCTCAGGGAGGGGGAGGGGGGGACAGGAACCACGATGCGGCCAGTCCGCAGTCTGCCATTATCCTTCAGATGTGGTGCAAGATGAGGAGATTTCACCCCTCCCATACCCAAGAATCTCCTGACCATCTCCTGATGATCTCTGCTGACTCTCCACAGAGAAGAGGAGGCGTGTCCTACCTATTAACTTATTCTGCCCAGCAACATATCTGTGTGTGAGAGAGAGTCAGTCAGTCAGTATATCGGAGAGAGTGAGAGTGTTAGAGATCTTAGAGATTATATTGCTGCTAAGAGCAGCTGCAGACTCTCAGTGTAGCATTGCTTTATGCTCAGAAGATTTAGCTCTGTATATAGTTTTGTACCATAGTTGTAGTTACAGAATAAAAGGAAGATATTTTACAGAGCTGCTCTCCGAGTGGTTTATACTCTGCAAGACTCTGCAAAACTCTGCTGCGCAACGACTGAATTATTGAGACAGTGAATCCGGTGCTCTCAGCTCTGAGCTGTGAGTCCACAGCACTGTGACCGTTTCCTGCGGGAAGGAGGTCTCTGGCGGTGCTACCCAGCTCGCCCAGCCCAGTCGGGGTTGAGGTACAAGAGTCCAGTTGGTGCACTGGCTCTCTAGGGCGATGCTGACACAAATGACTTCTGACAAGCACAAAGAGTTCGAACAAGACTGAGTGGATGGGGGGAGGGGGGCTTGTTTAATTTCACTGCACAAGGGTTGTTGTTGTTGTTATTGTTATTATTATTATTAATGTGCCACCACATACACCAGATACACCTCCCAGGTGTCAGACCAGATATTACCAGTCAAGATAAGGAGGGAAGGTAGGGTGAGGAAGGTGTTATCAGAATCACAAAACCCCACGTGAAAAACCCATCTCCAGAATGGAATGCAACCTGGCCTGAACAAATAAAGGTGCTAAGTCGTATTTTCATGACAAAGGGATATGTATGAGTGAGAAGAGCATGTCTGGATCTCAGATTTCTGTCTGACTTCACTCCTGTGGTACGTTGGTGGGGAAAAACCCCCAGAAGCTTTCCTTTTGTCAATTATAGGGACAAAACTACCAAATCTGTATAGAAATTTATTCATGTATGCGACTACAGCGGCAAGAATGTTACTTGCCCCAAAATGGAAAGAATAAGAATTGCCAGCAAAAGAAGAATGGATACAAAAACTTACGGAATATGCAGAAGTGGCAAAACTTACTGGAAGAATAAGGAATCAAGATAACAAACTTTTTTTAAAAAATAAAAGAATGGAAATGGTTCATTGAATATTTACAACCAAACTGTAAACAGATAAGAACATTGGCAGGATTGTTGTAATAACCTGCAGTTTTATAATATATATTAAAAGTAGATGAATAAATGTGTAAATTAAGTTAATTTGGAGATGAAGAAAATATTAAAAATAAATTTAAGGAACTGCAGAAGGAAGGGGAAGGAAGTAAAGTTCTGAAATGTTCAAATGATTGTAAAATCATTGACATGTATAAAATTGAAACTCATTAATAAAATAAAATAAAAGATAAAGATAAACATTTTTTTAAAAAAGACACCACTCCTATGGTGTGTGCGATGTTTTGATGACACTGTGAAATGTGTTATGGGAAAATTTGAAAACTTTTAAAAACTCATGTGACCTTTGTTCAGGGCTCTTTCTTTTTTGCTTGCCTTAAAGGTTGGAACCTTTGTTGCAACAAATAAAGATCAAGCCTATTGGCTGCTGATTTGTTTTTCATTGCTTGGCTGAAGTCTCTTATTTTCTCTGACTTGATACAGAATTTGCAGGGCTAGACTCTAGCGAAGTTGGGAAATGGTTTAAGTAGTGTACCCCAATATTTGGGATGTGAAGGGGGAAATATAAACTGCAGAGGAATTCCTGGGTTAGCCTTTGGGAAACGACCTGTTGAAGCTAGGGCCATTAAGGATGAACAGAGGGCCAGGAGGAACCAGACAAGGATGTCCACTTCCACCTTTGCTCTTTAATATGTGTTTAGAACTCCTGGCATTAGATAGCATTGTGAGAGTCATGGAGGAGTTGAATATGCTTATTTCAAAGCCTCATTCTAGTATTCCTAATTTGATGAAAGCAACGGATGATTTGGGTAAAATATCAGGACACTCAATTAATTGGTCCAAATTGGAATGGTTGCCTATAGGTGAAAATCTAATTACATATTTTTTGCTCTATAAGACTCACTTTTTCTCTCTTAAAAAGTAAGGGGAAATGTGTGTGCGTCTTATGGAGCGAATGCAGGCTGTGCAGCTATCACAGAAGCCAGAACAGCAAGAGGGATTGCTGCTTTCACTGCGCAGTGATCCCTCTTGCTGTTCTGGCTTCTGAGATTCAGAATATATTTTTTCTTGTTTTCCTCCTCCAAAAACTTGGTGCGCCTTGTGGTCTGCTGCATCTTTTAGAGCGAAAAATACGGTACTCATTCATTTAAGCAATACCAATTCCGGAATTGTACCAAATTTATTCAATACCTAGGTATGCTAATACCAAGAAATATAACCCAGTTAGTAACAGTAAACATAAATGAAATAATAAAAGAGTCTTCACTAGATATTGACAGTTAGGAACCATTAAACCTTACTCTTGTGGGGGAAAGTGCATGCTCTCAAAATGAACATTACTCCCAGATTTCTTTATGTCCTGAGAGGACTTCCAGCTTTTATACCTGGGTCATATTTTCAAAAGATAAAGTCCCTGTTTAGGAAATGTCTTTGGAGTTCAAAAGCACTGAGGATATCTATGCAGAAAATACCATTACAAATGAAAGAAGGTGGATTTGGAAATATTGGAGACCTCCTGATGATCTTAACTTCCTGACATGGGCAACCTTAGAATATACTTCTATAGCACTTTTGGTTGCTTGGACAGCATTAGAATCAAAAATATTTCAGAAATATTTGAAATTTCAGATGACTCTTGAAATAATTCAGTTAGAAAACTGGATTGTTGTAGCTAATAAAAGCAATTTTGATCCATTTTCCCATGCAAAACTTACTCTGTGGGGATATCCTACTCTAAAAATTTGAATAGAAGATGGTAAGATGGAAAAACTGGATGGAAGCAGGTGTATTGACCTTGATAGATGAAGAATATGAACGTTACACGTATGATGTTCTAAGAGGAAAAAATATCACCTGTCACATGAGGCCCAATGGCAATATCTGCATCTTTCCATACAACATCTTTTAACAACCTCATCTCAAATGTTCAGTGTAAAGCGTGCCTCTTCAGCATTCACCATAAGCTATAGAATGGTTCCAGGATGGGGAAGGAGTTCCACAAAGTAGGGCTGCATAGTGGCCTAGCTTGCACGATGGTCTCATGACCATTCAAACCATCTCCATAATGAATCATTCTATCCTGCATCTGCTTCACATCATTTTAAAGCTCTGCCAAGTCCTTTTGGATCGGCTTCAGAACTTGTACTTGAGCCAGTAAATTTCAGTAAACTGGTATTAGTGTCCTCCACCACCATTTTCCGCGGCGCAACCGATTAGTGATGCTGTTGGACTTGAAGAAGCAGCCTCTCATTTTGCTCTAGTCGTCATGGCTACATCTCATTAAAATAAATAATATATCATGGGAGGTTTTATATACCCATTAATCAATGACTTTGTCCAAGCAGTCCGATAATTCAGTAGTTTGAAAGCTTGTTAGTCTGGAGAGGGACGAGAAATTTGCTTTCAACAGGTTTGGGGGAACTGACTGCTTTGAATGAAAGGGACGGTGCTGTTCTGTTTGTACTGTAATTATTGGCCAGGTTTTGTGCTGTCAAATTCTACAGTTGATCCTCAACTTTCACTTCAGACCAATCTTTCAGTAGCCAAAATATATCTACTTCAAATTCCCTTGTTATCTCTGGATTTCACCTAGAGGTATTTTGCTGAAAACAGAATCTTCTTAGTATTCAATATCTTTTAAATTTTTGTGTTCCTGGCAAATAACAAAATTTCACATAATTACCGTATGTTTCGCCCTATAGGACGCACCGTCCCATAAGGCGCACCTAGTTTTTTTGGGGGGGAAATAAAGGGGGAAAAAATATTTTTCCCCCAGGCGCGGGGCTGGGGCGGCCCGAGCTTCCCCCGACCCCAGCCCCCAAACAGGCAGCTCTCTGCAAGCCGTGGGAGCCCAGCGCTGGCTCCCGCTGCTTGGGGAGAGGTCCGCGAAGCCTGGACGTGCTGATCTCAGCGCGCGCAGGCTTCGGGATGCCAGCAACTCTCCCCAAGCAGCGGGAGCACTCCCGCTGCTTGCGGAGAGGTCCACGAAGCCTGGACGCGCTGATCTCAGCGCACGCAGGCTTCGGGATGCCGGCAACTCTCCCCAAGCAGCGGGAGCGTTCCCGCTGCTTGCGGAGAGGTCCACAAAGCCTGGAGAGCGAGAGGGGTCGGTGCGCACCTACCGCTCTCGCTCTCCAGGCTTCAGCGAAAGCCTGAATTCGCCCCATAGGATGCACACACATTTCCCCTTCATTTTTGGAGGGGAAAAAGGGCGTCCTATAGGGCGAAAAATACGGTATTATCTGGCCTTTGTTCTGGGCTCTTTCTTTGGTTTGATTTGCAGATGGTATCCTTCTGCTTATTTCGAAGACTCAATCTAGTATTCCTAATTTGATGAAAGCAATTGATGATTTGGGTAAAATTTCAGAATTTTACCAAGAGGTATTTTGCTGAAAATAGAGAAATGCCTTCCACAATCTTCTCGGTATTCGGTATCTTTGAAAATTGTGCACTCCTGGTAAATAACAAAACCCCACATAATTATTATCTGTATCAAGCTAAAATATTACAGTAAAAGAGAGTCTTTCTGGCAAATCCATCTAAGTTCAATACTGCAGGCTTCAGCGACGAGTTCAGACTTTATCTTGCCACAATAGTTCCCTTTGGCATACTTTGGTTCTGGAAATCTGTGGAAGGAAAGGGTAGAATTGAAGGTCAGGACTGAAGACTGTTACAACTATTCCCCCCCCCCACATTCTTAATAGAAATCAGGGGTGTTCCCAAAATGTGTAATAGGCTGGCTGTGTGCATTTGAATCCTTCAAACATGCATGAATAGTATCAAATTGGATAGCATGAAGAAAGTCATCATTATTATTTATTAAATTTCTATACCCCCCTATACCCGCAGGTCTCAGGGCAGTCCACAGGATACAAAGGTCATGCGTGCTTGATAATGGGACCCGGCCATCTTACCCTTTTCCTGCCCCAATACCAAATATTTTCCTTTGAGGCATGGGAAGGAGGGTTGCAGCAGTGGTGGAGAATCCTGGGCATACTTTACATCCTGGGAACTAAAAATGACCAGCCCAGTTTGCCACCTAGGGAGAGTTGGTGAATTGGTGTAATGGGGCAGATATAGGAGCTTGAGAGCAGAGCTGGCTTCCTTGTTGGTATTTGGACCTCAGCACATTCCCAGCAACAATGGATGTGCAACACTCTGTATTAGTCGGTGACTCACCTCAACCACATTAAGACTTTCCAAAGCCCAACTGGTCAGTTGGTCACTCCAAATTAAATGAGATGGGGGGGCACCCGGCATTAACTGCTAATAACCTTCCAATTCTCCCTTCCTTCTCTCTCCTCTGATTTTCCTCTAGGACCGAAAATGAACTTCTGGCCAGTTCTTTTTGAATGTAGGTGTTATGTACTGAAGTTCTCCCCCTGGGCCAGCAGGGGGATACTGTAGATAGTTATGCAAATAAGGGATTGAAAGTGACGTTCAGTGATTGGATAGTTTTAGAAAGTTGTTACAATTATGTGTACTGGAGCTCTGTATAAGCAAGCTGACTGAACCCTTCAGTTCAGTTCTGTTCTGGCCTCTGAATAAACAAGAGCTGTTTGAAGAAACGCTGTGTCGTCTGATATGTTCACCCACAACTTAACAGTATGTATGTGTTAAGAGTGACAAAAAGGTCTCCCTCTTTTACAGTGCATTTCCAACAGTTCTTATTTTTCATTTTGTACATTTGTTAGTTTGGTGGGTATTAAGTACCACCTATAAATGGAATTTGGCAGCGTCTCTTATACCAGTCCCTCTCTCTGCATGAGAATGCTGGCAACCTAATTGGAACCAGTGCAGAAACCTGTGCCTCAATTGCACACCCCAATAATCTGAGCTCTAAAAATTGCACGATGTTTTGCTTAGGTTAAAAACAATAAGAAGAACTCACAGACTCTGATCAAGCTGGGAGCCTGTAATCCACATCCATTTGTTCTCTGCTAATGATAGTGAGAGTCCGATCCAGAATTTTGCATTTTTTGTAATGTTTTTTATGAAGTCCTGTGTCAGAGAAAATGTATTTTTGAAAAAGATATTTGCTGATTTTCAAACTGATGACATCAAAATAAAGATTAATATAAACTCCACCATCAACCACATCCTTCTGAAAAGACTTTCTAAATAAAAAGAGGAGTTGGGCTACAGTTACATGAATTTGCTTGCAACTTACTGCTTTGGTTCTCACTAGTCAATCTCCTCAAAGCCCTATCTAGACACTGATGAACTGGCCATGGGTGGGAATGGGATGAAGCACTAAACAAGGCCCTGCACTCCACAAGCTTCTCAAGTCACAAAGCATGATACCATTGTTGAGTTACTAAATTAGAATTAAAAGCAATTGGACTCAGCTTCCTTCATGGATTGCATGAAATATATCATTGATCCTGACCATTTCCTGTTTGTCTTGGATGACCAGCAGATGAGAATCCCTTGTTGAACAGTCATGTTGGCTCTCATTCCAGGTTTTAGTATCTTCCGATTGCCAGTAGCATTTGTCCCTGTGGAGCTGCCATTGTACAGGGCACAATTTGCAAGTGGAATTAACTGTGGAAGGGAAGATAGACACATAATTTAATGATTGTGACTGGCTCACCATTTCCAATGTAGAAAAACATTATGTACTCTGCAACTGCAGAAACCCAGTGGCTTTAGGCTTACTGACGCCAATAGTACTTCAGTAGCCACAACCTCAATTGTGTGGCAAGTCCCCTCCCCCAAGAGAAATAAAGACACGGGACACATTATTTAAGGTTAATGGGCATAAAAAGGCCACAACTTTATTGATTACAGAATTGGAAGGTATTGGCCTTAGGCATTGGCTCCTATCAACTACCCGGCATGGAGACCGGGAAGGGTTAACCACAAGCCGTGGGGGGTCCCGTTGAAGTACGCCAACTAGGATCCCCACGGGTGTCACCGCTCGGGGGCGTGCCGGAGGCCCTTACCTCCCTAGGTTTCGGACGAGGCAACGCCCCCCGGAGTCCTCTACCGGACTACCCATTTCCATTGGGGGAAGGTGATGGCGCTCCCTTCCCCCTCATTTGCATAACAATAACCCCTGCCAATGCCTAACCGCCAAACGAGCAAAGCTCGCCGCCAATACCTTCAAGCCTGTAACCAATCCCTAATCCCTGCTATAATGTCCCTCAACCAAATATCATTTCCCGCATCTGACAGATGCACGCCATCCCGTCTGTAGAGGGCCTCGTTGCTGTACTGGATGCCTGGGTGCCTAATGACGCGCCCATCCAGAGCCACCACTCTACGTTCCACAGCCCGTTGCAAGACCTTTCTTGCCTTATTGATTCCAACCGGGCTCACACAATCCCTCCACGTCCTCCTCTCGAGCAACGAGGACCACATGATTGTAATGTTTGGGTAAGTCGCCAACAGATCGGCAAAATCGCCAAAAATGTTCCATCTCAAGTCAATGGCTTTGCAATACGCTGTCATTTTCTCCCAATTGGACAACCAGGGCATCAGGTGGGCCCAACTATAGTAGTCCCTCCAAAGTGGTGGGCTATTTCACTCATCTTTTTGCTTTATTTATTGACTGAAAAGGTGATTGATCAGATGGGGTGGGTGGGTAGCAAAATAATGCTTGTAGCAGAGGGAAAGGGGCAGCTAGTCACAGAAAATGAGTTAAAAGTCTAAAGCCAATTGAAATACAGTCGTACCTCGGAAGTCGAACAGAATCCGTTCTGGAAGTCCGTTTGACTTCTGAAACATTCAACTTCCAAAGCGAGGCTTCTGATTGGCTGCGGAAGCCCCATCGGACGTTCAACTTCTGAAAGAACGTTCAAAAACCGAAACACTCACTTCCGGGTTTTGATCATTCAGGAGCCGAGGTACGACTGTATATATTTGGACCAAACCACATGTTTCAATACATCCATTTGTAACATTATTCTGACTCTTGCTTCCTTACTGCAAAACTTATTTGTGACGGGGGAACTTGTGGGGTGAAAGTGAATTTTGTGCCCATTAGGATTCCACAGTGACCTATATTTGTAAAAAAAAATAATAATAAAAATAGGCCTGGTATTCCCTGGAGAGGGGAAACAGGTATTTTTACCTGAGGGCTTGCTCTGGTATTGGTTGCAGAGGCTGCGTCTTAGGAAAGCCTGAAACTCGTCTAAACAGAGATTGCATCTGCCAGCATGTTCTCTTGTTTCTCCTTTCTCAGTTTTCAACTGCAAAGCTACTCCTCACCAAACAAACAAACAAACAAACAAACAAACAAACAAACAAACACATTTATTTAAATAAATAAGCATCATGTTAACACACATAATCAAAATATGGAGGCCAAGGAATGGAAAAAGAAGATGGATACAATTAGATTCGGAAAACAAGCTGCAAAAGAGACCTGCCACAGTTCCTCCCACAGAAGTATGAATCCATCTTGGCCTTCTTCAGAAAATCACATAGTAAGGGGAATGATGGCAGCATCTTTATGAATATAAAAGTAGTTATGTTATCTGCTTGGTTGCTAAAGAAAATAGACAAAAATAATTCTCCACAGTGTTGGAGAAATAGTGGGAATGATGGAACACTTATACATATCTCTGGGAATGCCCACAGATTAAAAACTTTTGGTTAAAAGTATTTCAAGATAGGGAACAAATTACATTTCAATCGATTGCTTTAGATCCCAAATGGCACCACAATCGTACCTTGGATACCGAATACCTTGGTACTTGGATGTTTTGGCTCCCAAACACTGCAAACCCGGAAGTGAGTGTTCTAGTTAGTAAACGTTCTTTGGAACCCAAATGTCTGACGGGGCATCTGCAGCTTCTGATTGGCTGCAGAATCTTCCTGCAGCCAATCAAAAGCTGCACTTTGGTTTCTGAACGTTTTGAAGTCAAACGGACTTCTGGAACAGATTCTGTTTGACTTCCAAGGTACAACTGTACTTTCAGTATTTGTGGATGAAGCACACACAATTTAAAAACAAGAATACCACATATATAGAATCAATTCAAATCCAAGACAGATACAGACTGGGAGATTAGAAGATTATATATTAACAGGTAGTCTTATTTTTAACGTGTGATAATATGCTCTAATTTTTCCCATTTTAAATTCCTTGAGGGATTTTATCCCACTGCTCGGTAAGTTGCTGGATGATTCTGCTGAATCTCGGAGACTCTGGGGTTGATAGTCAGGCGTCTCATCTTCTGCAGCTGTTCTGAGAGCTGCCATACTGGGCCAGACCAAATGTTCATAACCGGCTGACTGGGCTGGAGCTGATGGAAGATGTTGGACAATCATTCTGTATGTGCTTTTATTGTACGGTAAACCACTTCAAGTGGAATTAACTATGGAAGGGATGCGGGTGGTGCTGTGGGTTAAACCACAGAGCCTAGGACTTGCCGATCAGAAGGTTGGCGGTTCGAATCCCTGCAATGGGGTGAGCTCCCGTTGCTCGGTCCCTGCTCCTGCCAACCTAGCAGTTCGAAAGCACGTCAAAGTGCAAGTAGATAGATAGGTACCGCTCCGGCGGGAAGATAAATGGCGTTTCCGTGCGCTACTCTGGTTTGCCAGAAGCAGCTTAGTCATGCTGGCCACATGACCCGGAAGCTGTACACCGGCTCCCTCAGCCAGTAAAGTGAGATGAGCGCTGCAACCCCATAATTGGCCACAACAGGACCTAATGGTCAGGGGTCCCTTTACCTTTACCTTTAAACCACTTCAGGATGCCACATGGAAAGCAATTCATAAATGAAATAATAAATAATACTTACCCAAGACTGTCACAGCCACCCCCAGGATGATGATCACAAAGCCTCCTGTCCACAGGGTGATCTGGTACCAACAGGGGAGCCCGGAAGCATCTGTGAGGAGAGGGAAAACTTGAAAGATGAGAGTCAGCAGTGCCTAGACTAGAGTCTCCTGTAACTCATTGCAGGAAAATAATGCTGGGTGATTTGTTTTTGTTTTGTTTTTTGACACAAAAAATCCCTTCAGGAGACAACAGGCAAATGGTATTTGTTTAGTAATGACCGCTCCCCACATCAAGTGGGGGACGCCTTTTGCATGGTCGCACGCAGCCCCCCGGATCCCAGTGTGGCTCCCAGTAGTACAGGCTGGCTTTGCCCTCTCCAGGTTGGATACCTGGAGGTCTCCGTTACCTCAACCCATCGCCCAATCCCGCCTGGGGAGGCGTTGCCAGGGGATTGGCCAGGTAGGGGAAGGGACCACCCTGCCCACACAACAGAATCTTACCTGCAAAGCATCAGTTGGCTCCAGAGCTTCTCCCACCCTGCCCTCCCTCAATTAAGCCTTCTTTTGCAGGTTAACCTCTTCTCCACAGGTACATGGGCACTGTTACATCATGATTGCTGTTGAAGGGCCAGAAAAGAATTTTCCTGCATTGGCAGGTTTTGCCTTTCCCTTAGCAAAACATCACAACTTTGGTGGTTTCAGGCCTTGGGCAGAATCCTTTAGTCTATCTTCCTAAATGGGGTGTGTGTGAAGCGGTGACCCCCCCCCCCATGTGGCTGTGATCCCAGGGTTCCCTGTTAAAGGGGTCTTGAGGGGAGGCATTGGCCATACGCCGAGAGGTTGTCATTGCTCTCCCCTGCGATGGCGGCAAAACAGGGGGCGGGCTCTCTGCTTGAACATATGTTCTCCAGAGCCAGCCCAATCCCCACACATTCTGGATAACTCTGATGTCTCCCAGATCCCTGGCTGGGGACTGGGAAGGATAAACGCCCAATACCTGAGACAAGGTCTCCCTACCTCTGAAACTTAATAAAGTTGTGGCCAATTTTAATCCCATAGCGTTTTGTCTCAAGTCATTATTCCGCTTGGGGGTCGCCTGGGGTTGGGGGGGACTCTACCTGACCACACAAATTGCCAAAATGCATTGTATTAGCTTTGAAAAGAGCTGTTTAGGGTTTTATAAGTAAGTAAGAAGACCTTAAAAATTCAGCTTGATGTCTAATGGGCAGCCAGTGCAAATCCCTTACTACAGGCATGAGATGTGCCTGGTAAGACAGACATGGTCCAAATGGAAGTTACTCTGCCCATTCAATTAATCTGCTCCACTTCCCAGTGGGGAGGAGTTGCAGTGGACCACGTGGCCACCCACGAAGCCCCGCATTCCCTGGAGGTTCCCAGCCATGTCATTCACCTGCTAGCCAATCTGGTGGCTGGGGGGGGGGCGTAGCTGGGTCCCATTTAAACTGAGGTGTGAGCCACAGAGCTTCCTCTTGGCTCACTTCCTCGATCTCCCACCCTTCCTCCCTATTTTCTGGTTTCAAATTTGGCCTTGCTATGGACCTCAGTTGGTCGCCGTTGAGGGGCCTGGTAGGAATTTTCCCACTTGGCAAATTGGCATGGGCCATTTGGTTGTCGCCTACCTCATCGCAATCGTCACAACTTTGTAAGGTTTGGTGCTTAGGCATTGGTTGATATTATGATGGGGGAAGGAGGTGTGGCCATCACCTGCCCCTCCAAGTTTAAGGGTATTCCGTTAAAGGAATCCGGGGGTGTGGATCTTGTCTGAAGTCCGGGGCTGGGCTAGGGCCATGCCATGACCCCGTTGGGAACCCAGGGGGAGCTCAAGTTGGTTTGCATTGACAGGGCTCCCCCTACCGGTGGTTGACCCTTACCAGACTCCCTGCATAACAGGCAGGAGTCAGATATAGCTGGGTCAATTCCATTCCCTAAGCCAATACCGCTCACATTCTGTGACCAATAAAGTTGTGGCCTAAATTTGCCCAGTAACCTTAACCTAATATCTGTGTCCTTGTGTCTTATTCATCAACGAGGGGGTGGTCTCGGGGTCTCAACACACAATTTAGTTGCCTAACAATATTGCTCATTAACCTGACAAAAAGAAATGGAGCACCAGATGCTAAAACATGAGGCATTCTCTTTAACCAGGAAGTGGACCTGATGTGGAAAGAAGTTCTATAGCAAAACCTTTGGCCATTGCATTTGAAAACGTGTCCTGGGTTGCAGTGAAAGAAATGAGTCCCCATCCTTTGTTGGGCAGGCCCACTGGGGAACAGGTGTTAGCAGAGAAGAGGACAGGCAGGCGCTGTAGTTTTCACCATGAGTCGCCTCCGTGGCTCAGTAGGTGCATAGGAAAAGGATGTGGGTGGAGCGGGTGGTCAGGCAACATGCTCACACCTTTAAACTGTGCCTTGCCAGGACATTGGGGGCAGCATCTACAGAAGTGTTTTTTCTTCGCTAGGCTGGGGGAAGGAGTGTGAAATGTTGCAGAAGCAGCAGCAAGCAAAGACCCATCTATGCGCACGCTTCATGCTACATGCATGCTTTGAATTTGAATAAAAGCATATAAAATAATAAAAAGCACATCTTATAATAAATAAAATAAAGTAAAATAAAAGCACATCTTATTTTCCAAGCTAACTAGCATACCTAATCTTATTTGCATTGTCCTCAATTCTGCATCCTTTTAAAAAATAATCTTTAAATTTTCATTTATATACGTTAGAATAGTTCAACAATAATTCTAACATATCAAACCTCGGCTACCTTCCCCCCTTTTCTGCGGTTCCTTACATTTATTTTCATCATTTCCTGCATACTCCAAATTATCTTCACTTATTCTTTTATGCTCATATATATCTCATTTTTTAAAACAACAACAACAACAACTGCAGGGATTTACAATAATCTTGCCCATGTCTTAATGTCTGTTTACAATTTATTTGTAAATATTTACTGAACCATTTCCATTGCTTTCTAAAAATCTTTAAGATAATATATTTGTTTTTAAAAATCCCAGAAGCTTTTCTTTTGGGAGTTATAGGATTAGAACTAGCTAAACAGTATAGAAATTTATTTATGTATACAACTACAGCTGCAAGAAGGTTATTTGCCGTCAAATGAAATGAAGTCCAGAAGAGAGAAAACTGGTTACAGAAATTAATGGACTATGCAGAAATGGCAAAACTCACCGGCATAATAAGAAATCAAGACAACAAACTTGTTATAAAAGAACAAATGACATCCTTGGTCTTCTTTCTGCTTTTTTGTGGGTTTTTTTTTTGGGGGGGGGGTACAAAATAACAAATACCAAATAGAAGGAAATTGTGCTGAGAATCATAGAGGTATTACTGGGTACATTAATGTACTTGTTGAAGATCAGAAATAACTTCAGGTTTCTTTACAATGAATAAATTGAATACTGGAACATTTCTGCTCTCTTCATGTTTAAAAACATGCAGGCAAATCTTGATTTCATTTTTATGTGAACTTCAAATGACAACTCCCTCTCCCTTTACCTATTCAGAGACCCTTCACACTTGTGTAGCACTGATCATTTAAAAAGTCAACTTTAACTTTGAGAATTGCTTGCAACCATTTATTTATTTTTAATGAAAATTCATCTGCATTTACTTCAGATTTCTCCCACATTTTTATATGCAGTTTTCATGTATACACATTTTTGCTAGTGATTTCCTCTGAAATTTTGTATATTATTTAAATGATTATATTATTTAAATTTAAATTTCGTATATTATTTATAGACACCAGTATATGCATATTTGTGCCTATTTTGTGGCTGAAGAACTGCATTGCAAAATTCAAACACAAGTGCGAATTTTGAAAGACAGTTTTGTTTTGTTTCGAATAGTGCAATTTGGGTAGTTTCTCATGAAAATGCAAACAAAACTGAAATTCTTCCCCATCCCTACGTGCCATGCACCCTTCTGTAATTCCGTCTCATTAGTCAAACAAAAATACTGCTTATAACGGTACAAATGAACTTTCTACGATCAGGATAAATGAAAATCATGAAAATCATGTCCGTCTGTCAACCGATATATTACAGTGGAATCAGACAAAAACTGGAAGATATGAAGGGGTCTGAACGGAGTACCTTGTTTCTGAGCCCCAGCGGCAGTTCCTGATGCAGCCCTCCTAGACTGGAAGTTCAAAGCAGTATAACCATCTTCGCCCTCCATTGGCAAGCAAAGGCTGCAGAGAAGCCTCTCAGAGAGCAGGGCTGTCGAAGGAGCACTGAAGGTTTGCTGCTCTAGCCTGAGTTGATGGCCAAAGATCTCTTTCCGGAGCAGCTCTTCTCTTCAACCACAATACCAGTCACACATTCGCAGCCTTATTAGGTGGTTAGGGCAGGGGGTGGGGGGCAGGGTTGCTGTTCTTGTTTGAAAAACTTTTTGTGAGTTGTTCAGTTTGTATTGTTCAGCTTTTAGAATGGACTTTGGCTTTTGGAAAGACGCTTAAGCCATCTCCAGTTATGGGTTATAGCTGAACCATATAGGGATGTGACTGAGGCTTCCATGAATGAGGCTGGATAGCTCAGTTGGTTAGAGCGTGGTGCTCATAATGCCAGGGTTCCAGGTTCAATCCCCGTATGGGAAAAATGCATATTCCTGCATTGAAGGGGGTTGGACTAGATGATCCTTGGGGTACCTTCCAGCTCTACAACTCTATGATTCTATGAGTGGGAGGAGGAAAAGTTAAAGGTAAAGGACTCCATGACAGTTAAGTCCAGTCAAAGGCAACTATGGGGCTGTGGCACTCAATTTGCTTCAGAACGAGGGAGCGGTGTTTTTCCACAGACAGCTTTCTGGGTCATGTGGCCAGCAGAACTAAACCTACTCTGGTGCAACGGGACACTGTGATGGAAATCAGAGCGTGCAGAAATGCTGTTTTCCATCACGCCACAATGGCACCTATTTATGTACTTGCACTGGCGTGCTTTCAAATTGCTGGGACAGAGCTATGGGAGCTCACTCCGTCGTGGGGATTCAAACCGCCAACCTTCTGATTGGCAAGCCCAATTGGCTCAGTGGTTCAGACCACAGCACCACATCCTATGCAGGGGCTCTCTTGAAATGTAGGTGTTGGTCAAGAAAGGAGTTTGCCACCGCAATGACTTTCCTTCTGTGGAATGGTGTATATATGCCACACTATTACTTTTTTATTTATTATTTAAATTTTTTTTAAATTTTACAAATACAAAATTATAATAATCCGAATATATATCCATATGCAGAGACTTCCCCCCACCCCCTCCCATGGGGTTCCATTTTGAACCTTTACAACTGCATATACTTCCAAACTCATCAGTCCATATTGTCCATGGTAATTGTTACAATACAAGTGGAATCAAAATCCTGCCAGTGTTTCCATCTGCTTACAGTGGTCTCCTAAATAACTTATAAAGTTCCCCCATTCTTTTATAAAGTTTTTGTTCTCTTGGTTCCTGAGTTTTCCAGTCTGCTTTGCCATTTTGGCATAGCCCAACAGCTTGGTTTGCGGTTCCTCTCTGGTAGGGACTTTTTCTTCTTTCCATCTCTGGGCTAATAAAATCCTTGCTGCTGTTGTCGCATACATAAAAAGTCTTTTTTGCTTCTTTGGTGGTCATATAAAGTAAGAAAAGCTTTCTGGGAGATGACATATAATGAAATGAAGAAAATGTTTAAAATAACCTTTAAAACAGCAACAACAACAACGAGAAATGTTTTTATTAGGAACTGTTCGACAGTGGAATTTGTTGCCAAGGAGTGTGGTGGAGTCTCCTTCTTTGGAGGTCTTTAAGCAGAGGCTTGACAACCATATGTCAGGAGTGCTCTGATGGTGTTTCCTGCTTGGCAGGGGGTTGGACTCGATGGCCCTTGTGGTCTCTTCCAACTCTATGATTCTATGATTCTATGTAGGTACCAACAAGTCCACCACATACGATAAATGGTACCTTCTTTTTCTTTACATTTCCAGCAGATATTTGAACTTGTCCTATACATTTTTGCGCCACGCTATTTTCCCAATCGTGATGTATGGAAGTGAGAGCCGGACCATAAAGAAGGCTGATCGCCGAAGAATTGATGCTTTTGAATTATGGTGCTGGAGGAGACTCTTGAGAGTCCCATGGACTGCAAGAAGATCAAACCTCTCCATTCTGAAGGAAATCAGCCCTGAGTGCTCACTGGAAGGACAGATCCTGAAGCTGAGGCTCCAATACTTTGGCCACCTCATGAGAAGAGAAGACTCCCTGGAAAAGACCCTGATGCTGGGAAAGATGGAGGGCACAAGGAGAAGGGGACGACAGAGGACGAGATGGTTGGACAGTGTTCTCGAAGCTACCAGCATGAGTTTGACCAAACTGCGGGAGGCAGTGGAAGACAGGAGTGCCTGGCGTGCTCTGGTCCATGGGGTCACGAAGAGGTAGCTTCGAGAACACTGTCCAACCATCTCGTCCTCTGCTGTCCCCTTCTCCTTGTGCCCTCAAACTTTCCCAACATCAGGGTCTTTTCCAGGGAGTCTTCTCTTCTCATGAGGTGGCCAAAGTATTGGAGCCTCAGCTTCAGGATCTGTCCTTCCAGTGAGCACTCAGGGCTGATTTCCTTAAGAATGGAGAGGTTTGATCTTCTTGCAGTCCAGGGGGGAGGAATGGGGGGGCCCAGGAGGAGGGAAGGGGGGAATTCCCATTGCACAAGCGGGAGTCATTGCACTGATACCTACTACAGTGGTACCTTGGGTTACATACGCTTCAGGTTACAGACTCCACGAACCCAGAAATATTACCTCGGGTTAAGAACTTTGCTTCAGGATGAGAACAGAAATTGGGCGGTGGCAGTGATTAAATATTATCCCTCCTCACTCACGCTAGTGAGCAAGCAGCAGAGCACATTTCCTTGTACATTGCTGGAAGCAAGTTGATGGATTCAATAGAATAATTTAAATTAAGTGATCCAGTCTGGCTTGTCCAGTCTGGAATGTTCCTAGTAAGTTTCCCCTCCTAAAATAATAATAACAGAACAGTCTTCTTTAAAAATAAAAGCAAAGTTCACTTACATTCAGTTCATAGTGGTAAATCTGAAGGCAGGCTTTATCTTGTGGTTACAGTTACATTTGGAGAGCAAAGACGTCTGAGCTAGGCCTCTGACTTTCTACCTTGTGGCTTCCATCCTCTGTAAGGATGAGCAATGTAAGAGCCAGAAGAGGAGTCTGAAAGGAGAAAATGGAAAAGAGGAAGATGGCTGTCTGGCTAGACCTTTTGTATGGTCTGCTAGGGTCACGCTCATCTACCTGGTCATATACAGGGGGAGGAGGCTTCAGAACAGGTATGACAGGAAGTCCTCCCTGTCTGGAGTACGATTCCCCGGTGTGTCCACTCTAGGCAACAGGAAACGTTGCATTTGACTGCTTCAGTGAGGATACATCCCAAAGCTATTTGGTTGAATCTGACCCATTAGCCACAGCTGACTTACCAGCCAAAGCTGATTAAAAGGCGCTCCTTGCCACAGAGGCCACCTGCACCTCAAGTGACAACAGTGGATCAAGATGTAGTACCTCCAAGCTACATACCACTGGTCTATTCCCTGGATCTGAGAACCACTCACCCACAAAGCTATGTGCTAAGACCTATTCCCCAGCTCCCCGCCCACCACACAGTAAGGTCTTTGCCTGGGGTCCACATCCTGTTTATGCAGTGCTTTTTTATGGGGGGACGCAGGGGGACGCATACCCCTAAACATTTTGTGAGTGTAAGTTTGGCCTCATTTAGGGGCAGTATTTCAATACAAGTAGGAAAATGAGAGTACCCCTAGACATTTTTTTTAAGAAAAAAGCACTGTGTTTATGTAATTAAATCATATTTTATAGGAATTCATCCAGAAAAATGGGAAATCAGTATGGATTGGCCTTATCGTGTCATCGCCAAAGAAGAAATGGGTCTGGACCAATGGCTCTTTGTTAAAGGAGAAATTGTGAGTACTGAAACACCCGTGTAGGGGAAATTGTGCAAATCAATAGTTTTGCATGATGAACTTGCAAGAAGAGCTATGAAAAGGAAAACTGTAGAGGTTACCATGTCTGTACACTTCTTAAAGGTATTGCGTGGCTATTCCCTCCCCCCCACAGGTGGAATAAATAAAGACAACGGACACAGCGATTTAGGTTTAATGGGCGAAATTGGCCACAACTTTATTGATTACAGGAAAGAAGGGTATTGGCTTTAGGCATTGGCCCCTAACCGACTATCCGGTCTAACCGGGAAGGGTTAAACACCAACAGGGGGAGCCACCCGAGATGCGTATCCCTAGGCGCTCCCCGAGGGGTTACCGCTCGGGGGCGCGCTTTAGGCCCTAGCCTCCGTAGGTTTCGGACGAGGCGTCGCCCCTCGGAGTCCTTTAACGAACTACCCTTCAAGCATTGGGGGAGGTGATGGCGTTCCTCCCCCCCAACCTCATCTGCATGACAATACCCCGGCCAATGCCTACCGCCAAAACCAAGGGAGTTGTGACGATTTGCTACGAGGTAGGCGAAAAAACCAAGTGGCTCACAAAACCAGCCAATTAGCCAAATGGAAAAACTCCTACCAGGCCCCTTGCGGCGACCAGCCGAAGCCCATAGCAAGATCGGTGGCAAAACCTAAAGGGCGGGTGGGTGGGAAACCGCGTCGTCTCCCGGGCGAAAAGGGGCGAGCCGAGGGCTGCCCCGACCTTAAGTGGCCTTTCTAAGGCCCGCCCCTGCCGCCAGCCGATTGGCTGGCGCCAAGGGGATGTTAATTGGGGGAATCCCGGCGGCCTCCCGCGAGGCTGGCACCAGCCTCGCGAGGGCGAGTGTGGATGGTGTCGTGATCCCGCAACCCCCCCTCCTCCTGACGATCGGAAGGGGCATTGTAGCTCTGCTCCTCTTTACTACACAAAGCATACACCTGAAAGACTAAGAGCCCAGTCCAAAATTGCCTCCTGATACATCAGCCCTGTTGAATCCAGCGGGGTTACCTTGTTCAACACTTCATTCCTTTTCATTTTCTTATATTCATGTTCTATCCTGTTCCATCTTTCTTCCATCATGGAAGATATCATTCCTCCATCACATGGGGTTCCCAGGCAGTCATTCGTCCAAGTATTGACCAGACCTTGACCTGCTTAGCTTCAGCAAGACCTTCAGGGCATACTGAGGAATTTCAATGTACACATACACTGACAGCGGTTTCATCCCTTCTCTCCACAGATTTCCAGCAATTCAAGGCAAGCTGTGGCGCCTTTGAAGACAATAAAATCTATTCCGAGCTATGCATCACATTGCTTCACTGGATTTGTCAGAAGGGATCTGTACTCCTTTGAGTATCTTCATGTGTCCCCATTCGTAAACAGCTACACACTCTCCTTTAGACATCTTGTTCTCCATACTAAAAAAACCCCCTCAAGGACCTTCTTGGTGGCTGCTCCCAGACTTTGGAACTCCCTCCCTAGAGAAGCCAGACTGGCTCCCTCCTTGTTGTCCTCCCGCTGGCAGGTGAAGACTTCCTTGTTCCAACAGGCTCTGGAGAACTGACTGCTTCTAACAAAAGGGCGGGTGCCATGCTGTTTTTATTGTGATCATTTGTATGGTTTTAATAGATTAAATATGTGTATATACCTGATATTAATTCTATCAGTGTTTGTTTATTTTAAATTGTTGTTTTACTTATTTGTTTTTAGCTGTTCTTCTTTTTCTCTGTAAGCCGTCTCGAGTCCCTGTCTGGGGAAAAGGCAGGGTATGTATGTATGTATGTATGAATGAATAAATAAATAAATAACAATAATAATACAGTCGTACCAGTGTGGTGTAGTGGTTAAGAGCAGTGGACTCGTAATCTGGTGAACAGGGTTCGCTTCCCCGCTCCTCCACATGCAGCTGTTGGGTGACCTTGGGCCAGTCACACTTCTCTGAAGTCTCTCAGCCCCACTCACCTCACAGAGTGTTTGTTGTGGGGGAGGAAGGGAAAGGAGATTGTTAGCCGCTTTGAGTTTCCTTAGGGTAGTGATAAAGCGGGTTATAAAATCCAAACTCCTCCTCCTCCTCTTCTTCTTCTTCTTCTTCTTCTTCTTCTTCTTCTTCTTCTTCTTCCTCCTCCTCCTCCTCCTCCTCCTCTGCTTACGTATCCCTCTGGATAAGTAAACTTCGGTTTGCGAATACGGCAAACCCGGAAGTGTATACTTCCTGGTTTTGCCACGTGCACATGCGCAGAAGCACTCTAGCGCGACATGCGCATGCACAGAAGCGGTGCCTCTGCCTATGGACTTTTGGGGTTGCGGAAGGACCCCCAGAATGAGTTAGGTTCATATCCGTAGGGTCCACTGTATTACAACAACATAAAATAGCCTTCACATGATAATGACAGCACCACCGTACAGGAGACGAGCAATGTTTCCTCTTCTTGTTCATCTCTCTTTGTGGTCTCAGCATCTTATGGACGTGAATCCTCATTACAGTGGCAAAGTGATGAGAAAAACTGGGCTTGGTGGATATTCATCAAGAGTTCTTAGCTAGGAGTACTGTGTCTTTTGGAACAGAGTCACCTGTTATAGTGATTTTTTTGCACACTGAGGAATAAGATAACCACCCTAAACACCGATACCTAAATTAGGCTATGCGTCTATGCCATCCTGGTTGAAAAGGACCAGTGCTCCCCCCCCCCCTAGAAAAATAGGTGCTGGTTCTCACCATGAAGTTGTTACAGTAAGTGTCACACTTTTAAACCAAAATAAAAAGAGGTGCTGGTATTGCATGCCCCTGAGTACCCCATTTTAAAAAGCGTTGAAAATGATTATTTTGTTTCAGGTAGGAAACTGACAGGCACTTTCCTACGTTCTTTTCTAAATGCTCATACATTGTTTTAAACCCCCTCCAAGTGTCACCCCCGTGCTCATTCTGCTCAAACCTCTGCCATTGTTTAAAATTGCCACTTTCCCCACTCAGTTTCCCCACATCCCAGCAGTACTTGAACCTCTTATTTAAAACCGCTGGTGTTCTGCAACCCACCTTCTCTTTCGCTCCCCTCCCCCACCCTGACTTCATGCAAATCCAGGATCACAGCAAAGCTTTACAAATCCTGCATTGCATGATGACGGCCTTACATTTTTATGTATATAGGAAGATGTGTGCAGCAGTAGTAAGAATGTTGTCAGGCTGCAATTCGTATGGCCACCAGCAGGTGGCCATGCAAACTGCAGCATGGCAACAGAACAGCAGACAGCTGGCAGAAGCAGACAGACAGATAGAGCAAGCACTCTTATTAAAAAAAATTAAATAGAATCATAGAATCATAGAGTTGGAAGAGACCACAAGGGCCATCGAGTCCAACCCCCTGCCAAGCAGGAAACACCATCAAAGCACTCCTGACAACCTTTCTCCCTCCTCTATGTGACATCCTTTTATATATTTGAACATGGCTATCATATCACCCCTTAACCTCCTCTTCTCCAGGCTAAACATGCCCAGCTCCCTTAGCCGTTCCTCATAAGGCATCGTTTCCGGGCCTTTGACCATTTTGGTTGCCTTCCTCTGGACACGTTCCAGTTTGTCAGTGTCCTTCTTGAACTGTGGTGCCCAGAACTGGACACAGTACTCCAGGTGAGGTCTGACCAGAGCAGAATACAGTGGCACTATTACTTCCCTTGATCTAGATGCTATACTCCTATTGATGCAGCCCAGAATTGCATTGGCTTTTTTAGCTGCCGCGTCACACTGTTGGCTCATGTCAAGTTTGTGGTCAACCAAGACTCCTAGATCCTTTTCACATGTACTGCTCTCAAGCCAGGTGTCACCCATCTTGTATTTGTGCCTCTCATTTTTTTTGCCCAAGTGCAATACTTTACATTTCTCCCTGTTAAAATTTATCTTGTTTGTTTTTGCCCAGTTCTCTAATCTGTCAAGGTCGTTTTGAAGTGTGATCCTGTCCTCTGGGGTGTTAGCCACCCCTCCCAATTTGGTGTCATCTGCAAATTTGATCAGGATGCCCTTGAATCCATCATCCAAGTCGTTGATAAAGATGTTGAATAAGACCAGGCCCAAGACAGAACCCTGTGGCACCCCACTAGTCACTCTTCTCCAGGATGAAGAGGAACCATTGATGAGCACCCTTTGGGTTCGGTCAGTCAGCCAGTTACAAATCCACTGAGTGGTAGCATAGTCAAGACCGCATTTTACCAGCTTCTTTACAAGAATATCATGGGGCACCTTGTCAAATGCTTTGCTGAAATCAAGGTAGGCTACATCCACTGCGTTCCCTTCATCTACCAGGCTTGTAATTCTGTCAAAAACGAGATCAGGTTAGTCTGACATGACTTATTTTTCAGAAATCCATGCTGACTATTGGTGATCACAGCATTCCTTTCTAGGTGCTCACAGACTGTTTGCTTAATGATCTGCTCCAGAATCTTCCCTGGTATTGGTGTCAGACTGACTGGGCGGTAATTATTTGGGTCCTCTCTTTTCCCCTTTTTGAAAATAGGGACAACATTTGGCCTCCTCCAGTCTGCCGGGACTTCGCCTGTTCTCCAGGAATTCTCAAAGATGACTGCCAATAAAAATAAATAAATAAATAAATAAATAATAAAATAAAAAAAATAAAAATAAAATAATAATGTTCACCGAAGACTACCACCAGAATGACAGTCACTAAGTCTGCTACTCGGGGGTACTCTCATGTCATCAGGGAAACTAGGAAGTATATGTGAAAGAGTGAAAGATACTGTATTGGCCTGAATATAAGCTGCACCCAAACATAAAACGCACCTTTAAAATTCGGGGGGGGGGGAGGAAAAAAAATACCTGAATATAAGCCACTCCCTTGAAATTCTGCAGGCACTCACACCTATTCCGTTTTACCGTATATCTATTTCAGCCACGATATCATAAAAGTCAATTTTTGTAAAATTGCGAATTTAAGCCACACTTTAACTTTTCATGGTCAGAATCTGGGGGGGAAATAGAGGCTTATATTCAGGCCAGTACGGTAATTTGTGAACTTGAATGGCATGAGTTAGGGATGGAGGAGAAATGTGATTCAGTTCACACTGAAAAGTGAACCTGTCAAATTTGCACAACAGGAGAACCAAAACACAGCTATCCTTCAAATTTCGTACTGCTCTGAATTTTGCGTAAGCTGCAGGCCATGTCAGAATTAATCAGGTTTCACTTGTTGATTTATTGTTCAGACCAGGCAATGGAGGGAAAGACATTCTTTTAGGTGACTTGGTAACTCTATGGAGGGTTATATGAAAGGACAGTGGTACCTTTGGTTACGTACTTAATTCATTCTGGAGGTCCGTTCATAACCTGAAACTGTTCTTAACCTGAAGCACCACTTTAGCTAATGGGGCCTCCTGCTGTCGCCACACCACCAGAGCACAATTTCTGTTCTCATCCTGAAGCAAAGTTCTTAACCTGAGGTACTATTTCTGGGTTAGAGGAGTCTGTAACCTGAAGTGCCTGTAACCTGAAGCGTATGTAACCCGAGGTACCACTGTAACCTTAAATGTCTGTCTCAGTGGCTAATAGGCAGCCAGATCCCTTAGCATAGGTGTGGTTTGGGCCTCTTAAATTAGATAACTTCACCTATCTCTCTTTCGTTATAGTAAGTGCCCTCATAAATTATCCAAACCTGGATTTGACTGTAAATCTGCAATATAGATGACAAATAAATGGATATAGTGGCACATAAGACACCTACTAAACCATTAAATACTGGGAGGCAGATGTAGAAGACTAGTGGACTGGTTAAATAAATTTGGGCTGCAATTGTATGCCTAAGTGGGAGTAAGCACCACTGAACAAAGTAGTACTTACATCTGAGTAAATATCCAAAGGAGAAGTAAATGGAAGCAACTAACTGATAGGAAGCTGTCTTATCTCAATGTATTGCTCCAGCTAGCTCAATATTATCTGCAGCTTCCAAAATGTAGACAGAGGTTTTCCTTACCCTACCTGTAGATACTGCAGATTTATTTATTTATCTCCTACATTTATAGTTTGCCTTTCCTCGAGGAGCTCAGGGTTTCCCCCTCTGTTTTAACCCTTACAACAACAATGTGAGGCAGGTCAGGCTGAGAGGGAGCGGTTGGCTCACGGTCACTGGATTTGAACTCGGGTCTCACTGGTCCCTTCATGAAGCAAGTGTATTTCACAAAGTCTTCAAGCTCTTGCAAAAAAAAGTTTTCATTTAGTCCTCAGTGCAAATTATTTCAACACAGGAAGTACGTTGTTTCCCATGTCTGTGATCTTCAGTGCCAGTGTGGTGTAGTGGTTAAGAGCGGTAGTCTCATAATCTGGGGAACCGGGTTCGCGTCTCCGCTCCTCCACATGCAGCTGCTGGGTGACCTTGGGCCAGTCACACTTCTCTGAAGTCTCTCAGCCTCACTCACCTCACAGAGTGTTTGTTGTGGGGGAGGAAGGGAAAGGAGAATGTTAGCCGCTTTGAGACTCCTGAAGGGGAGTGGAAGGCGGGGTATCAAATCCAAACTCTTCTTCTTCAGTGCTTCGTATGCTGCTGGTGAAAAAATATGAGTTTGGTCTTGATTCCACAATTCCCAGAGCTGGGACTTTCGTCTGTGTTTCCCATCATGGTGGTTCCTTGGGGACAGCCTGATCATGAAGCAGAGCAGGAAAATGGATTCAGGTAGGTGTGGGAAGAATCAAATCAGCACCACCAACCTTCCCACTACCTTGCCTTTGCATTGTTTTATTATTGGATCAGCTCACTTGTCATGTTGGTTGCATGTTTAGGTAGGGCTAGAGTCCTACCACCGCCCCTCTTTCTCTCCCAGGACAGAGCCGGCTGGCCACCTTGGTGCCTCGCTCGCCCCCGCCCTGAACTTGAGCAGAGCGACCCGTAGCAGAACAGCCTGTGGCGCTCCAACAGGCTCTTCCCTGGACTCCTAATCTCGGCACCGGACTCTCGGCCAGGCGCCCCTGAGAGCCCGGCACCCTGGCTCCCCGCACCAGTAACTCATATGGTTAAGACGGCCATGATCCTGAGAGTACCTAAGAGCCTAGCTTAGCTTCATTATCACATCATGCCAACGTCAGCAGACCTACCAGCATGGGAGGACTGATGCATTTCTCTGTTAGCGTTGCAAGGAGTTGGCAACTAATGCTGGGGCTCCCTGCAGAAAGTGATGAGCTAGGTTTTTCTTTGCTCCTCCTTAGGTCAAGTTCCAGCCATCACCTTTCACCTTCTCAGGGTTTGGGCTTTGCAAAACAAAGACTGGAGAGGATTAAGCAGTGCAATTTGAGAAATGAACATTTTGCAAGATGGTGGGTGTGCCAATAGGTTTCCTCATAGAGAGTGTTGACATTTAACGTAGTTCTTCATCTCTGAGTTCAGTGAGGGAAGAGAACCAGTGAGTGTGTTCATTGGGCTTGCTGAACTGGAGTCAGTTTGGCTCAGTCCAAAGGTAGTACAGTGGTACCTCGGGTTAAGTACTTAATTCATTCCAGAGGTCCGTTCTTAACCTGAAACTGTTCTTAACCTGAAGCACCACTTTAGCTAATGGGGCCTCCTGCTGCTGCTGCGCCACCAGAGCACGCTTTCTGTTCTCATCCTGAAGCAAAGTTCTTAACCTGAAGCACTATTTCTGGGTTAGCGGAGTCTGTAACCTGAAGCGTTTGTAACCTGAGGTACCACTGTATAAATAGCTCTTACTCCGTTGCAATAAGAGGGAGAGGGAGCAACAAGTTGCCAACATTCGTGAGTAGGGAGGCCTGAGAATTTCAGTGGGAGAGGACATTACCAGTCATGTTCACTTATTCATCCTATGCCTGGAACAGAAATAAATCCAGGAAATATAGCTGGTGTTCGCTGGTGCTGCTTTCAGACTGCAAGCTTGTTTACTCCTGCTCCCGAGGGTAGGACTCGAACCCATGGCTTCAAGGGAAAAGAAAGGAGATTCTGACTAAACATCAGGAAGAACTTTCTGACAATAAGAGCTGTTCAAAAGTAGAACGGACTCCCTTGGGAGGTTGTGGACTCTCCTTCCTTGGAGGTTTTCCAGCAGCGGTTGGATGACCATCTGCCATGGATGCTTTAGTTGAGATTCCTGCAGTGCAGGGGGTTGGACTAGATGACCCTTGGGGTCCCTCCCAACTAGAATATAGTCCTTTCCTCCCAAAAAGCAATTAAACGGGACACACACACACACATTTAAAGCCTTCTTTAAAAGCATGTTAAAAGCAATTCCAGTGCGGACTGGGAAAGCTCTAGCTTTAAAGACTTGTTGAAAAAGGCAGGTCTTCAGTAGGAGCCGAAAAGACAACAGAGGAAGCACCTGTCAAATACTCAGAGAGGGAGGGGATTCCAAAAAGGTAGCTGTCACAATACTAAAGACCCGATTCCTGCATTGTGCAGATTCCTAATAAGATGATATCAGCCGGAGGCCCTTGCCTAAAGAGCACAGTGATCAATCGGGTATATAAGGGGTGAGACGATCTTTCAGGTATCCTGATCCCAAGCTGTGCAGGTCTTCATACACCAAACTTCTTAGCCTGCTAGCAAATTGTCAGCTTGTTGTGTATTCCTTTCACAATACTGCAGACCTCCCACTAGATGGCAGCTGTTGGTACTTTTTCTGTTGATACCTTTTCTGTCTCCAAAGTTCCAAGCAGCTCCTTGGGTGATTCTGATTCTTCTGAGAAATGATGCCATTGCATTGCTTTCTTGGATACTGTGCTCCAAATTGGGTGCAGCAGTCCGTTTGCGAAGCTGGTGAAGGCGAGGGTTGTGCTCCTTCTTTGTTCTTCTGAATTCCCTCTAAGGATATTTCCATCGACTGGCATATCTTGGTTTCAAAAGAGGAAGACACGTTTTTTCTACTGCAATGCTTACTAGACTCCTCCTGATGGATTCTGAACGGCAAGCGGCCTGCTCCCTTGAGGGAAATAGAGCTTTGCTTTGTAAAAGGGGAACTCTCACCTAAACCTTTGGTGAGGCGTTGGGACAGAGTCCAACCAGGTAAGGGAGCATATAGAAACTTTTATTATAACCTCACAATTCTCCCTGGATAGGACCTAGCACTGAGTCTTCCGTGTGTTTTGCTGTTATTGTTAAAATTCAAAAGGAAGCCTGGCTACTAGAGATTAATGTACTATCATACCATTCTGAAAAACAAAAATTATGTTAGCAGGTTTGTAGTAAAGGATACATTTGCAAAGCTTCTTTTCTATTATATTCATTTGATTTCATTTCCTTCTTTCCTCATATGCCTTTTTTGTTTTCCTGATTGTTGTCCGATATGAAACTCAATGATCCCAGGCAGTGATATATATATATATATATATATATATATATATATATATATATATATATATATATATTTGCTTTCGTAGATTTTCACGGGTACAGGAATGCAGGTTTTGGTGTCTTCGGGTGTCTTCCCGTGTAAGAGTTGGGGTGTCTAGGCGACGTTTCGACGAGGTCTCACTCGTCATCTTCAGGCTGGTGCTTTCGGCTTCTTGTTACTGGAACAGAGCAGGATCTCAGTGTTTGAGTTCCTATAAATACTGTTGAGGGGGTGTGGTGTATAGCCTCCGACGTTCTGGGCAGAGAGGAAGTTCCCAGGTTAGTGTGCCTTTTCTTCTTTTGTTCCTTAATTACTTGAGGGATATCTTGAGTGATTTCTTGAGTGATATTCTGAGTACCACTTAGGAGGGTCATTAAGTGTGGATTAGTTGCTAAAGCTTTCGTGTCTTGACCTCTTGAGCTTGTGAAGAGTTTTTCTGAGAAGATGGCTGTACTGCACTTAGTTGTGCTCTGGCTTGGCTTCGTGTATAGGGGCGAGCTGTGGTTTTGTGCCCTGTGCCAGCCAGATCTGTGTAGGGATTGCAGGGGGGTGCAGCATCCGGAGGTGCCACTATGGTTTGGCTACTGGATGGTGTCTGTAATTTATCTGTGGAGAGGGTCTGGGTTTGGGTCTGGTGTGGTTGATTGGTGATGGCGTTCTGTGTGCCTCTGGTTCTGGTGTCGGTTTTTGTGGGGAGGGCTAATTTCCAGATGTCTGGCAGGCGGGACGTGTCGTCACGCTTGTTCATGTTGTGAGGGTGTTTCTCTATCTCGATGGCTTCCATGATTATTCTCTTGTGGTGATGTTCCATGTTAAAGAGCAATTTGGAATCTGCAAAATTAATTTCGTGTCCTGTTTCTTTCATGTGTTGGAAAAGAGAGGAAGTTTTTTCTTCTTTTTTGACGGCATTCTTGTGTTCTGCGATACGTGCATTTATTCGTCTGTTTGTTTGTCCAATGTACGTGGCTGGGCAGACTTTGCAGGGTATTTCATAGACCCCTTGGTTTTCCAACTGGATTTTATCTTTGGGGTTTCTGAGGATATTGGCTATTTTTTGGTTGGTGCAAAAGGCTGTTTTGATATTGTGTTTATGGAGGATTTTGCTAATTTTATCTGTAGTGCCCTTGATATAAGGAAGGAGGGCCATGCCATTGTTTTCTTCTGTGTCTTGGTTTTTGGGGGGTGTTTCTTTTTGGATTAGCTTCGTAACCCTGTTTTGCTGGTATCCATTGGCGATTAACACATTTGAGAGATTCTGTAACTCAGTTGTCAAGTGGTCTTTGTCAGCCAGGCGTTTGGTTCTGGAGATGAGAGTCTTGGCTACGGAGTTTATTTGTGCAGGGTGGTGGTGTGATTGTGCATGTAAGTAGCGGTTGGTGTGTGTTTTTTTCCGGTAGATAGTGTGTCCTAGGGAGCCATCAGGTTTTTTGTAGATTAGGACGTCAAGGAAGGGAAGTTGGTTGTTGGCTTCTATTTCCATAGTGAATTGTATTTTGGGGTGTAGGCTGTTGAGATGTGTGAGGAAGCTATCTAGTTTTTCTTTCCCGTGTGGCCAAATTACAAAGGTGTCGTCAACATATCTGAGCCAAAGTTTGGGTTTGTGTTCTGACTTGTCTAAAGCATTGGTTTCAAAGTGTTCCATGTACAAATTTGCGATGACCGGTGAGAGGGGTGATCCCATAGGTGCTCCTTCTATCTGTTTGTATCTTTGTCCATTGTGGATGAAGTACGTGTTGGTTAGGCAGTGGTTGGTCAGGTCCAGGATGTATTCGGGGGGATTGTATTTGTTTTGAATGGCTGTCAAGGCTTCATTAATGGGCACTTGTGTGAAGAGAGATACAACATCGAAGCTCACAAGTAGGTCATCGGGATGTAGGTTTTGCTTCTTTATTGTTTCTATGAACTGGAAGGAGTTAGTAACGTGTGAAGCGATGGATTCTGCATAGGGCTGAAGTTGCTTAGCGAGAAATTTAGCGAGATTTTGTAGAGGTGAGCCTATGGAGCTGACTATTGGTCTGAGTGGTGTTCCTTCTTTGTGTATCTTGGGGAGACCGTAGAGTTTGGGGCATCTGGATGATTTTTCTCTGGGGATGATTCTTAGCTGGATTTCTTCACTGATAGGAGAGGCTTTTATTTTGGATTTGGTGGTTTTTTCCAGATAGGTGGTGGGATCTGTTTTTATAGGTTGGTAGGTAGGGTCTTGGAGTAGATTTGATAGTTTTGCTTGGTAGTCCGATGTGTTCATCACAACAGTGGCATTACCTTTGTCTGCTGGGAGAATGATTATGTTGTTGTCTTTCCTCAGGTTGGTGAGTGCTTTCTGTTCTTCTTTGTGTAAATTGCTTCTGGGTGGTTTGCTGGAGCAGAGGATGTTGGTGACTTCAAGTCTGATTTTATTGGCTTCATCTGGGTTGATTTTGGTTAGGCTAGCTTCGACTCCGCATATGATGTTTTCCGTGGGGATGCGTCTCGGGGCGACTGCAAAGTTGAAACCTTTGGAGAGTACTTTGGTTTCAGTTGAGGTGAGGATCCTGTCTGATATGTTATGTACTGTTTGTTTCATGGGTTGTTGTGGAGGGTGGCTGGGCTTCTGGCGTTTCTCTAGTTTGTGGAGTTTGTTGGTGTGTCTGTCTGTCTTATGTGAGGTCTCAGTTTCAGCTCTCCAGACGGCTAGTTGTTTGCATTTGTCCCAGAGTGCAGGGTGGATTTTGTTACAGAGTTTGAGGTGAAGAGTGAGCAGATCTTTGTTGGTTTGGTTTAGTAGGTATCTTTTCTTATGTATTTCGTTTCTGATTAGGGATAGTTCAGTTCGTTTCAGGATCCTTTCGGTAGCTGGGGTTTTAGAGTGGAATTTAAGTTGGAAGCATGTGGGAATTAAGTTGTTGTCTCGGCAGTTGCGTAGGAACAAGAGATCACATAAGATGGTGGCTCTTCGGATTTCTAGTTTCTCGTAGGTTCTTGTCAGCTGGAAGGTTTCCTCCCCGTAGAGGTGAGATATTTGCTTTCGTAGATTTTCACGGGTACAGGAATGCAGGTTTTGGTGTCTTCGGGTGTCTTCCCGTGTAAGAGTTGGGGTGTCTAGGCGACGTTTCGACGAGGTCTCACTCGTCATCTTCAGGCTGGTGCTTTCGGCTTCTTGTTACTGGAACAGAGCAGGATCTCAGTGTTTGAGTTCCTATAAATACTGTTGAGGGGGTGTGGTGTATAGCCTCCGACGTTCTGGGCAGAGAGGAAGTTCCCAGGTTAGTGTGCCTTTTCTTCTTTTGTTCCTTAATTACTTGAGGGATATCTTGAGTGATTTCTTGAGTGATATTCTGAGTACCACTTAGGAGGGTCATTAAGTGTGGATTAGTTGCTAAAGCTTTCGTGTCTTGACCTCTTGAGCTTGTGAAGAGTTTTTCTGAGAAGATGGCTGTACTGCACTTAGTTGTGCTCTGGCTTGGCTTCGTGTATAGGGGCGAGCTGTGGTTTTGTGCCCTGTGCCAGCCAGATCTGTGTAGGGATTGCAGGGGGGTGCAGCATCCGGAGGTGCCACTATGGTTTGGCTACTGGATGGTGTCTGTAATTTATCTGTGGAGAGGGTCTGGGTTTGGGTCTGGTGTGGTTGATTGGTGATGGCGTTCTGTGTGCCTCTGGTTCTGGTGTCGGTTTTTGTGGGGAGGGCTAATTTCCAGATGTCTGGCAGGCGGGACGTGTCGTCACGCTTGTTCATGTTGTGAGGGTGTTTCTCTATCTCGATGGCTTCCATGATTATTCTCTTGTGGTGATGTTCCATGTTAAAGAGCAATTTGGAATCTGCAAAATTAATTTCGTGTCCTGTTTCTTTCATGTGTTGGAAAAGAGAGGAAGTTTTTTCTTCTTTTTTGACGGCATTCTTGTGTTCTGCGATACGTGCATTTATTCGTCTGTTTGTTTGTCCAATGTACGTGGCTGGGCAGACTTTGCAGGGTATTTCATAGACCCCTTGGTTTTCCAACTGGATTTTATCTTTGGGGTTTCTGAGGATATTGGCTATTTTTTGGTTGGTGCAAAAGGCTGTTTTGATATTGTGTTTATGGAGGATTTTGCTAATTTTATCTGTAGTGCCCTTGATATAAGGAAGGAGGGCCATGCCATTGTTTTCTTCTGTGTCTTGGTTTTTGGGGGGTGTTTCTTTTTGGATTAGCTTCGTAACCCTGTTTTGCTGGTATCCATTGGCGATTAACACATTTGAGAGATTCTGTAACTCAGTTGTCAAGTGGTCTTTGTCAGCCAGGCGTTTGGTTCTGGAGATGAGAGTCTTGGCTACGGAGTTTATTTGTGCAGGGTGGTGGTGTGATTGTGCATGTAAGTAGCGGTTGGTGTGTGTTTTTTTCCGGTAGATAGTGTGTCCTAGGGAGCCATCAGGTTTTTTGTAGATTAGGACGTCAAGGAAGGGAAGTTGGTTGTTGGCTTCTATTTCCATAGTGAATTGTATTTTGGGGTGTAGGCTGTTGAGATGTGTGAGGAAGCTATCTAGTTTTTCTTTCCCGTGTGGCCAAATTACAAAGGTGTCGTCAACATATCTGAGCCAAAGTTTGGGTTTGTGTTCTGACTTGTCTAAAGCATTGGTTTCAAAGTGTTCCATGTACAAATTTGCGATGACCGGTGAGAGGGGTGATCCCATAGGTGCTCCTTCTATCTGTTTGTATCTTTGTCCATTGTGGATGAAGTACGTGTTGGTTAGGCAGTGGTTGGTCAGGTCCAGGATGTATTCGGGGGGATTGTATTTGTTTTGAATGGCTGTCAAGGCTTCATTAATGGGCACTTGTGTGAAGAGAGATACAACATCGAAGCTCACAAGTAGGTCATCGGGATGTAGGTTTTGCTTCTTTATTGTTTCTATGAACTGGAAGGAGTTAGTAACGTGTGAAGCGATGGATTCTGCATAGGGCTGAAGTTGCTTAGCGAGAAATTTAGCGAGATTTTGTAGAGGTGAGCCTATGGAGCTGACTATTGGTCTGAGTGGTGTTCCTTCTTTGTGTATCTTGGGGAGACCGTAGAGTTTGGGGCATCTGGATGATTTTTCTCTGGGGATGATTCTTAGCTGGATTTCTTCACTGATAGGAGAGGCTTTTATTTTGGATTTGGTGGTTTTTTCCAGATAGGTGGTGGGATCTGTTTTTATAGGTTGGTAGGTAGGGTCTTGGAGTAGATTTGATAGTTTTGCTTGGTAGTCCGATGTGTTCATCACAACAGTGGCATTACCTTTGTCTGCTGGGAGAATGATTATGTTGTTGTCTTTCCTCAGGTTGGTGAGTGCTTTCTGTTCTTCTTTGTGTAAATTGCTTCTGGGTGGTTTGCTGGAGCAGAGGATGTTGGTGACTTCAAGTCTGATTTTATTGGCTTCATCTGGGTTGATTTTGGTTAGGCTAGCTTCGACTCCGCATATGATGTTTTCCGTGGGGATGCGTCTCGGGGCGACTGCAAAGTTGAAACCACTGCCTAACCAACACGTACTTCATCCACAATGGACAAAGATACAAACAGATAGAAGGAGCACCTATGGGATCACCCCTCTCACCGGTCATCGCAAATTTGTACATGGAACACTTTGAAACCAATGCTTTAGACAAGTCAGAACACAAACCCAAACTTTGGCTCAGATATGTTGACGACACCTTTGTAATTTGGCCACACGGGAAAGAAAAACTAGATAGCTTCCTCACACATCTCAACAGCCTACACCCCAAAATACAATTCACTATGGAAATAGAAGCCAACAACCAACTTCCCTTCCTTGACGTCCTAATCTACAAAAAACCTGATGGCTCCCTAGGACACACTATCTACCGGAAAAAAACACACACCAACCGCTACTTACATGCACAATCACACCACCACCCTGCACAAATAAACTCCGTAGCCAAGACTCTCATCTCCAGAACCAAACGCCTGGCTGACAAAGACCACTTGACAACTGAGTTACAGAATCTCTCAAATGTGTTAATCGCCAATGGATACCAGCAAAACAGGGTTACGAAGCTAATCCAAAAAGAAACACCCCCCAAAAACCAAGACACAGAAGAAAACAATGGCATGGCCCTCCTTCCTTATATCAAGGGCACTACAGATAAAATTAGCAAAATCCTCCATAAACACAATATCAAAACAGCCTTTTGCACCAACCAAAAAATAGCCAATATCCTCAGAAACCCCAAAGATAAAATCCAGTTGGAAAACCAAGGGGTCTATGAAATACCCTGCAAAGTCTGCCCAGCCACGTACATTGGACAAACAAACAGACGAATAAATGCACGTATCGCAGAACACAAGAATGCCGTCAAAAAAGAAGAAAAAACTTCCTCTCTTTTCCAACACATGAAAGAAACAGGACACGAAATTAATTTTGCAGATTCCAAATTGCTCTTTAACATGGAACATCACCACAAGAGAATAATCATGGAAGCCATCGAGATAGAGAAACACCCTCACAACATGAACAAGCGTGACGACACGTCCCGCCTGCCAGACATCTGGAAATTAGCCCTCCCCACAAAAACCGACACCAGAACCAGAGGCACACAGAACGCCATCACCAATCAACCACACCAGACCCAAACCCAGACCCTCTCCACAGATAAATTACAGACACCATCCAGTAGCCAAACCATAGTGGCACCTCCGGATGCTGCACCCCCCTGCAATCCCTACACAGATCTGGCTGGCACAGGGCACAAAACCACAGCTCGCCCCTATACACGAAGCCAAGCCAGAGCACAACTAAGTGCAGTACAGCCATCTTCTCAGAAAAACTCTTCACAAGCTCAAGAGGTCAAGACACGAAAGCTTTAGCAACTAATCCACACTTAATGACCCTCCTAAGTGGTACTCAGAATATCACTCAAGAAATCACTCAAGATATCCCTCAAGTAATTAAGGAACAAAAGAAGAAAAGGCACACTAACCTGGGAACTTCCTCTCTGCCCAGAACGTCGGAGGCTATACACCACACCCCCTCAACAGTATTTATAGGAACTCAAACACTGAGATCCTGCTCTGTTCCAGTAACAAGAAGCCGAAAGCACCAGCCTGAAGATGACGAGTGAGACCTCGTCGAAACGTCGCCTAGACACCCCAACTCTTACACGGGAAGACACCCGAAGACACCAAAACCTGCATTCCTGTACCCGTGAAAATCTACGAAAGCAAATATCTCACCTCTACGGGGAGGAAACCTTCCAGCTGACAAGAACCTACGAGAAACTAGAAATCCGAAGAGCCACCATCTTATGTGATCTCTTGTTCCTACGCAACTGCCGAGACAACAACTTAATTCCCACATGCTTCCAACTTAAATTCCACTCTAAAACCCCAGCTACCGAAAGGATCCTGAAACGAACTGAACTATCCCTAATCAGAAACGAAATACATAAGAAAAGATACCTACTAAACCAAACCAACAAAGATCTGCTCACTCTTCACCTCAAACTCTGTAACAAAATCCACCCTGCACTCTGGGACAAATGCAAACAACTAGCCGTCTGGAGAGCTGAAACTGAGACCTCACATAAGACAGACAGACACACCAACAAACTCCACAAACTAGAGAAACGCCAGAAGCCCAGCCACCCTCCACAACAACCCATGAAACAAACAGTACATAACATATCAGACAGGATCCTCACCTCAACTGAAACCAAAGTACTCTCCAAAGGTTTCAACTTTGCAGTCGCCCCGAGACGCATCCCCACGGAAAACATCATATGCGGAGTCGAAGCTAGCCTAACCAAAATCAACCCAGATGAAGCCAATAAAATCAGACTTGAAGTCACCAACATCCTCTGCTCCAGCAAACCACCCAGAAGCAATTTACACAAAGAAGAACAGAAAGCACTCACCAACCTGAGGAAAGACAACAACATAATCATTCTCCCAGCAGACAAAGGTAATGCCACTGTTGTGATGAACACATCGGACTACCAAGCAAAACTATCAAATCTACTCCAAGACCCTACCTACCAACCTATAAAAACAGATCCCACCACCTATCTGGAAAAAACCACCAAATCCAAAATAAAAGCCTCTCCTATCAGTGAAGAAATCCAGCTAAGAATCATCCCCAGAGAAAAATCATCCAGATGCCCCAAACTCTACGGTCTCCCCAAGATACACAAAGAAGGAACACCACTCAGACCAATAGTCAGCTCCATAGGCTCACCTCTACAAAATCTCGCTAAATTTCTCGCTAAGCAACTTCAGCCCTATGCAGAATCCATCGCTTCACACGTTACTAACTCCTTCCAGTTCATAGAAACAATAAAGAAGCAAAACCTACATCCCGATGACCTACTTGTGAGCTTCGATGTTGTATCTCTCTTCACACAAGTGCCCATTAATGAAGCCTTGACAGCCATTCAAAACAAATACAATCCCCCCGAATACATCCTGGACCTGACCAACCACTGCCTAACCAACACGTACTTCATCCACAATGGACAAAGATACAAACAGATAGAAGGAGCACCTATGGGATCACCCCTCTCACCGGTCATCGCAAATTTGTACATGGAACACTTTGAAACCAATGCTTTAGACAAGTCAGAACACAAACCCAAACTTTGGCTCAGATATGTTGACGACACCTTTGTAATTTGGCCACACGGGAAAGAAAAACTAGATAGCTTCCTCACACATCTCAACAGCCTACACCCCAAAATACAATTCACTATGGAAATAGAAGCCAACAACCAACTTCCCTTCCTTGACGTCCTAATCTACAAAAAACCTGATGGCTCCCTAGGACACACTATCTACCGGAAAAAAACACACACCAACCGCTACTTACATGCACAATCACACCACCACCCTGCACAAATAAACTCCGTAGCCAAGACTCTCATCTCCAGAACCAAACGCCTGGCTGACAAAGACCACTTGACAACTGAGTTACAGAATCTCTCAAATGTGTTAATCGCCAATGGATACCAGCAAAACAGGGTTACGAAGCTAATCCAAAAAGAAACACCCCCCAAAAACCAAGACACAGAAGAAAACAATGGCATGGCCCTCCTTCCTTATATCAAGGGCACTACAGATAAAATTAGCAAAATCCTCCATAAACACAATATCAAAACAGCCTTTTGCACCAACAAAAAAATAGCCAATATCCTCAGAAACCCCAAAGATAAAATCCAGTTGGAAAACCAAGGGGTCTATGAAATACCCTGCAAAGTCTGCCCAGCCACGTACATTGGACAAACAAACAGACGAATAAATGCACGTATCGCAGAACACAAGAATGCCGTCAAAAAAGAAGAAAAAACTTCCTCTCTTTTCCAACACATGAAAGAAACAGGACACGAAATTAATTTTGCAGATTCCAAATTGCTCTTTAACATGGAACATCACCACAAGAGAATAATCATGGAAGCCATCGAGATAGAGAAACACCCTCACAACATGAACAAGCGTGACGACACGTCCCGCCTGCCAGACATCTGGAAATTAGCCCTCCCCACAAAAACCGACACCAGAACCAGAGGCACACAGAACGCCATCACCAATCAACCACACCAGACCCAAACCCAGACCCTCTCCACAGATAAATTACAGACACCATCCAGTAGCCAAACCATAGTGGCACCTCCGGATGCTGCACCCCCCTGCAATCCCTACACAGATCTGGCTGGCACAGGGCACAAAACCACAGCTCGCCCCTATACACGAAGCCAAGCCAGAGCACAACTAAGTGCAGTACAGCCATCTTCTCAGAAAAACTCTTCACAAGCTCAAGAGGTCAAGACACGAAAGCTTTAGCAACTAATCCACACTTAATGACCCTCCTAAGTGGTACTCAGAATATCACTCAAGAAATCACTCAAGATATCCCTCAAGTAATTAAGGAACAAAAGAAGAAAAGGCACACTAACCTGGGAACTTCCTCTCTGCCCAGAACGTCGGAGGCTATACACCACACCCCCTCAACAGTATTTATAGGAACTCAAACACTGAGATCCTGCTCTGTTCCAGTAACAAGAAGCCGAAAGCACCAGCCTGAAGATGACGAGTGAGACCTCGTCGAAACGTCGCCTAGACACCCCAACTCTTACACGGGAAGACACCCGAAGACACCAAAACCTGCATATATATATATATATATATATATATATATATATATATATATATATGAATACCCTCATTTTCCTACTCATATTGAAATACTGCCCCTCAATGAGGCCACACTTAGACTCACAAAATGTTTAGGGGTATGCGTCCCCCTGCGTACCCCCAGGAAAAAAGCACTGATCCCAGTGCATTGTTCCCTGAAATTGTGTGATGGCTGGTTGCTCTGATACAATACAATAAAAAGGAGCTGAAACAATGAGTAGAGAATTATGCCTTTGTTTGCCTTTCCACATTTGTTTCGTTATCTAGTTGCCAACATGTTGGCCCTGTTTTATTTTATGCCAAACCTTCAAGACGCCACTGATGGGAAGAGATTCTTTCGATTCTTGTAACACAGCTGCTGTCCTGCTGCTGTAACCCCTAAACACTGCACAGGGTTTAAGGTTCAACTTGTGTTTGCTAAACTGGCCATATAAAAATAAAAAAAATTCCTTCCAGTAGCACCTTAAAGACCAACTAAGTTAGTTCTTGGTATGAGCTTTCGTGTGCATGCACACTTCTTCAGATACACATCAATGGCCATATAAATATACTTTTCCTTTAAAGCAGAGAAACAATGCTTTTATTAATTTGTTTGTTTATTTAAACCCTACCTTTCTGCGTTACGGGACTCAAGGTGGCTTATAGATAATTAAAAAAAGAACTGCTAAAACATAGAAAAAGCAATCATTAAAAACAATTAAGAATTGATAGGATTAAGACTATCTATCTATATATACACACACAGGGGCACCATCAGGGTGGCCAAGGGGCCAAGGAGGGGACTGGGGCCCCTCAATATTCTGTGGGGATGTTAGCACATCAGGTGCGCACCACACATGCAAGTTGTGTGGCGTGTGTGTGACATGTCAGCATGTTGCAGCATGCACATGTGACATGACCACATTGCCGGGTTCTAGCCCCATCAAGTGTGTGTGTGTGTGTGTGTCCGTCCAGAAAAAAGCACTGTACATATATTGTTTGTGTGTGTGTGTGTGTGTGTGTGTGTTATTTAAAAAAAATTAAAATAGCACAGCACCAGCCTTTTCATTAGAAGCAATCAGTTTCCCAAAGTGTGTTGGAACAAGAAAGTCTTCACCTGCCAGCAGAAGGACAACGTGAAGGGAGCTAGTCTGGCTTCCCTAGGGAGGGAGTTCCAAATTCTGGGAGCAGCCACCAAGAAGGCCCTCTCCTGCATCCCCACCAGGTGGGGCTAAGATGCAATTCCACAGTGGGAGGGGAGAAAACAGAAACTGAAGACCTACCACAGGCACAGGCAAACTCAGCCTAGATCACTTTTAAAAAAACATGGGTTCCAGTACTAATACTTGGGGGACCTTGGGGCATTGGGAGAGGTGGTAGGTCAGGCATCGGCAAACTCAGACCTCCAGATATTTTGGGACTACAACTCCCATCATCCCTAGCTAACAGGACCAGTGGTCAGGGATGATGGGAGTTGTAGTCCCAAAACATCTGGAGGGCCGAGTTTGCCTATGCCTGACCTACCACCTCTCCCAATGCCCCAAGGTCCCCCAAGTATTAGTACCGGAACCCATGTTTTTTAAAAAGTGATTTAGAGTTAGGAGTGAGCAGGGAGATAGCCAGCTTTGCTGATGACACCAAATTGGTAGGGTGGCTAGAAGAAATAGGGATTCTATGGAGATCCAAAACTGGGTGAACTGCATTTTCCATGTTAATGCTCATGCAGTGTAGGCTAAAGCAGAAGATCCTGATTTCCCAAATATGCTAACGGGGTCTGAACTGGTGCTGACTCACTAGGAACAAGACCGTGGGTTCGTGGTGGAGAGCTTGATGAAGATGTCGGCCCAGTGTGCTGAAGCTGTGAGAAAAGTGAATTCCATGCTAGGGATCATTAGGAAAAGGACTGGACATAAAACCGTCCACTAGTGGGCGTTTCAAGGTTCTAGGTGGGCAGTAAGGGGTTCTACGGCACAAGCTGAATCCTCCTTCTATCGAACACTGGTGGGCGGTAAGGAAATTTTACCCTCAAGAAAGATGCATTAGTGGGTGGTAGGTATAAAAAGGTTGACTGCCCCTGCTGTACATAATGAGTTGTACAAATCTGTGCCGCAAGTGCACTTGGAATAATATGTACAGTTCTGGGTGCCTCCTCTAAAAGGCGATGTTATACATCTTGAAAAAAATAAAAAAGAGCCAAAATGTTTTGGGGTTTTTGGCGGGAAAAAATTGCATTGATTTTCAAATTTTTACAAATTGGTCTATTTATTTAGCCATACTGCTTGGTGAGTCGTCCTCTAAGCTAATAATGCTTTTAAATGATGTCATTAAAAAATCACAAATGTAAAACAGGGACAGTTAAAAAAAAAGAAAGCGAGGGACAAGGGTTAAAAAGAGGAGCTGCCCCAAGGAATAAGGGCAGTGGAAACCTTTGTCATTTTGTCTTTTGGTTTAGTCTGTTAAAAAAACCCTGGGACTCCTACACTATGCTTGGGTTTTCACATGTTGCTTATGCTTATGCTTCTCTGCTTCTTTGACCAGTCATATATGGACATGTGTGGTTGTCTTCATATGTGAGCTGTGGAAATAAAAAAGTTTCTAGATGAGTCTGTTATATCTCTTGTCACCCACAATCAGAAATAGCGAGAGGGAGAACTACCGTATTTTTCGCTCTATAACACGCACCCGACCATAACATGCACGTAGTTTTTAGAGGAGGAAAACAAAATATATATATTCTAAACAAAACAGTGGATGTATGATTTTTGTGGTTCATGCTGTGGCCACAGACATGTGATCTGACAGTGAGTTTGGAGTAGCCCAATGCAAAAATCCTGAGGATCCATGTGGATCCATGCTTTGTAACCACGTTTTTGCACCACTGCGGCCCCAGGCAACAGTGGGTGCGTGATTTTTTTGGTGCAAACTGTAGCCATGGACATGCTATGTGATCTGATGGTGAATTTGGGGTGACCCAGTGCAAAAATCCTAGGATCCATGTGGCTCCGTGCTTTGTAACCACGTTTTAAGTGGGGAGGGAAGGAAAAGCACTCAAGGGACAAGGAGCACACGTGGGGTGTGTGGAGAAGGATGCTGTTAATAATGAAGAAGAGGGGTATAAGGGGAGAAGGCTCCTCTCCTCTCCCGCTTTGCTCCTTTAAAGCAAGCAGGCTCTGCTTTTCTCCCTCTTCTCCGCTCATTCTCCGTGGTTAAGAGCGGTAGTCTCGTAATCTGGGGAACCGGGTTCGCGTCTCCACTCCTCCACATGCAGCTGCTGGGTGACCCTGGGCCAGTCACACTTCTTTGAAGTCTCTCAGCCCCACTCACCTCACAGAGTGTTTGTTGTGGGGGAGGAAGGGAAAGGAGAATGTTAGCCGCTTTGAGACTCCTTAAAAGGGAGTGAAAGGCGGGATATCAAATCCAAACTCTTCTTCTTCTTCTTCATCCCCGGCTTATCGAGCTGAAAAACTTTGCTGCTATGTAGCGAGCTGAGTGGGAAAGAGAGAGGGACAGAGAGCCTGCTTGCTTTAAAGCAGCCAACCGGACAGGAGCCGCTTACACTCATGTAAGCGGCTCCCCTCCTCTCCCGCTTTGCTCCTTTAAAGCAAGCAGGCTCTCTGTCCCTCTCTCCTCCCCACTCAGAGGGTCTTCTCCCGCTTTGCTGTTTCAAAGCAAGCCATGGAGGAGGGAAGGAAGGGGAACCATGGATCCTCTGCTCACGACTGCAGCAGATCCCCCCTGCCACCCGTAGGCATTCCCTCCATAACACGCACAGACATTTCCCCTTACTTTCTAGGAGGAAAAAAGTGAGTGTTATGGTGCAAAAAATATGGTAAGTCATTGTGAAACGGAAAATCCGCCCCACTTCACAGTGGGGAGGAGATGCGGTAGACCGCATGGCTACCCACTCTCCTTTGGGGGCAGGGGACTCAGTCCCCCATTGCCCGGGGGATCCCAGCCATGTCAGCGACCAGACTTGCCGACATCAACCGGTGAGGCGTTCCAGAGCTGTGCAGAAAAAAACATTCCTCTTCTTCCAATCTCACTGTCTTTGGTGACAGGAAAACGAGAATGGTCTCTGTGTAGATCTTTGAGAGCAGACAGGACAATGTGGGTTGAAGGGGTCTTTCAGCTGACTTGGGCCTTGACTCCCCCGATAAACCCAGTCTAAAAGAACTCCCAAGCTGTGGACGTGATCTTTCTGTGGAAAGCGGGAGTCACCCCATCTTGGACCAGCTGTAAACCAGCTGGGAGTTGGATGTGATGGTTTGTACTTGGTGCTGGGAGGCAAACACAGGACTGGGGTCTCATTGGTAGACCATCCACGCCACAGCTCAAGTACCGCCCTGAGCTGCCAGAGGCGGTCCCTGGCATGGTGTTGGAAAAGCCAAGGATATTAGTTCTGGGGGACTTCAGTATCCATGTTGATGCTTCCTTAGCTAGGCCAGCTATCGACTTCATGGCAGTCGTGACAACCACAGCGCTGTCTCAATGCATCATCCTGTTTACAAGAGGAGGAGGAACCCAGAAAAATGGCGCGCAAGGCCTTATAAAGACTTTTGAAATTGCCACCCTGTAGATCAAGACCACCCCCAGAAACATCATACATACATCACAGTTTCAGGTTAAGTACGGACCTCCAGGATGAATTAAGTTCTTAACCCGAGGTACCACTGTACAATCATGCCTAGGCACCTCTCTGGCCAGGGGAGTACAGGAGGCTCCTTGCTCTAGGTTATTAAAGAGGCTGGACATCAGCTAGAGTGCAAGTGATGCAAGTATTGGTGTGAATCTGACCTAACAGAGGTACGAGTACATAGACATTCTTTCATAGACAATGTGACACTGGCTCTGTATGCATAGCACTGGCTGCCAGTGAGCTACTGGGCCCGATTAAAGGTGTTAGCACTGGCCTATGAAGCCCTAAATGACTTGGGATCCAAGTACCTAACAGAGCGCCTTCCCCCAACTCCAACCACCATGGACCCTGTGATCAAGCGAGTGAGACCTTGATGGTGGCTGAAGAATGCCCAGACATTTGGCAGCTGATGCCTCCTGATCCTGACAAGCCCTAGATCACTGGATGGAAGACTGAGATGGTTTTCAGAATGTATTAACTGTTATAAAACCCTTTTGCTTGCTACCCTATCGTATGAAAGCCTTCAATCCCTTCATTCCTGCCTCCCACTATGACTCCTGCCATCACATTCTCCAACTGCATTTCCTGAAAAGAGGGGGTGGGGTTCAGATTAACCCTCTGTGCACTCAAGGAGTGGGGTAGGCCTGCCCCCAGCTCCCAATGGGGCTTGCGGCCAGATCCATACCCTCCAACATAGCCCAGATGACAATAGGGACATTTCTCACTCCCCACCCCACAACTGACTCTCCTCAACCTCCCATTTTTGTGCCCCCCACCCAGCATTTCCTATCATAAGAAGGGTGGCTGCCACCCCCCTATTGCACCAATGGGGACACTGCACACACACCCTCCACCATCCTGAGAAAACCCCTCAGTCCTCATTTTATCTTATTTTATTCTTTGGTAGATTTACAAAAAAGAAAAGCACACACCAATAAATACATTTTAGAATGGGGCAAGATTAGACGTGGATGCACAAAGCATAATAATAATAACACTGGTCAACAACAAATTTGTTGTCTGCATTTTTTCAGTTGATTTAGAACGAATCTGATGCCCGAATCCAAAAATCACATTGGTTTTGCTCAATCAGGTCAAGTTTTTGAGCTACGGCCACATGTCGTAGTAAAAGAGGGGGGGGGGGAAATGGAAATTGAAGCCATATGAACAAGTTAAAGATCAGGTTTATGACTGGTTGCACTACTTCCAGATAAATGCAATGTTTAACAAAGATCTTAAGGAAAGGGGTTATATAGAAAAAGCGTCCAAATTTCAATCAGAAATAATTGATAATGATGCTAGGATAATCTCGAAAATGTACAAAATACTTTTGGAATGGCAAACAAAAGATGAGGAAGTAAAGTCGGTCATGATTAGGTGGGCCAGAGATTTTGGTTACAATATACAATTAGAGGATTGGGAAAAGGTATGGAACGAAACTATGAAATTTACTGCATGCACAGCACTAAAGGAAAACATAATGAAGATGGTGTACAGGTGGTATATCACACCGACAAAATTGGCAAAGATGTACAAAACATGTAATCGGTGCTGGAAATGCAGAGAAAAAGAAGGATCTCTATTCCACATGTGGTGGGATTGCAGGAAGGTGAAGGGTTTCTGGGATATGATCTATGGAGAACTGAAAAAGATGCTCAAATATTCGTTCGTTAGGAAACCAGAAGCCTTCCTGCTAGGAATAACTGGATTAGAGATAAAAAGACGGGACTATAAATTGTTTCAGTACGCTGTTACAGCGGCAGGAATACTAATGGCCCAGAGGTGGAGGCAGGAGGAATTGCCAACTCTAAATGAATGGAGGATGAAACTCACAGACTACGCAGAATTGGATAAGATGACTGGAAAAATAAGATATCAGAAAGATCAAAAATTTATCGAGGACTGGGGAAAGTTTGCGGAATATCTGGAAACAATATGTGATAAACAAACAACGCTAGTGGGGTTTAAAGAGACTTTGTAATATTTCAAGGTATATTGCAAGACAAAAATCAGAGAGGTGAAGGCAAATGGTAAATCGGCAATATTATATAGAAAATGCGGGGAAATAAAGAAAATGGATGATTGTGGGAGGTGCTGGTGGAGGTTCAAAAACTGTAAATTTGCAAATACGATTGTAACCAATATAAGTAAAGGAAAATTGAATAAAAATTTAATTGCCAAAAAAAAAAAAGTTTTTGAGCTACGGCCACATGTCGTTTTTTTACGTTTTTGTTCACATGTACGCTTGTGTGGAGCATTTTAGAAGAAGTTGGTGGGGGTAAAATGCCATGTCGAATAATTGTTTTGATTGGAAATGATTATTTTAATGACAAGAAGTATTCAGGTCCGATAGTTCTGGGTGATTGTCGAAAAGGGATCAGTTTGAAGTCATAAAACCTTGAAATCTTCCATAAAGCATAAAGTTGGGGGATCAAAACTAAGTTAATCCTGATCTTCAATCAGCACGTCGTCCTGTAGCTCATTGTGATGAAATTCCAGTGCCTATCTTCGGAGAACTTCCTGACATTAGTGACGGAGATACCTCCAGTGTTGAAGGACATGAAGAAGAAAAAGTGGTTCTTGAAGATGATGCTCCACATCCATTTTCCCAAAAGGAGTTGAATGATCTAGTTCACGACCTCAGCTTGTCAAAGGACTCTGCCGAAGTGTTGGCATCCAGATTGAAGGAAAAACCTCCTCTCTGACAGTGCTCGCACCAGCTTCTTCCGCAACAGGCATCAAGAGTACCTCCGTTTTTTCTCGGAAGAGATGGAGTTGGTGTACTGTGCAGGTATTGCGCAGCTTCTGCTCAAGCTTGGAGTGCCAGAGTACGAACCCAAAGATTGGAGACTGTTCATTGACAGCAGCAAGCGATCACTGAAATGTGTTCTGCTACACAACGGCAACCAGTTTGCCTCCATACCCCTGGCTCACTCGAGTACACTGAAGGAGAACTATGAAGCGGTGAAGTATGTGCTGGAGAAAATTGGTTATGATCCGCATAAGTGGTTTATTTGTGTTGGCCTAAAGATGGTGAACTTTTTGTTGGGACAACAGTGTACTCCACCAAGTACCCATGTTTTCTGTGCATGTGGGATAGTAGGGACCGTGCTCAGCATTACACAAAGAAGGACTGGCCTGTGCGGGAGGAATTGGTGCCTTGCAAAGAAAGGAACGTCATCAACAACCCTCTGGTGGACAGAGACAGAATACTCTTCCCACCGCTGCACATCAAGCTTGGCTTAATCAAGCAGTTCATCAAAGCTCTGGACAAGGATGGTGACTGCTTCACTTACTTGTGCCAGGCTTTTCCTGGATTGACCATGGAGAAGTTGAAAGCTGGCATCTTTGACAGTCCTCAGATCCGTCAGCTCATCAGAGATCCAGAGTTCGGAAACTCAATGAACGAAGTGGAACTGGAAGCGTGGAAGGCATTTGTTCTGGTAGTGAAGAACTTTCTTGGCAACAATAAGGCCAGAAACTACGCAGAACTTGTCAACAACATGCTGACTGCTTTCAGAAACCTGGCCTGCAACATGAGCGTCAAGATGCACTACCTATTTTCACATATGGACCGGTTTCCTGAGAACCTGGGTTCAATGAGTGACGAGCAGGGGGAGATATTCCATCAGGACATGAAAGAGGTGGAGACCAGGTATCAGGGTCGCTGGGACGCAGTCATGATGGCTGACTACTGTTGGACTCTGAAGAGAGACCTCCCTGCCGCTGAGCATTCCAGGAGTTCCAAGAAACGGAAGTTCAAGCCCTGAAGTTTGAAAAATGGTGAAGCAACATGCAATTTACGTGTACTTACCTTTATCAATGCCCACCATTCAGTTTACAGTAAACCTGACCTGATGGAGAAAAACGGATGCCATTTCCTGATTCAGCAGTGCAAAAGTACCCTAAATCAGTTGTAGAAATCTAGACAACATTCAAAAAGTAAAAAATTGTTGCCCAGTGTAATCAAGACCCCTTTCTTCCCTCCCTGCCCCCTGCCTGCCCCTCAGAGGGGGCGCATCATGTGGGGCTGGGCCTCAGTGGTGGCAGCCTCTCCCCAACGGAGGAGGCCAGCAGCAGTGGCCATGGAAGAGGCCGGGGAGAAGCAACAGGGTGGTCCCTTTCCACCTTCGCACGGGAGAAGCACCAGCCCATCCTCCTCCCCAAGCTCAGTGGTGGCAGAACTGGCGGGAGAAACAGGGACATTCCAGGATCAAAGCAGAAGCCAGGGTGGCTTTCGTAATTTCAGGACTGTCCCTGGAAAATTGGGACTCTTGGAAGATATGCTGATACCCTGTCAGCTGCCTTTAACTGCAGTAATTTTTAAAAACCCATAGACTAATAGTAAGTACATTAGTGATTAAGGCTGCAAAAATAGCCAGGTGAAGGGAGGAAGTGTATACAAAAAAACCCTGAGGTAAAAATGGGGAATTGCTAATGCTGAGGCATTCTTCTTTAGATTCACTTCTAAGTTCAAAATAAAGTGCTTGTGCTTTCCTTCTGCTTTTAGTCTTGGATACCAAGGAAGTAAATCAATGTGGGTGTGTGCATGAAATAAGATTTAAGTTAGAAACATTAGTGCCTATTATTTCTGCTTGGACACTCAACTGCCCCCTCATGGGCTAGTCAAGGGTTCAGCTCGATTCACCCCAGAAGGATGGGGCTGGTTGTAGAGGAGAGGAAGGCAACCTCATGCTACAGGTGGACTGGAGGAAGCCAGTCCAGGGCATTGAGTCTGGACTTAGGGGGTCAAAGGCCCTGTTTGGGGAGGAGGGAGCGAGGAAGGGTGCCTTCGAGGGATCCTTCCCCCAAGAAGAAGAAGAAGAGTTTGGATTTGATATCCCGCTTTATCACTACCTGAAGGAGTCTCAAAGTGGATAACATTCTCCTTTCCCTTCCTCCCCTACAACAAACACTCTGTGAGGTGAGTGGGGCTGAGAGACTTCAGAGAAGTGTGACTGGCCCAGGGTCACCCAGCAGCTGCATGTGGAGGAGCGGGGAATTGAACCCAGTTCACCAGATTACGAGTCTACCGCTCTTAACCACTACACCACACTGGCCCTCACCCCAGCCTTGCCCCAGCCTGCCACTTCACCCACAGAGGGGCAAGGTAAGTGAGACCCATGGACGACTGGCGTTCAGGTGATGCTCAGGCAGGTGCAGTCCCAGGAGGAACCCAGGGCTACAAATGTGTTTGACGTGTCAGTGGTCAATGCATCAATGCACATTGTTTGCTGCAGTGAGTTGTGTTCTTCTTCATTGCACAAACTGAGTGATTTAGTGCTGTTACGGAAAAATTCTGGGTGCAGGTTTACTCCGCTGCCCAGCTGGTCAGGGTGCCAATCCCCGCAGGTCTCTCCTGGTTAGCAAAAGAAGGAATCTCCAACCAAGTAAAGAAGCAAATCAGCGGTCAGTAGACCTGATCTTTATTGTTGCAACAAGGTTCACACACGCATGGAGTAGGAACCCCGAGCATGGGGTTTTGTGGACTTTTAAGACTTTTAAGACCTTCCCCCCTTCCCATAATACATTTCCAGATACATCCCCAACGTATCACCATGAAGGAGGGGATCTTGCGTGGTAACATGAGTCCATCATTCATCCCCTTATCAGATTTAGACACCTTCTAAGTAATAATAAATAAATAAATAAATAAATAAATAAATAAATAAATAAATAAATTTTATTTATACCTCACCCTTCCCAGCTAAGACCGGGCTCAGGGTGGCTAACAACCAATAATAAAAACAAGTTGATTGAAATACAACTTAAAAAACAAGAATAAAATACAACATTAAAACAATCAAAACATTAAAATGCAGCTTCATCACAGGAGAAGAAAGGAAAAAAGAAAGGGGGGGAGGGAATCAAATTGATTCTAAGCCAAAGGCCAGGCGGAACAACTCTTTCTTACAGGCCCTGCGGAAAGAAATCAGATCCCGCAGGGCCCTGGTCTCATGAGGCAGAGCGTTCCACCAGGCCGGAGCCAGTGTTGAAAAGGCCCTGGCTCTGGTTGAAGCTAATCTAACTTCCTTAGGGCCCGGGACCACTAGGGTGTTGCTATTTATGGACCTTGAGGCTCTCCGTGGGGCATACGGGGAGAGGCGGTCCCGTAGGTACGAGGGTCCTAGGCCGTGAAGGGCTTTAAAGGTCAAAATCAGCACCTTAAATCTGACCCTGTACTCCACCGGGAGCCAGTGCAGCTGGAAAAGCACTGGGTGAATATGCCCCCATGGCAGAGACCCCGTGAGGAGCCTCGCTGCAGCATTCTGTACCCGCTGGAGTTTCTGGGACAGCTTCAAGGGCAGCCCCGCATAGAGCGAATTACAGTAGTCAAGCCTGGAGATGACTGTTGCATGGATCACTGTGGCCAGATCGGGGCAAGAAAGGTAAGGGACCAACTGCTTGATGCGGTGAAGGTGGAAAAATGTCACCTTGGCTGTTGCTGTAACCTGCGCCTCCATGGAAAAGGAGGCGTCAAGGATTACACCCAAACCCTTAACAGAAGGCAATGGCACTAATTGGACCCCCGCAAGAGAAGGGAGTTGGTCCCTCATCCCCATACCAAGTACCCACCACCAAGAGAAGAATAAAACTATTTACACCTATCCTTGCCCTCAGGGCTTTCCTGAAGATGGGCTTTGTGAACACCTGGCTTCAGCAAACTCCATCAAAGGCTATCTGTGTGGACCATTGTTATCTTTTCCCCACTCTCTGGGGAGGGGAGAGGTGTATTGACTCTATGCCTCAGGGATTATGGAGGCAGGGAAAGCCCTGGATTCCCCTCTTGCAGAGAAGTCATTAGCCATTGGAACCAAGGAAATGGGTCAAACTGTTGAATTTTGGCGATTATTTGCTGCTATATTTTATAGTCGCAGGAAACAGTATGATACATGGTATCCACTTATTGCCTCAGTTTTATAGACTACTTTTTAGAGGCTGCGGTGGGGACTTGGGATTTTGGGGAAGTCGTTTAACTCCCCACCCCCACCCAGTTCCTGTTTTTAACAGTTCTAGGTACTTTACAAATTCTTAAAAGTTTTGTTTTGAAGTTTCTTGTTTAAGTTTCATTTCCACAAAGCCTCTCCCTCTCTGCCTCCAAGTTTCTCAAACAAGTCATGGTCACGGCGATCTCACAATCTGGGCACTCAGCCCAAGGCCTCATAATCAGTGAAGGCAGGGGAGGAAACTGCGGCTGTGGGTCAAAGGAGAAGCCCTCCGCCTTCCATTCCCTGCCTTGCAGTGGTAAACAGGAAGAAGAACACATACCATGTGTCATGGTTTCTTCCTGAAATAGCTGCAGCCACCCAGCAGAAGAGAGGCAAAGGACAAATGGACTTGTCCAAAACTCCTCATGAATGTGAGCACTGTCTGCATGGAATGGCAGCAGTGGGGAATAATAATAATAATAATAATAATAATAATAATAATAATAATAATAATAATTTATTATTTATACCCCGCCCATCTGGCTGAGTTTCCCCAGCCACTCTGGGCGGCTTCCAACAAAAGATTAAAAATACATTAAAACTTCAGTCATTAAAAACTTCCCTAAACAAGGCTGCCTTAAGATGTCTTCTGAATGTCAGGTAGTTGTTTATATCTTGGGGCATCAAAATTTGGCGTCCCTTGCCCTCCATTCTACAAAATAGTTGTGGTGGCCTCTGCTGCACCCCAAGGCTCTGTGCCCCCCTAAATCTGCCCCGATGTCCGGCAGGAGTTCAAATTCTCACAGGCCCTGAATATAAAGATGAGAAGGGTAAAAATAATAATCTTGGTTACCAAGCCCCAGGAGTTTGTAGGAGCTGAAGGTGGGGGTATGAGGAAAAACCAGCTCATTTGGACTTGCCTAGGCAGGATCCAAGCTGTCCCAACATTCATTGCATGCTTATGCTCCAAGGTATAATTCAACCCATGTCATACCGGCATCCGTAAGAAGCTTTTCAACAAATGCCAAGACTGCTGTGCACTTGTTTTAGAAATACAGTGGTACCTCGGGTTAAGAACTTATTTCATTCTGGAGGTCCGTTCTTAATCTGAAACTGTTCTTAACCTGAGGTACCACTTTAGCTAATGGGGCCTCCCGCTGCTGCCGCACCGCCAGCGCGCAATTTCCGTTCTCATCCTGAGGTAAAGTTCTCAACCAGAGGTACTACTTCTTGGTTAGCGGAGTTTGTAACCTGAAGTGTTTGTAACCTGAGGTACCACTGTAAAGAGAAACAGAAGGTTGGGCAGTGCTGCATTATAAATGTAATAAAGGACATATTTACATTTTATTACAGTGGTACCTTGGGTTACAGACACTTCAGGTTACAGACTCTGCTAACCCAGAAATAGTACCTCGGGCTAAGAACTTTGCTTCAGGATGAGAACATAAATCGTGTGGCTGCAGCAGGAGGCCCCATTATCTAAAGTGGTACCTCAGGTTAAGAACAGTTTCAGGTTAAGAACAGACCTCCAGAACGAATTAAGTTCTTAACCTGAGGTACCACTGTACATTTTCCTGTAGAGGAGAAGTGGGGATGTTCCTGGACTACAAGCCCCATCATCCCTCACGACTGGTCAATCTGGCTTCAGAATTATGCTTTGTGGGGGAAGGGAGTCTCAGTACGCAACCATAGATTGAGAAAGGGAGATAATCTCTTCCCCCAAGTAATTAGGAGGGGGTACCATCTGCTTGCTCTTCAATTCTTTTGAAGGCACTTCTATTTCTCTTGGTCATCTCAATCCTCCATTTTCCCAATTTTTCTTTCTTTCTTTCTTTCTTTCTTTCTTTCTTTCTTTCACTGTTATCCCCCCCAAAAAAAATCCTATTTTCTCTTCCATGTTCTTTCTTTTGTTTATAAAATGTTTAAGGGTGGGCTCTGCAATGGCTGGTTGTGCAGTAGGGAGAAAATGCTTAGAATAAACCTTGACTTTTGTACGGTTAGTGCTGCAAACAAATTTAAAAATAAGAGGATGACACATTTGCAGTTAGCTAACTGACATGTTGTGTGTGTTGATAAGCAGCTCAGATATGAAGCTGAGAAGAAATTTCTCAGAAAAGATTGTTTTGATAATGTTCTGTACTGCACCTTCCCTCCCCTAACCTCAAAAAGTCACCTTGAATAATGTTCTCCTAATGTTCTCAGCCTTTCTGTGTAGCTGCTGATTCTTCCACACAATGCAATGGAACGGGGCTAGCTCTGGGTCACTGTGGGGGCCAGGTTTGGAGTATTGTCCCCCCCCCGCCCGAGAATATTCAACAACATTATTCCTCAGTTTTGTTTTCTGAAAATAGCTTGGGTAATTTGCAGAGGGAGTTCCTGTTTTGTCTTTTTCGTCAAACTCACTTGTAGAAGATGAAGAAGAAGAAGAGGAGGAGGAGGAGGAGGAGTTTGGATTTGATATCCCGCTTTATCACTACCCGAAGGAGTCCCAAAGTGGCTAACCTTCTCCTTTCCCTTCCTCCCCCACAACAAACACTCTGTGGGGTCCCCTTGCCTGGGGATCCCGGCCACGTCTGAGCCCGGACAGCCAATCCGCTGGCCAGGGGGCGTGGCCGGGACCATTTAAGCTGGGGCACTAGCAATAGGGTTTCCTCTTTGGCTCGCTTTCTCAATCAGCACGGACGTTGCTGACTTTCGCTCCTGGTCTTCCTTTTGTTTGGGTTATTTTTCTTTGTTTCGGCTTCGCTGCCCACTGCAGTCACTCCAGACGTTGTTCTCCAGCTCCCTTGGGAATTTATTAGAGATTTTCTTAGTAATTTCTGTTGCCCGCCGCCTGCATTTTGCCTGCTGCTCTGCCGAACCACACTCAACATTAGCCCAGACTAAGAGAAACAGCTGAAGAGCGCTCTTTGCAGATTGGGTTCGGGCGGCTGCGCCAGCCAGCCAGCGTGCGCTTTTTTTGCCGCAGCTGCGGCAGCAGCCCAGTGGCTACGGCGGCGCGGGTCGCAGCACCAGCAGCATCGGCTGATTAAGCTGCAAAGAAAACATCTCTGCGGCTGTACGGGGGTGAGTTGTGGGAACAGCTTGGCGGCTCTAACGGCGCTGGCGGGAGTCTTTGTCGCGGCTACAGTGTTTTGTGAGTCTACACGCGGGCTTGCGGGGGGGGGGTGCTGATAGATCGAGGAGGGTGTCTTTTGTTTCAGTCGCTTTTAAGCTCCAGCGCTCCGGCCTTTCGGGCACTTTATTTTGATACCTTCAAAGTGCGAAGGGGCGGAATTCTGCCTTTTGGGAGCCCCTGATTGCGTTCTCGCTTTCTTTCTCGTGGCACCACCCCCCTCCAACATTGCAAGGCTCTGGGGCATAGAGTTAAGCAGTGGAAGTTTGCCTGCAAAAGCTCCTCTTTGCATTCTTCTTGTCCCCCTTTGCCTACAGCGGCGATTTCCTTTCTTCAGCGTGCTCACTGTACGGAGTCGTTTTCTCTTTTAAAGCTCTGCTCAAGCCCCTAGCCTCAACATTCCCCCCCAGTGGCGTAGCGTGGGGGGTGCAGGGGGGCCCGGCTGCACCGGGCGCAACATCTGGGGGTTAGGGGGCGCAAATCCACGGGTTAGGGGGCGCAAATTACTTGCCTTGCCCCGGGTGCTGACAACCCACGCTACGCCACTGTTCCCTCCACCAGCTGCTGCCCATAGCTTTACCGGCTTATTTGGCTTTACCTGCTTCTCCCTCATTGCAGCCTTGCACGCGCTGCCGTTCCCGTTTCAGCTTGCTTTTGTTGGCCCCCTGCCTTCCTTTCTGACTGCTTCGTCAGGACAACGGGTGAAGAGGGAGATTTTTGCTCTTTATAAGCCCTGGGTCTTCTATTAAATTCGCGGCTGTATTTGTTTTGCGTTTATCTTCCTGTTCTGCGACTGCGGGTCCTCACTGGTGGCTGGGATCACGTGGTCCAGGACTTAAGCAGCTGCCCGGCCACTGGGAGAGAGACCTTTCTTCATAAGGTTTGGAAACCAAGCTTAATGGAGGAGGGTTTCTGGGCACCACCATTTAAGGAGGATGTTGAGAAACTGGAATGTGTGCAGAAGAGAGCGACATTCCCTCATAAGACTTCATGAGGAGGAGGAGCTGGGTAGGAGGAGACTGGGGGAAAATATAATACACTAGCCATCTTCCAACTATCTCAAGGGCTGCTCCTTTTCACTTGTATCAATGCTTTCATTTCATCAAGTAGATGTAGAAATATTACTGTAATCATTTAGACTAAAAAGAAGCAATATTTCATATATGAATTTTCCAGCTCTGTAAATTAATATATGTAAGACCACCATTAGGGCTTTTGTGGGGGGACTATACTAGTATGGAAGTAAAACTGCACCTTTTAAAGACTTAAAGAAGAGATGATTTATTTCTCTGCTATGTAATTTTGTCTCCATAGAGGAATCTTGGGACGTTGATGCTATGGCGAAAACTGATTTTATGATGAATTTTTTTCAGGCAAAAGCACAGAACTGATGCTTCAGACTCTGAAGAGGCTTTCATTTCATTAGGAATAAAATCACTCACGAAGACAAAACAGGGAAGTGGAAAACATATTAAGTGCAGCTTGGCTGGACAAAGTATTCGATGAAAGCACACAATTAAGTGGCTTGAATCTGCAATCCAGTGATCTGCTTTGAACATATCTCAAGAAACTGCAAAACTCTGTGTAACTAGAGCTGAGTAGCATTTATTGTGAGGTCTGTGGATCCTCCTGGGAGAAAGAAAAGATGGTTTTCTCTGAAACTGAAAAGACAGGGCAAAAGCTCCCTTTGAATCCAGATGCAGTAGAGGATGGGGGAAGCACCAAACAAGCAAGAGGAATCCTTTCTCAACTGAGCCATTTTCTATATGGTAAGTGAGTCATGAGTTTGTCTCCGCCTACTGTCAGGCACGGGTGGCGCCTACTGGGGATGTGGGTGGCGCTGTGGGTTAAACCACAGAGCCTAGGGCTCGCCGATCAGAAGGGTGGCAGTTCGAATTGCCACAACGGGGTGAGCTCCCATTGCTCGGTCCCTGCTCCTGCCAACCTAGCAGTTCGAAAGCACGTCAAAGTGCAAGTAGATAAAGAGGTACCGCTCCAGCGGGAAGGTAAATGGTGTTTCCGTGTGCTGCTCTGGTTCGCCAGAAGCGGCTTAGTCATGCTGGCCACATGACCCGGAAGCTGTACGCTGGCTTCCTCGGCTAATAAAGCGAGATGAGCACCGCAACCCCAGAGTCGTCCACGACTGGACCTAACGGTCAGGGGTCCCTTTACCTTAATGTCAGAAAAGTTATGGATTTGCTGCTGGGATGAGAGCTGCAAAATGCCGGCCAGCTAATCAAATGCATGAAGACTAGTTTATTCAGGCAGTTAAAAGCAGTTGGAAAAGGATAGGTACATAGACACTTGTGTGAAAATTGATTTGACAAGACTGAATGGTTGTAGGAGAGAGATACCTTTACATCATGGGAAGCGATACCTCTTTCAAACCATGTTCAGCTCCTCTAAACTACTGACTGCACCCAGCTTTGAATGGTGAGGAAGGCTTCTCAGGCTCTTCTTAGTTCCTCTCTCAGATGGAACTATCCTTCCTCACGCAGGCATGCATAAGGAGAAGGGGGTGAGGCTGCCCTTGAGGAGAGAGATTCCTGGCTGCTCTTCCAGTTCCCCTTCCATGTACACCAAGAATGGAGAGCTTGTGACTCACGAGATTCCAACTTCCTCCCATCACTCCCTGCCAGGAATGATGAGACCTATAGACCAGAAACACCTGGAGGACCACATGGCCCCCATTCCTGCTGTACACAGACCTAGAGAGCCACAGATAAGCGAAGAGACCAGAAATATGCAAATACAGGTGCATGCTCCACAGAATTTACTAGCACAGTGGCATGGAAATGCTTTGTTATAGCTGTTACATGCTGTCTATCTGACTGGGTTGAGTGGTCTGTTGCAGTAGACCACACTGACATTTATATGCGATTGGGTGATTTATAAATGTTTTTTAAACAATTAAGAAAAATTCTTAGGAAATCAAGAAGCAACAGATACTGTGCAAATCCCCTGGCAGAGATCCCCTGCTCGACTGACTTCATAACTTTGCATTATGCAACACTATTTCAGAACATTGTTCAAAACATATTGGTTCCTCTTTCTTCCAGGAACCCAATCTGACCAACAAAGTGTTGGCATGTTTACATGCTGGTGACATGGCATTAACTGAAATAAAATTAGCTGCTGAAAGCAGACACTCAGAGCTGCATATTGCTGACGAACCACTTTGCTGGCTAGTCCTGACATTTGGACCTGATTTTCTTTAACTGTCAGTTATCCCATCCTCAGTATATAATTACTGTAGCAACCTTAGTCCATCTGCTAATCCTAGCCTGTGTACTACAAACTGCTATTTTGATTTATTTGGTTGAGGCAAGCTTGAAAATTCACTATCCTGCATTGAATGAATAAAGCTTCTTTTAGCACAGGGAAATGTTGTTTGGTTGAACCATTCATTTTAATGCATTTTGTTTTGCACATTAATGGATCTACCTGTGATGTGTTGGAACCAACCCTATATTATACAGAAATGTGCAAGAGCTCCAAATGTATCACCGTAATGGTTTGTTTTACAATCAAGATTAAAATGGTTTCAGGATACAGTGGAACCTCTACTCACATATGGACAGTGGCGTAGCGTGGGTTGTCAGCACCCGGGGCAAGGCAAGTAATTTGCGCCCCCTAACCCGTGGATTTTGCGCCCCCTAACCCGTGGAGCGCGGCCCCCCAGATGTTGCGCCCGGTGTGGCCGGCCCAGCCTGCACCCCCCATGCTACGCCACTGTAGCACAGAACACCATCCCTAATCCTGCAACTGCAAAAAGTTCTGCAACACAGCACAACAGACCGTGCAAAAGGATCGTTGTTGATGCTTTTATTAAAAAAATGTAAACAACAGCCATCTTTATTTACACTATGAGCTAACTGTCTGAGATGGGTAAAACCAATCCCAAAGGGCCCTTACAAACAGTAGATTATGCTACATTTTCCTTGTTTAAATCCACAATGTTTTGGTTTTTTTAAATGCACTCTACCTCCCCACCCTTATACCCTTTCCACCCAAGACGTACACCTGATGCCTTTGTCACACATTACATGCACCCAACCCCTTCCCTGCAGTCAGCTAGATTTCCCTCGCAATAAACGTGGGTGGGTAGGTACCGGAGAAGGGAAGAGGAAGCGGCTGCTTTCCTGCATTCTGCCTCAGGGTCTTACTGCCCACCCTGCTCTGTTTCCTTGCTGTGTTTGCTCAAAGGGAACAAAGAGCAGGGAAAGCCCCTCCCCTCCAGGCAGAGAGAGAGAGAGAGAGAGAGAGAGAGAGAGAGAGAGAGAGAGAGGCGCCCTCCATGAGTTGTCGAGCTTGGGCAACGGCTGCGCCGCCGACGGCGAGGCGCTAAGGCACCGGCTCCCCAGGCTGCAGCGCTTGGCCAGGCGCTGCGCTTGCATGCCTGGCCGCGCCCAGCTCGCCTCAGCGCAGCGGAAAACAGAAGCAGTGGCGGAGACGACGACCCCCCACCCCAACCAAGCCTCGATTGCTTGTCCCTTCCCTCTGGACTCGCGCCCCCCCAGGTGTTGCGCCCGGTGCGGCTGGCACCCCTGGCACCCCCCACGCTACGCCACTGCATATGGAATCCATTCCAGATGTCCGTTCATGAGTCGATCCGGGTCGCTGGTAGAAGTGCCATTCTGCGCATGCGCATTCGGCAGCAGTGCTGTTCTGTGCATGTGCAGACGGTGGCAGCTGCTTCTGCACATGTGCAGACGAAGAAGCCACTTCTGCGTGTGCGCAAATTGCGGCAAACCTGGTATTTACTTCTGGGTTTGCCGCAGTCGCGAGTCGAATAGTTCGCCAGCAGGGGCGGTGGTAAGTCGAGGTTCCACTGTAATCGCTTGAGGTTGCTGCACTAGCTTGAGACACATGAACAAAATATCCCATTCTGCCTCTATAGAGATTCCCTTCTGGCAGAGTGCTACCAGGGGATTTAACAAGGCTGCCACTATTAGGCAATTTACACTGACGAGCATAACTTCTGGAAGTCCACCTTAGCAGGACAGATGTTACAACAGCTGCATGGCCAGGAGATAGGCTACTTGCCTGTTCTGGGTGGGGTTACAATCCCTCTAAAAGAGCAAGTGCTCAGTTTATACAAACGGTTACATTTCAAATTTCCCTCCTTGCACATGTGTACATACATTGGCTATCCGTTGATTCACATGACGGGTTGTGCTAACCTCTGTCTTCCTGGATTGCCTACGTGGCATTTGGCATGTATCCCATTAAATTCAGTTCTTGCCGTCCCTTTCTACTTTTGCCCTTAAAATCCTTACTACTGTGTTCTTTGTGGGGCTGCCCTCCAGCCTAGCTGTGAAGCTCTAGATTTTGCAGAATGCCTAGAGTTTCTAGAAGGACTTGTCTGGCATCTTGCTGAAACCAAGGAAACACTAACACTTCATTTCCCCCGTAGATTTTTGCAACTATGTAACCAAAAATATGAGCTTGGTGTGTAATGTCATTCTGATCATCATTGTTGTAGCCCTCGTCATCGGAATTGCTTTATCAAGTAAGTGAAGATCCACTTTGCTGTAACTTCTGCCATTTTATCTATGGGCCACCTGCTCTCACAAATCTCTCCTTAGCAGCTAGAATAGCTTTATTGGTATTCAATTGAGGTAGCCTGGAAGCAGCTGCAGATGGAGGCCCACATTCAGTCAAGGCAGACTTCATGTACTGTAATAATAGACCAATATGCACACACAGTTTCAAGTGATTTAAATTGTACGATACAATTCTAATCAAAGGCCTTTCTCAGGGAGAGTCAACTAGGCCCTGGCTGTGTATTTCATGGATAGTCAATTGAGGTCGACTATCTATGGTTGAGCCACAAGAGAAGCTGCTCTATGTCCTGCAACCTCCTGAGTTTGTGGGCAGAGATGGGCACTGGGTTGTCTGCCCTCCCTCCTACCTTCATTTCCCCACCCTTATCCAGCCCCGCCTGCAGATGATGGGGGTTGACCGGAGACCTCCTGCACACAGTTTTGTGTGTGTGGTGTATTTGCAATTACGTTGTTATACTGTATTTTTATGTGATTGCTCTTATGATGCTTGAGATGTGTTCCCATTTTCTTTGTTGCAAGCTGCTTTGAGCAGAATTCCTTTTGTGGAAAGGCAGCACACAGATATAATGTTGATGAGTGAGTGGAGTACATTGCCTGACCTTTATTTTGGGTAGGACTATTTATAAGCTATGGATAGTGATTTGTCTCACTTTCTGATACCTTTCTAGGGACAAGCGCAGTATTGCCAACCGCCCTACCTTCTCCTTCCACTCCAAATGAATGCTGTCCAGGCGGCTGGATTGGCTACCAAAGGAAATGTTACTATTTTTCGGACAGTGACAGAAACTGGACTTCTAGCCAGAATTACTGTGCCTCTTTCAATGCCTCTTTGGTCGTGATTGACTCTGAAGAGGAGATGGTGAGTGGAAAGATACAGAGCAGAGTCCGATGCCTTAAATGGAGTTGATTCTCCACTTGGATGAGGGTTGGAAATGTATTCACACTTCCTTTCTTTATTAAGATCTTCTTGAGACGGTACAAAGGTCATTTTGACCACTGGATTGGTCTCCAAAGGATGAATGACCAGGAGCCTTGGAAATGGATCAATGGCACCATTTTCAATAAATCGTAAGATCTCTCCCCCCCCCCTTGTGTGTCAAGAAATAAATGTCGAAGTCCAGAAACTAGAAATTTGGCAGAACCAGCCATTTAAATGTCTGGGCTATGCAGAATGTTTTGCTTTTGAAAAACTCTTTCTCTCCCCCCCCTCCCTCCACACACACACACACACACACACACACACTTTTGAATTTATTCAGGAGGGAGGACTGAGACATAGCTACAGTGGTGGGGGCCTAGGGGCAGGGGGCCAGGATTTTGCCCTGGGTGAAGCCTTCATAGGGGTGTCATTGAGTCATCCAGCCTGAGTGTGTGTCGATATTTGCACTCTTCTTCTGAAGTCAGAGGTTTTTATACCATTTGCTGAGGCCCTGAGCCAAGATCACATAGTCTAAAATGTAAATGTATTAAATTAATATAAACTGCCTTCTGCAGTTTTCTTCAGGTGAAAATTAGCTTCCAGGGCTTCCTGTACATACATTGGGGGTCTCTTTTCAGGTACATACCTTGGGGGGTCTCTTTTCTGTTGCATGGTCTTATACTTGTTCTTAGGGATACCGTTTCTACATTCTGTTGCTTTTTAGGTTTGAAATCCGGGGAGGAGGAACTGGTGCTTACTTGAACCATCAGGGTGTTGCTAGTGGCACCAGTGGAAATGACGAACGCTGGATCTGCAGCAAACCAGTTGGTAAATGAGAAACAGCACAGGATTCTAAGTCATGCAGATCGGACGCAGACAGTCTGGAAATCAGCATGTTTTTACAGGAGTAGAATGTGTGCTTTTATTTAAAATGCATCTCTGGGTTATTGGTGGGGCAAAGGAATTCGTTCACCCCCCCACCTCCAAAATAAAGTCCAGGCCCCCACAAGGTCTGAGGGACAGTGCACTGGACCCCTGCTGAAAAAGTTTGCTGACCCCTGTAATATCTCCCGCTTGGACTACTGCAATGCGCTCTATGTGGGGCTACCTTTGAAGGTGACCCAGAAACTACAATTAATCCATAATGCAGCAGCTAGACTGGTGACTGGGAGTGGCCACTGACACCATATAACACTAGTCCTGAAAGACCTACATTGGTCTTCAAAGTGTTGGTGCTGACCTTTAAAGCCCTAAACAGCCTCGGCCCAGTATTCCTGAAGGAGTACCTCTGCCCCCATTGTTTAGGGGGTGGAGGTCCAGCTCTGAGGGCCTTCTGGCAGTTCCCTCCCTGCGCAAAGTGAGGTGCCTGCCCTCCCATCAGATGTCAAGGAAATAAATAACTATCTGACTTCTAGAAGACATCGGAAGGCAGTGGCTCCCCATTTGTAGAATGCTTTCCCCGGGAGGTTCAGCTGGTGCCTTAAAGGGAAATCTTCAGTTAACAATATCACCCACAATGCTATCCTATGGGGAAACTTCAGATAATCACTAAAAATCAGTCGTTTCACTTATCTTCCTCATTTCAATGGTTCTTTACTCTTCTCAGGGAGGGGGAGGGGGGGACAGGAACCACGATGCGGCCAGTCCGCAGTCTGCCATTATCCTTCAGATGTGGTGCAAGATGAGGAGATTTCACCCCTCCCATACCCAAGAATCTCCTGACCATCTCCTGATGATCTCTGCTGACTCTCCACAGAGAAGAGGAGGCGTGTCCTACCTATTAACTTATTCTGCCCAGCAACATATCTGTGTGTGAGAGAGAGTCAGTCAGTCAGTATATCGGAGAGAGTGAGAGTGTTAGAGATCTTAGAGATTATATTGCTGCTAAGAGCAGCTGCAGACTCTCAGTGTAGCATTGCTTTATGCTCAGAAGATTTAGCTCTGTATATAGTTTTGTACCATAGTTGTAGTTACAGAATAAAAGGAAGATATTTTACAGAGCTGCTCTCCGAGTGGTTTATACTCTGCAAGACTCTGCAAAACTCTGCTGCGCAACGACTGAATTATTGAGACAGTGAATCCGGTGCTCTCAGCTCTGAGCTGTGAGTCCACAGCACTGTGACCGTTTCCTGCGGGAAGGAGGTCTCTGGCGGTGCTACCCAGCTCGCCCAGCCCAGTCGGGGTTGAGGTACAAGAGTCCAGTTGGTGCACTGGCTCTCTAGGGCGATGCTGACACAAATGACTTCTGACAAGCACAAAGAGTTTGAACAAGACTGAGTGGATGGGGGGAGGGGGGCTTGTTTAATTTCACTGCACAAGGGTTGTTGTTGTTGTTATTGTTATTATTATTATTAATGTGCCACCACATACACCAGATACACCTCCCAGGTGTCAGACCAGATATTACCAGTCAAGATAAGGAGGGAAGGTAGGGTGAGGAAGGTGTTATCAGAATCACAAAACCCCACGTGAAAAACCCATCTCCAGAATGGAATGCAACCTGGCCTGAACAAATAAAGGTGCTAAGTCGTATTTTCATGACAAAGGGATATGCATGAGTGAGAAGAGCATGTCTGGATCTCAGATTTCTGTCTGACTTCACTCCTGTGGTACGTTGGTGGGGAAAAACCCCCAGAAGCTTTCCTTTTGTCAATTATAGGGACAAAACTACCAAATCTGTATAGAAATTTATTCATGTATGCGACTACAGCGGCAAGAATGTTACTTGCCCCCAAATGGAAAGAATAAGAAATGCCAGCAAAAGAAGAATGGATACAAAAACTTACGGAATATGCAGAAGTGGCAAAACTTACTGGAAGAATAAGGAATCAAGATAACAAACTTTTTTTAAAAAAAAAATAAAAGAATGGAAATGGTTCATTGAATATTTACAACCAAACTGTAAACAGATAAGAACATTGGCAGGATTGTTGTAATAACCTGCAGTTTTATAATATATATTAAAAGTAGATGAATAAATGTGTAAATTAAGTTAATTTGGAGTTGAAGAAAATATTAAAAATAAATTTAAGGAACTGCAGAAGGAAGGGGAAGGAAGTAAAGTTCTGAAATGTTCAAATGATTGTAAAATCATTGACATGTATAAAATTGAAACTCATTAATAAAATAAAAAAAAAGATAAAGATAAACATTTTTTTAAAAAGACACCTCTCCTATGGTGTGTGCGATGTTTTGATGACACTGTGTGAAATGTGTTATGAGAAAATTTGAGAACTTTAAAAAACTCATGTGACCTTTGTTCAGGGCTCTTTCTTTTTTGCTTGCCTTAAAGGTTGGAACCTTTGTTGCAACAAATAAAGATCAAGCCTATTGGCTGCTGGTTTTCTTTTTCATTGCTTGGCTGTAGTCTCTTATTTTCTCTGACCGATACAGAATTTGCAGGGCTAGACTCTTGCGAAGTTGGGAAATGGTTTAAGTAGTGTACCCCAATATTTGGGATGTGAAGGGGGAAATATAAACTGCAGAAGAATTCCTGGGTTAGCCTTTGGGAAACGACCTGTTGAAGCTAGGGCCATTAAGAATCAACAGAGGGCCAGGAGGAACCAGACAGGGATGTCCACTTCCACCTTTGCTCTTTAATATGTGTTTAGAACTCCTGGCATTAGATAGCACTGTGAGATTCATGAAGGAGTTGAATATGCTTATTTCAAAGCCTCATTCTAGTATTCCTAATTTGATGAAAGCAATGGATGATTTGGGTAAAATATCAGGATACTCAATTAATTGATTGGTCCAAATTGGAATGGATGCCAATAGGTGAAATTCTAATTACTCATCATTTAAACAATACCAATTCCGGAATTGTACCAAATCTATTCAATACCTAGGTATGTTAATACCAAGAGATATAACTCAGTAACAGTAAACATAAATGAAATAATAAAAGTCTTCACTAGATATTGACAGGTAGGAACCATTAAACCTTACTCTTTGGGGGAACGGTGCATGCTCTCAAAATGAACATTACTCCCAGATTTCTTTATGTCCTGAGAAGACTTCCAGCTTTTATACCTGGGTCATATTTTCAAAAGTCCCTGTTTAGGAAATGTCTTTGGAGTTCAAAAGCACTGAGGATATCTATGCAGAAAATACAATAACAAATGAAAGAAGGTGGATTTGGAAATATTGGAGACCTCCTGATGATCTTAACTTCCTGACATGGGCAACCTTAGAATATACATATATAGCACTTTTGGTTGCTTGGACAGCATTAGAATCAAGAAATATTTCAGAAATATTTGAAATTTCAGATGACTCTTGAAATAATTCAGTTAGAAAACTGGATTATTGTAGCTAATAAAAGCAACTGATCCATTTTCCCATGCAAAACTTACTCTAAAAATTGGAATAAAAGATGGTAAGATGGAAAAACTGGATGGAAGCAGGTGTATTGACCTTGATAGATGAAGAATATGAACGTTACACGTATGATGTTCTAAAAGGAAAATATCACCTGTCCTATGAGGCCCAATGGCAATATCTGCATCTTTCCATACAACATCTTTTAACAACCTCATCTCAAATGTTCAGTGTAAAGCGTGCCTCTTCAGCATTCACCATAAGCTATAGAATGGTTCCAGGATGGGGAAGGAGTTCCACAAAGTAGGGCTGCATAGTGGCCTAGCTTCCACGATGGTCTCATGACCATTCAAACCATCTCCATAATGAACCATTCTATCCTGCATCTGCTTCACATCATTTTAAAGCTCTGCCAAGTCCTTTTGGATCGGCTTCAGAACTTGTACTTGAGCCAGTAAATTTCAGTAAACTGGTATTAGTGTCCTCCACCACCATTTTCCGCGGCCCAACCGATTAGTGATGCTGTTGGACTTGAAGAAGCAGCCTCTCATTTTGCTCTAGTCGTCATGGCTACATCTCATTAAAATAAATAATATATCATGGGAGGTTTTATATACCCATTAATCAATGACTTTGTCCAAGCAGTCCGATAATTCAGTAGTTTGAAAGCTTGTTAGTCTGGAGAGGGACGAGAAATTTGCTTTCAACAGGTTTGGGGGAACTGACTGCTTTGAATGAAAGGGACGGTGCTGTTCTGTTTGTACTGTAATTATTGGCCAGGTTTTGTGCTGTCAAATTCTACAGTTGATCCTCAACTTTCACTTCAGACCAATCTTTCAGTAGCCAAAATATATCTACTTCAAATTCCCTTGTTATCTCTGGATTTCACCTAGAGGTATTTTGCTGAAAACAGAATCTTCTTAGTATTCAATATCTTTTAAATTTTTGTGTTCCTGGCAAATAACAAAATTTCACATAATTACCGTATGTTTCGCCCTATAGGACGCACCGTCCCATAAGGCGCACCTAGTTTTTTTGGGGGGGAAATAAAGGGGAAAAAAATATTTTTCCCCCAGGCGCGGGGCTGGGGCGGCCCGAGCTTCCCCCGACCCCAGCCCCCAAACAGGCAGCTCTCTGCAAGCCGTGGGAGCCCAGCGCTGGCTCCCGCTGCTTGGGGAGAGGTCCGCGAAGCCTGGACGTGCTGATCTCAGCGCGCGCAGGCTTCGGGATGCCAGCAACTCTCCCCAAGCAGCGGGAGCACTCCCGCTGCTTGCGGAGAGGTCCGCGAAGCCTGGACGCACTAATCTCAGCGCGCGCAGGCTTCGGCATGCAGGCAACTCTCCCCAAGCAGCGGGAGCGTTCCCGCTGCTTGCGGAGAGGTCCACGAAGCCTGGAGAGCGAGAGGGGTCGGTGCGCACCTACCGCTCTCGCTCTCCAGGCTTCAGCGAAAGCCTGCATTCGCCCCATAGGATGCACACACATTTCCCCTTCATTTTTGGAGGGGAAAAACTGCGTCCTATAGGGCGAAAAATACGGTATTATCTGGCCTTTGTTCTGGGCTCTTTCTTTGGTTTTATTTGCAGATGGTATCCTTCTGCTTATTTCGAAGACTCAATCTAGTATTCCTAATTTGATGAAAGCAACTGATGATTTGGGTAAAATTTCAGAATTTTACCAAGAGGTATTTTGCTGAAAATAGAGAAATGCCTTCCACAATCTTCTCGGTATTCGGTATCTTTAAAAATTGTGCACTCCTGGTAAATAACAAAACCCCACATAATTATTATCTGTATCAAGCTAAAATATTACAGTAAAAGAGAGTCTTTCTGGCAAATCCATCTAAGTTCAATACTGCAGGCTTCAGCAACGAGTTCAGACTTTATCTTGCCACAATAGTTCCCTTTGGCATACTTTGGTTCTGGAAATCTGTGGAAGGAAAGGGTAGAGTTGAAGGTCAGGACTGAAGACTGTTACAACTATTCCCCCCTCCCCACATTCTTAATAGAAATCAGGGGTGTTCCCAAAATGTGTAATAGGCTGGCTGTGTGCATTTGAATCCTTCAAACATGCATGAATAGTATCAAATTGGATAGCATGAAGAAAGTCATCATTATTATTTATTAAATTTATATACCCCCCTATACCCACAGGTCTCAGGGCAGTCCACAGGATACAAAGGTCATGCGTGCTTGATAATGGGACCCGGCCATCTTACCCTTTTCCTGCCCCAAGACCAAATATTTTCCTTTGAGGCATGGGAAGGAGGGTTGCAGCAGTGGTGGAGAATCCGGGGCATACTTTACATCCCGGGAACTAAAATGACCAGCCCAGTTTGCCACCTAGGGAGAGTTGGTGAATTGGTGTAATGGGGCAGATATAGGAGCTTGAGAGCAGAGCTGGCTTCCTTGTCGGTATTTGGACCTCAGCACATTCCCAGCAACAATGGATGTGCAACACTCTGTATTAGTCGGTGACTCACCTCAACCACATTAAGACTTTCCAAAGCCCAACTGGTCAGTTGGTCACCCCAAATTAAATGAGATGGGGGGCACCCATCATTAACTGCTAATAACCTTCCAGTTATCCCTTTTTCTCTCTCCTCTGATTTTCCTCTAGGACCGAAAATGAACTTCTGGCCAGTTCTTTTTGAATGTAGGTGTTATGTACTGAAGTTCTCACCCTGGGCCAGCAGGGGGATACTGTAGATAGTTATGCAAATAAGGGATCGAAAGTGACGTTCAGTGATTGGATAGTTTTAGAAAGTTGTTACAATTATGTGTACTGGAGCTCTATATAAGCAGGCTGACTGAACCCTTCAGTTCAGTTCTGTTCTGACCTCTGAATAAACAAGAGCTGTTTGAAGAAACGCTGTGTCGTCTGATATGTTCACCCACAACTTAACAGTATGTATGTGTTAAGAGTGACAAAAAGGTCTCCCTCTTTTACAGTGCATTTCCAACAGTTCTTATTTTTCATTTTGTACATTTGTTAGTTTGGTGGGTATTAAGTACCACCTATAAATGGAATTTGGCAGCGTCTCTTATACCAGTCCCTCTCTCTGCATGAGAATGCTGGCAACCTAATTGGAACCAGTGCAGAAACCTGTGCCTCAATTGCACACCCCAATAATCTGAGCTCTAAAAATTGCACGATGTTTTGCTTAGGTTAAAAACAATAAGAAGAACTCACAGACTCTGATCAAGCTGGGAGCCTGTAATCCACATCCATTTGTTCTCTGCTAATGATAGTGAGAGTCCGATCCAGAATTTTGCATTTTTTGTAATGTTTTTTATGAAGTCCTGTGTCAGAGAAAATGTATTTTTGAAAAAGATATTTGCTGATTTTCAAACTGATGACATCAAAATAAAGATTAATATAAACTCCACCATCAACCACATCCTTCTGAAAAGACTTTCTAAATAAAAAGAGGAGTTGGGCTACAGTTACATGAATTTGCTTGCAACTTACTGCTTTGGTTCTCACTAGTCAATCTCCTCAAAGCCCTATCTAGACACTGATGAACTGGCCATGGGTGGGAATGGGGTGAAGCACTAAACAAGGCCCTGCACTCCACAAGCTTCTCAAGTCACAAAGCATGATACCATTGTTGAGTTACTAAATTAGAATTCAAAGCAATTGGACTCAGCTTCCTTCATGGATTGCATGAAATATATCATTGATCCTGACCATTTCCTGTTTGTCTTGGATGACCAGCAGATGAGAATCCCTTGTTGAACAGTCATGTTGGCTCTCATTCCAGGTTTTAGTATCTTCCGATTGCCAGTAGCATTTGTCCCTGTGGAGCTGCCATTGTACAGGGCACAATTTGCAAGTGGAATTAACTGTGGAAGGGAAGATAGACACATAATTTAATGATTGTGACTGGCTCACCATTTCCAATGTAGAAAAACATTATGTACTCTGCAACTGCAGAAACCCAGTGGCTTTAGGCTTACTGACGCCAATAGTACTTCAGTAGCCACAACCTCAATTGCGTGGCAAGTCCCCTCCCCCAAGAGAAATAAAGACACGGGACACATTATTTAAGGTTAATGGGCATAAAAAGGCCACAACTTTATTGATTACAGAATTGGAAGGTATTGGCCTTAGGCATTGGCTCCTATCGACTACCCGGCATGGGGACCGGGAAGGGTTAACCACAAGCCGTGGGGGGTCCCGTTGAAGTACGCCAACTAGGATCCCCACGGGTGTCACCGCTCGGGGGCGTGCCGGAGGCCCTTACCTCCCTAGGTTTCGGACGAGGCAACGCCCCCCGGAGTCCTCTACCGGACTACCCATTTCCATTGGGGGAAGGTGATGGCGCTCCCTTCCCCCCTCATTTGCATAACAATAACCCCTGCCAATGCCTAACCGCCAAACGAGCAAAGCTCGCCGCCAATACCTTCAAGCCTGTAACCAATCCCTAATCCCTGCTATAATGTCCCTCAACCAAATATCATTTCCCGCATCTGACAGATGCACGCCATCCCGTCTGTAGAGGGCCTCGTTGCTGTACTGGATGCCTGGGTGCCTAATGACGCGCCCATCCAGAGCCACCACTCTACGTTCCACAGCCCGTTGCAAGACCTTTCTTGCCTTATTGATTCCAACCGGGCTCACACAATCCCTCCACGTCCTCCTCTCGAGCAACGAGGACCACATGATTGTAATGTTTGGGTAAGTCGCCAACAGATCGGCAAAATCGCCAAAAATGTTCCATCTCAAGTCAATGGCTTTGCAATACGCTGTCGTTTTCTCCCAATTGGACAACCAGGGCATCAGGTGGGCCCAACTATAGTAGTCCCTCCAAAGTGGTGGGCTATTTCACTCATCTTTTTGCTTTATTTATTGACTGAAAAGGTGATTGATCAGATGGGGTGGGTGGGTAGCAAAATAATGCTTGTAGCAGAGGGAAAGGGGCAGCTAGTCACAGAAAATGAGTTAAAAGTCTAAAGCCAATTGAAATACAGTCGTACCTCGGAAGTCGAACAGAATCCGTTCTGGAAGTCCGTTTGACTTCTGAAACATTCAACTTCCAAAGCGAGGCTTCTGATTGGCTGCGGAAGCCCCATCGGACGTTCAACTTCTGAAAGAACGTTCAAAAACCGGAACACTCACTTCCGGGTTTTGATCATTCAGGAGCCGAGGTACGACTGTATATATTTGGACCAAACCACATGTTTCAATACATCCATTTGTAACATTATTCTGACTCTTGCTTCCTTACTGCAAAACTTATTTGTGACGGGGGAACTTGCGGGGTGAAAGTGAATTTTGTGCCCATTAGGATTCCACAGTGACCTATATTTGTAAAAAAAAATAATAATAAAAATAGGCCTGGTATTCCCTGGAGAGGGGAAACAGGTATTTTTACCTGAGGGCTTGCTCTGGTATTGGTTGCAGAGACTGCGTCTTAGGAAAGCCTGAAACTCGTCTAAACAGAGATTGCATCTGCCAGCATGTACTCTGGTTTCTCCTTTCTCAGTTTTCAACTGCAAAGCTACTCCTCACCAAACAAACAAACAAACAAACAAACAAACAAACAAACAAACAAACACATTTATTTAAATAAATAAGCATCATGTTAACATACATAATCAAAATATGGAGGCCAAGGGATGGAAAAAGAAGATGGATACAATTAGATTCGGAAAACAAGCTGCAAAAGAGACCTGCCACAGTTCCTCCCACAGAAGTATGAATCCATCTTGGCCTTCTTCAGAAAATCACATAGTAAGGGGAAGGATGGCAGCATCTTTATGAATATAAAAGTATCTATGTTATCTGCTTGGTTGCTAAAGAAAATAGACAAAAATAACTCTCCACAGTGTTGGAGAAATAGTGGGAATGATGGAACACTTATACATATCTCTGGGAATGCCCACAGATTAAAAACTTTTGGATAAAAGTATTTCAGGATAGGGAACAAATTACATTTCAATCGATTGCTTTAGATCCCAAATGGCACCACAATCGTACCTTGGATACCGAATACCTTGGTACTTGGATGTTTTGGCTCCCAAACACTGCAAACCCGGAAGTGAGTGTTCTAGTTAGTAAACGTTCTTTGGTACCCAAATGTCTGACGGGGCATCTGCAGCTTCTGATTGGCTGCAGAATCTTCCTGCAGCCAATCAAAAGCTGCACTTTGGTTTCTGAACGTTTTGAAGTCAAACGGACTTCTGGAACAGATTCTGTTTGACTTCCAAGGTACAACTGTACTTTCAGTATTTGTGGATGAAGCACACACAATATAAAAACAAGAATACCACATATATAGAATCAATTCAAATCCAAGACAGATACAGACTGGGAGATTAGAAGATTATATATTAACAGGTAGTCTTATTTTTAACGTGTGATAATATGCTCTAATTTTTCCCATTTTAAATTCCTTGAGGGATTTTATCCCACTGCTCGGTAAGTTGCTGGATGATTCTGCTGAATCTCGGAGACTCTGGGGTTGATAGTCAGGAGTCTCATCTTCTGCTGCTATTCTGAGAGCTGCCATACTGGGCCAGACCAAATGTTCATAACCGGCTGACTGGGCTGGAGCTGATGGAAGATGTTGGACAATCATTCTGTATGTGCTTTTATTGTACGGTAAACCACTTCAAGTGGAATTAACTATGGAAGGGATGCGGGTGGTGCTGTGGGTTAAACCACAGAGCCTAGGACTTGCCGATCAGAAGGTTGGCGGTTCGAATCCCTGCAATGGGGTGAGCTCCCGTTGCTCGGTCCCTGCTCCTGCCAACCTAGCAGTTCGAAAGCACGTCAAAGTGCAAGTAGATAAATAGGTACCGCTCCGGCGGGAAGATAAATGGTGTTTCCGTGCGCTACTCTGGTTTGCCAGAAGCAGCTTAGTCATGCTGGCCACATGACCTGGAAGCTGTACACCGGCTCCCTCAGCCAGTAAAGTGAGATGAGCGCTGCAACCCCATAATTGGCCACAACCGGACCTAATGGTCAGGGGTCCCTTTACCTTTACCTTTAAACCACTTCAGGATGCCACATGGAAAGCAATTCATAAATGAAATAATAAATAATACTTACCCAAGACTGTCACAGCCACCCCCAGGATGATGATCACAAAGCCTCCTGTCCACAGGGTGATCTGGTACCAACAGGGGAGCCCGGAAGCATCTGTGAGGAGAGGGAAAACTTGAAAGATGAGAGTCAGCAGTGCCTAGACTAGAGTCTCCTGTAACTCATTGCAGGGAAATAATGCTGGGTGATTTGTTTTTGTTTTGTTTTTTGACACAAAAAATCCCTTCAGGAGACAACAGGCAAATGGTATTTGTTTAGTAATGACCGCTCCCCACATCAAGTGGGGGACGCCTTTTGCATGGTCGCACGCAGCCCCCCGGATCCCAGTGTGGCTCCCAGTAGTACAGGCTGGCTTTGCCCTCTCCAGGTTGGATACCTGGAGGTCTCCGTTACCTCAACCCATCGCCCAATCCCGCCTGGGGAGGCGTTGCCAGGGGATTGGCCAGGTAGGGGAAGGGACCACCCTGCCCACACAACAGAATCTTACCTGCAAAGCATCAGTTGGCTCCAGAGCTTCTCCCACCCTGCCCTCCCTCAATTAAGCCTTCTTTTGCAGGTTAACCTCTTCTCCACAGGTACATGGGCACTGTTACATCATGATTGCTGTTGAAGGGCCAGAAAAGAATTTTCCTGCATTGGCAGGTTTTGCCTTTCCCTTAGCAAAACATCACAACTTTGGTGGTTTCAGGCCTTGGGCAGAATCCTTTAGTCTATCTTCCTAAATGGGGTGTGTGTGAAGCGGTGACCCCCCCCCCCATGTGGCTGTGATCCCAGGGTTCCCTGTTAAAGGGGTCTTGAGGGGAGGCATTGGCCATACGCCGAGAGGTTGTCATTGCTCTCCCCTGCGATGGCGGCAAAACAGGGGGCGGGCTCTCTGCTTGAACATATGTTCTCCAGAGCCATCCCAATCCCCACACATTCTGGATAACTCTGATGTCTCCCAGATCCCTGGCTGGGGACTGGGAAGGATAAACGCCCAATACCTGAGACAAGGTCTCCCTACCTCTGAAACTTAATAAAGTTGTGGCCAATTTTAATCCCATAGCGTTTTGTCTCAAGTCATTATTCCGCTTGGGGGTCGCCTGGGGTTGGGGGGGACTCTACCTGACCACACAAATTGCCAAAATGCATTGTATTAGCCTTGAAAAGAGCTGTTTAGGGTTTTATACGTAAGTAAGAAGACCTTAAAAATTCAGCTTGATGTCTAATGGGCAGCCAGGGCAAATCCCTTCCTACAGGCATGAGACGTACCTGGTAAGACAGACATGGTCCAAATGGAAGTTACTCTGCCCATTCAATTAATCTGCTCCACTTCCCAGTGGGGAGGAGTTGCAGTGGACCACGTGGCCACCCACGAAGCCCCGCATTCCCTGGAGGTTCCCAGCCATGTCATTCACCTGCTAGCCAATCTGGTGGCTGGGAGGGCGTAGCTGGGCCCCATTTAAACTGAGGTGTGAGCCACAGAGCTTCCTCTTGGCTCACTTCCTCGATCTCCCACCCTTCCTCCCTATTTTCAGGTTTCGAATTTGGTCTTGCTATGGACCTCAGTTGGTCACCGTTGAGGGGCCTGGTAGGATTTTTTCCACTTGGCAAATTGGCATGGGCCACTTGGTTTTCGCCTACCTCACAGCAATCGTCACAACTTTGTAAGGTTTGGCGCTTAGGCGTTGGTTGATCTTATGATGGGGGAGGGGAGGTGTGGCCATCACCTGCCACTCCAGGTTTAAGGGTATTCCGTTAAAGGAATCCGGGGGTGTGGCTCTTGTCTGAAGTCCAGGGCTGGGCTAGGGCCATGCCACGACCCCGTTGGGTACCCAGGGGGAGCTCGAGTTGGTTTGCATTGACAGGGCTCCCCCTTCCGGTGGTTGACCCTTACCAGACTCCCGGTGTGATGGGCAGGAGTCAGATATAGCTGGGTCAATTCCAGTGCCTAAGCCAATACCGCTCACATTCTGTGACCAATAAAGTTGTGGCCTAAATTTGCCCAATAACCTTAACCTAATATCTGTGTCCTTGTGTCTTATTCATCAACGAGGGGGTGGTCTTGGGGTCTCGACACGCAATTTAGTTGCCTACCAATATTGCTCATTAACCTGACAAAAAGAAATGGAGCGCCAGATGCTAAAACATGAGGCATTCTCTTTAAGCAGGAAGTGGACCAGAGGTGGAAAGAAGTTCTGTAGCAAAACCTTTGGCCATTGCATTTGAAAACGTGTCCTGGGTTGCAGTGAAACAAAAGAGTCCCCAGCCTTTGTTGGGCAGGCACAGTGGGGAACAGGTGTTAGCAGAGAAGAGGACAGGCAGGCGCTGTAGTTTTCACCATGAGTCGCCTCCGTGGCTCAGTAGGTGCATAGGAAAAGGATGTGGGTGGAGCGGGTGGTCAGGCAACATGCTCACATCTTTAAACTGTGCCTTGCCAGGACATTGGGGGCAGCATCTACAGAAGTGTTTTTTCTTCGCTAGGCTGGGGGAAGGAGTGTGAAATGTTGCAGAAGAAGCAACAAGCAAAGACCCATCTATGTGCACGCTTCATGCTACATGCATGCTTTGAATTTGAATAAAAGCATATAAAATAATAAAAAGCACATCTTATAATAAATAAAATAAAGTAAAATAAAAGCACATCTTATTTTCCAAGCTAACTAGCATACCTAATCTTATTTGCATTGTCCTCAATTCTGCATCCTTTTAAAAAATAATCTTTAAATTTTCATTTATATACGTTACAATAGTTCAACAATAATTCTAACATATCAAACCTCGGCTACCTTCCCCCCTTTTCTGCGGTTCCTTACATTTATTTTCATCATTTCCTGCATACTCCAAATTATCTTCACTTATTCTTTTATGCTCATATATATCTCATTTTTTAAAACAACAACAACAACAACTGCAGGGATTTACAATAATCTTGCCCATGTCTTAATGTCTGTTTACAATTTATTTGTAAATATTTACTGAACCATTTCCATTGCTTTCTAAAAATCTTTAAGATAATATATTTGTTTTTAAAAATCCCAGAAGCTTTTCTTTTGGGAGTTATAGGATTAGAACTAGCTAAACAGTATAGAAATTTATTTATGTATACAACTACAGCTGCAAGAAGGTTATTTGCCGTCAAATGAAATGAAGTCCAGAAGAGAGAAAACTGGTTACAGAAATTAATGGACTATGCAGAAATGGCAAAACTCACCAGCATAATAAGAAATCAAGACAACAAACTTGTTATAAAAGAACAAATGACATCCTTGGTCTTCTTTCTGCTTTTTTGTGGGGTTTTTTTTTGGGGGGGGGTACAAAATAACAAATACCAAATAGAAGGAAATTGTGCTGAGAATCATAGAGGTATTACTGGGTACATTAATGTACTTGTTGAAGATCAGAAATAACTTCAGGTTTCTTTACAATGAATAAATTGAATACTGGAACATTTCTGCTCTCTTCATGTTTAAAAACATGCAGGCAAATCTTGATTTCATTTTTATGTGAACTTCAAATGACAACTCCCTCTCCCTTTACCTATTCAGAGACCCTTCACACTTGTGTAGCACTGATCATTTAAAAAGTCAACTTTAACTTTGAGAATTGCTTGCAACCATTTATTTATTTTTAATGAAAATTCATCTGCATTTACTTCAGATTTCTCCCACATTTTTATATGCAGTTTTCATGTATACACATTTTTGCTAGTGATTTCCTCTGAAATTTTGTATATTATTTAAATGATTATATTATTTAAATTTAAATTTTGTATATTATTTATAGACACCAGTATATGCATATTTGTGCCTATTTTGTGGCTGAAGAACTGCATTGCAAAATTCAAACACAAGTGCGAATTTTGAAATACAGTTTTGTTTTGTTTCGAATAGTGCAATTTGGGTAGTTTCTCATGAAAATGCAAACAAAACTGAAATTCTTCCCCATCCCTACGTGCCATGCACCCTTCTGTAATTCCGTCTCATTAGTCAAACAAAAATACTGCTTATAACGGTACAAATGAACTTTCTACGATCAGGATAAATGAAAATCATGAAAATCATGTCCGTCTGTCAACCGATATATTACAGTGGAATCAGACAAAAACTGGAAGATATGAAGGGGTCTGAACGGAGTACCTTGTTTCTGAGCCCCAGCGGCAGTTCCTGATGCAGCCCTCCTAGACTGGAAGTTCAAAGCAGTATAACCATCTTCGCCCTCCATTGGCAAGCAAAGGCTGCAGAGAAGCCTCTCAGGGTTGCAGGGCTGTCGAAGGAGCACTGGAGGTTTGCTGCTCTAGCCTGAGTTGATGGCCAAAGATCTCTTTCCGGAGCAGCTCTTCTCTTCAACCACAATACATTCAACACATTCGCAGCCTTATTAGGTGGTTAGGGCAGGGGGTGGGGGGCAGGGTTGCTGTTCTTGTTTGAAAAACTTTTTGTGAGTTGTTCAGTTTGTATTGTTCAGCTTTTAGAATGGACTTTGGCTTTTGGAAAGACGCTTAAGCCATCTCCAGTTATGGGTTATAGCTAAACCATATAGGGATGTGACTGAAGCTTCCATGAATGAGGCTGGATAGCTCAGTTGGTTAGAGCGTGGTGCTCATAATGCCAGGGTTCCAGGTTCAATCCCCGTATGCGACAGCTGCATATTCCTGCATTGAAGGGGGTTGGACTAGATGATCCTTGGGGTGCCTTCCAGCTCTATAACTCTATGATTCTATGAGTGGGAGGAGGAAAAGTTAAAGGTAAAGGACTGTGGCACTCAATTTGCTTCAGAATGAGGGAGCGGTGTTTTTCCACAGACAGCTTTCTGGGTTATGTGGCCTGCAGGACTGAACCTCCTCTGGTGCAACGGGACACTGTGATGGAAATTATTGTGATCATTTGTATGGTTTTAATAGATTAAATATGTGTATATATGTAATATTAATTCTATCAGTGTTTGTTTATTTTAAATTGTTGTTTTTCTTATTTGTTTTTAGCTGTTCTTTTTCTCTGTAAGCCGTCTCGAGTCCCTGTCAGGGGAAAAGGCAGGGTATGTAGGTATAAATAAATAAATAAATAACAATAATACAGTCGTACCAGTGTGGTGTAGTGGTTAAGAGCAGTGGACTCGTAATCTGGTGAACCGGGTTCGCGTCTCCGCTCCTCCACATGCAGCTGCTGGGTGACCTTGGGCCAGTCACACTTCTCTGAAGTCCCTCAGCCTCATTCACCTCACAGTGTTTGTTGTGGGGGAGGAAGGGAAAGGAGATTGTTAGCCGCTTTGAGACTCCTTAGGGTAGTGATAAAGCGGGATATCAAATCCAAACTCCTCCTCCTCCTCCTCCTCCTCCTCCTCCTCCTCCTCCTCCTCCTCCTCTTCTTCTTCTTCTTCTTCTTCTTCTTCTTCTTCTTCTTCTTCCTCTGCTTACGTATCCCTCTGGATATGTAAACTTCAGTTTGTGAATACGGCAAACCCGGAAGTGTATACTTCCAGGTTTTGCCACGTGCACATGCGCAGAAGCACTCTATCGCAACATGCGCATGCACAGAAGCGGTGCCTCTGCCTATGGGCTTTTTGGGTTGCGGAAGGACCCCCAGAATGAGTTAGGTTCATATCCGTAGGGTCCACTGTATTACAACAACATAAAATAGCCTTCACATGATAATGACAGCACCACCGTACAGGAGACGAGCAATGTTTCCTCTTCTTGTTCATCTCTCTTTGTGGTCTCAGCATCTTATGGATGTGAATGTCCATTACAGTGGCAAAGTGATGAGAAAAACTGGGCTTGGTGGATATTCATCAAGAGTTCTTAGCTAGGAGTACTGTGTCTTTTGGAACAGAGTCACCTGTTATAGTGATTTTTTTGTACACTGAGGAATAAGATAACCACCCTAAACACCGATACCTAAATTAGGCTATGCGTCTATGCCATCCTGGTTGAAAAGGACCAGTGCTCCCCCCCCCCCTAGAAAAATAGGTGCTGGTTCTCACCATGAAGTTGTTACAGTAAGTGTCACACTTTTAAACCAAAATAAAAAGAGGTGCTGGTATTGCATGCCCTTGAGTACCCCATTTTAAAAAGCGTTGAAAATGATTATTTTGTTTCAGGTAGGAAACTGACATGCACTTTCCTACGTTCTTTTCTAAATGCTCATACATTGTTTTAAACCCCCTCCAAGTGTCACCCCCCTGCTCATTCTGCTCAAACCTCTGCCATTGTTTAAAATTGCCACTTTCCCCACTCAGTTTCCCCACATCCCAGCAGTACTTGAACCTCTTATTTAAAACCGCTGGTGTTGTGCAATCCACCTTCTCTTTCGCTCCCCTCCCCCACCCTGACTTCATGCAAATCCAGGATCACAGCAAAGCTTTACAAATCCTGCATTGCATGATGACGGCCTTACATTTTTATGTATATAGGAAGATGTGTGCAGCAGTAGTAAGAATGTTGTCAGGCTGCAATTCGTATGGCCACCAGCAGGTGGCCATGCAAACTGCAGCATGGCAACAGAACAGCAGACAGCTGGCAGAAGCAGACAGACAGATAGAGCAAGCACTCTTATTAAAAAAAATTAAATAGAATCATAGAATCATAGAGTTGGAAGAGACCACAAGGGCCATCGAGTCCAACCCCCTGCCAAGCAGGAAACACCATCAAAGCACTCCTGACAACCTTTCTCCCTCCTCTATGTGACATCCTTTTATATATTTGAACATGGCTATCATATCACCCCTTAACCTCCTCTTCTCCAGGCTAAACATGCCCAGCTCCCTTAGCCGTTCCTCATAAGGCATCGTTTCCAGGCCTTTGACCATTTTGGTTGCCTTCCTCTGGACACGTTCCAGTTTGTCAGTGTCCTTCTTGAACTGTGGTGCCCAGAACTGGACACAGTACTCCAGGTGAGGTCTGACCAGAGCAGAATACAGTGGCACTATTACTTCCCTTGATCTAGATGCTATACTCCTATTGATGCAGCCCAGAATTGCATTGGCTTTTTTAGCTGCCGCGTCACACTGTTGGCTCATGTCAAGTTTGTGGTCAACCAAGACTCCTAGATCCTTTTCACATGTACTGCTCTCAAGCCAGGTGTCACCCATCTTGTATTTGTGCCTCTCATTTTTTTTGCCCAAGTGCAATACTTTACATTTCTCCCTGTTAAAATTTATCTTGTTTGTTTTTGCCCAGTTCTCTAATCTGTCAAGGTCGTTTTGAAGTGTGATCCTGTCCTCTGGGGTGTTAGCTACCCCTCCCAGTTTGGTGTCATCTGCAAATTTGATCAGGATGCCCTTGAATCCATCATCCAAGTCGTTGATAAAGATGTTGAATAAGACCAGGCCCAAGACAGAACCCTGTGGCACCCCACTAGTCACTCTTCTCCAGGATGAAGAGGAACCATTGATGAGCACCCTTTGGGTTCGGTCAGTCAGCCAGTTACAAATCCACTGAGTGGTAGCATAGTCAAGACCGCATTTTACCAGCTTCTTTACAAGAATATCATGGGGCACCTTGTCAAATGCTTTGCTGAAATCAAGGTAGGCTACATCCACTGCGTTCCCTTCATCTACTAGGCTTGTAATTCTGTCAAAAACGAGATCAGGTTAGTCTGACATGACTTATTTTTCAGAAATCCATGCTGACTATTGGTGATCACAGCATTCCTTTCTAGGTGCTCACAGACTGTTTGCTTAATGATCTGCTCCAGAATCTTCCCTGGTATTGGTGTCAGACTGACTGGGCGGTAATTATTTGGGTCCTCTCTTTTCCCCTTTTTGAAAATAGGGACAACATTTGCCCTCCTCCAGTCTGTCGGGACTTCGCCTGTTCTCCAGGAATTCTCAAAGATGACTGCCAATATAAATAAATAAATAAATAAATAAATAAATAATAAAATAAAATAAAAATAAAATAAAATAAAATAAAATAAAATAATAATGTTCACCGAAGACTACCACCAGAATGACAGTCACTAAGTCTGCTACTCGGGGGTACTCTCATGTCATCAGGGAAACTAGGAAGTATATGTGAAAGAGTGAAAGATACTGTATTGGCCTGAATATAAGCTGCACCCAAACATAAAACGCACCTTTAAAATTCGGGGGGGGGGGGGAGGAAAAAAAATACCTGAATATAAGCCACTCCCTTGAAATTCTGCAGGCACTCACACCTATTCCGTTTTACCGTATATCTATTTCAGCCACGATATCATAAAAGTCAATTTTTGTAAAATTGCGAATTTAAGCCACACTTTAACTTTTCATGGTCAGAATCTGGGGGGGAAAAAGAGGCTTATATTCAGGCCAGTACGGTAATTTGTGAACTTGAATGGCATTAGTTAGGGATGGAGGAGAAATGTGATTCAGTTCACACTGAAAAGTGAACCTGTCAAATTTGCACAACAGGAGAACCAAAACACAGCTATCCTTCAAATTTCGTACTGCTCTGAATTTTGCGTAAGCTGCAGGCCATGTCAGAACTAATCAGGTTTCACTTGTTGATTTATTGTTCAGACCAGGCAATGGAGGGAAAGACATTCTTTTAGGTGACTTGGTAACTCTATGGAGGGTTATATGAAAGGACAGTGGTACCTTTGGTTACATACTTAATTCATTCTGGAGGTCCGTTCATAACCTGAAACTGTTCTTAACCTGAAGCACCACTTTAGCTAATGGGGCCTCCTGCTGTCGCCACACCACCGGAGCACAATTTCTGTTCTGATCCTGAAGCAAAGTTCTTGAGGTACTATTTCTGGGTTAGAGGAGTCTGTAACCTGAAGCGTATGTAACCTGAAGCGTATGTATCCCGAGGTACCACTGTAACCTTAAATGTCTATCGCGGTGGCTAATAGGCAGCCAGATCCCTTAGCATAGGTGCGGTTTGGGCCTTGTAAATTAGATAACTTCACCTATCTCTCTTTCGTTATAGTAAGTGCCCTCATAAGTTATCCAAACCTGGATTTGACTGTAAATTTGCAATATAGATGACAAATAAATGAATATAGTGGCACATAAGACAACTACTAAACCATTAAATACTGGGAGGCGGATGTAGAAGACTAGTGGACTGGTTAAATAAATTTAGGCTGCAATTGTATGCCTAAGTGGGAGTAAGCACCACTGAACAAAGTAGTACTTACATCTGAGTAAATATCCAAAGGAGAAGTAAATGGAAGCAACTAACTGTTAGGAAGCTGCCTTATCTCAGTCCAGACTATTGCTCCAGCTAGCTCAATATTGTCTGCAGCTTCCAAAATGTAGACAGAGGTTTTTCCTTACCCTACCTGTAGACACTGCAGATTTATTTATTTATCTCCTACATATATAGTTTGCCTTTCCTCGAGGAGCTCAGGGTTTCCCCCTCTGTTTTAACCCTTACAACAACAATGTGAGGCAGGTCAGGCTGAGAGGGAGCGGTTGGCTCACGGTCACTGGATTTGAACTCGGGTCTCACTGGTCCCTTCATGAAGCAAGTGCATTTCACGAAGTCTTCAAGCTCTTGCAAAAAAAAGTTTTCATTTAGTCCTCAGTGCAAATTATTTCAACACAGGAAGTACGTTGTTTCCCATGTCTGTGATCTTCAGTGCCAGTGTGGTGTAGTGGTTAAGAGCGGTAGTCTCATAATCTGGGGAACCGGGTTCGCGTCTCCGCTCCTCCACATGCAGCTGCTGGGTGACCTTGGGCCAGTCACACTTCTCTGAAGTCTCTCAGCCCCACTCACCTCACAGAGTGCTTGTTGTGGGGGAGGAAGGGAAAGGAGAATGTTAGCCGCTTTGAGACTCCTGAAGGGGAGTGAAAGGCGGGATATCAAATCCAAACTCTTCTTCTTCAGTGCTTCGTATGCTGCTGGTGAAAAAAATATGAGTTTGGTCTTGATTCCACAATTCCCTGAGATGGGACTTTCGTCTGTGTTTCCCATCATGGTGGTTCCTTGGGGACAGCCTGATCATGAAGCAGAGCAGGAAAATGGATTCAGGTAGGTGTGGGAAGAATCAAATCAGCACCACCAACCTTCCCACTACCTTGCCTTTGCATTGTTTTATTATTGGATCAGCTCACTTGTCATGTTGGTTGCATGTTTAGGTAGGGCTAGAGTCCTACCACCGCCCCTCTTTCTCTCCCAGGACAGAGCCGGCTGGCCACCTTGGTGCCTCGCTCGCCCCCGCCCTGAACTCGAGCAGAGCCGCCCGTAGCAGAACAGCCTGTGGCGCTCCAACAGGCTCTTCCCTGGACTCCTAATCTCGGCACCGGACTCTCGGCCAGGCGCCCCTGAGAGCCCGGCACCCTGGCTCCCTGCACCAGTAACGCATATGGTTAAGACGGCCATGATCCTGAGAGTACCTAAGAGCCTAGCTTTGCTTCACTGTCACATCATGCCAACGTCAGCAGACCTACCAGCATGGGAGGACTATTGCATTTCTCTGTTAGCGTTGCAAGGAGTTGGCAACGAATGCTGGGGCTTCCTGCAGAAAGTGATGAGCTAGGTTTTTCTTTGCTCCTCCTTAGGTCAAGTTCCAGCCATCACCTTTCACCTTCTCAGGGTTTGGGCTTTGCAAAACAAAGACTGGAGAGGATTAAGCAGTGCAATTTGAGAAATGAACATTTTGCAAGATGGTGGGTGTGCCAATAGGTTTCCTCATAGAGAGTGTTGACATTTAACGTAGTTCTTCATCTCTGAGTTCAGTGAGGGAAGAGAACCAGTGAGTGTGTTCATTGGGCTTGCTGAACTGGAGTCAGTTTGGCTCAGTCCAAAGGTAGTACAGTGGTACCTCGGGTTAAGTACTTAATTCATTCCAGAGGTCCGTTCTTAACCTGAAACTGTTCTTAACCTGAAGCACCACTTTAGCTAATGGGGCCTCCTGCTGCTGCTGCGCCACCAGAGCACGCTTTCTGTTCTCATCCTGAAGCAAAGTTCTTAACCTGAAGCACTATTTCTGGGTTAGCGGAGTCTGTAACCTGAAGCGTTTGTAACCTGAGGTACCACTGTATAAATAGCTCTTACTCCGTTGCAATAAGAGGGAGAGGGAGCAACAAGTTGCCAACATTCGTGAGTAGGGAGGCCTGAGAATTTCAGTGGGAGAGGACATTACCAGTCATGTTCACTTATTCATCCTATGCCTGGAACAGAAATAAATCCAGGAAATATAGCTGTTGTTCGCTGGTGCTGCTTTCAGACTGCAAGCTTGTTTACTCCTGCTCCCGAGGGTAGGACTCGAACCCATGGCTTCAAGGGACAAGAAAGGAGATTCTGACTAAACATCAGGAAGAACTTTCTGACAATAAGAGCTGTTCAAAAGTGGAACGGACTCCCTTTGGAGGTTGTGTCCTCTCCTTCCTTGGAGGTTTTCCAGCAGCGGTTGGATGACCATCTGCCATGGATGCTTGAGTTGAGATTCCTGCATCCCAGGGGGTTGGACTAGATGACCCTCGAGGTCCCTTCCAATGCTACAATTGTATGATTCCATGATATCCTCCCAAAAAGCAACTAAACGGGGACACACACACACACACACACACGTATTCAAAGCCTTCTTTAAAAGCGTGTTAAAAGTAATTCCAGTGCGGACTGGGAAAGTTCTAGCTTTAAAGACTTGTTGAAAGAGGCAGGTCTTCAGTAGGAGCCGAAAAGACAACAGAGGAAGCACCTGTCAAATACTCAGAGAGGGAGGGGATTCCAAAAAGGTAGCTGTCACAATACTAAAGACCCGATTCCTGCATTGTGCAGATTCCTAATAAGATGATATCAGCTGGAGGCCCTTGCCTAAAGAGCACAGCGATCAATCGGGTATATAAGGGGAGAGACGATCTTTCAGGTATCCTGCTCCCAAGCTGTGCAGGTCTTCATACACCAAACTTCTTAGCTAGCAAATTCTCAGCTTGTTGTGTATTCCTTTCACAATACTGCAACCTCCCACTAGATGGCAGCTGTTGGTACTTTTTCTGTTGATACTTTTTCTGTCTCCAAACTTCCAAGCAGATCCTCAGGTGATCTCATTATTCTGAGAAATGATTCCATTGCATTGCTTTCTTAGATACTGGGCACCAAATTGGGTGCAGCAGTCCGTTTGCGAAGCTGGTGAAGGCGAGGGTTGTGCTCCTTCTTTGTTCTTCTGAATTCCCTCTAAGGATATTTCCATCGACCGGCATCTCTTGGTTTCAAAAGAGGAAGAGACGTTTTTTCTACTGCGTGATTTTTGCAATGCTTACAAGACTCCTCCTGATGGATTCTGAACGGCAAGTGGCCTGCTCCCTTGAGGGGAATAGAGCTTTGCTTTGTAAAAGGGGAGTTGTCACCTAAACCTTTGGTGAGGCGTTGGGACAGAGTCCAACCAGGTAAGGGAGCAAATGGAAACTTTTATTATAACCTCACAATTCTCCCAGTTCTCCCTGGATAGGACCTAGCACTGAGTCTTCTGTGTGTTTTGCTATTATTGTTAAAATTCAAAAGGAAGCCCAAATACTAGAGATTAATGCACCTCCTGTCCTATCATGGCAGGTGTGTCCCATTCTGAAAAACAAAAATTATGTTAGCAGGTTTGTAGTAAAGGATACATTTGCAAAGCTTCTTTTCTATTATATTCGTGTGATTTCATTTCCTTCTTTCCTCATATGCCTTTTTTGTTTTCCTGATTGTTGTCCGATATGAAACTCATTGATCCCAGGCAGTGATATATATATATATATATATATATATATATATATATATATATATATATATATATATATATATATAAATACCCTCATTTTCCTACTCATATTGAAATACTGCCCCTCAATGAGGCCACACTTAGACTCACAAAATGTTTAGGGGTATGCGTCCCCCTGCGTACCCCCAGGAAAAAAGCACTGATCCCAGGGCATTGTTCCCTGAAATTGTGTGATGGCTGGTTGCTCTGATACAATACAATAAAAAGGAGCTGAAACAATGAGTAGAGAATTATGCCTTTATTTGCCTTTCCACATTTGTTTTGTTTTCTAGTTGTCAACATGTTGGCCCTGTTTGATTTTCTGCCAAACCCTCAAGGCGCCGCTGATGGGAAGAGATTCTTTCGATTCTTGTAACACAGCTGCTGTCCTGCTGCTGTAACTCCTAAACACTGCACGTGGTTTAAGGTTCAACTTGTGTTTGCTAAACCTGCCATATAAATAAACTCTTTCTTTAAAGCTGAGAAACAATGCTTTTATTAATTTGTTTGTTTATTTAAACCCTACCTTTCTGCGTTACAGGACTCAAGGTGGCTTATAGATAATTAAAAAAAGAACTGCTAAAAACATAGAAAAAGCAATCATTAAAAACACTTAAGAATTGATAGGATTAAAACTATCTACACACACACACACACACACACACACACACACACAGGGGCACCATCGGGGTAGGCAAGGGGCCAAGGGCCCCTTGACATTTTCAAGGAGGGGACTGGGGCCCCTCAATATTCTGCGGGGATGTTTGCACATCAGGTGCGCACCATACATGCAAGTTGTGTGGCGTGTGTGCGACATGGCAGCATGTTGCAGCATGCACATTTGACTTGAGCATATTGTGGGGCACTAGCCCCCTCAATTGTGTGTGTGTGTGTGTGTGTATACACACACACACACACACACACAGTCCTTTTTTTCTTAAAAAATGTTTAGGGGTACTGTCATTTTCCTACTCATATTGAATACTGCCCCTCAAAGAGGCCAAACTTAAATTCAAGAAATACTTAGGGGTGCTCCCCTGCATCCCCCCAGATAAAAGCACTGTACATATATTGTGTGTGTGTGCGTGTGTGTGCATTAATAAAAATTAAAATAGCGCAGCACCAGCCTTTTCATTAGAAGCAATCAGTTTCCCAAAGCCTCCTTGTAATACTAGAAACTGGGGCCATCCAATGAAATGCCAAAGAAATCACATGGTGAATAAATGAAGAAATAGGAAGAGAAGGGATATTTAATAGAGATATTAATACGGCTTTTAAGAAGACAATAGGACCAAGGAAAACTACGTTAGGAATTTGGAAGAATTGGAATACAAAATGGATGCCAACATACTCAAGGTGGACGCCATTAAAATATATGCTGGAGGGTCAAAGGGAACCGGGTTGGTGGAAGAAATTAGAAGATCGGGGATTTTATAAATTAAAAGATATGTTCAATGAAGAAGGGAATTTAATTACAAAAAAAGATTTTTTAAAGAAAAAATAGGAAAACAATATTGGCTGAAAGTGCAAAGACTTTATGATTTAATAAAAACGGAAAGAGCAGAGGAAACGATGAGGACAGAAATGAAAATAGATATGGTGCTGAACAAAAGGCAAATAATGGAGAAAGGGATAGCAGGGATGTTATATAAACTGATGATAAGCGACAAAGAAAGAATGATAAGGATTGTTCAGATTAAATGGGAGCAGGAAGGTATGATCCATCCAAACACAGCCCAAGAACTGATGAAGAATATAAACAATATTAAAATGGAAAAGTATAAAGAATGAAGTAGAAATTTTTTATTAAAATGTTATAGAACTCTGGCACAAATGGTGTATATAGTGAAAGGGTTTAGTCCCAAATGCTGGCATTGTGGTCAGGGAAAAGGACTATATTCACACATGTGGTGGGAATGTAATCTGGTTAAGGAATATTGGTAAAAGATCATAAAGGTAATATCTGGATTATTTCAAATAAACATAGAAGTTAATAGGGATTTGTTATTTTCGGGAATACTGGGAAATAACAAAGTAAAAAGTACCGTATTTTTTGCGCTATAGGACGCACCGGCTCATAGGACGCACCTAGTTTTCAGGGGGGGAAATCAAGGGAAAAAATATGACCCCCCCGCAGCTCTGGGAGCAGTGGACAGGCTGCACGCAGCCTGTGTGCTACTCCAAGACCTTCTCCCTGCTTTTGCGGGAGGTGGTGGAATTCCCCCACCTCCCGCAAAAGCCCACAGGAGCTCTGCGTGACTCCTGCGGGCTTTTCGACCTCCTTGGGGAAAAGCCCCCAAGAGCCGCTTGCTCTTTAAAGGGTGCGCGGCTCCTGCGGGCTTTTCTAGGAGGTGGGGGAATTCCCCCCCTCGTAGAAAAGCCAGCAGAAGCCGCGGAGCCCCTTTAAAGAGCGCACGGCTTTTGCCTGCTTTTGCGGGAGGTGGGGGAATTCCCCCATCTCCCACAAAAGCCCAAAGGAGGGTTGGAGAGTAGCGGGAAGGCATCACGCACCTTCCTGCTGCCCCCCATCCTCTGGGGCTGGTGATGGGGGAAGCGCTGCTTTCCCCACCGCCAGCCTCGAAGCCGGGTTGGAGAGTAGCGGCAAGGCGTGGCGCGCCTTCCTGCTGCCCCCCATCCTCTGGGGCTGGCGATGGGGGAAGCGCTGCTTTCCCCACCGCCAGCCTCGAAGCCGGGTTGGAGAGTAGCGGCAAGGCATCGCGCGCCTTCCTGCTGCCCCCCCATCCTCTAGGGCTGGCGATGGGGAAAGCGCTGCTTTCCTCCACCGCCAGCCTCAAAGAGCAGACTCTCCTGGCTCCAGAGCACAGGCTTCAGAGGCTTCGCGTTGCTATCGGTGTCTGCATTCGCCCCATAAGACGCACACACATTTCCCCTTCATTTTTGGAAGGGAAAAACTGCGTCTTATAGGGCAAAAAATACGGTAATAAGCAAGAGTTGTACAAGATTATGCTTCTAACTGGAATGGCAGTTATTGCTCTGGGATGGAAAGAAAAGGCGAAATGGAATATGGAAAAATGAATATGAATACGTACAATCAGATATATTCGCACAGATAGTGGCAGAGGATAGATGGGAAAATAAATGCCAAAGAATCACAAATAAATGGGCATTTTACAGGAACTGGAAAGGGGGGAAGCCAACCCTAACATACAAGCTTGAATGAACAGACTGTGTACATAGATACAGATATGAAGAAGGAAGGCCTGACCGAGGGGGAAGGTTGGAGGGGGGAGGGAGGAGGGAGGAGGGGGAAAGGGAAAAAAAGAAAGAAAGGTAAACTGGATGGTATTTTGAATTGATTTTGTTATGTGAGCCTTTTTTCAGAAACCATATATATTAATACTATGTAGTTATACATTGTAGTATGAATAAATTTTGTTTGTATTCTTTGTTTTATAGAATATATATAATAATGGTATGTTACTCAGCAAATTTAATAAAACAGTAAAAAAAAAAGTCAAACTCCATTCTAAAAGCTGAACAATAGAAACTGAACAACTCACAAAACGTTTTTTACAACAAGAACAGCAACCCTGCCCTCCACCCCCTGCCCTAACCACCTAATAAGCCTGCGAATGTGTTGAATGTATTGTGGTTGAAGAGAAGAGCTGCTCCGGAAAGAGATCTTTGGCCATCAACTCAGGCTAGAGCAGCAAACCTCCAGTGCTCCTTCGACAGCCCTGCAGCCCTGAGAGGCTTCTCTGCAGCCTCTGCTTGCCAATGGAGGGCGAAGATGGTTATACTGCTTTGAACTTCCAGTCTAGGAGGGCTGCATCAGGAACTGCCGCTGGGGCTCAGAAACAAGGTACTCCGTTCAGACCCCTTCGTATCTTCCAGTTTTTGTCTGATTCCACTGTAATGTATCGGTTGACAGACGGACATGATTTTCCTTTTCCTTTAGATTTATTCTGTTTGTAGAAAATTCGTTTGTCCCTTTTATAAGCAGGATTTTTGTTTGAATAATGAGACAGAAATACAGAAGGGTGCATGGCACCTATGGATGGGGAAGAATTTCAGTTTTGTTTGCATTTTCATGAGAAACAACCAAAATTGCACTATTCGAAACAAAACAAAACTGTATTTCAAAATTCGCACTTGTGTTTGAATTTTGCAATGCAGTTCCTCAGCCACAAAATATGCATATGCTGGTGTCTATAAATAATATACGAACTATAACTTTGTATATCATTTTAATAATATACAAAAATTCAGAGGAAATCGCTTGCAAAAATGTGTATACCTGAAAACTGCATGTGGGAGAAATCTGAAGTAAATGCAGATGAATTTTCATTAAAAATAAATAAATGGTTGGAAGCAACCCTCAAAGTTAAAGTTGACTTTTAAATAATCAGTGTGAAGGGTCTCTGAATTAGGTATAGGGAGAGGGAGTTGTCATTTGAAGTTCACATAAAAATGAAATCAAGATCTGGCTGCATGTTTTTAAACTTGATGAGAGCAGAAATGTTTCAATATTCAATTTATTCCTTGTAAAGAAACCTGGAGTTATTTCTGATCATCAACAAGTGCATTTATGTACCCAGTAATACCTCTATGATTCTCAGCACATTTTCCTTCCATGTGGTATTTGTTATTTTGTACCCCCCCCCAAAAAAATAACAAAAAAGCAGAAACAGGACCAAGGATGTCATTTGTTCTTTTATAACAAGTTTGTTGTCTTGATTTCTTATTATTCCGGTGAGTTTTGTCAGGTCCTGCGTGAGTGTCTGGAGGCGGTTGGAGGATGGATGGCGGCTAACAGATTGAGGTTGAATCCTGACAAGACAGAAGTACTGTTTTTGGGGGACAGGAGGCGGGCAGGTGTGGAGGATTCCCTGGTCCTGAATGGGGTAACTGTGCCCCTGAAGGATCAGGTGCGCAGCCTGGGAGTCATTTTGGACTCACAGCTGTCCATGGAGGGACAGGTCAATTCTGTGTCCAGGGCAGCTGTTTACCAGCTCCATCTGGTACGTAGGCTGAGACCCTATCTGCCTGCGGACTGTCTCGCCAGAGTGGTGCATGCTCTGGTTATCTCCCGCTTGGACTACTGCAATGCACTCTACGTGGGGCTACCTTTGAAGGTGACTCGGAAACTACAACTAATCCAGAATGCGGCAGCTAGACTAGTGACTGGGGGCGGCCGCCGAGACCATATAACACCGGTCTTGAAAGACCTACATTGGCTCCCAGTACGTTTCCGAGCACAATTCAAAGTGTTGGTGCTGACCTTTAAAGCCCTAAACGGCCTCGGTCCAGTATACCTGAAGGAGCGTCTCCACCCCCATCATTCTGCCCGGACGCTGAGGTCTAGCGCCGAGGGCCTTCTGGCGGTTCCCTCATTGTGAGAAGCAAAGCTACAGGGAACCAGGCAGAGGGCCTTCTCGGTAGTGGCGCCCGCCCTGTGGAACGCCCTTCCAGCAGATGTCAAAGCGATAAACAACTACCTGACATTCAGAAGACATCTTAAGGCAGCCCTGTTCAGGGAAGTTTTTAACGTGTGATTTTACTGTATTTTTGGTTTTATGGAAGCCGCTCAGAGTGGCTGGGGAGGCCCAGCCAGAAGGGCGGGGTATAAATAATAAATTATTCTTCTTCTTCTTCTTCTTCTTCTTCTTCTTCTTCTTATTATTATTATTATTATTATTATTATTTCTGCATAGTCCATTAATTTCTGTAGCCAGTCTTTTCTCTTCTAGACTTCTTTTCATTTGAGGGCAAATAACGTTCTTGCAGCTGTAGTTGCATACATAAATAAATTTCTGTACTGTTTAGGTAGTTCTATTCCTATAATTCCCAAAAGAAAAGCTTCTGGGTTTGTTTTTTACAAATGTGTTATTTTAAAGAATTTTATAAAGCAATGGAAATGGTTCAGTAAATTTTTAGAAATAAATTGTAATCAGACATTAAGACATGGGCAGGATTATTTTAAATACCTGCAGTTGTTGCTTTTTTTTTTTTTAAAAAAAAGATATATATATATGAGAATAAAATAATAAGTGAAGATAATTTGGAATATGCAGGAAATGCTGAAAATAAATGTAAGGAGCCACAGAAAGAGAGGGAAGGTAGCCGAGGTTTGATATGTTAGAATTATTGTTGAACTATTGTAACGTATATAAATGAAAATTGTAAGTAAGATTTTTTTTTAAAGGATGGCAAATTGAGAACAATGCAAATAAAATTAGATATGCTGGTTAGCTTGGAAAATAAGATGTTATAATATGCTTTTATTCAAATTCAAAGCATGCATGTAGCATGAAGCGTGTGCATAGATGGGTCTTTGCTTGTTGCTTCTTCTGCAACATTTCACACTCCTTCCCCCAGCCTAGCGAAGAAAAAACACTTCTATAGATGCTGCACCCAATGTCCGGCACGGTTTAAAGGTGTGAGCCTGTTGCCTGACCACCCGCTGCACTAGTCGTTAGTTTATGGCCTACATGTTTGTTTCATTTTTGTAATTCTTGTGCAACTCGAGGTGGTGTGTGCAGACATCCCAAGTGTTCTCCTTTCAGACCCAGTCTTCCCTAGCGTGGTTGCCCTGTCAATTGTCCCTCAGACCACAACCTGAGACTTGCCACAGAGAAGACAGTCTGCTCATTTTGGCATCACTTATCTCCACTTCTACTTTTCTACACCTCTGTCCTCATCATAACAACAAAAGGATGTTTCACTTCACTTCCTCCAGCTTCCCTTTTCCTGAAGCACGCACACCAAACAAACCCATGCGCTGGAAAGAACGAGCTGTTTCTCAAAGTGCAGGTTGGACGCTACATTTACCCACAGGAAATTGAGACCTAGAGAGTAATCTAGGGCATCCTCAAAGTGAGACGGCAGTTGAGAGAACCAGCAACTCTAGGGAAGCTGACATGAACGAAGAACCTTTTCTTTCTCCCTGAAGAAAGAAAAGTTCCTAATTCTTGTCAGGCGTGAAGTAATTTTAAAGGACTTCATTTGAGATATTACAGCATTTCTGGTGGGCTGGAAGCTACATGTGGGCCTTGGGCCATTTTCAGGTGTGTCACAGTGCCATGGCCTACCCTTCAGTCCCTCCTCAACCTGTTCCACTTCCTAGCCATCCCACAGCCTTTTTGTTGGAGCAATGCCAGCACCAGCAACTCCTTGGATGCTGAGTAAAGGAGGGTGGGAGCCAGAGAAGTTGGTGGAGGGTTAGGGATGGGGGGAAAGGTCTCCTTCCTCTGAAGAAAAATGTCCAGAGGAGATATTGAAGAAAACTAGGGGGAAATGTTAATATTTGATATCATCATCATCATCATCAATAATACATCAGCTGGAAACAGAAGAGAAGTGAGGAAAGTTGTTACAGGAGGAAGAAATGAAGATAAAAGGGCAAGGGAGGATGGATGGAAGAAACTAGAAGTTTGGGTGTGGTGGTGGAGTAAGATACAAGTTAAGTGTGAAAAGAGAAGGGAGGGAGAAATTTCAGGAGACGAGTGAAAATACTTTGATAGACATGTGGGCGTAGGAAGGGAGAAATTGAAAATAAAAATCCCTTTTCCATTTCAGATCCTTCTAAATCAGCAAGTTCTCCTAAAATGGGCAGGCTGAATCACATTCCCTCCAGAGCAAATGCCTCTATTTAACCTGAGGAAAGCTGAGCTATGCATAGAACTCCTTATCACAAGGAAGAATTTAACAATTTCCAACAATGGAGTGGTGTATGTAATTTCCATCTGGTTATGTGAAACTCGGCCTACATCCGCCGCCATTTTGTGACCAGCTCTGTCCCTGCAACGCCATTTTGTGATTGCTGAGCCTGAGTCACTTTCAGTCATTTCAAGGGCCTGGGAGCAGTACGTTTGAGAATCCCCGTGTTAGTGTATAAAGAACTAAAAGGCCAGGACAAGGTTAGCTGGAGGGCTGCCTTGTACTTTATTCACTGGCCAGATCACTGTGATACTCTAGCCCTCTTGATTTCCCCCACAGATATACTGTATCTTATTCATTAGTGTCTACATGAACTACTAAGGCTTTTAGTGTTGTGGCACCAGTCCTCTGGAACACTGCTACAATTGGCCACTAACAAATGCAGTATTTCATCACCTGCTGAAAACCTTTCCGTTTCAGCAAGCTTTTTTAGAGATTTGAATTTTTTTCAACATTGGTCATTTGTTCAGTATTTTATGATTTTACAATTTCATGGTGTTTTGGTAATTTCACTGCACGCTGCACCATACAATTAGCAATTCATGACTATTCTTAAGAATAAAATAAAATGCAGATTTTGGCACATAGAATTCTGCTTTTTCCATTGCCTCCCCCCCCCCCCATCCGCTCCCACCAGTTACCAGTTATTTGTGCTGCACTGCACCGCAAAAGCATATTTTTTTTTTGACACTTTGCAAAGCTTCTGAAGCGACTTGTCAACATTCGCAGCAGGACCTCTGCTCATTTGCCTCTAATGTGGTAAATAACTGTTATAAAAAGGAACAGCAACACCCCCGAAGTGTGGGCCTCCGGTTGTGACCCTAATCGAGAAAATGTAGCTCATTTTTGTTCTGAATTATAGTACTCAAGCGCCAGTCCTACCCTTAGGCACCTGATTTTTACCTAGAAAGAAAGGGTAGCAAATTGCTAGTTGTTTAATTTGCCATCATTTTATTTTCTTCTTCTAGGGAGAGGTACTTATGGGATTTTCTGTCTCAGGTGCCAATATAACTTGGTTGGCTTTCAGAATGATGCACCTTGCCACAGTGTGTGTGTGTGTGTGTGTGTGTGTGTGTGTGTGTACCATTTGCTGCTTCACCTCAGGCAGCAAAATGACCTGGACAAAGCCTGACTAAGAATGAGGTGCCGTTTAATAACCTGCCATTCATGTTTTGCCATTAAAACAAATATATGGGTTTCAAAGTGGGGAACTTGTGGCCCTCCCAAGCTGTTGGAATCCAACTCAAACCAGCTGCCCCAGCTTACATGACACATACCGTATTTTTCGCTCTATAAGATGCACCTTTCCCCTCCTAAAAAGTAAGGGGACATGTGTGTGCATCCTATGGAGTGAATGCAGGCTGCGCAGCTTTCGCTGAAGCGAAAGCAACGCGAAGCCTCCTGAGCGTATCGGGAGCACTCCCACTGCGCTCAGGAGGCTTCGGGCAGCTATCCCTGAAGCCAGGAGAGCAAGAGGGATCGGTGCGCACTGATCCCTCTTGCTCTCCTGGCTTCGCTTCGCTGGACTGGCGCTGTGAGAGGGAAAGCTGCGCAGCGCCCCTTCAGTGAAGCGGCAGGAGAAACGGAGCCCCTTCCATTTCTCCTCCCGCTTTGCTGGAGAGGCACTGAACAGAGAGGGAGAGAATATTTTTTTCTTGTTCTCCTCCTCTAAAACTAGGTGTGTCTTATGGTCAGGTGCATCTTAATGAGCGAAAAATACGGTAATCAGATATTGTTAAAGTTGCATCCCTGCAATGTCTGGAGCATGGGTAGGCAGACTAAGGCCCAGGGGCTGGATACGGCCCAATCACCTTCTCAATCTTGCCCACAGACAGTCCAGGAATCAGCGGTTTTTTTACATGAGTGGAATGTGTCCTTTTATTTAAAATGCCTCTCTGGGTTATTTTTGAGGCCTGCCTGGTGTTTTTACATGAGTAGAATGTGTGCTTTTATTTAAAATGCATCTCTGGGTTATTTGTGGGGCATAAGAATTCATTCATATTTTTTTCCAAAATATAGTCTGGCCCCCCCCACAAGGTCTGAGGGACAGTGGACTGGCCCATGGCTGAAAAAGTTTGCTGACCCCTGGTCTGGAGGGTCACAGGTCCATCTCCCGGCATTTAAGCAACTGACTTTAATGAAATGAAAGCACACAAAAGGTTTTAAAAGGTAGTGGGCTTTTATGAGTTTGACCAAACTGCAGGAGGCAGTGGAAGACAGGGGTGCCAAACTGAAGGAAGAAATGGGAGAGAATGTAACACTTTCTCACCATGTTTCTGAAGTGGTACCCACTAAAGGGAGGAGGGGATGAGCAAAGTGTTTCTACATCTGAAGTATGGGACAAAGACTTCCTGCATCATTTCCTGCTGATTCCAAAGAGAACTGGGATAATCTGTGGATAATCCCTTTGTGGTGGGCCAGCACATTTAAACTGAGGTTCAGTAGTGAATTTTTGTTCACAGCCTCACATGTAAAGAAATGAAGCAATAATTCCCTGTGCGACCTCATGGACTTTCTTTAAATGTAAAGGACTGGTGAACAGGAACTTTGGAGAACTTGCACCTCTTCAACAGATGACCTGATACCATACAAGTTCATATCACACACACACACATGAGCATAACACCAATTTTTGTCTTCCTATGTTTTTTCATGTGCAATTCAAGATACTTATTATCTACAAACTGGGACCCGGACATATTTGCATGGGAGTATTTTCACTCTTGTGAATTCATCTAAATTTGTTAGAATCTCCAGGAAGACTTGGCAAAAGGTGCCATCTATTGGGGATGTTAAATTGATGGTGATGGAAGCAGAATCTCTCTCTCTCTCTCTCTCTCTCTCTCTCTCTCTCTCTCTCTCTCTCTCTCATGCACACACACACACACACACACACACTCCTGTATCTACTTTGTGGACTTCTCTTCCAGATACTGCCCCTCTGAGCAAATCTCTACCTGCCTTTAGAAGGCATGTGGAAACATTTTCGTTCAGATTTGCATGTGTGTGGTGAACTGATTTGTGCTCTGTTGCTTTAAAGATTTATTTTTGTGGTTGACACTGCTCTGATTTTGCCGAACTTGGTTTCATATATATTGTTGTATGTTGGCTCTGGAGTTTCTGAGGAAAGGCAGCTGAGAAACAAATGCCTTGCTGCTATTTATTTACTAACCATATTTTTCGCCCTATAGGATGCACCGTCCCATAAGGCGCACCTAGTTTTTTGGGGGGGAAATAAAGGGGAAAAATTATTTCCCCCCCAGGCACGGGGCTGGGGCGGGGGAAGCCCGAGCTTTCCCCGACCCCAGCCCCCAAACAGGCAGCTCTCTGCAAGCTGTGGGAGCCCAGCGCTGGCTCCTGCTGCTTGCGGAGAGGTGTGCGAAGCCTGCATTCGCCCCATAGGACGCACACACATTTCCCCTTCATTTTTGGAGGGGAAAAGTGCGTCCTATAGGGCGAAAAATACGGTACTTACTTACTTACTTGCTCGTTGGTTTTGTTATGTATTTCTTTGCCACATAGGTCACCTGGTAGGAGCATGGGACTCTTAATCTCAAGGATGTGGGTTTGAGCCCCACATGGGGTGAAAGATTCCTACATTGCAGGGGGTTGTACTGGGAGGTCTTTGTGGCCCCTTCCAACTCTAGAATTCTGTGATTCTGGCCAAGGGATATCTAAAATGGCTCACAAAATAACCAGAAAACAAGTACAATAAAAACCCAAACTGCACTAATCACGGAACAAAATTAAGAAAAAATGTATTTAAAAATGACACCAGGCTTAATAAAGGAGGAGGGTGAAAAGGTGGGGGCAGCACTAAATGAGCAAAAGAAGGAAAAGAAGAGGCAAAGTAGAGCCGGCCCTACCATCAGGCAAAGTGAGAAAAATTGGTTTGCCTCAGGTGCCAAAATGTCTTGGGCTAGCCCTAGTTTAGGCAGTAGAGAGTACAGCACATTTTAGCATTCAGCTAAAGGATTCTGGGCACAGTTCAATCCACTGGTAACTGTTGGAGGCTGGGCTAAGCAGCCATTTGATCCTCTACAATTCAGTAAATTATCACAGGTGCACACCCAGTTCTTAGTGGTCTCATTTTGGCTCCATTCCTTCTCACCAGTTAAATTCACTATTGGAGGCAGAGATGCCTTGCAGGCAAAGAGCCCCTGGTTCATTCTCTGGCCAGATAAGACCCCTACCTGAAGCCCTGAGAGTCATAACTAGACAGACAATACTGAGCTAGATGGAGTAACAGTCTGAGCTGATGCAAGGCCCTTCCTTATGTCCCTATTTTATAGCGGAATTCTCCATCAAGGCCCTGCAATGCAGAGTTAAAAGCTGAACACAGGGCTGCCTTGGAACATTATCCCCAATCTTTTCACCTGCGTTTTTGCAGAACACCAACTGTGCCCACGCTGGCATGGAATTATGCTCCAGGTTGGATGGGCTGGAAACATCGTCCTGGTGGCAGCAGTGATAGTGATGGGAGTTTGGGGTAAGTATCATAACGTGAGATTTGCGCAAGACTTAATAATGAACTTCCCTGGGGCCCTGGGTGCCTGGGCACCCACAAAATTCCCCATGAAGGTGCCAGGCACCCACAAATTTCGGTGCCAAGGCCATGCATGCTGCGTGGGCCCCCACGGTTGCAGGGCCAGGCTGGCACTCCTAATTAAGTTGCTCATTTTGTCTAGCAGAGCAGTGGCGTAGCGTGGGTTGTCAGTACCCGGGGCAAGGCAAGTAATTTGCGCCCCCTAACCCGTGGATTTGCGCCCCCTAACCCTAACCCCCAGGTGTTGTGCCCGGTGCAGCCGGCCCCCCTGCACCCCCACGCTACGCCACTGGCGAGCGCCTCCTAAGCATGTGCAGAGTGCCTCCCTCCGCCCCCCCCACGCGGAGCTCAGCCTGCGCGTGGGCAGGCCCTTTGCGTCACGCGCGCTTGGCAATCCCCGGCACCTCTCCTCTCCTCTCTCCCTGGAGAAATGAAGCAGTGACACAACAAGGAGTAGCGAAGGATGGGCGTGTTTCGTCCCTGATCCGGATGAGATCAGGGCGCCGGCAATGGGAAGGAGGCAGGGGAGAAGCAGGAGCAGGCCAGCCGGGGCTGCTCCAGACCCCCCCATCTCTCCCATCACCGCTGGAAGGGTCATGGAGGCACTGAGCCCGGTTAGCCAGCAGGAATCAGCCTGTTTTTACATGAGTAGAATGTGTGCTTTTATTTAAAATGCATCTCTGGGTTATTTCTGGGGCATAGGAATTTGTTCTTTTTTTCCTCCAAAATATAGTCCGGACCCCCACAAGATCTGAGGGACACAGTGGACCTGGTCCCCTGCTGAAAAAGTTTGCTGACGCCTGACTTAATCATATATACAGCAGCACAGTTTAGATATGGTGGAGGTGCAGAGCACCAAATCAGAAAGTGCTTTATATTTTTTGGGGTCTCGCTATAACATAATGATTTTTGGAAAACTGTAATAAATTAATTAAACTTACAACAGGCAAAAACATTGCTTTTAAGTTTTGAATTTTATTTTATGCTGCTTTGCTTTATTGTGATTTTTTAAAACAAATTATTGTTATTTTACATGGGTGATTTGCTCATTTTACAGAGCTGCTTTGAAAGGATAATGATTCTGAAATAAATAAAAATATAAAATATCTCGGCCCCTTGCTGTCTTTGGAAGGACAGCTTGGTATTTGCAAAGCATCTTTACAAATCCCTGTGGAAGTCAAGAGAGCATCTTCTCCCAACCTGGTGCCCTCTATCTTTTGGACTAAAACTCCCACCAGTCCCATCATGGCCATGCTGGCTGAGGCTGCTGGGAGTTGTAGTTCAAGACACCTAAAGGACCCCACAGTAGAGGGCGCTGTGGAGGCTGCTCATCAGCCAGCAGTACTATCAAGCTTTAAACTTACAACATAGTAAAAAATCTGTCTAAATCTTTCTCCTCCCCAGTTATAAATAAAACTCCACAGGATCGTGAAAAACAGGTCAAAGCATCTGAATGGTCTCCAAACACAACTCTGTACTGCCCTGCAGGATGTGAAGGAAACAAAGCGTCAGAGGATTTCAGGTCTACTCTGAAAGAAAAATTGTGTGAGACGGGTAAATTCATTTCCTAAGTTACTGCGACATGCTTATGCCTTTGATCTGCCTTTGATCGTGAGAGCCAGTGTGGTGTAGTGGTTAAGAGCGGTAGTCACGTAATCTGGGGAACCGGGTTCGTGTCTCCACTCCTCCACATGCAGCTGCTGGGTGACCTTGGGCCAGTCACACTTCTCTGAAGTCTCTCAGCCCCACTCACCTCACAGAGTGTTTGTTGTGGGGGAGGAAGGGAAAGGAGAATGTTAGCCGCTTTGAGACTCCTTAAAGGGAGTGAAAGGCGGGATATCAAATCCAAACTCTTCTTCTTCTTCTTCTTCTGCTACGCTTTCCAAATAAACTGTCGTTACTAAAAAAAATATAAAAAAAATTCTAAATGTATAGCGACACCTAGTGCTCAGCTCCGGAAAATGCAGCCTTGAAAGAAATTTTCAGCTGAAGTACAATAAGCCCACAACTGATACAGGGGTTACGTTGTGGGGATTGTGCCTAAAGCCGGAATTGCATATAGTCAAAGCACTAAAGTCACTTTTCTCAGAACTCCCGTCCCCTGTATTTTATTTTTTTGCCACACGTGGACAGCTGAACATGTTAAATGCGAGTAAGTTATGGGCTTAATGCACTGGAGATTGTTTCTATTATTTTAACATTTGGTAGGGCCGGCCCAAGACATTTTACCATCCTGAGGCAAACCACAAAATGGCGCCTTCCCCACCAGGGAAGAAGGGGTGTTTGAAGATCTACTTTGGGAACAAGGGAAAGAATCAAGTCAACCTTACCTGAGAGGTGAAGTGGAAATCAAAGGCTATCATGGCGAGGGGAGGGAAACCCTCTGAATCACGCTGGGTGCAGGTACAGATTAGAAGACCCCAGAGGGCAGCCCCTGCCATTTCCTTCCAGCGGGGAAGACTAGTATTGCGTCCTATTTGTCAAGAGGCAGCTGTAGAGGGGGCATTGCAGTGTGACGCTGAGGAGCCATGAAATCCAGCCTCCAATGATTGCGCCACAGTCATTGTTGACACCACGGTGGCAACAGTAGTGGGCAATGTATCCTTGGATGCTGGATCTGCTGCACCTATAGATCCGACCGCCTGAAACACACCTATAGATCCAACCTATAGATCCGACCGCCTGTAAACAATGTAAGATTAACACCTTTTCCTGCCCAAAGGATTTATATTCTGCGTTAGACGGAGGGAAAGGGGGGAACCTGGCATTTATGCTAAGAATAAACTTCCCACAATCTCATTTGATGAGTTTTCAGTTTCTAGAGCAGCCTTTCTCAACCTGTGGGTCCCCAGATGTTGTTGGACTACAACTCCCATCACCTCTAGCTAGCAAAGCTCAGGGATGATGGGAGTTGTAGTCCAACAACATCTGGGGACCCACAGGTTGAGAACCGCTGTTCTAGAGTCACAGGCTCTATGGGTGCAATCCTAACCCCCTAGTGTTTATAATGGGGAAGGAGAGGTCACTAGACTGGTGCAAAAGGCCTTCTCCACCCATCTCTCCACTGCTGATAGTGCAGCAAATCACAAACTGATTTGAAAACGTAGAGAATTGAACTTAACACGGGGAAAATGAATAACTGAGGGGAGGGAGAATGGAACAACTGCTTATATGTAGCCCTGCTCCCATCCTGAGGTTTGGCTTGCCCTGTGCATATCTTTGGCCACATTCTGTTTGCTGAGCTTCAGTTCTTTGAAACTGACAGAATACCATACATTTACAACTAAAACCACCAGGACTTCTGTTATTCTCCAGCTAACAATCAATAATATGCAAATAACATCGTTCTGCAAACTGCTGCGAGAGATCTGCTGCAAGAGCGCTCATGAAGCTGAATGACGAAAGACTCGCCTGAAAAGTACAGATTGTGTGAGGTATAAATCCAAATTAAAAACAATGGGAATTTTTCTTCTTAGGGGATGGAAGCTGCCACCTGTGCCCCACGCAGTGGCGTCTGCACAACAATAAATGCTACTGGTTTTCTAGAACAATTCAGTCCTGGGAGAAGAGCAAGGAAGACTGTATAGCCAAGAAGTCTCACCTACTAATAATTGATGATCAGGAGGAAAAGGTACAAAATATTCAATCCAGACAAGGAATTTCTACTCTTTCGCACTTTTATCTCTGTTACAGAATGTTTACTCTTTTGCCCTTATTAATGCGTAAGCCAGCAATGGGATCACAATGGGATGTATACACTACACTGTAGTTTCGAAGGGCCACTGAAGTACGTATGGGGAGATCCATCTGTTCATGTGATTACACGTCATAAGAGGAACCCAGGTGATCAGGCCAAAGGCTCATCTGAGTCTAGCAGTCCATTCCCACAGTGGCCAACCACATCCTTGCAAGGAAGCATGTTGCAGTAATCTAGTCAGGAGGTTATCAATGCATGAACGGCAGTGCATGTAGCTACCTTGGATGGGGAAAGATTAAAAGTATTGCAAAGGAATTCGCTCCATCGGAGCAAGCATCTTTGCTTGCCTGATGGAACGATCTCGTCCTCTCCCCCCCCCCCCATGTGCTGTTCTGGGGTTCTCCTGACCCCCCCCCAGAGCCAATTTGGGGGAGGAAGCAGGAGTCATTGCACTGACAACTACTAATGCAGTTATTGTGGGAATGTTGAGGAAAGTAGGAGAGGATGTATTGATTAAATACAGCGGTACCTCGGGTTACAGACGCTTCAGGTTACAGTCTCCGCTAACCCAGAAATAGTACCTCGGGTTAAGAAATTTGCTTCAGGATGAGAACAGAAATCGTGTGGTGGCGGTGCGGCAGCAGCGGGAGGCCCCATTAGCTAAAGTGGTACCTCAGGTTAAGAACAGTTTCAGGTTAAGAATGGACCTCCAGAACGAATTAAGTTCTTAACCCGAGGTACCACTGTATTGCCCTTCCTCACTCATGCTAGTGAGTAAGCAGCAGAGCACATTTCCTTGCACATTGCCAGAAGCAAGTTGATGCATTCATTTAAGTTAAGCGATCCAATCTGGCTTGTCCAGTCTAGAATGTTCCTGGTAAGTTTCCCCTCCTAAAATAATAATAACACAACAGTCATCTTTAAAAAGTTCACTTACATTCAGTTCATAGCAGTATTTGGAGAGCAAAGACGTCTGAGCTAGGCCTCTGACTTGTGGCTTCCATCCTCTGTAAGGATGAGCAATGTAAGAGCCAGAAGAGGAGTCTGAAAGGAGAAAATGGAGAAGGGGAAGATGGCTGTCTGGCTAGACCTTTTGTAGGGTCTGTTAGGGTCACGCCCATTTACCTGGTTACATACAGGGGGAGGAGGCTCCAGAGCAGGTATGACAGGAAGTCCTCCCTGTCTGGAGCAACGTTCCCCTGTGTACCTATCCACTCTAGGTAACAGGAAATGTTGCATTTGACTGCTTCAGTGGCCATATATCCCACAACTCTTTAGTTGAATCTGACCCATTAGCCACAGCTGACTTACCAGCCAAAGCTGATTAAAAGGCGCTCCTTGCCACAGAGGCCACCTGCACCTCAAGTGACAACAGTGGTTCAAGATGTAGTACCTCCAAGCTACATAAAGGTAAAGGTACCCCTGCCCGTCAGGGCCAGTCGTGACCGACTCTAGGGTTGTGCGCTCATCTCACTCAAGAAGCCGGGAGCCGGCGCTGTCCGGAGACACTTCTGGGTCACGTGGCCAGCGTGCCGAAGCTGCATCTGGCGAGCCAGCACCAGCGCAGCACACGGAAACGCCGTTTACCTTCCCGCAGGAGCGGTACCTATTTATCTACTTGCACTTTGACGTGCTTTCGAACTGCTAGGTGGGCAGGAGCTGGGACCGAAGGACAGGAGCTCACCCCATCGCGGGGATTCAAACCTCCAACCTTTTGATCAGCAAGTCCTAGGCACTGTGGTTTTACCCACAGCGCCACCCGCGTCCCTGGTCTATTCCCTGGATCTGAGAACCACTCACCCACAAAGCTATGTGCTAAGACCTATTCCCCAGCTCCCCGTCCACCACACAGCAAGGTCTTTGCTTGGGGTCCACATCCTGTTTATGCAGTGTTTTTTTCTGGAGGGTACACAGGGGGACGCATACCCCTAAACATTTTGTGAATCTAAGTTTGGCCTCATTGAGGGGCAGTATTTCAATACAAGTAGGAAAATGAGAGTACCCCTAAACATTTTTAAAGAAAAAAGCACTGTGTTTATGTAATTCAATCATATTTTATAGGAATTCATCCAGAAAAATGGGAAATCAGTATGGATTGGACTTATCGTGTCATCGCCAAAGAAGAAATGGATCTGGATCAACGGCTCTTTGTTACAGGAGAAATTGTGAGTACTGAAACACCTGTGTAGGGGAAATTGTGCAAATCAATAGTTTTGCATGATGAATTTGCAAGAAGAGCTATGAAAAGGAAAACTGTAGAGGTTACCATGTCTATACACTTCTTAAAGGTATTGTAGCTCTGCTCATCTTTACTACACAAAGCATACACCTGAAAGACTAAGAGCCCAGTCCAAAATTGCCTCCTGATACATCAGCCCTGTTGAATTCAGTGGGGTTACCTTGTTCAACATTTCATTCCTTTTCATTTTCTTATATTCCTGTTCCATCTTTCTTCCATCATGGAAGATGCCATTCCTCCATCACATGGGGTTCCCAGGCAGTCTTTCATCCAGGTATTGACCAGACCTTGACCTGCTTAGCTTCAGCAAGACCTTCAGGGCATACTGAGGAATTTCAATGTACAGTGGTACCTCAGGTTACATACGCTTCAGGTTACAGACTCCGCTAACCCAGAAATGGTACCTCGGGTTAAGAACTTTGCTTCAGGATGAGAACAGAAATCGTGCTCCCGGTGGCGCAGCGGGAGGCCCCATTAGCTAAAGTGGTGCTTCAGGTTAAGAACAGTTTCAGGTCAAGTACGGATCTCCGGAACAAATTAAGTACTTAACCTGAGATGCCACTGTACAGTCATACCTCGGTTTACAGCCGCTTCAGGTTGCGTTTTTTTGGGTTGCAGACCACCGAAACCCAGAAGTACCAGAACGGGTTACTTCTGGGTTTTTGTGGTCGCGCGTGCGCAGAAGCGCTAAATTGCACTTTGCCAATGCACCGAAGTGCCAAATCGCAACCCGTCCATGTGCAGACACGCAGACCCAGGATGCGAACGTGCATCCTGCATGGATCATGTTCGCAACCCGAGTGTCCACTGTATACATACACTGACTGCTGTTTCATTCCTTCTCGCCACAGATTTCCAGCAATGCAGCCTGAGGAAGGCAGCTGTGGTGCCCTTCAAGGCAATGAAATCTATTCCGAGCTGTGCAGCACAGAGCTTCACTGGATTTGTCAGAAGGAATCTGTACTCCGTTGAGTATCTTCATGTGTCCCCATTCATAAACAGCTACACACTCTCCTTTAGACATCTTGTTCTCTGTCCTAAAAAACCCCTCAAGGACCTTCTTGGTGGCTGCTTCCAGACTTTGGAACTCCCTCCCTAGAGAAGCCAGACTGGCTCCCTCCTTGTTGTCCTCCCGCTGGCAGGTGAAGACTTTCTTGTTCCAACAGGCTCTGGAGAACTGACTGCTTCTAACGAAAGGACGGGTGCCATGCTGTTTTTATTGTGATCATTTGTATGGTTTTAATAGATTAAATATATGTATATATGTAATTTTAATTCTATCAGTGTTTGTTTGTTTATTTTAAATTGTTGTTTTTCTTATTTGTTTTTAGCTGCTCTTCTTTTTCTCTGTAAGCCATCTCGAGTCCCTGTCAGGGGAAAAGGCAGGGTATGTATGTATGTATGTATGAATGAATGAATGAATGAATGAATGAATGAATAAATAAATAAATAAATAAATAAATAAATAATATAGTCGTACCAGTGTGGTGTAGTGGTTAAGAGTGGTAGTCTCGTTATCTGGTGAACCGGGTTCGATTCCCTGCTCCTCCACATGCAGCTGCTGGGTGACCTTGGGCCAGTCACACTTCTCTGAAGTCCCTCAGCCTCACTCACCTCACAGGGTATTTTTTGTGGAGGAGGAAGGGAAAGGAGATTGTTAGCCGCTTTGAGACTCCTTAGGGTAGTGATAAAAGCAGGGTATCAAATCCAAACTACTCCTTCTCCTCCTCCTCCTCCTCTTCTTCTTCTTCTTCTTCTTCTTCCTCCTCCTCCTCCTCCTCCTCCTCCTCCTCCTCCTCCTCCTCTGCTTACGTATCCCTCTGGACATGTAAACTTTGGTTTGTGAACGCGGCAAACCAAGAAGTGTATACTTCTGGGTTTCGCCATGTGCACATGCCCAGGAATTCTCTATCACGATGTGCACGTGCGAAGAAGCAGTGCCTCTGCCTATGGACTTTTTGGGTTGCGGAAAGACCCCCCAGAACAAATTAGATTCATATCCAGAGGGTCCACTGTATTATAAACAACATAAAATAGCCTTCACATGATAATGACAGCACCACCGTACAGGAGACGAGCAATGTTTCCTCTTCTTGTTCATCTCTCTTTGTGGTCTCAGCATCTTATGGATGTGAATCCTCATTACAGTGGCAAAGTGATGAGAAAAACTTGGCTTGGTGGATATTACATTCATCAAGAGTTCTTTGATAGGAGTACTGTGTCTTTTGGAACAGAGTCACCTGTTATAGTGATTTTTTTGCACACTGAGGAATAAGATAACCACCCTAAACACCGATACCTAAATTAGGCTATGCGTCTATGCCATCCTGGTTGAAAAGGACCAGTGCTCCCCCCCCCCCTAGAAAAATAGGTGCTGGTTCTCACCATGAAGTTGTTACAGTAAGTGTCACACTTTTAAACCAAAATAAAAAGAGGTGCTGGTATTGCATGCCCCTGAGTACCCCATTTTAAAAAGCGTTGAAAATGATTATTTTGTTTCAGGTAGGAAACTGACAGGCACTTTCCTACGTTCTTTTCTAAATGCTCATACATTGTTTTAAACCCCCTCCAAGTGTCACTCCCCTGCTCATTCTGCTGAAACCTCTGCCATTGTTTACAATTGCCACTTTCCCCACTCAGTTTCCCCACATCCCAGCAGTACTTGAACCTCTTATTTAAAACCGCTAGTGTTGTGCAACCCACCTTCTCTTTTGCTCCCCTCCCCCACCCTGACTTCATGCAAATCCAGGATCACGGCAAAGCTTTACAAATCCTGCATTGCATGATGACGGCCTTACATTTTTATGTATATAGGAAGACAGATGTGTGCAGCAGCATCAGTAGTAGTAAGAATGTTGTCAGGCTGCAATTCGTATGGCCACCAGCAGGTGGCCATGCAAACTGCAGCATGGCAACAGAACAGTAGACAGCTGGCCGAGGCAGACAGACAGCAAGCACTCTTAGAACAGAATAGAATAGAATAATAATGCTCACCCAAGACTACCACCAGAATGACAGTCACAAAGTCTGCTACTCAGGGGTACTCTCATGTCATCAAAATTGGTAGGGTGGTTAGAAGAAATAGGGATTCTATGGAGATCCAAAACTGGGCGAACTGCATTTTCCATGTTAATGCTCATGCAGTGTAGGCTAAAGCCGAAGATCCTGATTTCCCAAATATGCTAATAGGGTCTGAACTGGTGGTGACTCGCTATGAACTAGACCGTGGGTTCGTGGTGGAGAGCTTGATGAAGATGTCGGCCCAGTGTGCTGAAGCTGTGAGAAAAGTGAGAAAAGAAGGGAGCTTCGACCACATGTGGTGGACCTGTGAAAAAAATATAAAAAAATTGGGAACGTGTATATAATGAATAAAAAAAAATATTTAAATACACTTTCTCTAAAAAACCGGAAGCCCTCCTTTTGGGAATAATTGGGGATGAAATTAAAAAAGAAGATCAGACACTATTCCAATATGCGACAGTTGCAGCCAGGATTTTAATAGCACAAAAATGGAAGAACCCAGATATCCCAACTATTAAAGATTGGCAAATAAAACTATTTGAATATGTTGAACTAGTAAAAATGACCCAAAAAAATAGATTCCATAAAGGTACAAAGTTTATTAGTGATTGGAGTAAATTCATAACATACATTGAAGAAAATTTCAGAAATTTAAAAACCACAGCGGGTATTACATAAATCTTACGATGTGTTCAGTTATAACTATGAAACTGCAGAAAAGGAAGACTTATTAAGAAGCCCGAAATTGGGAGGGAGGGAGGTCAACATGCGTATATAATAGAGATATTAATAAGATGTTGGACTATTTTTTTTTGAAAGATTGTAATGGAAAATTAGGCAAGATTATGTTGTGTAATTTAGGTTAGTATTTGTTGTGTATTTGTTGTTTACTATTGTTTATGAAGGAAAATGTATATATATATAAAAGAAGCTGTGAGAAAAGTGAATTCCATGCTAGGGATCATTAGGAAAAGGACTGGACATAAAACCGTCTATATCAGGGGTTGTCAACCTGGTCCCTACCGCCCACTAGTGGGCGTTTCAGGATTCTAGGTGGGCGGTAGCTGAATCCTCCTTCCATCGAGCACCAGTGGGTGGTAAGGAAATTTTACCCTCAAGAAAGATGTACCGTATTTTTCGCTCTATAACACGCACCAGACCATAACACGCATGTAGTTTTTAAAGGAGGAAAACAAGAAAAAAATATTCTAAACAAAACAGTGGATGTATGATTTTTGTGGTTCATGCTGTGGCCACAGACATGTGATCTGACGGTGAGTTTGGGGTAGCCCAATGCAAAAATCCTGAGGATCCATGTGGATCCATGCTAAAGTCGCCCTAAAGTCGCAGGGGCGCTGGGGGAGTGAACAGGAAGCAGGAGGAGGAGAACAATCCCTCTCTCACACACAGACACACGGAGTATCAATCCTAAAGTCACAGGAGAGGCAGGGGCGCTGGGAGTGGGAAGCAAGAGAAGGAGAACGATCCCCCCCCCTCTCTCTCTCTCTCTCACACACACACAGTATCAATCCTATAGTCGCAGGAGAGCGTAGGGGCTGGGAGTGGGAAGCAAGAGAAGGAGAACGATCACACACACACACACACACACACACACACACACACACACACAGTATCAATCCTAAAGTCGCAGGAGAGCGCTGGGGCGCTGTGAGAGAGAACAGGAAGCAGGAGGAGGAGAACGATAGCTCAAGCACACACTCACACACACACAGCCCCTACAGTGGCTGATCCAAAATCGGACAGCAAAAAACTGCAGGCAGGGACAGAGAGCACGGGGTTGTTTTAAAACAGCCAGCGCCGCTCTGCTTTTTCCCCTCTTCGGCTAGGCTGGCTGAAACGTTTTGCTGCTAGATAGCAGCTCAGTGAGGAGAGAGGGACAGAGAGCACGGGGTTGTTTTAAAACAGCCAGCGCCGCTCTGCTTTTTTCCCTCTTCGGCTAGGCTGGCTGAAACGTTTTGCTGCTAGGTAGCAGCTCAGTGAGGAGAGAGGGACAGAGAGCACGGGTTGTTTTAAAACAGCCAGCGCCGCTCTGCTTTTTTCCCTCTTCGGCTAGGCTGGCTGAAACGTTTTGCTGCTAGATAGCAGCTCAGTGAGGAGAGAGGGACAGAGAGCACGGGGTTGTTTTAAAACAGCCAGCGCCGCTCTGCTTTTTTCCCTCCTCGGCTAGGCTGGCTGAAACGTTTTGCTGCTAGATAGCAGCTCAGTGAGGAGAGAGGGACAGAGAGCACGGGGTTGTTTTAAAACAGCCAGCGCCGCTCTGCTTTTTTCCCTCCTCGGCTAGGCTGGCTGAAACGTTTTGCTGCTAGATAGCAGCTCAGTGAGGAGAGAGGGACAGAGAGCACGGGTTGTTTTAAAACAGCCAGCGCCGCTCTGCTTTTTTCCCTCCTCCCCGGCTCCGCTCCGCTTACACCCGCTTTGCAGTTTCAAAGAGAGCCACGGACTGCTTACAACTGCAGCGGATTCCCCTGCCATCCGTAGGCATTCGCTCCATAACACGCACAGACATTTCCCCTTACTTTCTAGGAGGAAAAAACTGCGTGTTATAGAGCGAAAAATACGGTATTAGTGGGTGGTAGGTATAAAAAGGTTGACTACCCCTGGTCTATATAATGAGTTGTACAAATCTGTGCTGCAAGTGCACTTGGAATAATATGTACAGTTCTGGGTGCCTTCTCTAAAAGGTGATGTTATACATCTTGAAAAAATTCAAACAAGAGCCAAAATGTTTTGGGTTTTTTTGGCCCAAAAAATATTGCATTGATTTTCAAGTTTTTACAAATTGGTCTATTTATTTATTCATTCCCTAGCCACTCTGGGTGGCTTCCAACAAGAAATTATAAATATATTAAAACATCAGTTATTTAAAACTTCCCTAAACAGGGCTGCCTTCAGATGTCTTTCCCCCCCAAATCTGACTTCTTGCACACCTTCCTGGATGTGTCAATGGTTCTCCTTAGTGTTGCATCATATTCCCCAATTCTTTCTAGTTTATCTTCAAATATAACAGATGTTATTACATTACATTACAATATATTTTCTTTTTAACTTAATTCCTTTTCAGACAACTATCCATCGATTGATTCCTGCATGTATATTAAGTTAACATTTCCAATTTCAACAAGGGAGGTTACTTATCAGATTGTCAATCCCTGCTAAATCTTTAATTAAGATTAACTAACATAAAATAAAACTTCTTCTCCTTCCTTCTGTGTGTGCAGAGACATAACAATCTTCTTGCTGCTCAGCTCCTTTGTCATAGATCACACGTGATCTGTAGTCCTTTTTCCAAGATGTTTAAGAGAATGGAGCAACTGCCCGATGAGGAAATGTTACAACATTGGGAATTTTAAATTTGGGAGGGAAAGTATAAGATTAGGCAAAGAGTGAAGAAAGTGGAAAGATTTTCCACCCTCCTCATAATACTAGAAACTGGGGCCAACCAATGAAAAGCCAAAGAAATCCCATGGTGCCTGGTTAAATTGTGAAATTCTCTCCCACAGGAGTAATAGCCACCAAAGTGGCTTGATGAAATGTAAACAAATATTGAAGCATGTTTTAAGCACTGCAGCTATATCGCCTACGAATTTGTCTAATTCCCCTTTAAATGCATGATCTGTGATGCATTTCTGATGACATCTTTTTTTAAAAGCCTTTTAATATATTTTTATGAAAGATTTCTTCGTTTACAAAAATACGTGCGTTGTCTCTTTTTTCAAGTTGCTTTTTCTACAGATCAGTTTCATTTGTTGTGAGACGTTAGTGTTGCATACAGTGTTAGGTTAGGAAGGAAAGAGGGGGAAAGAGGGGGAGGGGAATGGTGTGTGGGGTGGGATGGCAGTGCTTCCATTCTTCTACTTAGAGTATGTGTGGGGTTTTGTGTCAATATCACTCTTACTATTCCCTTGTGGTATTTCCTTGGTGGTGAGAGAGGCTGGGGGTGGTCTAGGGGTGTAGTTGGTTGTCTTTGATTGGCTGTAGTGAATTTGTTTTTGTGTGTAACAGGGTGTGTGTGTGTGTGGGTGTTTGGATCAGGTTAACCAGTATGTTGTCAGTAGATTCTTGTTGTTGTCTTGTTGGGCTGTGTATGTGATCAAGGGGAACCATTTCAGGGTTTTTTTGATGACAACTTTAAAAACCATTGTTAGCTTAGAGGACGAATCACCAAGAAGTTATGCAAGAACTAACAAGTTAGCCATATTTCCTGGTGAGACATCCTCTAAGCTAATGCAGTAATGCTTTTAAATGATCTCATTTAAAAATCACAAATGTAAAACAGGGACAGTTAAAAAAAGAAAGTGAGGGACAAGGGTTAAAAAGAGGAGCTGCCTCAAAGAATAAGGGCAGTGGAGACCTTTGTCATTCTGTCTTTGGGTTAGTCTGTAAAAAAAACCTCTGGACTCTTACACTAGGCTTGGGTTTTCACATGTTGTTTATGCTTATGCTTCTCTGCTTCTTTGACATGTTTGGTTGTCTTCATATGTGAGCTGTGGAAATAAAAAGGTTTCTAGATGAGTCTGTTATATCTCTTGACTTTGAAACTCTCCTAAGAGTTGGTGGTTTCCTCTTTTGGTCACCCTCACCCACAATCAGAAATAGCGAAAGGGAGAGGTAAGTCATGGTGAGACAAAAGAGCGTGATGTTTATTAATTAGTAAGGAGAGTGGGGGGGAAAAGATGGCGAACGGCACTTAGTTAGCGTGAGTGTGAGCTCCCTGATTTATCTTTAGATTGTTTTAATGAATATAGAAACCTATTATCTTTTAGCTTTTAACTTTAGTTTTTAGTTTTTTTTAGTTTAGTTTTAAATTAGTAAGTAGGAGGACGTCTCCTTTTATCGGGGAGTCAACCATTGACCTTGAAACTGGGGTGGCTGCATGAAGAGAGAAATGACTAAGCAATTATACAGCTCTGCTTGTGGGAGAGGAATTGGGAAACGTACCAGAGATTCCGGGGATTTAGACGACACAGAGGAACTGAGATGCCTGCCTCTTGCTAAACAAACAAAAATTAGTGAATCTGAAAGTACAAAGGATATTTTCAATATTCCGGTTTCTAACTCTTTCACACTGCTAGCAGAGATGAATGACGAGGAAACCATTGTGAAAGAACCTTTTGATAACCTGCCTACTAAACCTTCGAGCAATAATAATACTGGCATCCACTTGAATGACTGCACTAGAGCCCGTGAAAGCTGCATTGATGAGATACTATTTGAACATTCGACTACTCTAGACCTAGTTGCTAAAACAGTGGACTATATCTTTAAATACATAAAAGACATCCGAGGATCCTTGGAGAAGATTATCTCGCTTGTATCCCTACCAGGTAAAGACAGTTCCCCTGATGTACCACCTGAGATGAAGCCCTTACAAATGCCCAGAGCACCCGTTTTACCTCATACCTCCTGTATAATTCCTCAAGCTGCTGGCAATCAGAAAAGTGAGCAAAGTGAGCAAAATAAGAAGGAACAACACTTTGCATCTCCCAACAAACTGCTGCTGCAAGCTACCAAAATCTGCCTAACGGTTTGCCCCTTTAGAGGCAAGGTGATAAACTGGCATTATAAGAGTGATATAAGGAGACACTTAGCGGAGCTTCTGAGGGTAATCCCTAGCTCTATTGACCTGAAGCATACAGATCATATTAGCAGCAGACCTCAGAGGCAGAGAGTGCTGCTCTCCTTTAAAACCAAAAAGCTCCCTGCACTTATTATGTCCTCAAGAAGCCTTCTAATTAACGATGGAATCCTTGCTACAAGAGTCGGAGTAGCCCCAATCCCATTCCTACTTGCGTGCAAGCAGGAGGGGGCACGGATCGCTCAGCTGGGAAGGGAGGCTTCCCGTTGCCTAACTGAGAGGTCCCTGCCCTCTCCTGCTTACACGCAAACTCTGATAGGCAGCGTGACGCCTCCCTTCACAGCTGAGAGATCCTCGCCACTCCTGCTTGCACGCTAATAGGAGTTGGGAGGCTGCTCTGATAGTCAGCATGAAACCTCCCTTCACAGCTCAGTTGCTGGCGTCAGGGAAGGTGGAGGCAGCCCGGAAGCTGCATCTTCCTGCACCACCATCATATGGGGACCTCTGAGCAGCTCCTGAAGCCAGCCAGAGCCAACTGCTCCAGGCTGCTGAGACTGCTGCTGCTGCATTTCCCGGGGACGTTAGATGAAATCCGGGGACATTCTGGGGATGGAATTTTCCCCGGGACATGTTCCAAATCCCCGGGAAACGGGGATGTCTGGTAACCCTAGCTTAAAGTGGAGTCCTGATTATTGCCTTCCTGGGGCAAGGCAGGCTCCCATCTTGCCCATCAACTGATGAGAGGTAAGAACCACTCAAGGAGGGGAGAGCATGAGGTTCAAGAGGTTCGAGCACAACGGAGTCACTCAGTCCCAGCAATGATGAGAAAGCACTGCTTTCAAATAGATTCAGATTTTAAATAGATTCAGATTTTATTTCAAGGTGCATCATGACAGCTGACAAACAAGACAAGAAAAACAAAACAAAAGGGTTATTGAGGGTTGCACCCTGTCTTGTGCCTCCACAGAGTTTTACCCATGCAGATAAACACCACTCTTTTCATGTCATTCTAACCACTCTAGCTAACCACAAGGCTCTTCATATTGATTACATAGGAAACATCTGCATAACCACTTCCTGTATAAAAAGTAGGCAGGGCAAAAGCACTTCTCTCTCTTTTTTTCATAGAGTAAAAAAAGCCCCGACTTCCCTCCCCCCCCTTCTCTCTCTTTCGCTCTTGCCTATGGCACATACTAGCCATAGCAAGCACTGCATAAGCAAATCAAAATGGTGTCTTCCTTGCCTCTGTCTGTTTTAAGAAAAGGTCTTGCATTCACCATCTCGTATCCCATGGAAGCCACCTCTCCTCCCCACGGCTGTTCTCTGAAGCAGACCCCACAGTCCCTTGAAACTTTCAAAAATGGAAGTTGAAAGGAGCAGCGTGAGGTGGCTTACAAAGGGCACCATTTGTCAGTGGCTGCCTGGTGCCTCTTGGGAAGTTTGCAAGGGAGTCCCAAAGGCAGCTGCTTTTCTGTCCTCCTGATTGCAATACACAGGGAAACAGGAAGCTGACTTTTACAGAGCCAGGCAAATTGATCCGTCTACCTCAGTATTTTCCGCACTGACTGACAGCTGCACTCCAACATTTCAGCCAGAGTTGAGGAAGGTGTGGAGCAACAGTGGTGTGGGTTGGAGAAGGGGAGATGGCCTATGGAGAGCCCTGAGGGCTAGTCAAGCATACTCCACAACTAGGGGAGCGGATGGCTCTGTGGTCTCAACTAAGGATGTCCAAGAGGTCGATCGCAATCTACCAGTGGATCATGGGGGTGTCCCAGGCTGTAGTTTTGTAAGTGATCTCCCTCTTGCTCTTAAGTGATTGCTACGTGCCCCACCCCCGCTTTGAGAGGTTGATTTCCTTGCCTGGGTGGCAGAGTTTGGGAAGGCAGGAGGTAAGCTGACTGTTGAGCGACTGATTTAACACACTCCTCCTCCTAAAACCAACCTGACGAATCCTTTCCAAAAGATGCTCAACAACTTTGGCTCCCCCCCCCCCCCAAATCATAACAACTTAACTACTGGCAATGACAATGGGTAGATCACAACCAGTCTTTTTATACTTTGAGTAGATCGCAGTCCCTTGGGAGTTGGATGTGCCTGGTCTAAACCACTGAGCTTCTTGGACTTGCTGATCAGAAGGTCAGCAGTTCAAATCCCTGCGATGGAGTGAGCTCCTGTCGCTCCATCCCAGCTCCTGCCAACCTAGCAGTTTGAAAGCACACCAGCATGGGTAGATAAATAGGTACCTCTGCGACGGGAAGGTAAATGGCATTTCTGTGCACTCTGGTTTCCGTCACGGTGTCCCACTGCACCAGAAGTGGTTTAGTCCTGCTGGCCACATGACCCAGAAAGCTGTCTATGGACAAACGCCGGCTCCCTTGGCCTGAAAGCGAGATGAGCACCGCAACCCCATAGTCGCCTTTGACTGGACTTAACCGTCCAGGAGTCCTTTACCTTTTACCTTTTACCCCACAACTGACACATTTTAAGCTGGATATTGTGGATCACAGAAGCCAATCCCAGCTTCTGTTTTGATCCCGGAATATCCCATGAAGACTAGCACCTTGGCATGAGTCAGCAAGGCTGCGTCTGACCCTGTGGATGAGCACCAGACCACCTTCTGGGAGTGCTCTGGCGATCATCAAAGGGTCGTGCCAAAGCGCCTCTGGGAGGCCATGCTGGCCAGGGATGGGGAGGAGGCCATGGCCATGGAGGAGGAGGTTTCAGCCACAGAGGAGGAGGACAGCAAAGGTTTGAAGGTGGAGGGAGCAAGGAAGTGGGCAGGGAAGAGAGGGGTGGGTGTTGGTGGGCATGAGCAATGGTCTGGTGAGATGGTGTGGGGTATCCCAATTTGCCCTCTTGAAATGTTGGAGTCCTGCTGATTTCACATGATTCAAAATCACATTATAAGGGATTATTAATATGACCAGAATGTAATTGAAACTACAGTAAGGAGATTTTGGAATGCAGAAATAAAGAAAATCATCAAACCATAAAATCTAGCATGCGGGGGCCCACTTTATCTAAAAAATACAATTTCACATCTGAACGATTAGTGTTAATAATTGTATTATATATAGTATTGTTATAATGAGGCTATTGTTGGATTGTAATTGAAAACTAATAAAAATTATTATAAAAAGCATTATTTTTTATATTTTATTATTATAAAATCCTGTTCTGCTTCTTGAAGGCTTTGACAACATCAGAAACTGCAGAAACTGGCTGCTGGATTGATGCCAAAAGGAGGTAAAAAGAATAATTATGCAAGATAGAATGAGCCTCATAGAAAGTGGAGGGAAAGAAGTTTTTCTCCCTCTCTCATAACACCAGAACTCTACGGAAACATCCATGGAAGCTGAATATTGGAAAATTCAGAAGGACGCAAAGTTCGTCTTCATCCAGCGCATGGTTAAAGTATGGCGCTCTTTCGCCCAGGAGGCAGTGATGATCCCCCACGTGGATGTCTTCAAAAGAGGGTGAGAAAGGTTCGTGGGGGAGAGGGCTATGGAGAGCTCCTAGCCATGAGGTCTGTGCTTTGCCTCCTTCTGAGTCACTGGAAACTGCAGATGGACAGAGAGCTCTTGTGAATTTCCCACAGGCATCTGGGTGGCCCCTGTGAGAACAGGGTGCTGGACTCCATATGCCCTTGGCCTGATCCAGCCAGGCTCTTCTGACGTTCTTATAGTCTTATGAAGCTCAGTTTAATAAACAGTCCTCATGCTGAACCAGAGGGGAATTCAGGGAAAAGGAGAGACAAGGAAGGAAACCCCACCCCACCCCCCTGTTGGCTTCAAACCAACTACTGCAGTAACAATTGCAGGAAATCAGTCCCATTTCCAGAAATCCAGGAAATTTAGTAGCAGCTGCTGACAATAGGTCTGTATAAGGAAATTTGGCACCACCTAAAAACATTAGTGACAGCTGGACCATAAAGAAGGCTGTTCGCCGAAGAATTGATGCTTTTGAATTATGGTGCTGGAGGAGACTCTTGAGAGTCCCATGGACTGCAAGAAGATCAAACTGATCCATTCTGAAGGAAATCAGCCCTGAGTGCTCACTGGAAGGACAGATCCTGAAGATGAGGCTCCAATACTTTGGCCACCTCGTGAGAAGAGAAGACTCCCTGGAAAAGACCCTGATGTTGGGAAAGATGGAGGGCACAAGGAGAAGGGGACGACAGAGGATGAGATGGTTGGACAGTGTTCTCGAAGCTACCAGCATGAGTTTGACCAAACTGCGGGAGGCAGTGGAAGACAGGAGTGCCTGGCGGGCTCTGGTCCATGGGGTCACGAAGAGTCAGAAACAACTAAACGACTAAACAACAACAAAAGAAACATGGTTGCTTGGTAAGTTGAGGTACATAATTATAATCTGCTTTAATATTTTTACTTTTGTATGTTTTAAATTAGGGTTGTGTTTTTTCTGATTTTATTGCTTTATCTTTTTGTATACTGCTCTGAGGGTTTTACAATAAAGTGGTGTGTGAATCTTATGATTCCCAGGTTTGGGGAGGCAGAAACAGGGACTCTCCAGTGCATGAGTAGGTTAGGTTTGTCACTTTCAAAAAAATAGTGAATTCTTACTGCATGGTGCTACTTAACCATTTTACATGGAGCAGATTTTGGGCACCTAAACGCTTGCCATCTTTTGTGAAACCTTGCACTGGCTGCCTCTAAAACATTAAGATCTTTCATTACTTTTAAAATCTCATTGTCTTTTGCATTCCTCCCTGAAGAGGCTCCATAAAATTATAGAAGCCAATGCTCTTTTCAACTTTCTCCAAGCATTTTCTTTTGCTGTAATACCTTCCTTTCCATAGCATTTTCTCTAAAGTAAGCTTGTCACTTGTTAGTCTCAAACTCAGCAATAGCCAAGTTGCCAACTGGCACCAGGACTTCAGCAGCTGTGTCTCCTTCTGCACATTGAGGGTGACCGCATTCCCCACTGGGAGGTCCTGCCCTTTGTTTGTGGGATTGATTTTAAATCATGCTAGAAATTCTTTTACACTTTGTGCCCAAGAATGCCTTCAGCCCCTGAGAGGGTTGCACTGTTATCTGAAGCAAGGCAGAAGACCTTGGGCAATTGAAACCATCTCTAGATTCAGGCTGGGGGGTGAGATTAAAGGCTGGGTGGGGCTGGAGTCAGAAACTGTTGACTAGGACTTCGCGGGCAAGGACGAGGAGGCGGGGGAGGGGAGGAGGAGGAGAATATAAATAGCAGGAACCAGTCGCTTTGAAAACTCTTTCTGTTTTGCTTCTTGTGGGCTTGGTCAGCAGCAGATACTTACTGTATTCCTACACTGCAGAACCTGGCACTGAATTGATTCTGCCAGAAGGTAAAAAGAATTCTACCAATGTATTGGGGGAGGGAGAAATATTGGGAGGGGGAGGAAAGGGAGATGGAGAGATGGGGAGGGAGATTGGGGAAAGGAGAAGGAGAGGAGGAAGGGGGAGAGGGTTTTGGACTGAAGAAAAAACATTTCTAAAATAATATAAGCAGTGCTCTTTTTCTAAAAAATTTTTTTAGGGGTATTCTCATTTTGACTCAAGAAAATCCATAGAAAATTTATTGTTGAAATCGAGAAAAATAAATACAGTAACTGGAAAGGACAGAGAAGACTTATTCCAAAAGGTGGCTTTTAATTTCCTTTAAAAAGGAAACCCAGAGGGGAAAACACAAATCCACAGACCAAAATCTGTGGTTCTGCCAAAAAAGAGAAAAAAAGGAATGAACTGATTATTAAGGACCACAGAAATATTATACTGTGTATATACGGACAATGACAATAAAATTTATCTACCTTTGCATGCACACGAAAGCTTATACTATGGGTCGGCAAACTAAGGCCCGCGGTCTGGATCAGGCCCAATTGCCTTCTGGATCCGGCCCACGGACAGTTTGGGAAAGGGCGTGGGGATTCTCATTGTTCGGGTTGTGCCATTCCCCCCCCCCCCGTGCGCCATCCCCCCCTCTTACACACACCATGGCGGTGCCTCCTCCCTTCTCCTACTGGCTTCTCCCCGCCCTGCCTAGAGGAGGAAGGGGGCTGGGCTTTGTTGGATCAGTGTGAGCGCTCGAGAGGTCGCCATTTTAAGCAGCCCTTCTCCAGAGCCCTTCTTTCACGCACTGCTCATCGTCTCTCCACCACCACCAGCCCCTGCCGCTCGCAACGCACAGGTAAGCTGTGTCCTTTATAAAAAACTGCATCTGTGGGATCTTTGTGGGCCCTGCCTGGCATGCTGTGTCCTTTTATTTAAAATGGGAGGAGGACTACTTGCCCCCCCCATGCAATGTGCATAGGAATTCGTGTCCCCCCCAAAAAAAACCCCAAATATAGTCCGGCCCTCCACAAGGTCTGAGGAACAGTGGACTGGCCCCCAGCTGAAAAAGTTTGCTGACCCCTGGCTTATACCCAAAACATACTTAGTTGCCCTCTAATGTGCTACTGGACAATTTATTTTATTTTCCTAACATTCATTGGGGCGGGGTAGAGAGAGAGAGAGATTGGAGGAAAGCCATGAAAGCAGCCGAGAAAGGGAAGGAGGAAAGGAGTGAGAAATGTTTCGGGTCTGGAAGCAGGAGGAAACCCAGGACCTCAGGAATCAATGAAAGATCAGGCTGGGGAACGGGCGCAGGCAGTGCCAGATTTATGTATAAGCTAAACAAGCTCTAGCTTAGGGGCCCACTCTCTCCCCCCCCCAACAAAATTTAAAGAAGAAAACCTTGGATGTTCATTTCCAAAACAAGATAAAAAACAAATAAAATAAAACCTACACACAGCACAACAATGTTTTGTGTTGTGTAGGCTCCTAGGATGTGAGTAATGGGTCCTGCCTACTAGCCTGCTCCCTGCTGCCACCGCCGCTTCCTCCCCCTCTTTCCCAGGAACATTTAGATTCACAAAATGTTTAGGGGTACGGGTACTCCCGCGTGCCCCCAGAAAAAAAAGCACTAAATATAAGGCTGGCTTTGTTTGATTGGGGGAACTGCTAGAATACATTTGGGCGTCATGAGGGAGGAGAGGGGGAGAACGTTCCCTTGGGCAAGGAGAAATCTTTGTGCTGACAGAACATTCTCCTAGCATTGCTAGGAACACAACCCAAACTTCTCACCCCTCATTCAATATAATAGGGAATCTAAAAATGGCTATACTGTTGTTCAGGCTTCAGAGAGAAGTGGAAGAAATTTGCAGAAATATGAGCCTCTCTGGATTAAGCCTGCCAAATTTTAGGCAGATCCGTTCGGAGGTTTTTGTGCCGGACACCTTTATTAAAGTGAGTCAGACCTCACTTTAGCTAATGGGGCTTCCCACTGCCACTGTGCCGCAGCTGTACGATTTCTGTTCTCATCCTGAAGCAAAGTTCTTTACCCGAAGTTAGCAGAGTCTGTAACCTGAAGCGTATGTAACCTGAAGCGTATTTAACCCAAGGTACCCCTGTATTCCAAAAGGTGGCTTTTAATTTCCTTAAAAAAGGAAACCCAGAGGGGAAAACACAAATCCACAGACCAAAATCTGTGCTTCTGCCAAAAAAGAAAAAAGAGAAAAAAGGAACCACAGAAATTATTTTTAAGAATAATTTATAAAATAAAAGAAATTTATTTTAAGGACCACAGAAATTATTTTTTTAAAAAAAATCCAGAAAAGAAGGGGAATTTAGGTCCCCCATCCCTCTCCTGGCCGAATGCTGGGCTGGGATCAAATGACCATGGAGCATTTAGATTCAAAAATGTTTAGGGGTGTGCGTACTCCCACGTGGCCCCAGAAAAAAAGCACTGAATATAAGGATGGCTTTGTTTGATTGGGGGAACTGCTAGAATACATTTGGGCATCGTGAGGGAGGAGAGGGGGAGAACGTTCCCTTGGGCAAGGAGAAATCTTTGTGCTGACAGAACATTCTCCTAGCACTGCTAGGAACACAACCCAAAGTTCTCACCCCTCATTCAATATAATAGGGAATATAAAAATGGCTATACTGTTGTTCAGGCTTCAGAGAGAAGTGGAAGAAATTTGCAGAAATATGAGCCTCTCTGGATTAAGCCTGCCAAATTTTAGGCAGATCCGTTCAGAGGATTACCATTAGGGCTTTTTTGGGGGTGGGGAATATACTAGTATGGAAGCAAAAGTGCACCTTTTATAGATTTCAAGAAGAATCATAGAATCATAGAATCATAGGGTTGGAAGAGACCACAAGGGCCATCGAGTCCAACCCCCTGCCAAGCAGGAAACACCATCAGAGCACTCCTGACATTATGGTTGTCAAGCCTCTGCTTAAAGACCTCCAAAGCAGGAGACTCCACCACACTCCTTGGCAGCAAATTCCACTGTCAAACAGCTCTTACTGTCAGGAAGTTCTTCCTAATGTTTAGGTGGAATCTTCTTTCTTGTAGTTTGGATCCATTGCTCCGTGTCCGCTTCCCCGGAGCAGCAGAAAACAACTTTTCTCCCTCCTCTATGTGACATCCTTTTATATATTTGAACATGGCTATCATATCACCCCTTAACCTCCTCTTCTCCAGGCTAAACATGCCCAGCTCCCTTAGCCGTTCCTCATAAGGCATCATTTCCAGGCCTTTGACCATTTTGGTTGTCCTCCTCTGGACACGTTCCAGTTTGTCAGTGTCCTTCTTGAACTGTGGTGCCCAGAACTGGACACAGTACTCCAGGTGAGGTCTGACCAGAGCAGAATACAGTGGCACTAATACTTCCCTTGATCTAGATGCTATACTCCTATTGATGCAGCCCAGAATTGCATTGGCTTTTTTAGCTGCCGCGTCACACTGTTGGCTCATGTCAAGTTTGTGGTCAACCAAGACTCCTAGATCCTTTTCACATGTACTGCTCTCAAGCCAGGTGTCCCCCATCTTGTATTTGTGCCTCTCATTTTTTTTTTTTTTTTGCCCAAGTGCAATACTTTACATTTCTCCCTGTTAAAATTTATCTTGTTTGTTTTTGCCCAGTTCTCTAATCTGTCAAGGTCATTTTGAAGTGTGATCCTGTCCTCTGGGGTGTTAGCCACTCCTCCCAGTTTGGTGTCATCTGCAAATTTGATCAGGATGCCCTTGAGTCCATCATCCAAGTCGTTGATAAAGATGTTGAATAAGACCGGGCCCAAGACAGAACCCTGTGGCACCCCACTAGTCACTCTTCTCCAGGATGAAGAGGAACCATTGATGAGCACCCTTTGGGTTCGGTCAGTCAGCCAGTTACAAATCCACTGAGTGGTAGCATAGTCAAGACCGCATTTTACCAGCTACTTTACAAGAAAATCATGGGGCACCTTGTCAAATGACTTGCTGAAATCAAGGTAGGCTACATCCACTGTGTTCCCTTCATCTACCAGGCTTGTAATTCTGTCAAAAAACGAGATCAGGTTAGTCTGACATGACTTATTTTTCAGAAATCCATGCTGACTATTGGTGATCACAGCATTCCTTTCTAGGTGCTCACAGACTGTTTGCTTAATGATCTGCTCCAGAATCTTCCCTGGTATTGATGTCAGACTGACTGGGCGGTAATTATTTGGGTCCTCTCTTTTCCCCTTTTTGAAAATAGGGACAACATTTGCCCTCCTCCAGTCTGCCGGGACATTTACTGTGAGGTCTGTGGATCCTCCTGGGAGAAAGAAAAGATGGGCTCGGTTAAAATTGAAATGGCACATCAAAAGGTCCCCACGAATCCAGATGCAGCTAAGAACGGGAAAAGTAATGGAAATACCAAGAAAGCCAGAGTAAAGAGAGCCTCTCAGAGAGTGAGCCATGGTAAGTGAGTTCTGATGAGAGAGGCATGAGTTTGTCTCCACCTATGGTCAGAAAAGTTACAGATTTGCTGCTGGGATGAGAGCTGCAAGATGTAGGCCACCTAATCAAATTCATGGAGACTCTAGTTTATTCAGGCAATTAAAAGCAGTTGGAAAAGGATGGGCACATAGACATAGCAGTGGAGGAAGCCAGTTGAGTGCCTGGGGCGGTGGGGGGCAGGGCCAGCGGGGCTGGGGCAGCTGCCCATGCAGCTCTGAGGAGTCTGCCCCCCTCTTCCCCCTCAGCCCCCTTACAGCTCAGGGCGGAGGCAGCAGGTGGACCTTTGTGGCAGCAGAGCCTGCATGCACCCGAAATGTGTGACTCGGGCGCGCTGCAGGCCCCTTCCCGCGGTGAGTGCTGTCTGGGAGTTGTCCCCCTTCAGTCACGTGCTACCTGGTGTGTCCCACCCCCACCGCACCCCCATCGCACTGCCCCTGCATAGACACTTGTGTGAAAATTGATTTGACAAGATTCAGCGGTTGGAGGGGAGAGATACCTTTACATCATGGAAAGCAATGCCTCTTTCAAACCATGCTGAGCTCCTCTAAACTACTGACTGTACCCAGCTTTGAATAGTGAGGAAGGCTTCTCAGGCTCTTCTTAGTTCCTCTCTCAGATGGAACTATCCTTCCTCACGCAGGCATGCATAAGGAGAAGGGGGTGAGGCTGCCCTTGAGGAGAGAGATTCCTGGCTGTTCTTCCAGTTCCCCTTCCATGTACACCAAGAATGGAGAGATTGTGACTCGCCAGATGTTGCTGGATTCCAACTCCCTCCCATCACTCCCTGCCAGCATGGCCAATGTAGAGCAAAAACATCTGGAGGATCACAAGATCCTTATTCCTGCTGCACACAGACCTAGAGAGTCACTGATAAGTGAAGAGACCAGGAATCTGCAAGTGCAGGCGCATGATCCACAGCATTTACTAGCACAGTGACACTTTAATGCGTTGTTGTTGTTGTTCTTGTTATATGATGCCCATCTGATTGGGTTGAGTGGTATACATTACAGTAGACCATACTGAAATTTATAGTTTAGTGGGTGATTTAAAAAATAAATAAATAAAATTCTCAGCAAATTGAGAAGCAAACGATACTGTGCAAATCCCCTGGCATAGAACCCCTGTAAGCTGACTTCACAACTTTGCGTTATGCAACACTATTTCAGAACATATCTTTCAAAACATATTGGTTCCTCTTTCTTCCAGGAACCCAATCTTTTTTTTTAAAAAAAAATAATTTCTATTAACTGGCCAATCACATCAAATTAAATCACATCATATAAATTCCAAATTACAAAGCCAAATTTTTAAATTTTGTTGGGGGAACCCATATTTCAAGATCCAAAGGGGGATTCAGATCATCTTCTTATTACTGCGTTAATGTCCAAATCAGTCCCAATCAGTCCAAACAAAGTTCATAATTCTATCCAGTCTTATCTTGGTGTTTCCACATCATATCTTATTCATATAATTTCTCTTTTTCCTTTACGATCTCTTCTGTTGGTCTCCTTAAGCCGATAACAAGTATAATAATCCTGTGTGGATTTCCCATTCCTCCACTAAGTCCAGATGGTTTCCATATATCTCTTTCGTAGATAACATCGCTCTTTCCATTGTAAATTTTGGCATTTGTCGCTCTTAAGTCCCCACCGAGGAGTTGATCCACGATATGTAAACAACTCTATTTCTCTCTTTCTCCTCCCAGACCCAAGAGCTCCAACAATGCCTCCCAAAATGGCGACGGCATTTTTAACTGCGTCATTCCAAAACTCTTAGCTTTCCAGCTTCATCTTGAAACATTGCTTTGGATCGAAAGTTTATCTCCACACAGCCTTAAATCCACAGCTTAAGTCCTTAGTTTCTGACTCATTAGGGGAGGGGATTCTTGTTAAATCACATAAAAAAAGGAAGGCAGGTTTTCTCCCCCCTCCCCCATTTGTCATACCATATCTTGACGTATCTTCTCATATTTTATTCTTGTCTTGTTATCAGAGATCTCTTCTGTCAGCAGTCTTTACTCCCCTTTTTCCTTGAAGCATGTGCAATTAATCTCATCCAAATTGTTTCTTTTAAAGATCATTGCAACTAGCGGCGCGAATCAGGGATGGCGTCCAGGAGAGCCGGAAATCCCACAGGAGGGCTTTGTGCCTAGTGCCCCCACCCCCACAAATATAGGGTATAGGGCACAGCAGGCAAGGGCCGTCCCCCCCACAATCCTGGGGGGGGGGGGTTAGGGAGGCTAATTACCCCCATCATAGCCTCCAAATTATCTCGTGTGGGTCGGAGAGATGTTATTGTCAGCCATCTTCCGATGCGCCACCTAGTGGCCCCCCTCTTCCAGGAACCCAATCTGACCAACCAAGTGTTGCCATGTTTACATGCTGGTGATTAACTGAAAAAAAAATTATCTGCTGAAAGCAGACACTCAGAGCTGCATATTGCTGATGAACCACTTTGCTGGCTAGTCCTGACATTTGGACCTGGTTTTCTTTAACCAGTTACGTCATAGCAACCTTAGTACATCTGTTAATCCTGGTCCGTGAACTACGAACTGCTATTTTGACATTTGGATGAGGCAAGCTTGAAGATTCACTATCCTGTATTGAATGAATAAAGCTTATTCTAGCACAGGAAAATGTTCTTTGGTTGAACAATTCATTTTAATATATTTTCTTTTGCACATTAATGGATCTACCTGTGATGTATTGGAACCAACCGTATGTTGTACAGAAATGTGCAAGAGCTCAAACAGTATCCCCTTAATGGTTTGTTTTACGATAAAGATTAAGATGGTTTCAGGTTATTCGCTTGAGGTTGCTGCACTAGCCTGAGATGCATGAACAAAATATCCCATTCTGTTTATACATAGGACAGAGATCTCCTGTCACTTCCATGCTGCCAGCAACAAAAACTTTCAACTTCTGTTTTGAGGGCAATTCAGATGCTCTAAAAGGGATGGGTAACTGTGACCTTTGAGATGTTGTTGGACTACAATTCCCATTACCCGTGACCACTGGCGATGATGGCTGGGGCTGATGGGAGTTAAGAGTCCAGCAACATCTGGAGGGCTGCCGGTTACTCACCCCTGCTCTGTGTACACAGTTATAATATAGCAGTATATGACACTGCAACTCTCTTGAGTGGCACTGTTTTCTGGTAACAATCTTGGCAGCCAGGGGATTTAACAAGGCTGCCACTATTAGGCAATTTACACTGACAAGCATAACTTCTGGAAGTCCACCTTAGCAGGACAGATGTTACAACACCTGCATTGCCAGGAGGAAGGCTACTTACCTGTTCTGGATGGGATTACAACCCCTCTAAAAGAGCAAGTGCTCAGTTTATACAAACAGTTACATTTCAAATTTCCCTCCTTGCACATGTGTACATACATTGGCTAACCGTTAATGATTCATACAATGGGTTGTGCTGCCCTCTGTCTTCTGGCATTGTCCGTGTGGCATTTGGCATGTATCACATTCCATTCAGCTCTTGCAGTCCCTTCAACTTTTGCTCTTAAAAAGAAACTGGATTACTACAGTGCTCTATGTGGGGCTGCCCTCCAGCCCAGCTGTGAAGCTCCAGATTTTGTAGAATGCCTAGACCTCTGATGGAGGCAGATGGTTGACAGTACGTGGCAGCTCTGCTAAAAGATGTTTGCAGTGGATGCACATACATTGCTAAGCCAGGTTTAAGGTCTACACCAGGCATAGGCAAACTTGGCCCTCCAGCTCTTTTGGAACTACAATCCCCATCATCCCTGACCACTGGTCCTGTTAGCTAGGGATGATGGGAGTTGTTGTCCCAAAACAGCTGGAGGGCCGAGTTTGCCTATGCCTGGTCCACATATACAAAGACCAGAAGAACTTTGGTCCAGGATACCTTAAGGGCCACCTGAGTCCTTATACCCCAGCTTCATCACTAAGATCATCCACGGGAGCACATCTGGTTATCTCCATGTCTCAGAAGCCCAAGTGGCCTCAGCTAGAAGTTGGGCATTTAGCGCCACCAGTTCAAGCTGTGAAAGGCTCTTCCAGCAGAGACACATCAGGCATCTTCACTTTTGACTTCCAGGTATCTCTTGAAGACCTCTTCTTATGCCAGCAATCCTATACAGCTGTTTAAAATGTTGATTTTCCAGTTACATTAATTATTTTTATTTTTATTTTACTATTTCTACTGGTGATTTTTGTTTTATTGTATACCGTATTGGCCCAAATATAAGCTGCACCCAAATATAAGCCACACCTTTAAAATTAAGGGGGGGGGAGAAAATGCTCACTCCAAGCCCATTTTTTGTAAGGTCGCGAATATAAGCTGCACTTTAACTTTTCACTGTCAGAATTTGGAAAAAAGTGAGGCTTTTATTCAGGCCTATACAGTAAACATTGTGCGTCTCCTTGATAGTTTAGGAGATGGTAGCATGTGAATACTTTTTAATAAAATAAATAACTGGTGACTCACCAGCCATGCGCAGAGGCCTACCACTTGGCTGACTTTGTGGTGGGAGGCACCAAGCCTATGAGCTTCATGATGCCACAGGTGAACTTGGTTCCTCTCATACCCTTCCAGCATCTCACTGACAAAAATTGGGACGTTTCTTTTTTTGGTCCCCAGATGACTTGCACAACAAGTCAGACTCAGACCGAAAAATGGGACATTCTGGGATGCAGTCAGAAGTCAGGATTGGCTTCTGTAATTCCAGGATGTCCCGCATAAATCAGGACTGTTGAGTGGTATGACATCTTGGTGTGATGCAAGCTTGAACTCACACCTTCAGTGTGGGTAGACTTGGAATCCCCAGATACTTTGGAGTTTCTAGAAGGACTTGTCCGGCATCTTGCTGAAACCAAGGAAACATTAACACTTTATTTCCCTCTGCAGGTTTGAGCAATAATGGAGAAAAGAAACTCGCTTTTAATGTAAAAAATGTGAGCTTGGTGCTTAATGTCATTCTGATTATTTCCATCATCATCAGCAGCAGCGTTGCTTTATCAAGTAAGTGAAGAGCCATTTCGATGTAACTTCTGCCAGGTCATCAACAGGCCACCTGCTCTCACAGATCTCCTCTCCTCAGCAGCTAGAATAGCTTTATTGGCATTCAGTTGAGGCAGCCTGGAAGCAGTTGCGGATGGGGGCCCACATTCAGGCAAGTCAGACTTCGTGTACTGTAATAATAGACCAATATGTACACACAATACACACACAATTTCAAGTGATTTAGATTGTACGATACAATTCTAATCAAAGGCCTTTCTCGGGGAGAGTCAACTAGACCCTGGCTGTGTATTTCATGGATAGTCGATTGAAGTCGACTATCTATGGCTGAGCCACAAGAGAAGCTGCTCTTTGTCCTGCAACCTCCTGAGTTTTTTGGTTTTTTTTTATAAAATATTTATTAAGGTTTAAGACACATACATAAAATTACACAATAAAGTTTACAGAAATACAAGGTAAAAAAATTAACAAACTAAAGAAAAAACACACATGGAAAAAATATATAAAAAAGGAAAAAATCATAATAGCTAAATAGAAAAAAGAAAACAGAAAAAGTTTAAATTTAACTCCATCTTTCAATAATCCTTGGTGTCATTTCCTTAATTCTTTGACCTCCTCACACTTTCCCTTTTGTATTCCCGTTTAAAAAAACCTTTCAGCAAATCCTTACCCTCTGTCATTTATCATAACTCAGTATCTTCACCTATTATAAATATGTATTTTTAACCCTTGTCAGTCCATACTTGCATATTCTTAAAAAATACATTTTACCAATACCACTTATTTTCCATCCAACATCATTTTAACATTCCTTAATTTTACAGTATTTCTGCAAGTAGTCTTTAAATTTCTTCCAGTCTTCTTCCACCAACTCTTCTCCCTGGTCACGGATTCTGCCAGTCATTTCTGCTAATTCCATGTAGTCAATCACCTTCATCTGCCATTCTTCCAGGGTGGGTAGATCTTGTGTCTTCCAATACTTTGCGATGAGTATTCTTGCTGCTGCTGTTGCATACATGAAAAAAGTTCTGTCCTTCTTTGGCACCAATTGGCCGACAATGCCCAGGAGAAAGGCCTCTGGTTTCTTCAGGAAGGTATATTTAAGTACCTTTTTCAATTCATTATATATCATTTCCCAGAAGGCCTTAATCTTTGGGCACATCCACCAAAGGTGAAAGAATGTACCTTCAGTTTCTTTACATTTCCAACATTTGTTATCGGGCAAATGATAGATTTTTGCAAGCTTGACTGGTGTCATGTACCACCTGTATACCATTTTCATAATATTCTCTCTTAAGGCATTGCATGCCGTAAATTTCATACCTGTGGTCCATAACAGTTCCCAGTCAGCAAACATGATATTATGTCCAACATCCTGTGCCCATTTAATCATAGCAGATTTTACCGTTTCATCTTGAGTATTCCATTTTAACAGCAAGTTATACATTCTTGAAAGTATTTTAGTTTTGGGATCTAACAGTTCTGTTTCCAACTTTGATTTTTCCACCTGGAAGCCAATTTTTTTGTCCAAATTGTAAGCCTCTCTTATTTGATAGTAATGAAGCCAATCTCGCACTCTATCTTTTAATTTCTCGAAACTCTGCAATTTCAATTTCTCTCCTTCTTGCTCCAAAATCTCCCAATATTTTGGCCACTTGGTCTCCATATTGAGCCTTTTTGAGCTTTTGCCTCCATCGGTGACAACCACCTTGGGGTTTTATTTTCAAGTAAGTCTTTATATCGTATCCAGACATTAAACAGTGCTTTCCTGACAATATGGTTTTTGAATGCCTTATGAGCTTTAACCATGTCATACCACAAGTATGCATGCCATCCAAAGACATTGTTGAAACCTTCTAACTCCAAAATGTCTGTGTTCTCAAGAAGCAGCCAGTCCTTCAACCAGCAGAAAGCTGCGGATTCATAATAAAGTTTAAGGTCTGGCAGGGCAAATCCCCCTCTTTCTTTAGCATCAGTTAATATTTTAAATTTTATTCTGGGCTTCTTGCCCTGCCAGACAAATTTAGAAATGTCTCTCTGCCACTTCTTGAAACAGTCCATTTTATCCAATATTTGTAACGATTGACACAAAAACAGCATTCTTGGCAATACATTCATCTTGATGACAGCAATTCGACCCAACAAGGAAAGCTTCAAGTTTGACCATATTTCTAAGTTCTTTTTAACGTCCGACCAACACTTTTCATAATTGTCCTTAAATAGGTTCCCATTTTTAGCTGTCATGTTAATCCCCAGGTATTTCACCTTCTTAACCACTGTTAAACCTGTCTCATTCTGAAACCTCTCTTTCAGTCATTGTTAAATTTTTCTCAAGAACTTATTCAACTTAAATCCTGCCACATGACCAAACTCTTGGATCAATTCTAATACTCTTTTAGTGCTAGATTCTGGCTCCTGTAATGTCAGTACTAGGTCATCTGCAAAAGCTTTCAATTTATATTGTTTAGCTCCGACTGTTATACCTTTAATCAGATGGTCCCTTCTAATCATGTTTAACAAAACCTCCAGGACGGAAATAAAAAGTAATGGGGAAATTGGGCAGCCTTGTCGTTTCCCTTTCTCTATCTTAAATTCCTCTGTTACCATGTTATTAACTATTAATTTAGCCTTTTGTTCTGAATAAATTGCACTTATACCATTTTCAAACCCTTGACCGACCCCCATCCCCTGAAGATTTTTCTTCATAAAACTCCAAGAAATATTATCAAAGGCTTTCTCGGCATCCACAAAAATTAAAACTGCTTTAGTATTGATGTCCTCTTGCAACTTCTCCAGAATGTTAATTATATTCCTCGTGTTATCAGACAGGTGTCTGCCTGGGAGAAAGCCAGCTTGGTCCTTATGTATCTCTTCTTTTAATACTTTTTTTAACCTCTTGGCAAAAATGTCAGCAAAAATTTTGTAATCCACATTTAACAGGGATATGGGTCGGTAGTTCTTAAGTTGTGTCTTTTCAGACTCAATTTTCGGTATAAGTGTAATATATGCTGCTTTCCATGACTCTGGCGCTCTTTTCCCCTCCAAAATTTCATTACAAACCTCCTTTAGTGGTTGAATTATCCAGTCCTTGTTTTCAAAAACTAGTCTATGTCAAACTCTTTCTGGGGACCTTGTGTATATAGTTGTTTAAAATACCTCTGGAAGCATTTTCTAATTTCCACTGGATTCTGGATGCTTTTTCCTTCCACTTCCAAATTAGTAATGGTATTAGGGTAAGTTTTTGTCTTTTCTTCATCTGCCAAGCTAGCAGTTTCCCACATTTATTTGCCGATTCAAAAGTCCTTTGTCTCATTTGTTTAATTTTCCATTCAATTTCCTGGTTTATCATCTTCATGTACTGCACTTGATGTAACTTTCTTTCTCTCAGAATCTCTTGTGAATTGGGTTTCGGTCTCAGTTTTTTCTCGCCTTCTTTTATTTTTTCCAAAAAAATTTCTTTTTTCGCGTTTTGAGCTCTCTTCTTTATTGAATTCTGTTGGATCAGAAACCCCCTCATAACTGCTTTACTTGTGTCCCAATTTACTCTTTTTTCCACGGTAGTGTTCAAATTTATCTCAAAATAGTCTCTCAGAGTTTTTTGTCACTTCTTGGTCACCTCTTGATCTCTGAACAAGGTGTCATTCATCCTCCATCTGAAGGAACCGGTTGGTGTTAGTTTCATCTCCATTCTCACGGCATTATGGTTGGAGCACGTCTTAGGGCAGATCTCTACCTTCCTAATCTTGGGTGCCAGTCCTCTAGTTATCCAGATTTGGTCAATTCTTGTCCATGTCTTTTGGGCTTCAGAAAAGAAGGTTCCCTCTCTACTCAAGGGATTCCTGGTTCTCCAAATGTCAATGAAATCCATATTGTCAGTCAGTTCAAAAAAAGTTTTTGGTAGTCTACCATCTTTGGTAACTACCTGTCTCTGCGACTTGTCCATGTTTGTAGATACCACCCCATTCATGTCTCCCATCAAAACGATGTTGTAGTCCATATAGTCCATTAGAGTCTCATGCAACTTCTTGTAAAATGTAGATTTCCCCTCATTCGGTGCGTATACACCTACTATCAAGAATTTTTCTCCTTGTGTTTGAATTTCAATTGCTATGAATCTTCCTTGATCATCTTTAAAAACAAATTTCGGTGACAGGCTCTCTTTTGCATAAATGACCACTCCTCGCTTTTTAACCTTGTCCGATGAAATAAATTCTTGGCCTAACCTCTTGTTAATCAGTATTTTCCTATGTAGCCTTGTCACATGTGTTTCCTGTAAACAAATTAGGTCCAATTGTTCCTCAACCTCCTGAGTTTTTGGACAGAGATGGGCACTGGGCTGTCTGTCCTCCCTCCTACCCTCATTTCCCCACCCTTATGCAGCCCCACCTGGAGATGATGGGGGTTGACCGGAGACCTCCTGCACACAGTTTTTGTGTGTGGTGTATTTGCAATTATGTTGTTATACTGTATTTTTATGTGATTGTTCTTATGCTGCTTGAGATGTGTTCCCATTTTCTTTGTTGCAAGCTGCTTTGAGCAGGATTCCTTTTGTGGAAAGGCAGCACACAGATATAATGTTGAGTGGAGTACTGTATTTTTCGCACTATTGGACGCACCGGTCCATAGGACGCACCTAGATTTTGGGGGGGGGGGAATAAAGGCAAAAAAAAATTATTCCCCCCCCCCGCCAGGCGCGGGGCTGGGGCTGGGGAAGCTCGAGCTTCCCCCTCCCCCAGAACGGGACCCAGAGCCATGCCGAAGCTGCACGCAGCTTTGGCATTGCTCTGGGAGCTTGCGGGGCTGGGGGAGGAGGAAGCCCTCTGCCAGCCTCCAAACCATGTCGGGAGACAGCGGGATGGCGCGCTGCGCCTCTCCCGCTGTCCCCCGAGTTTGCGGGGCTGGGCCAGCCTTCTAACCAAGTCGGGGGACAGCGGGAAGGGCGTGCTGCGCCCCTGCCGCTGTCTCCCGAGTTTGCGGGGCTGGCGACGGGGAGGAGCAGGCTTCTCCCCCCACCAGCCTTCTAACCAAGTCGGGGGACAGCGGGAAGGGCGCGCTGCGCCTCTCCCGCTGTCTCCCGAGTTTGCGGGGCTGGCGACGGGGAGGAGCAGGCTTCTCCCCCCGCCAGTCTTCTAACCAAGTCGGGGGACAGCGGGAAGGGCGCGCAGCCTTGTAGCAGGCTCCCCCCCGCCAGCCTTCTAACCAAGTCGGGGGACAGCAGGAAGGGCGCGCTGCGCCCCTGCCGCTGTCTCCCGAGTTTGCGGGGCTGGCGACGGGGAGGAGCAGGCTTCTCCTCCCGCCAGCCTTCTAACCAAGTCGGGGGACAGCGGGAAGGGCGCGCTGCGCCCCTGCCGCTGTCTCCCGAGTTTGCGGGGCTGGCGATGGGGAGGAGCAGGCTTCTCCCCCCGCCAGCCTTCTAGCCAAGTTGGGGGACAGCGGGAAGGGCGCGCTGCGCCTCTCCCGCTGTCTCCCGAGTTTGCGGGGCTGGCGACGGGGAGGAGCAGGCTCCCCCCCGCCAGCCTTCTAACCAAGTCGGGGGACAGCGGGAATGGCGCGCTGCGCCTCTCCCGCTGTCTCCCGAGTTTGCGGGGCTGGCGACGGGGAGGAGCAGGCTTCTCCCCCCGCCAGCCTTCTAACCAAGTCGGGGGACAGCGGGAAGGGCGCGCAGCCTTGTAGCAGGCTCCCCCCCGCCAGCCTTCTAACCAAGTCGGGGGACAGCAGGAAGGGCGCGCTGCGCCCCTGCCGCTGTCTCCCGAGTTTGCGGGGCTGGCGACGGGGAGGAGCAGGCTTCTCCTCCCGCCAGCCTTCTAACCAAGTCGGGGGACAGCGGGAAGGGCGCGCTGCGCCCCTGCCGCTGTCTCCCGAGTTTGCGGGGCTGGCGATGGGGAGGAGCAGGCTTCTCCCCCCGCCAGCCTTCTAGCCAAGTTGGGGGACAGCGGGAAGGGCGCGCTGCGCCTCTCCCGCTGTCTCCCGAGTTTGCGGGGCTGGCGACGGGGAGGAGCAGGCTCCCCCCCGCCAGCCTTCTAACCAAGTCGGGGGACAGCGGGAATGGCGCGCTGCGCCTCTCCCGCTGTCTCCCGAGTTTGCGGGGCTGGCGACGGGGAGGAGCAGGCTTCTCCCCCCGCCAGCCTTCTAACCAAGTCGGGGGACAGCGGGAAGGGCGCGCTGCGCCCCTGCCGCTGTCTCCCGAGTTTGCGGGGCTGGCGACGGGGAGGAGCAGGCTCCCCCCCCCGCCAGCCTTCTAACCAAGTCGGGGGACAGCGGGAAGGGCGCGCTGCGCCCCTGCCGCTGTCTCCCGAGTTTGCCAGCCTTCTAACCAAGTCGGGGGACAGCGGGAAGGGCGCGCTGCGCCCCTGCCGCTGTCTCCCGAGTTTGCGGGGCTGGCGATGGGGAGGAGCAGGCTTCTCCCCCCGCTAGCCTTCTAGCCAAGTTGGGGGACAGCGGGAAGGGCGCGCTGCGCCTCTCCCGCTGTCTCCCGAGTTTGCGGGGCTGGCGACGGGGAGGAGCAGGCTCCCCCCCGCCAGCCTTCTAACCAAGTCGGGGGACAGCAGGAATGGTGCGCTGCGCCTCTCCCGCTGTCCCCCGAGCTTGTGGGGCTGGCGGTGGGGCTCTCCTGAAGCCTGGAGAGCGAGAGGGGTCGGTGCGCACCGACCCCTCTCGCTCTCCAGGCTTCAGCGAAAGCCTGCATTCGCACCATAGGGCGCACACACATTTCCCCTTCATTTTTGGAGGGGAAAAAGTGCGTCCTATAGTGCGAAAAATACGGTATATTGCCTGACCTTTATTTTGGGTAGGACTATTTATAAGCTATAGATAGTGATCTGTCTCACTTTCTGATACCTTTCTAGAGAGAAGCGCAGTATTGCCACCCGCCCTACCTTCTCCTTCCACTTCAACTGAGTACTGTCCGGATGGCTGGATTGGCTACCAAAGGAAATGCTACTATTTTTCGGACAGTGACAGAAATTGGACTTCTAGCCAGAATTACTGTGCCTCTTTCGATGCCTCTTTGGTCGTGATTGACTCCCAAGAGGAGATGGTGAGTGGAAAGATACAGAGCAGAGTCTGAAGCCTTAAATGGAGTTGATTCTCCACTTGGATGAGAGTTGAAAATGTATTCACACTACTTTTCTTTATTAAGAGCTTCTTGAGGCGATACAAAGGTCCTGCTGACCACTGGATTGGTCTCCAAAGGATGAATTACCAGGAGCCTTGGAAATGGATCAATGGCACCATTTTCAATAACTGGTGAGATCTCTCCCCCCCCCCCCCCGGTTGTGTGTCAAGAAGCAAATGCCAAAGTCCAGAAACTAAAAATTCAGCAGAACGAGCCATTTAAATGTCCAGGCTATGCAGAATGTTTTGCTTTTGAATATATATACTGTATATATATTTGCTTTCGTATATATACGAAATATATATATATATACTGTATATACTGTATATATACTGTATATATATACTGTATATATACTGTATATATATATACTGTATATACTGTATATATATATATATATATACTGTATATATATATATGTATGTTTTTATATAGAAAATAAGGTGCCAGTATTCACCACGAAGTTCTTACATTAAGTGCCATGCTTGTAACATTTGGAAATAATAAAAAAATGGTGCTGGTTCCGAGTATCCTTGAGTACTCCCTGAAAAAAGTACTGCATGTATTCCACAAAGGCAACAAAGCTCCTGGTCCTAACCTAGTGGCATGTGGTAAGTGGACTAGGGGGACTAGGCTAGTCCCCTAAATGTTCTGAGTAAATTAGAGTATTGAAGTATAAAAGCCTGGCACCTCCTTCCCAAAGCCCAGGAAGCTTTTGCCTGGCTTAGAGAGGGAGACGTGATGCTGGACGTCTCAGTGTCGCAACATCACTTGCGTGATGTTCCTCACCCCTGCTCCAATCACAAGCTGGCACCACTAGCCCTAACTGTTCCCCTATGAAAAAATTCACTGCATGCCACTGTCAAAGGCACATTTGTAATTTCACAATTGTTACTAGTAGCCTGCCTAAATGTTGAGGAACTGACCAGAAGCCTTCTCGTTTATTATACACAGAGCTCCGCCTTGTGGTGAGCAGCACACCTAGAAGTTCATTTTCAGTCACAGTGCAGCAAGAGTTTGATGTTTCCTTTCTAGGCCAGATTCTAAAGAAAATAATTTGGTGGGAAAGCTGCTTATAAATATGAATATTTGTGTTATATGAATATGAATATGAATGCAATTGTCTTCTTTAGGTGAAAATTTGCTTCCAGGCCTTCCTGCACCTATGCTTGGCATTTCTTATTCTGCTTGGTCTTCTGCTGGTTCCCAGGGTTATTTCTATGGATATTTTCTATGGAATGCGGTTAATGGGTTGAGGTTGAATTCCAACAACACAGAAGTACAGATTCTGGGGGACAGGGGGGCAGGCATGTTTGGGGTATTCTCTGGTCCTGAATGGAGCAACTGTGCCCCTAAAGGACCAGCTGTGCAGCCTTGGAGTCATCTTAGACTCACAGCTGACCATGGAGGCGCACATCAATTCTGCCAGCTCCATCTGGTACAATGACTGAGACCCCACCTGCCTGCGGACTGTCTTGCCAGAGCAGGGGCGCCGACTTATAAAAAATATTGGGGGAGCCCAGGAAAGCTCATGAATAATAAATAAGCTCATGAATATGCAGATAAAGTGGCGCCGCCTCCTCGTGAGCGAATAGGGGAGAGCGTGCTGCGCCTATTAATCAGCTCCGGAGCGGAAATTGGGTGGAGCTTTTGCTCGGGAGGGAGGGCAGGAGGCATGCAGCCCGACCCTGTGCATTTTGGGCTGGGGGAGGGGCGGCGGCGGCGCTCTGCTGGAGGGGTGCCCGAGATTATTGGGGGGGCGGAGCCCCCCCAAATGAATTTTTGAGGGGGCTCGGACCCCCTCAGGCCCCATGGAGTCGGCGCCTATGTGCCAGAGTGCTGTAAGCTCTGGTTATCTCCCACTTGGACTGCTGCAATGTGGGGCTCTGTGGGGCTACTTTGAAGGTGACTCGGAAATTACAATTAATCCAGAATGCGGTAGCTAGACTGGTGACTGGAAGTGGTCACCAGGCCCATTTAACACCAGTCCTAAAGGATCCACATTGGCTCCCAATACGTTTCCAAGCACAATTCAAAGTGTTGGTGCTGCCCTTTAAAGCCCTAAACAGCCTCAGCCCAGTATATCTGAAGGAGCGTCTCCACCCCCATCATTCAGCCCGGACACTGAGGTCCAGTGCTGAGGGCCTTCTGGCAGTTCCCTCACTGAGGGAACCAGGCAGAGGGCCTTCTCGGTGGTGGTGCTCACCCTGTGGAACGCCCTCCCATCAGATGTCAAGAAAATAAAAGAATGTATAACTTTTAGAAGACTTCTGAAGGCAGCCTTGTATTGTGAGTTTTTATTGTTTGAAGTTTTATTATGTTTTATTATGTTTTTAATATTTTGTTGGGAGCCAGCCAGAGTGGCTGGAACAACCCAATCAGATGGGTGACATATAAATAATAAAAGTGCTGTCATTATTATTTCAACATATGTTCTGTTTGAAATTTTAGGTTTGAAATTTGGGGAGGAGGAGAATCTGCTTACATAAACCGTCAAAGCGTTGCCAGCTCCAGCAGGCTAAGTGAAGAACGCTGGATCTGCAGCAAACCAGTTCACAGATGAGAAAGGGCACTAGCTGTGCACTGAACATACTTCTGAATGAGGTACACATCATCTGCTGGCCCCCTGCAGCTTCCACAATAGAAGAAAGAGATTGGTCTATCCACCCAAGCTATTGAATCTGTGAACACTGCTGGAGGAAAAAACAACAAATGGAATTTATTGGGGTATTCTAGATTTAGTGTTTGTTTTTTGTTTTTTTAAATAATCTTTGTTAAATTTTCAAAAGGTTACAAACAACAAAACAAAAGAAAAAAAGAAAAAGAGAGAAAAAAGAAACCCAAGAGAAAACACAAAAAGCAAGAAAAGAAAAATTTCCACCTTTTAACACTCATTTTCAGTAACTTCTTTTCATGACTTCCCCTTGTCTCCCCTTATTGTATTCCAACTCCAATTGTTTGTTCAAACAAGTTTTTCCCTTAATGTCCTAAACTTAGTTTATTTAAAACTAATTTATTAAAATAATTCTTTGTAGTAAATTTAAACCTTAATTCTTTGTTATGCCTTAATTTAGTTTAATTAGCAATTTTTAAAATATATACCTTACCCCCATATAAAAAAGAACACAAAAATGTAGAGATAAAGTTTTAAAAAAAAATACACTTCCTAAGGTTGCCACTATTTCCCCCCCACGGATTCCCTGTTCTTGTAATAATGAAAAGCATATAGTATTTACACTGCAAAAACAAAAATCTAACCCCCTTTGGACTTCTTAACCCCACCCTTCTCTCCCCGGTTTCAACCCCAATCCAAAATCCAATTAGTCCATTTTTTTTTAGCCTGGAGATCTTACGTCCGAGGCTCTCAAATCTCTTTCAGTCCCTTTCAGCCGGTTTCTTCGAAAGTCTCTCATACTAGACACCCAGGATCGAAGAGGTACTATCCCGATGCTGACCATGATTCTTCCAGCAAGGCCTACTTGTTGAACAGTGGAGCTCCAGCCCTGTTTCTTAAGTCCATATGTCCCAAATAATCCAATTTTCACCTTGGTCAAATTAGAGTTCTTCTTGACAGGTCTCCGACTCTCTTTTATCTTCTGTAAAGTTTCATCCATCCCTTCTTTCTGCTCCTCCTGTTTGGCAGATGTCTTTTCCTCCTCAATCTTTGGTTTCTTTTCTTGTCCTGCTGCCTGTGTTTTGAACATCGAGTCCCTTTCCAATTCAGTAGGTATGTTTTCTATTAACTTCGGGTTTGAAGGGCTCGTAGACAAAACATGGCCTTTCTCATTCATCTCTCGCAGCTTTCCCACGAGAAAGATCAGCTCTTTCAAGCCAGCTCGTATTTCCTGTATTCCCTGTTTTAGTTCCATTCTTGTAGTGTTCATGAATCCCCTCTAGAGGGATTCTGGTTACTTAGTGTTCTTTTCCCTTCCGATCCAAAAGTTAGATTTATTTGTATCAGTTTTTCTTTACTTTCAATATTTTGTAGCAATAAAACCGGTTAGAGTTTCAGCTTTTGGCTTTTTCGACTTTGACAGCTAATTTGACAGCTGTCAAAAGTTCTCTGTAAATCCTTAGCAGGCTCTTTTCTCGGGTTACTCCCGGGTTAGAGAAGAGTGGTACTTAATCCAAACAAAGTAAACTCTCGTCCTCCAGCACATTAACTTAGTCCTTTAAATCCGTGGAATTTATATCCTTATCCAATTACAGCGATTCTTCCCGCAACCTTAGTTGGCAAGTCCTTGCTTTAAACTGTTTACAATAGGGGGGAGACGGACTTCCTTTTTTTTTTCCACCTCCGCTTGTGCCAAATCCAAAACCGAAATATTTGTAATCCAATTTACTCACGGGTTGTTGTTCTTGATTTTAAGTCCGAATTTTAATAGGAAGAAGTCAGCGCTGTCCGACAAATGGCATGCGGCTTCGCTCGGCAGGGGAAGCGGAGGACTCACAGCACCACGCCGCTCCCCGGCACCCGTTCCGTAGCCTTTAAAAAGGCTCCTTCACGAGTCGGGAGGGCGCTTACGGTGCCCGCCGAGTCACCATGTCCACGGGCTCCGCGCCCGTGGTTTTTAAGGGTCCCCGTGTCGCCGGCACGGCAAGACCCAGCCCCCTGTCAAGCCGATTCCCTCCGGAGCGTAGAAACTGTTTCTCAGGCGGCTAGTCCTGGCCTTTATAACTGTTTCTCAGGTGGCTTTCTCCCGGCGCAGAGCTGCCCAGCGTATTAGGCGACTGGGCTTATAAGACAACCCCCAAATTGCAGCTGCAAATTTGGGGGGTCGTCTAATACGCCCATAGAATCATAGAATCATAGAGTTGGAAGAGACCACAAGGGCCATCGAGTCCAACCCCCTGCCAAGCAGGAAACACCATCAGAGCACTCCTGACATATGGTTGTCAAGCCTCTGCTTAAAGACCTCCAAAGCAGGAGACTCCACCACACTCCTTGGCAGCAAATTCCACTGTCAAACAGCTCTTACTGTCAGGAAGTTCTTCCTAATGTTTAGGTGGAATCTTCTTTCTTGTAGTTTGGATCCATTGCTCCGTGTCCGCTTCTCTGGAGCAGCAGAAAACAACCTTTCTCCCTCCTCTATGTGACATCCTTTTATATATTTGAACATGGCTATCATATCACCCCTTAACCTCCTCTTCTCCAGGCTAAACATGCCCAGCTCCCTTAGCCGTTCCTCATAAGGCATCGTTTCCAGGCCTTTGACCATTTTGGTTGCCCTCCTCTGGACACGTTCCAGTTTGTCAGTGTCCTTCTTGAACTGTGGTGCCCAGAACTGGACACAGTACTCCAGGTGAGGTCTGACCAGAGCAGAATACAGTGGCACTATTACTTCCCTTGATCTAGATGCTATACTCCTATATACGCCCAGTTGCCTAATACGCCAGAATCTATGGTACATTAAAAGAAATGAACAAGCCATCCTCAGCTTGTTTCTGCCCATTTTAACAAGAGCTTTCATTATTATTATTATTATTATTATTATTATTATTATTATTATTATTATTATCTAAAAGCATTTACTCTCAGATTGTGTATGCATGCTCAGGTAGGAAATTAGCTCTTTGTAGTTTTAACTTTAACTTTGTCCCCATGTGGTTTTTTTTGAAGTGATCAGAGGAAATCTGATTGGTTCTTACGAACACTGTGTAAAAAGTTCTTTTGTGAATAAAATGATCTGGGCCGGAGGGTGGACAGGAATTATTAATATACACACTCCTCCCAGAGTCTTGCTGGTTCAAGCCTATGTGTGTATTTTATCAGAGTTCAATCCTTCCTTTGCTTTGGGAACGCCACACCCTGTTGAGAATCAACCCACTGCAATGCAGGAATATGCAGCTGTCCCGACCACTGAGTAGACAGGTTACTGAACAATAAGTGTACCTGTCCCTTGCAGAACTGAAAAATAGGGAAAATAACCTCAGAATTAGAAATATCCCAGAATCAGAAAAAGAGGATTTGATTGGATTTTTGACAACAGAAATATCCAAATTCTGGGGTCTGGCAGAAGAGAAAGACTTTAAAATTGTCACCGCTTTTAGATTAGGAAGAGTGGCTAAGAAGGATAAACCAAGAGATTGCCTGATCATTTTGAGATCTAGGCAAGAAAAAGAAAACATACTTGGCTTGCATTTTAAAAATTCATTGGTGATTCAGGGAAAAAAGGCAGAAATCTTCAGAGATATACCAAAACAGCTTTTGGATTTAAGAGCCACATATAAAGACCTAGCAAGCTTACTGAGAAACAACACAATCCCATACAGGTGGGAATTCCCTCAAGGACTATCTTTTACTTTGAAAGGGGTAAAGATAAGAATCAGAACAGCAGAGGAGCAAGAAAAGTTCCTAAACGATCACGGGGAGGACCTTCGGAAAGGAATAGCAGGCGTCTGGCCACCTCCTTCGTTTGGACTGAACCCGGTTCCACCTCCAGACAAAAACGACAAAGGAGACATCCCAGCAGGCCAATAACTAGTCCGAGATGTCTCTACAGCTTCTCAGTTGGAACATTAATGGCGCAAATTCTCCCGAAAAAAGGAAAAAGATTTTTCATATTTTGAGAAAAGAACAATTAGACATCATTTGCCTTCAAGAAACACATGTGACTAGGCTCCATAGGAGAGTGTTAACCAACAAGAGACTAGGCCAAGAATTTATTTCATCAGATAAGGTTAAAAAAAGAGGAGTAGTGATTTATGCAAAGGAGACCCTAGTACCAAAATTGATTTTTAAAGATGAACAAGGAAGAATTCTGGCGATTGAAATTCAAGCACAAGGAGAAAAATTTTTGATTGTAGGAATTTATGCACCAAACGATGGGAAATCGGAATTCTATAAGAAGCTGCATGAGACAATGTTGGACTATATTGACTATACTAACATCATTTTGATGGGTGATATGAATGGAGTTGTCTCCACATACATGGATAAGTCACAAAATCAGAACTTGACCAAAGATGGCAGACTCCCAAAAACTTTTTTTGAACTTACAGACAATATGGATTTGATTGATATCTGGAGGACAAAGAACCCTCTAGGTAAAGAAGGAACATTCTTTTCTGAGGCCCATCTTTCGTGGACAAGAATCGACCAAATTTGGGTATCTAGAGGACTGGCACCTAAGACAAAAAAAGTAGAGATCTGCCCTAAAACCTGCTCCGACCATAACGCTTTGAAAATAGACTTAAGACTTACACCAGCTGGATCCTTCAGATGGAGAATGAATGACTATTTGTTCAGAGATCAGGAGATTGTGAAGAAGGCCCAAAAAACGCTGAAAGATTATTTCGAAATAAATTTGAATACTTTGGTGGAAAAGAAAACAATCTGGGACGCAAGTAAAGCTGTTATGAGAGGGTTCCTGATACAGCAGAATTCTATCAAGAAAAAACTCTGGAATGGTAAAAAGGACAAGATTTTGGAGAAGATAAGAGACGGAGAGAAAAAGTTGAGATTAAACCCAAAATCAAAAGAAGTTTTAAGAGAAATAAAATTCCATCAAGCACAATATGCGAAACTGATAAATCAAGAAGTCGAATGGAAAATTAAACAGATGAAACAAAGATCGTTCGAATCTGCAAATAAATGTGGGAAGCTGCTGGCATGGCAGCTGAAAAAGAGACAAAAACTGAACTTTGTTACCAATCTGGAGGTTGAAGGAGAATGTATTCAGAAACCAGAAGATATCAGAAAGTGTTTCCAGAGATATTTTAAAAAACTGTTCACTCAAGGACCCCAAGTAGAGACTGAGATAAATAATTTTCTAAAAAGCTATGGCCTGCAAAAACTAACACAAGACAAGCAAACAGCCCTGAATTACAAAATAACACAACAGGAAATTGAAAGTGCCATTCAGAACATGCAATTAGGCAAATCCCCAGGCCCAGATGGACTTACCTCCAAATATTATAAGACATTGAAGGAATATTTGGTCCAGCCATTAATGGAGGTATGTAATCAAATCATGGAAGGGAAGGGGGCACCTGAATCGTGGAAAGAGGCATTCATCACCTTGATACCAAAACTGGAATCTGAAAAGACTCAACTTCGGAACTACCGCCCTATCTCACTCCTAAATGTGGATTACAAAATTTTTGCTGACATTTTGGCAAACAGATTGAAAAAAGTTTTAAATGAAGTAATTCATAAAGACCAAGCAGGCTTTCTCCCTGGCAGGCACCTGTCTGACAACACTAGGAATATCATTGATGTTTTGGAGTTATTACAGACAAATTTGAACACGAAAGCAGCTTTGATATTTATAGACGCCGAGAAAGCCTTTGATAACATATCTTGGAAATTTATGAAGAAAAATTTGGAAGGGATGGGAGTGGGAAGGGCGTTCCAAAATGGTATTGAAGCAATTTATTCAGAGCAAAAAGCTAAATTGATAGTAAACAATGTGGTGACAGAGGAGTTTAAAATTGAAAAAGGGACACGACAGGGGTGCCCCTTATCACCCTTGTTATTTATTTCTGTCCTGGAGGTGTTGCTGAACATGATTAGGAAGGACCAGCAGGTGGAAGGAATACAGGTCGGAGAAAAACAATATAAACTGAAGGCCTTTGCAGACGATTTGGTTTTGACATTACAGGAGCCAGAAGCTAGCACAAAAAGAGCTTTAGAACTAATCTCTGAGTTTGGTCGGGTGGCGGGATTCAAGCTAAACAAACAAAAAACCAAGGTTTTGGCAAAAAACTTGACACCTTCAGAAATAGATGGGTTTCAGAAGGAAACAGAATTAAATGTGGTTACAAAAGTGAAATACCTGGGGGTCAACCTGACTGGGAGAAATTTGAATTTGTTCAAAGATAATTATGAAAAATGTTGGTCGGAAATTAAAAAGGACTTAGAAACTTGGTCAAGATTGAAACTTTCCTTGTCGGGAAGAATTGCAGCAGTTAAGATGAATGTATTGCCAAGAATGTTGTTTTTGTTTCAAACCCTTCAGATCGTGGACAGAGTGGAATGTTTTGGAAAGTGGCAGAAGGACATTGCGAAGTTTGTCTGGCAGGGCAAAAAGCCCCGAATAAAATTTAAAATATTAACAGTTGCAAAGGAAAGAGGGGGGTTTGCCCTGCCGGACTTAAGACTGTATTATGAAGCTGCATCCTTCTGCTGGATGAAAGATTGGTTTTTGCTAGAAAACACTGATGTCCTAGATCTGGAAGGGTTTAACAATGCTTTTGGATGGCATGCATACCTGTGGTACGACAAGATAAAGCTTCATAAATTGTTTAAAAACCATATTGTCAGGAAAGCTCTATTTATTGTCTGGACTAAATATAAGGACTTACTTGAAAGTAAGACTCCGAGGTGGCTATCACCGACGGAGGCTAAGGCCATAAAACTACGTAACATGGAGAGTGGCTGGGTAAAATACTGCGAGATAATAGAAAGAGTTGGTGATACCTGGAGGTTGCAAAGTTTCGAAAAACTGAAAGGAAAGGTGCGAGATTGGTTTCATTATGCCCAAATTTCAGAGATCTTTAAAAAGGACAAAAAAATGGGTTTCCAGGTGGAAAAATCAAAATTAGAGACAGAATTACTTGAACCTAAGACGAAAGTGCTTTCAAGGATGTATAACTTGTTGCTTAAATGGAATACTCAAGATGAGACAGTTAAATCAGCTATGATAAAATGGGCACAAGATATTGGGTACAACATTATGTCTGAAGACTGGGAAAGGTTATGGACCACCGGTATGAAATTTACGGCATGTAGTGCCTTAAAAGAAAACATTATGAAAATGGTATACAGGTGGTACATGACCCCAGTCAAACTTGCAAAGATATATCATTTGTCTGACAATAAATGTTGGAAATGCAAGGAGGCTGAAGGAACATTCTTTCACCTCTGGTGGACATGCCCGAGGGTGAAGGCTTTCTGGGAAATGATTTACAATGAGTTGAAAAAGGTGTTTAAGTACACCTTTTATAAGAAACCAAAGGCCTTCCTCCTGGGCATTGTAGGCCAGAGAGTGCCAAAAAAAGATAGAACTTTCTTTTTGTATGCAACTACAGCAGCAAGAATCCTTTTAGCTAAATACTGGAAGGCACAGGAGTTACCCACACTGGAAGAATGGCATTCGCAGCTGATAGACTACATGGAATTAGCTGAAATGACCGGCAGAATCCGAGATCTGGGAGAAGAGGCAGTGGAAGAGGACTGGAAAAAATTTAAGGAATATCTACAAAAACATTATAAGTTATATGAATGTTGAGAATTTGCTAAGTTTTCGGGAAAAACATACTTCGGTATTGAGATTTGTAAATGATGAAAATTAAGTTAAAATTTTGAAAAGTATAAATTATAGGTTATATAACTAAATGAAAGTACAAAAACACACAAAATAAGGTATCAATTTGCTGTTATTTTTATTGTGAAGAAAGCAGGGGATGGAAGACGTGGGGAAGTCCAGTTGACTATGAAAATAGACTTGAAAAAGTGAATTTTTTCTTTATAATTTCTTCTTTTTTCTGTAAAATCGCTTTTGTTGTCTTATTGATGATGTATTCTGACCTTGGAAAAAAAGCAATAAAAAAAACTATTATAAAAAAAAAGGAATATGCAGCTGTCCCATCCTTTTTACATTTGCTCTCAGCCCTCATTCGCCCTCCTCCTGCTATTTAAATCTACATATATCTCTCCCTCTCCCCCCCCCATGGTTGCCTCGCATGCTAGTCCTACTCAGAGTAGACTCACTGAAATGAATTAAAAATCCAAACATTAATTTCAAAGGGTCTGCCCTAAGTAGGATTTAGTTGGATGTAGCCTGTTATTATGGCCAAAGTATCTTACCCAAAAAGATCTGCATAAACCAATTTAACTTAGTGCATTATTCTCAGGGTGGGAGGACTCACAGAAATGGCTTCAAAGCAATCCATTACAATGGTGCATGTGGCTTACAGTGCTATATTCAATAAAAAACAAAGGCACTATGATTTACAATTGTAAGAAAAATATTCCATATTACATCCATAGCTGGGCTTTGTAATGCTAATTGGTAGGACACAAAGCAGCAAGAAACATCATAGTTGCATGGTGTTCACCCCAAACAATTGCAAGCTCCCTATAACTTCAAACAATACTGGGAGGATGGGTGAACACCACAAGTTTCTGAGAGTGAGTGAACTACCATGAGGGGCCCAAGAGGGACCGTGGGAAGGAGGTGGTATTTCAGCTGTTTGTGGTCTGAGTCGCTTAGGACTTTAAAAACTAATGTGAGCATCTTGAATTGGATCCAGTAACGAACTGGCAACCAGTGAAGCTGTTTTAAAACACAGGCTGTATGAGATCTATGCAGAACCATAGTCAGAAATCTGGCTGCTGAATGTTGGACAACAGAAGTTTCTGAGTTGTCTTCAAAGGCAGCCCCACACACAGTGCATTGCAATAATTCATTCTGGAAGCTATGGAGCACAGTGACCAAGTCATCACCATCCAAAAGGGACAATAGCCAGCATTCCAAGGGCAGATTGCCTCCCCACCTCCTGGACCTGAGACACCTATCTTTTCAGCATTCAGCTTTAATTTATTGGCCCCATCCAGCCCATCACCACCTGCAAGCACTAGTCTAACATCTCAACTGCTTCTCTTTATTCAGATGGAACAGAGAGACAGATCTGGGTGTCGTCTGCATATAGATATGCAACTTCCTGGACTCAGCCTTGTGCCTAGATGCCCAGGTCTCTGCCGTGGCCAAAAGTGCATTTGCACAGTTAAATCTAGTGCACCAGCTGCACCCATTCCTTGAGATGCCACCACCCCCATCATTCTGCTTGGACACTGAGGTCCAGCTCCAAGGGCCTTCTGGCGGTTCCCTCCCTGTGAGAAGTGAAATTACAGGGAACCAGGCAGAGGGCCTTCTTGGCAGTGGCACCCGCCCTGTGGAACGCTCTCCCATCAGATGTCAAGGAGAAAAATGACTATACAATTTTTAGAAAACATCTGAATGGAGCCCTGTATTGGGAAGTTTTTAATGTTTGATGTTTTATGATGTTTTTATATGTGCTGGGAGACACCGAGGCTGCCTGGGAAAACCCAGCCAGATGGGTGGGGTATCATCATCATTATCATTATCATGCACCGTCAGATTATACAGCTGATCCTCAGTCGTGACTTAAAACCAATCTTTTATTAGCCAAAATAAATTGACATAGAATTCCATTTTAGGTTTGCTATCTCTGGATTTTGCAAAGAGGTATTTTGATGACAACAGAATAATACCTTTCCATAATCTTCTCAGTAACTCAGTGACATTTTTATTCTGTGTTCCTGGCAAATAACAAAAACCCACATGATTGTTATATTTATCAAACTAAAATATCACAATAGGAGAGAGTCTTTCTGGCAAATCCACTGAAGTAGACGATTGCAGGGTTCAGAGCTGACACTTTGTTTTATTGCAGCACAAGAGTTTCCTTCAGCATAGTTTGGTTCTGGAAATCTGTGGAAGAAAAGGGTACATCTGAATATCAGGACTGAAGTCTGTTACAACTATTTTTTCATGTTCTTAATAGAAAGCATGAGTGTTCCCAAAATGTACAATAAGCTGGTTGTATGCATTTGAATCCTCCAAACATGGATGAGTAGCATCAAAGTGGAGAGAGGGAAGAAAGTCACGCTGAGCTTGATAGTGGGAGCATCGCCACCTCCCCTTTTTCCTGCCCCAAGACTTTGGGGCCTGGGACAGAGGATTGCAGCAGTGGTTTATGTTCCAGCAGGGATCTGGAAATCAAAACAGCGGTGGAGTGTATGCCTGCGCCGCCCAGGGCACACTCCCGAGAGGGTGATGCACGGAGGTCACCTTCCCGTGCCACAATTCAGTGTAGGAGAGGGTTGGGGAAGCTGCTGCCCACTCTCCTCCTGCTCTCCGCCGCCACGTCAGAAGTGACCAAGTGGCAGAGCAGCGCTGCCTCCCCCTCGCCTGCTCTCCTCTGGGGGTGGGCACCCATCATTAACTGCCAATAACATTCCAGTTTTCCCTTTCTTCTCTCTTCTCTGATTTTCGTCTAAGGTCAGGCCAATATTTTTGGCCAGCTCTTTTTGACCACTTGTGTGTGTTAGGAGTGAAAGAAAGCCTTGAAAATAGAAACAGGGTGAAGTTTTTTTAAGAATTCCATGGAGAAGGGTGTTGTCACTGGTTATGACATGGAGCGTGAGGATTTTCTACTATTCTTTCACTTTGCATTTTTTTTTTTAAATGGGAAGGGTTACACCTCCACTACTTGCCACTGTGGTTCCATACAGCACTTATAAATAGTGGGAAATGTTCCATTCACACCCCTAAGGACCTTTCCTTCCCCCCAAGAACCAGTGTTCTGGAGAAAGGGGGGAACTTCAATTGAGACCATGAGTGGGGAGTGAGGTGGCCAGTGAATAAAAATAAAAATAGAACTACTCGCATGACTTCATGGTATAGAAACTTGCCATCCCAGACCTTTCCCAATTTCTCAAGAGTCAAAATTGTATGATTTTTTGCTTAGATTAAAAACAATAACAACTCACAAACTCTGATCAAGCTGGGAGCCTGTAATCCAAGTCCATTTCTTCTTCGATTTTAATAGTGAGAGTCCAATCCAGTACTTTGAATTTTTAGTAATGCTTTCTATGAAATCCTGCATGAGATAATGTGTTTTTTATTTTAAAAAATGTTAAATTATATGTTAAATTATTTTCAAATTGATAACTTCAGAATAAAGCTTACATTAAAGTAAAATAAAGTAGTAAAATGTGAAAGTTGATATTAATTATAACGAAACATTCACCAAGAACAGTAATCAAAGCAGCATTAAGCATTTATAATGCAGGCCTCCCCATTTACACAAGGGTTACGTTGCAAGGAACTGTGCATTTAAGTGAAATTGTATATATGGGGAACACCATTGAAAAAGCCTCCAAACACGCTTTAAAGCATCCATGGGGAAACCCGCTGAAAGGCCATGTGGAATGGGGAGGAAACAAGGGGAACACCAGCTCCTCCTCTCCCACTGCTCCACCACCAACCTCACCTTCCTAAAGAGTCTTTCTAAATAAAAAGAGGACTTGGGCTACAGTTACAGGGATTTGCTTGCAGCCGGTACTTTGGTTCTCTCTAGTCAAGCTCCCCAAGGCCTTCTCTAGACACTGATGAACTGGCCACGGGTGGGAATGGGATGAAGCACTAGACAAGGCCCTACACTCCACATGCTTCTCAAGTCACAAAGCATGATATCATTGCAGAGCTACTAAGGTAGAGTTAAGCTCAGTTGGATTCAGGCTTCCTTCAGAATTAACCTGCACGGGAATGTATTCCCTGAAATACGTAATTGTCCCCTTACCAGCTCCTCCTTGTCTTGGATGACCAGCAGTTGAGAATCCCTTGTTGAACAGTCATGTTGGCTCTCATCCCAGGTTTTCATATACTCTGAAGGCCAGTAGCACTTGTCCCTGTGGAGCTGCCATTGCAAAGGGCACACTTTGCAAGGGGAATTATCTGTGGAAGGAAAGACATTTAATGATTATGACTGGGCCTCCATTTCGATTGTGAAAAACATAACTGCTCTGCAACGTTAAAGACCCAATGCCTCTCGACTGAGTGAAGTTGTCCAGTAAATTGATGGTTTGCAAGGTGCTCTTTGAAACTCCTCAAACTTGGGGTCCAACAACTTTTTATGTTACTCTTTTTATTTTTTTATTTTTTAAGTGTAGTTACATTTGCCACATTTATTTTGAAGGAGGAAGAGCCCTGATCCAGATTACGCTCTCCATTTCCATCAGGTCTCAGGGCTGGCTTCTCACCCAAAAACATGCCCTCTGTTTGAGCCAGAAGGTGCTTTTTAGGGGAGAATGCGGGGAGGCGAGGCAATAGCTGTCAGGTGGGGAGGTGATTTTTATGGGAAACAGGCATGCAGCTTGATTCAGATTGCCCCCCTTTAAAGCTTCTTTTATACTCCTGATCCAACTCAGTCCTCCCTGCACACTCAAAATGCTTTTGATTATAAAAAGATACAGAGATCAAAGTACAGATCTCTCACATCATGCTTAGTTTAGGCTTTCGCAAATGCAAGTTCATTACTCGCCTAGTTTTTGCATCTGAATGAGTTCAGAGAGAGGAGACTGGAGCCCTCTAGAGGACAAAGATGGAGATGGAGTTTACAAGACAAATTGCAGCCTTACATGTCCAAGTTGCTCTCCACAGTCTGTCTCATGGTAGCTCCGTGTTGATAATACTGTGTTGAGGTGTGGTTTTTTTTGGGGGGGGGGTGGGCTGTCAGTCTCCATAATAACCGAGTCCCTTCTAATTCCTGGTGTCCTGGATCCAGAAAAGGTTAAAATCTAATGGAGGATTCCATATTAACTAGCCAGGTGAGTTAATAGCCTGAAATACTGTTCTCGGTATAACAAAAGGAAGTGGATTTGCGCCAGGCGGCAAATGGGTGGGTCCCCCTCCCTCACCTGGCTCTTAGTGAGAAAGGCAATGGACAGAGTTGAGTGTGAAGTTAGCTCTAGAATGAAACCACTGATGCTTGATAATTCAGGACCATAGGGAGCGGCCCTATTCTTAGGGAGACCGTTGGGTTCATCTAGCTCAGTTTTGTCTACACTGACCAGCAGCAGTTTGAGACACCAGGGATGGAATCTGGGACTTTCTGCATCCAAGATTGGTGCTCTGCCACCAAACTATGAGAACACCACCTGGAGTACCGTGTCCAGTTCTAGGTGCCACAATTGGAGAAGGATTTTGACAAGCTGGAATGTGTGCTGCAACACGGGAGATGGAGCAAGCCTGTTTTTTCCTGCTCAGTAGGGTTGGACCTGAAACAATGGATTAAAGTTACAAGGAAAGAGACTCTGACTAATTATCAGGAAAAATGTTCTGACATTAGAAGCTGTTTGACAGTGGAACGGTCTCCCGAGGGAGGTTGTGGACTCTCCTTCCCTGGAGGTTTTTAAGCAGAGGCTGGACGGCCATCTTGTCAGGGATGCTTTAGCTGAGATTCCTGCATTGCAAGGAGACCGTTGGGGTTCCCTCCAGCTCTACAATTCTATAAGTCTATGATTCACCCACAATGAATGAGTTTCTTTACAGAAGGTTTTATGCCTCAAAACAACATAGATGTGAACTGAAAGCAAGATCTTACATACAATTACTATGCTTGAAAGAGACAGCAGTACAATATATCAGTTCTACCTGAGGAATTATACTGATTTTGACTGCAGAAGTTGTGTCTTAGGGAAGCCAGAAACTTGTCTGTTGAGGCATTGCATCCACCATTGTTCAGTAGAATTTTTCCCTTGTCAGCTTCCAACTGCAAAGCTGTCCCCGCAAAACAAACAAAGTCAGTTAAATTAGTAGGCATAATGTTAAGGGACAAATTCAAAATTTAGAGGCCAAGGAATGAGAGAAGAAGATGGATATGATAAGACAATGGTGACACACTTCTGCCATTTTATTCCTGTTACAATCTTTATCTGGGGCAGCAACTTGGTCTAACACAGCCACCAGCTCCCTTCTTCTGATATTCACCAGCAAACCATTATTAACGTAACGGGGAAGAACAGCTTATTATTCAGGCCTCAGATACCCATTTTCACCTCAGACCTTAGGAGGTCTTTGCCTCACACCTCCCTCCCTCACTGACTTTCCCAACTGACATTACTTCTCCTCAGCTGTCAATCTACTCCCAATTGACAGCTAATCAGAATATGTGAACTACCAGGAAGACGATTGGGTATCCAATCTCTCCTTGGCTGAGTTTGCATACAATTGCACTCTTCATGCTTCCTCACAGCAGGCCCCCTTCTTTGCCAGTTATGGATACCATCCTCGCACCTTCCCATCCCCAACCGACTCCCTGTCAGTGCCGGCAGCAGAAGACTTCATAGAAGAACTGACAGGAATACAGAGTTTGCTAAAAGAGAGTTTTGGATTGTGCTAAGGAAGCCTGTAAGAGATTGGCTGATGTGCACAGAATACCTGGCACCAAGATTAAGGTGGGAGATTAGGTATGGCTCTTGACACGTGATTTGCCACAGAAAGGCAGGTGCAAGAAATTGGAGCCACAGAGGGTGGGCCCGTTTGAAGTTGTAGATCAGATCAACCCTGTGACTTTCTGGCTTTGATTGCCCGTATCCATGAAGATTCACCCCATCTTCCGCAGATCAGTTTTGTTGCCTGTTGTGCCTGCACACCCTTACCAGGTACCTAGACAAGCACCTCCGCCTCCCGTCATGGTAGAAGGAGAGGGGGAGTATGAAGTAGAACAAATTCTAGACTCCACAATGTGAAGAACTTTCAACACCTGATTTTGTGGAAGGAGTATGGCCCTGAAGAAAGCTCATGGGAGTACGCAGAACATGGCCATGCACCAGACTTGAAAAGGGTGCTCCATGCACACCAACCCAGCCAACTGAAACCACTGGGGTGGGGGGAGAAGGAGGGCTCTGGAGAGGGGGCCAGACCAAATGGGCTGGAGCTAATGGAAGATGTGCTAACTGTTTTTATTTAGACCATCATTCTGTATATGCTTTTATTGTATGGTAAACCACTTCAGGATGCCACATGGACAGCAATTCATAAATGAAATAATAAGTAATACTCACCCAAGACTGTCACAGCCACCCCCAGGATGATGATCACAAAGCCACTTGCCCACAGGGTGATCCGGTACCAACAGGGAAGCCCGGAAGCATCTGTGAGGAGAGGGAAAACTTGAATGATGTGAGTCAGCAGTGCCTAGATTAGAATTTCCTGTAACTCATTGCAGGCTAACAAACATCACAGGGAGAAGGCTGGGTGATTTGTTTTTTGACAAAAAAAATCCATTCAGGAGGCAACAGGCAAATGGTATATGTTTAGTAAACTGCCAACATACCAAAATGCACCGTATTAGGGGATGGCTCGAAAAAAACAGTGTGCTAGGCAAAATTGCAAACAAAAAATGTGCACATTCGGAGAAATGTACACTAAAACATTGAATTGTCAGGAGGAGTTTAAAGGGTGTGTGGAAGTGGTGTAGGAATGTGGAGATCTGCGAGGCTAAACTTGTGTAATTTAGAAGGGCTTGTAATGAAGTTCACAAAAGACAAAAATAAGAGTGAGCTTTGATGGAGCTGGCACGATAAGGAGAAAAGCTGATCTCCCATTCCACATGCAAGAAATGAGCAGTCTCTGTTGGAACAATATTTTGTCATATAATCATCAAAGCATTGCCATTCGTTTTTTAGTTTTTGATTTGACTGCTATCGTATAGGTGTTGTTAATTTAACCAATTTAAAATATTCATTTAATTTGAGAATCCATTCCTCCTCAGTAGGTAGTTCTTTAGCTTTCCATTTAGATGCTATTACTATCCTAGCTGCAGTGGTCGCATATAAGAAAATTCTTTTTTTTTATTTTGGTATTTATTTTCCTAAAAGGCCCAGTAGGTAAGCTTCTGGTTTTTTCGTTAATGGGATTTTAATCAATTTTTTTTCAACTCCTCATGTATTTCTCCCCAGAAGTACTTACTCGGGGTGCAACTCCACCACATAAGTGTTGTTGTATCAGCTTCCTCATTGCATTTCCAACAGAGGTTGGATTTCAGTTTATCGGTTTATGCTAATTTGACTGGGGTTAAATACCACCTGTATAACATTTTGATGAAATTTTCTTTTATTGTACTACAGGCGGTAACCCTTATATCTTCCTGCCAAAGTTTCTATCATTGCTCTAAATATATTGTGTGGCCGAATTTTGCACCCATTTAATCATTGTCTCTTTCACTTCCTCGCCAATCATGTCCAAATCTAGCAAAAGGTTATATATTTTAGATAATAATATTTATTTTTTTAAAAAATAATGTTTCATGCATTAATGAATTCTCTTTAGAAAAAAAGACATGCTAATATGCTTAGATTAAGAATGTAAATGCATCAAAAAAATAAATTATCAATGACATATGTATGTGTGTATGTATGTATGTATGTAGAGAAAATAAAAACAATCAGAGTGCAACGATAAAGGTAAAATTGATTCTAGAGAAGACAAGTAGCGGTGGAGGGAAGTTAAACAGGGTGGTGGGTTTCTTTTATTTTGTTTATGTTTTTCTTTTCTTTTTTGGATATTGTATAATGATTTAATGTTTCTTTTCTGTGACAACGGCCATGAGAGTTCTGGTAGCACAAGGATGGAAGACTGAAGAAACCCCAACTAAAGAATCATGGCAAGAAAAATTGATGGATTATGCAGAACTGGCAAAACTGACATACAAGCTACGGGACAAGGATAACTGTGACTTTAAAGATGAATGGGAATCCTTTACAAAGTATCTGAAGATGCAACAAAGTGAACTGGACTCCTTGGCTGGTTTTGAATAAACATTTTTATTGATAATAATCAGCTAAATAGTTTGAGGATCTATACATCTGTGTAACATGCAGAAATGACCGCTCCCCACTTAAAACGGGGGGCGCCCTTTGCGTGGACGTGTGCAGCCCCTAGATCTGGAGCGGCTCCAACAGCATAGGCTTGGCTTTGCCTTCCCTCAGGTGGGATACCTGGAGGTCTCCACCTACCTCAGTCAGTTGTCCAATCCCACCTGGGGGAAGAGTTGCCAAGGAGACCAGGCCAGGTAGGGAAGGGATTACCTGCCCACACAATAGAGGGAGGATCTTACCTAGGAATCCTCACTTGGCTCCAGAGCTTCTCCCACCCTACCCACCCTCAGTTAAGGTCTTATTTTGCAGGTTAACCTTTCTTCACAGGTTTTGCAGGTTAACTTTTCTTCACAGGTATGCGGGCGCTGCTACGTTAAGGTCACTGTTAAAGGGCCGGAAAGGAATTTCCCTGCATTGGCAGGTTTCGCCTTTCCCGTAGCAAAACGTCACAACTTTGGTGGTATCAGGCCTTGGGCGGAATCCTTTTGTCCATCTTCCTCTTGCGGCGGCGATACCAGGGTTCCCCGTTAAAGGGGTTTTCTGAAGGGAGGCTTTGGCCGTACACCGAAAGGTCGTCATTGCTCCCTCGTGCGGCGGCGGCGTTACGGGGGCGGCCATCTCTGCTTGAACATATGTTCTCCAGAGCCGGCCCATCCCCCCCACAGACACTGGATAACCCTGATGCTCCCTAGGTCCCCGGCTGGGGACCGGGGAGGGAGAACGCCCAATGCCTGAGCCAAGGTCTACCCACATTTGAAATTCAATTAAGTTGTGGCCAATTTAATCCCATAGCACGTTGTCTTGAGTCGTTATTCACATGACGGGGGGACCGTGCAGGATCTGGGGACTCCGCCTGTCCACGCAAACAGCATTTTTAGAGAAATCAAAGACTGGAACTGAGGGAAGTCGGGGGATGGGGGTGGGTGGGTTCTGTGGGGGGAGGGAGGGAAAATGGGGGGAAATAAGGATGATATGTTTCTGGATAATATGTTTTGTTTTGATTTTGAATAAATAGTTATTTAAAATGTTTCTTTTATGTCATGCATTATTTCTCTTTTTTTATTAATTTGTATGACGGAAAATCTAAGCAAAAAGAGAAAAAAAGGAAAAGGAAAAGAAATGAGCCGTGTCTGATACCAATGTACTGATAAACTTTGCACCCTGAAAATCTCATCATGGTTCTGGATCTCCAGTCGTAACCCCTTGACTATGCTCAGTTCACTGTCATTGATTTTGTGCTCCTCTTGCTATATGGCCTGAGTGAATATATATTGGAGCTTTCTGGTGTCTGTAGTGTGTGTGTTTTTAATGCAGATTTTCTCCACTGCTGATGTGAGTGTCAGCTGTCAGCAGCATGCTTTGTCCGAAGCAGGGAAGAGAAATAGAGCGAAGGAAATAAACCATCTTTTATTTCTGATGTTTTGTATTAGTTTGAATTTTAAAAATCTTCAGAAAACACCCATCCACTGATAAGAAGCAGCCTTCCATATTGCTAGTGCTATCAATAAGCTGTGGCAAGACTAAGTGGGCTTCATTGGTTGTTTTAATGCTCTTACCTGACAACAAAAGGCAAGTTGTTCTTTTAGGAAATCTGGTCCAGAGCTGTTTAGGGCTTTAGACGTAAGTAAGAAGACCTTAAAAATGTGGCTTGATGGGCAGCTACTGCAGATTCCTTACTATAGGCATGAGATGTGCCTGGTAAGACAGACATGGTCCAAATGGAAGTTACTCTGCCCGTTCAATTATTTAGTTGACTACCAATATTGCTCATTAACCTGACAAAAAGAAATGGAGTGTCAGATGCTAAAATACGAAGCATTCTCTTTAACCAGGAAGTGAACCTGAGGTGGAAAGAAGTTCTGTAGTTTTCACCATGAGTCGCCTCCGTGGCTCAGTAGGTGCATAGGAAAAGGATGTGGGTGGAGCGGGTGGTCAGGCAACATGCTCACACCTTTAAACTGTGCCTTGGCCAGGACATTGGGGGCAGCATCTACAGAAGTGTTTTTTCTTCGCTAGGCTGGGGGAAGGAGTGTGAAATGTTGCAGAAGAAGCAACAAGCAAAGACCCATCTATGTGCACACTACATGCTACATGCATGCTTTGAATTTGAATAAGAGCATATTATAACATCTTATTTGCCAAGCTAACTGGCATATCTAAATTTATTTGCATTGTCCTCAATTCTGCATCCTTATAAAAAAATAATATTCTTTATAATTTTCATTTATATACGTTACAATACTTCAACAATAATTATTATCTAGGAAACCGTGGCTCCCTTCCCCCTCTTTCTGCGGTTCCTTACATTTATTTTCATCATTTCCTGCATACTCCAAATTATCTTCACTTATTCTTTTATGCTCATATATATCTCATATATGGTTTCTTTTTTTAAAAAAAATCTGCAATTATTTACAATAATCCTGCCCATGTCATAATGTCTGTTTACAATTTATTTGTAAATATTCACTGAACCATTTCCATTCCTTTCTCAAAATCTTTAAGATAACAGATTTGTAAAAAACAAACCCAGAAGCTTTTCTTTTGGGAATTATAGGAATAGAACTACCTAAACAGTATAGAAATTTATTTATGTATGCAACTACAGCTGCCAGAACGTTATTAGCCCTCAAATGAAATGAAGTGCAGAAGAGAGAAGACTGGCTACAGAAATTAACGGACTATGCAGAAATGGCAAAACTGGAATAATAAGAAATCAAGACAACAAAGTTGTTATAAAAGAAGAAATGACACCCTTGGTCCTATTTCTGCTTTTTTTGTTATTTTGGGGGGGATACAAAATAACAAATACCACATGGAAGGAAATTGTGCTGAGAATCATAGAGGTATTACTGGGTACATAAATGCACTTGTTGATGATCAAAAATAACTCCAGGTTTCTTTACAAGGAATAAATTGAATATTGAAACATTTCTGCTCTCTTCATGTTTAAAAGCATGCAGCCAGATCTTGATTTCATTTGTATGTGAACTTCAAATGACAACTCCCTCTCCCTTTACTTATTCAGAGACCCTTCACACTTGTGTAGCACTGATCATTTAAAAAGTAAACTTTAACTTTGTGTGTTTCTTCCAACATTTTATTTATTTTCAGTGAAAATTCATCCGCATTTCTTCAGATTTCTCCCACAGTTTTATATGCAGTTTTATATGCAGTTTATACATGTGAATTTTGAAAGACTGTTTTGTTTTGTTTCGAATAGAGCAATTTAGGTAGTTTCTCATGAAAATGCAAACAAAATGGAAATTCTTCCCCATCCCTAGGTCCCATGCTCTCTTCTGTAATTCCGTCTCCTTATAAAAACAAAAATACTGCTTATAACGGTACAAACGAATCTTCTGCAAATAGGATACATCTAAAGAAAATCATGGCCGTCTGTCAACTGATACATTACAGTGGAATCAGACAAAAACTGAAAGATACGAAGGGGTCTGAACGGAGTACCTTGTTTCTGAGCCCCAGCGGCAGTTCCTGATGCAGCCCTCCTAGACTGGAAGTTCAAAGCAGTATAACCATCTTCGCCCTCCATTGGCAAGCAGAGGCTGCAGAGAAGCCTCTCAGAGAGCAGGGCTGTCGAAGGAGCACTGGAGGTTTGCTGCTATAGCCTGAGTTGATGGCCAAAGATCTCTTTCCGGAGCAGCTCTTCTCTTCAACCACAATACATTCAACACATTCGCAGGCTTATTAGGTGGTTAGGGCAGGTTCTTGTTTAAAAAAAAACATTTTTGTGAGTTGTTCAGTTTGTATTGTTCAGCTTTTAGAATGGAGTTTGACTTTTGGAATGATGCCTAAAACAGGCCCCAGTTATGGATTATAGCTAAACCATATAGAGATGGGACTGAGGCTTCCAGTAACGAGGCTGGATAGCTCAGTTGGTTAGAGCGTGGCCTCAAAATGCCAAGGTTGCAGGTTCAATCCCCCTATGACTAGATCCTTGGGGTCCTTCCAGCTCTATGATTCTATGAGTGGGGAGCAGTAGAAGTTAAAGGTAAAGGACCCCATGACGGTTAAGTCCAGTCAAAGGCGACTATGGGGCTGTGGCACTCAACTTGCTTCAGAACGAGGGAGCGGTGTTTGTCCACAGCTAGCTTTCTGGGTCATGTGGGCCAGCAGGACTAAACCTTTTCTGGTGCAACGGGACACCGTGATGGAAACCAGAGTGCACGGAAACGCTATTTTCCATCACGCCACAATGGCACCTATTTATGTACTTGCACTGGTGTGCTTTCAAACTGCTGGGACAGAGCTACGTGAGCTCACCCCATCGTGGAGATTGAAACCACCAACCTTCTGGTTGGCAAGCCAAAGAGGCTCAGTGTTTCAGACCACAGTGCCACATCCTACATCTGCCTATGCAGGGGCTCTCTTGAAATGTAGGTCTTGGTCAAGAAAGGAGTTTGTCACTGCAATGACTTTGCTTCTTTGGAATGCTGTATATAGGGTGGGGCCCCTGCCACACTTTTAGTATTATTACCCAATGTTCTTCTGGATATGAGCTGGTGGAAGACGAATCCCTCAAGGATCAGAATAGAATCATAGAATTGGAAGGGACCCAAGGGTCATCTAGTCCAACCCCCTGCAATGCACGGATCTCAACTAAAACACTCATGACAAATGGCTAGCCAACCTCTGCTTAGAAACTCCAAGGCAGGAGAGTCCACCACCTCCTGAGGAAGACCGTTCCACTGATGAACAGCTCTTACAGTCAGAAAGTTTTTCCTGTGCTTTTAAGCTTGTTCATAAATGATCTAGAATTGGGGGTGAGCAGTGGTTGAGATAGCCAGGCTTGCTTGCTCACGATTGCTGTGGTTGTTGGGGGATTTTGCTGGCATCCATCAGTCTCGCAGGGTAGTGAGAAGAAAAAGGGGATTGCTGGGCACTCCAGAAGGGCATTTCTATCCTGGGTGAATGAAACAGGCGGTAAAATGGCAAATGCAATTCTATGTGAGAAGGTGTATAAGCGATGCATGTTGGGACAAAATGGAAATATCTCTTTTTCACATATACATGGATGGGGTCTGGCGGTGACTCACCAGGAATGAGACCTTGGGCTTGCAGTGAGCAGTTCCGTGCAAATGTGGACCCAGTGTGCAACAGCTGGGGGGGGGGGGTCATTAGACTGGAATTGAAAATAAAATTTCCCATATCATAACACCTTTATTCAACTCTTTGGTGTGGCCACACTTGGAATACTGCCCAGTTCTGCTTGCCCCATCTCACAAAGGATATTGTGGAGATGGAAAAGTTCAGAGACATTATTACTATTATTACTATTACATGGGTAGTGCTGTGGTCTAAACCACAGAGCCTAGGGCTTGTCAATCAGAACATCAACGGTTAGAATCCCTGCGACGGGGTTAGCTTCCGTTGCTCAGTCCCTGATGCTGCCAACCTAGCAGTTCGAAAGCACATCAAAGTGCAAGTAGATAAATAGGTACCGCTCCGGCGGGAAGGTAAACGGTGTGTCCATGCGCTGCTCTGGTTCGCCAGAAGCGGATTAGTCATGCTGCCCACATAACCCGGAAGCTGTAGGCTGGCTCCCTCGGGCAATAAAGCGAGATGAGCACCACAACCTCAGAGTCATCCGCAACTAGACCTAACGGTCAGGGGTCCCTTTACCTTTTACTATTATTTTGCAGTGTCAGATTATACAGCTGATCCTCAATCATGACTTAAAACCAATCTTTTAGTAGCCAAAATAAATTGACTTAGAATTCCATGTTAGGTGTACTGCCTCTGGATTTCACAAAGAGGTATTTTGATGACAACAGAATTATATCTTTACATAAGCTTCTCAGTCACTCTATGACATTTTTATTGTGCGTTCCTGGCAAATAACAAAAACCCACATAATTATTGCATTTATCAAACTAAAATATCAGAGTAGGAGAGGGTCTCTCTGGCAAATCCACCTAAATACAGTACTGCAAGGTTCAGAGGTGACTTTATATTTTATTGTAGCACAAGAGTTTCCTTCAGCATAGTTTGGTTCTGGAAATCTGTGGAAGAAAAAGGTACATCTGAATATCAGGACAGAAGTCTGTTACAACTATTTTTTCATGTTCTTAATAGAAAGCATGAGTGTTTCCAAAATGTACAATAAGCTGGTTGTATGCATTTGAATCCTCCAAACATGGATGAGTAGCATCAAAGTGGAGAGAGGAAAGAAAGTCACGCTGAGCTTGATAGTGGGAGCAGCACCATCTCCCCCTTTTCCTTTTGGGCCTGGGAAGCAGGATTGCAGCAGTGGGGGATGCTTCACCAGGGACCAGTGGCAGAGCATATGCCCGTGCTGCCTGAGGAGTCAGGGCATGGAGGGCGCCCTCCCATGCGCCACGGTTCAGGGTAGGAGAGGGGCAGGGAAGCTGCTGCCCATCCCCTCCTGCTCTCTGCCACCAGCTCAGGCCTGACCCAGCTGCGGAGGCAGAGCTGCTGTGGCCGGGTGCGCCGCGCATTGGCCGAGGGCTGCTCTCTGTCGCCAGGTCAGCAGAGCTACAGGGCACAAGGTATGCCACAGGTGAGGAGGGTGGGCAGCAGCACTGCCGCTCCCTCGGCTGCAGCCCACTCACCTGCGTGACCCGGGGGCAGAGCTGCACAAGGCACAAGCGCCGCAACCAACATCTGAATCAAAATGACCTACCAATTTGCCACCTAGGTAGAGTGAATTGGGGCCGAAGGGGCAGATATAGGAACTTGAGAGCAGAAGTTGGCTTGCTTATCCATATTTGGACCTCAGCACGTTCCCAGAGACAATAGGTGTGCAACATTCCCTATTAGACTGTGACTCACCCCAACTGCACTAAACAACCCCAAACTGGTCAGTTGCCCACCCCAAATTATGGTAAATGGGATGCTAGGGTGGGGGGCAACCATCATTAACTGCCAATAACCTGTCAGGAAAAAGCACCATGGCAAAAGCCAGCTCCAGATTGCTGGAATGCAAAACAGGATGTTGTGGTTTGCTGCTGTACTGCTAGAGAAAAGGTGGAGCCTATTCTCTGTACTGAGCACCGGATGTTAGCTCAGTGTGTCATCTGACCTGTGCTGGAAGTAAAGGGGAGGAGTGTGACTCTTCTGATGGAGTCTGAAGGGAACAGACACATTTCTATGTACTGTTGAGTGACAGGAATAAAACATGTAGAAAGGACTCCTGTCTGTCCCATTTCTCCTCCCTGGGAGAATGCAGGGAGGGAGGGAGAAGCGGAGGGTGTGTTCTTCACGTCTGATTGATGAGGAGAATCGCCGGAGTTATGACCTAGCCTGCCGGGAGACGCAGCGGAGAGGTCATCAAGTATCCAGCTTAATTGCCTCGGGGGAGGCCAGGTACCTCTGCCTGTAAGCTGAGATACTAACATAACCTTCCAATTCTACTATACTTTCACTTTGAATTCTTTCAAAAACTTCACCAGCTGCTCTGTGCAAGACTCTCCACAACAGCCTCCAGAATTCCTTGTATTAGCAATGCTGGGGAGGCAGTGATTGAGATTGTGAGTGGGAAGTGGGAAGAGTTACTCATTCACTCCCTGCCACTGTAGTTCCATGCAGCACTTATAAATAGGGGGAAATGATCCATTCATGCCCCTAAGGATTTTTCCTTCCCCCCAGGAACCAGTGCTGTGGAGCAAGGGGGGCACATCAATTGAGACCATGAGTGGGGAGTGAAGTGGAAGTGAATAAAAATAAAAATAGAACTACTCCCATGTCTTCATGGAATGGAAACCTGCCATCCCAGACCTTTTTCCAATTTCTAAGGAGCCAACTGAGGGAATCTTCTTGGCAGCCAATAGAAGAAGCGAAAAATATCTTTTACAAACTTTCTGTTAGCCCACTAAAACTTTAGCTTATAAACAGGCAAGAGAAGCATTTGCTTAAATGTTCAGTGCAAATTAAATGTGAAATTTGGCAACATCTCTAATATCAGTCCCTAGCTACCCCTTTCTCTACATGAGAATGCTGGCAACTTAATTGGAACCAGTGCAAAAACCAGTGCCTCAATTGCACACCAAGATAATCTTAGCTCTAAAAATTGTGCGGTTTTTTTGCTTTGATTAAAAACAATAACAACTCACAGACTCTGATCAAGCTGGGAGCCTGTAATCCACATCCATTTCTTCTCCAATTGTAATAATGAGAGCCCAATCCAGTGTGCTGAATGTTTTGTAATGTTTTTTATGAAATCCTGTATGAGAGAGAATGTGTGTGTGTATATATATATATAGAGAGAGAGAGAGAGAGAGAATTATTTCCAAGTTGATAACTTTAGAATAAAGCTTACATTAAAATAATATAAAGTAAGAAAATGTGAAGGTTGATATTAATTATAACGAAACATTCACCAAGAACAGTAATCAAAGCAGCATTAAGCATTTATAATGCAGGCCTCCCCATTTACACAAGGGTTACATTGCAAGGAACTGTGCATTGAAGTGAAATTGCGTATAGTGGGAACATCGTTGAAAAAGCTCCAAACACGCTTTAAAACATCCATGGGGAAAAGCCGCTGAAAGGCCATGTGGAATGGGGAGGAAACAAGGGGAACACCAGCTCCTCCTCTCCCACTGCTCCACCACCAACCTCACCTTCCTAAAGAGTCTTTCTAAATAAAAAGAGGACTTGGGCTACAGTTACAGGGATTTGCTTGCAGCCGGTACTTTGGTTCTCACTAGTCAAGCTCCCCAAGGCCTTCTCTAGACACTGATGAGCTGGCCATGGGTGGGAATGGGATGAAGCACTAAACAAGGTCCTTAACTCCACATGCTTCTCAAGTCACCAACCATGATATAATTGCAGAGCTACTAAGCTAGAGTTAAGCTCAGTTGGACTCAGGCTTCCTTCAGAATTAACCTGCATGGGAATGCATTGCCTGAAATATGCAATTGTCCCCTTACCAGCTCCTCCTTGTCTTGGATGACCAGCAGTTGAGAATCCCTTGTTGAACAGTCATGTTGGCTCTCATCCCAGGTTTTCATATACTCTGAAGGCCAGTAGCACTTGTCCCTGTGGAGCTGCCATTGCAAAGGGCACACTTTGCAAGGGGAATTATCTGTGGAAGGAAAGACACTTAATGATTATGAGTGGGCCTCCATTTCGACTGTATAAACATAACTGCTCTGCAGTGGTAAAGACCCAGTGTCTCTAGGCTGAGTGAAGTTGTCCAGTAAATTGTTGGTTTGCAAGGTGCTCTTTGAAACTCCTCAAAGTTGGGGTCCAACAACTTTTTATGTTACTCTTTTTATTTTTATTTTTATTTTTAAGTGTAGTTACATTTGCCACATTTATTTTGAAGGAGGAAGAGCCCTGATCCAGATTACACTCTCCATTTCCACCAGGTCTCAGGGCTGGCTTCTCACCCAAAAACATGCCCTCTGTTTGAGCCAGAAGGTGTTTTTAGGGGAGAATGGGGGGAAGCGAGACAATAGCTGTCAGGTGGGGAGGTGATTTTTATGGGAAACAGGCATAAAGCTTCTTTTATAGTCCTGATCCAATTCAGACCTCCCTGCACACTCAAAATGCTTTTGAGTATAAAAAGATACAGAGATCAAAGTACAGATCTCTCACATCATGCTTAGTTTAGGCTTTCGCAAATGCAAGTTTTTTACTCACCTAGTTTTTGCATCTGAATGAGTTCAGAGCGAGGAGACTGGAGCCCTCTAGAGGACAAAGATGGAGATGGAGTTTACAAGACAAATTGCAGCCTTACATGTCCAAGTTGGTCGCCACAGTCTGTCTCATGGTAGCTCCGTGTTGATAATACTGTGGTGAGGTGTGTTTTTTTGGGGGGGGGCTGTCAGTCTCCATAATAACCGAGTCCCTTCTAATTCCTGGTGCCCTGGATCCAGAAAAGGTTAAAATCTAATGGAGGATTCCATATTAACTAGCCAAGTGAGTTAATAGCCTGAAATACTGTTCTTGGTATAACAAAGGAAGTGGCTTTGTGCCAGAGGGCAAATGGGTGGGTCTCCCCTCCCTCACCTGGCTCTTAGTGAGAAAGGCAATGGACAGAGTTGAGTGTGAAGTTAGCTCTAGAATGAAACCACTGATGCTTGATGATTCAGGACCATAGGGAGTGGCCTTATTCTTAGGGAGATCATGGGGTTCATCTAGCTCAAATTTGTCTACACTGACCAGCAGCAGTTTGAGACACCAGGTATGGAATCTGGGACTTTCTGCATCCAAGATCGGTGCTCTGCCACCAAACTATGAGAACACCACCTGGAGTACCATGTCCAGTTCTAGGTGCCACAATTTGAGAAGGATTTTGACAAGCTGGAATGTGTGCTGCCACACGGGAGACGGAGCAGGCCTGTTTTTTCCTGCTCAGTAGGGTTGGACCTGAAACAATGGATTAAAGTTACAAGGAAAGAGACTCTGACTAATTAGAATTTCTGACTAATTAAACTTTCTGACATTAGAAGCTGTTTGACAATGGAACGGTCTCCCGAGGGAGGTTGTGGACTCTCCTTCCCTGGAGGTTTTTAAGCAGAAGCTGGACGGCCATCTTGTCAGGGATGCTTTAGCTGAGATTCTTGCATTGCAAGGAGACCGTTGGGGTTCCCTCCAGCTCTACAATTCTATAAGTCTATGATTCACCCACATTGAATGAGTTTCTTTACAGAAGGTTTTATGCCTCAAAACAACATAGATGTGAACTGAAAGCAAGATCTTACATACAATTACTATGCTTGAAAGAGACAGAAGTACAATATATCAGTTCTACCTGAGGAATTATACTGATTTTGATTGCAGAAGTTGTGTCTTAGGGAAGCCAGAAACTTGTCTGTTGAGGCATTGCATCCACCATTGCTCAGTAGAATTTTTCCCTTGTCAGCTTCCAACTGCAAAGCTGTCCCCGCAAAACAAAGAAAGTCAGTTAAATGAGTAGGCATAATGTTAAGGGACAAATTCAAAATTTAGAGGCCAAGGAATAAGAGAAGAAGTTGGATATGATAAGACAATGGTGACACACTTCTGCCATTTTATTCCTGTTACAATCTTTATCTGGGGCAGCAACTTGGTCTAACACAGCCACCAGCTCCCTTCTTCTGATATTCACCAGCAAACTATTATTAACGTAACGGGGAAGAACAGCTTATTATTCAGGCCTCAGATACCCGTTTTCACCTCAGCTTTGGGAGTTGTTTGCCTCACACCTCCCTCCCTCCCTGACTTTCCCAACTGACATTACTTCTTCTCAGCTGTCAGTCTACTCCCAATTGACAGCTAATCAGAATATGTGAACTACCAGGAAGACGATTGGGTATCCAATCTCTCCTTGGCTGAGCTTGCATACAATTGCACTCTTCATGCTTCCTCACAGCAGGCCCCCTTCTTTCCAGTTATGGATACCATCCTCGCACCTTCCCATCCCCGACCGACTCCCTGTCAGTGCCGGCAGCAGAAGAATTCATAGAAGAACTGACAGGAATACAGAGTTTGATAAAAGAGAGTTTTGGATTGTGCTAAGGAAGCATTTAAGAGATTGGCTGATGCACACAGAATACCTGGCACCGAGATTAAGGTGGGAGATCAGGTATGGCTCTTGACACGTGATTTGCCACAGAAAGGCAGGTGCAAGAAATTGGAGCCACAGAGGGTGGGCCCATTTAAAGTTGTAGATCAGATCAACCCTGTGACTTTCTGGCTTCGATTGCCTGTATCCATGAAGATTCACCCCATCTTCCGCAGATCAGTTTTGTTGCCTGTCGTGCCTGCACACCCTTGCCAGGCACCTAGACAAGCACCTGCACCTCCCGTCATGGTAGAAGGAGAGGGGGAGTATGAAGTAGAACAAATTCTAGACTCCACAATGCGAAGAACCTTCAACACCTGATTTTGTGGAAGGGGTATGGCCCTGAAGAAAGCTCATGGGAGTACGCAGAACATGGCCATGCACCAGACTTGTAAAGGGTGCTCCATACACACCACCCAGCCAACTGAAACCACTGGGGTGGGGGGAGAAGGAGGGCTCTGGAGAGGGGGCCAGACCAAATGGGCTGGAGCTAATGGAAGATGTGCTAACTGTTTTTATTTAGACCATCATTCTGTATATGCTTTTATTGTATGGTAAACCACTTCAGGATGCCACATGGACAGCAATTCATAAATGAAATAATAAATAATACTCACCCAAGACTGTCACAGCCACCCCCAGGATGATGATCACAAAGCCACCTGCCCACAGGGTGATCCGGTACCAACAGGGAAGCCCAGAAGCATCTGTGAGGAGTGGGAAAACTTGAATGATGTGAGTCAGCAGTGCCTAGAATAGAATTTCCTGTAGCTCATTGTTCTCGAAGCTACCAGCATGAGTTTGACTAAACTGCTTGAGGCAGTGGAAGACAGGAGTGCCTGGCATGCTCTGGTCCATGGGGTCATGAAGAGTCAGACACGACTAAACAACAACAAATTGCAGGCTAACAAACATCACAGGGCGAAGGCTGGGTGATTTGTTTTGTTTTGTTTTTTGACAAAAAAAAAAAAATCCCTTCAGGAGGCAACAGGCAAATGGTATATGTTTAGTAAACTGCCAACATACCAAAATGCACTGTATTAGGGGATGGCTCAAAAAAAAAGTGTGCTAGGCAAAATTGCAAACAAAAAATGTGCACATTAGGAGAAATGTACACTAAAACGTTGAATTGTCAGGAGGCATTTAAAGGGGTGTGTGGAAGTGGTGTAGGAATGTGGAGATCTGCGAGGCTAAACTTGTGTAATTTAGAAGGGCTTGTAATGAAGTTCACAAAAGACAAAAATAAGAGTGAGCTTTGATGGAGCTGGCACGATAAGGAGAAAAGCTGATCTCCCATTCCACATGCAAGAAATGAGCAGTCTCTGTTGGAACAATATTTTGTCATATAATCATCAAAGCATTGCCATTCGTTTTTTAGTTTTTGATTTGACTGCTATCGTATAGGTGCTGTTAATTTAACCAATTTAAAATATTCATTTAATTTGAGAATCCATTCCTCCTCAGTAGGTAGTTCTTTAGCTTTCCATTTAGATGCTATTGCTATCCTAGCTGCAGTAGTCGCATATAAGAAAATTCTTTTTTTTTATTTTGGTATTTATTTTCCTAAAAGGCCCAGTAGGTAAGCCTCTGGTTTTTTCGTTAATGGGATTTTAATCATTTTTTTTCAACTCCTCATGTATTTCTCCCCAGAAGTACTTACTCGGGGTGCAACTCCACCACATAAGTGTTGTTGTACCAGCTTCCTCGTTGCATTTCCAACAGAGGTTGCATTTCAGTTTATCGTTTTTTGCTAATTTGACTGGGGTTAAATACCACCTGTAGAACATTTTGATGAAATTTTCTTTTATTGTACTACAGGCGGTAACCCTTATATCTTCCTGCCAAAGTTTCTATCATTGCTCTAAATATATTGTGTGGCCGAATTTTGCACCCATTTAATCATTGTCTCTTTCACTTCCTCGCCAATCATGTCCAAATCTAGCAAAAGGTTATATATTTTAGATAGTAATATTTAATTGTTTTTTTAATAATGTTTCATGCATTAATGAATTCTCTTTAGAAAAAAAGACATGCTAATATGCTTCGATTAAGAATGTAAATGCATCAAAACAATAAATTATCAATGACATATGTATGTGTGTATGTATGTATGTATGTATGTATGTAGAGAAAATAAAAACAATCAGAGTGCAACGATAAAGGTAAAATTGATTCTAGAGAAGACAAGTAGCGGTGGAGGGAAGTTAAACAGGGTGGTGGGTTTCTTTTATTTTGTGTACGTTTTTCTTTTCTTTTTGGGATATTGTATAATGATTTAATGTTTCTTTTCTGTGACAACGGCCATGAGAGTTCTGGTAGCACAAGGATGGAAGAGTGAAGAAACCCCAACTAAAGAATCATGGCAAGAAAAATTGATGGATTATGCAGAACTGGCAAAACTGACATACAAGCTACGGGACAAGGATAACTGTGACTTTAAAGATGAATGGGAACCCTTTACAAAGTATCTGAAGATGCAACAAAGTGAACTGGACTCCTTGGCTGGTTTTGAATAAACATTTTTATTGATAATAATCAGCTAAATAGTTTGAGGATCTATACATCTGTGTAACATGCAGAAAACAGCATTTTTGGAGAAATCAAAGACTGGAACTGAGGGAAGTCGGGGGATGGGGGTGGGTGGGTTCTGTGGGGGGAGGGAGGGAAAATGGGGGGGGGGAGAAATAAGGATGATATGTTTCTGGATAATATGTTTTGTTTTGATTTTGAATAAAAAGTTATTTAAAATGTTTCTTTTCTGTTATGCATTATTTCTCTTTTTTATTAATTTGTATGACGGAAAATCTAAGCAAAAAGAAAAAAAAGGAAAAGGAAAAGAAATGAGCCATCTCTGATACCAATGTACTGATAAACTTTGCACCCTGAAAATCTCATCATGGTTCTGGATCTCCAGTCGTAACCCCTTGACTATGCTCAGTTCACTGTCATTGATTTTGTGCTCCTCTTGCTATATGGCCTGAGTGAATATATATTGGAGCTTTCTGGTGTCTGTAGTGTGTGTGTTTTTAACGCAGATTTTCTCCACTGCTGATGTGAGTGTCAGCTGTCAGCAGCATGCTTTGTCCGAAGCAGGGAAGAGAAATAGAGCGAAGGAAATAAACCATCTTTTATTTCTGATGTTTTGTATTAGTTTGAATTTTAAAAATCTTCAGAAAACATCCATCCACTGATAAGAAGCAGCCTTCCATATTGCTAGTGCTATCAATAAGCTGTGGCAAGACTAAGTGGGCTTCATTGGTTGTTTTAATGCTCTTACCTGACAACGAAAGGGAAGTTGTTCTTTTAGGAAATCTGGTCCAGAGCTGTTTAGGGCTTTAGACGTAAGTAAGAAGACCTTAAAAATGTGGCTTGATGGGCAGCTACTGCAGATTCCTTACTATAGGCATGAGATGTGCTTGGTAAGACAGACATGGTCCAAATGGAAGTTACTCTGCCCGTTCAATTATTTAGTTGACTACCAATATTGCTCATTAACCTGACAAAAAGAAATGGAGTGTCAGATGCTAAAATACGAAGCATTCTCTTTAACCAGGAAGTGAACCTGAGGTGGAAAGAAGTTCTGTAGTTTTCACCATGAGTCGCCTCGGTGGCTCAGTAGGTGCATAGGAAAAGGATGTGGGTGGAGCGGGTGGTCAGGCAACATGCTCACACCTTTAAACTGTGCCTTGGCCAGGACATTGGGTGCAGCATCTACAGAAGCATTTTTTCTTCACTAGGCTGGAGGAAGGAGTGTGAAATGTTGCAGAAGAAGCAACAAACAAAGACCCATCTATGCGCACGCTTCATGCTACATGCATGCTTTGAATTTGAATAAGAGCATATTATAACATCTTATTTGCCAAGCTAACTGGCATATCTAATTTTATTTGCATTGTCCTCAATTCTGCATCCTTTTAAAAAAATAATATTCTTTATAATTTTCATTTATATACGTTACAATACTTCAACAATAATTATTACATAGGAAACCGCGGCTCCCTTCCCCCTCTTTCTGCGGTTCCTTACATTTATTTTTATCATTTCCTGCATACTCCAAATTATCTTCACTTATTCTTTTATGCTCATATATATCTCATATATGGTTTCTTTTTTTAAAAAAACATCTGCAATTATTTACAATAATCCTGCCCATGTCATAATGTCTGTTTACAATTTATTTGTAAATATTCACTGAACCATTTCCATTCCTTTCTCAAAATCTTTAAGATAACACATTTGTAAAAAACAGACCCAGAAGCTTTTCTTTTGGGAATTATAGGAATAGAACTACCTAAACAGTATAGAAATTTATTTATGTATGCAACTACAGCTGCAAGAACGTTATTTGCCCTCAAATGAAATGAAGTCCAGAAGAGAGAAAACTGGTTACAGAAATTAACGGACTATGCAGAAATGGCAAAACTGGAATAATAAGAAATCAACACAACAAAGTTGTTATAAAAGAAGAAATGACACCCTTGGTCCTATTTCTGCTTTTTTGTTATTTTTTTTGGGGGGGGATACAAAATAACAAATACCAAATAGAAGGAAATTGTGCTGAGAATCATAGAGGTATTACTGGGTACATAAATGCACTTGTTGATGATCAAAAATAACTCCAGGTTTCTTTACAAGAAATAAATTGAATATTGAAACATTTCTGCTCTCATCGTGTTTAAAACCATGCAGCCAGATCTTGATTTCATTTGTATGTGAACTTCAAATGACAAGTCCCTCTCCCTTTACTTATTCAGAGACCCTTCACACTTGTGTGGCACTGATCATTTAAAAAGTAAACTTTAACTTTGTGTGTTTCTTCCAACATTTTATTTATTTTCAATGAAAATTCATCCGCATTTCTTCAGATTTCTCCCACATTTTTATATGCAGTTTTATATGCAGTTTATACATGCAAATTTTGAAAGACAGTTTTGTTTTGTTTCGAATAGTGCAATTTAGGTAGTTTTTCATGAAAATGCAAACAAAATGGAAATTCTTCCCCATCCCTAGGTCCCACGCTCTCTTCTGTAATTACGTCTCCTTATAAAAACAAAAATACTGCTTATAACGGTACAAACGAATTTTCTGCAAATAGGATAAATCTAAAGAAAATCATGTCCGTATGTCAACTGATATATTACAGTGGAATCAGACAAAAACTGGAAGATATGAGGGGTCTGAACTGAGTACCTTGTTTCTGAGCCACAGCGGCAGTTCCTGATGCAGCCCTCCTAGACTGGAAGTTCAAAGCAGTATAACCATCTTCGCCCTCCATTGGCAAGCAAAGGCTGCAGAGAAGCCTCTCAGGGCTGCAGGGCTGTCGAAGGAGCACTGGAGGTTTGCTGCTATAGCCTGAGTTGATGGCCAAGCATCTCTTTCCGGAGCAGCTCTTCTCTTCAACCACAATACCAGTCACACATTCGCAGGCTTATTAGGTGGTTAGGGCAGGTTCTTCTTTTAAAAAAAACATTTTTGTGAGTTGTTCAGTTTGTATTGTTCAGCTTTTAGAATGGAGTTTGACTTTTAATCTTGGCCACCACCACCACCTGGAGCTGGACCGATGCCTGTACCCTCGGGACCAGAGGAAAAGGAAGAGACGCCACTATAAGATCAACAAATTAACCCAGGATGTCTCTGCAGCTACTTAGTTGGAATATAAATGGTGGAAATTCCCCGGAAAAAAGAAGAAGAATCTTTCATATATTGAAAAAAGAACAATTGGACATTATATGCTTGCAAGAAACTCATGTGACTAGGCTCCACAGGAAAGTGTTAATAAATAAAAGACTAGGCCAATAATTTATTTCATCGGACAGAGTCAAGAAAAGAGGAGTCGTGATCTACGCAAAGGAGAGCCTGTCACCAAAATTCTTATTCAAAGATGAATCATAGAATCATAGAATCATAGAGTTGGAAGAGACCACAAGGGCCATCGAGTCCAACCCCCTGCCAAGCAGGAAACAACCCCCTGCCAAGCAGGATGAACAAGGAAGAATTTTGGCGATTGAAATACAGACACAAGGAGAAAAATTTTTGATATTAGGAATATACGCACCAAATGAAGGGAAATCAGAATTTTATAAGAAGCTGCATGAGATGATGCTGGACTATTTGGATTACACTAACATCATTATGATGGGAGATATGAACGGGGTGGTATCTACAAATATGGACAAGTCACAAAATCAAAATTTAACAAAAGATGGCAGGCTACCTAAAACTTTTTTCGAATTAACTGACAATATGGACTTGATTGATATATGGAGGACAAAGAACCCTCTAGGTAAAGAAGGAACTTTCTTTTCTGAGGCCCATTTGTCATGGACAAGAATCGACCAAATATGGACAACTAGAGGGCTGGCACCCAAGACTAGAAAAGTGGAAATCTGCCCAAAAACCTGCTCCGACCATAATGCCTTGAAAATGGAATTGAGACTTATTTCAATCGGTTCCTTCAGATGGAAAATGAATGACACCCTATTAAGAGATCAGGAGATTGTGAAGAAGGCCCCAAAAACTTTAAAAGATTATTTTGAAATAAATTTGAACACTACGGTGGAAAAGAGAACAATCTGGGACGCAAGTAAAGCAGTTATGAGAGGGTTTCTGATACAACAGAATACGATTAAGAAAAGACTCTGGAATGAAAAAAAGGACAAAATCTTAGAGAAGATAAGAGATGAAGAGAAAAAATTGAGATCCAAACCAAAGTCGAAGGAGGTGCTGAGAGAAATTAAATTCCACCAAGCACAATATTCGAAATTGATAAATCAAGAGGTTGAATGGAAAATTAAACAAATGAAGCAAAGATCATTTGAATCAGCGAACAAATGTGGAAAACTGCTAGCATGGCAGTTGAAAAAGAGACAAAAATTGAATACAGTTACAAACCTAGAGATCGAAGGGAGAATTGTTCAGAAACCAGAAGAAATTAGAAAGTGTTTCCAGAGATATTTTAAAGAACTTTATACACAGGGGCCACAGGAAGAGACTGAGATAGACCAATTTTTAAAAATCAATGGATTATCAAAATTAGCACAGGAAAAGAGAACAATCCTGAATTGCAAAATAACACAACAGGAAATTGAGGGTGCCATTCAGAATATGCAACTAGGCAAATCTCCAGGCCCAGATGGTCTCACCTCCAAATATTATAAGATATTAAAAGACTACTTGATACAACCACTAATGGAGGTTTGTAACCAGATTATGGAGGGGAAGAAGGCACCGGAAACGTGGAAAGAAGCTTTCATCACATTGATACCCAAACTGGAAACTGAAAAGACTCAACTTAAGAACTACCGTCCCATCTCACTCCTAAATGTGGATTACAAAATCTTTGCGGATATTTTGGCAAGTAGACTTAAAAAAGTACTTAATGAAGTAATTCACAAGGACCAGGCAGGCTTTCTCCCAGGTAGACATTTGTTTGATAACACTAGGAATATTATTGACATTCTGGAACTTTTACAAACTAATATCAACACGAAAGCTGTGTTAATCTTTATTGATGCAGAGAAGGCCTTTGACAACATTTCTTGGATGTTTATGAAGAGAAATTTGGAAGGGATGGGAGTGGGACGGGGGTTTGAAAATGGAATAGAAGCAATTTATTCAGAGCAAAAAGCTAAACTGATAGTGAACAATGTGGTGACAGAAGAGTTTAAAATTGAAAAAGGGACACGACAGGGGTGCCCCCTATCCCCTCTTTTATTTATTTCAGTCCTGGAGGTGCTTCTGAACATGATTAGGGAGGACCGGTTGGTGCAAGGAATACAGGTCGGAGTGAAACAATATAAACTGAAAGCTTTTGCAGATGATTTGGTTTTAACATTACAGGAGCCAGAATCTAGTACAAAAAGAGTTTTAGAACTGATTCATGATTTTGGTCGGGTGGCGGGATTTAAGTTGAATAAGCAAAAAACCAAGGTTCTGGCAAAAAACCTGACATCTTCAGAAACGGATGGGTTTCAGAAAGAGACAGAATTAAGTGTGGTTAAAAAAGTGAAATACCTAGGGGCTTATTTGTCTGCTAAAAATCTGAATTTATTTAAAGATAATTATGAAAAATGTTGGTCGGAAATAAAAAAAGATTTGGAAATTTGGTCAAGACTGAAACTTTCCTTGTTGGGTCGAATTGCAGCTATAAAAATGAATGTATTGCCGAAAATGTTATTTTTGTTTCAAACCCTACAGATTGTGGACAGAGTGGAATGTTTTGGAAAGTGGCAGAAGGATATTTCTAAGTTTGTTTGGCAGGGCAAAAAGCCCCGAATAAAGTTTAAAATACTAACTGATTCGAAAGAAAGAGGGGGGTTTGCCCTGCCAGACCTGAGGTTATATTATGAAGCTGCGGCCTTCTGCTGGATGAAGGATTGGCTACTCCTTGAGAACACTGATGTCCTAGATCTGGAAGGGTTCGATAATGCTTTTGGTTGGCATGCATATTTGTGGTATGACAAGGTAAAAACGCATAAAATGTTCAAAAACCATATTGTCAGAAAAGCAATATTTATGGTCTGGACAAAATATAAAGACTTATTAGAAGGTAAGACCCCGAGGTGGCTATCACCAGTGGAGGCCAAGGCTCGAAAAAGACCCAATATGGAGGCCAACTGGCCGAAATATTGGGAAATAATAGAAAAAAATTGGAGACAACTGGAGGTTGCAGAGCTTGGAGAAATTAAAGAATAAGGTGCGAGATTGGTTACATTACGCTCAAATTCAAGAGGTTTTTAAAATAGACAAAAAAGTAGGGTTCCAGGTGGAAAAATCGAAACTAGAGACGGAATTGTTAGAACCAAAAACCAAGATACTTTCGAGAATGTATAACTTGCTGCTTAAATGGAACACACAAGAAGAGACAGTCAAATCAGCCATGATAAAATGAGCGCAGGATATTGGGTATAACATTATGTTTGAGGACTGGGAAAGGTTATGGACCACCGGAATGAAATTCACGGCATGTAATGCCTTGAAGGAAAACATTATGAAAATGATATATAGGTGGTACATGACCCCAGTCAAGCTTGCTAAGATATATCACCTGTCTGACAATAAATGTTGGAAATGTAAGGAGGCTGAAGGGACATTCTTTCACCTCTGGTGGACCTGCCCAAAAGTGAAGGCCCTCTGGGAAGTGATTTACAATGAATTAAAAAAGGTATTTAGGTATACCTTTCCCAAGAAACCAGAGGCCTTCCTCCTGGCCATTGTAGACCAGAAAGTGTTAAAGAAGGATAGAACTTTTTTTATGTATGCAACTACAGCAGCAAGAATTCTTATCGCAAAGTATTGGAAGACACAAGATCTACCCACACTGGAAGAGTGGCAGACGCAATTGATGGACTATATGGAACTGGCTGAAATGACTGGCAGAATCCGAGACTTGGGAGAAGAAACAATGGAAGAGGACTGGAAAAAAATTAAGGACTATTTGCAAAAACACTATAAGTTGTATGAATGTTAAGAATGTGCATGATTTGGAAACTTTAGCTTCAGCAACTAGATTTGGTGAACTGGAAATTAAGCTATAAGAAAGACGAGGTGGAAACTTGAAGTAATTTTATTATGTTTATTTTAAGGTATAAGTAATTGAGAAACAGTATTTTGAATCTAGAAACATAATATTTGAAAGATACAGTAAGGTATGAAACAAGGTAACAATTTGCTGAGGTTTTTATTGCAAAGAACGCAGGGTTCGGAAGATGTGGGGAAGTCCAGTTGGATTGGTAAAAATGGCTTGGAAAGTTGGCTTTTTTATATATATTTTTTCTCTTCTTTTCTCGTTTCTTTTTTTCTTTTCTGTGGTACATTTCTGAATATGTATAAGAAAATCTAATAAAAATATTTATAAAAAAGAAAGAAAGAATGGAGTTTGACTTTTGGAATGATGCCTAAAAAGGCCCCAGTTATGGATTATAGCTAAACCATCTAGAGATGGGACTGAGGCTTCCAGTAATGAGGCTGGATAGCTCAGTTGGTTAGAGCGTGGCCTCAAAATGCCAAGGTTGCAGGTTCAATCCCCCTATGACTAGATCCTTGGGGTCCTTCCAGCTCTATGATTCTATGAGTGGGGAGCAGTAGAAGTTAAAGGTAAAGGACCCCATGACGGTTAAGTCCAGTCAAAGGCGACTATGGGGCTGTGGCACTCAACTTGCTTCAGAACGAGGGAGCGGTGTTTGTCCACAGACAGCTTTCTGGGTCATGTGGGCCAGCAGGACTAAACCTTTTCTGGTGCAACGGGACACCGTGATGGAAACCAGAGTGCACGGAAACGCTATTTTCCATCATGCCACAATGGCACCTATTTATGTACTTGCACTGGTGTGCTTTCAAACTGCTGGGACAGAGCTACGTGAGCTCACTCCATCGTGGGGATTGAAACCACCAACCTTCTGGCTGGCAAGCCAAAGAGGCTCAGTGTTTCAGACCACAGCGCCACATCCTACATCTGCCTATGCAGGGGCTCTCTTGAAATGTAGGTCTTGGTCAAGAAAGGAGTTTGTCACTGCAATGACTTTGCTTCTTTGGAATGCTGTATATAGCATGCGCCCCCTGCCACACTTTTAGTATTATTATGCAATGTCTTGCTGGATATGAGCTGGTGGAAGACGAATCCCTCAAGGATCAGAATAGAATCATAGAATTGGAAGGGACCCAAGGGTCATCTAGTCCAACCCCCTGCAATGCACGGATCTCAACTAAAACACTCATGACAAATGGCTAGCCAACCTCTGCTTAGAAACTCCAAGGCAGGAGAGCCCACCACCTCCTGAGGAAGACCGTTCCACTGATGAACAGCTCTTACAGTCAGAAAGTTTTTCCTGTGCTTTTAAGCTTGTTCATAAATGATCTAGAATTGGGGGTGAGCAGTGGTTGAGATAGCCAGGCTTGCTTGCTCACGATTGCTGTGGTTGTTGGGGGATTTTGCTGGCATCCATCAGTCTCGCAGGGTAGTGAGAAGAAAAAGGGGATTGCTGGGCACTCCAGAAGGGCATTTCTATCCTGGGTGAATGAAACAGGCGGTAAAATGGCAAATGCAATTCTATGTGAGAAGGTGTATAAGCGATGCATGTTGGGACAAAATGGAAATATCTCTTTTTCACATATACATGGATGGGGTCTGGCGGTGACTCACCAGGAATGAGACCTTTGGCTTGCAGTGAGCAGTTCCATGCAAATGTGGACCCAGTGTGCAACAGCTGGGGGGGGGGGTCATTAGGACTGGAATTGAAAATAAAATTTCCTATATCATAACACCTTTATTCAACTCTTTGGTGTGGCCACACTTGGAATACTGCCCAGTTCTGCTTGCCCCATCTCACAAAGGATATTGTGGAGATGGAAAAGTTCAGAGACATTATTACTATTATTACTATTACATGGGTAGTGCTGTGGTCTAAACCACAGAGCCTAGGGCTTGTCAATCAGAACATCAACGGTTAGAATCCCCGTGACGGGGTGAGCTCCCGTTGCTCAGTCCCTGATCCTGCCAACCTAGCAGTTCGAAAGCACATCAAAGTGCAAGTAGATAAATAGGTACCGCTCCGGCGGGAAGGTAAACGGTGTGTCCATGCGCTGCTCTGGTTTGCCAGAAGCGGCTTAGTCATGCTGCCCACATAACCCAGAAGCTGTAGGCTGGCTCCCTCGGGCAATAAAACGAGATGAGCACCACAACCCCAGAGTCATCCGCAACTGGACCTAACGGTCAGGGGTCCCTTTACCTTTTACTATTATTTTGCAGTGTCAGATTATACAGCTGATCCTCAATCATGACTTAAAACCAATCTTTTAGTAGCCAAAATAAATTGACTTAGAATTCCATGTTAGGTGTACTGCCTCTGGATTTCACAAAGAGGTATTTTGATGACAACAGAATTATATGTTTACATAAGCTTCTCAGTCACTCTATGACATTTTTATTGTGTGTTCCTGGCAAATAACAAAAACCCACATAATTATTGCATTTATCAAACTAAAATATCAGAGTAGGAGAGGGTCTTTCTGGCAAATCCACCGATATATAGCACTGCAAGGTTCAGAGGTGACTTTATATCTTATTGTAGCACAAGAGTTTCCTTCAGCATAGTTTGGTTCTGGAAATCTGTGGAAGAAAAAGGTACATTTGAATATCAGGACAGAAGTCTGTTACAACTATTTTTTCATGTTCTTAATAGAAAGCATGAGTGTTTCCAAAATGTACAATAAGCTGGTTATATGCATTTGAATCCTCCAAACACGGATGAGTATCATCAAAGTGGAGAGGGTGAAGAAAGTCACGCATAGCTTGATAGTGGGAGCAGCACCACCTCCCCCTTTTCCTTTTGGGCCTGGGAAGCAGGATTGCAGCAGTGGGGGATGCTCCACCAGGGACCAGTGGCAGAGCATATGCCCGTGCTGCCTGAGGAGTTAGGGCATGGAGGGCGCCCTCCCATGTGCCACAGTTCAGGGTAGGAGAGGGGCAGGGAAGCTTCTGCCCATCCCCTCCTGCTCTCTGCCACCAGCGCAGGCCTGACCCAGCTGCGGAGGCAGAGCTGCTGTGGCCGGGTGCGCCTCGCCTTGGCCGAGGGCTGCTCTCCGTCGCCAGGTCAGCAGAGCTACAGGGCACAAGGTGTGCCACAGGTGAGGAGGGTGGGCAGCAGCACTGCCGCTCCCTCGGCTGCAGCCCACTCACCTGCGTGACCCGGGGGCAGAGCTGCACAAGGCACAAGCGCCGCAACCAACACACAACTCCTTCTGGCACACAGCCAGGCTCCCATGAAGGATCCACTGTGGGGCGCCTGTTTGCCCCCCCTCTCAAAATTGCACTCAGGGCCACAGGACCCCCCATGCTATGCCTCTGAATCAAAATGACCTACCAATTTGCCACCTAGGAAGAGTGAATTGGGGCCGAAGGGGCAGATATAGGAACTTGAGAGCAGAAGTTGGCTCGCTTATCCATATTTGGACCTCAGCACTTTCCCAGAGACAATAGATGTGCAACATTCCCTATTAGACTGTGACTCACCCCAACTGCACTAAACAACCCCAAATTGGTCAGTTGCCCACCCCGGATTAAATGGCATGCTAGGGTGGGGGGCAACCATCATTAACTGCCAATAACCTTCCAGTTCTCCCTTTCTTCTCTCTCCTCTGACTTTCCTCAAGGGAAAGGCCAATATTTTTGGCCAGCTCTTTTTGACCATTTGTGTGTGTTAAGAGTGAAAGAAAGGCCTGAAAATAGAAACAGGGTGAGGTTTTTAAAAAAGGATTCCATGCAGAAGGGGTTTTTCCACTGATTATGACAAGGAGCGCGAGGATTTTCTACTATACTTTAACTTTGAATTCTTTCAAAAACTTCACCAGCTGCTCTGTGCAACACTCTCTACAACAGCCTCCAGAATTCCTTGTATTATCAATGCTGGGGAGGCAGTGATTGAGATTGTGAGTGAAGTGGGAAGAGTTACTCATCCACTCCCTGCCACTGTAGTTCCATGCAGCACTTATAAATAGGGGGAAATGATCCATTCATGCCCCTAAGGATTTTTCATTCCCCCCAGGAACCAGTGCTGTGGAGCAAGGGGGGGCACTTCAGTTGAGACCATGAGTGGGGAGCAAGGCGGCCAGTGAATAAAAATAAAAATAGAATTACTCCCATATATTCATGGAATGGAAACTTGCCATCCCAGACCTTTTTCCAATTTCTAAGGAGCCAACTGAGGGAATCTTCTTGGCAGCCAATAGGAGAAGCGAAAAATATCTTTTACAAACTTTCTGTTAGCCCACTAAAACTTTAGCTTATAAACAGGCAAGAGAAGCACTTACCTAAATGTTCAGTACAAATTAAATGTGAAATTTGGCAACATCTCTAATATCAGTCCCTAGCTACCCCTTTCTCTACATGAGAATGCTGGCAACGTAATTGCAACCCGTGCAAAAACCAATGCCTCAATTGCACACCGAGATAATCTTAGCTCTAAAAATTGTGCTTCTTTTTTTGCTTTGATTAAAAACAATAACAACTCACAGACTCTGATCAAGCTGGGAGCCTGTAATCCACATCCATTTCTTCTCCAATTGTAATAATGAGAGCCCAATCCAGTGTACTGAATTTTTTGTCATGTTTTTTATGAAATCCTGTATGAGAGATAATGTGTATATATATATATGTGTGTATATATATATATATATATATATATATATATATATACACACACACACACATATATAGTTATTTCCAAGTTGATAAATTCAGAATAAAGCTTACATTAAAATAATATAAAGTAAGAAAATGTGAAAGTTGGTAGTAATTATAATGAAACATTCACCAAGAACAGTAATCAAAGCAGCATTAAGCATTTATAATGCAGGCCTCCCCATTTACGCAGGGGTTACATTGCAAGGAACTGTGCAAGTGAAATTGTGTATATTGGGAACACCATTGAAAAAGTCTCCAAACACGCTTTAAAACATCCATGGGGAAAAGCCGCTGAAAGCTGTGTGGAATGGGGGGGGGGGGAACAATGGGAACACCATTTATTTATTTCTAAATAAAAAGAGGACTTGGGCTACAGTTACAGGGATTTGCTTGCAAATTCTGCTTTGGTTCTCACTAGTCAAGCTCCCCAAGGCCTTCTCTAGACACTGATGAACTGGCCGTGGGTGGGAATGGGATGAAGCACTAAACAAGGCCCTGCACTCCACATGCTTCTCAAGTCACCAACCATGTTATCATTGCAGAGCTACTAAGCTAGAGTTAAGCTCAGCTGGACTCAGGCTTCCTTCAGAATTAACCTGCACGGGAATTGCATTGCCTGAAATATGCAATTGTCCCCTTACCAGCTCCTCCTTGTCTTGGATGACCAGCAGTTGAGAATCCCTTGTTGAACAGTCATGTTTACTCTCATTCCAGCTTTTAATATTTTCTGATGGCCAGTAGCACTTGTCCCTGTGGAGCTGCCATTGTGGAGGGCACACTTTGCAAGGGGAATTATCTGTGGAAGGAAAGACACTTAATGATTATGACTGGGCCTCCATTTTGATTGTGAAAAACATAAGTGCTCTGCAACGGTAAAGACCCAATGCCTCTCGACTGAGTGAAGTTGTCCAGTAAATTGATGGTTTGCAGGGTGCTCTTTGAAACTCCTCAAAGTTGGGGTCCAACAACTTTTTATGTTATTCGCCCTCCCCCCTTTTAGTGCACTTACATTTGCCACATTTCTTTTGAAAGAAGAGTCCTGATCCAGATTACATTCTCCATCTCCACCAGATCTCAGGGCTGGCTTCTCACCCAAAAACATGCCCTCTGTTTGAGCCAGAAGGGGTTTTTTAGGGGAGAATGGGGGGAGGCGAGACAATAGCTGTCAGGTGGGGAGGTGATTTTTATGGGAAACAGGCGTGTAGATTGATTCAGATTGGCCCCTTTAAAGCTTCTTTTATAATCCTGATCCAATTCAATCCTCCCTGCACACTCAAAATGCTTTTGAGTATAAAAAGATACAGAGATCAAAGTACAGATCTCTCACATCATGCCATCGCAAATGCAAGTTTTTTACTCGCCTAGTTTTTGCATCTGAATGAGTTCAGAAAGAGGAAACCGGAGCCCTCTAGAGGACAAAGATGGAGATGGAGTTTACAAGACAAATTGCAGCCTTACATGTCCATGTTGGTCTCCACAGTCTGTCTCATGGTAGTTCTGTGTTGACAATACTGTGGTGAGGTGGGGGTTTTTTGGGGGGGCTGTCAGTCTCCATTATACCTGAGTCCCTTGTAATTCCTGGGGTCCTGGATCCAGAAAAGGTTAAACCCTAATGGAGGATTCCATATTAACCAACCAGGTGAGTTAATAGCCTTAAATGCTCTCCTTGGTATAACAAAGGAAGTGGATTTTTGCCAGAGGGCAGATGTGTGGGTCCCCCTCCCTCACCTGGCTCTTAGTGAGAAAGGCAATGGCCGGAGTTGAGTGTGAAGTTAGCTCTAGAATGAAGCCAACAATGCTTGACCATTTAGGACCATAGGGAGCGGCCTTATTCTTAGGGAGATCATGGGGTTCATCTAGCTCAAATTTGTCTACACTGACCAGCAACAGTTTGAGACACCAGGGATGGAATCTGGGACTCTACCACCAAGCTATGAGAACACCACCTGGAGTCATGTGTCCAGTTCTAGGTGCCACAATTTAAGAAGGATTTTGACAAGCTGGAATGTGTGCTGCAACACGGGAGATGGAGCAAGCCTGTTTTCTCCTGCTCAGTAGTGTTGGACCTGAAACAATGGATTCAAGTTACAAGGAAAGAGACTCTGACTAAATATCAGGAAAAACTTTCTGACAGTAGAAGCTGTTTGACAGTGGAACAGTCTTCCATGGGAGATGGTGGACTTCCTTCCCTGGAGGTTTTTAAGCAGAGGCTGGAAGGCCATCTGTCATGGATGCTTTAGCTGAGATTCCTGCATTGCAGGGGATTGGACTTCCAACTCTACAATTTTATGAGTCTATAAAATGAATGAATTTGAATGAATGTAATGAGTTTCTTTACAGAAGGTTTTATGCCTCAAAACAACAGAGATGTGAACTGAAAGCAAGGACTTACATACAATTACTATGCTTGAAAGAGACAGCAGTACAATATATCAGTTCTACCTGAGGAATTATACTGATTTTGATTGCAGAAGCTGTGTCTTAGGGAAGCCAGAAACTTGTCTGTTGAGGCATTGCATCCACCATTGCTCAGTAGAATTTTTCCCTTGTCAGCTTCCAACTGCAAAGCTGTCCCTGCAAAAGAAAGAAAGAAAGAAAGAAAGAAAGAAGAAGAAGAAGAGTTTGGATTTGATATCCTGCCTTTCACTCCCTTTAAGGAGTCTCAAAGCGGCTAACATTCTCCTTTCCCTTCCTCCCCCACAACAAACACTCTGTGAGGTGAGTGGGGCTGAGAGACTTCAAAGAAGTGTGACTGGCCCAAGGTCACCCAGCAGCTGCATGTGGAGGAGCGGAGACTCGAACCTGGTTCTCCAGATTACGAGACTACCGTTCTTAACCACTACACCACACTGGCTCTCTAGAAAGCCAGTTAAATGAGAAGGCATAATGTTAAGGCACAAATTCAAAATTTAGAGGCCAAGGAATGAGAGAAGAAGATGGATATGATAAGACAATGGTGACACACTTCTGCCATTTTATTCCTGTTACAATCTTTATCTGGGGCAGCAACTTGGTCTAACACAGCCACCAGCTCCCTTCTTCTGATATTCACCAGCAAACCATTATTAACATAACGGGGAAGAACAGCTTATTATTCAGGCCTCAGATACCCGTTTTCACCTCAGCTTTGGGAGTTGTTTGCCTCACACCTCCCTCCCTCCCTGACTTTCCCAACTGACATTACTTCTCCTCAGCTGTCAATCTACTCCCAATTGACAGCTAATCAGAATATGTGAACTACCAGGAAGACGATTGGGTATCCAATCTCTCCTTGGCTGAGCTTTCATACAATTGCACTCTTCATGCTTCATCACAGCAGGCCCCCTTCTTTGCCAGTTATGGATACCATCCTCGCACCTTCCCATCCCCGACCGACTCCCTGTCAGTGCCGGCAGCAGAAGACTTCATAGAAGAACTGACAGGAATACAGAGTTTGCAAAAAGAGCATTTTGGATTGTGCTAAGGAAACCTGTAAGAGATTGGCTGATGCACACAGAATACCTGGCACCGAGATTAAGGTGGGAGATCAGGTATGGCTCTTGACACGTGATTTGCCACAGAAAGGCAGGTGCAAGAAATTGGAGCCACAGAGGGTGGGCCCGTTTGAAGTTGTAGATCAGATCAACCCTGTGACTTTCTGGCTTCGATTGCCTGTATCCATGAAGATTCACCCCATCTTCGGCAGATCAGTTTTGTTGCCTGTTGTGCCTGCACACCCTTACCAGGCACCTAGACAAGCACCTCCACCTCCCGTCATGGTAGAAGGAGAGGGGGAGTATGAAGTAGAACAAATTCTAGACTCCACAATGCGAAGAACCTTCAACACCTGATTTTGTGGAAGGGGTATGGCCCTGGTGAAAGCTCATGGGAGTACGCAGAACAAGGCCATGCACCAGACTTGTAAAGGGTGCTCCATACACACCAACCCAGCCAACTGAAACCACTGGGGTGGGGGGAGAAGGAGGGCTCTGGAGAGGGGGCCAGACCAAATGGGCTGGAGCTAATGGAAGATGTGCTAACTGTTTTTATTTAGACCATCATTCTGTATATGCTTTTATTGTATGGTAAACCACTTCAGGATGCCACATGGACAGCAATTCATAAATGAAATAATAAATAATACTCACCCAAGACTGTCACAGCCACCCCCAGGATGATGATCACAAAGCCACTTGCCCACAGGGTGATCCGGTACCAACAGGGAAGCCCAGGAGCATCTGTGAGGAGTGGGAAAACTTGAATGATGTGAGTCAGCAGTGCCTAGAATAGAATTTCCTGTAACTCATTGTTCTCGAAGCTACCAGCATGAGTTTGACCAAACTGTGGGAGGCAGTGGAAGACAGGAGTGCCTCGCGTGCTCTGCTCCATGGGTCACGAAGAGTCGGACATGACTAAATGACTAAACAACAACAAATTGCAGGCTAAGAAACATCACAGGGCGAAGGCTGGGTGATTTGTTTTTGTGATGGCCTGGGATTCCGATTCGGAGGATGAAACAGAGGAATCCCAGCCTGCACAGGAGTCCCCGCCTCCAGGGCCGGCTGAACTGGGGCAAGGCCTAGATGCTGAAGAGCCTGCACCTGTGGCAGTGCATCAGGAGCTGGTCCCAGGTGAAGCCCTTCTGGCCCCAGAGGGGCTTGACGACTCAGTGGCCACAGGTGAGCCTCCTCCAGGGCCCAGTAACCCTTCGGCCTCTCCTGATCTGCAGAGGCTTAGGGCAGAGAGGCGAAGGGAACTGGTTGCTCCCAGGAGGAGTGCTCGCCTTAAGGCCAGAGGAGGCGGGGCTCCTGGGGGCCGGGACCGCCCCTGGCCTTAGAAGAGGATAAAAGCCCAGTCAGCCCGGCCCCAGGTTGCAGGAGCAACGTCGTTGTTGGCTTCGGACCTTCCTGTGTTCCTGATCCCTGCTCGGCCTCCTGTTCCTGACTATCCGGTACTCCTGTTCCCTGCTCGGCTTCCTGTTCCTGATTATCCAGTACTCCTGTTCCCTGCTCGGCCTCCTGTTCCCGACCATCCGGTGTTCCTGTTCCCTGCACAGCCTCCTGTTCCAGCGTTCCTGTTCCCCGCCCGGCTCTCCGCCTCGGACCTCGCCCCTCTTCGTGTGGACTCTGCTACACCCAAGGTACCTTACCCCCGGGACCAGCATAGTTTTGTTTTGTTTTTTGACAAAAAAAATCCCTTCAGGAGGCAAGAGGCAAATGGTATATGTTAAGTAAACTGCCAACATACCAAAATGCACTGTATTAGGGGATGGCTCAAAAAAACACACAGTGTGCTAGGCAAAATTGCAAACAAAAAATGTGCACATTCGGAGATATGTACACTAAAACGTTGAATTGTCAGGAGGAGTTTAAAGGGTGTGTGGAAGTGGTGTAGGAATGTGGAGATCTGCCAGGCTAAACTTGTGTAATTTAGAAGGGCTTGTGAAGAAGTTCACAAAAGACAAAAATAAGAGTGAGCTTTGATGGAGCTGGCACGATAAGGAGAAAAGCTGATCTCCCATTCCACATGCAAGAAATGAGCAGTCTCTGTTGGAACAATATTTTGTCATATTGTAATGGCCTGGGAATCGGATTCAGAGGCTGAACCTGAGGAATCCCAGCCTGCACAGAGGTCCCCGCCTCCAGGACCGGCTGAGCCGGGACTGGGGCTTGAACCTGAAGGGCAATCACTTGTGCCGGATCCTCACTTGTGCCGGATTCCCCAGCTGAGAGGCTCAGGGCAGAGAGGCAGAGGGAACTAAGTTCTCGCAGGAGGAGTGCTCGCCTCCAGGCCAGGAGAGGCGAGTCACCTGTGGACCAGGGCCACCCTATGCCTCAGTAGAGATAAAAGCCAGGCAGCCCAGACCCAGGTTGCGGGAGCAACATTGTTGGTAAGCTGTTCCTGCCGGCACCCTGTCCTGCTCTTCTGCCAGAGTTCCTGACCTCACCTGACTCCTTGCCTTGGACCCAGCTACAGCTTTGACGGACAGCCCCCATACCACACCCTCGACCTTGGACTGGACTCGGACCATGCCGCACAGTAACCCCCCGGGACCAGCACACATATAATCATCAAAGCATTGCCATTCATTTTTTAGTTTTTGATCTGACTGCTGTCGTATGGATGCTGTTAATTTAGCCAATTTAAAATATTTATTTAATTTGGGAATCCATTACTCCATTTAGCTTTCCATTTAGATGCTATTACTATCCTAGCTGCAGTGGTCGCATATAAGAAAATTCTTTTTTTCCATTTCGGTATTTATTTTCCTAAAAGGCCCAGTAGGTAAGCCTCTGGTTTTTTCGTTAATGGGATTTTAATCATTTTTTTTCAACTCCTCATGTATTTCTCCCCAGAAGTACTTAATCGGGGTGCAACTCCACCACACAGGCATTGTTGTACCAGCTTCCTTGTTGCATTTCCAACAGAGGTTGGATTTCAGTTGATAGATTTTTGCTAATTTGGGGTTAAATACCACCTGTAGAACACTTTGATGAAATTTTCTTTTATTGTACTACAGGCGGTAAACCTTTTATCTTCCTGCCAAAGTTTCTCACATTGCTCTAAATATATTGTGTGGCCGAATTTTGCACCCATTTAATCATTGTCTCTTTCACTTCCTCATCAATCATGTCCAAATCTAGCAAAAGGTTATATATTTTAGATAGTAATATTTAAGTGTTTTTTAAAATAATGTTTCATGCATTAATGAATTCCCTTTAGAAAAAAAGACATGCTAATATGCTTCAATTAAGAATGTAAATGCATCAAAACAATAAATTATCAATGACATATGTATGTAGAGAAAATAAAAACAATCAGAATGCAACGATAAAGGTAAAATTGATTCTAGAGAAGATGAGTAGCGGTGGAAGGAAGTTAAACAGGGTGGTGGGTTTCTTTTATTTTGTTTGTTTTTTCTTTTCTTTTTTGGATATTGTATAATGATTTAATGTTTCTTTTCTGTTATGTATGATTTCTCTTTTTTAAAATTAAATTGTATTATGGAAAATCTAAACAAAAAACAAAAGAAAGAAAGAAAGAAAAAGAAATGAGCAGTCTCTGATACCAATGCACTGATAAACTTTGCACCCTGAAAATCTCATCATTGTTCGTAACCCCTTGATTATGCTCAGCTCGCTGTCATTGATTTTGTGCTCCTCTTGCTATATGGCCTGAGTGAATATATATTGGAGCTTTCTGGTGTCTGTTGTGTGTGTGTCAGCTGTCAGCAGCATGCTTTGTCAAAAGGAGGGAAGAGAAATAGAGCGAAGGAAATGAACCATCTTTTATTTCAGAAAACATTCATCCACTAATAGGAAGCAGGTTGAAATACTTTGCTATTTTTTAACAAATTGCTGCATGTAACTACATGATTGAGAACGCAGGGAAGGGGGATGCGAAGAAGTCTAAAGATTATGAAAGTATGATCAGTGAATAATCTCTATCTTATCTGTATTTTCTTTTTTCTATTTTTTCTTTACTTTATAATTTTACTTCATTTCTTTGTTTGTTATATGGTGATGGTATTTTGTATGTTTGGTGTTTTAAAAAAATTGTAATAAATATCTTTATAAAAAAAAGAAATACTTTGCTATTTTTATTTAGAGGAAAAAGTGGATGTGTGACATTGATTTTTGTGTAGAAGAAACATAGAATTGTAGCATTGGAGGGACCCTGAGGAAGATCTAGTCCAATCTATGCAGTTCTAGCTTACAGGAACCAAACCTGCAACCTAGGCAGTATATGCACCATGTTCTAACCAACTGGGCTATATATTCATAGGAAGTCTACCATCCAAAGTGGTTGAAAAAAATCAGGGCTATTTACAGATGTATCTGACAGCTGGTGAGCTTGGGAATATTTATATACATTCCCTAAATGGTCTAATTTCAGAAGTCTTGCAGCCAGTAGCTATGGAAATTTCATTCCAATACTGTAATCTATTTGCCTGATAAAACCACCTCCTTTTTTCATTTTGTAAATTGACATGTTTGTAGCTTTCGTTTGATATTATCGCCATTAAAATGCACAATAAAACAATTGCATCAAGACATTAAAAATTCCTTTAATACATGGCAGTAATTAAAACATGAGATTTATGCTGAGAAATCTGTGTAAAGAGGGGCATCTGCAAAAGCCCGCAGGATGCCAATAGAGATGAATATGTTAGTATTTCATCATGGAGTGCCCTCCATATCGCTAGAGCTATCGGTGAAAGGAGCCCACCTCCCACAAGCTAAGAATCAGGAAGCTGTGGCAAGACTAACTGGGCTTCATTTGTACTTTTAATACCCTTACCTGCCAACGAAAGGGAAGTTGTTCTTTTAGGAAATCTGGTCCAGAGCTGCTTAGGGCTTTATACATAAGTAAGAAGACCTTAAAAATCTGGCTTGATATCTAATTGGCAGCCAGTGCAAATCCCTTCCTACAGGCATGAGATGTGCCTGGTAAGACAGACATGGTCCAAATGGAAGTTACTCTGCCTGTCCAATTATTTAGTTGCCTACCAATATTGCTCATTAACCTGACAAAAAGAAATGGAGCACCAGATGCTAAAATACGAAGCATTCTCTTTAATCAGGAAGGGGAACTGAGGTGGAAAGAAGTTCTGCAGCAAAACCTTTGGCCATTGCATTTGAAAACGTGTCCTGGGTTGCAGTGAAACAAAAGAGTCACCAGCCTTTGTTGGGCAGGCCCAGTGGGGAACAGGTGTTAGCAGAGAAGAGGACAGGCAGGCGCTGTAGTTTTCACCATGAGTCGCCTCAGTGGCTCAGTAGGTGCATAGGAAAAGGATGTGGGTGGAGCGGGTGGTCAGGCAACATGCTCACACCTTGAGACGGTGCCTTGGCCAGGACATTGGGTGCAGCATCTACAGAAGTGTTTTTTCTTCGCTAGGCTGGGGGAAGGAGTGTGAAATGTTGCAGAAGAAGCAGCAAGCAAAGACCCATCTATGTGCACGCTTCATGCTACATGCATACTTTGAATTTGAATAAAAGCATATTATAACTTCTTATTTTCCAAGTTGACTAGCATACCTAATTTTATTTGCATTGTCCTCAATTCTGCATCCTTATAAAAAAAATATTATTTATAATTTTCATTTATATACGTTACAATAGTTCAACAATAATTCTAACATATTAAACCTCGGCTTCCTTCCCTCTTTTTCTGCGGTTCTTTACATTTATTTTCATCATTTCCTGCATACTCCGAATTATCTTCACTTATTCTTTTATGCTCATATATATCTCATATATGTTTAAAACAACAACAACAACTGCAGGGATTTAAAATAATCTTGCCCATGTAATAATGTTTGTTTACAATTTATTTGTAAATATTCACTGAGCCATTTCCATTCCTTTCTAAAAATCTTTAAGATAACAGATTTGTAAAAAAAACCCCAGAAGCTTTTCTTTTGGGAATTATAGGATTAGAACTACCGAAACAGTATAGAAATTTATTTATGTATGCAACAACAGCTGCAAGAATGTTATTTGTCCTCAAATGAAAAGACGTTCAGAAGAGAGAAGACTGGCTACAGAAATTAATGGACTATGCAGAAATGGCAAAACTCACCGTAATAATAAGAAATCAAGACAACAAACTTGTTATAAAAGAACAAATGACATCCTTGGTCCTGTTTCTGATTTTTTTGTTATTTTTTTGGGGGGGATACAAAATAACAAATACCACATGGACGGAAATTGTGCTGAGAATCATAGAGGTATTACTGGGTACATATATGCACTTGTTGATGATCAGAAATAACTCCAGGTTTCTTTACAAGGAATAAATTGAATATTGAAACATTTCTGCTCGCATCATGTTTAAAACCATGCAGCCAGATCTTGATTTCATTTTTATGTGAACTTCAAATGACAATTCCCTCTCCCTTTACCTATTCAGAGACCCTTCACACTTGTGTAGCACTGATCATTTAAAAAGTCAACTTTAACTTTGTGAGTTGCTTCCAACCATTTATTTATTTTCAATGAAAATTCATCCGCATTTACTTCAGATTTCTCCCACATTTTTATATGCAGTTTTCATGTATACACATTTTTGCAAGCAATTTCCTCTGAATTTTTGTATATTATTTAAATAAGTGTCTGCACTTTTATAGACACCAGTATATGAATATTTGTGCATATTTTGTGGCTGAAGAACTGCATTGCAAAATTCAAACACAAGTGCGAATTTTGAACGACAGTTTTGTTTTGTTTCGAATAGTGCAATTTGGGTAGTTTCTCATGAAAATGCAAACAAAACTGAAATTCTTCCCCATCCCTACGTGCCATGCACCCTTCTGTATTTCTGTCTCGTTATTCAAACAAAAATACTGCTTATAAGGGTATAAACGAATTTTCTACAAATAGGATACCGTATTTTCCGCTCTATAAGACGCACCAGACCACAAGACGCACCTAGTTTTTCGAAGAGGAAAACAAGAAAAAAAAATTCTGAATCTCAGAAGCCAGAACAGCAAGAGGGATTGCTGCGCAGTGAAAGCAGCAATCCCCCTTGCTGTTCTGGCTTCTGGGATAGCTGTGCAGCCTTCATTCGCTCCATAAGACGCACACACATTTCCCCTTGCTTTTTAGGAGGGAAAAAGTGAGTCTTATAGAGCAAAAAATATGGTAAATCTAAAGGAAAAGGAAAATCATGTCCGTCTGTCAACTGATATATTACAGTGGAATCAGACAAAAACTGGAAGATACGAAGGGGTCTGAGCGGAGTACCTTGTTTCTGAGCCCCAGCGGCAGTTCCTGATGCAGCCCTCCTAGACTGGAAGTTCAAAGCAGTATAACCATCCTCACCCTCCATTGGCAAGCAAAGGCTGCAGAGAAGCCTCTCAGAGAGCAGGGCTGTCGAAGGAGCACTGGAGGTTTGCTGCTATAGCCTGAGTTGATGGCCAAAGATCTCTTTCCGGAGCAGCTCTTCTCTTCAACCACAATACCAGTCACACGTTCGCAGGCTTATTAGGTGGTTAGGGCAGGTTCTTCTTTTAAAAAAACATTTTTGTGAGTTGTTCAGTTTGTATTGTTCAGCTTTTAGAATGGAGTTTGACTTTTGGAAAGATGCCTAAAACAGGCCCCAGTTATGGATTATAGCTAAACCATATAGGGATGGGACTGAGGCTTCCAGTAATGAGGCTGGATAGCTCAGTTGGTTAGAGCGTGGTGTCTAGATCCTTGGTGTACCTTCCAGCTCTACAATTCTATGATTCTCTGAGTGGGGAGGAGTAAAGGTAAAAGGCAAAGGACCCCTGGACGGTTAAGTCCAGTCAAAGGCGACTATGGGGTTGTGGCACTCATCTCGCTTCCAGGCCGAGGGAGATGGCGTTTGTCCATAGACAGCTTTTCTAGGTCTTGTGGCCAGCAGGACTAAACAGCTTCTGGTGCAACGTGACACCATGCCAGAAACCAGAGCGCACGGAAATGCCATTTACCTTCCCGCCAAAGTGGTACCTATTTATCTGCTTGCACTGGCATGATTTCGAACTGCTGGGTTGGCAGGAGCTGGGACCGAGCAACGGGAGCTCACTCCATTGGGGGATTCGAACCGCCAACCTTCTGATTGGCTAACCCAAGAGGCTCAGTGGTTCAGACACAGCGCCACATCCTACATCTGCCTATGCAGGGGCTCATTGAAATGTAGGTGTTGGTCAGGGAAGGAGTTTTCCCCCACAATGACTTTCCTTCTTTGGAATGGTGTATATAGGTTGGGCTCCCTGCCACACTATTAGTATTTTATTTATTATTTTGAAATATTATTTATTTATTTTACAAATACAAAATTATAATAATCCGAATATATATGCATATGCCAAGATTCCTCTGAATCTCGCAACCCCCCCCTCCATGGGGTTCCATTTTGAACCTTTACAACTGCATATACTTCCAAACTATAACTTTTATAAAAAAGTTCCTTCCAGTAGCACCTTAAAGACCAACTAAGTTAGCCAACATGAGTTTGATCAAACTGCGGGAGGCAGTGGAAGACAGGAGTGCCTGGTGTGCTCTGGTCCATGGGGTTACGAAGAGTCGGACATGACTAAACAACAAATTAGTATTATTACCCAGTCATGCTGGATATGAGCTGGTGGAAGACAAATCCCCCAAGGATCAGTATAGAATAATGGAATCATAGAATTGTGGAGTTGGAAGGGACCCTAAGGGTCATCTAGCCCAACCCCCTGCATTGCAGAAATCTCAACTAAAGCATCCCTGACAGACGACCATCCTACCTCTGTTTAAAAACCACCAAGGAAGGAGAGACCATCACCTTCCAAGGGACACCATTCTACTGATGAACAGCTCTTACTGTCAGAAAGCTTTTTTCTGATGTTTAGTGTTGGAGCCTGTGCTTTTTAACTTGTTCATATATGATCTAGAATTGGGGGTGAGCAGTGGTTGAGATAGACACGCTTGCTTCCTCAAGATTGCTGTTGTTGTTGGAAGATGTTGCTGGCATCCATCTGTCTCATAGGGTAGTGAGAAGGAAAAGGGGGTTGCTGGGCACTCAAGAAAGAGAATTCTAAACTGGGTGAATGAAACAGGTGGTAAAATGGCAAATGCAATTGTATGTGAGCAAGAGTATAAGCAATGCATGTAGGCACAATATATATATATCCCTTTTCACATATACATGAATGGGGTCTGGTGGTGACTCACCAGGAATGAGACCTTGGGCTTGCAGTGGGCAATTCCGTGCAAATGTGGACCCAGTGTGCAACAGCTGGGGGGGATCATTAGGACAGGAATTGAAAATAAAATTGCCCATATCATAACTCCTTTATTCAACTCTTTGGTGTGGCCACACTTGGAATACTGCCCAGTTCTGCTTGCCCCATCTCACAAAGGATATTGTGGAGATGGAAACGTTCAGAGACAGGAACAAAAAATGATCAAGGGGCTGAAGCCAAGTTCCTTTTCTGAGGAGAAGTTATGATGTTTGGAACTTTTTTAGTTTGGGAAACAAAGTTAAGGCGAAAACATGAGAGAGGTGACTAAGATAATGAACTATGTGAAAACACTGCCCAGAGAAAGGTGTTCCCCCCGCCCCGCTCACTCATAAGGCTAGAAATTGGAGCAACCCAATGAAGACGAATGTTTGGAGATTCAGGGAAGAAAAACAGAAATACTTCTTCAAGCGGTGCATAGGGAAGCTGTGGCACTCACTCCCAGAGGATGCAGGGAAGACCACCAACTGGGATGGCTTTTGAAATATACTCAGAGTCGCAAAGTGATTTCATGCTCTTTATTCAGCTCATAGTGGTGAGGAGGAATGAATGCAAGTCCCCTCAAAGTATCTGCTTTATATACATTATTTACACAATGGGCTGCACCAGTGGCGTAGCGTGGGGGGTGCAGGGGGGGCCGGCTGCACCGGGCACAACATCTGGGGGAGCACGCTCGCACTCGCAGCTCTCTACCCCTACCTCGCTCACTCACTCTCTCTCACTGCAGTGCTGGCTGTGCGAATCCGATCCGAGCCGCTGGGTCGCCGCCCACTGTGGAGGGGGTGGGTGCCAGGCGTGCGGTGCAGAGAGAAAGCGAGGGACTATCTGGGGGAGGGACAGTGCAGCGGCCGCCCAGCACAGCGCTGAGCGCGGGAGAGAACCGCACCAGACCAGACCAGGCAGCAGCAAGAAGCTGGCAGCTGCGGCAGGTTAGGGGGCGCAAATTACTTGCCTTGCCCCGGGTGCTGACAACCCACGCCATGTCGCTGGGCTGCACATGATTGGCTAATTCTGGAATTCTACTGTATGCCAATCAGGTTGTGGATTCACTTATATCTGGAGCTTGATTGGGTGGTTCCTGCCAACCAGTCATACTGCTGCATTGTTCTAGGACCAATCAGATTGCTGCATTCTGAATCCTATTGTTCTAGGACCAATCAGGCTGCTGCAATTTGGATCCTATTGTTCTAGGACCAATCAGACTGCTGCAGTTTGGATCCTATTCAACTCAGTACATAACAGCTTTAAAAGAGGATTAGACAAATTCATGGAGGAGACAGCTACCAATGGCTACTGCCCATGATGGGTTTAGTCTCGTTCTGCTGCCAGAGGCAGTATGCCTCTGAATGTCATTTGTTGAGAATCAGAAGTGGGGAGAGTGGCTGCTTACTGGCTGCCCATTGGCCTGCACTGTGAGAATCGGATGCATGGAACACTAGACAAGGGTTCTTCCAGGTGAGAATCTTGCCCCTTTAATATATTATTGTTGTTGTTTAGTCGTTTAGTCATGTCCGACTCTTTATGACCCCATGGACCAGAGCACGCCAGGCACTCCTGTCTTCCACTGCCTCCCGCAGTTTGGTCAAACTCATGCTGGTATCTTCGAGAACACTATCCAACCATCTCGTCCTCTGTCGCCCCCTTCTCCTTGTGCCCTCCATCTTCCCCAACATCAGGGTCTTTTCCAGGGAGTCTTCTCTTCTCATGAGGTGGCCAAAGTATTGGAGCCTCAGCTTCAGGACCTGTCCTTCCAGTGAGCACTCAGGGCTGATTTCCTTCAGAATGGAGAGGTTTGATCTTCTTGCAGTCCAGGGGGGAAGGAAGGGGGGGAAGGTGGTCAGGAAATTCAATGTGTTTCCTGCTTTGAGCCTGCAGCCTCAAGATAAGATAAACACAGCTTTAGAGAAGGACAAAAGAACGCCCCTCTCTTCCTTAAATCTTTCTTAAGATTTTTTTTTTAAGTCCCGCTGGATCAGGCCAATAATAGCTCATTTAGTCCAGCACCCTGTTCTCACAGTGGCCAACTAGATGCCTCTGGCAAGCCTTGTGATTTCCAGAAACTGGCGTTCAGAAACTGGCATTCAGAGGCTGCAGTGGAAACTGAACACAGCCATATAAGATTCAGGTAGGTAGCCAGGTTGGTCTGACGCTGTCAAAATAAATAAATAAAAACAAGAAAATTGTCCAGTAGCAATTACAGCCATATAAGTTTGTCTAAACTCCTTTGAAGCCATATGAGCTGATGGGTTTCTGTAGTGCTTTTTTCTGGGGGGGACGCAGGGGTAAGCATACCTCTAAACATTTTGTGGATCGAAGTTTGGCCTCACTGAGGGGCAGTATTTCAATATGAGTAGGAAAATGACAGTACCCCTAAACGTTTTTTTTAAAAGAAAAAAAAGCACCGGGTTTCTGCACGCGCTTCACTCATTTCTGAGCCACGGATGCATCCGATCTCAATAGACAAAAAGGATAGCAAATACATATAAATATATTTATATGTATTTGTTTAAAGCAAAATAAAAGTATATAATAATAATTAAAAATGGATAGCAAAAAGGAAATAGCAACGCCTTCCCACAAAGTGGAATCGCTGACCACGGAGCCAAAGAATTCGAAGCATTTCTGGGAGTCAAGATTAACAAGGCATTTTTGCAGACATGAGCTTTTGCGCGTTTCAGCTCCTTTCCTCAGAACAAAAAAAGGCTATTTAAGTAGGCGTGGAAACTGGAGGGAAGCTAGGCGTGGAATAGGAGCTTCCCAAATGCCTTGCCTAGTTGGCATGTTAGCAAATAAGCAGAGATAAGAGAGAACCGGCTCTCTGGAGAATGACTGGCCTGCTAGTCCCAGACATCTGGAGGGGGCGGGCTGCTCCCATCCCGGGGAGGAGCAAAGGAAATTGAAGTTGCCTCCTATCGCCGTATCTGCTGCTTGTTTTCCTGCGGTTTTGCTCCGGGCGCCGGAGAAGCGTCACGTGGGCTCGATCATTTTCTGCCTCCTGCTTCGTCATGGTAAGTGTTTTTGCCATGACGCTTCTCAGTGTCGCAGTTTGCTGTTAACGGATCGAACATGGCAGCTGGAACCCTGGAGAGCCACTGAACTTAGGTGACTCATCACAAGGTCCTGCCTCTCACCCTTCAGCGCCCAGGCGAGGTATACTCAAAAGAGATTCCTCCGGGGTAAGCTGCTGCTGGCACTTTCTCTCCAGTCCTCCTCGCCCGGTCGTTTTTTTTGGGTCTGCATAAAAGGCGGATCTACACGGATCCTCATGGATCCTCCACTTTTTAAAAATTAATTCCAACAAATGCAGTGTCAAATCACACCTAGAAGGCACGCCTACAAACTGGACTATAAAAAACGTGGATCCAACACTTTGCCGCGCTGCAGTACCATAAAAACATGGATCCGAGGCACGGATCCTCATGAATTCATATGATTTTTATATTGAAACAAAATAAAAACACCATGCTACTGTAGACCACATCTTAGTCTGTAGGAGGAACCAAAAAAATCACGCATCCACTGTTTCGTGGTGCCGCAATGGCGCAAAAACATGGTTAAAAAACACGGATCCTCATGAATCCTCATGATTTTTGCACTAGATCAGCCCAAACTCACTTTCAAATTACACATCATGTCCAGGGGCACAACATCCACCACAGAAATCACGGATCCATGGCTTCCTGGCCATACCATGGCACAAAAACGTGGTTTTCAAGAACAGATCCTCATGGATCCTCACACTTTTTGCATTGGACCAACCCAAACTCACTGTCAAATCACACATCATAGCCAGGGGCACAACCTACACCACAAAAAACTCAGATCCACGCCTGCCTGACCACGCCCTGGCCCAAAAACGTGGTTCCGAAGCACGGATCCTCATGAATCCTTATGATTTTTGCACTAGATCAACCCAAAGTCACCATCAGATCAAACATCATGGCCATGGGCACAGCATCCACCACAAAAATCACGGATCCACGGCTTCCTGGCGAAACCGTGGCCCAAAAACGTGGTTTTCAAGAACAGATCCTCATGGATCCTCACACTTTTTGCATTGGACCAACCCAAACTCACTGTCAAATCACACATCATAGCCAGGGGCACAACCTACACCACAAAAAACTCAGATCCACGCCTGCCTGACCACGCCCTGGCCCAAAAACGTGGTTCCGAAGCACGGATCCTCATGAATCCTTATGATTTTTGCACTAGATCAACCCAAAGTCACCATCAGATCAAACATCATGGCCATGGGCACAGCATCCACCACAAAAATCACGGATCCACGGCTTCCTGGCGAAACCGTGGCCCAAAAACGTGGTTTTCAAGAACGGATCTTCATGGATCCTCACGCTTTTTGCATCGGGCCACCCCAAACTCACCATCAAATCACACATCATGTCCAGGGGCACAGCCTGCACCACAAAAATCACGGATCCACGGCTTCCTGACCATACCGTGGCCCAAAAACGTGGTTTTGAAGCACGGATCCTCATGGATCCTCACGCTTTTTGCATCGGGCCACCCCAAACTCACCGTCAAATCACACATCATGTCCAGAGGCACAGCCTGCACCACAAAAATCACGGATCCACGGCTTCCTGACCATACCGTGGCCCAAAAACGTGGTTTTGAAGCACGGATCCTCATGGGTCCTCATGCTTTTTGCATTGGGCCACCCCAAACTCACCGTCAAATCACACATCATGTCCAGGGGCACTGCCTGCACCACAGAAAACTCGGATCCACGGCTTCCTGGCCAATCCAAGGCCCAAAAACGTGGTTTTGAAGCACGGATCCTCATGGATCCTCACGCTTTTTGCATTGGGCCAACCCAAACTCACTGTCAAATCACACATCATGTCCAGGGGCACAGCCTGCACCACAAAAAACTCGGATCCACGGCTTCCTGGCCACTCCAAGGCCCAAAAACGTGGTTTTGAAGCACGGATCCTCATGGATCCTCACGCTTTTTGCATTGGGCCAACCCAAACTCACCGTCAAATCACACATCATTCGCAGGGGCACAGCCTGCACCACAAAAAACTCGGATCCACGGCTTCCTGGCCACTCCAAGGCCCAAAAACGTGGTTTTGAAGCACGGATCCTCATGGATCCTCACGCTTTTTGCATTGGGCCACCCCAAACTCACTGTCAAATCACACATCATGTCCAGGGGCACTGCCTGCACCACAAAAAACTCGGATCCACGGCTTCCTGGCCACTCCAAGGCCCAAAAACGTGGTTTTGAAGCACGGATCCTCATGGATCCTCACGCTTTTTGCATTGGGCCAACCCAAACTCACCGTCAAATCACACATCATTCCCAGGGGCACAGTCTGCACCACAAAAAACTCGGATCCACGGCTTCCTGACCATACCGTGGCCCAAAAACGTGGTTTTAAAGCACGGATCCTCATGGATCCTCACGCTTTTTGCATTGGGCCAACCCAAACTCACTGTCAAATCACACATCATGTCCAGGGGCACTGCCTGCACCACAAAAAACTCGGATCCACGGCTTCCTGGCCACTCCAAGGCCCAAAAACGTGGTTCCGAAGCACGGATCCTCATGGATCCTCACGCTTTTTGCATTGGGCCACCCCAAACTCACTGTCAAATCACACATCATGTCCAGGGGCACAGCCTGCACCACAAAAATCATGGATCCATGGCTTCCTGGTCATACCGTGGCCCAAAAACGTGGTTTTGAAGCACGGATCCTCATGGATCCTCACTCTTTTTGCATTGGGCCAACCCAAACTCACTGTCAAATCACACATCATTCCCAGGGGCACAGCCTGCACCACAGAAAACTCGGATCCACGGCTTCCTGGCCACTCCATGGCCCAAAAACGTGGTTCCGAAGCACGGATCCTCATGGATCCTCACTCTTTTTGCATTGGGCCAACCCAAACTCACTGTCAAATCACACATCATGTCCAGGGGCACAGCCTGCACCACAAAAAACTTGGATCCACTGCTTCCTGGCAATGCCATGGCCCAAAAATGTGGTTTTGAAGCACGGATCCTCATGGATCCTCACGCTTTTTGCATTGGGCCACCCCAAACTCACCGTCAAATCACACATCATTCCCAGGGGCACAGCCTGCACCACAAAAAAATCGGATCCACGCCTGCCTGGCCACTCCATGGCCCAAAAACGTGGTTTTAAAGCACGGATCCTCATGGATCCTCACGCTTTTTGCATTGGGCCAACCCAAACTCACTGTCAAATCACACATCATTCCCAGGAGCACAGCCTGCACCACAGAAAACTCGGATCCACGGCTTCCTGGTCACTCCATGGCCCAAAAACGTGGTTCCGAAGCACGGATCCTCATGGATCCTCATGCTTTTTGCATTGGGCCACCCCAAACTCACTGTCAAATCACACATCATGTCCAGGGGCACAGCCTGCACCACAAAAAACTTGGATCCACTGCTTCCTGGCAATGCCATGGCCCAAAAATGTGGTTTTGAAGCACGGATCCTCATGGATCCTCACGCTTTTTGCATTGGGCCACCCCAAACTCACCGTCAAATCACACATCATTCCCAGGGGCACAGCCTGCACCACAAAAAAATCGGATCCACGCCTGCCTGGCCACTCCATGGCCCAAAAACGTGGTTTTAAAGCACGGATCCTCATGGATCCTCACGCTTTTTGCATTGGGCCAACCCAAACTCACTGTCAAATCACACATCATTCCCAGGAGCACAGCCTGCACCACAGAAAACTCGGATCCACGGCTTCCTGGTCACTCCATGGCCCAAAAACGTGGTTCCGAAGCACGGATCCTCATGGATCCTCACGCTTTTTGCATTGGGCCACCCCAAACTCACCGTCAAATCACACATCATTCCCAGGGGCACAGCCTGCACCACAAAAAAATCGGATCCACGCCTGCCTGGCCACTCCATGGCCCAAAAACGTGGTTTTAAAGCACGGATCCTCATGGATCCTCACTCTTTTTGCATTGGGCCAACCCAAACTCACTGTCAAATCACACATCATTCCCAGGGGCACAGCCTGCACCACAGAAAACTCGGATCCACGGCTTCCTGGTCACTCCATGGCCCAAAAACGTGGTTCCGAAGCACGGATCCTCATGGATCCTCACGCTTTTTGCATTGGGCCACCCCAAACTCACTGTCAAATCACACATCATGTCCAGGGGCACAGCCTGCACCACAAAAATCATGGATCCATGGCTTCCTGGTCATACCGTGGCCCAAAAACGTGGTTTTGAAGCACGGATCCTCATGGATCCTCACTCTTTTTGCATTGGGCCACCCCAAACTCACCGTCAAATCACACATCATGTCCAGGGGCACTGCCTGCACCACAGAAAACTCGGATCCACGGCTTCCTGGCCAATCCAAGGCCCAAAAACGTGGTTTTGAAGCACGGATCCTCATGGATCCTCACGCTTTTTGCATTGGGCCAACCCAAACTCACTGTCAAATCACACATCATGTCCAGGGGCACAGCCTGCACCACAAAAAACTCGGATCCACGGCTTCCTGGCCACTCCAAGGCCCAAAAACGTGGTTTTGAAGCACGGATCCTCATGGATCCTCACGCTTTTTGCATTGGGCCAACCCAAACTCACCGTCAAATCACACATCATTCGCAGGGGCACAGCCTGCACCACAAAAAACTCGGATCCACGGCTTCCTGGCCACTCCAAGGCCCAAAAACGTGGTTTTGAAGCACGGATCCTCATGGATCCTCACGCTTTTTGCATTGGGCCACCCCAAACTCACTGTCAAATCACACATCATGTCCAGGGGCACTGCCTGCACCACAAAAAACTCGGATCCACGGCTTCCTGGCCACTCCAAGGCCCAAAAACGTGGTTTTGAAGCACGGATCCTCATGGATCCTCACGCTTTTTGCATTGGGCCAACCCAAACTCACCGTCAAATCACACATCATTCCCAGGGGCACAGTCTGCACCACAAAAAACTCGGATCCACGGCTTCCTGACCATACCGTGGCCCAAAAACGTGGTTTTAAAGCACGGATCCTCATGGATCCTCACGCTTTTTGCATTGGGCCAACCCAAACTCACTGTCAAATCACACATCATGTCCAGGGGCACTGCCTGCACCACAAAAAACTCGGATCCACGGCTTCCTGGCCACTCCAAGGCCCAAAAACGTGGTTCCGAAGCACGGATCCTCATGGATCCTCACGCTTTTTGCATTGGGCCACCCCAAACTCACTGTCAAATCACACATCATGTCCAGGGGCACAGCCTGCACCACAAAAATCATGGATCCATGGCTTCCTGGTCATACCGTGGCCCAAAAACGTGGTTTTGAAGCACGGATCCTCATGGATCCTCACTCTTTTTGCATTGGGCCAACCCAAACTCACTGTCAAATCACACATCATTCCCAGGGGCACAGCCTGCACCACAGAAAACTCGGATCCACGGCTTCCTGGCCACTCCATGGCCCAAAAACGTGGTTCCGAAGCACGGATCCTCATGGATCCTCACTCTTTTTGCATTGGGCCAACCCAAACTCACTGTCAAATCACACATCATGTCCAGGGGCACAGCCTGCACCACAAAAAACTTGGATCCACTGCTTCCTGGCAATGCCATGGCCCAAAAACGTGGTTCCGAAGCACGGATCCTCATGGATCCTCACGCTTTTTGAATTGGGCCAACCCAAACTCACTGTCAAATCACACGTCATAGCCAGGAGCAGAGCCTGCACCATAAAAATTATGGATCCACGGCTTCCTGGAAGCGCCATGGCCCAAAAAGGTAGTTTTGAAGCACGGATCCTCAAGGATCCTCACTCTTTTCGCATTGGGGCTCCCCAAACTCACCATCAATTCACACATCATAGCCACGGGCACAACTCACAAATCATGAGTTGCACTACAAAAATCACAAAAATCCCCTTACTTGCACTGTTAATGTCACCACTGCAATATTATTATTAGAGCCGATAGGAGAATATATGACTACCGTATCTTTTGCTCTATAGGACAACTTTTTACCCTCCAAAAATTAAGGGGAAATGTGTGTGCGTCCTATGGAGTGAATGCAGGCTCCTTGGCTTCAGCGATAGCAACACGAAGCCTCCAAAGAGCAGAGGGAGTGCTCCCTCCACGCTCCAGAGGCTACGCGTTGCTTTCGCTGAAGCCTGGAGAGCGAGAGGGGTCGGTGCGCACCGACCCCTCTCGCTGTCCAGGCTTCAGGGATAGCCGCCTGAAGCCTTTGGAGCACAGCGCAAGTTCCTGCTGATCTCCGAAGGCTTGTGGTAAGCCGCCTGAAGCCTGGAGAACGAGAGGGGTCGGTGCACACCGATCCCTCTTGCTCTCCAGGCTTTGCTTCTCTGGAGAGGCACTGCACAATGTTTCCTCTCTGCGCAGCGCCCCTTCAGTGAAGCTGGAGGAGAAATGGAAGGGGCTCCGTTTCTCACCCCGCTTCGCTGAAGGGGCGCTGAGCGGAGAGGGGGAGAATTTTTTTTCCCTTGTTCTCCCCCTCCTATGGTTCGGTGCGTCCTATAGAGTGAAAAATACGGTATATATTGTACTAAGATATGGTTCATCTTCAAGAACAGATCAAATACATGCCAAAGTATTAAAGAGGAGAAAAAATATGAAACTGCTTACATACTGTCAACTAATATCCAGATTCAAGAAAGACTGTATGGCAAACATACAGTGAAAATCAGTGAAAAGATAGAATCTGAGTCCATCATAACAGAGTTCTACCTTCTGGGTAAAATTTATAAACTATTACTCAAATATGACACCAAGCCCGAACAAGCAAAACCTTATATGACAAAATGGATGCAAAAATTTTAAGAGCAGTTCACAGTAGAACAGTGAGAACAATTATGAATAAAGGAATAAAATTTACTGCAAATTAAGCCCTAAAACAAAATTGGTACAGTGGAACCTCGGGTTGCAGACATAACCCGTGACTGAGGCACGTCTGCAACCCACAGCATTCGCATCCTGAAGCGCCACGTCTGCACAGGCACTGGTGCAATTTGGCGCTTCTGCGCCTATGAAAGACCCAGTTCTCTGAGTGCATGTTCTGGAAGCTGGGCAATAGGGGCAGTACAGGATTCCTTTTGGTGTACTGACCTCCCCGCTGCACCAAGGATTCCCTGCCCGAGCTGCTTCAGGTCATCGCGGATGTTCTCCTGGAGATACCTAGTTTGGTTGTCCTAGGGGATTTTAACATCCATGCCAACATGACCTTACAAGGGGCTGCTTGGGACTTCGTGGAAAGCATGGCCTCCATGGGGCTGTCCCTGAATAAGTTTGGCCCAACTCATAGTCACGGACATGCCTTAGACCTAGTGTTCACCAATAGTGACATGGCTGATATGACACTAGGTAAAAGTGAAACAAAAGAAGTGCCATGGTCAGATCACTTCCTGGTGCAACTGGACTTCTCCGTGACCCTTCTCCTCTGCAGGGAGGTGGGACCAATGTGGATGGTCTGCCCCCGCCACTTAATGAATCCAAATGGTTTCCAGAGTGGTAGGGCATGCTTTATCCCATGTTGATGGCCTTTCAGCTGATTCCCTGGTGGCCCGCTGGAATGTGGAGTTGACCAGGGCTATCGACTGTCTGGCTCCGAAGCGCCCTCTCCGACTGCATGGAGCCCTGACAGCCCCGTGGTTTTCTTTGGAGCTGCGGGTGAGGAAACAATCGCTGAGACGGCTCGAGTGCCAGTGGCAGAAAACTCATTCAGAATTGGACCGGACACAGGTTAGAGCTCAATGTCGAGCCTACCAAGTGGCGATAGCAACGGCGAAGAAGACTTTCTTCACCGCCTCTATTGCATCTACAGAAAATAGTAGCAGGAGACTCTTTCAGGTGGTTTGCAATTTAATGGAACCACCTTTACCACCGGGGCCTTGTAAAGACCCCAAGACCTCCTGCAACGATTTTTCAAATTTTTATGCAGATAAAGTTGCTCATATTCGGAAGGAGGTAGACACCACCGTGGGAGCAGGGTCGGGGCGAGAGAGTGCTAGAGCCCTGTCTGGTCAAGTTGCATGGAATTAATTTCAATCCGTTACCCCCGAGAATGTGGACAGGCTGCTTGGATGCGTGAAACCAACCACCTGTCTCCTTGATCCTTGCCCATCCTGGCTAATAAAAGCAAGCCGGGAAGGGCTGGGCAATGGGCTTCGTGGGGTGGTGAATGCTTCCCTCTGTGAGGGGGCATTCCCAGACCAGCTGAAAGAGGCGGTCATTAAACCGCTTCTTAAAAAAACATCTTCAGACCCGGCCAGTATGGCCAACTATCGCCCAGCCTCAAATCTTCCATTCTTGGGCAAGGTGATTGAGCGGGTGGTTGCTGAACAACTCCAGGCACGCCTGGAGGATGCAGACCATTTGGATCCCTTCCAATTGGGATTCAGGTCTCCTCATGGGACTGAAACTGCCTTGGTCGCGACAATCGATCATAACATCCTTCTGGACCGTCTAGAGGAGCTGGGAGCTGAGGGCACTGTTATACAGTGGTTCTGCTCCTTCCTCCTGGGCTGTGTCCAGAAAGTTGTGGTGGGGGATGAGTGTTCAGACTTACTTGTGGGGTGCCTCAGGGTTCCGTCCTCCCCTCCATGCTTTTTAACATCTACAGGAAGCTGCTGGGAGAGATCATCAGGGGGTTTGGGCTTGGTGTCCATCAATATGCGGATGATACCCAACTCTACCTCTCTTTCAACTCAGAACCAGTGAAGGTGGTGAAGGTCCTGTGTGAGTGCTTGGAGGCGGTTGGAGGATGGATGGCAGCTAGTGGATTGAGGTTGAATCCTGACAATAATGAAGTTCTGTTCTTGGGGGACGGGGGTGGGCTGGTGTGAAGGACTCCCTGGTCCAGAATGGGGTAACTGTGCCCCTGAAGGGCCAGGTGCACAGCCTGGGAGTCATTTTGGACTCACAGCTGTCCATGGAGGTGCAGGTCAATTCTGTATCCAGGGCAGCTGTCTACCAGCTCCATCTGGTACACAGGCTGAGACCCTACCTGCCCGGAGACTGCCTCACTAGAGTGGTGCATGCTCTTGTTATCTTCCGCTTAGACTACTGCAATGTCCTCTACGTGGGGCTACCTTTGAAGGTGACCCAGAAACTACAACTAATCCAGAACGCAGCAGCTAGTCTGGTGACTGGGAGTGGCCACCAAGACCATATAACACATGTCCTGAAAGACTTACATTGGCTCCCAGTACATTTCTGAGCACAATTCAAAGTGTTGGTGCTGACCTTTAAAGCCCTAAACGGCCTCGATGCAGTATACCTGAAGGGGCATCTCCACGCCCATCACTCTGCCCAGACACTGATGTCCAGCACCGAGGGCCTTCTGGTGGTTCCCTCACTGTGAGAAGCAAAGTGACAAGGAACCAGGCAGAGGGCCTTCTTGGTTGTGGCGCCCGCCCTGTGGAATGTCCTCCCATTAGATGTCAAAGAGATAAACAACTACCTGACATTTAGAAGACATCTGACGACAGCCCTGTTTAGGGACGTTTTTAATGTGTGACTTTTTAATGTATTTTTATTTCATTTTTTGGGAAGCCACCCAGAGTGGCTGGGGAAACCCAGCCAGATGGGCAGGGTACAAATATATTTGTAGTAGTAGTAGTAGTAGTAGTAGTAGTAGTAGTACTTTGTAGGATTTGATAATCTTTATAGGTCTTTTAAATTTCTAATCTATCTATCTATCTATCTATCTATCTATCTATCTATCTATCTACCCTCCCCCGTTTCCCTTTCTGTACTTCCTTATCCTTATAAAATTGAATATATATATATTTTTAAAATTTACGGCTCCATATTCATTACCCAACCACCTATGCTGCTCATGGCCAGATCACTTTGGGGCACTGCCATGCTGTAAAAGGATTCTCATGAAGCACAGATCCCCATGGATCCTTAGGTTTTTTTATGTTTGGTCACCCTGAAATCACTATCAAATCACACATGATGTATATGACCACAGAACGAACCACAAAAACCACAGAGCACAGCCAAGGAACAAACACTATATTAAATACTTTAATCCTCATGGATCGGCATGATTGTTAAATGGACTCCACCAAATTATATTGTAAGATCACACCAATGTCCATGGAATGACCGAAATACAAACGCTATCTGAAATGGTTCTTCATTAGCAAGAACACTGAAATAAAATGACATTCATATTCATAGCTTCCACTGTGAAGAACTGCACCTGGAAATTTTTGACACTGCTAAACCTCAAGAATGTCCAAGGCAGAGATTGTGATGATCTTACCTGTGAATGTAAATTATCAAACCAACTAGATGGAGACCACCAAAGTAACCATGAAAAACAATCACCTGTCTTGCGTCAATTCAGCTACAAATGGTTTTGGGACAAAAGTTGGTTGCTTTGCAGGGGTAGTAATTATAAATGGAGGTTTAACTGCAAGTTTTTTTGAGAACAGATTTTGTCAGTGCAAACTTTTAAATAGGGGGTTTCCAACGTGGTGCCCATGGGAATCATGTTGCCTGCTGACAGCTTTCCTGGAGTCCACCACGTGTTTTTAGAAAAAGAACAGGATTAGTGGTGAATTGTGCCCAGCATGACTTCAGATTGTTCATGGTACATTTGATTGACTACAGGGGCATATGAAGGGGCAGCGGGGTGATGGTGCCCCAGGGTGCCATGCTGGGCGGAGAGTGACAGTAAGGTCGCTGTACTGGCTGCCGCTCTTGCGGCAACTGTACAGGCAGCCCCTCTCGCAGCAACCGTATGGGCCATACGGGCAGCTGCTCTCGCGGCGACTGTACAGGCTGCTGCTCGCGTAGCGTCCGTACAGGCAGCTTCTCTCACGGCGGCCGTACAGGCTGTATGGGCAGCCGCTCTCCTGGCGACCATACGGTCAGCCATGCATGCACAGTCCGTACAGGACATCATCCAGGACTTGTTACCATATTATAGCTGCCACAAAATCTATCGGCATGCCACCAGAACCAGGGAAGCCTTGCCAGTTGCAGCTCACACAGTTGAAGTGAAATAAAAGACAGAAGAGTAGATCGGGAAGAAAGTTCCCCAGACTGCAGGAAAAGATAACAGTAGCTCCAGCATCTGATTCAGTGCAGGCTGCTGAGGGGTTTGACTCCTTAAGATCACCAACTGACTATGAGACACCTGGAAAGCACTCAGCCTCAGATGACCTCCACTCCAAAAGGTGGGAAAGAGGATTTGACAGTGACCAATATTGATTATTTTGATAGCAGCCCCATATTCTCAACACAAAGTGAGAAGTGTTTGGACAAATCACTGATTTGTACATCAGTTCCCCCATGGCACAACTGTACCTTCCCCACACTCAGTCTACAAACCATGGGACTTGGGTTCAGTTGGCAACATCTGTGTGTATGACTATGACATAAACACACTGAAAGGATCAAACTGGATAAATGATCGCATAATAGATGCCTTTCTTGCCTCCAGGGTGATCATGGCCAAAGAGCTAGGTCACAATGGAACAATTTTCCCACTTACCGTACTTGCCACTTCATGCAGATATGTCAAAGATTGCCAGTGCAAGCTCTGAAGAACTGTTTGAGATTTGGAGTGCTAAAGAAAGATGTTTTGATTATTCCAGTAAATGACAGAGAAGTCCACTGGAAACTGATAGTAATCATTTTTAAAAGGAAGACCATGCTCTATCTAGATTCCAAACATGGATTGAACCACTCTGTGATTGATGCAATAACATCCTTCTTAGCATGTCTGTATGAGATGGATTCAAAATATCCCTATAGTTTTGCGGCTGATCATTTTTTGCACCAACTGATATACCCAGGCAAGGTACCGTAATTCCAGTGACTACGGTCCTTTCACACGTACCATTGCCCATCTGATTGCTTCTGCTGCCCAATTACAGTTCATACAAAAGGATATGGCTGCCATTAGACCCTGGATTGCAAAAGAAATAATACAGTACTGTGGGAAAACCTATTTTGAAGGACAAGACAAATATTTTCAAGTGGAAATTGATGCTGTTCCTCCCAAGAAGAGACAAATCTTGAACGAGAGTTACATTACTGTGTCTCGATCATGCCCAGAGGGATGGAAGGATACACTAACCTATTGCTCAGATATCCTTGTTTGAAGGCTGCTGGTCACTATGTTTCTTGAAGGAAGGTTGCAGGAGGCCCAGTGGTGACCTAACTATGGCTTACTGTGAAGGAAACTGCAAGGACTGGTACCACTGCTTTCGCATAGGCATTGATTCAAAAGATCTTCCAGAGGTTTTTGTGTGTCCAGACTGTCAATCCACTGTGGCCAAATAGATTTTGAAACTGCGAACTGTCATATTCCACAGGTTGGTATAATACAGCAAAATCCAAACATATAGTTTTCATCATCATGGCAGGGATGGTCCTTTTCCATAGAATTCTTATTTATGGAGTTAGTTTTTATATCCTGCTTTTCTCTACTTGAAGGAGTCTCAAAGTGGCTAAAAATCTCCTTTCCCTTCCACCCCCACAACAGACACCTTGTGAGGTAGGTGGGGCTGAGAGAGTTCAGAGAGAAGTGTGACTGGCCCAAGGTCACCCAGCAGCTGCATGTGGAGAGGCGGGGAAGCGAACCCAGCTCACCAGATTAGAGTCCACCGCTCTTAACTACTACACCACAGAAACGTATCTCTTAAAACTCTGGAGCAAGCTGTTCAGTTCAGCCTCATAGTGATACTGATTTGTGGAGGGAAGGTTGGTGATGAGCAAGATCTGTTCCCATTTCCCAACACAGAGACCATAGAGCAGTTTCTTTTGGGGGCTGAACCTGCAGAGTGTTTCTGTTCAGAATTTCCGTGGCAGAAATTGGCTAAGTGCCTTTATAAACATTCAGCTTCTCAAATCGAACCCCATCATGAAACTTTCAGGTGTAGCTGTTGGAGGTGGAGGGCAGAGAAGGTGCTAGTCCTTACCTCCCTCCTCCCAGCCTATCATTGCCCAATGGGCTGAATTTCAGGGCTTTTGCATGTAAAGGGCAAGCTTGTTCTTTACTTGTTTAGACTCTTTAAACTTGGAAACAGATATTTGGCTCCATGACCAAAATGACCAAAAGGGTCAGCTTCTAGAGGACTGGAAAGATCATAATTGTACTTCCCCTACCCTCAGCCCTAACTCCGTTGAGTATTTTTTGTTATGAGACTGAGTGTTTGGGGCTGATGCTGTAGCATTCTTGTCTGGGGGCTTGATGGAAAAACAGAAAAGTGACCCTCACCTAACTCTCCAATGCACTTCAACAAGAACGCTGTAGGAAATATTGCTAAGCCCAAAGGGAGGCAAGAATTTGCTTCAGCTCACCTTGTTAATGGCAGAGCAAAAGCTATGCGTGTGTCATTCTCAATCAGTCTACTTTCAGGACTGATTTTAGAACCCTCTTATATCAGGCCACATGGTCACTGGAGGTGGCCCCATCATGCAAACATGACTATCCACACAGGGACCATCTATTTTTGTTTTTTTTCCTGATACTGGATTTTAAGTTACAGTTACATCTTTTAAAACAGCTGTCAGTATATCACACTGTATTCCACTTGCCTTCCAAAGGAACACGTGGCTCTTCCCACATAGCGGGTTAGGTTGAGACTGCTGATCCAAAGTAATCAGTAATTTTTACGGTAATTACAATCCTGCTTTCCCTTGTACCAGCTTACCTTGACTTCAGTAAGGCCTTTGAAAAGGTCCCCCATGATATTATTGCAAAACAACTAGTAAAATGTGGGCTAGACAAAGCTACTGTTAGGTGGATTTGTAATTGGTTGATGGGCTGAACCCAAAGAGTGCTCATCAGTGGCTCACCTTCATCCTGGAAAAAAATGACTACTGGGGTTCCACAAGGTTCTGTCCTGGGCCTGGTGCTATTCAATATTTTTATAAATGATTTGGATGATGGAATAGAGGGTGTGCTAATCAAATTTACAAATGACTGCAAACTGGGAGGGGTTGCTAATACACCAGAGGACAGGGTCAGAATTCAAAATGACCTGAATAGCCTAGAGAGCTGGGCCAAAACCATCAATATGGAGTTCAATAGGGAGAAATGTAAGGTACTGCACCTGGATAGAAAAAATGAAATGCACAGGTGGGGGACACTTGGCTTGACAACAGTACCTGTGAAAGGGATCTGGGAGTCTTAGTCGACCACAAGCTGAATATGAGTCAACAGTGTGATGTGGCAGCTAAGAATGCCAATGCAATTCTGGGCTGCATCAATAGGAGTATAGTGTCTAGATCAAGTGAAGGAATGCTACCACACTATTCTGGTTGGTTGGTCAGACCACACCTGAAATACTGTGTCCAGTTGAAGAAGGATATTGTCAATTTGGAGCATGTCCAGAGGAGGGTGACCAAAATGTAAAAGGTCTGGAATTCAAGCCCTATGAGGAGAGACTTAGGGAGCTGGATTTGTTTAATCTAGAGAAGAGAAGATTAAGGAGTGACATGATAGCCATGTTTAAATATTTGATGGGATGTCATGTTGAAGAGGGAGCAAGCTTGTTTTCTGCTGTTCTAGAGACTAGGATGCAGAATAATGGATTCAAACTATAGGAAAAGAGATTCCACCTGGGCGTGGTAATCCAGTCAGGGAAAAAGGGAGGCATACTATGTTTAGGGCACCGTTTCCAGCCCCTTCCCCTTTTCGGGGTGAGCATAGTGGATCCTAAAAAGGGCTGCTCAGTCATGGATACAGCTGCTGAGCTGCTCAACGGCCTCATTCCTTGAGTCAGAACGACTGACCGGCCATGTGTCGGTTCATGACTAGGGGCTTCACATTCCTGCCACAGTAGCCATTTAGTGATGGCCATGGGGGGAGGGTTTGGGGGGGTTGGGTTTGGTTTTTGGAAGACGCCTGTGCGTGAATTTGTTTTATGTGTGTAGATTAGTGCACGCTGACCAACGCACAGTCTTCGCAGTAGGGCTCTGTTCTGATGGCATGAGTAGTCACGACAAACTGGTGGATCCTATCTGCTGCAGCCTTCATCCGCCTTCAGAGCCGTTGTAACATACTGCTTGTTATCACCCGCCTGTTCTGCCGTTGAGGACTTCTTGGATCATTCTTTGTCTAACTCCTTCCCTGTTATGTACTAAGCTTGGATCCTAGAACAATAGGCAAGTAGGATCCTAGAATGCAAGAACTGATTGGCTTGCAGGAAAAGACCATTCAGGCTCCAGGAGGGAAGCAGAATCAGCTAGTCTGATGGGACTCATTGTGTGAATAATGTATATAAAAGCCTGAGGTTTGGGGGGGAATTCAATCACTGTTTTACAAGCTGCAATAAAGAGCATGAAATCACTACAGGACTCTGAGCATATTTAATTTTCTTTGACCTTACCACCTTGGGTGACCCTGCTGGGAGTACGAGATTCCCAATGGCTTCACTCACAAGGGTCATAGGAATGTGCAAGCCCACTCACCATGACAAGTGAGAGAACTGAGATAGATTGCACTGAGCCCTGGTTCTCATTAGACAAAGCGTTCCACCAAAAAGGCTCTGGCTCTGGTTGAGGACAGCTGGATATGTTTTGGGCCAGGGACCTCCAGCAGGTTGCTGTTAGATGAGTGTCACACTCATGGGGGGGTGTATTGGAAGATAATTCCCACAGATAAGAAAGGTCACAGACTGTTTAGGGCTTTAAAGATTAGCACCAAAACATTGAACCTGATTCGATACTCCACCTGGAGCCAATCCAGCTGATGAACAACCAACTGAATGTGGGCTCTCCACAAAGTCCAAGTAAGAACTCATGCATCTGCATTTTAGACCATTTGGAGTTTCTGGAGCAGTCTCAAGGGTAGCCCTGCATATCTCTCTCACTCTCACTCTCTCTATCACATTTATACCCTGCACTCCCCGGCTCAGGTGTACAGCAAGTTAAAGTAGTCTAGTCTGCAGGTGACTACTGCATGGATCACCATGGCTAGGTTGGAAAGGGACAGGTACGGTACCAATCTCCTAACCTGACATAGATTGAAAAAATTCCAGTTTGGCTACATTTGTGACCAATGCCTCCATAGAGACAGAAGCATCCAGGATCACACCGGGACTCCTGATAGCGGCTACAGGTGACTATTCCGCCCCATTAAGAGCTGGGAGCTGGCAAACCAAACTGAAATTATTCTGGCCCAGCCATTGGACGCCCATCTTTAATGGATAGAGATTCAGCCGACTCCGTTTCATCCATCCCAGCACACCCACCTAAAAATTGGCCAATATATCCAGGGTAGCATCTGGCAGTAGATCCATGATGTTTGTGGTCAGATCTGTGGTTATGTACAAGATATTTGAATAAAGGGTGAATTTGGGGTTCCCCAATGCAAAAAGTGTGATGATCCATGAGGATCCATGCTTCAAAACCACGTTTTTGAGCCATGGAGTGGCCAGGAAGCTGTGGATCCGTGTTTTTTGTGGTGCAGGCTGTGCCCATGGCCATGATGTGTGATTTGGCGGTGAGTTTGGGTTGGCAAATGGAAAATGCGTGAGGATCCATAAGGATCCATGCTTTGAAATCACGTTTTTGGGCCACGGTATGGCCAGGAACCCGTGTATCCGAGTTTTTTGTGGTGCAAGCTGTGTCCCATGGCATGAAGTGTGATTTGACAGTGATTTAGGGGTGGCCCAGTGCAAAAAGTGTGAGGATCCACGAGGATCCGTGCTTCAAAACTACATTTTGGGGCTATGGTGTCTCCAGGAAGCCATGGATCCGTGTTTTTTGTGGTGCAGGCTGTGCCCATGGCCATGATGTGTGATTTGACGGTGAGTTTGGGCTGATCTAGTGCAAAAAGCATGAGGATCCATGAGGATCCGTGGTTCAAAACCATGTTTTTGGGCCACGGTATGACCAGGAAGCCGTGGATCCGTGATTTTCGTGGTAGATTCTGTGCCCCTGGCCATGATGCTTGATCTGATGGTGATTTGGGGCTGGTCTTGTGCAAAAATCAACAGGATCCATGAGGATCCATGCTTCGGAACCACGTTTTTGGGCCACGGTATGGCCAGGCAGGCGTGGATCCGAGTTTTTTGTGGTGTAGGCTGTGCCCCTTGGTATGATATGTGATTTGACAGTGGGTTTGGGTTGGCCCGATGCAAAAAGCGTGAGGATCCATGAGGATCTGTGCTTCAAAACCACGTTTTTGGGCCACGGTATGGCCAGGAAGCCGTGGATCCTATTTTTTTGTGGTGCAAGTTGTATCCCTGGCCATGATGTGTGATTTGACGGTGAATTTGGGCTGATCTAGTGCAAAAAGCGTGAGGATCCGTGAGGATCCGTGCTTCAAAACCATATTTTTGGGCCACAGTATGACCAGGAAGCCATGGATCCGATTTTTTTGTGGTGCAGGCTGTGCCCCTGGGAATGATGTGTGATTTGACGGTGAGTTTGGGCTGATCTAGTGCAAAAAGCGTGAGGATCCATGAGGATCCGTGCTCCAAAACCACGTTTTTGGGCCATGGAGTGGTCAGGAAGCCGTGGATCCGAGTTTTTTGTGGTGCAGGCTGTGCCCCTGGACATGATGTGTGATTTGACGGTGAGTTTGGGTTGGCCCAATGCAAAAAGAGTGAGGATCCATGAAGATCCGTGCTTCAAAACCACGTTTTTGGGCCACGGTATGGCCAGGAAGCCGTGGATCCTATTTTTTTGTGGTGCAAGTTGTATCCCTGGCCATGGTGTGTGATTTGACGGTGAATTTGGGCTGATCTAGTGCAAAAAGCGTGAGGATCCATGAGGATCCGTGCTTCAAAACCATATTTTTGGGCCACAGTATGACCAGGAAGCCATGGATCCATGATTTTTGTGGTGCAGGCTGTGCCCCTGGACATGATGTGTGATTTAACGGTGTGTTTGGGTTGGCCCAATGCAAATACGTGAGGATCCATGGGCATCCGTGCTTCGGAACCACGTTTTTGGGCCTTGGAGTGGCCAGGAAGCCGTGGATCCGAGTTTTTTGTGGTGTAAGCTATGCCCCTGGACATGATGTGTGATTTGACAGTGGGTTTGGGTTGGCCCAATGCAAAAAGCGTGAGGATCCATGAAGATCCGTGCTTCAAAACCACGTTTTTGGGCCACGGTATGGCCAGGAAGCCGTGGATCCTATTTTTTTGTGGTGCAAGTTGTATCCCTGGCCATGGTGTGTGATTTGACGGTGAATTTGGGCTGATCTAGTGCAAAAAGCGTGAGGATCCATGAGGATCCGTGCTTCAAAACCATATTTTTGGGCCACAGTATGACCAGGAAGCCATGGATCCATGGTTTTTGTGGTGCAGGCTGTGCCCCTGGACATGATGTGTGATTTAACGGTGTGTTTGGGTTGGCCCAATGCAAAAAGCGTGAGGATCCATGAGGATCCGTACTTCGAAACCAAGTTTTTGGGCCACGGTATGGTCAGGAAGCCGTGGATCCGAGTTTTCTGTGGTGCAGGCTGTGCCCCTGGGAATGATGTGTGATTTGATGGTGAGTTTGGGCTGATCTAGTGCAAAAAGCGTGAGGATCCATGAGGATCCGTGCTCCAAAACCACGTTTTTGGGCCATGGAGTGGTCAGGAAGCCGTGGATCCGAGTTTTTTGTGGTGCAGGCTGTGCCCCTGGACATGATGTGTGATTTGACAGTGAGTTTGGGTTGGCCCAATGCAAAAAGAGTGAGGATCCATGAGGATCCGTGCTTCAAAACCACGTTTTTGGGCCATGGAGTGGCCAGGAAGCCATGGATCCGATTTTTTTGTGGTGCAGGCTGTGCCCCTGGGAATGATGTGTGATTTGACGGTGAGTTTGGGCTGATCTAGTGCAAAAAGCGTGAGGATCCATGAGGATCCGTGCTCCAAAACCATGTTTTTGGGCCATGGAGTGGTCAGGAAGCCGTGGATCCGAGTTTTTTGTGGTGCAGGCTGTGCCCCTGGACATGATGTGTGATTTGACAGTGAGTTTGGGTTGGCCCAATGCAAAAAGAGTGAGGATCCATGAAGATCCGTGCTTCAAAACCACGTTTTTGGGCCACGGTATGGCCAGGAAGCCGTGGATCCTATTTTTTTGTGGTGCAAGTTGTATCCCTGGCCATGGTGTGTGATTTGACGGTGAATTTGGGCTGATCTAGTGCAAAAAGCGTGAGGATCCATGAGGATCCGTGCTTCAAAACCATATTTTTGGGCCACAGTATGACCAGGAAGCCATGGATCCATGGTTTTTGTGGTGCAGGCTGTGCCCCTGGACATGATGTGTGATTTAACGGTGTGTTTGGGTTGGCCCAATGCAAAAAGCGTGAGGATCCATGAGGATCCGTACTTCGAAACCAAGTTTTTGGGCCACGGTATGGTCAGGAAGCCGTGGATCCGAGTTTTCTGTGGTGCAGGCTGTGCCCCTGGGAATGATGTGTGATTTGATGGTGAGTTTGGGCTGATCTAGTGCAAAAAGCGTGAGGATCCATGAGGATCCGTGCTCCAAAACCACGTTTTTGGGCCATGGAGTGGTCAGGAAGCCGTGGATCCGAGTTTTTTGTGGTGCAGGCTGTGCCCCTGGACATGATGTGTGATTTGACAGTGAGTTTGGGTTGGCCCAATGCAAAAAGAGTGAGGATCCATGAGGATCCGTGCTTTAAAACCACGTTTTTGGGCCATGGAGTGGCCAGGAAGCCATGGATCCGATTTTTTTGTGGTGCAGGCTGTGCCCCTGGGAATGATGTGTGATTTGACGGTGAGTTTGGGCTGATCTAGTGCAAAAAGCGTGAGGATCCATGAGGATCCGTGCTCCAAAACCACGTTTTTGGGCCATGGAGTGGTCAGGAAGCCGTGGATCCGAGTTTTTTGTGGTGCAGGCTGTGCCCCTGGACATGATGTGTGATTTGACAGTGAGTTTGGGTTGGCCCAATGCAAAAAGAGTGAGGATCCATGAGGATCCGTGCTTTAAAACCACGTTTTTGGGCCATGGAGTGGCCAGGAAGCCGTGGATCCGATTTTTTTGTGGTGCAGGCTGTGCCCCTGGGAATGATGTGTGATTTGACGGTGAGTTTGGGGTGGCCCAATGCAAAAAGCGTGAGGATCCATGAGGATCCGTGCTTCAAAACCACATTTTTGGGCCATGGAGTGGCCAGGCAGGCGTGGATCCGAGTTTTCTGTGGTGCAGGCTGTGCCCCTGGGAATGATGTGTGATTTGACAGTGAGTTTGGGTTGGCCCAATGCAAAAAGCGTGAGGATCCATGAGGATCCGTGCTTCAAAACCACGTTTTTGGGCCACGGTATGACCAGGAAGCCATGGATCCATGATTTTTGTGGTGCAGGCTGTGCCCCTGGGAATGATGTGTGATTTGACGGTGAGTTTGGGGTGGCCCAATGCAAAACGTGTGAGGATCCATGAGGATCCGTGCTTTGGAACCACGTTTTTGGGCCATGGAGTGGCCAGGAAGCCGTGGATCCGAGTTTTTTGTGGTGCAGGCAGTGCCCCTGAACATGATGTGTGATTTGACGGTGAGTTTGGGGTGGCCCAATGCAAAAAGCGTGAGGATCCATGAGGATCCGTGCTTCGGAACCACGTTTTTGGGCCATGGAGTGGCCAGGAAGCCGTGGATCCGAGTTTTTTGTGGTGCAGGCTGTGCCCCTGGACATGATGTGTGATTTGACGGTGAGTTTGGGGTGGCCCAATGCAAAAAGCGTGAGGATCCATGAGGATCCGTGCTTCAAAACCACGTTTTTGGGCCACGGTATGGTCAGTAAGCCGTGGATCCGTGATTTTTGTGGTGCAGGCTGTGCCCCTGGACATGATGTGTGATTTGACAGTGAGTTTGGGGTGGCCCGATGCAAAAAGCGTGAGGATCCATGAGGATCCGTGCTTCAGAACCACGTTTTTGGGCCATGGTATGGTCAGGAAGCCATGGATCCGTGATTTTTATGGTGCAGGCTGTGCCTCTGGACATGATGTGTGATTTGACGGTGAGTTTGGGGTGGCCCAATGCAAAAAGCGTGAGGATCCATGAGGATCCGTGCTTCAAAACCACGTTTTTGGGCCACGGTATGGTCAGGAAGCCGTGGATCCGTGATTTTTATGGTGCAGGCTGTGCCTCTGGACATGATGTGTGATTTGACGGTGAGTTTGGGGTGGCCCGATGCAAAAAGCCTGAGGATCCATGAGGATCCGTGCTTCGGAACCACGTTTTTGGGCCACGGTTTCACCAGGAAGTCGTGGATCTGTGATTTTTGTGGTGGATGCTGTGCCCATGGCCATGATGTTTGATCTGATGGTGACTTTGGGCTGATCTAGTGCAAAAATCATCAGGATTCATCAGGGTCCGTGCTTCGGAACCACGTTTTTGGGCCAGGGCGTGGCCAGGCAGGTGTGGATCCGAGTTTTTTGTGGTGTAGGCTGTGCCCCTTACTATGATATGTGATTTGACGGTGAGTTTGGGTTGGCCCGATGCAGAAAGCGTGTGGATCCATGAAGATCCGTTCTTGAAAACCACGTTTTTGGGCCACGGTTTCGCCAGGAAGCCGTGGATCCGTGATTTTTGTGGTGGATGCTGTGCCCATGGCCATGATCTTTGATCTGATGGTGACTTTGGGCTGATCTAGTGGAAAAATCATGAGGATCCATGAGGATCCGTGTTTTTTAACCATGTTTTTGCGCCCCTGCGCCCCCCCGAAACAGTGGATGCGTGATTTTTTTGATGCTTTCTACAGAGTAAGACATGGTCTACAATATCATGGTGGTTTTATTTAATTTGAATGAAAAAATCATATGAATTCATGAGGATCCGTGTAGATCCGCCTTTTACCTTTTTCCGATTTTGATCCCATCAGGCTGGGATTCCCTTAGGCATAGGGAGAGGCTACTAAGCATCTGCAGCCCTGGACTCATCCCACCCCCCTTTTTGCAAAAGCATTACCAGCGCGAGAGGGACTATGATTGGATCTTCTACTCGTCAACAAAGCCACTTGCAATTGAATAAGATACGCTTATCTCTTGCATGAAGCGACTGCCTTTCTGTCTTGCCTTGCAAGAATCGCTGCCCTGCTCCACAGGGTGTGTCTAAATGCAGGGAAGGGAGGGCTAAGGGTTATTGTTCTAATGTAGACAATGGAGATAAATTTTAATTATTTTTTTTATTGTCCAATAGCACCTTAGAGACCAACTAAGTTTGTTCTGGGTATAAGTTTTCGTGTGCATGCACACTTCTTCAGATACACTGAAACAGAAGTCACCAGACTTCTGTATATATAGTGGGAAGGTGGGGAGGGTTTTTTCTCAGAAGGGTAGTAGGAGATGAGTGGTTGACTCAATGGGTATGGTAAACCTGTTGACTACTGTTAACGACTGCAATTAGTCCTACTGGAAAAAGCAAGGGATAGTATAAAGGTAAAAGGATCCCTGACTATTAGGTCCAGTTGCGGACAACTCGGGGGTTGCGGCGCTCATCTCTCTTTACTGGCCGAGGGAGCCGGCGTACAGCTTCCAGGTCATGTGGCCAGCATGACTAAGCCGCTTCTGGCGAACCAGAGCAGCGCACCGAAATGCCATTTACCTTCCCGCCGGAGCGGTACCTATTTATCTACTTGCACTTTGATGTGCTGTCGAACTGCTAGGTTGGCAGGAGCAGTTGCAGGAGCAAGTCCTGGGGATTCAAACTGCCAACCTTCTGATCGGCAAGCCCTAGGCTCTGTGCTTTAACCCACAGCGCCACCCACGTCCCAAGTCCAGTAGCACCTTAGAGACCAACTAAGTTTCTTATTGGTATGAGCTTTCGTGTGCATGCACACTTCTTTAGATACGTACACTGAAACAGAAGTCACCAGACCCTTATATATAGTGAGAGGGTGGGGAAGGGTATTACTCAGAAGGGTGGTGGGAATGGGAGATTAGCTGACAGGTGTGGGAAACCTGTTGACGACTGCAATTGGTCTTACAGGAAAAAGCAAGGGGTGAGATGGCTAAAAATAGCTTTATCATGTATAATGAGGTAAGAATCCAATGTCTCTATTCCGAACAGGTCTCTCCATGGTTTTAAGTTTGGTAATAAGTTGCAATTCAGCAACTTCTCTTTCCAGTCTATTTCTGAAATTCTTTTGTAATAAGACAGCTATGAATCGTTCGAATCCCTGCAACGGGGTGAGCTCCTGTTGCTTGGTCCCTGCTCCTGCCAACCTAGCAGTTTGAAAGCACGTCAAAGTGCAAGTAGATAAATAGGTACCTCCGGCGGGAAGGTAAACGGTGTTTCCGTGCACTGCTCTGGTTCGCCAGAAGCGGCTTAGTCATGCTGGCCACATGACCCGGAAGCTGTACGCTGGCTCCCTCGGCCTATAGAGCGAGATGAGCGTGCAACCCCAGAGTCGGTCACAACTGGACCTAATGGTCAGGGGTCCCTTTACCCTCTACCTTTAAGATAGCTACAGTACTTTGAGATCTTGTATAGAATGTCCTGGGAGATTGAAGTGTTCTCCTACTGTTGGTCCAAATTTTCCGATGTGAGCAACCCTAGAATATATGCCTACAGCACCCTTGGTTGGTTGGACAATACTAGGATCAAAATATTTGAAATCTCAGGTGACTCTGGAAACAACTAAACCAGCCTGGCGCTCAGTTCCATGTCTGTCTATTTACAACATGACCTACTTTTATAATGTTTCGATCCAAACCCTGGTGTTTCATCCACAAGGTCATTTAAAGTCACACTGTGTTGTGCACTTTCAAACAGCATACTTAACACCTGCATGTTTCTCTGATTGGTTTTCTGCATTCTGACTGCAACTGCAAGAGATTTTTGTGGGCTCTAAACATTACACTACACTGGCTTAGAGTCTTGTCCTCTGGGCAGCCCCTGTTCTGCTGCCCCTGGTCTCTGAGCTGCCCCCTGCCCCATGGAGAGGTGCCTCCTCACAAGCACCCCCTTGGCCAGGACCTGAGGCACCATTTGCCTGGGGCGCTTGTAGCCAGGGCAGCCTACAAAACAACCCCCAGGCACCCTCTTCCCTTCTTTTAGACCAGGGGTAGGCAACCTAAGGCCTGTGCCTTCTCAATCCAGTCTGGGAATCAGTGTCTTTTCATATGAGTAGAATGTGTCCTTTAATTTAAAATGTATCTCTGGGTTATTTGTGTGGGGAAAGGAATTTGTTCTTGCAAGGCATGCCAGAAGGCAGTTGCTTCATGCAAGAGATAAGCGTATTAGATTCAATTGCAAATGGGCTGTTCAAGAGCAGAAGATCCAGTCAAAGTCCCACTCCCACTGGTAATGCTTTTGCAAAAAAAGGGGGAAATGAGTCAGCATGGGAACTACCTACTATAAAATATAAAATATTTGAGGGGGCCAGCCCCCCACCCAAAGTTGGTGGACATTGCCCTTCAAACGGAGTACAGTGGAACCTCGGGTTGCGAAGGTGATCCGTGCGGGAGGCACGTTCGCAACCCGCAGCGCCGTGTCTGTGTGGGTCGCGATTCGGTGCTTCTGCGCATCTGTGAGCGCCGAAACCCGGAAGTAACCCGTTCTGGTACTTCTGGGTTCGGCGCAGTGCGCAACTCGAAAACACGTAACCTGAAGCGTCTGTAACCCGAGGTACCACTGTACATGTGCTGTGTCATGTGATCAGTTATGTGGGTCGGGGTTTACCTAATCCAGTCCATTGCCAAGTCCATGACATTTGCTGCCTCACCTGCAAATGCTGTGTGTTATCTTCTTCTTTCTTCTTCTTTGGCGACCACCTGTAGCCGAGTAAGATTGTCTTCCATGAACACGGTCTTAACAGTGAGTCTGTAAGTGACTCTGGAGGCCAATTCTGGACCCACACGTCCTTCCACAGTGGGGACATTGGTTTCCGGGCGGTAGTTGATCACGGTGAGGTTTGCCAAGTGTGCCTTCCTCTTAGCACGTTTCTCCCTTTTGCCCTGAGTTTGATCGTCTTCAAATCCCATGACACCTTTGGTAAAGGCTGTTCTCCAACTGGAGCACTCACAGGCCAGTGTTTCCCAGTTCTTGGTGTTTATACTAAATTTTTTAAGATTTGCCTTGAGAGAGTCTTTGAACCTCTTTTGTTGACCACCAGCATTTCGCTTTCTATTTTGAAGTTCAGAATAGAGTAGTTACTTTGGAAGATGATAATCAGGCATCCACACAACAGGACCAGTCCAACGAAGTTGATGTTGAAGAATCAGTGCTTCAACAGCATATTGCTGTTGAATCAGCAAATTACTGTTGAATCAGCATATTGCTGACAACGCGCTCCAAAAATCTGGGCTCCAAACCCCATAAACATGCTCTTCATTCTAACTTTAAGCTGCTGTTCCGTACCCCGCTTCCCCCAAAGAAAGGACAGACTAGCGGCTATGGTTGTCATTGATTGCAAACTATGTTTTTATAGGCAGTGCTTTTTCCCTGGGGGGACAGATACCCCTAAACATTTTGTGAATCTAAGTTTGGCCTCATTAAGGGGTAGTATTTCAATATGAGTAGGAAAGTGAGAGTACCCCTAAACATTTTTTTTTTTTTTTAGAAAAAAGCTCTGCTTACAATATTTGTGAAAATGCAATAAAATGCTTTTCTGAAATGCAGACACGGCTCCCCCCCCCCCCGCAGAATAAGAGGGGGGATGAGACATGCGCTGCCTCACCGGCAGATGCTGTAAAGGAGCCGCAGAGCTGGGTGTTATCAGCATATTGCTGACAACGAAATTCTGAGCTGCAAAACCCATAAACATGCTCTGAACTATCGGGTCTAACTTTAAGCGGCTGTTCCGCTCCCGCTCCCCACAAAGCAATGATAACCAGAAGCTATGATTGTTGCTGATTGCATTTTAAATTATATCTATTATAGGTGAACATCATGCAATAAAATGGAAAAATTTTATTTTTCAAAATTTTTATTGATTTTCCAAAATTTTAAACAAACAAACAAACATAAATCATAACTGAACTTGATCCAATCATAGTAACTTTGTTAAGTGACTTCCTCAAATCACCCTAGCTGAATTTCAGTGTATATCATTGTAACAGTTTTCCAAAACCAACTTTTCTCGTAATATTAACTTATTCACGTAACATCTTTCTTTCTTTCCATTTTAACTTTAAACATATTATTCTCTAACATCACATATTTAAATCCTAAGCCTATCTGATATTTGCCAGTTTTTCCAATTAAGTTATCTTAACGTATTTAAGTGAATAGTCTTTAAATTTCATCCATTCTTCCTGGTACTCCTCCTCCTTCTGGTCTTAGACTCTTCCAGACAGGTCGGCTAGCTCTGAAAAGTCCATCATCTTCATCTGCCATTCCTCTAAAATGGACAATTTTTAAAATAAAATTGTAATTTATTTCCACTGTCTACATTACAACAATAACCCCTAGGCCTCCCTTCCCTTCATTTAGACACAGCATTGGAGCAGGGCAGCCATTTTTGCAAGGCAAGACAGAAAGGCAGTCGCTTCATGCAAGAGATAAGTGTATCTTATTCAATTGCAAGTGGCTTTGTTGACGAGTAGAAGATCCAATCATAGTCCCTCTCGCACCTTTTTTTGCAAAATGGGGGGGGGGGTGGGATGCCTCCAGGGCTGCGGATGCTTAGCCTCTCCCAATGCCTAAGGGACTCCCAGCCTGATAGGATCAAAATCTGCAAAGTTTGTCTCCGGCATAGGAGCCAAGTCCTATAAAATATAGAATATTTGAGGCGGCCAGGCCCAAAGTTGGTGGACGGTGCCCTTCAAATGGTGTGCGTGTGCTGTTTCATGCGATCGATTATGTGGGCCGGGGTTTACCTAATCCAGTCCATTTCTAAGTCCAGGACGCGCGCTGCCTCACAGGAAGAGCTGGGTGTCATCAGCATATTGCTGACAACGAAATTCTGGGCTCCAAAGCCCATAAACATGCTCTGAACTATCGGTTCTAACTTTAAGCTGCTGTTCCGCTCCCGCTCCCCACAAAGCAATGATAACCAGAAGCTATGGTTGTTGCTGATTGCATTTTAAATCATGCAATAAAACATCGTGCAATAAAATGCTTTTCTGAAATGCAGACACGCACTTGAATGCAGAATAAGAGCAGGGATGCGACCTTGCCTGAATTGATTGGCTCCCTGATTACGGTTGCCTCAATTGTCCATATATATGGAAAGAATCGCAGATCTGCATTTTGGAGTCCCTCAAGAGCTGATTGGCTGCCAAGTAAAGCGGCGTTGGTCCGCCCCCGCTTATCCATTCACAACCATTATCCATTCATCCACAGAGTTGCAGTCTCTGACTGGCTCCTTTTCTCGCGGCGGCGATTTTGATTTCGTTGCCTGCTGCTTCGGCTCCTCCTCTTGCTGCTCACCAGAGCTGCCCCGGATCAGGCAAAAAGGGGTCGCTTTGCTCCTCTCTCCGCCGGATTAGGAGCGCTACGAATTGCTGCTTTGGCCGGACGTGGAGACGGAAGGATTCTCCGGCTCGGATTCGGTTTGCTCACCGATCTCGTCTCTCAAGATCTCTAAGGTGAGAGAGATTCATTGCTCAATAGGCGCGCCTCACCCGGCAGGACCCTTTCCTAGCATGTCGCGCGGGAGATACGTGTACACGGTCGTGTGAATGGCTTTTATTTTGTGATACCCCCCCTCTCTTTCCTTAGCTCCCTATCTCTGCTATGTCCGGACTCGGAAAAATGAAGGTAAATTTATTCTCGGACCCCATTTGCAGATCCCGATCAAGGAACTCAGCGTGATTTTTTAAAAAAAATAATTGTTATTTCCAAAGCAAAACAAAAAAAGAAAAAGAAAAATTACAACCATCAAACTCAGCATCCATATTCGTTTCCTAACATAATGGAGTTAAGCGAGATTTATGCCTCAACAGGTTCGCGCGTAACGCTGCGGGCTCCTTGCGTGGGGATGGCCTCACGTGTACACGATACGTGTGGGTACGTTTTATTTAGCGATGGGAAGATGAATGACGGTGGTTCTTCCCCCCTGGCCTCGGTTTTGTCCTTCCTGGACATCACTGGCGATTCTTTAAAAGAATCGGGACTGCAGGTCTCTTTCCGCGAGCTGAGTGAGCTATAGAAATGAAGATGAAATGAAGGGTTCAGATTTCTCAGAAATTGCTGTTAAATTAGAAAGAAAAACGGGGCGGGGTGGGGGGAAAGGCAGATAAATTTCTCAAGATTCCGTAACTTCAATGTGCGTGTCCGTCTTCTCTCATCTGCTTTGCGTGCAGAAGGTCCCAGGTTCAAATCCTGCCACCTCCAGGTGCGGGTTTTTTGGGCGCGCGGGTGGGGGAGTTTAGCTCCCAAAAATTCCAGCGCCATCCACGCTCTTTTTAGCACTTCCCACGACTGGTCGCGACCTGCTCTTCTTTGTGTTGCTGGATGAGTGTTTTAGGACTTTCCTATCGCACGCGGTTTTGCTTTGTGTTTACACCTGGATTTTAGCCGGATTAACCTCTCCATCTTTTACTTTGCTAATTCGATAGGAGCCACGTTTTTGTACACAGCAGCTAAGAAACGCGGCAAATAATACGGCATCCTCTTTGTCATCTACACCATGGGAACCATCCTCATGATTTTTAAAAATGAAGTTAAAAGTGCCTCTCTCACATCCAGCCCCCGGTTTACCTCCTCTCCTATGTCCTTTAAACATAAATCTTTATTGTCAACTGCCTAGAGATTTTATTATAAAAAGTGGTGTGTGTGTGTTAAATAAAATAAAATACAAAGGAAGCTGTTTCTGGACCAGGGTTTTCCCACACGGCGAAAAACTTCAATGGCAAGCTTAACTGATGTGGCCACCATTAAACATCCATGTTGATTTTCGATTGTATTTTTATTGCTGCATTTATTATATTTTTATTGCATTAAATTTTGAATTACTGGGAATGCAAATGGCAAACGTATTAAAATACCACGCAAATATATATATATGAAGGAACAGAATGCAATTCAAAACCATTGAACACAGTCCATTGGAACTGCTAAAAAAGGCAAGAAAATCATAGAATCGTAGAATTGCAGCGTTGGAAGGGACCCCAAGGGTCATCTAGTCCAACCCCCTACATTGCAGGAATCAAACCAAAGCAAATCATTAAGGCGTCTGCCAAGACCACCGGCAATTTTGCAGCTGTCCATGGGGGGAAACATTGGGCAATTGCAGTTCAGGTTGCAGACATGGGTCCCTCCCAATCCTTCCTGGAGATTTTAGGAATTCAGCTAGGACCTTTGGTCTACAAAGCAGATGCTCTACCCATTGAGCAACAGAGCCCATGGCTGTTCTGGTGAGGAGGAATCTGTCCCCATTTGTGGTTCTTGTGATGAGATTTGCCTTTCCCAAATACTTGAGGGAGGGTGATCATCTTTCTAGCCAGGGTGTAGGAGAGGCATTTCTTTGATCCCACATATAAAATGTAATAAAACGTCAAACATTAAAAGCTTCCCAATACAGGGCTGCCTTCTGATGTCTTCTAAAAGTTGTGTATTTTATCTCCTTGGCATCTGATGGGAGGGCCTTGCACAGGGCTGGTCCCACTGCTGAGAAGGTCCATGCGGATGGGGCAGGGCTTACATTTCCCATTTCAGATTAAAGTTCACAGGGATCCTAACTGCTCCATCTCTCTTCCAGGTGTGGCTGCTTCTGGAGAAGGAGAGTGGTCCCTCACAACAGGAGTGGAGCCATGGCTGAAGAGAGGTACAGGAAGAGGATCCGGAGTGAAGTCACCTGCTCCATCTGCCTCAGTTACTTTACTCGTCCGGTGGAACTGGGCTGCAGGCACAACTTCTGCGAAACCTGCATCTTGAGGTGCTGGGAGGAGTCTGGTAAGAAAACCAGGTGCCCCGAGTGCAGAAAGGCTGTCAAAACAGACTACATGCGAAACAGGCTTCTCACAAATATGGTCGGAATCATCAGTGAGTGGGATCATTCTGAGGAGAGAGAGGCTCAAAGGAGGCGCTCAGAATGTCAGAGGCACCAGAAGACCCTGGACCTCTTTTGCCGGGACGACGAAGCCCCCTTCTGTGGGGAGTGTGACACATCCCAAGGGCACAGCGGCCACAGGGTGGTTCCTGTGGAAGAAGCCGTCCAAGACTACAAGGTAAGAATGAACCATTCATAGGAACGGCTAGTATATATGATGGGAATTAAAATCATAGAATTGTAGACTTGGAAAAGATCCTGACGATCTAGTCCAACCCCCTGCAATCCAGGAAGATGCTGTTGTCCCATAAGGGGATCGGACCTGCAACCTTCATGTTATAAGCACCATGCTCTAACCAAACTGGGCCATTCAGCAATCAAGGTTAAAGGCTGTCCGCAAACCACTGTCTCCTCTGAGTGAGTGTTTATCCCTCTAATCCTAGGTGTGTGAGATGCAGTCTGCTGTCAACTGACTCTGCACATGCTCAGGAGGCCCCTCATCTAATTATTTTACACATCCTAAGATAGATATTGGCTTTTATGGGACTGAGGCTTGCTTGCCTTATAAGACTCCACTAGATGTGTATATTAGGTATTATTTTGTAAGAAAATAATAATTAAGCTGATCTAGAAAGATTGAACGATGTTAAGGTGGTCTTTCCAGGAAAAATAAATGCAGCCCAAATGAGTACAAACTGAATTTCCCCTTTCAAAATCTGATAATACTAATAGCTGAGCAAGCATTGAAAAAATGGAAATAATTAATACCAGTACAGTACATAATTTTTTGGGGATGGAAAGAAATGTACAATTGCTTTTAAAAAGGCAAGCAAATAATAAAACCTAGAAGGCTGATGTTTTGGGCTTCTCGGAGATGCTTGCTGTTATAAAGGGAAAAAATACTTTGATGGCTCAGATCAAGAGGTGAAGATTTCCCTCCTTGGTGGTATTTCAGTGTTAATCATTCTATTTACATATACACAAGTACTGCCCAACAACAACAAACATTAGAGGCATAAAGCCACCCTCCTTTCTCCTGTTGCCAGCCCTAAACTATGCAAAGAACTCAAGAGTCATGAGTTTAAACCAATTGTGTTAATGTAGGTCTGCCACTGGTGTTTGGTCTTAGGCTTGTAGTGCAAGCAGTGTATTCCAACAGCTTTAACCAACCCCTACCGGCCCCAATGCTGCAACAGTCAACTAACCCCCACAACTGCATCCCCTAAAAAAATATAACCCGCAGGGACTAAGACTTTGTAGCAATCCTAGACTGCAGGGTTGGCATAAACTCTTCCACTCCCTGCCTGTTAGAATATCAACTATGCTTTCCAGGACAAACATGACTTAACACTTTCTCAGCCACAATACCCACCCTGCAGTACGGTAGCTTTTACTTGCATTAGTGGGCAATTTGTTTGAATGATAATTTAAAAAGAAGGAAATCCAACCTGTGATAGAAAGAGGATGACATTTTCTGCAGAAGGGGCTTTCTGGGTCTTTTCCCAACATTTCTCCATAACACTCATCAGTTGCATCTGTCGTAGGCTCAATACTCTGGATGGCAGAAGCAGGCTTTGCAGTCTCAGAACCCGGGGAACAATAACATAATTCAACTGTCCTCTCGCTTTCCTCTTTCTCTCTCTGTCTCGATGACGATTATGATGGTTATCTCCTAGAAACCTCTCATCAGGACCTGTCAGGGAAGAGGAGAAGGGAAGGCTCTCTAATGATGCTGGAGAAGGGCCCAGCAGGGAGAGAGGCAGCTCCGCAGATGGGGAAGCAATTCAGTGCAACACCAGGAATAAGGAGGGGCAAATGGGGGAAGTGGCAAGAGGGCTCCCAGACTCTTCACCGGACACCAGCGGGGAGAGCACTGGTCCTCCGCTACCCACGCCCTCCCTGCGCAGAAGACTTCCGCGCAGAGAGAGTAGGAGGAGACTGGGTGTCAAACAACTTTTATGTTGGAAAAGGTTTAAGAAACGCCCACTGACGGATTCTGCTAGCGACTGAGGCAGCCACGAAGTGAAGGGCTGTCCAGACAGAAAGGTTTAGCAAGGCAACATAGCCAGGAGAGGTGGCAACTTACGCACGAGCAACCCCATACCATTATAGGACCCAAATGGGAACTTTGGTTTTTCTTTTCAGGATCAGTTCTGTGGGTTCCTGAAGACTCTGAAGGAGGAGGAGGAACAAATTCAGGCAAAAAAAACATCGACAGGAAAGCAAAGTTCATTCTTGGTTGTAAGTGTCGCTCTTACTGGGAAGTAAGCAAATAAGAAAAAGAATTAATGCTTGGGAGAGAATTAAAATAACATACTGAAGCCATCAGGCAGGTTTACTCTTTTAGATGCCTATTTGTTTGGGGAAGCCTGCTCTGACTGGAAGGAAAATTTTCCTTTGCTTGAAAACTGACTCATCATCTGTGAAAATCTAAAAATTCAGAAGCACCCAGCCTGTTCCTATGCAGTAATCCTCAAACCCTCTTCATCCTGCACAAGGAGTGGCAATGTTGCTAACGGCCTGTTTTTCTTTCCACATGTTTCTTGCAGAAAAAAATAATATCAGGTAGGCAGAAGATGAAGGGTGAGTTTAAGCAACTACATTTGTTTCTGGAAGAATGGGAAAACCAGGTGCTGAAGGAGATGGAAGAGGTGGAGGATGAGATTGCGAGGAAATCGAATGAGCAGCTGGGCTGGCTGTCCAGAGAACTTGACTCTCTTCAAAATATCATCCGGGAGCTGGAGGAGAAGCTTCGGCAGCCCCCCAGTGAATTCCTGCAGGTAGGAGAGTGGCATAAGCAGCCCAAGCTTTTCTCCAGGTCAAGGCCACGACCAGACCAGTCTCTGCCTCTATCATTATTCACAAATGACGTTGCTTGGTTTTGTGGAGCTGGTAGCTGGTTCTCTTACGTTAGGTGCAGGAGCATTTAAGAGGACAAGCAGAGCATGTGCACCTTAATTTGTTACTTAACGATGATGGAATCAGATGTTTTCTTCTCTTGGCTGATGATGGGTCTGCTGCTGGCTCCCAAATTAGTGATGTTGCCTTACTGGCCTGCTTGTGGACTGGGTGGATCCCTCAGCCTGATCCCTGCAATGAACAGAGCCCTATTTTGTGCCTTTTAAGGTGTGGGACAGTTTGTCATTTCAGGGCTTCTTTTAAGAGGTTTTCCCTTCTGTGGTTATATTACCTGAGTTGGGCTGAAAATAGGTGGACCCTTGGTCTGATCCCTTACTGGTCCTCTTTGGTTCCTGCTCAGGGCTTCATTTAAGAGACTGTGCTCTGATTTTATGACATTACCCTGCTTGGACTGGGGCATGGGGCGTGGGCTTCGATGGATGGCCAGTCGTGGAGGCTGAGTTCTCTTCTTTTTCTCTTTCCCCTGCAGGATATTAGAAGCACTTTGCAGAGGTAAGCAGATCCCTCTTTTTTTCCTTTGCGCTTTGCGGTTCTATGAAGGATGTGGACTGCAGGAAAAACACCCGTTGTTCCCAAGGGGACATTATGGGTCTTTGTGACCTCCAACTTTTAACAAATCACTTTTTCTAAAGTTCCTATTTTCACTTCCAAACTTCCTTTTCTCAGTTTCTATCTCTCGTTTAATTCTGATTCTCTTTCCTTTCTTTCTGTTTCCACCTGGTAGTCTCAACCGTCTTCCAAAAGAGGGATGTATCTAAGAAAGCAACAAACCATTGTTCACCCTTTTATTCCCTGCACTGCTTATTTCAATATACGTTTCAGCTGTCCTCTTATTTTTCACCTTGAATCTGACCTGCCAGTTTCTTGAGACCTTTGTGATCCTCTCCCCTCTCGTCCTATTGGTTCCTTTGGGAATTTGAGGTTGGGTGGAGAGCCAGCTGGCATACTTAAACCTTTTATTTCTCCACAGGCATGAGGGGAGACAGGCATTTGAGCCTCCCAAGATTTTCCCTCTTGAATTGGTGTGGAAAGTTTATGACTTCCATGATATAAATCCATTTCTGGAAGCTGTCGTAGAGCAGTTCAAAGGTAATGGCTGCAAGAATTTCATGCTAGATATTGAATAGGAGAGCCAGAAAAATTGAACTTGAGGGTCAGTAGGGAAGGAATTTAAATTTCACTGAGGGGGAAAGGAGGTCCTGCAACCACAGCTCAAAATGCCATTTGCTGAGACTGCCTCTCTCAGCCTGGTGCCTTCTGTTTCCTTTGGACTCCAACTCCCATCAGCCCAGCTGATAATCGAAGTCCAACAACATTGTGAAGGCCACAACTTCCTCCTCTCTGGTCTACAACATCTAAGCATGAAGGCAACATGTTTATTTCGTTGATATCTAACCCTTGAGTGTAACATCACTGATACTTCGTTTGTTCAATCTTACCTTTGTTGATATCTACAGGAGCCTGGCTAAAGGAACTTTAAAGACCGTGTCTTCCTTTTGGACACAATTTGAATGAGTTTTCTGTTTGTGGCTTTTGTAGTAGATCTTGTACCTTGTTCTCTCAATTTTTGGATTATTAATATAAGATTTAGAATGTAGAATGCTTTGGTAGTGTTTTGTGTGCCGCTTATGTGCTGCTTACTTCATACTGGTCTACAGCGATAATCAGAGTCCAACAACATTGTGAAGGCCACAACTTCCTCCTCTCTGGTCTACATCATCTAAGCACGAGGGCAACATGTTTATTTCTTCAGGAAGTGTCTCACCCACATGCAGATTTATGCAGGGACACTTGGAAAAACTCACACACTTTTGTGGCTGAAGCTTTGTTTGACTTAAGGCCCAACGGGGGGTGGGGGAGTGCAAGAATATAGTGAGTAATATAATGATCAGTTTGGTGGTTTCTATTTTTTTGTAAATAATTCTTATTCATTTTCCAATAAAGAGGGGGGATCCATATTAATAACAAATCAAGCCACATCTTACCACGTTCAAAAACAAAAAAAAGTACAGCCAATTACAGAGTCTGAATTACTTAATTTCAATTGTCCATGTTCTAGATTTCAAGACCTAAATGATCAGTTTGCTGGTTTCAGCGACACTATGTCATAACACAAGTTTAGCCAGGCCTTCGTCTCCAACGCTTTAAGGCAGTAACCTTAAGAGGCAGATTTTCAAAAGCAGATAGTAGTTATCTTCAATTTACAAGAAAGGGGATTATGACTACAATCAGCTGACTCTTTTTGTGTGCTATAACATTCATTAACAGCAGGGCGGTGTGATGCTTAATCTCTCTTGCTTTCCGTTTCACAGGCACTCTAAGATCCGGACTCTCTCTGAGGAAAGGTAAGCTGAGGAGTCTCAATCATAGTTATCCATCGGGGTGAGCTGTTGGGGCCCATGTGTCAATAGCTGGTGGGTCCACAGTGGACACAACCAGTGTCCAAAGTCAATCCTTTTCTGAGATCCCAGCCTTTTTATTGCTCCCCTTCTTCGTCATTGGTCAGTTGGCTATTGGGAGAGAGAATGGTGGCTTCAAAGAGTTTTGAAATTGGACAGAGGGCCAAAGCTGGGCCACCCTAGCAGCAAAGCCACGGGGGGGGGGGAGGCACAGTCCAGTCAGGAAAGGAACCCCCTTCCTCAGTGATCCCTGGAGTGGATCTAAGCTCACAATGTCTATCCTCCCAGCTGATTCCTCTTTTCTTTTCTCTTCCTTTCTCTCCTCGCGACGCCAATAGCAAGTGTAACTCTGGACCCAGACACCGCTCATCCCCACCTGATCGTGTCTGAGGATCGTAGAAGTGCGAGGTGGGGAGAGGCACATCAGGAGCTGCCGGACAATCCCGAGAGATTCAGCGGACGTCCCTTCGTGCTGGGGTGTGAGGAGTTTACAGCAGGGAGGCACTACTGGGAAGTCACCATAGGCACTGGCGAAATCTGGGCTGTGGGGGTCGCCCGGAAGTCTGTGAGGAGAAAGGGCTTGGACAGCTTTTACCCTGGTGTAGGCATCTGGGGATTGGGGCAGACAGGTGGCAAGGGCAGGTCTACCCGCCGCTCTCTGCCGCCTACTGCGCCAAAGCTGAGGAGGTTCCGGGCAACTGTTAACTACGCAGGGCGCCAAATTCTCTTTTTTGATGCTGATACAGGAGAATTACTCAAGACCTTTGCAAACGCTGAATTCTCTGGGGAGCCCCTTCTGCCCATCTTTTGCATGGGGCCAGAAACTTGCTTTGAACTGCCTCCGGTGACACACTAGTCTGGCCACCCCTCCAGAAAAGGAAGATAAATGTGTGGAAAAGTAACTCGCAGATTGTTTCTTGATTTTTAAAAAAATCAAAGGATTGTATGCGCTTCTGTGTGTAGATGGCATTAAAGTTTTGACAAGTGCTAGAATGAGTCAGATTTTTTATTTTTCCATTGTATATCTGCTTGGCTTGGCTTGCCTCATGATCTAGGTGCTTGAGGCTAAATCAGGCATCCTCCAAGACTTCTGGCCTGGGCACCTTTGGCAATCCTGGAAACCGTGGCAGGGAGCACAAATTACCAATTTCACAAAACAGAAATATGCAGCTTAGATATATAAGCGAATCGCCAAATGTGACCTATGTTACAGTCACCACAATGGAATGTATGGGCGCCATTTTGGGAGAGGCAATGACATTCATTATTATCGTTCCTATTCATTTTGTTTCTATACCGCTTTATATTTTAAAGAAAAAATCTCAAGGAGGTTTACAGCACATTAAAACATTGATAAATAATCTCTTTTGCATACCTCCTTAAGAAAGCTAGAGTGGCCAGAGAGGAATGGCAAATCAAGCTGTTATAATATGCCGAAATGGCAAAACTGACCGGAGGCAATAATTTCAAGAAAGAATGGGGAAAGTTTATAATTTATTTAGGGGGCCAGTGTAAGCAGATGAAAACATTAGCAGGATTTTAATAACACCTGTAATGTAACTAATATGATGGATATTACGGACAGATAGAAAATATGGATTATGTAATTATATGTAGTTGAAAATGTAGACAATAGGGCCCATGGAGAGGAAGGTGGGAAGTCGAGGGATTCAGAGAAATCTCTCTATTTGGTAATGTGATAATCTTTTCTCTTCCTTAGTTTTTATTTGATTTTACAAGTTAAAAAAAATATTTAAAAAGAAGAAAGCTAGCTAGAGAGGCCATCCAGAATTCACATAGTCACAATTGGACCTGCGCCAGTTGCAAAACCTGCCTGGGGGATTTCTAACACTGCAAACGGCATGATCACACAAACACCCAGCAGGAGGGGAAATGCCTAGAACATTCTTATTTTTCAAGAGACAAAAAAGACCCTGGCCACCACCATCCCATTCATTAAAATAGAATAAAGTAGGGGTGGTTGTATCCAGGGGTGTGTCGCTGGGGACTGCAGCACCAAACTGTTATGTACTGAAGTTCTCACCCTGAGCCAGCAGGGGGATGCTGTAGATAGTTATGCAAATGAAGGATCGAAAGTGACGTTCAGTGATTGGATAGTTTTAGAAAGTTGCAACAGTTACTTTGTTCTGGAGCTCTATATAAGCAGGCTGACGGAGCTCTTCAGTTCAGTTCTGTTCTGGCCTCATAATAAACAAGAGCTGTTTGAAGAATCACTGTGTCGTCTGATATGTTCGCCCACAACTTAACACAAACGACAACCCATAAATCTTGCCTTTTTAAAAAAGAGACAAAGCAAACCTTGGCAACCCCCTCTTGGGGGTGCGTAGTATTGTGTATCCATTTATTTCTGCAACAATATGAGAGATTTTACTGAATCTTCAAACAGCGTATGGGGGTGTATAATCTGTTGTAGGAAAAGGTGCTTCAGACCCCAAACCCAGCCGGATGGGTCGTGTATGAATAAAATTATTATTATTGTTATTACTATTATTAATTTAATATTTAACTGTACCCCCCCAAAAAAATTTGTTTCTAGGCCTGAGCGTATTCAGGGTTTTGTTAGGGTGGCAGGTCTTTTGGGGGGCGCAGAAGCTCCATTTGCTATGTATATTTACCCTGCCCCCCTTGGCTACACCCATGCTTTTAGGACTCATTCATTTCCAAGTCCTAGTGATACTGACAAACAGGTGCTTTCAATTTCTGTTTCTGCTTTATAGACCAGAAGTGTTTTCCTCTCCTTCATAATCTCCAAGCGGCTGCTGATCTGTCCATCAAAACAGTCATGTAGAGCAGGAGGTCTGTGGAACCGTTCGCCCTTATTTATTAATTAGGTTTACATACCACCCTTTAACAAAAGATCTCAAGGGACTCCCTTCAGGGGCCATTAAACCAAACTCCCATTGCCAATGCTTGCTGGGAATTATGGAATTGTAGTTCTATTCATTCATTCATTACCCCACCCTTTTCTCCAACAAAACCCCTGTGATGTAGATTAGGCTGAGAGGCAGTGAGTGGCCCAAGGTCACCCAGTGAGCTTGAAGGCTCAGTGTGAATTTGAACCCGGGTCTCCTACTCCAGTACAGTACCTCGGGTTACATACGCTTCAGGTTACAGACACTTCAGGTTACAAACTCTGCTAACCCAGAAATAGTACCTCAGGTTAAGAACTTTGCTTCAGGATGAGAACAGAAATCATGCTCTGGTGGCGCGGCAGCAGCAGGAGGCCCCATTAGCTAAACTGGTGCTTCAGGTTAAGAACAGTTTCAGGTTAAGAACGGACCTCCAGAACGAATTAAGTACTTAACCCGAGGTACCACTGTACTCTAACCACGACACCACAATAGCTTTCAGCATCAGGAGGGTTAAAGATTCCTCTCACTTAGTCTAGAGAATGGGTAGGCAACCTAAGGCCCGGGGACCGGATGCAGCCCAATCGCTTTCTCAATCCGGCCTGCAGACGGTCAGGGAACCAGCATGTTTTTACATGAGTAGAATGTGTCCTTTTATTTAAAATGCATCTCTGGGTTATTTGTGGGGCATAGGAATTAGTTCATTCCCCCCCATCTAGTCCGGCCCCCCACAAGGTCTGAGGGACAGTGGGCCGGCCCCCTGCTGAAAAAGTTTGCCAACCCCTGATCTTGAGAGAGAAAAGCTGCAGTTGAACAGGTCCACCGAAGGAGGGGAAGCCAAAGGCTTCATTGCAAAGAAAAGAGTTCTGTGGAGATGTTGAAGGGACTTGGGGAAGATGGAGGAAGCGCATAAGCCTGGCCCTGAGCCCTGCACAATTCTCATGCTCGCACTTCCCCACAGTTCGGGGGGCCTGCTGCCTCTGTCAGGGAAGGGAGAGCGCAGCCATGGTAGCTTGTGATCACGTTCTCCGTGAAGAGAGCAGGGCCTGGGGCAGGGATAGGCAACCTAAGGCCCGGGGGCCGGATCCAGCCCAATCGCCTTCTCAATGTGGCCCGCAGACGGTCCGGGAATCAGCGTGTTTTTACATGAGGAGAATGTGTCCTTTTATTTAAAATGCATCTCTGGGTTGTTTGTGGGGTGCCTGGTGTTTTTACATGAGGAGAATGTGTGCTTTTATTTAAAATGCATCTCTGGGTTATCAGTCATCCCCCCCCCCAAAAAAAAATATAGTCCGGCCCCCGACAAGGTCTGACGGACAGGGGTTGAAAAGGCCCACTGCTGAAAAAGGTTGCTGACCCCTGCCTGAGGCATACAAGGAGAGGCGGCAGAGATAATTTGTCCAGGGCTAGAGTTCAAATTCAAGGGGAAAGGCCCAGGCAACTGAAGCATGGTTCCTGGGCAGGGTGTAATGCGGCTCCTGCGAAGCGAACTGTGTCTTTCCACGCAAGATAGCAATAAATAGTATTATGAGGATACCAGAGTTACTCTGTATTTTCTGGGCAGCCTTGAGTGTGGACTGCAAACTGAGGAGTGAAGGAAGCTCACCCCTCAGGCAGATGATGCCCAAAGGACTTTATATTTATGGGCTGCTGTTTGGTGGTGCTGGAGTCCCCAGTGACGCACTCCTGGGCACAACCGCCCCTTCAGACACCCTGTTTCATGCTTTTCGTCCACCACGATTTTATTCTATTTTAATGAAGGGGGGGGGGAGCTTCTGTGAGGGAAATGTTTGTTTACTGAGCTGGTTGAGTCACCTAGTGTGTTTTTTTCCCCCTCCCTGCCTGCAAAGTTGCCTAGCAACAGCTCCTGATTGGCCAGAGTTCCAAAGGAGGCAGTTGGAGTGAAGTGAGAGAAGGTGTGAGGGATTCATGGGGTCTGAGAGAGGGATTCTTCTTCTGACGGGGTAGAGCTGAGGAGAGCCGAGAACTGACAGTATATATTCCCAAGTTCTGAATCGCAGAACACTGTTAAAATAGAAAAGACACCGTCCCACACAGTGTTTACAGGAAAACGGGTCCTCAGAGGGAATACTCTGACAGGAAAGGGCAGTCGTGATTCTGAGGCAAAGGAGGATTTGGGGGTCTGTAAGGAAACAGTCCAGTTAAAATCCTAAATTCCTGAAGTGTGTGGGGAGAAGTCTGATCTATGGAAGATGTGTAAAAGAAAGTAACCTTAAGCCTACAACTTGAAACCGTACTCATTTTCATAAAAAGCAGCAGCACTGGTTGTTATATTTTGGTGGAAGAAGAAGAACAAAAACTCCTTGTTTACACCTGTTATAATAAAGTTTGTTTGCAACCTGTTTTCCCAAAAGAAAAGCCCACTGTCGCTCGTGATTCATTCTCTACTGGGGATTTCACCTGAGGGAAAAGGAAACAGAGGGCTGGTCTAGGGAGAGAAAGTGCTGTTACTCCATTGCAGCTTCCTATATTTTGAGAGGGGGTTGGCAGGTGTTTTTTCTGGTCCCCCCCCCTAAAAAGAGAGAGAACGTTCTAGGCATTTTCCCTCTTGTTGGGGGTTTGTGCAATCATCCTGTTTGCAGTATTAGAAATCCCCCAGGCAGGTTTTGCGACTGGCACAGGTCCAACTGTGACCATGTGAATCTTGGGTGACTCTCTAGCTATAATAAATTATTATTATTAATTCTACCCCGCCCATTTGGCTGGGTTCCCCCAGCCACTCTGAGGTATGCAAAAGAGGTGATTTATCAATGTTTTAATGTGTTGTAAACCTCTTTGAGATTTTTTCTTTAAAAAGGAGTATAGAAATGAAATGAATAGGAATAATAATGATAACGAATGGCATTGCCTCTGCCAAAATGGTGCCCACACATTCCACTGTGCCGACGGTAACATAGGTTTAAGGTGCCATTTGGAATTAGCTTATATATCTAAGCTTAATAACACTGCGTGTTTCTGTTTTGTGAAAGTGGTAATTTGTGCTCCCTGCCATGGTCTCCTGGATGGCAAAGGTGCCCCTAGGCCAGAAGTCTTGGGGGATGCCTGATTTATCCTCAGGCACCAAGACCATGAGGTGAGGCAAGCAGATATGCAATGGAAAAATAATCTGACACATTCTTGTCGTCATCTCTTTAATGTCATCTACACACAGAAGCGCACACAATCCTTTGGTTTTAAAAAAATCAAGGAACAATCTGGAAGTTACTTTTCCACACGTTTCTCTTTTTTTTTCTGGAGGGCTGGCCAGGCTAGTGTGTCACCGGAGGCAGTTCAAGGCTGGTTTTTGGCCCCACCCAAAATATAGGCAGAAGGGGCTCTCCAGAGAATTTAGGCATTTTAACATAGCATGCCTTGCCTGTATCAGCATCAAAAAAGAGAATGTGGCGCCCTGCATAACTGACAGACACCCGGATCCTCCTCAGCTTCGCACCAGGCAGGCTACGCAGATTGCTCAGTCCCCAGATGCCTTCCTCAGGGGTAAAGGAGAGCATGCCCTTTCTCTTCACAGACTTCCTGGCGACCCCCACAGCCCATTCACCCGAAATATCCATGGTGACTTCCCAGTAGTGCCTCCCTGCTGTAAACTCCTCACACCCCAGCACAAAGGGACGTCCGTTGAATCTCTCGGGATTGTCCGGCAGCTCTTGATGTGCCTCTCCCCACCTCGCACTTCTACGATCCTCGGACAGGATCAGGTGGGGATGAGCGGTGTCCGGGTCCAGAGTGACACTTGCTATTGGCATCGCAAGGAGACAAAGGAAGAGAAAAGAAAAGAGGAATCAGCTGGGAGGGTAGATATTGTGAGTTTAGATCCACTCCAGGGATCATTGCGGAAGGGGGTTCTTTTCCTGCCTGGACTGGGGGCCTCCCTGCGGCTTTGCTGCTATCGTAGCCCAGCTTTGGCCCTCTGTCCAAAATCAAAAGCTCTTTGAAGCCACCCTTCTCTCTCCCAATAGCCAACTGACCAAGGACGAAGAAGGGGAGCAATGAAAAGGTTGGGATCTTAGAAAAGGAGTGACTTTGGACACTGGTTGTGTCCACTGTGGCCCCACCAACAGCTCCCCCGATGGATAACTTTTCCCGCTATCCTTAGTTAATGCAGTGATGGTTTCAGAGCCCGCTAGCAGGGATGATGGAAGCAGAAAGCGTCCTGATAGAGCACACATTCCCTCCTGGTTCTCTGTCAGACCATCTTGACCGTGAGCCCTTGAAGACCTGCTCCCTGCCTTGCAAGCCTATTCCCCCTGGCCAAGACTGACTCCAGCTACAAAAGCTGAGGCTGTGAAACAGACTCTTGGGTTTGGGCATCGGTTAGGGCTTTTGCTGCTATTATGTTACTTCTTTATTTTAGATCTTATGATTTAGGTGGAAGTTGTTCAATTTGGTTGTGTACTTTTTAATGTTTTATTCATTGCATATGACTATTTTGTGTTATTATGTAATTATTTATATGTCACCAGCCCCCTTGAGCATGGGCTTAACTTTGGAAAGAGGAAGTGCAAATAAAATGATTGCTTGATTGAGGCTCCTCAGCTTACCTTTCTTCAGAGAGAATCCTGATGTTAGAATGCCTGTGAAATGGAAAGCAAGAGAGATTAAGCACCACACACCGTCATGGTGTTAATTAATGTTATAGCACAGAAAAAGAGTCAGTTGATATCATGGTTTGAGTCCTACCCTCCAGAGCATGAGAAGACAATCTTGCTCCAACTTACATGCCCTTTAGATATTTGAAGATGGCTACCATATCGTTCTCTCAGTCTGCTTTTTTCCAGGCTAAACATGCCTAACTCCCTCAACCATTCCTCGGTTTCCAGAACCTTGTTTGCGTTTCACTTGTTTCCAAATAATCACATTTGACTTCTGCTTATGAGACCTTTTGCCTCTCAGCATATGCAGGAATAGTTGCTGTCTGCTTTTGAAAATCTTAGCAAGCTGCCTCTTTGCCTTAAAGTGTTGGAGCCTAAGGCCTGGCTAAACACGAGTTGTGACAGAGTGTCATTGAAACTACCAAACTGATCATTAAACTACCAAACTGATCATTAAATTTACCACAATATTCTTGCACGCACACACCCCCTCACCAAATTCAGTGGGCCTGAAGTCATACAAAGCTTCAGCCACAAAAGTGTGTGAGTTTTTTCAAGTGTCCCTGCATAAATCTGCATGTGGGTGAGACACTGTTGCTGAAGAAATAAACATGTTGCCTTCATGCTTAGATGATGTAAACCAGAAAGGAGGAAGTTGTGGCCTTCACAATGTTGTTGGACTTCAATTATCAGCTGGGCTGATGGGAGTTGGAGTCCAAAAGAAACAGAAGGCACCAGGCTGAGAGAGGCAGTAACAGCAAATGGCATTTTGAGCTGTGGTTGCAGGACCTCCTTTCCCCCTCAGTGAAATTTAAAGTTACCTTACCTACTGACCCTCAAGTTCAATTTTTCTGGCTCTCCTAGCATTACAGAGGACACCTTGAGTTTTTCCTCAACCCCATATGGACCAATTCAATATCCAGCATGAAATTCTTGCTGCCAATACCTTTGAACTGCTCCACCACAGCTTTCAGAAATGGATATATTTCAAAGCTGTCCAAGACTTTCCACATAAATTCAGGAGAGAAAATTCTAGGAGGCTCAAATGCCTGTCTCCCCTCATGCCTGTGGAGAAATAAAAGGTTTAAATATGCCAGCTGGCTCTCCACCCAACCTCAAATTCCCAAAGGAACCAATAGGAGGAGAGGGGAGAGGATCACAAAGGTCTCAAGAAACTGGCTGGTCAGATTCAAGGTGAAAAATAAGAGGACAGCTGAAACGTATATTGAAATAAGCAGTGCAGGGAATAAAAGTGTGAACAATGGTTTGTTGCTTTCTTAGATACATCCCTCTTTTGGAAGACGGTTGAGACTACCAGGTGGAAACAGAAAGAAAGGAAAGAGAATCAGAATTAAACGAGAGATAAAAACAGAGAAAAGGAAGTTTGGAAATGAAAATAGGAACTTTAGAAAAAGTGGGCCCCTATTGATTTGTTAAAAGTTGGAGGTCACAAAGACCCATACTGTCCCTTTGGGAACAACGGGTGTTTTTCCTGCAGTCCATATCCTTCATAGAACCACAAAGCGCAAAAGAAGAGGGATCTGCTTACCTCTGCAAAGTGCTTCTAATATCCTGCAGGGGAAAGAGAAAAAGAAGAGAACTCAGCCTCCACGACTGGCCATCCATCGAAGCCCACGCCCCATGCCCCAGTCCAAGCAGGGTAATGTCATAAAATCAGAGCACAGCCTCTTAAATGAAGCCCTGAACAGGAACCAAAGAGGACCAGTAAGGTATCAGTCCAAGGGTCCACCTATTTTCAGCCCAACTCAGGTAATATAACCACAGAAGGGAAAACTTCTTAAAAGAAGCCCTGAAATGACAAACTGTCCCACACCTTAAAAGGCACAAAATAGGGCTCTGTTCATTGCAGGGATCAGGCCGAGGGATCCACCCAGTCCACAAGCAGGCCAGTAAGGCAACATCACTAATTTGGGAGCCAGCAGCAGACCCATCATCAGCCAAGAGCATAAAACATCTGATTCCATCATCGTTAAGTAACAAATTAAGGTGCACATGCTCTGCTTGTCCTCTTAAATGCTCCTGCACCTAACGTAAGAGAACCAGCTACCAGCTCCACAAAACCAAACAATGTGATTTGTGAATAATGATAGAGGCAGAGACTGGTCTGGTCGTGGCCTTGACCTGGAGAAAAGCTTGGGCTGCTTATGCCACTCTCCTACCTGCAGGAATTCACTGGGGGGCTGCTGAAGCTTCTCCTCCAGCTCCCGGATGATATTTTGAAGAGAGTCAAGTTCTTTGGAGAGCCAGCCCAGCTGCTCATTCGATTTCCTTATAATCTCTTTCTCCACCTCTTCCATCTGCTTCAGCACCTGGTTTTCCCATTTTCCCAGAAACAAATGTAGTTGCTTAAATTCATCCTTCATCTTCTGCCTGTGAGACATTAGTTTCTCCTGCAAGAAAGATGGAAAGAAAAACAGGCTGTTAGCAACATTGCCACTCCTTCTGCAACATAAAGAGGGTTTGAGGATTATTGCAGGGGAACAGGGCGGGTGCTTCTGAATTTTTAGATTTTCACAGAGGATGCGTCAGTTTTCAAGCAAAGGAAAATTTTCCTTCCCATCAGAACAGATGTCCCCAAATAAATAGACATCCAAAAGAGTGGAACTGCCTGATGGCTTCAGGATGTAATTTTTTATCCCCCCACCAAACAATAGTTCTTTTGATTATTTGCTTACTTCCCAGTAAGAGCGACACTTACAAGCAGGTTTTGAATGGTGTCTTCTGTTTTTCTATTACGCCTCAGGTTTTCTGCCTTCACCCCCTTCAGAGTCTCCAGGCCCCTGCAGAGCTGATCCTGAAAAGAAAAGTGAAAGTTCCCATTTGGGTCCTGGTGAGAGGTTTCTAGGCAATGACTATCATAATCATCCGTGAGACAGAGAGAGGAAAAGGAAAGAGAGAGGACAGTTGAATTATGTTATTGTTCCCCTGTTTTTGAGATTTAAGAGCCTGCTTCTGCCATCCAGAGTATTGAGCCTACAAGAGTTGCAACTGATGAGTGTTATGGAGAAATGTTGAGCTATCTCTAAATTTATTCTGGAAGGGGAAGAAAACCAAGAATAAAGTATAAATTGTTAAGAAATACAGTCATACCCCGTTTTGCATCCACTTCATGTTGCGTCTTTTCAAGTTGCGTCCCACAGCCACCCGGAAGTACCAGAACAGGTTACTTCCAGGTTTTGCCGCTCACGCCTGTGCAGAAGAGCCAAATCATACTGTGTGCCTGCACAGAAACGGCAGTCCAGTTGTGGTTCTTTCACGATGCAGCCGGGCCTCCGGAATGGATCCCTTTCGTAACTGGAGGTACTACTGTACTAAGGAAAGAGGTGGCTTCTCCCTGCCAGATTTGAGAATATACTATGAGGTGTCCTGTCTATGCTGGCTGCAGGACTGGATTGATTTAAAGAATGTGGATATTTTGGATTTAGAAGGTCATAACAATAGATTTGGTTGGCATGCATATTTATGGCATGAAAAGACAAAAGTGCATAAAGGTTTCCTAAACCACATGGTAAGAACATAGATCTACCAACCGTGGGACAAATAAAAAAAATATTGGAACAGAAACATCCTGGTGGCTCTCACCACTGGAGGCATTATCTGTGAAAAAACTTAATGCAAAAAGTGAGTGGGTGACTTATAAAGAGTTGTTATTTGAAGTAGATGATTAATTGAAAATAAAAAATGGAGGACATTTGGTAACATACTGGTTGCAATGCCACCAACTAAATGATGTGTTTATGAAAGATAGAAGGAATGGTTTTAATACAGAAACTTCAAGGTTCAAAAAAGAATTATTGGAGAATAATTTAAAATTGGTTTCAAAAATGTATAAATTGTTGTTAGAATGGTATACTAATGATGAAGTGAAATCAGTAATGATACAATGGGCAAGGGACATTGGATATAATATCCAACTGGCATCATGGGGGAAAATATGGATGGAAGATCTAAAATTTACAGCATGTTATACGTTGAAAGAGAATTACATGTATAGGAAAATGATGTATCGCTGGTACCTAACTCCTACTAAATTGACAAAAATGTATAGAACTGCCACAGATACATGTTGGACGTGTAAACAGAAGGAAGGATGTGGACATGTTGGGGGGGGGAAATATTGGGAAATGATTTATAATGAGCTGAAAAATACGTTTAAAATAACTTTTGTTTAAAAAACCTGAAGCTTTTTTATTTGGAATTTTAGGTCCAGAAATACCGAAGGATTTAAAGAGACTATTTATGTATGCCACAACAGCTGCTCGGAAGCTACTTGTCCAAAGATGGAAGGAGGACAACTTACCTACATAAGAAGAATGGCTGATAAAGATGATGGACTACACTGAATTGGCGAAAACGATCGGGAAGATCAGAGATCAAGAGGACAATACATTTACTCAATAATGGGGAATTTTTTAAAGTTACCTGAAAGAACATTGTAAACAATTGAAAACATTGGCAGGATTTTAAAAACACTTGCAATGAAGGGAGAACTATGATAAAATTTGAGATTTAGTTGATTGTAGCAGCAGCAGCATGGCGAGGGGGGGGCTTGTTGTTTGGTTAATGCTGTGGGAACAAACGGGTTGCTTTGTTAAAAAAAAAAAAAAATCTTGCATTTATCCAAGCACGTGGATCTCAACTTTGACTGTAAATCTGAAATCTGCTCCTCCTGTGAATTAGCACACCAGGCCCTGCAGTAATAGCCTAAGATCAAGCACCAGTGATAGACTTATATTAATACAACTGGTTTAAAACTCACGAATCTTGAGTTCTTTGCATAGTTTAGGGCTGGCAACAGGAGAAAGCAGCGTTGTTTTATGCCTCTAATGTTGTTGGGGGTTTTTTTTGTGAAGGGCAGTATCTGTATATATCCATAGATTTGCTAACATGGAAATACAACCAAGGGGAGAAATCTCCACCTCTTCATCTGATCCATCACCCTATTTTTCCCTATTCTCCTTTGACACTGTTGCAAACAAATTCTGCCCTTATAGAGTCCTTTGTAGGTTCCCCATCGGTAGGAGAAAATAACAGAGGCCAAGCAGAGAATATTGAGAAGCAAAGCAGCTAGTAAGCCTGATCTTTATTAAAGCTGTTGCAACAGGGTGCCCCCCCCACACACGCAGGAGAGCGGAGGAGGACCCAGACCAAAGGTGTGCCCACCCTTATATAGACATTTTGAAATTCCCTGCCCTGGAGCCCAAGACCACTCCCCACAATCATCATAGCTACATCACAGAAAAGGTGATTTACAACAGGAATTTGAATGTTGTTGTTTTTCCTGTCTGCCAGGTTATCTGATAATGCCTTATCTGATTGCCTTTCCTGGTAGTCTGGCCATTTCTTTGAGATGGTGATTACCCAATTCCTGAGACAATGGGAAGGTTCCCTCACCCCCTCCCTCCTTGCAGGGAAAACATTTGGTCAGTTTGGGAGTCAAAATGGTTTCAGGACTGTCTTCCTGTGCTGCTTCAGACTTGTGGTTTATATATTTATGTGTGTGTTTGCTTGGTACATTTATGAAGTATATATGTGTGTGTGTGACCTTAAAATTTTTATTACAACTTTCCATTGCATTGCCTTTTGTGCGCCTAAAATATTTATCTTAAATTTACGCCAGTATGCCAACTACTGCACAACTCCCACTTTATAACAGCAAGCATCTCTGAGATGCCCAAACTGCCATCTTCCTAGATTTTATTATTTGATTGCCTTTTTAAAGCAATTGTACATTTCCTGCCATCCCAAATAAATCAATGTATTAGTTATTTCCCGACTTGCAATCCTTGCTCTGCTCTTTGAATTAGATTCTGAAACAGGAAAGGCAGTTTGCAAAGTGCACTCATTTGAGCTGCATTTATTTTTCCTAGAAAGGCCACCTTAACATCGTTCAATCTTTCTAGATCAGCTTAATTATCATTTTTTTTTACACAATAATACCTAATATACACATCCAGTGGAGTCTTATACGGCAAAGCAAACCTCAGTCCCATAAAAGCCAATATCTATCTTAGGATGTGTAAAATAATTAGATGAGAGGCCTCCTGAGCATGTGCAGAGTCAGTTGACAGCAGACTGCCTCCCACACACCTAGGATTAGAGGGATAAACGCTCACTCAAGGAGACAGTGGTTTATGGACAGCCTTTAACCTTGATTGCTGAATGGCTCAGTTTGGTTAGAGCATGGTGCTTATAACATGACGGTTGCAGGTCCGATCCCCTTATGGGACAACTGCATCTTCCTGGATTGCTGGGGGCTGGACTAGATCGTCAGGATCTTTTCCAAGTCTACAATTCTATGATTTTAATTCCCATCATATATACTAGCCGTTCCTATGAATGGTTCATTCTTACCTTGTAGTCTTGGACGGCTTCTTCCACAGGAACCACCCTGTGGCCGCTGTGCCCTTGGGATGTGTCACACTCCCCACAGAAGGGGGCTTCGTCGTCCCGGCAAAAGAGGTCCAGGGTCTTCTGGTGCCTCTGACATTCTGAGCGCCTCCTTTGAGCCTCTCTCTCCTCAGAATCATCCCACTCACTGATGATTCCGACCACATTTGTGAGAAGCCTGTTTTGCTTGTAGTCTCTTTTGACAGCCTTTCTGCACTCGGGGCACCTGGTTTTCTTACCAGACTCCTCCCAGCACCTCAAGATGCAGGTTTCGCAGAAGTTGTGCTTGCAGCCCAGTTCCACCGGACGAGTAAAGTAACTGAGGCAGATGGAACAGGTGACTTCACTCCGGATCCTCTTCCTGTACCTCTCCTCAGCCATGGCTCCACTCCTGTTGTGAGGGACCACTCTCCTTCTCCTGAAGCAGCCCCACCTGGAAGAGAGATGGAGCAGTTAGGATCCCTGTGAACTTTAATCTGAAATGGGAAATGTAAGCCCTGCCCCATCCGCATGGACCTTCTCAGCAGTGGGACCAGCCCTGTGCAAGGCCCTCCCATCAGATGCCAAGGAGATAAAATACAGAACGTTTAGAAGCCATCAGAAGGCAGCTCTATATGGGGAACTTTTTAATGCTTAATGTTTTATTACGTTTTATATGTGGGATCAAAGAAATGCCTCTCCTACACCCTGGAAAGAAAGATGATCACCCTCCCTCAAGTATTTAGGAAAGGCAGATCTCATCACAAAGGGGGACAGATTCCTCCTGTGTTCAATGGTTTTCAATTGCATTTTGTTCCTTCATATATATTTTTTCTTGAATGGTATTTTAATGTTTGCCATTTGCATTCCAAGTAATTCACAAAGTACAATCGAAAATCAACATGGATATTTTTTTATATAATATTTTATTAAGTTTTATCAATGAAAAAGTTTTAAAAAGTTTAGAAAAATACATAGAACAAAAAAAAGATACAAGTTACAAAATACAAAAATACAGACATTGAAATGAATTGAAGAGATTCTAGCAACAAGGTAAAATGTAAGATAGGATTAATAATAGATAAACTAATAGGTCATGAATTTGCTGAACCAATTTTTAAGAGGGATACAAAAAAGGGAGACGTGAGGAAGTCAGGAAAATAAGTTAATGAAAGACGAGAAATTAAGAAAGAGGGATTCTTGTTTCTTTTTTTTGTATATGTGTGGGGTTTTTTTGTTTTTCTCTCTCTATTTCTGTGTTTAATGTCAACATGGATATTTTTAAGCTTGCCACTGAAGCTTGTTGGAAAATCCCTGGTCCAGAAACAGCTTCGTTTGTATTTTATTTTATTTAACACATACACCACTTTTTAAAATAAAACCTCTAGGCAATCGACAATAAAGGTTTATGTTTAAACGACATGGGAAAGGAGGTAAACCGGGGGCTGGATGTGAGAGAGGCACTTTTAACTTCATTTTTAAAAATCATGAGGATGGTTCCCATGATGTAGATTACAAGTGAACGCCGTATTATTTGCCGCGTTTCTTAGCTGCTGTGTACAAAAACTTGGCTCTTATCCAACTAGCAAGGTAAAAGATGGAGAGGTTAAATCGGCTAAAATCCAGGTGCAAACAGAGAGCAAAACCGCGTGCAATAGGAAAGTCCTAAAACACTCATCCAGCAACACAAACATCCAGCAACACAAACACGTCGCTGCCAATCGTGGGAAGTGCTAAAAAGAGCGTGGATGGCGCTGGATTTTTTGGGAGCTAAACTCCCCCACCCGCGCGCCCCTAAAACCCGCACCTGGAGGTGGCAGGATTTGAACCCGGGACCTTCTGCACGCAAAGCAGATGAGACAAGACGGATACACACATTTAAGTTCCGGCTTCTTGAGAAATTCATCTGCCTCTCCCCCCACCCCGCCCCGTTTTTCTTTCTAATTTAACAGCAATTTCTGAGAAATCTGAACCCTTCATTTCATCTTCATTTCATCTTCATTTCTATAGCTCACTCAGCTCGCGGAAAGAGACCTGCAGTCCCGATTCTTTTAAAAAATCGCCAGTGATGTCCAGGAAGGACAAAACCGAGGCCAGGGGGGAATCATCTTCCCATCGCTAAATGAAACGCACCCACACGTATCGTGTGCACGTGAGGCCATCCCCACGCAAGGAGCCCGCAGCGTTACGCGCGAACTTGTTGAGCCATAAATCTCGCTCAACTCCTTGATCCGGATCTGCAAATGGGCTCGGAGAAAAAGATTACCTTTATTTTTACGAGTCCGGGAAGAGCAGAGATAGGGAGCAAAGGAAAGAGAGGGGGGTATCGCAAAATAATAGCCATTCACACGACCGTATACACGTATCTCCCGCGCAACATGCTAGGAAAGGGTCCTGCCGGGTGAGGCGCGCCTATTTAGCAATAAATCTCTCTCACCTTAGAGATCTTGAGGGACGAGATCGGTGAGCAAAGCGGATCCGAGCCGGAGAATCCTTCCGTCTGCACGTCCGGCCAAAGCAGGAATTCGTAGCGCTCCTAATCCGGCGGAGAGAGGAGCAAGGGGACCCCTTTTTGCCCGATCCGGAGCAGCTCTGGTGAGCAGCAAGAGGAGGAGCCGAAGCAGTGGGCAACGAAATCAAAATCGCCGCCACGAGAAAAGGAGCCAGTCAGAGACTGCAACTCTGTGGATGAATGGATAATGGTTGTGAATGGAGAAGCGGGGGCGGGCCAACGCCGCTTCACTTGGCAGCCAATCAGCTCTTGAGGGGCTCCAAAGTGCAGATCTGCGATTCTTATCCCTACATATGGAGAATTGAGGCAACTGTAATCAGAAAGCCAATCAATTCAGGCAAGATCGCATCTCTGCTTTTATTCTGCATTCTGCTTTCAAGTGCGTGTCTGCATTTCAGAAAAGCATTTTATTGCATTTCACAAATAATCAGTGCTTGCTTTTTTTTTCTAAAAAAAGATATTTTGGGGTACTCTCATTTTCCTACTCACATTGAAATACTGCCCCTCAATGAGCCCAGACTTAGATTCACAAAATGTTTAGGGGTATGTGTACCCCTGCGTACTCCCAGAAAAAAGCACTGCATATAATAAACATAATTTGCAATCAACAACAACCATAGCTGCTAGTCTGTCCTTTCTTTGGGGGAAGCAGGGAGCGGAACAGCAGCTTAAAAGTTAGAACCAGGAGCAACAGCAATATGCTGTTGAACCACTGACTCTTCAACCTCAACTTCGTTGGACTGGTCATGTTGTGCGGATGCCTGATTATCATCTTCCAAAGCAACTACTCTATTCCAAACTTAAAAATGGAAAGCGTAATGCTGGTGGTCAACAAAAGAGGTTCAAAGACTCTCTCAAGGCAAATCCAAAAAAAATGTAGTATAAACACTGGCAAGTGGGAAACACTGGCCTGCGAGCGCTCCAGTTGGAGAACAGCCTTTACCAAAATAAAAAAATTCCTTCCAGTAGCACCTTAAAGACCAACTAAGTTAGTTCTTGGTATGAGCTTTCGTGTGCATGCACACTTGTATCTGAAGAAGTGTGCATGCACACGAAAGCTCATACCAAGAACTAACTTAGTTGGTCTTTAAGGTGCTACTGGAAGGAATTTTTTTATTTTGACTATGGCAGACCAACACGGCTACCTATCTACTACTGGAGCCTTTACCAAAGTTGTCATGGGCTTTGAAGACTCTCGAACTCAGGACGCAAGGGAGAAACGTGCTAGGAGGAAGGCACGCTTGGCAATTCCACATAGTGATCAGCTCCCACCCAGAAACCAATGTCCCCACTGTGGAAGGACGTGTGGGTCCAGAATTGGCCTCCACAGTCACTTATGGACTCATTGTTAAAACCGTGTTTATGGAAAACAATCTTACGCAGCTACAAGTGATCACCAAAGAAGAAAGAAGATGACACACATCTGCAGATGAGGCAGTGGATGATCCCACCCACATAACTGATCACATGACACAGCACACACACACCATTTGAATGGCAATTTCCATCCACTTTGGGGGGGGGGCTGGCCCACAATAAATATTTTATAGGAGTTGGCTGCTATGCCGGAGCCAAACTTCACAGATTTTGATACCCTCTGGCTGAGATTCCGATAGGCATGGGGAGAGTCTGAGCTTCTAAAGCCTTTGAGGAATTGTCCTTTTTTGCAATAGCATTACCAGCGGGAGTGGGACTTTGATTGGATCTTCTACTCACCAAGGAACAAACCCATTTGCAACTGAAGTGAGATACGCTTATCTCTTGCATGAAGCAACTGCCTTCTGGCATGCCTTGCAAGAACAGCTGCCCTTCCCTGCTCCAAAGGGTGTGTCTAAAAGGGAAGGTGAGGTTGGGATTGTTGACAATGGAATGCGCCTCCAGGGGCGAAGCCAAAAACTGTTAATAACAGCACCCAAGTGACCTCCGAGGGGCACAAGCCGGGGCAGTGTGTTTAGAGGTTCTGGGCTGCCCAGAGGATAAGAAACACACACCCCCTCTCGGCCTCAGGGATGTGGTCCAAAGGAAAGCAGAGCAAGAGGTTTAGCACCAGCTGGGCTGCAGCAGTTGCCAAGGAGGTGCACAAAACAACATTCAATGTGATACGGAAGGGGGGGTCATGTCTTCTTCACCTTCTTCTTCGCTACAATATATCCATTTATTTCCAATTGTCAATGTCAAAAGGGACTAAAATCTATAAAGTTCATAGAAAATCAACGTGCCAATTTGCTCAATTTCTCTAGGACCCCATGACACCTCCCCTGTCCTCCATAATCCTTCAAGCAAGACCCTAATCCGGTCAAATCGCTCTGCCAAGCCCTTCCTCCGGGGGATGCCAGGTGACAGACTATGCATACATGGACCATTGTCTTCTCAGGATGTGCTTATCTGCACATATCTCCAGCTCTGCATATTCCCCCTTCCCTCCTCCATATCTCCAGCTCTGCATATTCCCCCCTCCCTCCTCCATATGTTAATCCGGTGTAACCCAACCTCTTCCTAATGTATTCGTGATGTAATCTGTGTAACCCAACCTCTTCTTAATGTATTCATGATGTAACTGGGATGTATTTTGCACTGTATTCTGGGACATGGAGGGAAGTTTCAATAATTCATGTCACCCCTTTCTCGCTGTTCAATCTCGCCTTGAACCTGTTGCGCAATAAACTTGGATCTTCTGCAGTTTGCTCCTGTCTCCGGCTGAGCTCATTTTTCTTCCAACGAGCTGGGTGGCAGAGTAGCCCCACACCCAGATTTTAAAGTAACAAATGTCTTAAGGATGTTAATATTTTGTTTGAAGCCACCCAGAGTGGCTGGGGAAACCCAGCCAGATGGGCGGGGTATAAATAAATAAATAAATAAATAAATTATTATTATTATTATTATTATTATTATTATTATTATTATTATTATTATTAAATACTTTTATTTTGCTTTAAACAAATACATATAAATATAGACAACCAAAATTACAAAAGAAGATTCCTTAATAATAATGAGAAAAGCTAAAAAACTACAAAAAATATCAAAGTACGTGGCATAAAACATAAGCCATTATGGGAAAGAAAAAATAAAAAGGAAAAGGGGGGGGAGAAAAAGAAAAAAAGAGGAAGATGAGCCAAAACACAAAAAGGCTCATCTATTGTATGCTTCCATCAAGATCACAACAGATCATTTTTCTTATCAATTCTCTCTATCTGCATTCCAAAGAATCCCTTATCTTGGTATCGGGGAGCATTTCTCTATGCGGTATCATTCTAAACATAACCAGGTCTTTCTTGATGAACTCTTGTCCCCTAGATAATTATTTAAACATTTCCATTCTTCTTTCACCATCTTTTAAGGTTTATCTCTTATTGCATCTGTCAGCTTCGCGAGCTCGGACAATTTGACTACCCATTCATCTTTAGTGGGTGTATTTTTAGCTTTCCAGTGTTTTGCCACTATAACCCTTGCTGCTGACGTCGCATACATAAATAACCTGGTCTTATTTTTGGGAATATTATTATTATTCTTTTCTTTTCCTGAAGATGTCCCGCAAGGCAGCGGAGGTTTAGTATCCGAGTTTTCCTCCTCCTCGATGGACTATTCCCAGGTGGAGGAGCTCGCAAATAATATGCAGAAACACAAACAGTAAAAAAAGCGAAGCAGCCGTCAAAATTGTTTGTGGTGAAAAACCGACACCTTGTGGCCAAATGTGGAAATAAATGCATCTAAAAAATTTTGTAGAGAGGTTTGTAGCTTTAACATGAAATGTTTGGTAATGTGGAATTAAGGAGCTAATTTACCAACGAGAGGGTGCTTCTAAAAGTTGATATAAGGTAAAGAAGTGACTATTGAAATGCGACAGATACGTTAAAGTTATAGGGAAGTCAGAAAAGAGGAAGGAGGTCGCTGCTCTTTTTGAGTAATAATGTAAGCTGTAGGTATGTGTAATGAAATGAAATATGGAAAACTCCATAAAATCATGTTTAAAAAAATGTAGACGGAAGGCAAAAACAGCTGATTGTAGCATGCAGCCCTTTAGTCCTAATTCCCAGTTACTTCGACAGAGATGCCTGGGGGAAACTACAACTCCCCAGATGCTTCAGGAAGGAGTGTCGCACGCTTTAAATGTGTGCTAGATCCTGTCCACTGGCAATGCTGGCTGAGGCTTGTTTATTTATTTAAATTCACAGCTAATGCTTTCCTCCAAAGGACCCTAGGGCTTTGGGAGCTGGCAGTTCAATAACATCCAGATCAGAGGGCACCCTGTTGGCTACTCCTGCACTAGACTTTAGGATGTATGGCTGATTGCTTACTTGGGAGAGACAATGCCCCTGTGATTCTGGACAAATAGAAGCAATAGAGCATGTGCTTCTCCCAGTGGCATAGCGTGGGGGGTGCAGGGGGGGCCGGCTGCACCAGGCGCAACATCTGGGGGTTAGGGTTAGGGGGCGCAAATCCACGGGTTAGGGGGCGCAAATTACTTGCCTTGCCCCGGGTGCTGACAACCCATGCTACGCCACTGGCTTCTCCAGTGTCTTGATTATATCATATCAGCCTCATCTCCCCATTACTCCATAAGTACCCAGGGCCCACAGGACAATTCTTTACCTCCCTGCTGCTTTCAGATACCAACCCTGCTACAACATACAATGTTATCAGGTTCTGCATTTGTTGTTGTTTAGTCGTGTCCGACTCTTCGTGACCCCCTGGACCAGAGCACGCCAGGCACTCCTGTCTTCCACTGCCTCCCACAGTTTGGTCAAATTCATGTTAGTAGCTTCGAGAACACTATCCAACCATCTCGCCCTCTGTCGTCCCCTTCTCCTTGTGCCCTCCATCTTTCCCAACATCAGGGTCTTTTCCAGGGAGTCTTCTCTTCTCATGAGGTGGCCAAAGTATTGGAGCCTCAGCTTCAGGATCTGTCCTTCCAGTGAGCACTCAGGGCTGACTTCCTTCAGAATGGAGAGGTTTGATCTTCTTGCAGTCCATGGGACTCTCAAGAGTCTCCTCCAGCACCAGAATTCAAAAGCACCAATTATTTGGCGATCAGCCTTCTTTATGGTCCCTTCATGGATCACTGCCTTGTCGTGGTGAAGGGGCTTGGATAACTCAGAGAAGCTATGAGCTATGCCGCGCAGGGCCACCCAAGATGGACAGGTCATAGTGGAGAGTTTTGACCAAATGTGATCCACCTGGAGCAGGAACCGGCAAGCCACTTCCGTATCCCTGCCAAGAAAACTCCATGGACAAAGACAACAGGTTCTGCATTGCAGCGTTCAAAATTCATCGGATGATGACCTGTGCCACAAACTAGATTTAATGAACACTTATATAAAGTGCTCTGTAAACTGATAAGCCATAGCCTTTTATATACAGTGGGATCTCGGTTTATGAACTTAATCCATTCCGGACGTCCGTTCTTAAACCAAAACCATCCTTAAACTGAGGCGCGATTTCCCATAATGAGGCCTCCCGCCGCCAGTGCCCTTCCACCGTTTGGCTTCCGTTCATAAACCAAGGTAAAGTTCGCAAACCAGGACACTATTTCCAGTTTTGTGGAGTTCGTAAACCGAATAGTTTGTAAACAGGGCTGTTCGTAAACCAAGGTATCACTGTACTAACCTTTTATGCTCTTCCACATCCGTTTAATGCTCCTAACTCTTCTTTTAGATTCTTATAGTCTTTTATATATACCTTGTTTTAATAATTTTTAGCTTTCCAAACCGTTTTGCAGATTTTAAATGATTGTACCCCACCCTACTTATGCTGGTCTATGGCCATAATAAAGATTTGATTGATTGATCCAAGTGTGCGGAGGCAATGAATCCTAAGGACACCGTGAGCCGTAGGATACAAAAATCTCACCTCAGGCAGAAACTTTGGTCCATTTTATACTATATGCAACTCTCGGCACTTTTAACAAACTATAGTTTCCAGGATTCTTTGGGGAAAGCCACGGCTGTATGTTTCAGTTTTAAATATATGGCACAGACACACAGAGCTTAGTTATGGTTACCCAGTGGTGGCTGGTGGCTGGTGGAACTGATAGGGTGAAAAGCTGGAGGCTAACAGTAGGTGGAGCCAGAGAGCCAATGACCAGGCCGAGCCAAGTAATTCTAGCTTTTGCCCCCATCCTCTTCCTTGCTTTCTCCAGGGGAAACATTGAGACAAAGGAGGAGGCAGCTGGCAGTTTGGGGGGGCTGGCTGAGGGGAGACTGGCGTTGGTGGGGCAGTGCCCCATTCTGTGTATGGCTGTGCTATGGAGAGCAGGCTGAAAATATGACTTAGGCCCATACTTTCATCATTCACAGATGACAGAACATTAGAACTACACCTCTGCACCCCTGGGTAAACAAAAAGCCAAGTTTCTAAAATTCTTTATTCAATAAGTTATATATTACGACACATCTGCAGCTAAACCAAGTGTTATTTCACACAGCTACAAAAACAAACGTGCTCTGGAATTGATGAAAATGTTCGAAAAAGCAGATCTGGAAGTTGAAGCGGGTGGCAATTAGTCTTCAGACTATGAGATGAAGCTAGGAAATTCAAGCCCAGGAAAAGTTTGAAAAATTGAAATGTATTCACAACAGCACTGTTAAGTCCAATACTATAGATCATTGGGAGAAAAAAGATCACTGGTGCTTTATTAAATATTGCAGGTATTATTTCTGTCTCTGGTATGGGTTTCTGGGTCACGTCTGTGCCTTAACGTCTTCCGTATCTTGTGACACACACAACCCTCACCTTTCTGATGCTTAAATAAAGTCTGACGAGCATGAGAAGTTCCTTTTGAGGCTTTTCAAACATAAAGGTAAACGGACCCCTGACCATCAGGTCCAGTCGTGACCGACTCTGGGGTTGTGGTGCTCATCTCGCTTTACTGGCCAAGGGAGCCGGCGTACAGCTTCTGGGTCATGTGGCCAGCATGACCAAGCCGCTTCTGGCGAACCAGAGCAGCACACGGAAACGCCGTTTACCTTCCCGCCGGAGCGGTACCTATTGATCTACTTGCACTTTGAAGTGCTTTTGAACTGCTAGGTTGGCAGGAGCTGGGACTGAGCAATGGGAGCTCACCCCGTCACGGGGAATTGAACCGCTGACCTTCTGATCGGCAAGTCCCAGGCTCTGTGGTTTAACCCACAGCGCCACCCTCGTCCTTTATCTCATATGAATTTTTTCATGTCTCCTCAGGTATACTTGATTCTTGAAAGTTTTGCCACAGGTGGAACACGAGTGTGGCTTTTCGGCCGAGTGGCTTCTCTCATGTGAAGTAAGGCCTGACTTCTGCTTGAAGTTTTTCCCACAGGCCGAGCATGAATATGGCTTCTCTCCCGTGTGGATTCTCTCATGGATAATCAAGTGCTCCTTCCGACTGAAGCTCCTGCCACAGGCTGAGCATATGAACGGTTTCTCTTCCGTGTGGATTTTTTGATGCTCAGTATAGCTTGTCCTGTGCTTGAACTTTTTCCCACAATGTGAACAAGTATATGGTTTTTCCCCTGTGTGTATTCTTCCGTGTATAACCACCTGTGACTTGTTACCAAAGTTCTTCCCACAAACCGAGCATGAATATGGTTTCTCCCCTGTATGAGTTCTCTCATGTCCAAGAAGATGCGCTTTACAATTAAAGCTTTTGCCACAGGCCAAGCACACATAGGGGGTCTCTCCTGTATGGATTCTTTCGTGACTGGTGAGATTTGACCTTCGCTTGAAGCTCTTGCCGCAGAAGGAGCATGTGAAAGGCCTTTCTTCTGTGTGGATTTTTGCGTGTGAAATAAGGCTACATTTTTGACTGAAGCCTTTCCCACAAATCGAGCATTTATGTGGTGTCTCGCCCGAGTGGACTTGCTGATGTCTGATAAGGCTTACTTTATGAACAAAGCTTTTACTACAGACTGAACAAGCATGTATTTTTTCCGCTGTATGCATTTGTTCATGTACAATGTAGTACGATTTTTCACTGAAGCTTTTACCACAGAAAGAGCATGTATACGGCTTCTCTCCCGTGTGGATTCTTTCATGGATAGACAGGTAACTTTTCCACATGAAACTCTTCCCGCAAACAGAGCACATGTATGGTTTCTCTCCGGTATGGATGATCTTGTGTCTAATAAGGTAATCCTTACGACTGAAGCTCTTCCCACAGACAGAGCATTTGAATGGTTTATCTCCTGTATGAGTTCTCTGGTGTTTAAGAAGATATGCTCTATCTGTGAAACTTTTGCCACAAACTGAGCACGGGTATGGTTTTTCCCCTGTGTGGGTTCTTTCGTGGCTAACCAGATTTGATTTGTGGCTAAAGCTATTCCCACAGATTGAGCACATATATGGTTTCTCACCTGTATGAGTTCTCTCGTGTTTAATAAGGTGTGTTCTGTCAGCGAAACTTTTACCACAGATTGTGCATGCAAACGGTTTCTCTCCGGTGTGAGTTCTTTCATGGCTAACGAGGTTTGATCTATGGCTGAAGCTTTTACCACAGATCGAGCACATATTTGTTTTTATTCCCGTATGGCTGACTTTGTGGCTGTTGAGGTTTGATCTTCGTTTAAAACTTTTGCCGCAGAATGAACACGGGTAAGGCCTTTCTTCTGTGTGGATTCTCTCATGTGAAAGGAGGTTACATTTCTGACTAAAGCCCTTCCCACAGTTGGAGCATTTATACGGGGTCTCTCCTGTGTGGACTTGCTCATGCCTCCTAAGGCTGACTTTATGGATGAAGCTCTTATTACACACTGAACAAGTGTATGTCTTTTCTTGAGTGTGCATTCGCTCATGGACAGCATGGTACGACCTTTTGCTGAAGCTTTTACCACAGATTGAGCATGCATACGGCCTCTCTCCTGTATGGATTCTTTCGTGGATAATCAGGTTACTTTTCCACTTGAAGCTTTTACCACAGACTGAACAAGCATGGTTTTTTTCTCCTTTGCGGCCTTTGCTCTGAGAAAGAAGGCAGTAGATCCCATTCATTCTCTTCTCACAAGCTAATTGTTTATAATGTTTCTCTCCTTTCTGAAGAGTTCTCCCATACTTGTGAATTTTCTTTTGCATTTTGGTTTCACTTTTTTCACCTCCCCGACAAGGTAAAGCCCTTCCTGATCTCTCTCCCAGGTCATTTCTCTGATGCCGCTCTTCTCTGCCTCGGTTAGCGGCGATATCTTGGTACTGCGAAATGCTCCCTTCGGTAATTCCTAAGGATATTTTGTTTGCTGCCACTAGGTGAGCGCTTCCTGGAAGACCCTCTTCTCCTTTTTCCTCACACCTGCTGCCTATTAAGAGAAAGATAGCAGTACTAGTAATAATAATAATAATAATAATAATAATAATAATAATAATAATCACATCATCAGTGCTTTTTCGGGGGGGTGCAGGGGTACCTAAACATTTTATGAATCTTTGTACTTTTGTCCATTTACTGTATTTATTTTTCTCAATTTGAACTATAAAATGGTGATTTTTGTGAGTCAAAATGAGAGTACCCCTAAACATTTTTTAGGGAAAAAAGCAACAACAACAACAACAACAACAACAACAACAACAACAACAACAAGTATTGTTTATACCTCACCCATCTGGCTGGGTTTCCCCAGCCACTCTGGGTGGCTCCCAATAGAATGTTAAAAACACAATAAAACATCAAACATTAAAAATTTCCCTAAACGGGGCTGCCTTCAGATGTTTAAAAGTCAGGTAGTTGTTTATTTCCTTGACATCTAATGGCGTTCCACAGGGCGGGTGCCACCACCAAGAAGGCCCTCTGCCTGGTTCCCTGTAACCTCACTTCTTGCAGTGAGGGAACCGCCAGAAGGACCTTGGAGCTGGACTTCAATGTCTGGGCTGAACAATGGGGGTGGAGACGCTCCTTCAGGTATACTGGGCCCAGGCCATTTAGGGCATTAAAAGTCAGAATTATGAGACAAGGAGTCCCTTAGCCGGGGACGAAAGTTGTATTAAGGCCCCCTCACTCCTCTTTCAGATCTCCCACCAAAATTCCCTGGGAAGAAGGGTTGATTGTAAAAGCACTCTGGGACTTCCGGCCCTGTGAGGGTAACAGGAGTCCCTAACAACTGTCAGCACCCTCAGCTAACTGCAGTTACTGTGGGATATAAATAAAAAAATATTATTATTATTATTATTATTATTATTATTATTAACGGTCTGTGGTGCTATAGGCAACTCCCTACGTTGCTTTAAGAGAAGAAGGTCTCCTTTTTTTATTACAATCGGTGTGAATATCACTGGCCTGGAAAATGACAACCAAACTAGGTTCAAAGCATATTGGCTGTGGATCATCAGCTACTTGAACCCATCTCTTACCTGGGTGGACTCCCAAAACAGATGTGCTTCCCACAGGTGTTTGGAGCACTGGGACGCAGGGTTCCTCTTTCGGCTCCACCTTTATTATCACACCAGGAAACCCTGAGTTAGAGGAAAGAGGAGAATGTGAGGTGTGACCATCTAGATTTTTTTTTAAAAAGACACCAACTTTTCTTTTGTTGCTATTAGAACAGAGAGTGAGGCTGCATTTGCACTATATCCTTTGGAAGCAGTGTCATGTCATTTATAAAGTCATGGCTTTTCCCAAGGAATCCTGGGAACTGTAGTTGGTTAAGGGTGCTGAGAGATGTTAGGAAGCCCCCGTTCCCCTCACAGAGCTGCAATTCCCAGAATCCCCTGGGATTGTAGATGAACTGCTCCCTCACCTGATTGGTCACCAGCAGCACTGGGCCGTTCCTCAGCTCTCTGATCACCCAAGACCCCTGGTTCCTCTTCTCGCTCTTGCTTTATTAAAACACCAGGAAGTCCTGAGTCAGGATAAAAAGAGGCGAGACAAACAGAGAGGGTGATGACGTCATGTAGAACAGAGGAAGCAGGTAAAGAGTTTTCCTCTCTCTCTTTTAACACGAGAACTTGCGGCATCCTGTGAAGCTGAACGTTGGAAGGGTGTGTGTAATAGGTATGAGTTACTCGTGCGTAAACTGGTGTCTTTCTCGGTTAATTTGCCTTGTTAAACCTTTCTGACTGCACAGCCCCTTCTCATCGTGGCTGCCTCAGTCACTGGCAGAATCCGTCAGTGGGCGTTTCTTGAACCTCTTCCAACATAAAAGTTGTTTGACACCCAGTCTCCTCCTCCTCTCACTGCACGGGAGTCTTCTGCACAGGGAAGGCGTGGGTAGTGGAGGACCTGGGCTCTCCTCACTGATGTCCAGTGAAGAGTCCTGGAGCCCTCTCTCCACTTCCCCCGTCTGCCCCCCTTTATCCCTGGTGTTGCGCTGATTGACTTCCCCCTCTACTGAGCTGTTTCTCCCTCTGCTGCTGGGTCCTTCGCCAGCATCATCTGGGAGCCTCCCCTTCGCCTCTCGCTCCGATGTCAGTTCCCTGACAGTGTGGAAGAAGTAAAAATCCAGGCGGTAAGGAAAACGAGGTGCAAAAACAACAAGCTGTGATTGCTGCGTTCCAAATTAAATATATGTAAATATAGATTCCCCCTGCGATCGGGGACACTGTCCAGTGGAGCACTATTAATTGTCCCCCATGTTTTGGAAGCCCGAGTGGCTTCAGCTAGGATTCGGACATTTAGTATTGCTTGCCCCAGACTGTGGAACACTCTTCCTGCAGAGATGCAGCAGGCACACTCACCCTTTTTATGCCTATATATATAGTCAAAATATATTAAAAAAATAAAAAATATTTTCCAGTAGCACCATATATATATATATATATATATATATATATATATATATATATATATATATGGTGCTACTGGACAATATTTTTTATTTTTTTAATATATTTTGACTGTGTCAGACCAACACGGCTACCTACCTGAATCTTTTTAAGCCAATAGGCCTATTCAGTGGCTTTTCAAGGTGAGCCGATCATCTTTATGCCTATTTTGTCCTGTTCTTATTGAATTTTGTATGTTATTCTAATTGTACATTTTGTTGTACACTGCTTTTTGTCCATGAAAGTTCAGTCTATGAATACTTTTTCCAGAATAAAATTAAATAAAAATGTTTAAGAAATGGCTACAAAGCAGTGTGACAACACGAACATCCTGTTACAGTGGTACCTCTGGTTGCGAACGGGATCCCTTCCGGAGTCCCGTTTGCAACATGAGCGGAATGCAACTCGCGTCTGTGGGTCGCGATTTGCCGCATCTGCGCATGCGCGTGATGTCATTTTGCGTGTCTGCACATGCGGCGAAACCCGGAAGTAACCCGTTCCAGTACTTCCGGGTTGCCGCAGGATGCAACCTGAAAAAACGTATCATGAAGCAAACGCAACATGAGGTATGACTGTACTGGAATAATGTTGATAGCAACAACAGCAGCAACAACAACAAACAACAACAACATTGCACAGGCTTCAGAAAAGTTAGTCTCAGCAGAAACAATATTGCAAAAAAACAAGAGTGTTGGGAAAATGTGCAGAAGTATCGCCTTGAGGCAAAATTACTTAGAGCTGTTCAATTAACATGGAAAAAATCCAGACAGGTAAAGAAAGGTAGATCTTGGTACCTGTGAAGGTGTTGGATTCCTGCAGATTCAGGTTCCATGGACCCCCTTCTTCCTCCAGTTTTATTATCACATCAGGAAGCCCTGATCAAGAGAAAAGTGTAAGGAAATTGGGATTCAGAGGCAAAGGTCAAGCGAAGGTTGGCTTTCTGACCCAGTAAGAGAAGAACTAGATTTGGTACAAATCTCTAGAGTTTTCGCACAAATATGCACTTTTTATGAGTTCTGTTTTTCATTCCCTCACCTGCGCTTTGTTCTGAGGGAGCCTCTGTCTCCTCCAAACCCGGCCGTTCTGCGGACCATGGCTCTTCCTCAAGCCAGGAGATCAAACCAGGCTTGACAAGTGGAAATCCTGCTCAAAGAGTTTTTAAAAAGATGTTATTGAATAGAATTTCAGGCTTTAAGTATAGATCCATGTTGCATTAATGATTCCTCAACATCAACTTCGTTGGACTGGTCATGTTGTGCAGATGCCTGGTTATCGTCTTCCAAAGTAACTACAGTGGTGCCTCGCAAGACGAAATTAATCCGTTCCGCGAGTCTCTTCGTCTAGCGGTTTTTTCGTCTTGCGAAGCAACCCTATTAGCGGCTTAGCAGATTAGCGGTTTAGCGGCTATTAAAGGCTTAGCGGCTATTAAAGGCTTAGCGGATTAGCAGCTAAAAGGCTATTAGCGGCTTAGCGGCTTAGAAAAAGGGGGGGAGGGAAAAAAATCACAAGACTCGCAATACATTTTCGTCTTGCAAAGCAAGCCCATAGGGAAATTCGTCTTGCGAAGCGCATCGAAAAATGGAAAACCCTTTCGTCTAGTGGGTTTTTCGTCTTGCGGGGCACCACTGTACTCTGTTCCAAACTTAAAAATGGAAAGCGTAATGCCGGTGGTCAACAAAAGAGGTTTAAAGACTGTCTCAAGGCAAATCTAAAAAAATGTATAAACACCGAAATCTGGGAAACACTGGCCTGTGAGTGCTCCAACTGGAGAACAGCCTTTACCAAAAGTGTCATGGGCTTTGAAGATGAACTCGGGATGCAAGGGAGAAACGTGCTAAGAGGAAGGCACGCTTGGCAAACCCTCACCATAATCAACTCCCGCCTGGAAACCAATGTCCTCACTGTGGAAGGACATGTGGATCCAGAATTGGCCTCCACAGTTACTTATGGACCGACTGTTAAAACCGTGTTTATGGAAGACCACCTTACTCAGCTACGAGTGATCGGCAAAGATAAGAATGAGAAAGATAATAATTAAACTGAACCAACTTCAGAGATTGGGGGTGTAAAGGAGGATCAAGCGTAGGGAAGATTTACAAAACCATGTAAAGGATTTTGTCAGGTGGGTAGCCTTGCCCACCTGTTAAATTTGGCTCGGGAGGCCAATCCTGATAAGGTCTGTGGAGCTGAAAATGTTGCCCACCACTGCTGTAGTCAATACTGGCCTACATGGAGCAAAGGTCTGAGGCCCCTTTGTTCCTAAAAGGATTCACAAGTATAGACGAAATCTGGACATTCTGACAGGGTATATATCAATCCCAAACCCATAAGGATCTTTCCCCAACCCTTTTTAGGTTTTGGGAGGTACATTAATGGATGCTCACTCACTGGATCATCACCTTGTCATGGTGAGTGGGCTTGCATGTTCCTATGAACCTTGTGTCTCTGAAAATTTTTACACATCACTTGGGAAGACAGGCGAACTAATATCAGTGTACTGGAAAAAGCAAAGATCACCAGTGTTGAAGCAATGATTCTTCCAACATCAACTTCCTTAGACTGGTCCTGTTGTGCAGATGCCTGGTTATTGTCTTCCAAAGCAACTACTCTATTCCGAACTTAAAAATGGAAAATGTAACGCTGATGGCCCACAAAAGAGGTTTAAAGACTCCCTCAAGGCAAATCTAAAAAAATGTAGTATAAACACCAACAATTGGGAAACACATGCCTGAGAGCGCTCCAGTTGGAGAACAGCCTTTACCAAAGGTGTCATGGGCTGTGAAGACACTTGAACTCAGGACGCAAGGGAGAAACGTGCTAAGAGGAAGGCACGCTTGGCAAATCCACACTGTGATCAACTCCCGCCCGAAAACCAATGTCCCCACTGTGGAAGGAAGTGTGGATCCAGAATTGGCCTCCAAAGTCACTTACAGACTCATTGTTAAAACCGTGTATGGAAGACAATCTTACTCGGCTACGAGTGATCGCCAAAGAAGAAGATTGATGGATGCAATCTCTGTTCAGATATCCCTTACAAAGGGGTCCTTACCTAAGGAAGCGACATGATTGTAATTCTCTTGCATGACTTCCCTGTACAAAGCTCTTTGATTCGGATCCAGCAGAGCCCACTGCCCTTGCGTGAAATACAAGGCCACATCTTCAAAAGTCACCAGTTCCTGGGGAAACATAAGCAAACAATGTCCAAGTGCCTCAGATGCTTCACACACATTGTGTCAGCAATTTTTACACCATCCCGTTGAAGGTAAGCCTGGCTTATGAACCACAACTGAGAGCTGGTGATCTAAGCAGAGATGTGAACTTTGACTTTGAGGAGGCCACAGCTCAATAGTAGAGTTCACTAGACGGAACCATTCAAGATAAAAAGGATCCAGTGTAAGGTAACGGGGAAAACCTCCACCTGAGACCCCACAAAGCTGTTTCGGATTGAAGGCCTGGAACCAACACAGTGAACCGATTTGGACTCCACAGCTGCGCTATTATTATTATTATTATGAATTATTATTAATAATAATACTCCGGGAGGCTCCCAACAGAATTAAAAGCACAATAAAACATCAAACATTAAAAACTTCTCTAAACAGGGCCGCCTTCAGATGTCTTCTCAAAGCCTGGTAGTTGTTGTTCTCTTTGACACCTGGTGGGAGGGCGTTCCACAGGGTGGGTGCCACTACCGAGAAGGCCCTCTGCCTGGTTCCCTGCAACCTCACTTCTCACTGGGAGGGAACTGCCAGAAGGCCCTCGGAGCTGGACCTCAGTGTCCGATGGGGGTGGAGACGCTCCTTCAGGTATACAGGACCGAGGCCGTTTAGGGCTTTAAAGGTCAGCACCAACATTTTGAATTGTGCTCGGAAACCTGGTTAGCCATTGTGTGAAATTGGATGTTGGAAGGGATAGGTCTTATTTCTGAGCTTCCAGTCACGAGTAGACAATACTGGACTTATAGACCAGCCAAGGTGTTTTGGCACCTGAGGCTGAAAACTGAGGAAGGGCTGCAGTTCAGTGGAAGTGCCTTGTATGCAGAAGGCGTCAGGTTCAATCCCTGGTTATCTCAAGGTAGGGCTGGGAACGTCCCTGGCTAAAACCCTGGACAGCCTCTGCCCGTCAGTGTAGACATAATGGCTAGATAAACCAACGGTCTGACTCGATATAAAGCAACTTCCAATTTTTCCTGGACTCCCACGAACAAGTCTCCCTTCCCCTGGAAGGGGAAAATAATAAATCAAATAATTAACCACTTGCTGCTCTTTCATGACACTGAAGATCAGCTGCCGGAAACAATGGAGGACGTCTTTTGAGATGAAGGTAGCGCAAGAAAGAGTGAAAGGCATCTATTTCTTCCTTCTGTTGGTGGTACCATTAGTGGGTCAAGTGGGCTGCACTCTGACAGCTGGGAAACTATGAAGGACAATGGCACAGGTGAGGGGAAATTTGGCCTGCCTCCCCAGATCTTGCTGAATTTCAACTCCCATCATCCCTGGCCAGCAGCCAAGTACTTCCCTCATATTCTTGAAGGGTGGAGGGAAATCCAAGGTACTAGAAAATGTTGGCAGCCTAAGAAATTCCAGCAGCTCAAAGAACTGTGCATAGTATCAATTGGAAGATATTCTGATGCTCTAGAGAGTGATGAAATTCAGCATGTTTATCTGTGGATATTTGTCACAGAATCATAGAATTTGTAGAGTTAGAAAGGACTTCTGAGGGTCATCTAGTCTGCAATGCAGGAATCCCAAAATGTGGTCCCCCATCAAGTTTGAAACCAGACCAGACCCTGCTTAGCTTGGTTTTATTGCTGCACATTAAGAGTTCTGCCTCCAGACAGCAGAATGTCTTCTTGGGTGAGCCCAGCCCCATCAACATACCTGAGGCCACCCTGTCGCAGCCATTTCCACTTTCCAAGGATCTGTACATCTAGCAAGGATCTTGAATGTTGTGCCGTACTGAATACGGGAAAAGTGTGCGGGGCAAAAGTACTCAGGGCTTCAAGTCAGGATTATGCCCTTTACAAAGGAGAGAGAGAGAGAGAGAGGAGTTTGCAATCAGAGAGCAACAATGAGAAAGCAAGGCGAAGGGTTGCGGGTAAAATTATATGGTTTGTCCTCCTATGGGACAACTAAATCATTAGGTAAAGGTAAAGGGACCCCTGACCATTAGGTCCAGTCGTGGCCGACTCTGGGGTTGCGGCGCTCATCTCGCTTTACTGGCCGAGGGAGCCGGCGTACAGCTTCCGGGTCATGTGGCCAGCATGACTAAGCCGCTTCTGGCAAACCAGAGCAGCGCACGGAAACGCCATTTACCTTCCCGCTGGAGCGGTACCTAATTATCTACTTGCACTAGTGTGCTTTCAAACCGCTAGGTTGGCAGGAATCAATAAATGTATCAATAAATCCCTGCAAAGCCTGTTTATCTAGAAGCAGCCAGTGGGACAAAACAAATACGCGTCCCCTAAGAAATAAACCCTCCCTCCGACCTCTTCTGAGCCCCAGATGCTTGTCTCAGTCGTCGCCGCCCCCCTTTCTTTCTTCCCCTTCCCCAGCAGGCCCCCTTTGCCCGCTGGCTTCCCTGCCCAGGGGGCTCACTCTATTTCTTCACCTACCCTTCCTCTCGTCCCTGGATCTTTCTTCTCCAACTCTATCCTGCACCATTTGCATCATTTGCCTCCCCCCGGGAGAGGCGCTTTTGTTTTTGGGGTTCGTTTTCTTCGCCAACAGACCCAGCTCGACGTTGCAGCCACCGCAGCTGCTATTCTCTTACAGTGAGGTTTGTGTTGGAAGGGGACGGGGGAGGGGGGGATGGAGGCTTGTTTCCCCACTTCCGCGTCATGTGACTGAAGTCGGGACCAGACTCCTGGCAAAAGGAGGCACCATCCTGTGTCTTGCTGCCTGAGCTCATGGATGAAGGGAAGGGAGAGGATGGAAGGGGGGGGTGGATGATGTCTGGAGTCAGGGTCTGCAATCTTCCTCCCTCTCCTTCCCTCTGCGTTTCTTGCTTTCCAGAATGAAGCAACCTCATCCCCTGAGATTGAGCAGACCTGGATATTCCTCCTTAGAAGGAAGTTGGCCAATAATAATAATAATAATAATAATAATAATAATATTTGTTGATATCTGCCCACTCTAGGCAGCTTCCGATTTGTTTGGTTAGTGGGACTGAGTCATACCCCATAGCCGCCTTTGGCCGGACTTAACCGTCCAGAGGTCCTTTACCTTTTTACCTTAGTTGTTGTTTAGTCATTTAGTCGTGTCCGACTCTTTGTGACCCCATGGACCAGAGCACGCCAGGCACTCCTGTCTTTCACTGCCTTCCGCAGTTTGGTCAAACTCATGCTGGTAGCTTCGAGAACACTGTCCCACCATCTCGTCCTCTGTCATCCCCTTCTCCTTGTGCCCTCCATCTTTCCCAACATCAGGGTCTTTTCCAGGGAGTCTTCTCTTCTCATGAGGTGGCCAAAATACTGGAGCCTCAGCTTCACGATCTGTCCTTCCAGTGAGCTTTTTACCTTAGTAGCTGAACCAAAAATACCATCTAGTTCTGTGTTTTCATTAGCATAGATGAAGGGGAGGGAGAATCCCAGACCCTTCAAGTTAAGGTTACCAGATGTCCCCGTTTCCCAGGGACAGTCCCCGTATTTACAAATCAGTTTCCTGACAAACTCCATCTATTTAGTAGGAAGTTGAAAAGTGTCCCCAGATTCATAGAAAAAAATCTGGTAACCTTACTCCAAGTTCCCTTATTTTCCAGGGACGTCCCTGATTTAGAGAAGTTGTCCCAGTTTCTGATTTGATCCCAGAATGTCCCACTTTTCCTTAAAGGTAAAGATAAAGGGACCCCTGACCATCAGGTCTAGTCGCGGACGACACTGGGGTTGCGGCGCTCATCTCGCTTTATTGGCCAAGGGAGCCAGCGTACAGCTTCTGGGTCATGTGGCCAGCATGACTAAGCCTCTTCTGGCGAACCAGAGCAGTGCACAGAAATGCCATTTAGCTTTCCGCCGGAGCGGTACCTATTTATCTACTTGCACTGGTGTGCTTTCGAACTGCTAGGTTGGCAGGAGCAGGGACCGAACAACAGGAGCTCACCCCGTCGCAGGGATTCGAACCGCTGATTGGCAAGTCCTAGGCTCTGGTTTAACCCACAGAGCCACCTCTACTTTTCCTTAGGATGTCCCTATTTTCATTGGAGAAATGTTGGAGGGTATGGAGTTATCTGACCCTGAGCCGTCTGAAGGCAGTCCTGTATAGGGAAGGCTTTTTTAAACGTTTAATGTTTTATTATGTTTTTATATATGTTGGAAGCCGCCCAGAGTGGCTGGGGCAACCCAGTCAGATGTGTAGGGTATAAAAAGTAGAATTACCATTATGGAATGGGACGTCCCTATTTTCATCGGAGAAATGTTGGAGGGTATGCAAGCCACAAATAATCAGGTCAAGAGGAACGGTTGAGGGAGTTGGGACTGCTTAGCCTGAATAAGAGAAGACTGAGAGGAGAGAGGATCTAAAGATTAAAAGGAAGATGGAGATAGCTTATTTTCTCCTGCATACCAGTGGATTCAAGGAGCAAGAAAGGAGATTCCAACTAAATGCCAGGAAGAACTTTCTGACAGTGGTGGGCTCTCCTTCCTTGGAGGTTTTTAAGCAGAGGTTAGATGATCCTCTGTCATAGATTCTTCAGCCAAGATTCCTGCACTGCAGGGGGTTGGACTAGATGACCCTTGAGGTCCCTTCCAACTCTACAATTCTATGAATCTATGCAGGTTCCACAGTGGCTAGATCACAAAAGACATAACTGTCAAGCACTTTATTTAATAAGTTACATAAGAGACTCCAAGATAGATTTAGTCAAAGTAAAACAAAACAATGCTGTTTTATAAACCCTACATCAGAATAATTTATAGCTAAAATAAAAAGCTTCGAGAATTCAGTGTTAATAAACAGGGCAAGAAGCAGGATTTGTTGCTAGAAGGGTGCATACATCAAATAGAAATTTTGCTGTTACGGAACTGAAACAGTTCATGGACCACAAATATTATCAGTCCTGAAATGTACGTATGTACAATTACACTGTAGGCACAGTACTACAGATCTCTTTGGGGGGAATTTCATTATTTAATATGGTATATATCATTTCAGCATATGCCTTTTTCTGCATCCTGATTTTTCCTCTTAATACTTTGTCCTAATATTTGCTTTTTATTTATGGAACATGAGATACGGTTATGAGATTTGTTGCAAACCTTGACATTTTTTTGTATTTGCTCCAGAGCTAATGCTCCAAGTTGTTGCCAAAGAGGCAGGATGCGACTGATATTTTTGCCACAACTGGAGCTCTTATATTCAATGGCCTGTGTCACACATAATGCCAAACTATAGTTTAGTGTTACGTGCACAAACTTTGGGGCTCACTGCTTTCCCCCACTCCTCTCCTCCGGAGCAGCCACAAAGAGAATCTGGGAAGCTTTCCTTCCATTTTCAGCCGAGGTGAAATTTGAACCTAAGTAAACTGTGGTTAATCTTAACTGGTTCAGGGAAACAAGCTGACCAAACTGTGGTTTACGATCTCCCTAAAAATCATAGTTAATATTATGCTAAGGACATAGTTAAGAGCTAACCGTTCTTGCCTTGGGCGAATCAAGTAACTGTGGACAGTAAAAAAAGCAAAGTGTAATTTTCCAAACTCTTTTTGCCGGCCACGCAGAATCATTCCTATAGTGCTATACTGTGGTTTGGAGTTACATATATATATATAATTTCTATTTAACCATCTTTTACCAACTTCAGTTTTCACTCCCCATATCGCCACCCCATCTCCCATATGGATTGCTTTATCTCGCATGGATTTTCTCATGTCTCCTCAGGTATGCTTTACTCCGGAAACTTTTATCACAGACGGCGCATTGGTGTGGTTTCTCTCCTGTGTGAATTCTCTCATGATGAATAAGGTTTGATCGCCGATTGAAACTTTTACCACAGACTGAGCATGTATGTGGTTTCTCTCCCGTGTGGCTTCTCTCGTGGGAAGTAAGGCTCGACTTTTGCTTGAAACTCTTCTCACAGACTGAGCATGAATATGGCTTCTCTCCGGTGTGGATTCTCCCATGAATAATCAGGTGCTCCTTACGACTGAAGCTTCTGCTACAGACTGAGCATGTGTACGGTTTCTCCTGCGTGTGGATTTTTTGGTGTTCGGTGTAGCTCGTTCTGTGTTTGAATCTTTTCCCACAGACTGAGCAGGTGTACGGTTTTTCCCCCGTATGAATCCTCTCGTGTATGACCACTTGTGATTTATTACCAAAGCTTTTCCCGCAAACTGAGCAGGAATACGGTTTCTCCCCTGTGTGCGTTCTCATGTGTCCAAGAAGATTTGCTTTACAGCTGAAGCTTTTACCACAGACTGAGCACATAAAGGGAGTTTCTCCAGTGTGAATTCTTTCGTGGCTTGTGAGGTTGGATCTTTGCTTGAAACTTTTGCCACAGAATGAGCAGGCGTAAGGCCTTTCTTCCGTGTGAGTTCTTTCGTGTGAAATAAGATTAGTTCTCCCGCTGCAACCTTTCCCACATACCGAACATTTATAGGGTGTCTCTCCAGTATGGACTCGTTCATGTCTAATAAGGCTTACTTTGTGAATGAAGCTTTTACCACAGATAGAACACGTGTACGTTTTTTCTTGTGTATGAGTTTTTTCATGGCTAAGAAGATTGGATCTTTGGTTGAAGCTTTTCCCACAGATTGCACATATATACGACTTTTCTTCCTTATGGCTTCTCTCATGGACAGCCAGGTAGCTTTTCCAATTGAAGCTTTTCCCACAGATAGAGCATGAATATAGTTTCTCTCCCGTATGGGTTCCCTTGTGACCCAGAAGGCAGTCTTTACGACTGAAACTTTTCCCGCAGATAGAACACTTATACGGGATCTCTCCTGTATGAATTCTTTCATGCTGAAGGAGGCCGGAGCACTGGCTGAAGTTTTTACCACAGACCGGACATGTATATGGTTTCTCTCCCATATGAATTCTCTCATGTCTGATAAGGCTTGCTTTGCGACTGAAGCTTTTCCCACAGACTGAACACGCATATGGTTTCTCTCCTGTGTGGGTGATCTTGTGCGCAACAAGCCCAGATCTCTGACAGAAGCTTTTACCACACTCGGAGCACTTGTAAGGCTTCTCTCCCGTATGAATTCTCTCGTGTCTTATAAGGAGTGCCTTACGACTCAGGTTTTTACCACAGACAGAGCATGGGTACGGTTTTTCCCCTGTATGGGTCCTTTCATGGCTAACAAGATGGGATCTTTGATTGAAGCTTTTCCCGCAGACCGAACACGTATATGGTTTCTCCCCTGTATGATTTAGCTTGTGTCTAATAAGATGAGATCTCCGAAAGAATCTTTTCCCACAGACTAAGCATGTATATAGTTTCTCTCCTGCGTGGCTCTTCCCATGGGTCTTCAGGCAATATCTCCAACCAGATCTCTTATCGTCGTCTAGGTATTTATATGGTTCCTCTCCTTTTTTAAGCATTCTCCCAGACTTATGGATTCTCTTTTGGAGTTTGGTTTCATTGATGCCACTTCCCCCACGAGATAAAGTCTTTCCCACTCTCTTTCCAGAGGCATTTCCTTGGTGCCTCCCTGCTTGACCTTCTTTCACAGAGACCTCGGCCTTCTTTGGATACTGGAAGATTCTCTCCTTGGCAGTTCCCAAGAGTGTCTCATCCGTTGCCACTTGATGAGTGCTTTCTGGTGGGGTGGAGCCTTCCTCTTTCATGTACCCATTGCCTGTTCAGATAAACAGAGAATTGTGATAGCAGTAAGAGATATATTGCCTTAGTTTGTCTCCTGAGGAAAGAAGTCATCAACCAAAACATGTGGCAATTCACTGTTTTGTTTACTTGATAAAGATATGTAATTTGGCTTCCATAAGGGACAAGCAGACCAGTGCTATTTTTATAGGAAAAGAGGTACCGGAACTCACCATGAACACCTCCCTTGTTTACTTATACAGTGGTACCTCAGGTTAAGAACTTAATTCGTTCTGGAGGTCCGTTCTTAACCTGAAACTGTTCTTAACCTGAGGTACCACTTTAGCTAATGGGACCTCCCGCTGCCGCCGCGCCACCGCCACATGATTTCTGCTCTCATCCTGAAGCCAAGTTCTTAACCCAAGCTACTATTTCTGAGTTAGCGGAGTCTGTAACCTGAAGCATCTGTAACCTGAGGTACCACTGTAATGGCAATGGCGCTCAACTGAGAGAAGCCGGAACCGAGTTCTGGCGAGTTCCAGCTGAAATGAAGCCCCGAACCTGACCAAACAGTGATGGTTACGGATAGCCTTTCTGTACAGCTTTTCTACACCTTATGAGCAGATCTTTAGAGAGAACCAGAAGGGATCCTCACTTTGATCGATGCTGCCAGTGCAGTTTGACTGGCACTTCCGAGACAAAAAGGAGGTGGAATTCTCTCCCCAAGGAGGCTCACCTGGCGCCTTCATTATACACCTTTGGGGGCCAGGCGGAAATGTTCCTCTTCAACCAGGCCTTTGGCTGATTGGCACCCAAAGCCCTTTTAAATGTGGGAAGAATGGGGAGACTGTGAGGGGAGAGACTTCACCAGGCAAGGCCTCTTTCCACCTGCGCTGCCCCACCCTCCAGTCTCTGCTTCTCATTTTGCATTGAATTATGTTGTGCACTGTGGTTTGCTGCATTTTATTGATTGGAGCTTAGAAATTACTCATTGTAACTGTTAAGAGTGGATTTCTGTTTCATTTGAAATGCTGATATTTAATAATATTCTATATTATTTTAATGAATGTTGAATGTTATTTTATTTGCATGTTGTATTGTGCATACAGTGGTGCCTCGCAAGACGAAATTAATTCATTCCGCGAGTTTTTTTGTCTAGCGAATTTTTCGTAAAATGCATAGAGATGCATTTTAAATAAAAGCACACATTCTACTCATGTAAAAACATGCTGATTCCCGGACCACCCGCAAGCCGGACTGAGAAGGCGATTGGGCCGCATCCAGCCCCCAGGCCTTAGGTTGCCTATCCCTGCTTTAGCCTTTTCTTCGTGTCCCAGGCACCCTCTTTTTATTTGGCAAGTGGAGACTAGCTTCCTGCCAAGCTGCTTCCTGTTTCCTGCTGTTGGCACTGTGGTTTGCCTCACCTGAAACAGTTGCCCTTTCCTCAGTTTCTTGGAAATCTTGGGCCCAGGTCTCTCCTTTCAGTTCCAGCTTTATTATAATACCAGGAAATCCTGTTTAGGAGGAAGGAGATCAGAGAAGGTTTCATAATTTTTTATTTTTTAAAATAAATTTTATTAAGGCTTACAGAGAAAAATACAGTGGTGCCTCGCAAGACGAAATTAATTCGTTCCACGAGTTTTGTCGTCTTGCGAGTTTTTTGTCTTGCGAAGCACGGTTTCCCATAGGAATGCATTGAAAATCAATTAATGCGTTCCTATGGAGACTGCCTTCAGACCTTCAGACTCTTCTGAAGGCAGGCCGGGGGAGAACGGCAAGCTCCGGGGACAGAGGTGAAGGGGCAGCGCTCCTTCGCCTCTTTCCTCGAACCTCTTCTGTAGGCAGGCGGGGGGAGAACGGCTTTTCTTCCCACGCCAGCCTTCAGAAGGCTGTTCTGAAGGCTGGCGGTGGGAAGAAAAGCCCTTCTCCCCCCACCGGACTTCAAAAGAGCTGTGGGAAGTCCGGCTGGGGTCCAAGGGATTCCCTCCCAGCCGCCCGCGTTTAAAAGCACTCTGGGCAAAGCAGCGCGCTTTGTTGCTTTCCCCGAGCGCTTTTAAATGCGGGCGGCTGGGAGGGAATCCCTTGGACCCCCGCCAGACTTCAAAAGAGCTTCGGGAAGTCCGGTGGGGGGCCAAGGGATTCCCTCCCAGCCCGCCCCGCTCCGCAGAAGTTTAGAGGGAGCCTGTGGGGGAAAACTCAAAAAAAAAAATCGTTTTGCGAGAAAGGCCCATAGGAAAATTTGTCTTGCGAAGCGGCTAAAAATCAGAAAACCCTTTCGTCTTGCACGTTTTTCGTTGAGCGAGGCATTCGTCTTGCGGGATACCACTGTACAAATCTTATTATCTTCTCCCTTTTTAAAAAAACAAACCAAGACTTTTATCTAGATACAATAAAATCACAAAGGGGGGGGAGAAAGAAAAAGAAAGAAAATTTAAAAAGTAGAAAAGAGGGTAAAAGAGAAAGATAGGAGAATAAGATATAGAAAATAAATAACTTCTTATTCTGCATCTGTCCGCTATGTAAAAATAATATTCACTTTGTTCAATCGAATATAACACCCAACAAAGCCACTTTCTAACTTTCTATAAACAAACATTATCTTCAATCCTCATTGTCTTTTTCACACAAAAAGTCTAAGAGACTTTTCCAGTCTTTAACAAAAGTGCATTTTCTCTCTGTACGCAACAACGGCGGCAAGAGTCTTAATAGCACAAGGATGGAAGAATGAGGAAATCCCGACGAAAGAATGGTGGCAAGAAAAACTGATGGACGATGCGGAATTGGCAAAACTGACACACAGACTATGTGACAAGGATAAGTGTGATTTGAAAGATGAATGGGAACCTTTTATGAAATATTTGAAGAAGCAACAAAATGAACTGGACTCTGTGGCAGGTTTTGAATACAGTGGTGCCCCGCAAGACGAATGCCTCGCAAGACGAAAAACCCGCTAGACGAAAGGGTTTTCTGTTTTTCGATCCGCTTCGCAAGACGAATTTCCCTATGGGCTTGCATCACAAGACGAAAATGTCTTGTGAATCTTGCTATTTTTTTCGCTTTCCCCCCCTTTTTCTAAGCCGCTAAGCCGCTAATAGCCTTTTAGCCGCTAAGCCTTTAATAGCCGCTAAACCGCTAATAGCGCTAATCCGCTAATCCGCTAATAGGGTTGCTTCGCAAGACGAAAAAACCACTAGACAAAGAGACTCGCGGAACGGATTATTTTCGTCTTGCGAGGCACCACTGTAAACATTCACAAACTCTTTATTGTAATATATAGATAGATAATTTGAGGATCTTTACAATTTTATAACATGCAGACAGAAAGATGTGTTGAGAAACCAGAGAAAGGAGTTGAGGGAAGTCCGGGGGTGGGGGGAGGTTGGGTTTTTTGTTTAGGGGGAGGGGGGAGGAAAATGGAGGGGGGAAACCAATGTGGATGATGTATTTTTGTTAAAATTGCTGTGTTGAAATTTCTAATAATTTTGTTTTTAAGTGCCTTTTCTCTGATCAAACACATCAGCTTCGCCATCTCAGCTAAGTCCGTCAGTTTTAACAGCCATTCTTCCATTGTTAGTAATGACGTGCCCTTCCATTTTTGTGCATATAAAAGTCTGGCGGCCGTGAGTTTTAAGACTTTTAGATCAGGTTTGGTTCCTAGGCCAAGCTCCGGCCAGGACAGTCGTGCTGGCAGCGGCTGAAACATCTGGACAGCTCCAGGTTGCAAGGACCCAGGACGGCCTGGTGCGAAAGGGACTGTACCATCCCAGTCTTTATGCAGAAAGTTCTCAGGTACAGTCCCAGTCATCCCCAATAGGTCTGAAAAAGAACCCAGGCTGTGCCCCTGAAGAACTACTGCTGGTCGGAGGAGAAAACACTGAGCTGATCTGAGTTAGGATCAGGGAGAAGCTTGCCTGCAGAACAGGAGAGAGGGCCCTGGGGAGAAATGCCCACGTAAACCCTTTAAAATTAAAGATCATGGAGACTTGGTGGTGAACCCCAAATCAGATGAACTGTTACCACACCTGACTGATCTGCAGCAGCATTCGCATTTTCGTCAGCTCCTGGGTGTTCTGGGACGCAGGGCTCCTCTTCCTGTTCTTGCTTTATCATGAGGTCGGGAAATCCTGAATCAAAGGGGGCAAGGAAAGGAGAGGTAAAACGAAGCGTTCAGGTGCAATATTCCAACAGCCGACCTCAGATGTAGAGCACAACTAGAGAATCAGAATAGAACTGTAGAGTTGGAAGGGACCCTGAGGGTCATCTAGTCCAGCCCCCCTGCAACGCAAGACTTTTGTTCAAGAGTTACTTATCATTTGACTTATCAGATCCCTCCCCTGATTTGTAATCTGGTTGTAAGCTGCCTAGGGAAGTTCATCTTCCCCCTTCTCAACGCTGTAGCTGAAGGTCATCAAAACTTTCCAATTCGGCCTTTGGAGGATGGATGCAATTGCTATCTTACCATAACTATTTGTGGTCCTCCAGATTTATTTTTGTTTTTTAACGCTCACTATTTTATTACTTTTTAGGATATTTCTTATTGTGGTTGCATTATTATTATTATTATTATTGGCTTTCATAGGTGTTTGTTCATCTTAAAGGTAAAGAGACCCCTGACCATTAGGTCCAGTCGTGACCGACTCTGGGGTTGCGGCGCTCATCTTGCTTTATTGGCCGAGGGAGCCGGCGTACAGCTTCCGGGTCACGTGGCTTTAAGACTAAGCCGCTTCTGGTGAACCAGAGCAGCGCACGGAAATGTAGTTTACCTTCCTGCCAAAGCGGTACCTATTTATCTACTTGCACTTTGACGTGCTTTTGAACTGCTAGGTTGGCAGGAGCAGGGACCGAGCAACGGGAGCTCACCCCGTCGCGGGGATTCGAACCGCTGACCTTCTGATCGGCAAGTCCTAGGCTCTGTGGTTTAACCCACAGCGCCACCCGCGTCCCTGTTTGTTCATCTTGCATCCTCTTTATTATTTGTATCTTGTTAAAGCAACATGCCGTCTGGCCATCCTCTAAGTCCTAATTTCCACCCCTCACCTGATCTGGCAGTACCTGGGAAGGACTTTTGCCACTGGTGGTCCAGAACCCAAAGCTGTTCCCCCTCTTCTTCTTCTTCTTCTTCTTCTTCTTCTTCTTCTTCTTCTTCTTCTTCCAGCTTTATTATCACATCAGGAATCTCTGGTTCACAGGAAATATGTGAGAAAGAGTATGGTTAAGAGGGACATTTCATCACTCTAGACAGGAGCAGAACCCAAAATTGTGTTCCAGAGTTTAGCCCAATGTATACTGGATTCAGGGACGCGGGTGGCGCTGTGGTCTAAACCACAGAACCTAGGGCTTGCTGATCACAAGGTCGGCGGTTCAAATCCCTGCAACGGGGTGAGCTCCCATTGCTCAGTCCCTGCTCCTGCCAACCTAGCAGTTCGAAAGCACGTCAAAGTGCAAGTAGATAAATAGGTACCGCTCCGGCGGCAAGGTAAACGGTGCTTCTGCGCACCTCTCTGGTTCACCAGAAGCAGCTTAGTCATGCTGGCCACATGACCCGGAAGCAGTACGCCGGCTCCCTCGGCCAATAAAGCGAGGTGAGCGCCGCAACCCCAGAGTCATCCGCGACTGGACCTAACAGTCAGGGGTCCCTTTATACTGGATTCAATGTGTATTGGGGTGGTGTCTCAGCTTCCCCACCTGTGTCAGGCTCCAAAATTTCCTCCACAATTGGCTGGTCTGGGATCCATGGGTCTTCCTCTTGCTCAAGCTGGGAGATCAAGTTGGGTTTGACAACTCGAAAACCTGTCCAGGGAACAGAAGAAACTCGAGTAATATGTGGGGCTGCCCAGAACATGATAGTCAGAACATATAACACCAATTTTGGCATGACTGAACTGGCTACCAAATACTTCCATATAAAAACTGACGAAAAAATAAAGAAGAAGAAATTGCGGGGAATTAAGGATTTGAAGTCAGCACAGGGCAAGTTCACTCAACGAGCCTGTATATAAAGCTTCTATTGTTTTTTATGAACTGTATCTTAGTAGATTTTTTTTTAATATTACAGTTTATTATTTTAATGATTGTATTTTATGTGTTTTCCCCCCAAATTGTTTTGATTGAATTTCAAAACATTAACAAATGCAAATAAGAAAAGTAAAAGTAAAAAAAAAGCAACTAAGAGCTTATCCACCCCCAAAAGATATCTTTTCAGTGTTAGGAACTGAGTACAGCGGTACCTCAGGTTAAGAACTTAATTCGTTCTGGAGGTCCATTCTTATCGTGAAACTGTTCTTAACCTGAAGCACCACTTTAGCTAATGGGGCCTCCTCTGCCACTGCTGCACGATTTCTGTTTCATCCTGAAGCAAAGTCCTTAACCTGAGGTACTATATCTGGGTTAGCGGAGTCTGTAACCTGAAGCGTATGTAACCCGAGGTACCACTGTACTAATACCAGACACATTATAATAATTTGCTTTCTATGCTACAAGATGCAAGTACCTCTCTCCTAGAGCAAGTCCCACACCATCAGAAGTGTGTGTTGAAATGAATTTCTGAATGAAAGGGGTGGAGGGGAGGGAAGAGAATTACATTTCTTATCAAAAGTTGAGAAAAAGGGCACTTACCTAAAGAGGCAACATGCCCATAATTTTCCTGCATGACGTCCCGGTACAAAGCCTTGTCATGTGTATGCAATAGAGACCACTCACTCTCTGTGAAATACACAGCCACATCCTCAAAAGCCACACAGCCCTGGAAGGAAAGGAAATAGCAACATTTAGGAAAAGTGTGGTGCAAATTCTAAGTTCCCTGTTGCTACAGATAACTATGACTTGGGATGCTTCTGGGCTAAGGTTACCAGATTTTTCTCAATGAATCCGGGGACACTTTTCAATTTCCTACTAAATAAGATGGATTTTGTCAGGACAAAATTTGTAAATCTGGGGACTGTCCCCGGGAAACGGGGACATCTAGTAACCTTATTCTGGGTGGCTGCTATTTGTACATGGGATCCAATCACATAGTCGTACCTTGGATCTCGAATGCCTTGGCTCCCGAACAAATCAGCTCCTGAACTACTGAAACCCAGAAGTGAGTGTTCCGGTTTTCGAATGATTTTCAGAAGCCGAATATGCGGCACGGCTTCAGCGGCTTCCAATTGGCTGCAGGAGTTTCCTGCAGCCAATCAGAAGCCACACTTTGGTTTCTGAACGTTTTGGAAGTCGAAAAGACTTCCGGAACGAATTCTGTTCAACTTCCAAGGTACTGGTAAATTCAGATTGCGCAATTGTAGTTGATTGGGAGGTCCTGCACAGAGACCTGGCTTCCCCCAAAAGAACAGATGTTTTGTAATAAGGAAAAAGATGGGGAAAATACAGGAAAGTGTGGGATAACACTTGCTTTGATGGGGAATGCTCATTAAATAGCCCACGTTGTCTAATCTTGCAAACAGATCAGGAGGAATGCCTACTAAACAGGCTGTCTAGAAGCAACAAATGTTGTTTGGTTTTTGTGACTTTTGCTTTAAATTGTACACCACACTGAAAGTCCTTTTGCAGAAGGGCAGCTTATAAATTGCCCAAATAATAACAGCCAGGCAATCTATGTCCAATGGCCAATATCCATTGTTAGTCACACTCAGAGGAGACTGACTGAGATCGATGGATGAATTCACTGACTTGTACCCTCAGGATTGGCTTAGTTTGGTTTCACCCATTTCCTCTGTAATCCTTACAACAACCCTGTAAACGAAGCTTAAGAAGAAGACAGACCATGGGTTGCTTTTGAGGCCACTGAGCATTCAAGTAGATATCAGCATGGCTGATACGGAAGGGTGGGGCATGTCTTCTTCACCTCCTTCTTCGCTACAATATATCCATTTATTTCCAATTGTCAATGTCAAAAGGGACTAAAATCTATAAAATTCATAGAAAATCAACGTGCCAATTTGCTCAATTTCTCTAGGACCCCATGACACCTCCCCTGTCCTCCATAATCCCTCAAGCAAGGTGTCAAGACCCTAATCCTGTCAAATCGCTCTGCCAAGCCCTTCCTCCGGGCAAGGCCAGGTGACAGACTATGCATACATGGACCATTGTCTTCTCAGGATGTGCTTATCTGCGCATATCTCCAGCTCTCTGCATATTCCCCCTCCCTCCTCCATATCTCCAGCTCTGCATATTCCCCCCTCCCTCCTCCATATGTTAATCCGGTGTAACCCAACCTCTTCCTAATGTATTCATGATGTAACTGGGATGTATTTTGCACTGTATTCTGGGATATGGAGGGAAGTTTCAGTAATTCATGTCACCCCTTTCTCGGGGTTCAATCTCGCCTTGAACCTGTTGCGCAATAAACTTGGATCTTCTGTAGTTTGCTCCTGCGTCCGGCTGAGCTCATTTTCCTCCGCAGGGACCCGCGGACTTAGTCCGACGAGCTGGGTGGCAGAGTAACCCCGCACCCAGATTTTTCCGTAACAATGGCAGACCTACAACTGGGTCTCCTACAATTTTTTAAAAATGAGTGTTGTTGCCTGCACCTGCCAATTTGGATCAGGATGGCAGTGCTGGGGGGAAGGTGGGATTAACTCCTTAAAGTCATTGTCCTAATATCACCCTGTCTCCCAAAGTTACCCTCAGGGCAGAAACGTACCAAACATTTTGAAACCCCTTCCCTCTGCCCCACAGTACTTTATTTGGCATGGGGTGTGTGTATGCTTTGGCTGCTATTCCCCCACCCCACGCCCCGAAAATCCAACACAAAAATCTGTCTATGAACTGCCCAAATTACATTTAGCTCACCCCTATCCTGAGATTTTTGGGATGCGGGTGGCACGGTGGGTTAAACCACAGAGCCTAGGACTTGCCGATCAGAAGGTCGGCGGTTCGAATCCCCGCGACGGGGTGAGCTCCCGTTGCTCGGTCCCTGCTCCTGCCAACCTAGCAGTTAGAAAGCATGTCAAAGTGCAAGTAGATAAATAGGTACCTCTCCAGCGGGAAGGTAAATGGCGTTTCTGTGCGCTGCTCTGGTTTGCCAGAAGCGGCTTAGTCATGCTGGCCACATGACCCGGAAGCTGTACGCCGGCTCCCTCGGCCAATAAAGTGAGATGAGCGCCACAACCCCAGAGTCGGCCACGATTGGACCTAATGGTTAGGGATCCCTTTACCTTTACTTTATCCTGAGATTTAAATTGGGGCTTTTATTTCCAGCTCGTAGTTCAAACATCTGTTACATGATCTCCAGCTCCCAGAAAACGAACAACCCTTTGCTGTGATCTTGAGCAATAAATCAAGTCAACATTGATTGATTGATTTTGCAGGAAGCGGGTACCAATTGCTGTCCCATCCTAGGCACACCTGGGGCCAGTCCTACTTCTGCATCCCTTTGACTAAATAAAAAAATTCCTTCCAGTAGCACCTTAAAGACCAACTAAGTTACATAAGAATCCAATGTCTTTGTTCAGAATGTCCTGGGAGACTGAAGTGTTCTCCTACTGGTTTCTCTGTTTTGTGATTCTAAATCTGACATCAAGAATCACAAAACAGAGAAACCAGTAGGAGAACACTTCAATCTCCCAGGACATTCTATAAAAGATCTCAAAGTAGCTGTCTTACTACAAAGGAATTTCAGAAATAGACTGGAAAGAGAAGCTGCTGAATTGCAACTCATTACCAAACTTAAAACCATGGAGAGACCTGGTCTGAACAAAGACATTGGATTCTTATCTCATTATACATGACTAAGCCATTTTTCACCTTCTCACCCCTTGCCTTTTCCTGTAAGACCTATTGCAGTCGTTAAGAGTCGCCAACAGGCTCATCTCAGCTATCTGCCAATCTCCCATTCCCACCACCCTTCTGAGTAATACCCCTCCCCACCTTCTCACTATATAGAAGGATCTGGCAACTTCTGTTTCAGTGTATCTGAAGAAGTGTGCATGCACACGAAAGCTCATACCAAGAACTAACTTAGTTGGTCTTTAAGGTGCTACTGGAAGGAATTTTTTTATTTTGACTATGGCAGACCAACACGGCTACCTATCTGTAACTGATCCCTTTGACTGTAAGAGATGCTTTGGAATTTGCCAAGGAATTTTGCTTCCTGGATGCTGAAGCTGAACGACGGCACCCCCCCCCCCTCAACTCAGCCAGAACAGAGGAATCTGGGCCCTGAGCTCTGTTTCTCAATACAGGAGTTGCCCCTCTCCCAGGTACCCCACACCCAGCCCCAGCCCCCCCGTACCTGAGGCAGCTGTGTGTCCATTGCTGCTTCCGCTTCCCTCAGAGGTGGGGACGACGCTCCTGCGAGACCTGGAAAAGTGACAAGGTTACATGGGGCTGTGCCCTCCATAGATATAAAAGTGTCAACCCAAATGGATGGTGGGAAAAGTGAGGTGGTCGTATTGTAACAGGGATCTTGCAACAGGTGACGAGTCAAGCTTGAGTCCATGAGGAAAGGTAAAAACAAGGGTCAGGGATTCCATTCCAAGGATGTTGGTTTTTTTGAACCATGGCAGTTGGGAGCAGTTAAGGAGGCAGACCGCAGGGCCTCACTGGAGCCTGAGCTCACAGGTCTTTAGTTCCCGCATTTTGGGTGGGGGGAGCTCAGGTCAAGGATATATGGAGCAAGCAGCTATACACAGGCCTCTGTGCATGTACAAAGCGCTTTTCTTTCGTTAGTTGCTGTGCTGTCTAGCACCAACTTAAAAAACTGAACACCAGTCAAGGTTTCTTCAGGGTTGGCAACCCCTGCCTTAGAGCATGGGCTCGGGCATAATACACACACACACCCACACCACACCACACCACACCACACCACACCACACATCTACCACAATGTGCCTCTAGTCTAGTCCAAAGTGGAAAAAATATAAATGCAGAGGACATTTAAAATCCTTTTCCCCTTTGAGGCAGAAGCCTCAGAAAATTATTTTTCCAATGCACAAATTTACAATACTGGGGGTGTCTAGATATGTGGATCTCTCCTCCCCTCCCCCCCGTCCACCACACTTCACCCCCTTTTCCCTCTCTCACCAGCAGATCACTCCCTGCTCAGCTGCATCCCTGCTCAGCCGATCCCTCTTTTCTGTTTCCCCCTCCCTCCCCTTTCTTGTTGGATCTCTTTCTTCCTCCTTCCTACATCTGCAGTTCCCTGCCCTTCTCGGCTTTATGCCTTCCAGGAGGGTATATATATATATATATATATATAAATTATTATTATGCGGGCTGATGTTTTGGAAGTGCCCCTTTTGATGTTGCACCGCTTCTCCTTCTCCTGACTGCCTGTGTTGACCTGTGCGCCTGCTTTTCCGCTTCCCGCCATGTGACTGAGGCCACACCAGACCCCTGGCAGTGCAAATCCATCTTCTGTGCTATGTGCTCAGACGGAGTGCCTCTCAGTGGCAAGGCTCATGCTAGGCACACATGCATTTATTTCAGTTACAAGTGGCTTCCCATGAAATATCCTGAAGCAATTAAAAAAAATTTGTTCTTTTTTCATTAAAGATTTTCTTGTTTTACAGAAGTATGTGTAATGTCTATCGTATTTTTTCCATGTAACATTTTTACAAATCAGTTTCATTTGTTGAGACATTGGGGGGGGGAAGAGGGGGGAGGGTGGGTCCTGAAGCAATTAATGATTTAAAAAAACCATACGTTTTATCCATCCATTCGTTTCATTTATAGGCTGCTTCCTCTATTGCATCTCAAAGCGATTTCACAAGTCCATTAAAAACATATTTTAAAGTATTACATATTTAAAATCATTGCATTTTTTAAAAAAATCATTACATCTATAATAGCAATTAGAAACCAAAGGATCAACAATACAGTGATACCTCGGGTTACAGGCGCTCAGTGGGGGGTGCAGGGGGGGCCGGCCGCACTGGGCGCAACATCTGGGGATTAGGGTTAGGGGGCGCAAATCCACGGGTTAGGGGGCGCAAATCCACGGGTTAGGGGGTGCAAATTACTTGCCTTGCCCCGGGTGCTGACAACCCACGCTACGCCACTGCAGACGCTTCAGATTACAGTTGCTTCAGGTTACAGTCGCTTCAGGTTACAGACGCTTCAGGTTACACATGCTTCAGGTTACAGACTCTGCTAACCCAGAAATTGTACCTCAGTTTAATAACTTTGCTTCAGGATGAGAACAGAAATCGCATGGCGGCAGCAGGAGGCCCCATTAGCTAAAGTGGTGCTTCAGTTTAAGAACAGTTTCAGGTTAAGAACAGACCTCCAGAATGAATTAAGTTCTTAACCCGAAGTACCACTGTAAAAGCATATAATAGGTAAAGTGAAAAGGTAAAGGGCCCCTGGACGGTTAAATCCAGTCAAAGAAGACTGTGGGGTTGCAGGACTCCTCTCACTTTCAGGCTGAGGGAGCTGGCATTTTTCCACAGACAGATTTCCGGTTCATGTGGCCAGCATGACTAAACCGCTTCTGGCGCAATGGGATACCGTGATGGAAACCAGAGGGCACAGAAATACTTTTTACCTTCCCGCCGCAGCGGTATCTATTTATCTACTTGTATTGGTGTGCTTTTGAACTGCTAGGTTGGCAGGAGCAGGGACCGAGCAACAGGAGCTCACCCCATTGTGTGGATTCGAACCACCGACCTTCTGATCAGCAAGCCCAAGAGGACCAGTGGTTTAGACCACAGCATCATCCGCTCCCTTATATAATATATGGATACATATGGATAGCTCAGTTAGTTAAAGCATGGTGCTGATAGCGGCAGGTTTACAAGTTCGATCCCTGTCTGGGACAGCTGCATATTCCTGCATTGCAGGGGGTTGGACTAGATGACCCTCAGGGTCCCTTCAAACTTTATAATGCTATCATTCTGTGATGTAGATGAATAACATGGAACAATGAAGACAACAAATAATTGGGCATCAGTTACCAGGTACAAAGCAAAATGCCGTTGTGATGCGCAGAAGGCAGAAAATAACAGGGTTCATCCTCCAAGAAGCTCAAAGCCAGCCTGGATTCCACCCAACTGCCTCTCTTTTTTTAAAAAAAAATCTATTTTCTATTTAATCTATTTTTATCCTGCCAAGTCAGGTTTCAAGGTGGCTAACAACATCAGTTACAAAATACAGAATAATAACAAACTGGTTAAAAGCAATACTTAAAATGCATCACAGTGTATCTAAAACCGGCAATTAAAATATAATTTGAACGGACAGCAGCCCAGTCATCACCATCCTCTGCGCCTTAGTTTCCAAATGCATATACAGTGGTACCTCAGGTTAAGTACTTAATTCGTTCTGGAGGTCCGTTCTTAACCTGAAACTGTTCTTAACCTGAAGCACCACTTTAGCTAATGGGGCCTCCCGCTGCCGCCACACCGCTGGAGCACGATTTCTGTTCTCATCCTGAAGCAAAGTTCTTGACCTGAGGTAATATTTCTGGGTTAGCGGGAGTCTGTAACCTGAAGCGTCTGTAACCCGAGTGATACGGACCGGGAAAGGGGGGGGGTACCTCCTTCCCCCTTCTCCTTTGAACAACCGAGGCGATGACCTCGAGGGTGCCCACAATACACCCACCCTCAGCCCCCTCACCGTTACACAAGCACCACACGTCTCCCGTCACCCCCCTTTTCCTTCTTTCTTTCTGGAGCGAAATAAGCTCAAATATATGAACATATCCTCCTATCTCTTCCTATGGCTATTCGCGCTCCATTCTTAGAACGGGTAGACCTGGCGTTCCAGCTTCTCCGCTAATTCCTATGGCTGCGCCTTAGCCAATCACAGCCATGCATTTATCCTGCACGAGCTAGCTCACGGAGCCCTTGCACGCCTCGTTGAGCCTACTGACAAGCTGCTGACGGCCCCCCACGGTGAGAACAATGGATCCGAAACCAAGGGCCTCATAAAGCTGTCAAAATGTATCCATTCTTGCTACAATGTATCCATTTTGTTTCCACTTTCAATCACCGATACGGAATAGGTCAGACAGCATAGGAAACCTTAGGAAACCTTTAGAAATTGATATAAAATCAACCGTAACTCCGATTTCTTTCCTTTTGGTGTCATTCAACTCGGCTCCCTATGGACTCCATGATGCTGCCCCTACCTCCATGATCCCCTGAGCGACAGGTCACGTACTCAGGAAGACCTTAATCCTGTCAGATCGTTCTGCCATACCCTTCCTCCGGGCGATGCCAGGTGGCAGACGATGCATATCTCCGCCATTGTCTTACCTTCACCTGTACTCAGGAAACGCTTATCTGTGTTTATCTCTGCATATCTCTTACTCTGCATATTTCCCCCTCCCTTCCTGAAATGTTAATCCATGTAATCCCACCTTCCTGTAATGTATTCATGATGTAACCTGGAAAACCCAGCCTTCTTTTAATGTATTCATGACGTTTTGTTGCACTGTATTCTGGGACTTGGAGGGAACTTTTAAAAGTTTATGTCGCCCCATGCTCGGGGTTCAATCCCACTTTGAACCTGTTGCGCAATAAACTTGGATCTTCGCATTTTGCTCCTGCGTCCGGCTGAGCTTCCTTTTCTTCCGCTAGAATCCACGGACTTGGTCCGATTGGCTGGGTGGCAGGGTAAATACGCACCCAGATTTTCCGTAACAACTCAGATCCGCTCCTGCCCTAGGACTACCCGACTACCGAATCCCTTTCAACCTGTTCATCCACGAGCAAATGGGGGTAGCCTCTGGTGTCCTAACCCAACCCTTCCGCGATCAGGAGAGGCCAGTAGCATATTATAGTCTACAACTTGACAACACTGCAAAGGGGGCTGTCAGTTGCCTCAGAGCCATCGCAGCCGCTGCCGTCCTCCTCGAGAAAGCCCAAGAGACGGTCCTGGGCCACGAAATCACCCTTCACGTTCCCCACTCAGTCTCAACCCTCCTAACCTTGAAGGGATGTCACCATTTCTCAAACTCCCGCCTCAACCGGTATGAAGCCCTCCTGCTAACCCCAACCAATGTCACCATTAAACGTGTCAACTCGCTAAACCCCGCTACCCTACTACCCCTTCCCGATGATGGCACCCCGCATCATGACTGCACCACTATAGTCCGGCAAGCCGAAAAGCCCCGCGAAGACTTAGATCATCTTCCCCTGGAGAACCCGGACTTAGTACTATATACTGACGGTAGCTCTAAAGTAATTGATGGGGTTAGAAAGACTGGGTATGCGGTGGTCTCCGACTTCGAAGTACTAGAGTCGAACCCAATCAACTCCCAGTACAGTGCCCAAGCTGCCGAGTTAATTGCGCTGCTGCGTGCCTGCGAGATTGGTGAAGGGAAGCGAATAACCATTTATACGGATAGCAAATACTGTTTCGGCCTCGTGCACACAACTGGCCAAATTTGGCTCCAGAGAGGCTTTCTAACCGCGGCCGGGTCTCAAATCTCGCACGCCGCCCTAGTTGAGCGACTTCTCACAGCGATCCACCTACCTGCTGCTATAGCCGTTGTCCACTGCAAAGCCCATACCAAGGGCAGGGACTCAGTTTCTAAAGGAAACAGACGTGCCGACAAAGCCGCACAGATGGCTGCCTTACGCATCCCTAACAATGAATCCGAGTTTCAAGCCCTCCAACTACCAGCAGACCTAGACCTCACTGAAATTTACAAATCTGCCCCAGGGGATGAAAAGGCTACGTGGGAATCGCTAGGGGCCACCGAACAACAGGGTGTCTGGGTCCTCCCCGATGGAAGAACCGTCCTTCCAAAGGCCTGGACTCCAAAAGTAGTGAGGTTTCTTCATCAGCGGACACATTGGGGAAAAGGGAGATTAATGGAGCATGTAATTAGATCTTGGTACGCACCCGGGATAGCGGCCGCTGCAGCAGCAGCATCAAAGAATTGCATTACCTGCCATCGCTTCAATCCCAAACGAGAGCCCAGGAGACCACCAGGAGCCAGACCATGGGCCTTTGTCCCTTTTGAGAACTTGCAGCTTGATTTCATTGATCTGCCCCAATGCCAAGGCTTTAAACACGCTTTGATTATAGTTGACCAATTCTCCTCGTGGGTGGAGGGATTCCCTTGCAGAAAAGCCACCGCATCCGTAGTTGCCAGGGCCCTCCTACAGGATATCATTCCCCGCTACGGCATACCCCGCCGCCTAGACAGCGATAGGGGAACCCACTTTACTGCAGAAGTGGTGCAATTAGTGGCCAAGGCACTCCAAATTAAATGGGATCTCCACACTCCATACCACCCACAATCCTCTGGCCAAGTGGAGCGTATGAACCAGGAGATAAAAATACAGTTGGGCAAACTTTGCGAGCTCACTGGCCTAAAATGGGTGAATGCACTCCCACTGGTCCTTCATAACATCCGCAGCGCCCCAACCGGACGTTTGAAACTTTCTCCATTCGAACTCTTATTCGGGAGACCTCCTCCCGTCTACAACACTTTATTCCCACTATCAGAACTGGAGCTGGGGGAAGCAGAACTTACTAATTATGTTATTCAGCTTCAGACACAACTACAGCGTCTCCACCACTACGCGGCCATCGAGGGACAGAACCTGCCCATCGACGTCCACGCTCACTCCTTCCACCCTGGTGACTGGATCCTCGTCAAAGTCTACCAGAAGGAACCACTCCAACCCGCGTGGGAAGGTCCCTACCAAGTACTCTTGACATCGCCAACCGCCGTGAAAATAGGTGAGAAGAATTCTTGGTTACATCACACTAGGTGCAAGTCCTCACCCCCTCCACCGGAGACTGAAGAAAGCAACGGCGAGGACTTCACCTTTTCGACTCCACCTGCTCCACCGGCCTCATATATTGACGACGACGACCAACAGACCGGACCAGCAGATCGGGGCCAAGTTCGGGCCCAACAGACCGGACCAGCAGATCGGGGCCAAGTTCGGGCCCAACAGACCGGACCAGCAGATCGGGGCCAAGGTCGGGCCCAACAGACCGGACCAGCAGATCGGGGCCAAGGTCGGGCTCAACAGACCGGACCAGTGGATCGGGGCCAAGGTCGGGCTCAACAGACCGGACCAGACACCGCGACACCCAACTGGACGTCTGAAATCATCCCAGATACCAACACCATCAAGCTACGTTTCAGACGCGCTGACAACCACGTTTGACAGCTCCGTTTGACAGCTCCATTGACAGCTTGCTTCGTTCATCTGACAGCTCCGTTTGACAGCTCCATTGACAGCTTGCTTCGTTGATAGCTTCGCCTTTTGACAGCTCATCTGACAGCTCCATTTGACAGCTCCATTCAACAGCTTCCTTTGATAACTTCACTCTACAGCCTCGCCCTACCCAACACCTTTTGTTCGTTAGACCGTCTGCGCCCTCCCTACACGCATCCGAACCATGGGTCTGCTTGGCACCGCCCTTCTCCTCGCTGCCCTATCCTCGGTCGCGTCCATCTCATCAGACCACTGCACGGGCTTGCAAACGAACTACCACTTCTTGGACTATCATGAGGTCGAGACGGGAAGGTCAAACCCTGATCGAATGGGGGACTTTGATTTCTGCCTTCCTGAATCCCGAACCCTGCTGCGCCATTCCCTAGTTCCCCAACTCGCCGAAAACGAATATTGGGAACTTTTCATCCGGAACAAGGATTTACACCGCATCGGCTCTGCGGCTCTCACTCTTGACCACTCCTCTTACCGGCTGACCTGCAGAAATGGGACTTATCTTCTTTACGAGAGTGGAGAGGTCTCACAAACCCCAAATTGGACCGAAGTCGAGACAGGAGGGGCTACTCACGCTTATACGCAATCAAGCCACCCCTCTGGAAACTTGATTTTCGGGTTCCAATGCCTCCGCTCCACCCCAGAAACCCGAAAGCCCCAACTCCAAGGACTCTGCCTGCGACGGTTCTGCTGTTTATGGGACTTAGGGGTCACTCATGAGTGGAAAGGGGCTGAATATCTCGAAGGGTGGCACCACCCTATACACCCCTCACTCTCCCCCTCCTGGGACCACGTCGGACCCCTGCGATGCGGCGGTATCGCCAGGGATAGGCGACTACTGAACACCACCGACCCCCTCCATCCGGTTGGTACGGCACCCCGACAATTCGGCACTGACTCGGCACTCCCGGGAGAAGATCTCCTATCATCTTGGGAGCAGAACTCCTACATTAAGCTTCTCAGCCAGGTGGCGAAGGAGTCACCCTACCCGGACTGCTGGATTTGCGCTCACGCACCCAGCCATCTCCAACAGAGCCTCCCACTGGTCCCTGTACCAGTGACCCTAGAACAGTTCCGTTCCGGAAATGTTACCTCCTGGAACTTGACCGCACTCAACTTAACACATCAATACCTTTACCTCACCGGCCCCACAAAGGGACCCCTTTGCCGCAGCTTCTCAGGGGAAGGAACCTTCATCGGATCCAGTACATGCATCAACACTCTAGAAATCCTACCAACTGGACTGGTCACCGTCTCCAACACTAGGGACTCCCGGACTTTTCCTAACCTTACTGTTGCCTGGGCCGCTGCGGTCGGACACCCCTTGGACTGGAAGCCACAACCCACAGACACCATGCTGCTGCAAACTTTTGCCTCAGGCCGAATGGAATCTTACCTCAGCGGCCTATTCTGGGTGTGTGGACACCGCGCTTACACATGGGTGAGCCCACACATGTCCGGATCCTGCTTCATTGGCTACATCGTTCCCGGAATTAGAATAGTACCACACCTACCCCCTGGAAGACAACGAAACAAAAGGGAGCAAAAGGAGCTGTCAGATCTGTCAGATGTCGCGGCAAATGGAGAGACCGTAGGCCGGTCGCTTTTCCCCGCCTACGGTGCCGGTTCAAATCATGTGGATATTCTCCGACTCACCGACATCCTCCTTAAGTTCATGCAGGAGGCGACTCAGATCACAGACTCTCTCATGTCGGAACTATCCGAGGTAAGACAATTGAGCCTACAGACGAGAATCGCGACAGACTTCCTCTTGTCCAGTCAAGGAGGCACCTGCGCATTAATAGGCACAGAGTGCTGCACATATGTGACTGACCAGACTTTGAATATAACTGGACATTTAAATAACATTCATGAGCTAGCAGGGAAGCTCCACGACATCCAGCATGAGGGACTATCCGACGTGGACTTATGGGGATGGTTGCCCAAGCTGGGTTGGCTCAGGCAGTTATTGAAAGTCGTGGTGTTCATCATTTTAACTGTTTTCCTTTGTGTCTCCATCCTCTGTTGTACTATGCATTGTATTACCCCTTGCTGCTCTTTCCTCCGTCAGTCTGCCTCCCCTAGCTCCTTCCCTCTTCGAGCCTATTCCCACTCCCGACATGCTCCCACTTTCCCGGACTACGTACAGATGAGGCATTTAGGAGAAGGGGAGTATGAGATCACCGAAATTTGATGCTCCAATGGTGCGGAGAAAGGATTTGCAAGTTCTTACAGAACTTTAATGCAAATCTATCTCCGAATGGGGGACTGATACGGACCGGGAAAGGGGGGGGGTACCTCCTTCCCCCTTCTCCTTTGAACAACCGAGGCGATGACCTCGAGGGTGCCCACAATACACCCACCCTCAGCCCCCTCACCGTTACACAAGCACCACACGTCTCCCGTCACCCCCCTTTTCCTTCTTTCTTTCTGGAGCGAAATAAGCTCAAATATATGAACATATCCTCCTATCTCTTCCTATGGCTATTCGCGCTCCATTCTTAGAACGGGTAGACCTGGCGTTCCAGCTTCTCCGCTAATTCCTATGGCTGCGCCTTAGCCAATCACAGCCATGCATTTATCCTGCACGAGCTAGCTCACGGAGCCCTTGCACGCCTCGTTGAGCCTACTGACAAGCTGCTGACGGCCCCCCACGGTGAGAACAATGGATCCGAAACCAAGGGCCTCATAAAGCTGTCAAAATGTATCCATTCTTGCTACAATGTATCCATTTTGTTTCCACTTTCAATCACCGATACGGAATAGGTCAGACAGCATAGGAAACCTTAGGAAACCTTTAGAAATTGATATAAAATCAACCGTAACTCCGATTTCTTTCCTTTTGGTGTCATTCAACTCGGCTCCCTATGGACTCCATGATGCTGCCCCTACCTCCATGATCCCCTGAGCGACAGGTCACGTACTCAGGAAGACCTTAATCCTGTCAGATCGTTCTGCCATACCCTTCCTCCGGGCGATGCCAGGTGGCAGACGATGCATATCTCCGCCATTGTCTTACCTTCACCTGTACTCAGGAAACGCTTATCTGTGTTTATCTCTGCATATCTCTTACTCTGCATATTTCCCCCTCCCTTCCTGAAATGTTAATCCATGTAATCCCACCTTCCTGTAATGTATTCATGATGTAACCTGGAAAACCCAGCCTTCTTTTAATGTATTCATGACGTTTTGTTGCACTGTATTCTGGGACTTGGAGGGAACTTTTAAAAGTTTATGTCGCCCCATGCTCGGGGTTCAATCCCACTTTGAACCTGTTGCGCAATAAACTTGGATCTTCGCATTTTGCTCCTGCGTCCGGCTGAGCTTCCTTTTCTTCCGCTAGAATCCACGGACTTGGTCCGATTGGCTGGGTGGCAGGGTAAATACGCACCCAGATTTTCCGTAACACCGAGGCACCACTGTATTCTACATATATTTGCTGAAGTTAGGCTGGAGGAATGAGAGCAAGTAGCTCTCTAAGTCAGTGTTTCCCAACCTTTTTTGGGCAAAGGCACACTTGTTTCATAAAAAAAATTTCGAGGCACACCACCATGCCAGATGGGGAAAGGTCATTTTTTACTTATGTAAAAAAAGATAAAAAAATTGTAACAGCATAGAAGGTAATGGTTAGGCTAGCATCCCTCTTCCAAATATGCTAGGTTTTTATTTGCAGGGACTGTTCTACATGGGAAAGCATTCAGCACTGTCATTCTCCCATCTGCCATCTGAATTGGTACTATTCTGGGTCAACTTACTCTGCTGCATGTGTAGATGAAAATGGCACCAAGTGTGGGGGAGGGGGCAGAACAGGTTTCAGATACATAGACAGAAGCTGGCTCTAAGATCTGCCTGCCATTGCACTCTGAGGTGTGAATCCTATGGAACGAAGCAAACCCACTTATATTCTTACATACGGTCCTTTTAATGCACAAGGTAACAAAATATGTTAACTTGCTCCAGCAGTTTTATGTTGTAACATACTGAAAAGACTGTCGAAGTCTCGTGCTCCCCCAGCCTTCGCCAGCCCTGCGCCCTCCGGATGTTTCGGGCTACCAGCCATGCTCCCCTCAGTCTCAACCTAATATCCCCAAGTGTTTCATATTTACTAGGAAATAACTCCCGCTGGTACAACGGAACTTCCTCCCAAGCAAGTCCATCTCTCGGTTTACATCCACGAGCTCGGGGCTGCGGCGTCCAGGAGGCGACAGCCCCGCCCAATGGCCCCGAGGGGATCCCGGAAGGGAGGCTTCGGCGCGGCGGCGGCCCCTGCGCGTTTCGCCTCAGGCTCCGCGGGGGCGGCAGCAACAGGCTGCGCGGCTCCTCCTCGGGCCGCTAGGCAGAGCCAGAGCAGCGCGGGAGGGCAGCGGAAAGGGCGGGTCCGTCGCTATAGAGACGCCCGCTTGGGTGGCGCTCGAGGTAGCTCCGCCTGGCCCGCGAGTCCTGCGAAGCGCTCTTCCCCGGGGCCTGTGGCGCAGGCGCAGAGCGGCGCGGCAGAGGGCCGCTTCCCTCCCCCGCCCGGAGCGGCATTTAAAGGGGAAGTGGCCACTTTCCCGCGGCCGGCCTCCTCCGTCGTCGGCGCCCGGCTCTCCTATGGCCTGGCCCGGGGCGCGGAGGGCGCGGAGAGTGGCAGTCGGGGCCGGGGGGCCATGGCTGCTCCCGGGGCGTCGCGCTTCCTCTACGAGCTGCCCGCCGCCCCGCCTCTCGCCGCCCGACTCGCCCGACTCCCTCCAGGCAACATCTCGCGGCACACGCGGCAACGTCTCGCGGCACACTAGTGTGCCGCGGAACACCGGTTGGGAAACACTGCTCTAAGTCACCTTTGCGCAAGAGCCAAGGAAGGGAGCAGGAAGGGGCGGGGGCCAAAAGATCAGCAACTCAATCCTGCGTGCTTTTACTACCAAGACTCGCTGAGGTCAATGGCTTACTCTCGAGTAAGCGCGCAAAAGATTCGGGGTGCGGGCAGCCGAGAAACCCAGCTCTGTGCATTTGACTGGGAGCAAACCATCAACTCCAGAGTTAAGGGTTTAGAAAAGGGGTCAGCAAACTTTTTCAGCAGGGGGCCGGTCCACTGTCCCTCAGAACATGTGGGGGGCAGGACTATATATTTTGGGGGGGGAATGAACGAATTCCTATGCCCCACAAATAACCCAGAGATGCATTTTAAATAAAAGGACATATTCTACTCATGTAAAAACAAGGTGATTGGGAAGAGAGTCCACGACTCCCGTTCCACTTACTTCAGAGTAAGCC